>NC_088380.1:154350000-155600000 GCF_037993035.2 Macaca fascicularis | reverse complement strand
GGTTAGAATATTGAAAAGTCACATGTCTAATTTTCCTTTCTGTAGTACTAAATCAAATATTTTAATGAAATTACTGAGTAGAGGTAACACATACCCATGGTTTTAAAGATCTCAAGAATGAAATTTTACAATCATTGGCCAACACATCTAGTTTCACTGGAAATTTTGTAAGTATAGAAGAAAGTGGAAATGTTAATAAAGAGAAAGAAGCCGATTGGCTGTCCCCCACTTGATGGGAGTAACTCATTCTTAATTGAAAATGAGCTTGGCAAACACAATGACACTGATTACATTTCCCAAAAAACTGGTTTGTAGACCAGAATTCTTTCCTTGACAGGTTCAGTGGGAATTCTACCAGTCAGGACAAATAACATGTGTCATGATGTGAGGTTTTGCCTATTGATGAAAAAGAAAAATCCAGACAGAGATAGCTTGGTCAGTACTGGATTAAAATAAAATGAACCTGGTGTTGTTAACACCATAGTGGAACATTTGGATGTTTGGCCATCTTCTGCCTGAGTAAAATTCTGCCTCCCTCTCTGACAAGGGTGAAAGTCGTATTGATCATTTTAAATCAGAATTTTTCGTTTTCTAGACCCGTTTTTGTTGGGCTATCACAAAACTACATATCATAGATTGCTTAGGTTGTATTTTAATCTCTTCTATCATATCTGAGAAGCATCCTAGTCTAACCAGCAACATATTCTTAGAGCTAATTACTTCTGCAGTTGGTAATCTCATCTGTTTCACTTGGCTTTAGGAGGGTGACTCATTAAAAAAGAAAATTTAATTGTTTATTTTCTTAGTATAAAAGTCATACACATTTGATGTATAAAATTTGAATATAAATGTAAACAAAAATTTTAAAAATCCAAATATTCTATTATTGCATATATGTATAAAAGGAAACATATTGCATATATCATTTAATAACTTACATTTGCCAGAACAATTTTTAAAAATCTTTCTAGGTAATTATCCAGGCATGAAGTTCTTTTTTAATAGCATAAAGTCCTTTGTTGAGTGCATATTTCTTTTTTTTTTTTTTTTTTTTTGAGACAGAGTCTTGCCCTGTCGCCCAGGCTGGGGTGCAGTGGCTGGATCTCAGCTAACTGCAAGCTCCGCCTCCCGGGTTTAGACCATTCTCCTGCCTCAGCCTCCCGAGTAGCTGGGACTACATGCGCCCGCCACCTCGCCCGGCTAGTTTTTTGTATTTTTTAGTAGAGACGGGGTTTCACCGTGTTAGCCAGGATGGTCTCGATCTCCTGACCTAGTGATCCACCCGTCTCGGCCTCCCAAAGTGCTGGGATTACAGGCTTGAGCCACCGCGCCCGGCCGAGTGCATATTTCTTGGTTTACTTAACAAATCCCGTGGTTTTGAATATTTAGATTGTTTAAATTTTTGTTTCATTGAACACCCTTGTGGTTTATTTTTATTTTTATTATTTTTTCCCACTCATGCATGGTTATTTGCATGAGATAAATTCCTAGATATGGAATTACTGGGTCAATCTATGAGCATATTTAAAGGCTTTTGCTTTGAGTGATACAGTACTGCCAAACTGATCTTAAGGAAGTTTGTACAATATATATTCTGTACTGCATTGTATGAGAATGCCTGTTTTCCTAGATGAAATATGCCATTTTCTGATTTTTTTTTTCTCCAATTGATGTGGCTTATCAAATTTGGGACCTATTAATTATTTTAAAGATGGTGATTGTCCAAAAATAATAGTAAATTTCCAATATGATCTTTACCTATGTTAAATGTATTGGTCAAATGAGTCAAGTAAGGAGATAGTTTTTAGACATAGTAGTACCAATTTCAAAGTCTTTAGTACAATGGAATGAATGAGATAAACATTTGACTGACCTGGCTTTAAATTCTGGCTCTGAAGTGTCAAGCATTGATGTCTGAAGGATTGAAGTCCAGTTTTCTTGTGTTTAAATGGTGTATCCAATATGACCTATCTATTGGTAGGTAAATTAGACCAGGTGGTTTAGGTATGATTCATCTCATTCTCACTTAGAAGAGTAGACCTTGACTGATATAAACCCAAAGGAATAATCCCATCTCCCTGACCTGGTAATTGATTCAGGAATGAGCAACCCAGTTAAAGCCAATCAACATATAGCATTTTCAGTAGATTGCATTGTGTTCAAAATATTTCAAACTCATCCTATCTGGCTTTTCTTCCAGAAAGATTTTACTTTTCATCCCATTGATGAAAGCTTAGGCAATGATTTTCTTTGCCCTACAAAATGTGAGTGGAAGTTATCTGTGCCATTTTCAAGCAGAAGTTTTAAGAGTCACCATATAATTCTGCTATTACTCGTTTACTTCTGCTACAAGATTAATATGTCCTAGACAGTGACTTCAACTTCAATTTCAGTTTCAAAATGAAGAGGACATGGCTCAAGTCTCAGCTGATCTGCAGCTGCCAACATGCAAGCTGAATGAGAATAAACCTTTGTTGCTTTGCAAGCCACTGACAGGTTGGGGTCATTTGCTATCCCAGTACCGCTTAGCTTAAACTGACTCATTCACCATTCTTTGGGTCAGAGTAAATATTTTTCAAGAGTGGGTGCATAGCCTAATTTTGTCTATTAGTAATGAAGCTCAAAGCATTTGTTTGGCATCTGAGCAAAGAGACTCTTTATTTGAATGCTCTGATATATTGTAGTGTCACCAGACACCTCACCAAATGCAGTAGCATTTTGTTACTGATAGAAATGAGCCAGAGGAAAGAGCAAACAGATGAGAATAGCACCAAGAGAAATGCAGGGAAACAGAGCGAGTACCCTAATCTTAAATCAGTGCCTGAAGCTGACATACCTTTGAACTCATCAGTTAAGTGAACCAGAAAAAATAAATTCCCTTTTTAGTTTAAGCCACTTTGAGTTGAACTTTCTTTTATTTGCAGCCAAAAGTATTGTGGCTGATTCAAATTTCTTCTGTAACATGATTCAGCAGAACACAATTTAGGAAGCATGAAAACAGGACAATACCATGAGATGATAATTTCTGGCAAATGTATGTGTCGTTAACGAGCAATGGAAAGAACACAAAGGTGAAACTTGGAAGAGTTTCTGAAGACAAAGAATTCTCAGATTAGGGTGCAACGTGGTTATTTTAGCTTGAAGTAGCAGTTGAAAACTGCATGGAGGAGAAGGCAAAGAGGTCATTGCTGGTTTCACATGTTGCTCCAAGTTCTCAGTTCTGTACTCTTCTTTGGTTAGTGCTTCTCACTGCCTTAACTGACTTTACAGGACTTCAACAATTGCCTGCTTAACTACATGTCCATGACTAGCCCGCTGTGTTCTCTTAAAGTCCATACCTGTATCACAGAGGCGTCTTCCTAGAGTCATCATTTGACTGGTAGGGGGCTTAATTAATTAGCATTTGTAAGATGTCTCCAGCTTGTTAGTGGATTAGAGGTAATTAGGAAAGCAGGAAAGTGGCAGCAAGAGCTTTCTATTACCTTCCTCTCTGCTGGTCTCTTTTCCTGCTTCTGGAGTAACTGGCATGAATGTTGACTCAAACGAACTTAAACTTGTTATCCTGTGTCATTTGATTTTTCATTAAATAGATTCCAAAGTATCCCAGAAACACTTTACAAGGATCAGTCATTTCTCCTACAGACTAAACAAATTCAGTGTTAATAAATAAAGCAGTTTTATAATTGCCACAAAGGGCAAAGTGTTTGAAACCACAAATAAAATCTCTTGGATTCTTAGAGCTTTCTTTTATAAAAACCCTTCTCCCGTAACCAACTTGTACATCTTAGCTCTCCCATGACTGCCACCTGGTAACCTTTTCCCCACATTTAATGAACCCTTCCTTGACAGTCATAGAATTTAAATGTTACATTCTTTTTTTCATACCTTGATTGAATATTTTTTGTCCTGTTCTTATTTAGCCACACAGAGAATGATTCAGTTAGGAAATACATTTGGGGGCTAATAAGGAAAGCTTGAACCAACACAGTTTAACAAGATGAAAGTTTGTTTTTTCTCATATACAGGTAGTCTGTAGGTTGACTTTCTATAGTTGTTGCAGTGGTTCTAGAATACAGCCTGTGTCCTAGACTGCTATATTTTTATTCTGTCATCATTAACATGTGACTTCCAACTACATGGAGCAAGAGAACCAAGGTAGCTCCAGACATCAAGTCTTTATTCCAGGCAGGAAGCGGGGGGAAATATGGAAAAAGGAAAAAGATCCTCTCACCCTTCCTGGAAGCGTTATACAGAACTTAGTTACCTGGCCACTGCTATCTTAAAGTGAGGCTGAAAAAAGTAGTTTTGTATCAGTGCACATCGATATCCCTGACAAAACTAGGTTTCTATTATTAAGGAGGAAGGGACAATGGGCATGAAATAGGTAATTATCAGCTTTTGCTACACAGCACTTTTGACAGTATCTTAATAATCCTTAAGTCAATAATAATTATGTTACAAAAATAAGTGAAATACTCACCCACCCCAGTGATCATGGGCCTTTTGGGGTACTGGATGACTTTTAATAGAGTATAGAGATCATTTTATCTGGAAGAATATTAATAAATCTTTATTTGCCACATGGTACCCAGCCATGACAAAAAGTAGATGCAGAGGGAGAAAACTTTTTAAAATCTTTATTAGCGGAAATACTAACTTTCCTAGGCTTCTTCCTACAGGTTCATCTGCAATTACTCTGAAGCAAAAGGGATTTGTGCGCCTTGTCCAAGAGCCCTGTCTAATATATTATTCTTCTAGTTCGATTTTTGTTATCTACAATGCATTCTGTACCATATATTTAAAGGTGGGTTGCTTCATGAGTTAAATATAAAGAGGACAGCACCCCAACAGGGGAAGCAGAAGGCCACAGTGGGATTCTAAATTTGGGTCAACAACAACAACAATAACAAAACAAATGATACTTGTTGTGCAACTATCTGGCCATTGGCCATTTTCAAAATCTTTCTGCCTTAGGGAGATAATGACAGATTATTTGGGGTTGGAGGCAGTGTAGGGAAGAGATGGGTAGGAAAAGACTAGACAATTTTCTGAATTTAGTGTAAGGAAAATGCCCAGTAGATAGAAGCTTAGCAGGTTCAGTCAATGCTCGTTTCCTGCGCCCTCTGTGATTCTGTAGCTAAGAAATTTAGAAACTACCAGGGAGTTAAATTCACAAAAGCATTTCATCTCCACTAAATTTTGTACCATCATCCAGAAGTAATGGAGCAAAATTGCTGAGATCCTTTTCACACCAAGGATTAGAAAACCTTTTCTCTGCCATCCTTTAGTGGCTTACCATGTAGTATTTTTGGCTTAGATCTTATCCAGAAACTACTTCCATCAGCAAAATACAGCATCCTGCTCTCCTGTCACCTACTTTTTTGCCTTCTCTTGGCTCTAACAGATGTTGTTTTCAGGGAGCCAGAAACAGAACCAATGTATCCTTTGATTCACTTCTGCTGTCTACTTAAAGATTGCAGTTCAAGTTTGTGGAGATGCCATTTTTCCAGTAAGGTCTCTTCGTTTGTATTAGTCTGTTCTGATGCTGCTATAAAGAACTACCTGAGATTGGGTAATTTATGAAGAAAAGAGGTTTAATTGACTCATAGTTCTGCAGGCTTAACGGGAAGCATGACTGGGAGGCCTTGGGAAATGTACAATCATGGCAGAAGGTGAAGGGGAAGCAAGCACCTTCTTCACATGGCAGAGCAGGAGAGACAGAGAGTGAAGGAGAAAGTATCACACACTTTTAAACCATCAGATCTTCTGAGAACTCACTCACTATCACAAGAACAGCAAGGGAGAAATCACCCTCATGATCCAGTTACCTCTTACCAGGCCGCTCCTTCAGTTTGACATGAGATTGGTACAGGGACACAAATCCAAGCCATATCATTCTACCCCTTTCTTCTCCCAAATCTCATGTCCTTCTCACATTGAAAAATGCAATTATTCCTTTTCAACGGTTGCCAGTCTTAACTCATTTCAGCATTACCTCAAACGTCCACAGTCCAAAGTCTCATCTGAGACAAAGTAAGTCCCTCCCCACTATGAGCCTGTAAAATCAAAAGCAAGTTAGTTACTTCCAAGATGAATAGGGTACAGGCATTGGGTAAATGTTCCCATTTCAAATGAAAGAAATTGGCCAAAACCAAGGGACTAAAGGCCCCATGCAAGTCTGAAACCCAGCAGGGAAGTCACTAAATCTTAAAGCTCCATAGAAACCCCCTTTGACTCCATGTCTCATACCCAGGGCATGCAGACACAAGGGATGGACTCCCAAGGCCTTGGACAGCTCCACCCCTGTGGCTCTTCAGGGTACAGCCCGGGGCGGCTGTTTTCACAGGTTGGTATTGAGTGCTTGTGGCTTTTCCAGGTGCATGGTGCAAGCTGTCAGTGGATCTACCATTCTGGGGTCTGGAAGGTGATGGCCCTTTTCTCATAGCTCCACTAGGCAGTGATCCAGTGGGGACTCCCACCTGCCAGTCTCTTTGCTAAAGCATAACAAGAGTGACCTTTACTCCAGTTCCCAATAAGTTCCTTATCTCCATCTGAGACCACCTCAGCCTGGATTTCATTGTCCATATAACTGTCAGTGTTTTAGTCAAAGCCATTTAACAAGTCTCTAGGAAGTTCCAAACTTTCCTACATCTTCCTATGCCTCTGGGCCTGTGATGGAAGGGGTTGCACTGAAGGTCTTTGAAAGGCCCTGGAGACATTTTCCCCATTGTCTTGGCTATTAATATTTGGCTCCTTTTTACTTATACAAATTTCTGCAACAGGCTTGAATTTGTCCCCCCAAAATGGGCTCTAATGGGCTTTTCCTTTCTATCCCATGGCCAGGCTGCAAATTTTTCTTTTTCTGTTTCTTTTCTTTTTTTCTTTTCTTTTTTTTTTCTTTTTTTTGTTTGAGACTCGCCTTGTCACCCAGGCTGGAGTGCAGTGGCACAATCTTGGCTCACTGCAACCTCCACCTCCCGGGTTCAAGGGATTATCCTGCCCCAGCCTCCTGAGGAGCTGGGATTACAGGTGCATGCCACCATGCTCAGCTAATTTTTTTGTAGCTTTAGTAGAGACAATGTTTCACTATGTTGGCCAGGCTGGTCTCAAACTCCTGACCTCAAGATCTGACCGCCTTGGCCTCCTAAAATGCTGGGATTATAGGTGTGAATCACTGCAAATTTTTCAAACTTTTATGATGTGCTCCCCTCGTGCCCCATCACACACACACTTTTTTTTTTTGAGATGGAGTCTCACTCTGTCACACAGGTTGGAGGGCAGTGGCATAATCTTGGCTCACTGCAACCTCCGCCTCCCAGGTTCAAGTGATTCTCATGCCACAGACTCCCTAGTAGCTGGGACTACAGGCACACACCACCATACCCAGCTAATTTTTGTATTTTTAGTAGAGACAGGGTTTCACCATTTTGCACAGGCTGGTCTCAAACTCCTGGCCTCAAGTGATCTGCCCACCTTGGCCTCTCAAAGTGCTGGGATTGCAGGCATGAGCTACCATGCCTGGCCCTCTACTTCCCTTTTAAATGTAAGTTCCAGTTTCAGATAATCTCCTTGCTCATGCATATGAGTGTACACTTTTACAAACAGCCAGGTCACATTTTGAAGGCTTTGCTGCTTATAAATTTCTTCTGCCAGATGCCCTAAATCATCTGTCTCATGTTCAAAGTTCCACAAATCTCTAGTGTAGGGACACACTGCTGCCAGTCTCTTTCCTAAAGTATAGCAAGCATGACATTTACTTCAGTTCCCTACAAGTTCCTCATCTCCATTTGAGACCACCTCAACCTGGACTTCATTGTCCATATCACTCACTACTAGCATTTTGGTCTAAACCATTTAACAAGTCCCTAGGAAGTTCCAAACTTTCCCACATCTTCCTGTTTTCTTCTGAGCCCTCCAAATTGTTCCAACGTCTGCCCATTATCCAGTTCCAAAGTCACTTCCACATTTGTAGGTATCTTTATAGCAATATCCCACTCCTGATATCAGTTTTCTGTATTATTCCATTCTCACACTGCTATAAGGAACTACCCGAGACTGGGTAATTTATGAATAAAAGACGTCTAATTGACTCACAGTTTTCCAGGCTTAACAGGAAACATGACTGGGGGAGGCCTCAGGAAACTTACAGTCATGGCAGAAAGCAAAGGGGGAGCAAGCACCTTCTTCACATGGCAGAGCAAGAGAGAGAGAAGGTGAAGGGGCAAGTGCCACACACTTTTAAACCATCAGATCTCATGAGAACTCACTCACTATCATGAGAACACCAAGGGGGAAAGTGCCCCCATGATCCAATCACCTCCCACCAGGCTCCTCCTCCACTTCAACATGAAATGTTGGCAGGGACACAAATTCAAACCATACTACCATTCTTGTCTTCTTCTTATGCTATCTTAGAGCAGCCATCAGTGTACAAAGTTCAGAAACAGTGTTATCGTCTGGGGAGAGCATATGGAACTGAAACTTTATTTCTTCCCAGAGACATATGCTGTTAATTAAAGGCAGAGTCTAAAGATTGTACTCAGTGTACTCATTGTCACACTGGAGAAAATGCAAAAACCTACTAAATATGTTTCAGCTTTATGTCAATCATTGCATATGTGAGGGTAAGTAGTAAGCTATTTGTTCTATACTTTATTTAAATGGGGGATTAATATTTGCTTAAAATCCTTCAGTGCATCTCCAACTCTTTGGAGAAATTCCAAATTCACTAGCATACCCTCCAAGACCTTTTGTGACCTGGCCTCTGGTCACCTACCTTTTCAGCCTCATATTTTACCACCATGCACCTTATAATCTAGTCAACCAAGCCAATCATAATAAAAGTCACATTTTCAGCCAGCTGCTATACAAAAACTTCACCATAAACCCCATTTAGCTCAAAGTGAGAATTCCTGGAAATGGAATTGCTGACTTAGTAATTCATAAAGAAACATCTGAGGGGCATAGATACTTCTGAACATTGTTCATTTTTTAGTGTGATTCCATTCTTTTCAAATTCCTTGAGCCTATCATGTGTCTTTAATCACAGTTTCTACCAACTTTTCTTAATTCAATTTCTGATTGATCCTCCTGTGTTGCAGCAATGTCCTTCATCCTGTCCCAGGTCTGCAATCAACCCGTGGTTGAAACTCCCATTTGTACCCTCTGAGTTACAGTCATTTACTTGGAGTCTCTGGAGCTGCTGTGACACTTGCATTTCAGATTGACACCTGCAGATCGACACTTTTCTCTAGTCATCATTAGGGAGGTCCATCACTGTCACCTACCCAATCTTATGGGTCAATGCAGCTTGCTAGGATGCGAAAATAAATGGCAGAAGGGAAACTAATAGCTCACTGAATTAAACATCTGGATGGATACCCTCTATGCAGTCTGTTTTTGAGCTTTCATTGGCTAAGAACAAATACGTATGTGTATAAAGAATGCTGCAATGAATTCATTATATGTAGTGTACCATAATGATTTATATGTATATGCAGTATGTTTTAATAAAAATATCTCACAAACCTTATAGCAAAGCAGCAATTTTAAATAGGGTATAGCTGTACATACATTTTCTCATTTAGTTCTCACAAAAATCTTGTGATTTAAATAAATGAAATTAAATAATGTTACTATTGTACATAAGGAAAGCGAGGCTTAAGATTACTTAAGTGATTTATTTAAGGAAATATATGGTCAAGGAACTCAACCACTATATCAGGAATACAAAATTGATAGCTTTGGCTTTGAAACTAGTCATGGATTTATTGTTGTTGTTGTTTGGGGGAAGAATGTAGTAGATTTAATTTTTATAATTTTAAAATATTTGAATTAACCAATAATTTAATACATACGAACCTCAATACAAATCTGGATTTCCTTTGAAAAATCAGAAAATATGGGACACGAGGTCCTGCCTACCATCAATCACAGAAGCTATGGATAGGTTTCCCTGGCTCCTATGGCCATTTGAAGTTAAGACTGCTGAATAATTCTCTGTCTGTCTGTTACTCCGTAGTTCTTCCAAAGCACTATACTTTGCCATTTTCCCCCTTCTCAGTCGCTCAACTGTCAATTCTATTATTTATATTCAACCAATGCAATCCACCTCGTTTCCTGCCTCTCTATCACTATCACTCCCTCTCTCCAACACTTTCCACTCCTGCTAACTTTTGGTCTGCCTCTACTAGCAAACCTCTAGGCAAACCTCTCTCTTACTCCTTCCTGCAGTGTACTCTAACTGTCCTCTAAATTTACTATTCACACAGCCTACTGATAGCATCTCCATTGCTCAGCTTACTCTAGCCTGGTAAGAATTCGAATGAATGGATGAAATTTAGCATGGATGGACGAATGGGCAAATGTATGATTTGTTGACTTGAACTCAGGTGGAAACCACTTTCTGCTCTCCCTTTCCAGAATAGAAGGAAGTGAATATTAAAAGCTATTTCTAGTGACCTGCCCTTGACTTTTGACCAGAGCATAGCATATGCCTGAACTGTTGTTGGTCTGCTCAGCAAATGTTTCTAAACCAAAAATATCCAGGATGAAAGGATACAACATTCTTTTTCCTTACCAAAGGATCTCAAAGCAATAATATTATGATAATTTAATATTAAAATGATATTAAAAATACAGATACAGCTGAATGGTCATTTAGTTTTTCAGAATTAAAAAGAGCAAGCTCTAGGATATTAATCACTAAGTACAGTTGAGTGCCAAATTTAGCACTGAACTTCTAGTAGTGAAGACAATTTTATTACACTGAAGAGAAACATTTATTAAACAAGACATTATACTAACCAGTAAGTTAAAATATGTCTCTTTATCTCAAATATTTTCAGTGACTCTTGTTTTAACTAGGCATTCTGCCATCTGCAAATAATGATATTTTACATACACTTCCACAACAGTTAGACATTTTTCTTCCTTTTTAACTTCTTGCAATTGCACAATTCACAAACTCAAAATTGATTATCAAGTTAAATGCTGTCCTTTTTTGTCGTGTCCTTTATATAATAATTATGAAAGCAATTAATTCATATCATTAATAAAATGAAGTGAAAGGCTTATAATAGAAAACAGCTGTCTCTTGTCCCTCTTCCCCAGTTTCTCCCTCTAATGGCAATTGTTTCAAATGATTTTAGCTATCTGTTCTTTTAATTAAAAATATTTCTAAATGCTATGTTTTTACTGCTTTTTCTTTACTTATTAATTTTAAATATTACCTACTTGACTCACTATTATGGTAGATGATGGTTCAACTCTCTTATACCATCCCTGCTTCCCTTCCTTCCCTCACCTTCTGATATTTACAGTATTTTTCACTCTTTTTAAAATAAAATTTGAGTCCAGTCTTTTTCACTTTTGCATACAATAGCCCCTAAAAGTCTCCCTGCTTCTACGCTTGTCTCTCAACATTCTAGTCTCAACACAGTAGCCACAGGGCTCCCTCTAAAATGCAAGGAAGATCTTGTACTTCTCTAATCATAACCTTGCAATGGCTCTTCATCTTATTCAGAGTAAAAGGCCAGGTCCTTACAACATCTTTCAGGGCCTGCATGCTCTGGCTCTCATTGCAATCTAATGTAGTCTCCTCCTACTCTCTCCTCGGCCCAAATCCTTTCAGTCCTGTTTGTTTTCTTTCTATTTGTTAAGCAGTTCACTCATACTCTTCCCTTAGGGCCCCTACAGAAGCTGTTGTATCAGAATGAAATGCTCTTCTCCCAGATATCTATAAGGCCACCACCCTTACTCTCTCAGCCTGTCCTCCTGCCTCTCAGTCTGTTAAAACTTTTTTTTTTTCCGACAGCACTTGCCACCTTTTGTATTAGTTTATTTTCACAGTGCTATACTATACTATCCAAGACTGGGTAATTTATGAGCAAAGGAGTTTTAATTGACTCAGAGTTCCTCATGGCTGGGAAGGCTACAATCATGGAGGAAGGGGAAGCAGGCACCTTCTTCACAAGGTAACAGGGGAGAAAAAAAAAGGAAGGAAGAACTTCCGAACACTCATAAAACCATCAGATCTCATGAGAACTCATTCACTATCACAAAAACAGCATGGGGGCAACCACCACCATGATCCAGTCATCTTCCTCCCTTGACACTTGAGGATTACAATTTGAGTTGAGATTTGGGTGGGGACACAGAGCCAAACCATACCACCTTCTAACATAATGAACTTACTTAAATATGTCTTCAGTTTATTGTCCATATCCCTACTCTTAGTGGAATACAAGCTGTTTGAAAGCAGGATCTTCATTTTGTTTACCAAAGTATGCCACACATCAGCCTAGCATATAGTAGCTGCTCAAAAAACTGGATACATGAATGGATCAATGTGATGATTTAATGTGACAGTCTGTAGGGTCAACTGTAATATTATGGAAATTTCATCTCCTTTCTTGAAGTTTTCTTCTTCTCCAAGAGTTTGTAATTATCGCTTTCTTCTCCTGTATCTGTCTGCTCTCCATATATTCTTCATTATAAATGTTTTATAATATCACGGTTTTGTTTTTAAGGAGAATGACTGATGCATGTCTAAGTTTAATTTCAGCTTTTAGTAAAAGTTTGTTATTGTGTTAAGAGAATATTCTTATACTACTTTTAAACAGCTTTATTGAGATAGAACTCACAGATCATACAATTCTCCTATTTAAAGTGTACAATTCAATGGTGTTATGAGTTGAATCATGATCCCCTCTACAAATTCTTGTGTTGAAGTTCCAACCCCTAGTACCTCAGAATGTAACCATATTTGGAGATAAAGTCTATAAAGAGGTGATTAGGTTAAAGTTCAAGGTCAGTAAGGTGGGGCCCTGATCCAGTATGACTGTAGTCCTTTTTTTTCTTTCTTTTTTTTGTGAGACGGAGTCTCGCTCTGTCACCCAGACTGGACTGCAGTGGCATGATCTCTGCTCACTTCAAGCTCTGCCTCCCGGGGTCACGCCATTCTCCTGCCTCAGCCTCCCAAGTAGCTGGGACTACAGGTGCCCGCCACCACGCCAGGCTAACTTTTTGTATTTTTAGTAGAGATGAGGTCTCACTGTGTTAGCCAGGATGGTCTCCATCTCCTGACCTCGTTATCCACCCGCCTTGGCCTCCCAAAGTGCTAGGATTACAGGCGTGAGCCACCGAGCCCGGCCGACTGTTGTCCTTCTAATAAGAGAAAGTGACACCAGTTACCCATGTGCACAAAGGGATGACCGTATGAAGACAAAGTGTCAAGAAGGTGTCCAGCTGCAAGTCCAGAAGAGAGGCCTCAGAGGAGCCCAACCTTGCCAGCACCTTGATTTTGGACTTCCGGCCTTCAGGACTGTGAAAAGATAAATTTCTGTTGATGATGCCACCCAGTCTGTGGTATTTTGTTACAACAGCCTTAGCACAGTAATACAGATGGTTTTTAGTGTGTTTACAGATACTTGTTACCATCATTAAAGTTGGTTTTAGAACAATTTTATTACCTCAAAAAGAAGCCCCAACCCTTAAGCTATCACCACCTCGCATCCTCCCTATCTACTTTAACCCTAAACCACCACTACTCTACTTTCTGTCTCCATGAATTTGCCTATTCTGGACATTTCATGTAAATATAGAATGTGGTATTTTGTGACTGACTTCTTTTACTTTCGCATGTTTTCAAGATTCATACATGTTATAGCATGTGTAGTTCTTCATTCTTTTTCATGGCCTAATAATATCCTGTGTATGAACATACCACATTTTGTTTATCCATTCATCAGTTGATGGATATTTGAATTGTTTCCACCTTTGGGCTATTATGAATCATCCAACCGTACAAGCTTTTGTGTGGACATGTGTTTTCATTCTCCTATTCAGTCATGCATCACTTAATGATGGGGATACGTTCTGAGAAATGTATCTTTGCACAATTTTGTTATTGTGGAAACATCATAGAGGACACTTACAGAAACCTGGGTGGTATAGCTGACTACACCCCTAGGCTCTGTGGCATAGCCTATTGCTCCTAGGTTACAAAGCTGGGCAGCATGTTATAGTACTGAGTAAGGTAGGCAATTTAACACCATGGTAAGCATTTGTGTTTCTAAATAATAAACATATCTAAACATAGAAATGCTAAAGAAAAAATATGGCATTATAATCTTATGGGAGAACCACTGTGTAAGTGGTCCATCATTGACCAAAACATTGTGATGTGGCATATGACTGTACACCTAAGAGTGGAATTACTGGGTCATAAGGTAACTCTGTGATAAACTGTTTCAGGGACTCCCACACTATTTTTCACAGTGGCTGTACCACTGGCAGTGTATGAGGGTTCCATTTCTCCGCATCTTCACCCACACTTGTTATGATCTGACATTTTGATTGTAGCCATCTTAGTGAGTGTGAAATGTGATTTCACTGTGGTTTTGATTCACATTTCCTTGATGACTAATGTCAACTATCTTTTTGTGTGCTTATGAAACATTTGTAAATCTTCCTTGAAGAAGTGTCTGTTCAAGTCCTTTGTTCATTTTTAAATTGTTCTATTTGTCTTTTTTATTGAGCTGTAAGACTTCTTTATATATTTTGAACACAAGTTTCTAATCAGATACTGACTTGGAAATATTGTCTCCAATTCTGTGGGTTGTCTTTTCACTTTCTTGATAGTGTACTTTGCACCACAAAAGTCTGAATTTTGATGAAGTCCAACTTATCTATATTTTCTTTTGCTGCTTGTACCTTTAGTGTCATCTTTAAAAAATCTATTATCAAATCTGAGGTCATAAAGATTTACCCTTATTTTTTCTTCTAAGAGTTTTATGATAGTTTTAGTTCTTAAATGTAGGCCTTTAATCCATTTTGAGTTAATTTTTGTATGTGGTATGAGGTAGGAGTCCAGTTTTATTTCTTCGCATTTGGCTATCCAGTTGTCCCAACACTATTTGTTGAAAGACTATTCTTTCCTGCAGTGAATGACCTTGGCACCCATGTCTAAAATCACAGACATGAGCTTATTTCCTGTGTTCAATTCTATTCTACTGACCTGTATGTCTATCCTTATGCCAGTATCATACTGACTTGATTATTACTATTTTCTACTAAGTGTTTAAATAAGGTAGCATAGTTCCTCTTGCTTTGTTATGTTTCAATATTGTTTTAATATCCTGGATTCATCACAATTTTATATGAATTTTGGAATCAGCTTAATTTCTACAAAGAAGTTAGGTGAGATTTTGGCGAGGTTTATTGCCTATTTATTTATGAGTCAGTTTTGATAGATTGTGTCTTTCCAGAAATTTGTCTATTTCATCTAAATTATTTTATTGGCATGTAAGTAATCATAGTATTTCTCTATAACCCTTTTTATTTCTGTAAGGAAGGTAGTAATGTCCCTTCTTTCATTTCTGATTCTAGTAATTTGAACCTTCTCTCTTTTTTTTTCTTGGCCAATAAATGCTAAAGGTTTATCAGTTTTGTCAGTCACTTCACAAACCAGCTTTTGGTTTCATCGATTTTCTCTATTGTTTATATATTCTCAATTTCATTAATTTCTACTCTAATGTTTATTATTTCCTTACTTCTGCTGGCTGTAGGTTTAGTTTGCTCTTCTTTTTCCAGTGCCATAAGATGGAAGGTTGGGTTACTGAATTGAGATCATTCTTTTGCTTTAATGTAAGGATTAACAGCTATGTTTCCCTTTTAAAACTACTTTAGCTACGTCTTGTAAGCTTTGGTACATTGTATCTTAAAGTATTTTATGATTTCCCTTTTGGTTTATTCATTGGTCCATTACTGATTTAGGACTGTACTATTAATTTCCACATTTTTCCCAATTATTGTCAGAGAACATATTCTGTATTATTTATATTCTTTAAATTTATTGAGGTCTATTTTATGTCCTGGCATATAATCTATCCTGGAGAATGTTGTATTTGCACTCAAGAAGAATATATACTCCTAATTTGTTGGGTGTCCTATAAATAACTATTAGATATATCTAATTAATGGTGTATTTCAAGTGTTTCTTAGTTGATCTTCAGCTTAGTTGTTATAGTCAGTTTTTAAAATGGGATATTAAAGTATACAACCATTATAGTTGAATTGTGTATTTCTATCTTCATTCTTGTCAGCTTTTGCTTCAGGTATTTGGGTGCTGTTATTAGTTGCATTCATTTATACTTGTAAATGTATAGATTTAAAATTCTTCCTCATGGGTTGATTCTTTTATCTTTAGAAAACATCTCTCATTACTTTCAGTTACAAAAAAAACCTTTTTTTGTTTTCAGGTTTATTTAGTCTGATATCAATATAGCCACTTTAGCTTTCTCGTGATTTGTTTGCATGATATGTCTTTTTTTCATCCTTTTACTTTCAATCTATTTATATCATTAAATCTAAAGTGTGTCTTCTGTAAACAGTATATTATAGGTCTTGTTTTTAAACCCTGTCTGACAATATCTTCCTTTTGATTTGGTTGGATTATTTAATTCATCCACATTTAATACTATCATTAATATACTTGGATTATGTCTGCCATTTTAAATTTTGTCCTCTGTATGACTCATGTTGTTTTTATTCCTCTATATTTTCTTCAGAGATTTATTTTACATTGAGTTAATATATGTCTAATGTACCATTTAAATAGCTTTAATGACTCTTCACACATTTTATGATTTCCTTGGTGGTTGCTTTAGAGCTTATCATATACATCTTATCAGAAGCAATTTCAGATTTATAATTAATTTAATTCCAGTGAGATATAGAAACATTACTTCTATATAGTTCTATTTATCTTTTCTTCTTCTTCTGGTATTATTGTTATCGCTATTACATCTATAAATGTAACAAACACAACAGTATATTTTTATAATTATTAATTTATATAACTTTGTGTATTTTAAAGAAGCTGATAGGAGAAAAGAGATGGGTGTATATTTATAGCAAGTTTATCCAAACTGTAACTCACGAGACACATGTGGCCCAAGATGGCTTTGAATTACGCCCAACACAAATTTTCTTAAAACACAAAGTATAACACAAAGTATAAACTTTCTTAAAATATTATGAGATTATTTTTGCAATTTTTTAAGCTCATCAGTTATCATTAGTGTTAGTGTATTGTATATGTGACCCAAGACAATTCTTCTTATTCCAGTGTGGCCCAGAGAAGCAAAAATATTGGACACCCCTGATTTATAGCTTTTCTTATATGAATCTTCTTATTTATCATTTCTGCTTCTCTTCAATTGTTCTTATGGATTCAAGTTAACGTGTACAATCATTCCATTAACTCAATACAACTTTGATTCCATCTACTTCCTTTGTGGTCTTTAAAGCAAATGTATCACATTTCTATAAGTTATAGGCCAAACAATACATGCTACCCACATTGTTTTATACAGTTGCCTTTTTTCAAATTTTTAATTTTTTTATTTCAATAAGTTTTTGGGAAACAGGTGGTGTTTGGTTACATGAATGATTTCTTCAGTGATGATTTCTGAGATTTTGGTGCACCCATCACCCAAGCAGTGTACACTGTACCCAGTGTGCAGTCTTTTATTCCTTGCCACACACCACCCTTTCCCCTGCATCCCCAAAGTCCAATGTGTCATTCTTATGCCTTTGCATCCTCATAGCTTAGCTTCCACTTATGAGTGAGAATATATGATGTTTGGTTTTCCATTCCTGAGTTACTTCATTTAGAAATCCAAGTTGCTGCAACCACCTTTATTTCATTCCTTTTTATGACTGAGTAGTAGTAGTAGTCCATGGTGTGTGCATATATATATATATGGGTGTGTGTATACACACACACACACACAGACACACATATATAGCACATTTTATTTATCCACTTATTGATTGATGGGCATTTGGGCTGGTTGCATATTTTTGGAGTTGCAAATTGTGTCACTATAAACATGCATGTGCAAGTATCTTTTTCGTATAATGACTTTTTTTTTTTTTCTGGGTAGATAACTCTTAGTGGGATTGCTGGATCAAGTGGTAGATCTATTTTTAGTTCTTTAAGGTACTCCACACTGTATTCCATAGTGGTTGTACTAGCTTACAGTCCCACCAACAGTGTAAAAGTGTCCCCTTTTCACTGCATCCATGCTAACATCTTTTATTATTATTATTATTATTGTTATGGCCATTCTTGCAGGAGTGAGGAGTATTGCATTGTGGTTTTGATTTGCAATTCCATGATAATTAGTGATGCTGAGCATTTTTCTATATGCTTGTTGGTCATTTGCATATCTCCTTTTGAGGATTGCCTATTCATGTCCTTAGCCCACTTTTCTATGGGATTGTTTGTTTTCTTTCTTGCTGATTTGTTTGAGTCCTTTCTGGATATTCGTCATTTGTCAGATGTATAGATTGTGAAGATTTTCTCCCACTCTGTGGATTTTCTGTTAACTCTGCTATTCCGTTTGTTGTGTAAAAGCTTTTTAGTTTAATTAAGTCCTATCTATTTACCTCTGTTTTTGTTGCATTTGCTTTTGGGGTATTGGTCATGAAGTCTTAGCCTAAGCCAATGTCTAGAAGGGTTTTTCTGATGTTATCTTCTAGAATCTTTATGGTTTCAGGTCTCAGATTTAAGTCTTTGATTCATCTTGAGTTGATTTTTGTATAAGGTGACAGATGAGGATCCAGTTTTATTCTTCTACATGTGGCTTGCCAATTATCCCAGTATCATGTGTTAAATAGGGTGTCCTTTCCACACTTTATGTTTTTGTTTGCTTTGTTGGAGATCAGTTGACTTTAAGCATTTGGGTTTATTTCTGGGTTCTATATTCTGTTCCATTGGTCTATGTGCCTATTTTCATGCCAGTACCATGCTATTTTGGTGACAATGGCCTTATAGTATTGTTTGAAGTCGAGTAATGTGATGTCTCCAGATTTATTCTTTTTACTTAGTCTTGCTTTGGCTATGTGGGCCCTTTTTTTTGGTTCCATATGAATTTTAGGATTGTTGTTTCTAGCTCTGTGAAGAATGATGGTGGTATTTGATGAAAATTGCATTGAATTTGCAGATTGCTTTTGGCTGTATGACCGTTTTCACAATATTAATTCTACCCATTCAAGAGAAAAATTCATAGCATTAAATGCATACATCAAAAAGTATGAAAGGGCACAAATAGACAAATTAAAGTCACACCTCACGGAACTGGAGAAATAAGAACAATCCAAACCAAACCCAGCATAAGGAAAGAAATAACAAAGATCACAGCAGAACTAAATTAAATGGAAAAAAATACAAGGATAAATGAAACAAAAAGCTGGTTCTTTGAAAAGATAAACAAAATTGATCGATTAATCAATAAAAGAAGAGAGAAGATCCAAATAGGCTCAATTAGATATGAAATGGGAGATATTACAACTGATACCACAGAAATACAGAAGATTATTCAAGGCTACTATGGACACCTCCATGTGCATAAACTAGAAAACCTAGAGGAGATAGATAGATTCCTGACATATACAACCTTCCTAGCTTAAACCAGGAAGATATAGAATCTTCAACCAGACCAATAACAAGCGGCAAGATTGAAATGGTAATAAAAAAATGCCAACAAAACAAAACCCTCCAGGACTAGATGGATTCACTGCTGAATTCTATCAGATATTCAAAGAATTGGTACTAATCTTATTGATACTATTCCAAAAGATAAAGAGGGAATCCTCCCTAAATCAGTCAATGAAGCCAGTATCACCTTAATACCCAAACCAGGGAAGGACATAACATAAAAAGAAAACTACAGACCAATGTCCCTGATGAACATGGATGCAAAAATCCTCAACAAAATACCAGTAAACTGAATCCAACAGCATATGAAAAAGATAACACACCATGATCAAGTGGGTTGCATACCAGGGATGCAGGGATGGTTTAACACATGTAGCTCAACAGATGTAATATACCACATAAGCAGAATTAAAAACAAAAAAATCACATGATCATCTCAACAGATGCAGAAAAAACATTTGATGAAATCCAGCATCACTTTATGATTAAAACCCACAGCAAAATCAGCATAGAAGGGACATACCTTAAGGGAATAAAAGCTATCTACAGCAAACCCACAGCCAACACTATACTGAATGGGGAAAAGTGGAAAGCATTTCCCCTGAGAACTGGAACAAGACAAAGATGCCCACTATTACCACTTCTATTCAACATAGTACTGGAAGTCCTAGGCAGGACAATCAGAAAAGAGAAAGAAATAAAGGGCATCAAAATTGGTAAAGAGAAGTCAAACTGTCACTGTTTGGTGATGATACGCTCGTATACCTAGAAAACCCTAAAGGTTCATCCAAAAAGCTCCTAGAACTGATAAATGAATTCAGCAAAGTTTCAGGATACAAAATTAATGTATACAAATCAGTAGCTCTGCTATACACCAACAGCGACCAAGCTGAGACTCAAATAAAAAACTCAACCTCTTTCACTATAGCTGCCAAAAATAAAAATAAAATAAAATACTTGGCAATATACCTAACCAAGGATGTGAAAGATCTCTACAAGGAAAACTATAAAACACTGCTGAAAGAAACAATAGTTAACACAATCAATTGCTTTTTAAATCAGTTAAGAGAAGAAGAAATATGAATTTATACTATCTCTTATATAATTACCTTTATTGATGATCTCTTTTTGTGTGGATTTGAATTACTGTCCAGGGTTGCTTGCCTTCGGCCTGAAGAACTTCTTTTATTATTGCTTGTAAAATGGCTGCAAGCAACATTTTTTCTCTGTTTTTGATTATTTGGAAATTTCTTCGTTGTACTTAAAATTCTGAAATATAGCTTTTATGAATATAGGATTCTTGGTTGCTCAGCAGTCTTTTTTGAGCACTTTGAATACGTTATTCTACTGTTTTGAAGTCTCCTTTGTTTCTGGTGAGAAGTCATCTGCAAATTGTATTTGGGTTGCCTTTTAAGTGATGAGTCATTCTTTTCTTAATGCTCTCAAGATTTTCTCCTTGTCTATGACTTTCAGTATTTTGACAATGCTGTATCTGTAGATCTCACATTTATCCTACTCATTCTACATGTAGGTTTGTGTACTTAATAAGGCCTAAATTCTCTGAGGCTCTGTTCTTTCTTTGTTCTTTTTGATTTCTGTTCTTTGGATTGTGTCATCTCTATAGGTTTATCTTTAGGTAGGCTAAGTCTTTATTCTGCCAGCTCAAATCTACTGTTGAGCTCCTCTAGTGAATTTTTTATTTCCATTGTTGTACCTTCAGCTTCCGAATTTCCATTGGTTTCTTTTTTAAAAATTTCTAGGACCTTATCAATACTGATATTTTTCTATTTGATGAACAGTTGTCATTATATCCTTCTTTATTTCTATAATTATAATTTTCTTTATTTTTTTGGACATATTTCTAATGACTACTTTGAATACTTTGTTAAATCTGATATCTGGTTGCTATCACAGGCAGTTTCTTCTGCTCTCTTCCTTCCTCCAGTATATGTTTTATTTTCCTGTTTCTTTGCATGTTTTTGCAGTTGGGTTGGAAACTAAATATTTTAGATAATATATTATAGAAACTATAGATTATAATCTTCCTCCCTTGTGGCTTTTTATTACTATTTGCTTAGTGACTAGCTGGATTATTTTAGTGAAGTCTATTTCTCTTCCCCACAGTGCTTAGCTTCTGATGTTGCAGATCTGTGAAGCTCCTAATGCTGTCATATTGCTTTACTATTTTTAAACCTTCAAAATATTAGAAATGGGTCCCAGATTCTTTCAAGTGACTTATTGCTTTTGTTGATGTGATTTTGTCATGAATAAGCTTTTGAAATAGAAAGATTAAATGGAGTATGTTTCCCTTTTAGAAAGAAATAGAATATGTTGTATTCTTATAGCATGCCTGCATTCTTGTAGCAGGAATAACTTTTATTTGATTGCTTTATTCAATTTTTTATTTTTATTAAAAGTTTTGTATCTATAAGAGGAAACCTCACTATAGTTGTGTGTGTTCATACTTTAATCACAATTAGGATTAAGACCACTTTTTTTCTTTTATAGTAGGAAATTTGCTATTATTTTCTCTTTCAAGAAATGAAATGGATAGTTTGCTATTTGGAAGTTTAGAGAAAATTTGATCAAGCGTGTTCAAGTCTTATTTTAATAATGGTGTACAAACACTTTTTAGTGCTGTATATTCATATTTCCTCTTCCTTTTATGACCATTTTGATGTTTTATATTTTTAGGGTGAAAACTTGGAAAAATAAAAATAGCATAGGCCTTGTAGATCTGAATTTAAATTCCAGCTGCATCTCCAAGTAGCTAGGTGACCTTGGACATATACCTTCATCTCTGTAAGCTTCAGTTTCTGCTATAAAAGGAGGAAAAGGCCGGGCGCGGTGGCTCAAGCCTGTAATCCCAGCACTTTGGGAGGCCGAGGCGGGCGGATCACGAGGTCAGGAGATTGAGACCATCCTGGCTGACACGGTGAAACCCCGTCTCTACTAAAAAATACAAAAAAAAAAAAAAAAACTAGCCGGGCGAGGTGGCGGGTGCCTGTAGTCCCAGCTACTGGGGAGGCTGAGGCAGGAGAATGGCGTGAACCTGGGAGGCGGAGCTTGCAGTGAGCTGAGATCCGGCCACTGCACTCCAGCTTGGGCGGCAGAGCGAGACTCCGTCTCAAAAAAAAAAAAAAAAAAAAAAAGGAGGAAAAATATTTATAAAGTGGCTTTTTATACCAACAAAAAAGGATGTACATAAAACACTCAGTGCTGTGACAAAGTCAGTACTTAGTAAGTGTTAATTCCCTTGCTTTGAGAAAATAATTTATTTCACACAGAATTCAAAATATATTAGCATTTAACTGTGCCAAATGTTTCTTGATACCTTTTTTTCTATTATCCTGTGTGCTCTATTTTCTGTCTTATTTTATTATAAGTTTTTATATATTTTTTATATTTTTATTAGTTTTTTTTTAAATTAGATTTTGCTGGTTTTTGGGCATTTCTTAGTCTTTTTTCAAGTAGTAATCTTTGGTCATATTAATTACTTGTTTTAGTTTTCTTTGTCATATAATCAACTTACTTATTTTATCATGTTTATAGTTTCCAATTCTTCTGTAGTTTTTCAAAAACTGATTTTCTTATCTTACATGATGTGGGAACATAGTGAATGTTCTTTTATTTTATTAAGAATAAAGACAAGTAAAGCATTTTCCCCAAATATTGTTTTGACCATTTTCTATAGATTTTGACACATAATTATGCTTTTAATATTCTTCTCTTAACTTCTGAGCATGTGATCTTCAGGGATGGACCAGAAGCAGAGGGACTAGTTGAAGAAGCCATCATAACTGTCATCTGAAAGGCTATAGCTAACTACCTCAACTGAAAATACTAATTGGGTGTCAGAATGTCTGGGGTCTATAAATAAAATCAACCAATACTAATTGAATGTCTATATGTGCTGAATACTATCCTCACAGTATTTTTGTGCATCTCCTTAATTGTCACAATAGTGTTGCGACATTTGTCCCATTTCCTCCTTTCTGCAGTTGAAGATATTGAAGTAGTCAAATGACTTACCCAGAGCACAAAACAAGTAAAATCTATTCCTTAGGAATCCTAGTTGGGCTATTCGCTCCACTGCTATGCTATGCCACCTCTTCTAAGTCTTTTACAGATTTATTTAGAGCCCAAATCTTATCATCTGAAGTATCAGTGGTAGGCATTGTTACCTTTTAATTAACTTTGTGGGGACAGGAGTGGATTGCCTTGTTGATATGGTTTGGCTGTGTCCCCACCCAGTTTCAACTTGAATTGTATCTCCCAGAATTCCTGTGTATTGTGGGAGGGACCCAGGGGGAGGTAATTGAATCATAGGGGCTAGTCTTTCCCATGCTATTTTCATGATAGTGAATAAGTCTCATGAGATCTGATGGGTTTATCAGGGGTTTCTGCTTTTGCTTCCTCCTCATTTTTCTCTTGCTGTCATGATGTAAGAAATGTCTTTCCAAGACCTCCCCAGCCATGTGGAACTGTAAGTCCAATTAAACCTCTTTCTTCCCATTCTTGGGTATGTCTTTATCAGCATCGTGAAAACAGACTAATACACTTGTCTTTAAAATATTACTTGCACTTAGTTAACTTAAGAGATGACATGGATGTCATTGAGAGCAGTTTTCCAATACAGGAAAAGGCTCACATGTGAAAGAGCTCACTGATCTATTTCACATTACTCCATAAGACCATGTCTGATAAGACCAGTGTATAGAATGTCAATAGTAGTTACAGTTAATGATATAACTGCTATGTGACAAACACTGTGCCATAAGAACATTATATATGTTATTTCAAGGAATCCTTATCACAGTCAGAAGAGGCGGGTTTTATTATTATTTTTCTCCCTTGTTTATAGATTGGGATGCTGACACCCCAAAATGTTAAGTAACTCATCTGAAGTTGCAGAAACAGGAAGTGGCAGAACTGGTATTTAAATTAAGCTATCTGGTTTCAAAACCCAAGATTCTATCAATCATTTTTGCTTAATTGTGTCTTCTGAAAACTATAATAAGGCAGAATATTAAGGAATATTAATATTAATATAAGCCATATAAAGGAAAATATTAAGAATGTGGAGCTTCAGGAGGTACTAGATGGACTGATCCACGTAGAAGCTTGTGATCTTCTGCCCACAAAAGAAAGGGGAACTCTGTGAACTGAAGTTCACTCATACTAATCCTGAATAAGACTCTAGAATAATATGTTTTAGAAATAGAGTAGTGTGTGATAGAAAAGTCAGACTGCCTTGTGTCAATGGGTCAAGTGGGGTAGATGAAATATCTTCTTACAGACAGAGTCTAAATTTAGATGGACAGTCTAACTCTATGCCCTTTTAATTCTCTTTCAGTGGCCTTTAAAACACTTTTTCAAATCAAATATCTTAAATGTTAATTTTTATTTTGCCAGAAATAGAACAAGAGATCTCAGGTTTTTTTCAGTGCGTAGGTAACATTCATACACTAGAGATTTAGAGTTTCCCTCAAGATAGTAAGAGATTCAAGGGAACACGAAAAGATAATTACAATGCAAATACTAATCTCATACACAGGTGTGTTTAAGATTCTATAGACACATCTATAGTTGTATGCTATAAAAATTTATCACCCGTCAGCACTGTGGGGCTCCTTGAAGAAAGCCCTGACTGCTCTGTGCAACCCCTGTTATACATACATACATATGGCCATGTGCACTCTTTCTTAGATGCCAGCTTAATATTAATCTATACCAATTATTCAAAATAAGTTATACCAACTTTACAGCATTTTGATGATCCACTCAACTCAATGCTATACCTAACAAACTTCACCATAACAGTGTTGAATAGTGAACACCATGGAACAGTTGTATGTATCAACAGTTAAGACAAAATGAATTTTATACATTGATCAATCATAGGGCAAACCTGTGATGAATCCATAGTACAACTATTATAATGATAGGCACTATGAAAACTATTGTATTTTAACCACTAATGCTCCCTGGGAGAAGCTAGTGGCTGAATTAAGAATATTTTTATTATCACTGTCCATGAACTGAACTTGATGTCAATAAATTTTAAGCATATTTTAATTTACAGGGAAGATCCTCCCCCTGTTTCATCACTGGATGGAATAACCCCTAACTGAAGTCTTCAGACTGTATGGGAAAGTCTTGCTGTCACTCAGTGGCCACCATTGCCAGAGAGGAACAAACTCCATGAGCTCCTTTTTCTGGCTATTGACTTATTGCTATGAAATTTAGGCAAGTTATTAAACTTTTGTGAGTTTCAATTTATTTACCTATAAAATGTTGATATTGATAATATCTTCTCTGTGAGATCGTGCCATAAAAATAAAATGAAATAAAGACTGTGAAAGATTGTCATACACTGTAAAGTGCCATGGAGGAAAAAAGTTATTACTGTTTTAACAGTGACGTTCTGGCAGAGCCTGGACTATAGCCGAAACAGGCTGACTCAGAAGGAGGTTTGTAGGGGAGCTGGAGGCTTGCTGAGACATTGCTAAGGAAACCAGTAGAGAAATATACGTCACTCAGCCCCATCCTTATCTGCCTACTGCAGAGTATCTACCAAGAGCACAAACAGTGCAAGGGATCAGTCATGGATAATTTGGGAAAAAACACATCAGATTCCATTTAAGGAAAGAGAGAAAGTGGGAGCAGGCTCCAAAGAAGGAAAATGTTTCTCTTGGTTGCAAAGAGAAAGCACTTCCTGAACATTTCTAATCGACATGTGTAATGCCATCTGGAAGACAGAGAGAGAAAGCTGGCTCTTAGGTTTCCTTTCAGAAGGGGAAGCCTTTGTCCCTGGCATCATAGGAATATTTGTAAGGAGATGAAGTTTAGTAGCCCTGGGAGTCCCTCTGGGCTAAGTTAATGGATTTCACTGTCAGCTTCTTTGCTAAGTATAAGAAACAAGTTCGGGTAAAAATGAGTTTTGTGACCTTGGGAACTAAAATTGTGGAGAGTCCCCTTTGTTTCTTTATATCTCAGCAACATCTCTCATATAATCTCATGCTTTGCCATTAATGATTTTCCTATCATAGTCCTGAGTGCTGTGAGGTGTTATTCTTTTTATTCCCTTTATACTTGAAATGTTGGATACCAAGTAAACATGCCTGCCTCAACTTTTCTGAATGGAACTCCTTATTGCCCATTCTCACTCTCAAGAGTATTCCTCCCCCAGAATTAGAACTTCATTCCCAGGTGTCTTTATTTATATTATCTCTATGCTATTACCAAAAGCCACAAACATTGAGGTTGTTTTTGACCCTTCTCTTTCTCTTACCTAGCATAATGTCAATAAATCCTACTAATTTTATCTCCCTGGATCTACCCAGCCCTCTTCGTCTCACTGGGACTTCCCTGGTTTGAACTTTTCTTATGTTTTGCCTGGACCATGGTTTTGGGCATCACCTCTAGCTTTCAGTCACTTTTCTACCTCTTCCTAAACCAGCTAAAAACATCTTTCCAAGGCAGACCAATGTGTACCATTTCCTTGCTTGAAAGTTTCTAACTCCCTGTTACCTACAGAAGTGCATACTCCTCTGTGGTATTGAAGTGAGCTCCTTTTAGGGGAAATACTGCATGATCAAATAACTGTAGTGTTAAATGGGGCTTAATGCAGTGTGGTTTTGAGCTAAGCTCTTGACATGATCAAGATTCCTCAACAGACAAGGAATGGTTGTAGAGAATACAGAGAAGACTAGATATGTAATCAAAGTTGTGTTTAAAATACTTGTCTCATAATTCCATTGGTCATTAGCAGCTATTTAGGTTTCTGAATTACTTTTGGCTTGGATAACTGGGACTAGCAGAGATGCCATGTGATCAATGAGGGATGTGTTAAATAAACAGGCTTAGAGAGTCTGTTCCCTTGCTGGTTTATAAGCATGAAAATTGGACTTGGGATCATCATTGAGAATAAGTAGGTGGGGTTTGTTGAAGAAAGCTGTTTATGGCCTATTTTTAAAACTATATCACACTAAAAAATATTTGTGTTTTGCTAGTAGCCTGTATATTCTTGTTTTAAGCACTATCTGTTATTTGTAGCTTTAAAAAAGATTTAAAAGACAAAAAGTCTGGCTCTTTAAGAAATAGAAATCTTTTTCTGGACTCTCTATTTCTAGCCACTCTTTTACATAGGGAACGCCTTAGAAATCAAACTAGGTGATCTGTGGTTGATAGTTCAGATAACCACATGGGGAGAGGAAAGAGAAGAAATTGAGACCACAATAACTAATCTGGGTTAAGACTAATAAAAAGTAGAAATAAGCTATGCTCTCATATGCTTAAAATATTCAAAGGGATACAGTAGTTAGTTCTGGGAATGTACTTCTGCAACTGTGTGAGACATTTTTACTTTTAATTTAATATCTTTATATACAAAATTTGTTTAACCATGAGGTTACACTATTTTTATTAAAAAGTAATCAGACAAGTTTATATGTACTGCCATGGAAAGAATCCTAACTATATTGTTAATTGAAGAAAGAAAGAATAATTGATAAATGTTATATATTGCATAATTTCACCTTGTAAGTAAATGTTTACATTTTTCACATACACGTATTTCTATTATAAATTTGTTAGCAGGAGTATATGTATGGAGAAAAAAGTATATTGAGGAGTAGGTGCACTAAATTATGAGTTATATTTGTCTTTCCAGTGTGAGAGATTTCAGAGACATTAACTTTTTGGGAAATGTAGGCCTATTGTGTTTTAATTTTAAATAATGAGCTAATCTTACTTAAATAATCAGAAAAAATAATAAAGTATATTTTTTTTTATCAATTTCCAAGTAACACCCCATATTTGATATGGCTTATTATAAGATATTTTAAAAAATAGTAGGCAGAAAAAAGAAGGCAGAAAAGTACCATGGAAAGGTTAATTCCATAAGATGACATATAAAAATAGGGACTTACAAAAAACTTGGTGATAACCTATGTTGACCCTATGGATCAGGTAATCACTGGTTAGTGGCATATGTCCTATAATCCTACCATTGAGAATTTAATTGTTTGTTTTTAACATTTGCTTTAAGGTCTTATTACATGTAAATTGGTGTGTTACACTTTGTTCTGAATTAAACATATTTTTCATGAGAATATATTTAAATATGTGATGATAACATTTTTATGAGGTCCAGTGATCCTACAACATCAGTGAAAGCTGCTTTGCCACTCAACTTTGCAAATTACTTAATTTCACTGCATTTGGTTTTTTCATCTGTAGAATGGGGATAACAAAAGGAGCTTGTTCAGAGGGTTGTTGTGTGGAATAAATAAGATAATACATTTAAGGACTTAGAATAGCGTCTGCAATAAATCACTAGCTGTTGTGATGATAACAACAATGATGATGATGGCTATGTTGATGACAGAGACAATGACAACAATGATGGTAATGAGGACAGTAAAATGGCCTAAAGGATCTTTGCACAAAGCAGTACTGCAGGGAGGATCCAAAACGCATCCTGAAGGCAAAGCCTCTTCTTTTCCCAACATTTTTCCACAGGAAACAATGGCCAAGGCTCCACTTTGGGAGATAACCAGCAAATATGATACCAATCTACACTTTCCCAGCTCACTAACACTTTCCACTTACATGGAAGTCGTATGTCTTTAGCCTCAAATAATTTCACTTGAAACTTGCAAAATACGATAAATATGAATTGTCTGTCTCATGTAGCTAGTGCATACGAATCTTATTCCACACACCTGAGTGTAAAAGAAATGTGTTTATTTCTGTGAATCAAATGAAATCTGGCTCCAAGTCGTCATCTTGACAGGAGGACAGCAAATTTAATTCTCATCATTTTGGGGGAGCATTTTCCTTCTCTAGAACAAATCATCATTTTTGGGGAGCTTTTCCCTTCTCTACATAACAAATTCTCTTACCTCAGTTTTCCATAGTGGCCACTGATACTCATTCTGTCCACAATTGCCTGGTTCCTTAGTTGGGCAGCAAGCTACCTAACATGCTAAGCCTAAAGGGAGAATCCTTATTGAGACCAAACTTTCCCTCCAAGACATCCCTCCAAGGTCCTGGCTCTTCCTTAGGGGTGGCTCTGAGAATTAGAACCCATGTTCCTATAACACAGTTTGTGGAACCCACAGACCCATCCTCTCTTGCCCATACTGAGAACTCTCCTTTTAGAATCACCCTCCTTAGTACAAATGACTCCAGGAGCTCAGAGTGTGAGAAAACAAGGCCTAGAAGAGTTTTCGTCTTCAGGGCATCTCCTTTTGGCCCTAAGGTAAAGAGTCAAAAAGGCCTGGCTATGTTTTCAAAATCTGTGGGTGCATAAATAGAACTGAAAAGAAAAACCACAGAATTATCTCAATAGATGCAGAAAAGG
Organism: Macaca fascicularis; assembly: GCF_037993035.2. Classification (NCBI taxonomy): domain Eukaryota; kingdom Metazoa; phylum Chordata; class Mammalia; order Primates; family Cercopithecidae; genus Macaca; species Macaca fascicularis. Next base: position 155,570,124 of record NC_088380.1, on the reverse strand, counting down.
CTTTCCATAAAATTCAACATCCCTTTGTGTTAAAAACCCTCAACAAACTAGGAATTGAAGGAACATACCTGAAAATAATAAGAACCATCTATGACAAACCCATAGCCAACATCATACTGAATGGGCAACAAGACAGAGATGCCCACTGTCACCACTCCTGTTCCACATAGTACTGGAAGTCCTAACCAAAACAGTCAGGCAAGAGAAAGACATAAAAGGGATCCAAATAGGAAGAGAATAAGTCAAACTATCTTCGTTTGCAGATGACATGATTCTATACCTAGTAAACACCATAGTCTCTACTCCAAGGCTCCTAGATCTGATAAATAACATGTGGTATTTTATTTTCTATTTCTGAGTTATTTCACATAGGATAATGGCCTCTAGCTTAATCCATATTGCTGCGAAAGACATGATTTTATTATTTGTATGTCTTCATAGTATTCCATTATGTATGTGTACATTTCCTTCCTTCCTTCCTTCCTTCTTTCCTTCCTTCCTTCCTTCCTTCCCTCCCTCCCTCCCTCCCTCCCTGCCTCCTTTCTTTCTTTCTTTCTTTCTTTCTTTCTTTCTTTCTTTCTTTCTTTCTTTCTTTCTTTCTTTCTTTCTTTCTTTCTTTCTTTCTTTCTCTCTTTCCTTCCTTCCTTTCCTTCCTTCCTTCCTTCCTTTTCTTTCTTTCTTTCTTTCTTTCTTTCTTTCTTTCTTTCTTTCTTTCTTTCTTTCTTTCTTTTTCTTTCTTTCCTTCTCTCTCTCTTTCCTTCCTTCCTTCCCTTCCTTCCTTCCTTCCTTCCTTCCTTCCTTCCTTCCTTCCTTCCTTTCTTTCTTTCTCTTTCTTGCTTTCTTGCTTTCTTTCTCTTTCTCTCTTTCTCTCTTTCTTTCTCTCTCTTTCTTTCTTTCTTTCTTTCTTTCTTTCTTTCTTTCTTTCTTTCTTTCTTTCTTTCTTTCTTTCTTTCTTTCTTTCTTTCTTTCTTTCTTTCTTTCTTTCTCTTTCTTTCTTTTTTTTTTTTTCACAGAGTCTCCCTCTGTTACCCAGGCTGAAGTGCAGTGGTGCGATCTCCGCTCACTGCAACCTCTGCCTCCCAGGTTCAAGCAATTCTCCTGCTTCAGCCTCCCGAGTAGCTGTGACTACAGGTGTGCACCACCATGCCCGGCTAATTTTTGCATTTTTAGTAGAGACCATGTTGGCCAGGCTGGTCTCAAACTCATGACCTCAAGTTACCCTGCTGCCTTGGCCTCCCAAAGTGCTGGGATTACAGGCATCAGCCATCACACCAGTCCTGTAGCACGTTTTCTTTATCCAATCATCTGTTGATGGACACTTAACTTTAGGCCATGACTGCTACTGTGAATAGTGCTGTAATGAACACACAAGTTCTAGTATCTTTTTGATATGATTATTTCTTTTCCCTTGAGTAGACACCCAGTAGTGGGACTGCTGGATTGAACAGTTGTTTTATTTATTTATTTATCTAGACAGAGTCTTTCTGTGTTGCCCAGGCTGGAGTACAGTAGCATGGTCAGGGCTCACTGCAGCTTCAACATCTTGGGCTCAAGTGATCCTTCCACTTCATCCCCGCAAGAAGCTAGGACTACAAGCACGTGCCACTATGCCTGGTTATTTTTAAAACAATTTTAATAGAGATGAAGTCTCACTATGTTGCCCAGGCTGGGCTTGAACTTTCAAGGTTAAACAATTCTACTGCCTTGGCCTCCCAAAGTGTTGGGATTACAGGCATGAGCCACGGTACCCAGCAAAATGGTAGTTTTATTTTTAGTTCATTGAGAAATCTCCTTACTATTTTGCATGAAGGTTGTACTAATTTGCATTCCCACCAAGAGTTTATAAGCACTCTCTTTTCTTCACTTCCTCACCAACATCTGTTGTTGTTGTTGTTTTCCACTTTTTAATAATAGTGACGTTATTAAACATCTGAGTGGTGTAAGATGGTATCTCACTGTGGTTTTACCTTGCATTTATCTGATTAATGATGTTGAGAAATTTGTGTTTATTGGTCATTTGTATGTCTTCTTCTGAAAAATTTCTGTTCATGTCCTTGCCCACTTTTTAATGGGGTTATTGTTTATCTTCTTCTTGAGTTGAGTTCCTTGCAGATTCTGGATATTAGTCCTTTGTTGGATGCATAGTTTGCAAATATTTTCTGCCATTCTGTAGGTTGTCTTTTTACTTTGTTGATTATTTATTTTGCTGTGCAAAAGATTTTTAGTTTAATTAAGTACCATTTGTCTATTTTTTGTTGCATTAGCTTTTGAGGCCTTAGTCATTAATTTCTTGCCTTGGCTAACATCCAGAGGAGTTTTTCCTAGGTTGTCTTGTAGGATATTTATTGTTTCAGATCTTACATTTAAGCCTTTAATCCATGTTGAGTTAATTTTTGTATGTGATGAGAAATAGGGGTCTATTTTCATTCTTTAGCATATGGCTATCCAATTTTTCCAGAACCATTTATTGAATAGAGGGCCCTTTCCCAATTTCATGTTTTTGTCAACTTTGTTGAATATAGTTGCTTATAGGTCTATGGCTTTATTTCTGGGATCTCTATCCTGTTCTATTGCTCTATTTTTGTACAAGTACCATATTCTTTTGGTTGCTATAGCCTTATAGTATAATTTGAAGTCAGGCAATATAATTCCTCGCTTTGTTTGTTTTGTTCAGAAATGTTTTGGCTATTGAGGATGTTTTCTTGGTTCCATGTACATTTTAGGATTTTTTTTTTAATTCTGTGAAAAATAACATTAGTAATTTCATAGGAATTGCATTGAATCTGTATATGGCTTTAGGCAATATGGTCATTTTAACGTTATTGATTATTTTAATTCCATAAGTGTAGATGTTTTTCCATTTTTTGGTGTCATCTCTGATTTATTTAATCAGTGTTTTGTAGTTCTTTGTGTAGAGATCTTGCACTTCTTTGGTTAAATGTTTTCCTAGATAACTTATTTTTTTGTGTGGCTTTTGTAAGTGGTTCTTGATTTGGTTCTCAGATTAAACATTATTGGTGTATACAAATGCTACTGATTTTTGTATGTTGACTTTTTATTCTAACACCTTACTGAAGTCATTTATCAAACTCAGAGTCTTGGAGGAGTCTTTAGGGTTTTCTAAGTATAACATTATGTCATTAGTGAACAGAGGTAATTTGACTTCCTCTTTTTCCAATTTGATTACCTTCTATTTCTTTTTCTTGCCTGATTGTTCTGGCTAGGACTTCCAGTATTATGTTGAATAGGAGTGATGAGAGTGGAAATCTTTATCTTGTTCTGGTTCTTAAAGGAAATGCATTCAGTGTTTCTTCATTGAGTATAATGTTGGCTATGGTTTGTTGTATATGGCTTTTACTATTTTGAGGTGTGTTCTATCAGTGTCTAGTTTGCTGAGAAGTTTTATCATGAAGGGATGTTGGATTTCATTCAATGCTTTCTCTGCATTTCTATTGTGACAATTGTATGGTTTTTGTTTTTAATTTTGTTTTGTGGTGAATCCCATTTATTGATTAATATATGTTGAATCATCCTTGCATCCCTGGAATAAAACCCACTTGATCATGGGTCACATTTTTATGTGCTGTTAGACTCAATTTGCTAGTATTTTGTTGAAGATTTTTGCATCTATATTCATCATGGATATTGGCCTGTATCCTCACCTGATTCTGGTATCAGGGTGATACTAGTTTCATAGAACGAGTTAAGGAGGAATCTCTCCTCCTCAATTTTTGGGAATAATTTCCATAAGATTGGTACCAGCTCTTTTTGGTATGCTAGTAAAATTTCACTGTGAATCCATCTGGTCCTGGGCTTTTTAAAAGGAGGTTTATATTACTAATTCAATTTCACTACTCATTATTGGTTTGTTCAAGATTTCTACTTCTTCATGATTTAATCTTTTAAATTGTGTGTTTCCAGGAATTCATCCATTTCCTCTGGATTTTCTAGTTTGTGTGTGTAGAGATACCCATAGTAGACTCTGATAATATTTTGCATTTCTGTGGTATCAGTTGTAATCTTACCTTTATCATTTCTGATTGTACTTATTTGAGTCTCCTCTTTATTCCTTGATTAAGCTATGTAGTATTTATACATTTTATCTTTTGAAGTAAGTAATTTTTTGTTTTGTTAATCCTCTGTATTATTGTTTTTGGTCTCAATACCATTTGTTTCTTTTCTGGTCTTTGTTATTTATTTTCTTCTGCTTGCTTTGGGTTTGGTTTATTCTTGATTTTCTAGTTTTTTGAAGTGTGACAATAGGATGTTAATTTGAGACCCATCTTTTTGATGTAGGCATTTAACACTCTAAACTTCCTTCTTAGCACTGCTTTTGTTGTATTACAGAGGTTTGGGTATATTGTATCTCTATATTAATTTATTTCAGAAAGTATTTTTATTTCTACCTTAATTTCATTGTTTGCCGAAAGATCATTCAGGAGCAAGTTGTTTAATTTCCATGTATTTGTATAGTTTTCAGAATTCCTTTTGTATGGATTTCTAATTTTATTTCACTGTGGTTCGAGAAGATACTTGATATAATTTTAATTTTTAAAAAATTTATTGAGATTTACTTTGTGGGCAGGCATATGGTCTATTTTGGAGAATGTTCCATACTCAGATGAGACATGTATATTCTGCAGTTGGTGGGTAGAATGTTCTGTAAATGTCACTAGATCCATTTGGTCTGGAGTCCAGTTTAAGTTCAGAGTTTCTTTGTTGATTTTCTTTCTCAGTGATCTGTCTAGTTCTGTCAGTGGGGCGTTGAAGACCCTCACTATTATTGTGTTTCTGTTGATCTCTTTTCTTGGATTTAGTAATATTTTTAAAAATGAATCTGTGTGCTCCAGAGATGGGTGCATACATATTTAGAATAGTTGTCTTCTTGTTCAATTGAACTCTTTATTATTATACAATGACCTTTTTGTGTTTTGTTTATATTGCTATGGATTTAAAATCTATTTTATTTGATGTACATGTAGCTACTTCTGCTTGTTTGTGTTTTCTGTTTGTGTGGCATATCTATTTCTACTCTTCTACTTTGAGTCTGTAATATCTTTCCCGGTTAGGTGGATTTCTTGTACTCAGAAAATGGTTGGGTCTTGTTTTTAAATTTAATTTGCCAGTCTATGTACTTTAAATGGGGCATTTAAGCCATTTACATTCAAAGTTATATTGATATGTGATGTTTTTGTTCCTGTCATAATGTTGTTACCTAGTTTCTTTGTAGTTTCAGTTGTGTAATTGCTTTATAGGATTTATGAGCGTTGTACTTTTATGTGCTTTTATAATCGTGTGTATATTTCTTTTGCTTTCATTTTAGAACTCTTTTGAGCATTTCTTGTACAACTGGTCTAATGGCAAGAAATTCCTGTAGTACATGCTTGTATGAGAAGGGTTTTATTTCTTCTTCATATGTAAAGCTTAATTTGGCAGGATATAAGATTCTTGGGTGACACTTTTTTAAAGAATGCTAAAAATAGACCCCAAATCTCTCCTGGCTTATAAGGTTTCTGCTGAGAAGTCCACTGTTAGTCGGATGGAATTTCCTTTATAGGTAATTAGATGCTTATCTTTTGCTGCTTTTATGATTTTTTTCCTTGGTATTGACTTTGGATAGTCTGAAGACTGTATGCCTTGGTGGTGCTTATCTAGCAAACTATTTCTCAAGTGGTCTCTGATCTTGTACCTGGATGTCCACATTTCTAGTAAGACCAGTGAAATTTTCCTTAATCATTTTCTCAGATGGGTTTTCCAAGCTCTTTACTTTGTCTTCTTCCTCAGGAATGTCTACATCTCATAGATTTGGTCACTTTACACAATTCATTTTTTTCCTCAGAGTCTTGGTTCTTTTATTAAAAATTGTTTTTTCTTTACTTTTGTCTGACTGGATTAATTTAAAAGACCTATCTTCAGCCTCTGAAATTATTTTTTTCTGCCTGTTCTATTCTGTCTTTAAAGCTTTCAACTGTATGTTGTAACTCCTTCAGTGAAATTTTCATTTCCAGAAGTTCTGTTTGTTTGTTTTAGATATCTCTTTCGTTCCTATACTGAAATGTTTTTCTGATTTCTTTGTGTTTGTTTTCAACTTTATCTTGGATCTCACTGAGCTTATTTACAATCTATATCTTGAATTATTTACCTGTCATTTCAGAGTTTTCAATTTGGTTAGGATCCATTGCTAGAGGGCTAGTGTGATCGTTTGTGGGGTATTGCAACATTATTTTTTAGTGTCAGGGTCCTTGTGCTGATTACGTCTCATCTGGAGAAGCTGCCACTTCTTATTTTTGAATTTACTTTCATTGGGATGGCATTTTTTCCTCCTTGACTGTTGTGTATATTGGTTAGGGTCCTTTGGAATTACTTCTATATGCTTTTAGGAGCCAAGGCTCTGTATGAACTCCTTGGTATAGACAGCCTTAGTGTAGTGGTTTCCTCAAATGCTAGTTGTTTCTAGATTATAGTGGTGTACTGTTTGTATGAGCAGGCTTACTGTCTCCTGCAGAGATTGGAAGTGGTCTTGGAAGGTTTACCGTATTCACTAGCACTGTGTACTTCTGTCTGCAGAAATTATGTTGGGTTGTGCAGTTCACCCTACAGTCCAGTATGTGGTGCTTGTGGGTAAGAGCTGTTCAAGCACTACATATTGGAGTCAGCAGAAGTTATAATGGGCCATGCAGGTTGACCTCCCAGCCAGTAGGTGGTGTGATTTATTCATTTATTTTGTTGCATTTGGAAACATATAGAGGACCCTGGAAGCACAGCTGAGAGAGAAGGTGAATGGAGTGGAGTCTCGAGAATACTGGCATGACTTAGTCTAAGATTCTCCTGCTCTGTACACTCTACATATTAGAGCTTCAGGAGCACAGAATGCAACCCAGCAGTGACAAGAGAGCCCCTTACAATCACATTGTTATAGTAACTGTAAAGACTGAAAAATTCAGTCAAACTTCCCCAGATTTTCATGTACTTAGTATTTAAAAACTTGAGAATAAATACCAAATTGCTTGAATTTTTTTTCTTTCCTTTCAGCCTAAATATGAAGGTTTGCTATGGTAGACAAACATCTTTAAATCCTCGGATAACTGTAATACAAAATCCATGAAGTTCTAGGATTGGAGGAGATTTTAGCATCTGTCTACTTTGCAGTTTTTATTTTTTTTCCTCCTGAAAAGCACTGTGCTGGGCTATTTGGTTTTAAGCAACAAAAACCCACTCTTCGTAATATATGCCAATGAGGAATTTTTTGGGGAAGATCTTGGGTAACTCAAAGATACCAAAGAAAATTGACATACCAGGCCTTAGAGAAGGCTGATCTGGACATCTGGGGAGCAAAACTAGGCAATTTTTGAGTCATCTTGGGTTGACATAACAGAATACCACACACTGGGAGGCTTAAACAACAGAAATGTATTTTCTCAGAGTCTGGAGGCTGGAAGTCTAAGATCAAGGAGCTGGCAGGGTTGGTTTGTGGTGAGGCCTCTTTTCTTGCATTGTAGATGGTCACTTTCTCATTGTATCCTCACATGGACTTTTCTCTGTGTGCTCACTTCTAGTGTCCCTTCCTCTTATTTTAAGGACACTAGTCCTATTGGCTTAGGGCTCCTAGTTATGGCCTTGTTGGGCATTAATTACCGCTTAAAGGCCCTATCACCAAATATAGTTACATTAGGAGTTAGGACTTCAACATATGAATTAAGGTTGGGCAGGGATACAATTCAGTCTTTCACACCAATCTTCTCAAGTGCCTTTGGGGGGATGAATCTGCTCCAATTTTGTTCTGTTTTTGGCTTCCACACTATAAACTTGTGTTCTCAGAGGTTCTGTTTGCTCTGACTTGAGCCATGGAACTACCGCTAGGTCCAGAGTATTTAGGGCCCCTTGACTGACATCCCCACTGGTCCATGGAAAGTGGGAATGAAGGTAGTTTCTTAAAGAAAAATTAAAGAACAATTTCAATTTGGTTAGGATCCATTACTAGAGGGCTAGTGTGATCGTTTGGCCAAAGCAACATTGGGCTACTTTTTTAAATTGACAATGTAATTAGAGCCCAGGTATATAAAATAACTGTGGATGTGTTCTGTTTTCTGTGGGTACAGGTAAACCTGAATTTGGCTTATTCCTCCTCTGTCTACCTCCTAGACGTGGCTCTAAAACCATCTGTGAGGTATAAAGCTTAAAAGCTGTTATCCTACTACCATTCACTCATTTCACAAATAGGGAAAGCAGCATCCAGAGTAGCAAGGAGCTTTGCCCAAAGCTGCCCAACAGATTCGGGCAGAGTAACAATCATGACCCAGTCCTTCCAGCTTTAGTCCTGGGTAGCCCCTACTTTTGATAGCATGATCACTGTGCATTCCATTCTAAGCAAATTCAAATTAGAAACCACATTACATAGCTCCCTGGGGTATTTTTAGCTGCTAAGCACTTTTCAAGGGTTTTTTAAAACAACAATATCCAGACAGTCAAAAAGAGAAATTGCAAACATTGTGGGCAGTGCTTATCATTCATCAACAAAGATAAGATATCCTTTAAAACTGTATTGTGTGTGGCTGATCTGCTGCCTGATTAGAACTGAATGAAGCCTGGAAGGCTTTACCCATCAGTTCTCAAGCTTGGCTTCACATCCGAGTCAAGTGTGGGTTCTAGTAAGTGCTGGCTCTGGAGCTGTTTAACATGGATTGGATCTCAGCTTTGCCATTGCCCGGCTGTATGACCCTCTGAAGATTGCTGAAGGTCTCCAAGCCTCGTTTCTTCATCTTTAAAAGGGGAACAAGTTTATTTTCAAACTCATAAAATTGGGAGAATTCAACACACAACTGTCCTTTATGAAGAGTGTAGCATAGTAGCTGGCCCTGGTGAGTGCTCAAAAATGTTAGTAGTGACACAGAGTCAGCTAGGTTCTTCTTCCCTTAATGTGGTTTTTAGGTTTTCCAAAACCTTTTTGCATATATCCCTCACCAATCGACAGCAGCTCAACAAGTTCTGCTACAATCCTATAAGACACAAAATAAGTTATTTCATGAAAGCAGAATTTCATAAGTAAATTGGTATTGATCTGCTCTTAGAAATGGAAAGTATTCAGTCTGGAAGGCTTGCTGTTATATTTAAATCAAATAGTGCTTAAAAGAGCAGCAGAGGATCCTGTCCAAAGCAGAGCAAGGTGCTTTCCCCTTTGAGGGTAATCATTCCCTTCCAGTGGGAAAAGATAGTCACCAGGGCTCACGCTATCTACTTGTTCCTCTTTGCAAATGAAGAATCTTCAAAGATGGAGGCCAAGAATCAGAGCAGGGAGACAATTTGTTGCCTTCCTCTTGCCTTCTCTTAACCTCCTCCTTATGGTCTCAGGGCAAGAAGTATTGATAAGGTGGTGGGCAAGGAAATCTGGGACTCGTAGGAGGCACCCACAGAGCAATTCCCTGCCAGTACTTGGGGAAACCTTAAAATTGACGTCAAACTTCCTGCTTTCCCAGGAGGGATCTGTTTCCAAGAAAACAGGTTATGATGAGTAAGAAAGCAGTGTTCTGATCAAATTTGCATGCAGATTGAATTGTGAATCATGTTGGAGTTTGTGAGAAAGGTGACAATTTGTGAACAGGTTTTCGTTTCTCCCAAGTTTTTCTGCAACCAAGTAAAAGTAGATTTGCATGTGATATTCCTTTCTTTTTTAATCTTCTTTAGATACTAAGAGTGACTTTGGCTTGCCAGGGTTTTCCCCCTTTCCTTAAAGGACCTATACCTCTGAAGAGAAGGAAGATAAAATTACAAATTTTGTTAAAATGCCTTATTCAAATGCCTTCTCAGATTACATTATGAGTTTATAGATTCTGTAAAAGAATTGAACATGTGAGCTGAGGCCATTGCAGCAGAATTGGTTGAGGAGTTGGGTGCCAGAGTAGGAGACTGGTAAGGTCTGGAAAGAGTCCTATATGGAGTTAGGTTAAATAACAAAGGGAACTATTACCAGTAGGTATTCTAAAAAAAATTGTTTTTAAAGGAAGGGAATAGACAAGAACGGGTTTCAGTAAACCTAAATTTTGGAGCTGTGAGCCTCTTGTTCTCGTTATCTGTTTCTGTGCACCCTAATTCTCTGACTTTTGCAAACTAGTGGCATAAAACACCACCAATAATTTTATTATGTTCATGGACTCTGTCGGTTGGGAAACCAGTGGAAGCTTGCCTCTGCTTCAGTGCTTTGGACTTTAGCTAGGAACACCGGAAGTCTTGGTGTGACTCAACAGCTGGGAGCTAGAATTATCTCAATACTTGCTCATTTATACTTCTGGGGATTAATGCCCTCTGTCCAGTGGGGCCTCAGTGAGGGCTGTTGGCTGGAACCTCTCATGTGGCCTTTCCACATAATCTTTCTGCTTCCTCCCAGTTTGATGATTGAGTTCCAAGAATAAGCATCTTAAAAGGACAAGGTAGAAGCTGCATCTCTTCTTATGACCTAGCTTAGGAAGTCATGAGTGTCACTTGTCATCATGGTCCTTCCAGATTCAAGAGGAGGGAAAAAGACCCCATATCCCAAAGGAGTATCTAGTTCACATTGAAAGAAGAGCACATGGCATGGGATATTTGGTGTGGCTAGTTTTGGAAAACATGATGGGCCACACCTCCCAACAGCATCAATCCAGCGCTTAAAACTTTCTGCAATTTCTGATGGTAACATCCTAACGTGTCCAATATCCTACCATGGCCCAACATGATCTGACTCCAGCCTCTCTCTGACCCCACCACTCTCCTTTGCTCTCTGAGCTTCAGCCACACCAGTCTTCATTCTGTTCTTGAACACATCAACATTTTTCTCACTTTGGAACCTTCAAGCACACTGCTTTCTCTGCCTAGAATACTCTTCCCCTCTTCGTATTGTTCCTCCCAAAACGAAGATCAAAGCAGGCGATATGGTGTGGCTCTGTGTCCCCACCAAATCTCATCACAGATTGTAATCCCCACATGTCAAGGGAGGGACCTGGTGGGAGGTAATTGAATCATGGGGGGCAGATTTCTTCCTTGCTATTCTCATGATAGTAAGTGAGTTCTCATGAGATCTGATGGTTTAAAAGTGTTTGGCAGATCCCCCCTCATTCTCCCTCTCTCTCCTGCTACCATGTAAGACGTGCCTTGCTTCCCCTTTGCCTTCTTCCATGACAGTAAGTTTTCTAAGGCCTCCCCAGCCATGTGAAACTGTGAGTCAATTCAACCTCTTTCCTTTATAAATTACCCAGTCTCAGGTAGCTCGTTATGGCAGTGTAAAACAGACTAATACAGTAGGTATATCTTTTGTTTTAAATTTCTTGACCTTGTTTCTACAAGCTGTCATGTTAGCATGGAGAAAGCAGGCAACCAAGCACATACGCTTTTATTTGCTTACACCCTGCCTCTCTGAGTCACTGACCCTAAGAGAGGTGTATGGAGAATTTTAGCAGGCCAAACCATACTATCTCTTTTTTAATCTTCCTATGTCTGCGCAGCAGGAGAAGAGAAATGAGGATCACAAACCTTGGCAGCTTTGCTGTCATCAGATGCTAGGTGTCTGCTGCTAACTCAGGAGATGACAGGTCCCATAGGCTGTTTTTGGGTTTTTGTTTTCTCTCTCTTTTTTTTTTTTTTAAATAAATGGGCCACTGCAACTGAAACTCAAATCCTCCCACCCTTGAAAGTGACTGCCTCATCTTAGTGGGGGCAAAATGGCTGTATTCTATGGAAAGGAAGTCATCCACTCAAGCCTCAGTTATCTCTTTGGGACACCTGGGGCCAAAGAGCAGGCCAATCACTTTTACAAACATTGAAAGCATGTTTCCTGGAACCGATATAATTCCACTATTGTAAACGTTTAAACCCTTCCCTCAAGCAGCGACCACAACACTGACAATTTTATCTTCTGAAAAGAAACACTTTCTTATAATCCAGAGGTTGGTAAACTTTTTCTGCAAAGGGGCAGATAGCAAATATTTTAGGCTTTGCAGAGCCGTGTTGCAGCAATTCAATTCTGCAGCTGTAGCACAAAGGGAGCTATAGTACATAAAGAAGTGGCTGCGTCTGTGTTGCAATGCAACTTTATTTATGGGCACTGAAATTTTCTCATATTTCACATAATTTTCATATGTCACGAAATGTTATTCTGCTTTTGATCTTTTTTTCCAGTCATTTAAAAAGTAAAAAGCAGTCTTATCTCATGAGCTGTACAAAAATAGGCAGCAGGGCTGGATTTGGCTCGCTGGCCCTAGCAATTTAATTCATTACTCTGGAATACTCAATTCCCTCCAATTCACAGTTTAAAGGTCACACAATTTGCCAGGAACAACCTGGCCAGTGGTAGTGGTTTTTTAGATTCTGTACTGGGACATCACCCATCTCTGCTTTGTTAATTATTACATATTCTTTAAATATCAGTGTGAATTTTAATCCTTAGAAAAGCCCTTTAAGAGCTTTGATTGGAATTACATTATATTTCTTCATAGTTTTCTGTACGTTTTGGTGCTTATTATTTGTGTTTATACCTTTAATTTGTACAATCATGGGATTACTGTTTGTCTCTCCTGTAAGACTGGTAACCACAGGAGAGCAGAAAATGGGTTCATTTCTCATTGACTGTATTCCTAGCTCTAGTGAAATCCCTAACACAGAGCAGAGATCTCAAAAATCTTTAATGAATGAAAGAAATCGAGTTTCCTCTTGTTTGTTTTTGTTCTTGTGCTGAAGAGAAGCAGAGCATGTGAGAAAATGGCATTTAAAAAATCAGACTAACTCTGGAGGCAGGAGAATATCTGCTAGGGTCTTAAAATGGAGGCGCTAGAACTGAACTCCGAACTCAAATCCGGGGAAGAGTGTGAGTTGTGACAGACCATCACCTCCCATGTTCTGAAAGCTAGACCTCTATTAATTACGTCATTTTTGTTCATAATTCACCTATTTCATTCTACTCACCACAATTATAAGTATAGGTTTGTTTGTGTAATCATTTGGTTCCTCTCCGTCTTCCCTTCATGACTGGAGTGGTAATGTATATTTTGTTTAAAAACTGTCAAAATAAGACTTTTAAGCCAGATACAGAACTTGAAAAGTATATTAGATAAGATAAATAAGCTGGAAAATAAGTCCATTAGGGTCACTTATTTGAAGCACAGTTTTTGGTCAAGTTAATTTTTCAGTTCTTAATTTTAGTCTTGCATTATTCAGACTAATCTAACTGTATCTGATGCTCTGACAGGCTTTAGAATCTCTCTATATATTTAACATATTGTTTAAGGGAAATGCCAGAGAAAGGCTGAGAATGTATTCATTTATTCAACAAATACGTATTAGGAAATGCAAGATTACAAAAATACAATCCTTGCCTGAAAGAAGCCAAATATGGGATACTCATATGACTTCCCTTCTCCATTCCTATCTCATCCTTTGCTTGCTCTTGATTCTGCACATTGGCATTTGGTTTATGTCAAATCTGGACTAATCCAGGAAGCCAGTAATCAATGAGCACATTTGCACTGGTTTCTAGCCCTCTCTCTGAGACCTGAGAAGTTAGTATGAGTGAGGGGTTGTATTCATCAGGGTTCTCTAGAAGGACGGAACTAATAGGATAGATGTGTATATAAAGTGGAGTTTATTATTAAGGAGTATTGACTCACACAATCACAAGGTGAAGTCTCACAATTGACTGTCTACAAGCTGAGGAGCCAGAAAGCCAGTCCGAGTCCCAAAGCCTCAAAAGTAGGGAAGCCAACTGTGCAGCCTTCAGTGTGTGGTCAAAGGCCTGAGAGCCCCTGGCCAACCACTGGTGTAAGTCCAGGAGTCCAAAAGCTAAAGAACTTGGAGTCTGATTTTGAGGGCAGGAAGCATCCTATATAGGAGAAAGATGAAGGCTGAAAAACTCAACAAGTCTGCTCTTTCCAACTTCTGCTTGCTTTATTCTAGCCACAGTGGCAGCTGATTAAAGCTGACTAAAATTAAGATTAGAGGGTTCCCACCCAGATTCAGGGTGGATTTGCCTCTGCCAGTCCACTGACTCAAATGTTAATCTCCTTTGGCAACACCCTCACAGACACATGCAGGAACAATACTTTGCATCCTTCAGTCCAATCAAGCTGGCACTCAATATTAACCATCACGGAGGTACTGTCTGTACCTTGGGTTTTTCTACAGCCTGAGGATCTGCCTTCTCTCTCCTATGTGGAAAGAGACCTAAGCAATAAGATTTGGCTCCAAGTCTGTACAAGGAATCTCCTGCTAGTAAGGGAAAGAAATCCGGAGAGCACTGTGGTGGGAGTTGGAAACCCTGGTTCCTTCCCAGCTCAGCCACAAACTCTCTACGTAGCCCTAGGCAAGTTGCTTTTCTCTCTCTGGATCTTGAGTTCCTATTTAAAAAAATAAAAAAAAAAAACCCAAGAAACCCTAGAAAAATTGTCTCTAAGATTTTTCTGAGGGCTCACATTCTCATATTCAACTTATCACTGTATGCCTGTAGTTGGGAAATCATAATGAACACTACAATTCATAATTATTAGTTTAATGATCATTCTGTTTCGTGAAACTTAACTTTTCAATATTTAAATAAGATCGGCCTCCTTTAAAGAGTCTCTGACTGAAACCAGCTGAAGATTAAGAGGTTCTAAGTTGTGAAATATCAATGATATTCTTTTAAAAGGGAAGAATCCTTTTGGGGAACATTTTTCTTTGAGTTAGCTCCAATCAGATAACAGATAGAGGGAGAGGACTTTTTAATTCAGGACAGCTACTATTTATTGAGCATCTATTAGATGCTAGGCACTGTCCTAATTGTTTCATGTGTATTACCCAGTTTAATCCTCTCTACAACAGTATCTTATTCAAACAAAAAATTAAGGGTTTCCCTCTAACAGGCCAGCATAGAGTAGGATGATGCTTAGCATCAGGATGAAAGTGTGAAGGGAGCAAGAATCCATTATTGGCCTGGCGCAGTGGCTCAGCCTGTTATCACAGCACTTTGGGAAGCTGAGGCAGGCAGATCACTTGAGGTCAGGAGTTTGAGACCACCCTGGCCAATATAGCAACACCCCATCTCTACTAAAAATACAAAAATTAGCTGGGCCTGGTGACTCGTGCCTGTAGTCTCAGTTACTCTGGAGGCTGAGGTAGGAGAATTGCTTCAACTTGGGAGGTGGAGGTTGCAGTGAGCCAAGATCACACCACTGAACTCCAGCCTGGGTGACAGAGTAAGACTAGATCTCAAAAGAAAAAAATAAGAATGCATTCTTATTAGTTCATGACTATGCAATGAAATGCTGTTGTTTATTTTATTCACCAAAGATTTTCTAGCAGTCTTCCTAGTCCAAAAATAAGCCACTCACTATTCCATGTCACTGCAGCTTAAATCCTATGTTTTATTATAAAAGACAGTGGAGAAGAATGAGGCCAACTAAGGAGGGTAAGGCCTTAGCAAGTATGTGGAGAGGAGTGTGTGTTTGACCCCGACTTATTAGCCCAGGGGATGGTTCATGTAGTTATAAACATGTGAGTAGTTTGGAAAGGTAGGTTGAAGGAAATCTGTAGAAGGACCTTATTTTATGATAAAGTCATTGTTTTTGTTTGCAGGAGAAGTGGAAGCCAGATATATAGTGACAGCTATAAGCAAAGGGTAGGCAACATGGGAAAGAGATAGGATGAAGATAGAGCTCACCATGAAGCAAGGTGGAAGTTGCCTGAGAACGCGGAAGGCCCAAGGATGTGTGCGGAAGAGAAAGCAAGTGGTGGAGGGTGGAAAGAAGGAGAAAGGAAAACAGAGGGGAGAGAGCAAGCGAGCATCCAACTATCTCTTTAGTTGTTCTGCTTAGGTCTCTCACAGTTTCCTCAAAATCAATATTTTTTGCCTTCTTGAAAAAGCAAGTTCAATTTCATTTTATTTGAAACACTGACTTTATCACAGAATAAAATAAGGTTGAGCTTGTTTTTATTCTGTCACATAATTCTAGAATTCAAACTGTCAAATAAATTTTAATGTGTCTACTTTCAAAATATTTTTCAGCCACATTCATGTTGTCCAGTCTCTACTACCACCATCCTTATTTAAACCATTATTATCTCTTGCTCAACTGCTTGAAAATCCCATAGTTAACTTTCACATTTTTTGTTCACCTTCCAAAACTGTTATTTTGGAGTAACTGCAGTGATCTTTTGAAATGGGATTATAGCACATCCCTCCTTAAAATGCTTCAGTGACTTCCTATTGCCCTTTGAGCAAAATCTAAATTTTCTCCATCATACATAGTCAATCTCTTCTTGTTCAGCTCTGCTGCAGTCACACGAGCCTTCTTTCCATTCTTCAAGCTCCTGATTCCCTTTTTCTTGAACTCTTTGCACCTGCACTTCCTTTGGGCTAGAACAGTTTACCTCCAGCTCTTTATAGACCAGTCCCTTCTCTTTCTCTGGGTCTAACATTAGGTGCCTCTTCCTGAGTGATGCCCAACCCAACGACCCCTCCATTAGTCTCCGTGATAGCACCTTGCTACTTCCTGCATGTCACTTTTACAATTTGTAAGACTGTATTTATTTGTTTGCTTGCTTTTCAAGTTGTCTGTTTCTCCTGTTAGACTGTGTACTCCATGAAGAAAGACTATCTTGGCTCTTTTAGTCAATGTTGTGTCCCTGAAGCTTAGCATGGTGTCTAGCACATCATTGTTGGCATGCAGTAAAGATTGGCTGAATGAATAAATAAAAGGAAGAAAGAATATCATAGATCTAGACATCTTAGATATTTTATATATGTATATATACATACACATGCATCTATATATATATAGTATTATTAGGACTGATGAATAAGCTTTTTAATTAACAAAGAACCATACTTTTGTAAGCTGTTTTACACATTCTCCTACAGGAAAGAAAGGACAGCAGGTATAATTGAATATTTGAAATAGTGACATTCTTTTACTTTGTAAAATGATATTTTTAGTGCATTCATTTCTCCTCTAATTGTTGCTGCATTTATTTCAGTTCCCATGGGAACCTAGAGAAGGACTTTCCCTATATTCCCCACCTCTTTGGGCTTCAGCAAAAGAAAATGGACCTCAAGGGAGTCTTCAAGAGCTGCTTCAAAATTTACTGTTCATCAAAGCACTTGCTGAAGACTGGCTTCGTGTCAGAGGCTGTGCTGAATGTTATGGAGAAGGAGGTGAAGGAGATTCGGTGCTTACCATGAAGGAGAGGTGGCTGCATGAATGTGTCATTTTATTACAGTGCAATAAGTGAGGTGATGAGCTTTGTGCAGATTTTATGGAATTAAAGAAAGAGGTCAGGAAAGCTTTTAGGAACTGTAGAGACAGTGCCTAAATTGTGTTTGAAGTTTGTCCCGAATCAGCAGATGAGAGAGGAGAGAGAAGAGTGGAAAGAAATCTAGGTCAATTATCTTCCTATTTCAATTCAAAAGCATAAAGGAGACTTAAAACACAAAAGAAAAAAATGAGAGGAATTAAACTTCAGAAAAGTAAAATACACAATCGTCCACGGCTTATGTCCATGTGAGAAGAATGGATATGGGTTCAGCTAAAGGAAACTGTGAACTATGGAAGAAAAAAATCCTATGGATTTGTCATCCTGGGTTTTCCCAAGTAAAAGGGGTCAAATAGCCACCTTTGGGATGCATCCAATAGTCCCATGTAAGATATTTTCTTAGGGTGCGGGGTGAGGATGACGGGGGAAGACATGTACCAATCTGAAAGGGAGTAAGCTTGACCACGTGGCCGAGTGGCATCTCTGAAACCAACAGGGATAATGATAATGCTATAGTCCACCTGGTTGGTCCAGAAATGGTGCTTTCATCAAAAGAACACACTCTAGCAATCTACAACCATTTCAAAATAACCCAAATCTTTTGTAAGTGTGTGTCAGCAACAGGAAGGTGAAACATAATTTCCAGGAACATTCAAATTCCCTCTTTTCCTGCTTTTTTCCCACCTGCCTCTCCATCTTCAGGTGCTGCCTTCAGTTTCTCTGCCCTTTAACTCTCTGCTTAAATCCTCATGTCCTTTTTATTACCCCATCATTTCCTCTTGACCTTGAATCCTACTATCTCAAGAATTATAAGGAGGACCTCCCCATTTGGATGGGGGAGGAGGTTCAACAGCTAATTATTTTAATTTAGTCATGTTCTCATTAATAGAATCACTGGGACCCAATTCTGCTACAGACATAGAATCTTATAGTGTGAGAAGCGGAAGGAAATCGGATATCTTAGTACAATGTTCTCACTTTACAAATTAGAGGTCTATGGTCTAGAGAAAGGAGCCCAGGAGCAGCTTCTCAGGGCCAGGACCGTCTGATAAGTAAGGCAGTTTGTTCTTGTTTTAATAGCTACAATCTCTTAAATGAGGCTCAGTTCTTGTTTTAATAGCTACAATCTCTTAAATGAGGCTCAGAACTTAATTTCCTACTATGTAATTCCCATCTCAGAAGATTCTAGTGTGTCACAGTGGGATCACAATGCTACCTTAAAGATTTTCCTCGTGAAACTGGAATAGAATTTTCGCCTTCTATTTTTATGTTTGAAACATGTTAACATTTTTAAAAATTGCCTTTCTTGTTGGCGTTTTTATTGATTCTCTCCACCAACTACCCAAAATAATTAAATGCATAATAAGGAGCAAAATGTATGGAATCATCCAAATGCTTGCTCTGGATTATGATCTACCAAATTAAAAACTTGTTTTTGCATAACTAAATCTGCAGGGGGAGAGTTTGCAACAAATGCTCTTAATAATGAGGTGCCTGCCACTGAGCCTGGTGGTTTTCATGTACCGTCTCACTTAAGCCTTGCAACATTCCTGTGAATGAGGTAACTTTCACAGGAGATTGGGAGGGGTTAGGCTCCAGGTCACACGGTAAATGGGGGAGCCAGTGTCCAAGCCCAGGTATGGCAGAATTAAAGTCTGAGCTCTTAATCTCTGCAGTACACTCATGAAATACATTGATTCAAAGGTGCAGTCATTTTACATTCTCATTTCCACAGACTAGGTGTCATAGATGAAGATAATGCGAAGGAACAATTTTCACCGTTGTGTTTAGTGCGGAAAAGGATTTAATTTTGGCTAACTGTTGCAAGGCTGCAAGGAAAGTTTTTTGGAAAGCATGTCTGGGGTAGATCCACCTAAAGTACTACCTGTTATCGATTCTTACCCTGCAATTCTATCTGCTCATCTCCCTTTCTTCCAGGGTGTGTATGCTCAGAATCTTTTTGGGTTCTTGGAACAACAGTTAAACGATTCCTTTCTTATCAGGTTACATGCTTCACTGGTTATACACACACACACACACACACACACACACACACACACACACACACACACACAAGTCACCTCCTTTGCTTCACAATTCATTTCTAGTGTCTTTCAGGTTTAACTACTAGCATAAAACTGTCTTTACCTTCCTTATTATTTTAATGATTGTTACAACTCTGATTGCCCATTAACTTTAAATTACTGTTATAAATAAGACTAGAATCACTATTAATTAACTGGGATGTAGTCAGGAACACAAGTATAATGTAATTTCTCTTGCTCTCTCATAGGTCCATAGAGAGACCCAAGTGGTAATAGCAACCAACCATTTAAGGTAATATATTTCTATAACTCCTTGGCAAACAATAAGGGCTTCACCCAAAGATGACTCCCTAGGGAAGATATCAGGCTTGGTGGTGGCCACCCATTCTCATGTCCTTAACAATAAAAATAGCTCCGTCATCTCCATTTCTAGCCCAGATCTCTCACCCAAGGTCTCAGTGCTAAACTTTCAAGTGCCTTTTGGCACTATTTTTAAAATGTTCTTCAGCTAAAACAAATTGAATCTTTAAAACTAAACTGATTATTCTAGAACTGTGCTGTTCAATGTGGTAGCCAACAACCACGTGTGGCTACTGAATACAAGAAAAACAGCTGATCTGAATCTGAAATGTCCTGTATGTGTGGCTACGCTCAACTGCAAAGACTTAGTGCAAGAAAAAGAGCACAAAATTACTCATTAATGATTTTTATTGATTATGTATTTTCTCTGTATAGAATTAAATAAAATACATTATTCAAATGAATCTCACTTGTTTCTTTTTACTTTATAAGATGTGTTTATTAGAAAATTACAATTACATATATGGCATGCATATTTCTATTGAATAGTGCTGAGCTAGAATATCAAAACTGGGAGGAACTGTCTAATCCCACACCTTATTCTATGAGTGAATCAGTGTTAATAACTAGTGTTTGTGAAGTGAGTGTTCATGTCTAATCATGTGCCCTAGCACCTTACCTCTACTATCTCATTTAATCTTGACTACAGTTCTATGAGGTAGGTATCATGGTTATGCCTACTTTAAAGATGAAGTCTGTAGAGGGGAAGTAGTTTGTTCAGTGTTACATAGCTTGTAACTCAGATGCTTGGCACAGCATCAGTTCCTGTGAATGATGGAATACGCAAGTACTTCCTAAGACTTAGATGCCTCTGTATGGCTCCCTGGTTGTCTCTCACTGAATCCACCTATCTCTGGTAGCCACAGTGTCATGGACCTACTCCTCAATTGTCCTTCCCCTCAATTCAGCTTTCATTTTCTCTTTGAAATAAATGTGTGTACAGTTTAATGGAAAAGTGATTTCCCTGGAGCAGGGACCTCTAAAATTATAGCAAAATCTATTTTTTTTTAACTACAGAGGCAGAGGAAAGTGGCAAAATGTGAAGCTCTATGATGGAAGGTAAGTTTTCATTCTCCTAGAGCTGTATTCCTGTCATGGCAACACACGCAGTACACACACACACACACACACACACACACACACAGAGACACACCCCACACAGAGCAAATCCCTCTTCCAAAACTCTTCAGATATTTACAGTATAGTTACATCTTAGACTTGATTTTAGAAATTAGTTGAAAGGTTAAAATAACATATGGACAAAAATGATAGCATTAACACATTTCCTTATAAAGGACAACATTGGAAACTGTTATGCCGTTTCAGAATAAATCCAACCCAGTCAATTTCTTTTTCAGCTTAGAATGGATTGTTGCTTCTTTAGTTGATTGTCACGTGATATATCTTGTTTGTATTTATGAAGAGTGCCATATAAAAAGCGTATTACCTGAGACACTAAAATCACACTTAGCACAGTGAGAGGCTTTCTTTGGGAGGAGTACATGAACACTGGGAAATAAAATCTAGGCCTCCCATATGCTAACTCTAGTGTATATGGTTACTGAATGAAATGGATGATAGAATTTCTCCTAGTATTTGAATTATTTTCTCTATATTTTGACAAACATGTGAAATTGAACTCGTGCAAGTTAAGTGAAAATGCATGTTACTCCTCTATATATTCAACCTTCCAGTCCTTCTGATAAACAATATTAGGTTCTGATAGATCTATCACTTATGAGGGTTCTTGAGAAAGGCTTATTAGTGATAGCGGGGTGTATTTGTCTTTAATGAGCTTGAAGAATTTATGAATTCATTCACTTACTCTTAGAATAGTAACGGGGGATCATCTATGTGTCAGACGCTGTCCCAGGTGCTGAGGAATTTGAGAGAAATTAAGAGATCAATGGTGTCTTTGAGCCACTCAGAAATGTTAAATGGTTTACTCATTAAAAAAAAATGTCCAGGAGCATATCAATATTGTCCCAATGAGTCAGATAAATATTTTACATTTTATCTGATTGTTATAATTATTCCTACTATTATTAGAAAAAGAAGGAGAGATAGGCTTGGAGGAAACAGAATGTTGAAAAAAGATTTCGGAACCTCTTGATCTGGTGGGTCCTACTGCAGTAGACAATATGGCAGAGTGGAAATAAGTCTGAGCTTTAGAGATAGTGTGAAATAAATACTGTAGGTACTTAAGTGGAAAAAGAGTTGGAAGCTAGAATGGCAATTACTACTTTTTGTCTCATAAAGCATCTCTATTTTAAACTACATGGAACAAATGCAGACAAAAAGATCTAGTCTGTTAATGAACTAGTGTGAATCTGTTACTGCAATTCTGCTCTTTTGGAAATTTCAGTGTATATCTCTCCAAAGGTTTAAAATCATTAATCTTAAACCTCATTTTTTAAGGCTATAAGCTCAGGAGCATCAAATTTCCCGTTAATTTGCAATGTAAATATTTACCTTTCTGATTGATTTTTGCTATGTTTTTTTCCCCCTAAGTTCATGACTTTGTTTTCCTGTTTTTAAAAGCTAATTGACTGATTCATTTCAAAGGCATCTCCTTGACCTTATATTCTTAATCTGGAATTTATTATATTTACTGTTACCAAAATGACACTATCTACATCAACTTGTACCTCCTTCCATTTTCTCTCTTCAAGGTACTTTATGACCCAGGCTGCCTTCTGAATCAGAAAGATACTCAAAGCTGTAAAGCTCACACAAAGCCAGGCTTTGTTATCACCTGAGTGTGCAGAAGGGCACTAGTCCTGAGTATGCGTCACCTCGTACGCCTCTCACATGCTTCTCCGTTTTCCCCACTTTACTTTCCTGAGTTCATTCCAAGACAGAGAATGGAAGAAACCAGAGCTGAACTTGTGTGCCTGCAGTCCAGCTGTTATGCCTGGAGATGAGTTGTTCTGAACCTATGGACATATAAGTTTAGAGTATGTGGGACAAACACACTCTCTGCTTTAGCAGATTTGGTCTTGGGCCATACCTGCTGCTCTGAGCTCTGACAGTGTGGCCATGGAAGCACTGTGAGGCCAGCCCAATTTGCTCTTGGAAACAGCCTGCTCCGTTTTCCTTTGCTTTGAGCCCCGATGTGGTCACAGCCTCTACTTTGGTCTCTCCTCAACACAGCTGATGCCAACTGCTGTTCCCAAGTAGCTGTGTTATCAAGGCCCAGGATTCTTTTTTCAATTAGAAAATATTTTTGCTAACATTTTAAAGAACACATATAGTGCTTTTTCTTATTATAAAGTAAGACATAGTCAATGTAGAGAATTTGGCAAATACTGAAAAATATAAATTTTAAAAAGCAAGCATGAATTCTGATTCTGCCCCTCAGAGACAACCACTGTTAACGTTTTGTGAAATTTCTCATAGATTTCTAATCTAGAACCACAGGAATTTCTAGGATAGGATGCTATAAAATGTGCTGTTAGACATTCCACTTTTTCTCTTAGTAACATTTTGTGACTGTTTCCTCATTTTATTTAAGTAGTCTATGCAACCACATTTAGATATGCTTATGTGTGTGTCCACATATACAGAATGCTTTCCAGCAATGTATTTCATAATTTAGCATTGCCCTTAGGCAGGGACCCATCCAGTATTCCTACATAGCATTACTCTCCCATTTGTGGTACAGCTACCACAAACCATGTATTTTGATGTTTTACTCCTTACTCTTTATGTCTAATTGCATTTTCTTCATTTCTTATTCTTTACATCAATTTTTTAAAATCTAGTAATACAGTGCTTATAAGAAAAGACAAAAAGCCATCTGTCTGTTTACCACCTAAGAATCAGCTATCTCCAGAAGAGAGATATTTTTGTCTGAGTTCGTCTATCAGGGTTGTTTAATTTTGAAAAGTATAAAAAATTAGCTGGCCGGGCGCGGTGGCTCATGCCTGTAATCCCAGCACTTTGGGAGGCCGAGGCGGGTGGATCACAAAGTCAGGAGATCGAGACCATCCTGTCTAAAACAGTGAAACCGCGTCTCTACTAAAAATACAAAAATTAGCCGGGAGTGGTGGCGGGCGCTTGTAGTCCTGGCTGCTGGGGAGGCTGAGGCAGGAGAATGGTGTGAACCCGGGGGGCAGAGCTTGCAGTGAGCCGAGATCGCGCCACTGCACTCCAGCCTGGGCAACAGAGCAAGACTCCGTCCCAAAAAATAAATAAATAAAATAAAATAAAATAAAATAAAATAAATAAATAAATTAGCTGTGTTGGTTAGGTTTATTGAATATAATGGAAAATACAAATTGATAGTAGCTTAAACACTTCATCATTAGTTTTCTCATGTAGCAGAAGATATGTAGTCAATTTTTACTATTTAAGCTCTATCAGGGACAAAGGCTCTGATAGTTTTCTTCTTCCTTATGACTTCCATTTTCAAATTTTCAAAATGCCTGCTGTTGGAGCTCCTCTTTGTACAGAGCAGGAATGAGTAAGGAATCAAAATAAATATGGCATGCTGTAGCCATATCAGGAACTTTGAAGGAGTCTTTCTGGAAGTTCCATACTGCACATCTGCTTAAATTTCACTGACCAGAGCTCAGCCAAGGGCTGGGAAGTTACGAATGTAGTCATTTACCACTGAATAAAATTGAGGTTTTACTATTCATGGAAAGACATGAAGAATATTGGGTAGGCAATTAGACAATATATTGCTTCACATAACTGAATAGTTCAAGGGTTGTTTATAACTTCAGGTACAGTTTGATCTGATTTATGACAGCATAATCAGGACTTTGATTTCATTTTCTCAGAAAGTCTCTGGCTCATTCTCCTCATGTTGTTTTTACTGGCTCTCTCTTGGATGGCAGAGATGGCTGTAACATTTCATGATACATCATCCTTCTACCTCACTGTCCAAAGAAAGAGAGAAACATTATTTCTGAGACCTCTCACAGGAAGGCAAAAGTATTTTCTTCCCAGAATCCTAAGCAAAGGCTCTTTGTGTATCATTAGCCCAGCTGGATCACTGGCTTATGCCTGATTCAGTCATTAGGACCAGGCGGATGGGATATACTGATTGGTTTAGGCCAATTAAGATTATCCCTAGCACTGGCAATGAGTTTAGCTTCCCTACAACAGACTGTCTGGATGGGGGAGATGTGATTACTGCACATGAATATGGGCAGAAGGACCTAAAGAAATCAGTGTTCACTACAACTTTTCTGGAAATTACCTCCCTCTTTCTGTGTAGTATGCTTACACAGATATTTCTTCACTTTTTGTATAGTGAACTCCCCATATTATTTCCTCTTCTAGTCACCTCTGCAACCTTAAACAGCACCATTAAACTTGGATTTTAATGTTCATTCCATTAACCACAGAGGGTGGACATCTCTTGACTCCTATTTTGTATGATGAGGACATCAAAGTTTCTTTATCCACTCATCACACTTTCTCACCTCTACTTTCCAATTATTATGACAGTTGTATCATTATTTTTATAATGTTGAGATTGAGAAATATACATTCTGTCCTGCTACATTCATTAAGTCTTTTTAAATATCCAGGTTCATTCTAAAAGTGTAAAATTAGAAAGCAACATTTAAATTTTTATGACATCATAAATACTATTCCTTGGTGGTCCAGGTGGTTACACTTTCCTTCTAGGTCATCAAAGACACAAGATTGTGCCACTGAGGTTTCGATGGCTTCTCTGTTTCTAACTATCACAAAATACCTTTACCATTTCTGTAAGTTTTTCAGGATCTCAGTTGAACTGATTTACCCCTTTTATTTATTTCCTCTGGAGACCTCTCTTCCGTGGTCATCCAGGGTCAATTAGATTAGGTCCTCCTGAGACCAGCAGCATGGATATTGCATGTCCAAAAGGTAGATCTGGGGCTTAGAAAAGAATTCTGGGCTGGAGTGCAAAATTTGAGACTTATTAGGATACAAATGGTAATTAAGCAAGGCTTGTGGATGAAATAGTATGGGGGCAGGGGGACTGCAGAGAGTGAAAGGAGAAGAGGGAGGACTTTGACATTTAAGTGCTAGCCAGAGAAGGAGTTGGCAAAAGAGACTGAGCTTTTCAGATCTTAGCATCAGATAATCAACAAGTTGGGGGAGCAGCAGAAAGTGATGTTGAATCTCACCTCACACCTGGAACAGGGGTTTTTGCTTCAGCATTCCTGGCAGATGGCATCTAGCCCATGCTTTGGTACCTGTAGTGCTAGACAGCCCCAAATGTTGAAACAGTCTTACACTAAACTGAATTATTTCTCTGTAATATCCTGGCCCCGATTCCACCTTCTCATGCATCAGAAATCCAGCCTGATTGTATTGTTTCTCTCTGCATAATAGTGCTCCAAATAATATGAGATAGTTAAGTGCTCAATATGTTTAATGCAATCAACCATTAATGTTGCTTTTACATTGTTGTTACTGTTAACGACATTTTATTTCATAGTTGCTCATAGTAAAAGCTTTACTGTCGGACAGCTTGAATTCCAACCTTGGTTCTGCTCCTTTCTAGCCATGTTTTCTCAATATCAAGTTTCTCAGTCTTTCTGTGCTTTCTTTTTCCTTTGAAAAATTGCAATAGTAATAGAATCTACTTCATAGACTTGCTATGAGGCTCAACTGAGATAATGCATATAAAATGCTTACCACAGTGACTAGCAAATAGTATGTGCTCGATAAATGTTTGTGTAATAATAAAATAATGACAGTAATAATTATAACAGTAATAATGAGCTCCACTTGCTGCCTATGCTTACCTTATTAATGATCTCAGTGAGTTGAAATTATCTGGGTCCAACTCCATCTCCTCTACTTGGCTTGGAGTGCTTTGAAAAGTGGAGTTCTATCTTTTTGTTCATCATATCCTGCAGGGTTAAGTATAGGGGCCACCATATAGAAAATGCGTAAAATGTTTGTGGAACAAATACTCGCCAACCCCCTAGAGAGCCTGGTTGCCCTTTTATAAACATTAAGTGATAGCTCTAATTATCCACTAACCATCTTATTATCTGTAGGAGACCCCAAAGGGATCCACATGCACCACAAATGCAAATAAGTCAGCCACACTCACCTTGTCTCTCTTTTCTCTAACCATCTCCACTGCCTGCAGTGCTGTCTGGAGATGAATCCTGTTGCTCCTGCCCATCATGAAAGCACCAGTGTCTGTGCCAAGGAGACTAGCTGGGAAAGACATGAAGACCTGCCTCTCCAGGGCCAAGGATAGGTCCTCCTCCCTGAGTCTAGCCCCGCTTTATTAATTGGGCTCAGAACATAGCATCTTGTCTTGTGCCTAAACCCCTCTTGAACACTCCTTTTGATTGTTGCTTCTAAACCCTTCTCTTTAGAGCTCAAATCAGTTTAAGGGATCTTCTGGAGCCAGAGACCATTCCTTGTCTCCTACTTTTCTTTCCACTGTAGCCCCTTCCTCCTCAGGGCTTCCTTTCCTACTTACAAGACAAGAGCCTCTAGGTGTATGAATGGGACCGACATGTACGGGGAAGGGGCGGTGGACAGTATGGAGCAGGAACTCATTCAAGGATGCCTCATTAATATATTATTTAAAATCTATCTCTAAGTACAGTTGTGAAATTTCTATCTCTAAGTACAGTGTTAAATTTCACTTTTGCTGTATCCTGAACACAGCAGTGGTTTCACAACTCTGTAACTTGGTCAAACCTCATAGAACTGTACACCAAAACCAGCAAATTTTACTACATATAAATCTAAAAATAAATTATAAAATTTTAGTGTTGTCGGGATTTTCCCAGTACTTTATGCTCTTGATGTCTGTTTCATTGTTTTGGCTGCCCTTGCCCGAAAGAGCTGACTCGGGACCCTGTTTTCTAGATTTCCTTTCCAGTACCCTAAGTGTTCATTTATTTGATTTTTATTGATAATAAAACATGAATAAGTTAACTGCAGTCTCAAACATAAATAGATTAAACCAAACAATACCGGGAAGACTGGAGGACAAAGACCAGCTAGCACAGAAAGGAGCCAGGAAGCTCTTATCTAGACTGTGATAACTCTGCTTCGCCGCCCTTTATCTGCCTCTATTCTCTACTGCTTCACGCGGTCGGCTTTTCAGTGTTCAAACAGCAGGTTAATACGGACTTTGCCGGAGAGTAAGTGATTAAGAACGCCCTATCGTGAATTGATGTGGTCTTATATTCTCTTGCTCAATTCTGTTAATTCCTTTTGAACTAGGCTGATTTCTGGGCAGCTGTTTCCCAGTTAGAGACAGTCTGAAGCCTCTCTCCTCCTTCTCTGGCTCCACATTCATTTTTGAGTTACAGACATATGATGTCACTGTGTCTGAACACCTGTTCTGCTTTATAACCCCTCCTGCACGTGAGTCTACTTCTTCCTAAGGCACCTCCTCTCATAAAAATGAGTGATCATCCTTTAGTCCACATGGAAGCGGTTTCCTTTGACCTCCAAGGGCCCTTGGTTCCTGGGCAACTATGACCCCTCTGGAGAGGACAGATGCTCAAGGGAAAATCCAACTGTCCCTGTGTTCATGTTTCTACCCATTCACCTCTTACCAAGTGAATGTCCACCCTAAGCCAAGTTTTCATGAAGGGCATTATCTCTTACTTCCAGCAGCTTCCATTTTAGTGAGGGAGGCAGGGTGAGTGAAAACACATCAATGAGTTAGTTACAGAGTGAGATAAGGGCTATGAGTGCCATCAACAGAGGCTTGGGACAGAAAATAATGCAGTGAGGGATAAATGGTCCAGGGAAACCTGTACCTGTAAAAACCCGTAAAAAGAGATATTTATGCTGAAACAGAGGAGAAAGTGTTTCGGGTCTGGGAAACTGTAAATGCAAAGGTCCTGGGACAAGAAAGAGCTGTGCGTAAAACTAGAAACCTAAAGCCCAGCATAGCTTCAGCACAGCAGGTGAGAGAGCGCTGTGAGCTCGGATGGGAAGGGAAGCAAGTTCCAGAACCTGAGAGCTCCCCAGAAGCTGAGTAGAAAGGTCTGAGCCACAAGACCCACCCATTAATCTGATGTGGGTTTGGGAGAGTGGGAGATAATCATACACTTCAGAGCATATAGCAAAATAAGGATAAGCATGGCCCTCTGCTGTAGATTTGACTCTCACAAACAACAATTTGCAAAGGTTTCTCCATTTCCAACTTTATTTGGAGGAGGTTTTGTTAGAAGTTCCTTCCTGACATAGGATGATTGTCAGGTAAACTGAGATGTCTGTGAATGACCCATGTGCCCATATATGACACAGTGTCTTGCTCTAGGATCTTATTTACTCTGTGGTGTTTATTAAAATAAAGCCAGTCACCCTCGCTTTATTATGGGAAAGGTATTTACAGTTTGGTTTCCATGCCTTTGCAGCTGCATTAAAACTCTTTGTATAACTGTTTAAATTTTAACAGCTCTTAAGTGGATGGAAGGTATGCAGGCTTCAAGTTTGTGAATTCAAGAGAAGCATTGATTTATTTTAGCAATTTAAATTTGGAATTTAATTTCCATCTTCCTTGTTCCTTTCTCTTTGTTCTCTATTTTCTCTCTCTCTCTCTCTCTCTCTCTCTCTCTCTCTCACACACACACACACACACACACACACACACACCACACAGCACTTTTCTGTAGCTAAGGCACCCTAAATACAATAGGTTTAAAACAAACTTTGAGACTTTTAAGATAATCTCCATGGCATGGTGCTGATGACACACTCCAGGCCGTTTGGCAGGCTGCTATGTAGTAAGTACGTAGCAGGGTATTTGTACCAGTTAAGCAAAGTATGGTGTGGACAACCAGAACAGAAACAAGTATAATTTGTTTCTGTAGACTAGAATAAATTAGCAATAGAAAACCTTAACATGTTCAAGTGTGTAAGTGAAATAATAGAATCAAAGAACACCATCTCTTTGAGTGGTGTTTCTGGCCCGGGAGCTCCACTGAGCTGGTTGTACAGGGTCCTTGGCAGGGAAGCTGAGCCTGTGGCCTGAACAGCACAGGTCTCCGGCACATTGCAGGGACAGGGACACGTAGGGGGCATTTAGGCTGCCAGCTTCCATGTTACCTTCCTAACAGCATCCTCAGTTTACTGGGAAAATATATTGCCCATTGTGTATAGTCATAGCGATAGGACCGGGGCCTCTCCCTCCAATCCTCTGACTCAGAACAAGGGAAAAAAAGACACATAGCTGACTTTGGCCATCCAGTGTATTCTCCAGGGACTCTGAGTTTGGGAGAGTGACCCACCCAAGGATGGAAAACTTGTGGAAGCCATTCACCATGTCGGGAGTGATGCTGTGGCATCTTGGTTGAGTTTGTCTGTGAACCGGTTGCTGTGCTTTCTGCTTTTTGGTTCTCTAGAGCCCTCCTGGTGCCTGCTTCTCCAAGCCTGCTTCCTGGTATCTCAGTGGTTCTGTGAGTTTCTCATATTATGTCAATCATTTTCTTTTGTTTAAGGTAGCTAGAATCTGTTTCTGTTGTTTGCTCTCAGAGGCCTTAATTAAGATGGTATAATAAATATTCCTAGAGTGAATAAATTAACAGAATAAAGATATATCCAGATTATATTTTAAGTCTTTTATGACTTTTCTCTTCTTTCATCGTAATCAGAGAATTGAATCCCATCTGTAGATGAATTTTCTTGAAAGTTGGATAAATATGAAAGTTTTATATGATGCCTTTTGGAGGCAAAACAGTTTTATAAAAAAAATGGAAAGTTTTAAATATATGGCTATTGTATGGTAGTTAGAAAGTTCAGACAAGCATAGAAAGAATATAAGCATATCCACAAACATCTTTTTATACAATGAATATCAATTGACAAAATCATGCTCAATACCCGAGCATATCTCATGGGAGGGATAATACAGTTTAAGTGGTGAATCTCTCATTATTAAACATTTCAGTTCTCTCCAAGTATTCACTCTTATAAAAGGTCCTGCAGTGAACATTCCTTTAGGCAAATCCTTGTATGCATAAGCTTATTACCCTTAGGATACATTTTGAGAAATAGAATTGCTGGGCCAAATACTTTGCACGTTTATAATGCTTTTACTCACAAAAATAGCCCTTAAAAAAGTTGATTGAAAAATGAAGAGCCCTTTTATTGTATCTCTTCTTCAGTAAAAACAAGACAAACAAACAAAACAAAAAATGGTATACATTTCAAGGTATGCATCAAAGTGGCCCCATTTAAAACCACATTGCATTAACTGAGGTGCTTCAATGGGTTAGCCCAACTAAATAGAAACAGATCGTGCAAGAAAAATGTATTAATATCCCTGTCTGTTCAATACAACCAGACATTGCACCTGTCCTCCTCACTCATATATTTAAAGCTCATTTATAAAGTCCCGACTGTGTGCCTGGCATGGTTCTAGGGGCTGGAGGCATACGAAAGGAGGCAAGATCTAGTTTCTGGCTTTGAGACATTCACAATCCAGTGAGCCATGCAGACCCATAAATAACTCACAAACAACAGAGTGTGGTGGCCACTGCCACGGGAGAGGCATAAACACAGCATTCTGAGAACAGCAAGCCAGAAGCAGTTTCAACGTGTGTGTGTAAAGTCTTCTTGTTCCCTTCTCTCTCACTAGAAAGCACTATTTAAAATGAGAATATGAGACACACCTTGAGAAATACAAACAGAGGGTTCTGTGGAAGTAAAGAAGGGAGAGGTCAGGAATAACTCCAGGGAGTTCATGGGCATTGGCAAGTGGTAGGACTGGCATCATGTAGGGGGCATTCCAGAAGAGAGGGTATTGTGAACACTGGTACAGAGCAGGAAAGAAAAGAAAGCATTTGAAGAATAGACTGCTTGAAATAGAAGCTTTGGGTATAGTAAGATGGCTGAAAATCTGGCTACCTAAATTGATGCTAATAACAAGATAAAGCATTTGTGTGTAACTCCATTTGTGAAGGAGAAGCGTTGCATTAGTTACCTGTCACTGCTGCAACGAATTACCACTTGGTGGCTTAAAACAACACAAACTCATTATCTTACAGTTATCTAGATCAGAAATCTGACATTGATCTCACTGTGCTAATATCATGGTGCCTGTGGAGCTGCCTTCCTTTCTGGAGGCTTTAGGGGAGAATTTGTTTCCTTGTCTTCCCCAGCTCCCAGAGACCATCAGCATCCTTTGGCATAGGCCCCTTCTTCTGTCTTCAAAGCCAGTGACAGCAGGTTGAGTCCTTATGTCCTCTCACTCTGACCTCTTCTTTTACCTCTCTCTGTTACTTTTAACAATATTTTTAAGGACCCATTTGTATAATCCACAATAATCTTCCCATCTCAAAATCCTTAATCACATCTGCAAAGTCCATTTTGCCATGCAAGGTAACATAACCACAGGTTCTTGGGATTAGGACGTGGATATCTTTGGGGAGCTGCTTTCTACCTTTCATGGGTATTAGGGTTTTAGAGCAAAGAGTGATGCTGTTGGGGATCTATCTGCCTGAGGAAGACCATGCTGACCTCAGTGAAGAAGATGGACTGCAGGGAGAGAAGACCAGTTAGAAAATCTTTGATGATTACCAAAAAATAGATATATAATTAGGCCCAGTGGAAATAAGAAGGAAGGGACAGATGCAAATGACAGAGTGGGAATAGACTTCCCAGGAATTGGCAAATGTTTGAGTAGAAAGTGGGGAGAAGGGGAACAGAGGTGGAGGTGTCAAAGATGATTCAGGCTTTGAGCATCCATGAGTGAGGATAATGGTGTCATTTAAGTGAGGTGTTTGGTTTAGGGAAGGGGAATAGTGGTAAATTCAAGTTCAGATCTTATTGTCGTTAGAGAAATAATCTACAGCTCCTCTGCTTTTACATTTTTCATAGGGGATATGAGATAAATACATATTCAAGACATACACAACAGGGAAAGAACTAATAGGTGGAAGTGGCTGAGAGATGTTGAGATAAAAACTCGGCACAAAGATGGTGAAGAAGAGATACACAGAATGGGAACTCAGATGGGAGGAGAAGGAAAGAAGAGAGAAAAAAGTGTAAGAGTAAGATGGGGAAGAAATATAGACCATGAGGAAGAAGGACGGACCTAACAAAATAGAGGGAAAATGAGAGACAAGGCATATCAACAGAGAGAAACTAAGAAAGGGACCAATTCAAAGGTTTCTAGCATGAATAAGTTGGTCAATTTAAATTTCCAGTTCACTTGAGATGTGCTCACAATTGTAAGTTAATATTTTTTAAGATTGTCTTGGCAGATTTATTTACTTTCAGAAGTTAATCACTGTCCACAGTTTCTCTGTTTTGTTTAGGTTCCAGGAGGCCTCAGTGGCCCTTGAGGGGGTGAATTACTCACCCATTACCCCCTTTGCTCCCTGCCTGCCTCCCGTGAAGGAAGGCTCTGCTCGCCCTTGCCCTTCCCAACATGACTAGTCTAACTCTTGAATTATTTTATCCTTGGAATTTGAGGCTTTTTCACACGTGTTGAGGAAAAACGGTTTTCACTCTGTCACCGTCCCTCACAGATACTGCAGCTCACTAAGTGGCACACCAGCACCACACAACCGTGAGTTTATGCCCGTGTTACAGATGGGAGCATTGAGGCTTGACTCTTGTTTAATTACATGCTCAAGGTCACAGGTGTTCAAAGCTGGGAGGACAGGCTAGACAGCAAAGAGTAGACTATCAATATGGACAGGATGATTTAGGAAGACTTCAGGCAAATGGAATCATTGCCTCTGAAAAACTTGAGTCTTATATCCAAGGTGCTACTAAGCTCGCTCTGAACCCTGCTCCCAAACTCTCCCCGCTCTGGCAGAGGCAAAGGCATAAGAAGGAAGTAAACTATACAGGGACAGGATTTCCCTGGCACAGGACACCACAAACGCTTTCATATTTATTATCTTTGAATAGAGGAAGTCGGCACTCAGAGAGGCTAACCAACTTGTCCAAGGTCACCCAGGAGCCTGCAATCAACCCAGGGCTCCCGCCTGACCTCCATCAGATGGGCAGCGCTCCGGCCAGGGAGGGCGCGTGCTGGCCAGCCCGGAGCGGGTGAGATCGCCCCAGCCCGCCTCTGCGCCCACTCCCCTGTGCGCCGTGCTGGCAGAGCGGCACCCCCGCTGTCCCTGGCGCCCAGTGGGGGCGGCAGCGGGCAGGGCAGCGGGGACCACCGGGGCTGGGGGCTGTTGATCCCGTGGAGTCCGGCTCGGTTGGGGAGAAGAACCATGCGCGGCGAGCCCAGGTGATCCGGAGCTGGGGTCCTGCGTCCACAGCCCCTGGCCCGCGCCTCGAGCCCGCCGGCTCCCCAGCGCGGGGGCTGGAGCCCGCACCCGAGGGGGCGGTGGGGAGGGCGCAGGCAGCTGCTGGGAGCGCAGCAGCAGCGGCGGCGGCAGAAGCTCGGCTCGGCGGCTGGGGGTGGCCGCTTGAATCTGCCAGGGCGCCTCGCTCCGTCGCCTTCGGCAGCGGGTATGTGCGGCAAGTGCGCTGGGGGTCGGGACCCCAGGAGCCCACGGGTGCCGGTGGGGACGCGGCGGGGGCGGGGCAGCACGACGGGGTCGGGGGCTTGGGGGTTCAGTACTCAGGAGACCTGACTTTGCGGCAGGGTGGGCTGCGGGGCGGCTCAGGGTGTAGGTGGGCTGGCTGGTTGTATACGACGTGTTTCCAGCGTGGGATCACTGTAGGCTTGAGGCTGTTGCTTTGCACTTGTGTATGTAAGTACTTGTGAAACTGCATATGTGCTCACTGACTATACAAGGGAGGTTGTGTATGTAAAGATTTGTGTGTGTGCGTGTTTGTAAGAGAAAGCACGCACAGGCTGTGCATCCATAGCCAAGTGTGTAACTGGATGTGTGTGTGGACTGTATGGCTGGTCCTTGATGTGCAGCCCAGAGACTGTGCTGTGCATGCGTGTGTGTGTGTGTATGAGAGAGAGAGACAAGATAGTGTGTCTTGAGCGTCCACTTGGATGTGTGTGTATATGTGGCCACGAGTGTGTGGGGCTGCATAAAGCCTTGGCGGTCACTGCTGGTACTCGCAACCATCCTGCAGTTGCCTTTCACAGAATCCCAATCCCAATTTCAGATGCATCTCCTCACAGCTTGCTACCCTGTGCGGCACTGTGCTGTTAGTTGCCTTTGAAAGAAGCGGCTGTTGATACAAGGAAGTGGCAGCTGGCAGAGGTGAAAAAGTGGTAGGCATGAGCTTGTCTTCCTAGAGTTCAATGTTAAGAGAAAATCTTGGCTTGATTTCCATTTGGTCCAATCAAAGGAAGAAATAGAATGTTTCTTAGGGTATAGGTTTGACATGAACCGAAGGAGGCTTTTGATGGAAGGACACTGGTTCGAGTTTGCCCTCCCTGTCTTCTATCGCTGGGATGGATTCTCTGGCCCTTAAAGCTGTGGGTGACTGTGGTGGGCAGTAGTGGATATTTACCCTGTCGCCGGAATGGAACTTCAGCATCAGTGACCAAGGGAGATGTTGCTGCGTGCTCCTGGTGAGCACGGGTTTTGAAGGAAAAGGATGTGGGTGGTGGATGCAGTGCCCTGGAAACAAGGAAAAAGTCAGGGCAGGGATGAGACCTGCAGAGTTCTGAAGAGCAGCTCTCACCTAGGAAATATACAAGTGTCAGGAAAAAAAATTAGTAAAAAGTAAAGAGGTTTTGCCGCGTTAGCAAGTCATTTCTTAATCATGTTTATTTTCCTCATGCATTCTCATCTTAAAATCTCTCTTATGTTTGCATCATTCCCTCCTGTGGGAAATATCCTTATTATAATAATTATTATAGAGGAGAGCTACAGTCATCATTTAAATGCTAGGAGAACTGTAGCTCACTGAAGCTAGCAAGAGCTTCAGGTAGCATTTAGTCCAGCTCATATGGAGCAGAAGGAGGCCCCAGGGCCCAGAGGACAGTAGTGTGTCTGGTTCCTCTGAGTTACCTGGATTTCAGTCCTGATGCTGTTCCTTCTGGGGGCAAAAGCATCCTTGAAGCCAACAAATCAAATGTATATTCTTTCACCCTGCTCTTCTGGACCTCCCTGATTCTGTTCATCTCCTCATCTCCTTCCCCAACATCACAGACTAAAGGACAGCACCTGAAATCCAACATAAGCATCCTGCTACCCCAAGCCGCCTCCTGATTTTTCCACCTGTGATTGAACACCACCATCCTCTACATCACCCAGGCTGGGAAGTGAAGTCACCTTTTTATTCCTCCTCTTCCTTCATCAGTAGCTGCCGTAGTTTTCATCAATAGGCAGGTTTTATCTATTTTTCCCTCAATACCTCTTAAATTTATTTTGTTTTTCTTTTTCATTCCCACTGCTACCACCTTATCAGGTAAGGCCCTTATTTGGGAATTTCTGGAGATAGGAATAAATATAGACTATGATCACTGAAAAAATGCAAAGCAAATACATGAATTGAACACCCTTGATATTATCACTATCTGACTAACAAGTTAAATTAGTTTTTTGGAAGAATCTGGAGGATGGCTTTAGCATCATTGTGTGACATAGATCAAGTTTCTTTACCTTTCTAAGTCTCGGTTTCTTCACCTGTGAAATGTGATGAATGATTTCAACTAGAATCTAGTCACTAGATCATTTCCAAGGATTCTCTCAATGCTAGAATTCTCTGATTGCCATTGATGTTCTTGTTTGTAGCAGGAAACATTTCACCTAATTTCTTATGGTTACCTTCTGATATTTAACCAATCAATTTGTTGATATGAAAATTCAATCTTCCATATCATTGCTTTTTTGAATATTGAAAAATGTGTCCAGCCTTATTAAGCTAACTTCACACCATGCAGTAATTCAGGATTTCTTGGCACTATTGGAATTTTGAGCTAGATAGTTCGTTGTTGTGAGGACTGTGCTCTGCATCATAGAATGTTCAGCAGCGTCTCTGGCATTCATTAGATGCCAGTAGCAACTCCTACTTGTGACAACCAGAAATTTCTCTAGGCATTGCTAAATGTCCCGGAGGGTGGGTGGGCAAAATACCCCTCCTCCCACCACTCCATTTGAAAACCACTGCTGTAATTCAAACACGAGTCTTGTAACCTTGTATAGAAACATCTTACAACAAAGTTTTTAAATAAATAGATGAATTGCTGTGTTGCTAGCTGCCTTCCCACCCGCTTCCAACTTTACCACCCTCACACATTTACCTTTATCCCTCCTGCTTTTCACTGCCTTGTTGCTATGCCTGGAAATGCTCAACATGCTGCTGAAGGCTGAGAAGCATTTGGGAGGCAATATAATAATAATCTTAATAGCTCACATTAATCTAGACCTTGATATGTGCCAGACACTGTTCTAAATGCTTAATGAGAATGATCTTATTTAATCTTCATTAAGAATCCTATGAAAGGATTCATAGGATACACACTTCTGTTACTCTCATTTTAGCAATGCGGTAACTCAGACTTAGAGAGGTAAAATAATGTGCCCAAGTTTTCTCAGTTATGGATCAGTGAAGCTGGGATGAAATTGTGTGTTGTCTGATTCCAGAATCCATGCTCTGAACCTCCATATTACAGTGCCTTGCATGAACGGGATCTTGGTATTACAGGGTGGAAAAGCACTTAGGTATCCTCAAGCCCGGTTGTATATCCAAGTCTCCCTCTAGAAAACAGGCTAGAGACTATGAGGTTGTGCGTTGTGTTGAACTGAAATGTGATTTGAGCTGAAATGTGATTTATCTCATTTTTATGTCTTCACCCCCTCTCTGTTATTCAGAAATAGCTCAAAGGCATATGCAGAGTGAGAGGGGTGCGGCAGGGTTGGGTAATGGAAAAGTGGGGAGGTGCAGGGGAGAGGAGGGATGGAGAAAGGAACAATGAATTATACCTTTATTTTTCCATTAAGCTCTCCTTACCATCAATCTAAACTTTAGATATTTCTTCTCTTGTCAAAATTAAAGTTGCCATTTTTTTAAAAAAAGCTCTGTCTTTATTCTTCTTGATTTGCCCCTTGATTCCTCCATTCTGCATGCTGTTGACTTTTTTATACTATTGAGGCAGTAGAAAGTAGTACAGATTTGAACAGAGGGAAATACAATGTAAATGGCTACCAAGTAGACTTATTCATAGGGCTAGCCTTAAATATAGTCTGAGTAACAATGACTGCCTTACCATTTACCAATTACTAATATGCTTGCAAATCTAAGGCACGTCTAAAAAGGTTGACTGTTTTTTTAAGACCCTATGTCAACAAATTCACAGGTTTGGTAACTGCCAGTGAATAAATGATAGAGCGCTGGCTTTACCAGCCTCATGGTTGAGTTAAGACAGTGGTTCTCATACTTTCATGAGTGACAGAATATTTGGACTGTTTGTAACACAAAGGATAAATGGTTGAGGGGATGAATACCCCATTTTACATGATCATGATGTGATTATTTCACATCGCATACCTGTATCAAAACATCTCGTGCACCCTACTATGTACCCACAAAAATTACAAATTAATTTAAAAAAAACACAGATTGCTGCTCCTCATTCCCAAAGTTTCTGATTCACCTAGGTTAAGGTCTGAGAATTTACATTTCTAATAAGTTCGCAGGTGATGATGTTGCTCCACGTCTTGAGACCACTATCTGAGAACTATTGGGTTAAGACCTAAAGAACAAAAATGAACTCACAATCCAGCCACTTGGATTTTTGGAATGAAAATATATCTGATTTTAAGATAACTAAACATTTGGATTAATGAGAATCAATGAGTGGAACAAGACTGAAAGGTCAATAATTACTAGGGATGAATTGACATTTCTTACTAAGCATCTAAGCTTTGCCTCTTATTTTGAGTTTCAGAAAAACCTTTGCTTTTTCTCAGCAATTGTACCTCTAGGTTGAATTAATTCTGGTCTTAGATCTTGTCATGTTCCTTGTCTTCACCTACCCCCACTGCTACCTTAATTTGGATGATAAATTTCCTCATTACTCACAGAGTAATCCAAATCAAAAGTCCTTTAATATCTTGTCTACTGCCAGATAAATTCTGAAGAGTCTCTCTAAGTTAAGAAAAATATATTATCTGTCCATGAAGTTTGTATTTCTTTCCTTTTCAAATCCACATTAGCACTATGGAGAAACCCAACAGAAATTTAAGTCTGCATATTTACGTAGAACTAATTTAATGTTTGATATCTCAATCAGAAAGTTTCTTTTAAAACCGAATTTCAAATTCAATCAACTCTTTCCTTTTTCTTGAATATTAGCTTCTTTTTTTTTCACGATCACACATTCCCCATCCAAGCAAGATGTCTCTAAGCACTTGCTCAAAAAGATCTGTTCTGAAACTCAGCTTTAGTTTAAATAATGTTTATTGAATATTTATCGTATGTATATTTCGTGCACCTAGTCTTTGATTTTTCTAGGAACTTCTGAGAGAAGTATTGTCTCTCTCATCTACAGATGAGAAAACTAAGGCCTAGACACTTAAACTCTTGTATTAGTTAGAAGGCTAGGTGTATTAGTAAATATATTTATTGGTTATACATAATAAAAGCCAATGCTGGCTACTTAAACAAAAATTTGGGATTTATTGAAAAAACAATGGTGCTTTCATGATGGAGTTAAGGAACTGGGCTCCAGGAAGGATGGGAAAACAGCCAATTCTAGAAAACTCAGCTCCTGGAGTTCATGACCCTTTCCACATTGCTTCTGCCATTAGTTTGACACATTCCTAGGAGTCTGTTCTCTTAGTTCAGATTCTCAAGAAAGAGAATCTGATTGGCTCAACTGTTTATGACCAAGAAGTCATAACAGAAGCATAGTTGCCACAGGCTCATCTTGTGGTGGTGGTAAAGTTTTCCAGTGACAAGTGGTGTAGTGGATGCCTGAATAAATGTCCCCTCCTATCACACAACTAGTATGGCAAAGACGGGATTTAAATGCAGGTTTGACTTCAAGGCCAGTATTTTTCTTCTTTGAAAGGGATGTTGGATGGAGAATCACATACTGTGGCTTGTAATAAAGACGATCTGCCTTTCTTTTTGAGGTTCCCCTACATTAGGCAACCCAGGCACAACATCCTGATCCTTCCATTCGTGCACCTCTCTTCGACTCTGATACTTCAGTGGGCACATCCTGGCTCCCCTCTGTCCACCTGGTTTCTGTGTCATGTGGCCTGGCTTCTCATTCTGCTCATGTTTGTCACATCTGTTCACCTAGCACGACTCTAACTCACAGATTGTATCTCATCTTCAACCCGCACAGTAGGTCATCACTGAATGCCAAGCACCTTCATGAGCATTGCTGAGAGCTCTGTATCTCATTTAACTTTTCTAAAAACTCTGTTGTTGCCCTTTTTGAGGCTTATTTTCCAATATTTTATTATGAAAATACATACTTAAGGGACAGGTTGAAAGAGCTATATAGTGAACACTCATATAGTCACGAAAAAGATTCTGTAATTCTAATTTTACCATAGTTGCTTTGTCATATTTCTGTGTATCTATTCACCAATCCGTTCTTTGGATGATTGCAAAGTTGTTGTTTCTTATTCTTACTTTTATGTCGGGGAAACAAACCAAGACAGGTGACATGACCGGTCCAAGGTCACTCATGAGGTGGTAATTGGGCTGGTACTTAACACTGGCAGTCTGAATCTCCAAAGCACCTTCTTTTTTGTTTTGTTTTGTTTTTGAGATGGAGTCTTGCTCTGTCAACGAGGCTGGAGTGCAGTGGCGCAATCTCAGCTCACTGAAACCTTAGCCTCCTGGGTTAAAGTGATTCTTCTGCTTCAGCCTCCCGAGTAGCTGGGACTACAGACATGCATCATCACGCCCGGCTAATTTCTGTACTTTTTTTTTTTTTTTTTTGAGACGGAGTCTCACTCTGTTGCCCAGGCTGGAGTGCAGTGGTGCAATCTCGCTCACTGCAAGCTCCGCCTCCTGGGTTCACGCCATTTTCCTGCCTCGGCCTCCCGAGTAGCTGGGACTACAGGCGCCTGCCACCACGCCTGGCTAATTTTTTGTATCTTTAGTAGAGATGGGGTTTCACCGTGTTAGTCAAGATGGTCTCGATCTCCTGACCTCATGATCCGCCCACCTCGGCCAATTTCTGTACTTTTAGTAGAGATAGGGTTTCACCATGTTGGCCAGGCTGGTCTCGAACTCCTGACCTCAGGTGATCCACTAGCCTCGGCCTCCCAAAGTGCTGGGATTACAGGCATGAGACACCGAGCCCAGCCCTAACCACCTTATTAACCACCAAACAGCTTTGTCTCCCCTGTAAGGGGAGAGGGAAAGACTCACTAAAGTTCAGGTAGTGGCAGGGCAATGTCCAGTGCCCAGGTTATCTGATTCTCAAGCTCCCATAATTTCCATTACATTGAGCCACAAAAAATAGTCCACCTTCCAAGTAGTAGTGTTTCTTTGCTCCCCCAGAGATCAGCAGTTTTGGTATTTTACAATCTACCTTACATCTCTGGAAAATCTGATTTTTGACACAGATGATTTCATAAAATGAATGCACTCTTTCTTCCTTCTCAACGTTTCAAAATGGTTTATGAAAATGACAGACTGAGAAATTATCATTTTGGATAACTTTTTGCAATGTTCAGAGGACTTTCACATAAGGTATCTTATTTGAACTTCATGAATAGTAGTGGATCTATAAGACAGATGGGCTGGATATCTTAACCACACTGAACAGCTATAAACCTGGGGCAAAGTGAGGAGCTCAAAGCCACATGATGCCAAGAGCAAAATTGAGCCTTAGTTAAAAACGTATTGTCTTTCAAGTGCTGGTAGACATTCTGGAAGCTTTGAGAAGCTAAATAAGTAATAGTAAATTAAGCTGGGAGAGCTGAGATAGGGGATCATTGAGATCTGGGTTTGTGTGCGTGTGTGTGTGGAATAACTTAGTGGTTAAAACTCTGGGCTCTGGAGTCACTGTCTGGAATTGCTTTGGGTGGCTCCTCTTTCCTATGCCTCAGTTTCTTCATCTGTGAAATGAGAATAGTGTGAAGTGAAGGTGAATGAGGTAATACAGGTGAAGGGTTAGGTTCTTGGTCTGTTATAAAAATGTGCCATTGCTCTTCTTCTGCTTCTTCCCCAGGAGCCCTTTCTTCTGTGTTAAACGGACCCCTCTAAAGTCTATGGGTATAATTTTATTTTTTGTTCCAGGGGTTGGTTTAGAAACTCTTGGTAGGAGATTGTTGACAGCAGCCTTTGGGGAGGTGACATTTTATTAGTCTAGGAAAAATGTAGATTTTGCTCAAGCATTTTCATCTA
Source organism: Macaca fascicularis (assembly GCF_037993035.2). Classification (NCBI taxonomy): domain Eukaryota; kingdom Metazoa; phylum Chordata; class Mammalia; order Primates; family Cercopithecidae; genus Macaca; species Macaca fascicularis. The sequence continues at coordinate 155,528,281 of NC_088380.1, read as the reverse complement.
AGAGGCTGTAAATAGCCTACGTCTTTTGAGATTGCACTGGCATGTTTAATTGGATATGATCATTAGCACATGATATCTGAAATGGAGAATTCTGTATAAATGGTTTCCTAATCCAGGAGGTTCAGAAGAAATAGCATAGAGCAAGGACAGCAGAGGTAAACATGCCTGCAGAAACCTTTCTCTTGGCACGCAGAGCAAATACTAGAATCCAGGTCTCTCAGCCAATGAGGCATTTAAACAGATACAGCAAACTCATTAAAGAGGATTTCAGAAGGGTATACTCACCTGGACAGATTGCACTCCATCCTTGCAGTGTCTCCTGAACTGCTCTCCAGGAATCATCTTCATCAGAATCACGGGGGCATTTATGATTCAAAAATGCTTTGAGGCAGGGCGCGGTGGCTCACGCCTGTAATCCCAGCACTTTGGGAGGCCAAGGCGGGCAGATCACGAGGTCAGGAGATCGAGACCATCCTGGCTAACACGGTGAAACCCCGTCTCTACTGAAAATACGAAACAATTAGCGGGGCGAGGTGGCGGGCGCCTGTAGTCCCAGCTACTCGGGAGGCTGAGGCAGGAGAATGGCGTGAACCCGGGTGGTAGAGCATGCAGTGAGCCGAGATCCGGCCACTGCACTCCTGCCTGGGCGACAGAGCGAGACTCCATCTTAAAAAAAAAAAAAATGCTTTGAATGTGGCAGTGCCTGAACCTACAGTTTTCTGTGTGATTTTTAGATATAGTAATGTTTGAGAACCACTGCTGTCAACAGCATAATTCTGTAACACTCAAAATACTAGTTGTAAAGAGTTATATTTAGATGAAATGCAAATTTTGATTTGACCTGCTCCCAATTGCAGACCTCTGAAATCAGTAATGACAAGACCTTTTGGGCCTTTTCAAACTCAGCCTTCAGAGGCTTATCCTATATAGAAGAGGAATAATTTCTGTAGCCACATCCCAAAGTAGGGGAGATGGGCCACTAGGTGCACAGCTGCCTTTGTGAAGAAGCAGAGTAAGAAATATCTACCCAGAAATTATTGGGACACAGGAAAGGTGGAACCCACCTTATTACAACAGCTGGCTAACATCATACTGTGAACTCATTGAGCACCTGCTTTATAAGTGTTCATTTTCTATTTTTAAATTTTGCATCAACCTTGTGAGGTTGTTGGTATGTTTATCCCCATTATACAGATGAGGCTGCTGAGGCTATGAAAAGTCAAGTAATTTGCCCAACATCATATTGGTAATTAATAGAACTAGGACAGATTCCAGGGTTGTGGTTTGAATCAGGGGTTGGCAAACTATCTATCCCACTGCCTGTTTTTGTACAGCTTGCAAGCTAAAAAATAAATGTTTACGTTTTTAAATTGTTCAAAAAAATCAAAAGAAGAATAATATTTTGTGACAAGTGTAAATTATGTAAAATTCAAATTTTTATGTCCATTTATTTAGTTTTATTGGAACACAGCCATGTCCATCATTTATGTATTGTTAATGGCTGTTTTCATACTACACAGCAGAGTTGAGTAGTTGTAACAGTGACCTTATGCTCTTGACAGCCTAAAATACTTGGTAAATAGCCATTTACAGGGAAAAAAAAAGAGCCAACTCCCACTTTAAACCATTATGCCAGCATTTCTCAAACTTCAGTCGTTTGAGTTTTACTCCTTCGTGATTCTTGCCACCTTTTCATACCATCTGGAACATTAACTGTGTAACATTTTTCTTTAGATCAATTAATTTTCCTTAAATAAATTTATTTTATAAGGAAACAAAATTGAAAAGTGAAAACCAGTACCAATTGCAAGAAATAGAAGATAACTGTACAAACAAATACAATATACCAAGAACAATGTATTCATATTATATTTCAGCTAAATAGCTGGAACAGACAATGTTGGTGTTGCTTCATTTCCCTGTAGTTCCCCTGACCATTTCTCTGTAAGCCGTCAGACTTCCAATGATGAACCTGCAACATTTTTGGAGGGCTGCTCTCAGTCTACTGGAATCCCCTTTGCACACAAGCACAATAAATTGGAGGTGCCTGAGAATCCAAGTTCCACTTTGGATAGCTCTAACCAACAAATTGTGGGTGCAGGAGTATCCACACCCCACCATCCTACCCGCTTGTCTGGGAGAATTCTGAGGCATATGTTTTACACCATTTCCCAAAGCTTCCCTGTGAGATTAAGCTTCAGTGGCTTAATAACACACATTTTATTGACTGTGCCTTATTCCGTTTTTTGTATTATTATCCCATATCTGTGTACTGGCACCTGCCAAATTAGTAATGTGTATTTAGTCCTTATCAAGAGTTCCGCTTCTTGGGGTCCCAACTAAGACAATAGTGTTTCCAGAAAAAAAACCTGTGAGTCTGAGACCTATTCTTCCTTTAAAAAGAGAGATTAGGAAATAACAGGAGGGTTTTCATAGATAAACTAGCACCTATTTGAATCCTTTAAATCAACATAAACAGTAACTAAAATAGAAAATTAAAAGGGAGCACGTTTTTTTGCCATACGATCTGATGAGTACTTAATGCTCTAGATACCTACTGCCTAAGACCATATCCTTTCTCCAGTGGGATATGAGCCACACTTGGAGAACTGCTGTTTTGCCACGGTGGTTCTCAAAGAGTGGTCCCTGAACCACCAGCAGCAGTAATATCTGTGAATCTGTTAAAATGTAGATTCTCCATTCTAAATCTACTACATCAGAAACTTGGGGGTAAGGTCCAGCCTTTGTATTTTTACAAGCCTCTAGGTGATTCTTATGCATGCCTAAACTTGAGAACCATTGCTCTACAATAAACAGCCTCTTAGTTCTGTTCTTGTTGCATTCCTGGATTTCCTCAGAATTCAGAATCATCCAAGATTTGTTTATTTCCCTCAAACGTGACTATCTGATGGCTTTCTGGCCTCTAAGCCTCCTACTGAGGTGGATCCTTTCACTTGTCAAGGCACACAGATCAATAATTGGACAGCACTGATGATTGAAATGAATTACCTCACAGTGAGTCTCAAACTCCTCGTGAGCCTTGCACCCATTTCTCCTGTGGAGCCACAAAGACAAGGCTAATTATTCCTTCTCTAATTATTGAGTAGGACTTTCAGACTATGCCATGCCATTTATTCTCAGATGCTTGCTGATCACATACTATATCTCTTTTCTCATATCATTTGTGGTCAAATAGCAAGTGAAATGTTAATCAAGTGATTCCAAAAGCACATGAATTAATGACTGAATTGTCTCTTTTTTTCCCATGAAATTTCCAGATTCACACTTAATTGGTCCTGTTTTCTTGGGATCTCATTGTATTCTTTGGGGAAAAAAATTCTCTCCTTTGGGGAAAAAAACCCCTGATTTCTAGAAACACTAGATATATCCCATTCAGCACAACATGAAATGGAAGTGTATGTTACCCCTTTATTTTTCCTGTAATCCATTCCTCTTAACAAGAGGTAGATTGGGTATGCCTTTTAAATATCCTTTCATTGGTTAAGGGCTGTTTTATGTAATAGTTTTTTCACAAAGGTGCTAAACTTACCAGCTGTGATATGTTTATTTACCCAGCTGAGAAATGTGTGTTTACTTTCAAAAAAGTTAAAAGCATTTTGCATCCTAATTGTACTTATCAGTATAGGTGTATTTAAATTATAACAGAATTGGTGTCCGTATTGGATATTCAGTTAAAACTTGTAATTTAGGACTAAATCTTTCTAAATGACTTAGTTCAAATGACATTTTTACTACCAGCATGTGAAACACAGGCTTCTTTTTTTTCTTTTTAATTGTTTGTACACATTTTCACCTGTACACTGCAATTTAGATCTGTAGATAAACAATGTGATTTTTTCGTGAGGGACTAATTTATAGGCAGAAATTCTTTTCAAGAGAATGTATCAGCTGATTAAGATTTAAAAAATTGCCAGGACAGCATCCTATAAATTCTGAATGTTTCCCAGAAAACAAAATCCAAGTAAATAGCCAAGAAGAGGATTCTTTTCTTCCATTTAGTGAGAGTATTTTCTTTGCTGCAAGTTTTCAGATGATTTGATAATTTTTTTCATACTGAAGGTCAAGAGAGTTTGGAGTACTAGGAAATCATGATCATGATGGAATTTGTAAGACTCTGTATGAGTTGCTTGCTTGAGTGATCCTGATGGGATTGTGTGTTTTAGTGCATATGGCAGGTAGTAGGTTATAGCAGTGAGGTGACAAAGCCAACAACAAGCCTTTGTATAGGTAATTCTTATCCAATATCTGGCCTTACACATTTCTCTTACTTTTATTCTACCTAAGGAACCTATTTGAGACATTCTACAAATTTCCTGTAACTTTAGAGAAGTTCTAATTACTTGACATTTCTCCCATGGGTTCATCCTCTGCCCCGTTCCGTTCTGCAACTGGGAAAATTGAGATCATGAATAGTGAACAGACTTGCTTAAGAATAAGGCAGTAGCAGTGTCACTTGGAGGACCTAGGTCCAGTGACTTCCCCTCCAGTGGGCCATAATCAATTATTCCATTATGTCAGGCTCCCACCCTTGATTTGGCTGTTAACATAATAATGTTTTACTTACTCCTGACACTTGTCCTGAAAGAAGAGTAATGGGATATGTCCTTTGATATAGAAATTTAACAAATGTAGGCATACTCTATGAAGAAACATGGTCAATCCAAGCATAGTTATGCATGAATATCCATCCATGCAACCAAAACCAGAGAAAACAGAATAAAGCGGAGAAAAGCAAGGTGAGGTTACGACATATCTCCAGGTTTGCAGATGTTGGCACTGTACCAAACTACATCGATATTTCATTCCAATAGGTGGGGACTATTCACATGTGAACCCTGTGCTCACACTTCTTATAACAGAGATGCAACTACACACCTTCTGTTAACCATTAACGACTGTTCCACAGCAATATTTCAGAGAACTCTGAATCAAAAACAAGGGTAAAGATGGGATGCACTTACCTTTGGGGCTTGCCCTTAAAACTTGTAAAGCCAGAAAACCAAGGGTTGGAATGGTATTGAGTGGCATAAATAAGGTAAGCTCTTCCTCCTCCTCCTAGTATTATAAGGAAAAATCAGATTCTGAATATATCCATCAAGAAAAAGAAGCTCAAGGGAATCTGATGGAGTTACATGTTGCTGCAATTTTACTTTTATGATGGATAAAATGTTTTAAGTAATTCCAGTGGTTTGAGCTTGTCAAGCTTGGTCTTGAGAGACTATTGAGACACGCATTTGTACCTCACATGGTAGAAGGGTTTGCTTGACTCCTTGCCCATCCCTTTTCCAGAACTTGTCATGATCTTTTTCTGATGATCTAGGACAGTTTCTCCGAAGCAGATTAGTATGGAGGGTATCATTTCTTGTCCCTTAGCCCAGATGGTAGGGTACAGCGTGACTGTCATTATAACACACTCACACCCCCACACACATACACACCAGGTCTTAATGGATTTGAATTGGCAGAATTTTTAGAAGTGACACAACTTGTACCTGAGCATAGGAGATGCTCTGAGTTGATTGTATTTTTAATTAGCTAGGCAGTGTTTTGTGAAGAAGCCAGAAATATAAGTATTCAAGATAAAAGCACTGGTTCCTTCCACATCCCCCTCACCCTATGCAATCTTCCCAGCAAGAGATGTTCCTATAATCATGGCTCTGATTAATTCTCCCTGGTGAGCCCTGCAGAAAATAGTCGGGCATAATCAATTAATCAAATTAGGATAGGTACTAATCATGAACTCCTCCTTCCTCTGTTCCTTTTTCTCTAACAAAATGCATGCTATCTCACTGGTTTGTTAAAAGGCAATCATTTTAAATTTGCTCATTGGGTTTCAGTGCAAAAAATGTAACAATGTATACGCTATGAATATATAAGATTTTCCTTGTGTTGTAACATTTCCATATGCAGTTTTAATGATATAAACTTTAGGTTTTAACGTCTTTTAAAGCTGCAACTACCCAGCTTTTCTTCCCTTTAATCTGTAAAACAATACAATATTGATTTTATTGTATATTACTCAGCATTCATTTGCTTGCTGACTGAAACTGGCTTAAGGAGGGAAAAAGAATTTGTTGGCTCTAGTAATTAGGACATTCAAGTGTAAAATTTTCTTAAGACACTGCTGGAAGCCTCAAATTATGTAGTCAGGACACTGGCATTCCCTGTATTGCAGCCCTGCCTTCCTTTGGTTTAGTTTTCTTCTCAGACAGCCTCCTCCCATGGGGTGGCAATGATGGCCACCAACAGCTTTGAACTGTCTGACAACACCAGAGGAAAGATAGGCTCTTTCTAGCAAAAATTCTAGGCCTTGCTTTCCCTGGTCCAGCCAGTAAGCTAAGGGATTCTTGTTGCCAGGAATGGACGATTCTGATTGACCAGCCCTGCTTATGTGTTCATCACTGGAGCTAGGTATTAGAGGAGGGAAGGGTTGGTTCCAGTAAGGAAAATCAAGACATTATTCTCAGAGAAAGATGAAATAGATGGATGGACAGCAGAAAATTACGGTAAATGTTCACTTTCATCAGGATACTCTCTTGCTCCAGTGGGAGGACATATAATAAGATGACAAGAATTATGTAAGCTAAAGCTCAAGTTTTGGAATTCATAGTCCTGAATTCTATTCCCAGATTGGTCAAGTGCTGCTGTGTATGACTTCAGCAATTCAGTTAACCTCTCTGACCCTCAGCTTCTTCATCTATAGGATGGAGGTTGGACTTAGAGGTTGGACTCAAAAGTTGGAGGAGGAGAAAAAGGGCAATGTCTGGCACTTATTAACACATTGTAAAGGGTAACTAATTAAGATAGAACACTTTTGCTATTCTTTAAATTACAATATTGTATTCTGGGATGGTCCCCTTCCTCCTAGTGTGGAAGTCAAAAACTCCTAAGCCTCAGTTTTCTCATTTGCAAAACTAATGAACTACTTAGTTGACTCAATAAATATCCATGATGAGGATACAATATACCAGGCAATTCTCTAGGGCACTGAAGATGTCACAGTGATCAAGACAGTGTCTTATGCCCTCTTGAAATGTATATTCTAGTGAGCAAGACAAATCACAAATAAAGAAGCAATTGACTATATATGTATATACTGAGAAGGAAAAATAGAACAGAGAAAGAGGATAGACATTTTTAGAAAATGGGGTGTGAAATTGTAGTTAGGTGTTGAGAGAAGACCTGTCTGAGGAAATGATATTTGAGCGGCACCCCTAAGGAAGTGAGAGAGTAATCTACATGGTCACATTCCAGGGAAAAGAGACAAAGTGAAAAGGCCCCGAGGTGGGAACCTACAATTATGGCCCAGGAAAGCAGTAAAACCAGTGAATTGGTGGGCAGGGAAGGGGAGGGGTGTGGCTACAGTTGAGTTTGGAGAAGAGTGGGGGCCAGACCATGTAAGGTCTGGTTAGCTATGATAAGGAATTTGGATTGTATTCTAAGCATGATAGGAAGCCACTAGAATTTTATGCAAGCAAAAAATGACCTGACTTACATTTTAAAAATATCATTCTGGCAGGAGACAGATTGGAGATGTGGGTGAGTATTTCAGAGAAAGAAATTGGGGGCTTGGCCCCAGGTGCTGGGTCCAGAGGTGATGAGAAGGGTCAGGTGTAGGAATAATTTTCTTTCTTTCTTTTACTTTTTTTCTTTCATTCCTTTTTCTTGAGACACGGTCTCACTTTGTCACCCAGGCTGGAGTGCAGTAGCATGATCTTGGCTCACAGCAGCCTCAATCTCCTGGGCTCAGGTGATCCTCCCACCTCAGCCCCCCAGGTAGCTGGGGCTACAGGCATATGTCACCACGCCCAGCTAATTTTTTGTAGAGACGGGGTTTTGCCATGTTGCCCAGGCTGGTCTCAAACTCCTGGGCTCAAGCGATCCGCTCACCTAGGCCTCCCAAAGTGTTAGGATTATAGGCATGAGCCACCACCCCCAGCCAGGAATCATCAGAATGAGTTTGCTGATGGTTTGGTCTTAGGGTATGAGAAGAAGTTTTTTGGTCTGAATCACTGGGTAGATGGTGGGCCATTTACTGAGATAGAGAACACTGGGAGAGAGCAGGTTTTTGTGTTGGAGATGAGAAAGGAATAGTTTAGGTTGAAATGCTTTATAATCATCCATCTTGAGATGCTGGATGGTCACTGTCTACGTCTGGGAAAGTCTCAACGTAGGGATACAATTTTGGGAGTCTACAGTGAATAGTATTGTAATTGTACGGCATTTTCAGCTACCAGATGGATGCGATCATCTCAGGAAACATTTTAGATAGATGAGGAAAGAGAATTGAACCCCATCGCTTCAATAGTTAGGGCTTTGTACTTGTATATTTCCAGCAAAATATTATTCTACATTCAAAATATAAAACAGATAGATGTGGACCGAGCTACTTTGCTTCAGATTAGGGGAGGGGGCTCAGATTCCTGCAGGTGGAGCCTTCCCCATGTCTGCTCCAGGCCCAGAAATGACCATGGGGGCTCCTGTTAAGTTTAGAGGATCTAAGAAACAAACATTGGAAAACACTGAGAGTCAAGGTCCTTTCCAGATCTTGTGATCTGCCATTCTCTTCCTGGCTGCCAGCCACATCTGTTTAGCTCACCCTGGCCAAGGTGTCCAAGGGTCCAGGCTGAGTTTCGTGGTTCTGTTATGTAGATAAACAGATTTCAAGTTTCCTCTTGGTAAGATTCAATTAGAAAACTAGCAAACACAACTATAGACTATCAGAGCTAAGAGTTAACTCAGAGATTATTTTTTTCCAATCTCTTCTCTTTACTGAGAAGTGAATGATGCTGCTCAGAAGAAAAAGAAACGTGCTCATGGTGACCCTGGAAGAGACAGCTGGGTCCTGCCCCTACACTCACTGATTCATCATGCTGTGGAACAGATGTGAGGAAGATATAAAAATTCTTTGCAAAAATGGAACTGAACAATCAGTTAAGAGGGTTGATTTTGTGGAGATCAGTGAATGCCCATCCATTAAAGAGTATGAGGTCTTCTGAGGGTCTGTGATAGAGGAACTTTGGTAATTCAAAGTTAACTCTTTTTCAATTGGGAATTCTTAGCCTGGGGTTCCTAGATGGGCCTGGGATTCCTGGATTCCTGAGTTCAAGGAACCATGGACTGTCTAGAAATTGTGCATGTGTGTGCATGTATATCTATTTTTTTCTAGGCAGACAGTTCTCAAGAGTTTACTAGATTCTCAAAAGAATCTGTGATTTCCTACCCTTAAAATGGTTTAAACCTTTTTTTTTTCTTTGAAAATCCTCATAGGAACAAAATGACTGGCGATTTTGGGCAATATACTATTTTAAGCATAAGAATGTAGCTGCCTATCTTCACTAGTTACTATCCTAACGCAGATCATAAAAATAAGCCACGTTTCTGGGAAGAACAAAAATAACAATAATTGGAGCAAAAAGAAGCACCCATATGTTTTAATCACCAAGCAATCAGTAGGATGTAAAGAAACCTTTTGTGACACTCAGCTGTTCCATACGTCCATATGCCAAAAGCTTTTTGCTTTAGTACTATTTATTAAATATTTCTACAAAACAAGTCTTAATAGGAAGCAATAATTACTTGACTTTTTTAAAACAAGGACTTCTATTTTTCAATGGTACTTTCTTTTTTAACATCTTTTTCACTTCCCCCATTTTAGGACCCTGTGGGCACCGAAATCCGACTCACTCATGCTTATTTCCTGTAATGGACAAATTTGATGCTAATGTGAGGTATGTTACCTTTCTGTACGTACTGTGTTGTAAATTGTGAACATTTCTGCTATGAAGTCTTTAAAAATCTGTTGTTTTAGAGTTATAAAGTTAACGGATGTGGATTTTCTTTGATGTTTCATATATAATCATGTTCATGGTACTGTTTGATTATTAGTGTTTTGGCATTTCTGTTTAAATGAAAAATGTAATATGGCTGTAAATATTTCCAGCTTCCTATATTAATAGTCTGCATTATGGAGATGGTGTTTGAAAATAGATATTCATCTCTGTAATAGGAAGAAAGATGTATTTAAGTAGGGGTAAAAATAGCTTAAGAATATCTATCTGTACATCTAAACTTGAGACAAATTCAAGTTGCTTTTTATAGCAGGTCTAGTTTGTCCACTTCTTTTCTCAACTAGGTTATTATATTATGTGACATAATAGTTGCATGGTATAGTTACATAAAGCTAACTGGTTTTCTTTGGTTCTGATTTGTTTTCCTGTAATTTTCTGCAAACCTTGGAGATGAAATAATAATCCGACTCCTAGAGAAGATTTTCTTTTAGAAAAGACTTGCTTTATTTGGCACAATCAAATAGTACAAAGAAAAGTGTATTCAATAAGGCCTAAATGTTATGAATTGGCATTTGAGACTGAGAATTATTCATAGATATCAGTAGCTGGAATACATCCTAAAAAATACATTCTTTCTGTAATCACAGGAACTGTTTTTCATTCACTTGAGACCTCTAGAAAAATATATTTCAGGTATAGATCAGGGGCCTTGTGCCTCTGTGTTTGACATAGTAGGAAACTATCACAAAAGGAACTGTCAAATATCTTGACAGAAACTCTAGTGTAATACGACTTGAGTTGCCAAGATGTACTATCACCCCAACCAGGGAATTCCTTGAGGGTAGAATGTGTTTCATGATCCCTGGCAAAATCCCTGGTACATGGTGGGTATTTAACAAAGAGATGTTGATCATTTTGTCATTGTTGTAATATATATGTTTCAAACAAGGTTATGTTCTAATACATATAGATATGCAAAAAGGCTGTATTTTTAGCAATAAAACATTTTACACTCTCAATAAAAATGTGTGGACTTTGTTATTTCCCAGATGTACTGACTTGGTTCAGAGTCTTAGGACTTTAACATAGATTATTTAGGCTGGTGCCAGACCTGGTGCCAGGTCTTTAATTTTCCTCTAAAAGTTTGTGAAATTATTTGCCCAGAGAAAGCAGAGTGAAATGCAGAGAATCTCAATTTTATTTTTATTAATTAAAAAGCCAGAGTGAGCAATGTCAATGGTGACACATTATAAAATTGTTTTAAATTTCCGACACTGTATCAAACTGGATCAGTTGGTCAAAATGTACTTTTGGGGGAATAATTCAGATATTATGATCTGTAATATTTCTAGCTTTTAAACATTTATTTATAGCAGCATTAGATTCTAAGAGCAGAACACAATTTGATTAAATGGACATTAGCCATTCTTCTGGGTGCTGTGGAACAATAGTACAGGATACGAGATGATATCACGCCCCAGAATCTTGTCTCTGGACCATCCTCTCTGTCAGTTTTCTAACCAGATCCCATCAACATATGTTCCTCCTCACCCACTCCCCCCTCTATCCACAATATTAATAACAGGCAAATGCCACAGACTTTCCACTCATGTCCTCTCCGTACAGCCTCTGAATGTCCATAATAAAAGATTATATGGCTGACATTTACCAAATTGTGATGCATGAATTGTTAGGAATACATAATGAATTTAGGTGGTATACCAACAGTATTTTTATTTTAAAATTAAATGCTTATTTTGAGGTTACTTCCTGAGGATGAGTAATACTATTCTGCCACTTAAAAGAGTGAAAAATATTTCCTTACATGATTAATTTATTTAAAATGAAATGTCAGTTTCTTTTTAAAAATATGCATTTTTATATTAATTAATAAAGGAATGTTAAAAAAATCACAAGATCTTTACGCAAATGACTAAAGTCTAGACACCCATGTTCTAGGTGTAATTAGCAAGCGTAAATTTTGTCATTTTAAAAGCATTAACCAGAAATTCTTCTTTGGTAAGGGATGTCCCCACTTGGAAAAGTGCCTACATAAGGTGAAACCGAAAAGTCTGGATTTCTAGCCCAGGAAAAGAATCCTTTTACTTGCTCTGAAGATAGAAGAAAATGAATGGAAAAGGGAGGAGTTTGGAGGAGAGATGATTCAGAAAGGGAGAATCTGGGCTCTGTTTGGGAAGGGGCAAAACATTAGTTGTAGGGGACTTTGAGAGTACAGTTGCATGACTTTTTGTTTTTTTCTTAAATGGGGTATGTGCGCTGACTTCTCCAAGGACCCAGTCCTTCAGGAAAATTTTCTAGTTTGGATATGAATTAGTGTTGAACCTTTCTTTTGTTGAATGTGTGAGCTCAGCATGGGGTAGAAACTGGTATTATCCCATTTAATTTTTAACACAGTCCTACAAGATACATATCCTTATTATCCCTATTTTACAATGTGTGTCAACTAAGACTTAAGGAGGTTAAATAACTTTCTGAAGGTCATAAAACTGCATTGCTTTCTCTTATATGATAAATATTTTATTTCAATACGTATGTGCATGTGAATGTGCGTGTGTGGGTCTATGTATACATTGCTGAGATGTCTGACATTCCTGTGTTGGTAAATATGGTTCGGAAGAGAGGATGCCCATGTGAGATAGGACACCCAAAAGGAACAGGATGGCAGGAGGTTATAAATGCCCTAGGGAGATTTCAGAAATCTGAAAGAAGGCTTTAGACTTCCACAAGCTGTAGAATTGAGGGACTCCAGTCAATTTTCCCCAGATGTCAAGAGACAGAGAGGTCCTAGTTGACATTTTCTATTAAATAAAATGTCTTACAGTTACGTATTTTGTCCAGCCATACTGATCACTTCATTTTTAGTTTATTTGGCGTCATTTAATTGAGTTTTCTAATTCAGCTTGATCCTTGCTACAATGTGTCTGTCAGCATCCTTGACTAAAAACATCAGAAACTAACTCTGGCCAACATAATCAAAGGTAATTTGGGAGTAGTTACAGTGTACAAGCTCAAAGAACTACTTTGAAAAATGCTGGAGGACCAGGATTAGACATAAAAAAGAACTTTGGGAGTTCCAGGAAAGTTAGAAAATGGAATCATGGCCAACTACAGGAAGAAGTTGTCAGTAGATTGCCTTTATTTCTTTACTATAAAATAATTAAGCACCTACACTTTGTGTCAGAAAGAGGGAGACAATTTCCTGGGCTTAAGGATCTCACAGTGTGGCTAGACGACAATCACTGAACTAAAGTATTTAATATGATGATAACAGCATTCTAATAGTAAGATATATACAATGAGCTATGTTCTCTGTGAACTACAAGGTAAGACTAAAGAAAAGTCATACTAGGTCTTGATTTTAGCAATATGAGAAGTATTATAAGCATTTTCCTCTGAAGAGCCTCCATGGCAGAGAAAGCAGTTGATGCCTGATGGATTGAATCATGATGAAAACCTGGCAGTGAATCAGGCCCTAGTTGGGAAGGCAAGTTCCTGATGAGTCCTATCCCTTGCTAAATAGTGTCAGCCAACTTAGCAGTCAACAGGCAGCCTCTTTCCAGACAATCTGACACCCACCTGATCTGTTTTATTGGTCTGTTTTTTCCTCCTCAAGGCTCCAGAGGAGGCAGCTGCATTTTTTTTTTTTTTTTGAAGGGTTGAAGAAAGAGAAATGGAAACACTGGCTCTGGTGATTTTGCAGCAGATACCCTGTGGACCATCTTTGGCTTGCATTTGGGGTATGAGCCTTGCTGGTGCCTTACCCTGCTTAATTCAGCCCTGAAACACTTAATGTCTGACTTCAGAGACAGCCATGCTTTTGATGTTGTTTAACTACCAGATTCTCCCCGCTGACGTGGTTTTCCTCAGTCCAAGTGTGATCCCTAAATGCTGCTCAGGTTTCTGTCTTTTGCCTTGCTGTTTATTGCAGTTTGAAAGTTTCTGCTTTCTAAGAAATTTTTTCAATCAATTTTTTTTTTTAAGTTCCAGAGAGTACAATGTTCCGGCAGGAGATAAACAGGTGAAGGAAAGTCCATATGTATATAAACTTGCACTTTGAGGTTTCTCAAGATAATGCCTCCAGACTTGGAGCAGAGAAAAAGTTCCTTTTATAACTTAGTTCTTTTTAACTGTAGCTTCCTTCTACCCTTGACTCACCTCCCTGCCCCATGAGCTCTTTACCCTCTTGCTTCACTGCCCCTGTAGTCCCTGGGGTTTCTTCCTTCTTTAATAAGAACAACCTCATTTAAGGATCTGCTTCTTCTCTACAAAGTAACTGTTGTGCTTTCTTATTAATGTTTCTCATTAGCAACCAAAAAAAGCATCTTATAGGATTATGAATCATAAAAATGGTAGCATTTTCCGCCCTTTGCTAGGGTTTCTAGGAAACTGAGAGACAAATTTGTAATCACCATGAATAAGTGTAGAAGATCTCTAGGTATATACAATGGCTCTAACATGCCTTTACTATATTTTCCAACGCTTTTGATCCTTCATCTTGTTTCCTTTGTGTTTTAAATAATGTATTGATCATTCTTGTAAACCACTATAAGTATGTAAAGGAAGAAGGAGGAAAGGGAGAAAGAAATCCAAGAAGGAAGCATTTTCCAGGGAAAGAATCTTTCTTTTTGATTCCTTTGGTAGGCTTGATGCCAGGTACTAGGGAGCCACTAAATATTTTTTAACTGAAGATCAAACTGGCAAGCTTTTATACACAAACAGAAAATCAAAGTAAATACCAAAAGCTGAATAATTTATATAAAATACATAATCTTTATATAAAAGCAGTCACCTGCTATACACATGCGACAACATTAATTAAAAACCATAACAAAAGTGAGTAGTTGACTTCAAATTAATTACCTAGTTGCCTTAGTTCTGTAATGACACCAAGTTGCAATTTATTACTTTAGATCAAGAAATTAAATTTATTGGATATCAATATAACTACAAGAATGAATTGAGATTTTCCAATCTTACCAAACAGAAAAAGATAGAAATTTTTTAAATAGGAAAGTCGATTTGGGGTTTGATTAGTACTGGTAGAAATACATATTATGGTTCACTAAAGTCTGAAATGAAATGGTAATTTTTAATGCTGAATATTCTAAAGCCTTGAAATAGTTTATAGAATTTAAAAAATCAATGTGTGTTAGTGGTTTGCCCTAAAGACTCATCGATGTGAATTGATGTGGAACTGGAGTTAATTCATGTTTGTAACCTGGCAGTCAGAACTGTGAACATGTGCAACTTTAAGGCAATTAGATGTTTTGCAGGAAATCTCTCTTCAGGCTCTGAAATTGTGACATTCATTAGCATATAAGGAGAAAGTGAGTGGGTACCATTTAAGAGGGGTTATTTTTATGTTGCTTTAGAAATGTAAATGAGAATAATACTCAACTTCATTGCTTGACTGACAAAATGGTGATTATTCAGTTAGTACTTTGATTAGATCAGGAGCACAGTGAATAGGAGCTGGAACCCATCGCGTGTTGAAAACCCCGTACCACCTGGAGTTACAGGGGACCTCAAGCTAGAGGCATCACAAACTACCAGAAGGAAGAAGACACATTTATATTTTGAAAGCAATGGTCTCTTGCAATGTGTGAAATTTTCTGGTTGTAGAATTAAGCTAGGAATCTTCTACAAATATGTGATCCTAGACATCTTCTGAAGTGCTCCTAACACAACTTCAACTACCAACACCATGGGATGCTGGAAAAGTAGGGTTTACGGAAACAGAATAATATGAGTTCAGCTCTTGACTTTCCCACTTACTCAAGGCTGTATGACCTTGAAGAATTTATGTAATCTCTCTAAGCCTTAGTTTTGGCATCTGAAAATGGGATTTTTCTTAAGATTATAGGTAATCTTCAGAAAAACATAGGTAAAACTCTTAACATAGTATTTTGCACATAGTCTGCATAGAGTAAATGATAAATGTGTCTTTAGTCATCACAAGTATCATGACAGGTAGGTATTTATTACCCAAAAACTGATACTTAATTACTATATGCTATAAGTTTTCTTGATTGTTTAAATTTAGTATCCATTTATTTACCTGGCTGACCTTAATGATCAGTTATTAAATTGTTTGAATATTTATCCCTGACTGTGCCCATTCTTTGGGAACAAAGGCTCCCAAAGGTGACAGAAAACCTTCAATATTGGAGCTAGGTAAGTGGCTTAGTTGGAATAAAACCACTGGTCTTCTATACCTATTTAGCACCATTTTCTCTTTACTCTGCAGCTTCCGTGGACTTGGTCACAGTTCTGTTTGGGAACTGGAGGATCCGGGTTAAGATCCTGTGTCTCTTTGACTCCTGGTCTTGTGCTGGATTCCATACAGCCAGCTCTCCTTTATATGCAACCAATCCCTTGATTGGTGACCCCTGTTTATAAGAAAATACCCCTGACTTATTTCTTTCTGCTATTATATTTGTCAGTGTCCAGGCAGGAAAATGGAAACTGTTGTACATATTTTAAGCAAATGGAGATTTAGTGCAGGTCACCGAGCTCTGTGGCAGAGCAGGGAGAAGGAGATGTTAACCAGAGGCCAAGAAGCCTCCTGATCCTCCTTGCTGTTGCGGGTCTGCTGGAGGCACCGCCATTGCCACACTTCTGGAACCATTTGCTGTTGCTCTTACTGCTTAAAGCACCTCCAAATACAGAAGAAAAATACTCCTCTTTCTCACCTCATCACCCGAATTTCCATCTTGAGTCTCTCATTTGGAAAACATAATCAGAAGCCAGTCGGCAAGAAAGACTGAAAAATATAGTTTTCAGGCTTCTGGCTCTCATTGATTGATATATGTGCATAAAAACTGTGGCAAATAACAGATATAGCTTCCCCACTATATAAGCTTGGTTTCTTCTGGAACTTACTGCTGTGAAGCCTGCTTCATCCAGCTTCTGAAACCTGAGGGTGCAGATGTGACTGCATTCATACAAGCATCTGAATCTCAATCTGCTTGACTGCAGGAAGCTCAGTCTTTCTTGCAGTTTACCTTGTCCACCTGTTTTGGAGAATTTGATTATTACTGAAAGAGGTGCTCCCAAGTGTCCTGACTTTGTTTTGCTTGCCAAGCTGAACCTCTGCAGCCTCCAGCTCTATCAGTTCCACTGAGGCATATTTTGAATTGCAGCCTATTAAACGAGCAGTCTGTGGGCCTCAGAGCTTCCCCCCGGACTTTAGTAAAGCAGAAGCTCCTTCATAATGAAAATCCACATCATTTCACCTGTGAAGTGAGAAGAGGATGCCTTCCATGTCATACTTGATCAAAGTGGCTCCCATACTAAAATTGCTTGAGATAGAAGTATTTCAGAAGCAAGCATTGCAGCATTTCAAATTCTCAGACCTAATCTTCCCTGGAACACACAGAGGGTTATGTTATGATGAATTTTAGTATCAACAGTTACATGTTCTCAGAATTATTATTGACCTGCATCATTCTGGGTCTGTTGCTTAGTCAACCCTGGTGTGTCTGGCTTCTTTTCTTATGACACCTTGTTATTCCTCCCTACAGTTTGCTTCTTTTATTACCAATCTTTATTTAAATGTCACATTTTAATGAGAATTTTTAGATACTTTATTAGGACCTGTGCAAATCAGTGGATGCAAATAGCTTGGCAAGGGTAGAGATACTGCCTAATAAAAAAAATTACAAGATCTTTATGACTCTCAGTTTAAGCCCAGTCAGAATTTCTTCTACACCTAATAGGATTACAGCATGGTCTAGATGGAAGGGTCACCTGGATTCCTGTAAAACTGTGTCTTTTTGTCCCACTTTACAAGCACAGGCTGTGATGAGATTCAAGAAATGTGATTAAGGCTGTGAATTATTTACAACTTCTTAAAAGTTCCTTTCCATAATTTGGAGCCTTGCCTATGACTTGCAGCTTCTTGCACTCCTACAAAGTACAGTATACAAAAGAAATAAAAAGAGTTTCAGAGAGGTTAAGTGATTTTGCCTCAGCCTACACAGCTAATAAGTGATTAACCTGAAACTAAAATCCAAGTCTTTGCTTCCAAAATCACTGCTTTTTTCAAATTATCTCCTAACTCTCCAAAGAGAAACTATCTCCTAAGGTATATATAATTTAGATTAAAATGTTACTCATCCATGACCAAATCTATGAAAATGGATTTGGACAATAAAAGGAAAATATCAAATCACTGTTGCTTGATGCTTTGAACATTTGACAAGAAGGGCTTGCTGTGGTTCAGACATTTCTCCAAACATGTGACCTATATGATCTCACTGATAGTGGCCCCAGCATTACATATGAAGTAACCGAGGCAGAGAAGAATCATTATTTTGCCCAAAGTCACATTTCTAGAAAGAAGCGAAGCTAGCATTTTCACCCAAAGTTGTGTGATATCAGAGCATATCCTTTGAACTTCAATGGTTTGCTTTTCTAAAGATTTCTGTGTGGCAGAGGGTCTACCATTTGACATTTTAGACTTGGGTTCTCAAACTAAAGGCCTAGCTGATAAGTTTATTTGGTCTGTCCAGGGTTTTAAAAATGGATTAAAACCCTTTTAGGGAAGCTGGGCACTCTCCAATTTACCAGAGTCATAACTGTGAGTACCTATTGTCTGAAAGGAAGCCATCTTGAACTATCACATTACCTTTCATAGCCACAGCGCACAGTTGTTCAGTGTGCAGTCTGCCTGCCCGGCCCTGGAGGGCTTTTCAGCTTATCACTTACATTCTGAAAACAGTGGTAAGAATTATCCTCAACTTTGTAGAACCATATTATGACATTTAGTACCCGCTATTTTCTCCCTGGAATTCTGTTTTATTAACATTTAGCAAATAGGGTTTGTTGAATTTCAGACCTTTTTTCAATTGGAACAGATTTCTAAATAAATACGCTAAGTGATCACCAGTTTATCAGTCAGGTAACAATGTTCAGGCAATGTTCTTATCTGCATTTTTAAAGAATGTAAGAAGAATCTCTTTTCCCCCTTCTCTGCCCACTCACTTACTTCTTAGCTTATAATGGTTTCGTTTAATTTCAAAAGGTTTTATACAACATACTCATCTTTGAATGTCCAATACTATCATACCTTTGTGCATATCAAATATAGGTGCATATTTAATCTCAGCTTTCTCTATCAACAGTGTAACTGACGTTTCTAGCCTCACCTTATCTCAAATGCCACCATTGTTCATTGTATGTAATTACTGCAGTTCAAATCCTCAAAAGATGAGTTGCAGAAAAAGTGTATGTGTAAATAGATACATTATAGTTATTTTTTAAATGTTAAAAAGATCTACAAACTTCTTAGCATTCAAAAAATGTTGATAATAGAAAATGCAGAGGCATTGTAGAAAACTCAATATGAAAGTTCGGAAATATGATCTATCAGTCGCACAGAGACAGAAAAGCTCTGTCACACATATAGGAAACATGACTCAGACTGAATGCAAATAGGGTTACAGGGTTGACAGGATGAGGGGTCTCAGGAAACAGTGACAGTGGTCTAGGAGAGGCAGGATAAGGACCAGGAGGAAGAAGGGAGTGAGAGTAAAGGAAAAAACATAGATCCTAGAGAAATTTATGAAGTAGCATTTCCGGTAGATCATGATGAATTGCATGAGGAGGAAGAGGAAGATGGTTTTAAAGTGACCTTGGAGAAGAATTGTGGTGCATAGGGAACGAGGACTTGGTCTGATATTGATTGAGATGGAGAAAACTGTGGGACATTCAGGTAAAAAATTTCTGTAGAAAGCTTGCTAACTTAGTGTGGCTGTCAGTTGGGAAATATTTTGGGGAGGATTCTAATCATATCTGCTGTATGGTCAATTAATAAAAGAAATTGACTCCAAAAAGGGCTAATGATCTAGACCAGCAAAAAGTAAACCTTTCTCCAAATATTAACATCCTGAAAACTACCTTTATGTGGAACCTCTGCCTGCTTCTGACCGAAGGGATCATTTTACTTTTTCATTTTCAAGGACTACAAACATTTTGCATAATTAGGAAGTATGCAAAGGTTAAAACTGTGACCTTTCTGATCTGAACTCAGGAAGCTTATGAGAGCAAATCACCTGTTGTGTATTCATTGGTAACGTGGGACATACTGACTTATTTTCTTTGTATTTTCGTTTCTAGTCAATATGATTGTGATAATCGAGTCTACTATTTTTCATAGTAAATACATTCTTTATGACTCATGAGGGTTATGATATAAGAAATGTGTAAGTATTTGGAAAATAAATAGTGCATTGAGTTAGTGTGAGTTTTAGACAAGCTATGATAATTAAGAGTTTCAACTAATTCAGTGTTTTAAGATAAAATCCCCTCCCTGAAACGGAATGTTTTGATGGCTTGTCCTGGAATTGAACTGAATTTTATCATCGCACCACTGACAGAAGTTTTGCAAAACAAATTGAGTCATGCCACAGAGTCCTGAGAATCAGAAAAATTGTGTTGATCTCTATTTGTAACTTCAAATGTTATTTTCTATGGTTGCATTACTGATGGTCTAGAATCACCCAGATTGACACCCCTAACTGAGGGTGAGGTGAATCAGCCGACCAGTCTTCTATGACTGAGAGACTCAGACCAGTTCTCTGGACAGTCAAGCCTGAGAGTTGTGACTTTCTATACTAGTCAGAGGGGAATAAGCTATGAGTAGAGACCAGCCTTGGAATTCATGAAGCGCATTTGTGTGAACAAAATAAAAAAACAAAAGTGTTTAATCCACTTCAAACAAAACAAAATAAAACAAAAAAACCTTTACAGCTGGGCGCAGTGGCTCACACCTGTAATCCCAGCACTTCGGAAGGCCAAGGTGGGTGGATCACGAGGTCAAGAGATCAAGACCATCCTGACCAACATGGTGAAACCCATCCCTACTAAAAATACACAAGTTAACTGGGTGTGGTGATGTGCATCTGTGGTCCCAGCTACTCGGGAGGCTGAGGCAGGAGAATTGCTTGAACCCGGGAGATGGAGGTTGCAGTGAGCCAAGATCGTGCCACTGTACTCCAGCCTGGTGGCAGAGCAAGATTCCATCTCAAAAAACAAACAAACAAACAAAAAAACCCCAAACAAACAAACAAAAAAAAAACAAAAAAAACTTCTAAGAACCTCATTTTGTTTGCAGGAACATTGATGCTTCTAATTAAAAGTGGGGAAGTTGAAAAGTATTTAAAATATCTCATCTAGTCAAAAATTCCTAAGCTATTAGTCATGTATTTTTTAAAGCTACAAATCATATTTGATTAATTTTGACATGCTTCTATTCAATTATGTTGAACTGATGAGGTTTTACTCTGAAAATAATAACTAGTACCCTTTTTATACCAGCTTAATTTTAGCAGTGTTTTATTTAGAATTATGTAACCTTGACTTTGCCACCCTCTCTCTACCCTTCCTGTCATTGCTGTCTTAAGGCTTCATCTCTTTTCTGCATGATTGGCATCATCTCCAAACACCTTTTTGACTACAGTCCTCCCTAACTTCAACTCATTTTTCAGTCAGACGACTGACCATCTTTCTATAGCCTAATTCCAGGCTTCACGTCCCCTCTTTCTTTCATCAATTTCCTACTCGCACCTCAAAGTATGAAGTCATTTATCATCTCCTGACCCCCAAGCCTCCTGACTCCCAAGCCTCCTGACCTCCCCTCTATGCTCCTAGACCTCTCTATACAAATTGCTGTTATCAATTATTTATAATTGTCACTGTTGTTTGTAATTATTTGTTTAACATGCCTACCTCCTCTGCTGAACGTCATATGCCTGGTATTTAGTCTGACATCTTATAATGTTAGAAGAATTTAACTAAAATTGAGAAAGCCTTTATTTTATTATTTAATTCTTTAATTTTAATTTTTAATTCTCCACATCATTGAAGGCCCATCATAGAAAGTTTTGTGCTCAGTGGATATTGATAACCATTACCCACCTCCACTCCATTCCCCCGAAACATTCCCCACAACACACTGAATTTCACTTGCAGCCTGGAATCTGAGGCTATGGGATTTGGAGAGGAGACGGGACAGTGAAAAGAACACAAGTTCTCTATTTGAGGTTGAAAAGGCTTCTCCTGTGAAGGTTTCTCCTGCGTTGCTGTTTGCAGATTTCATGGCATGGGATCGTTAATGACAGGGACAATCTGCCTTTTATTTTGTATCCCTTAGGTGGGATCTATTCATCTGCTCAGGCTGCCACCCTCACCAGCATCTCTGCTACTACTAGCTAACAGGCACTGAATGCTCAATGAGTGTAAGTGCTGTGCTCAACTCTTCACAAGTATTTTCTCATGCACTCCATATGATCACTCCATGAAGGGGTGCTCTTATTATCTGCATTTCATATTGAGGTGCAGAAAAGTTCATTAGCTTGCCCAAATTTATACAACTAGTAATAAGGGATGGAACTAACCAGCCAAACCTGGGAGGTCTTATTGCAGAGCTCAGATCCCTGACTACCACATTACAGCTATTTGTAGAATTTACAGATACTGGTAGTATTACACCAGTTCCTAAGGTCAGCATTACTCCTTTTACTTCTACAAGTGCTGCTACTACCACAGCTGTTACTGTTCATTTTATTTATACTGTCTCTACTACCATAACCATAAACCATAAACAAACTTTCTTTGTTCCAGGTGCTGTGCTAAAGGCTTTACTGACTGTACCTTAGGTCACTGGGTCAGCAATACAAATAGCCCACTCTAAGAAGGAATGTCTATATCATCCCAGATAGGTGAGGCCATGTGCTCTGTGATTCAGGACCCCCTCCAAGAAAATCCGGGAGGGGGAGACGCCCTTTTAATAACCTTTCTGTTTCTCTTTGACTGACTCATTCTCTAGGAATTCTTTCTCATCTCTAATCAGAAATCTTCAGCTGCTGTTACCTCTTTTATTTATTTATTTATTTATTTATTGAGTTTTGCCATCCTCAGAGGTGATTGACATCAGCTGAGAGCCTAGAATGTTAGCACAGGAACACTCCAAAAGAGGGTTGAAGTCCCTCCCACGTATCAGAATTCCATTCCCACTTCAGGATCCTAGAAAGCAGCAACTCTGCTTGGGCTTGAAAATTCCAGTCCTCTTTTTAAGTATGTCCAGGTAATTGGTTAAATTTGACTTAGCAGTTAACTAAATCCGGATTATTATGTATATCAGTGAAGAAAAGCAACAACAGTGAGATTGTGTCAAATTATGCAATATTTTAATAGGTCTGACAACAGGTTTCGTTTTACAGGATGTTAAGCTCATCCTCTGCCCCTTTACTCCTCTCATTTTCTGAGCTGTTGTTAAACATCTGAGTACTTCATCTGTCCAATTTCTATCTCCATCTTTTGTCTCTTCCCACAGAGCAGACAGTGTCCGTCTCTGTGGAGAGGTCTTGGCTACCGATTTTCCTCACTGGGCTGCCTAAGATTTCCTTAAGATAAGTTCAAATGGCCGGTGTTTCCTGTAAGACCCTGAGGGCAAGGAGCTTGCTTCCATTTCAATCTCTGAACATTTTCCAAGCGGGTAATTCTGGTTTAGGAATGGCTGGTGCCTTTTCTGCTCTGTTGCCTTTTCTCATTCCCTGCTCTCTTTTCCTCCTCTTCCTCTCCTGTATTGCATTCTACTTGCCCTGTCTTCCCTGTTTCTCTTTCTCTCTTGCATTTCCACTCTGCCCAAAACTCTTTCTCTCATTCATGTTCACAACTCATATTTTTCTACCTCTTCTTTTTCCTCAACAGCTTCATCCCCCTCGTCCCTCTCTCACTTAGTTCGTTGGACATACATTTCCTTTTTGCTTTACAAATAGATTTTTAGGAGTACTTGTATACATATTTATGAAATGACAAATATTCACCAACTATTAATAATATGTATGGCTCTTTGTCGTTAAAAAGGAGTATGAGATAATAATTCTGGCTAGTGATAAAAGCTTATGTTAATGATTTATTTATATAGTCCTTCAAAATTTATAATGTGCTTTCACATACATGGTTATCTAAGTCTCACAATATCCAGCAAAATAAAGGCAAGTATCATTAACCCAACTTACAGATAAGGAAAATGAAAATTTGAGAGGTATAAAAGATATCGTCTTTGGCACTTAAAGACACCCTGCTAGTAAATAATAGAACCAAGTTTTGAATCTGAATGTTTTGTTTGAATTCAATGTTTTCTTACTATACAAGTGTCAGTAAGTAAACACAGGAGTATCAGAAGGATATCAGCCTGACAAGAATGTCATCATAATATGATAAAATATTGGTAGAAAGACATGGTGATTTTATGATGTTTGTTGTAGGTTGGGACATGTGGAAAGGTTAAGTAAAGTTTGGTGAGATGTGGCTGGGATTTGAAGACAAAGTTACCCATCAGGATAGGGCTAGTTACAGAGAAACATAACAGGTATATGAGGAAATATTAGTCCACAAAGCAGTTTTACAATAAGCAGTTAGCATCAGGCAAATCCAGTAAATGGTAATATTTAGACCATAGCAATGAGTAATCTGGAAGTTGACAATTTTAAACCACAGAGAAGATTCTTAGTTTACTTAGAGAAGTTTCTCAAAATATACTAGGGACCCATTTGCAGTTCCTAGATTGGGAGGAATGATCAGGTAGACAGACTCCTGATCCTGAAGCCACTGGGATTTGGAGCAATTATTACAAGAGGCAGTCAGAAACATCAGGATGCATTTGGATACCAGTCAAAGCTGGAATGTAAATTGGCATCTGGGGCTCAGGATCCATACAGAAGCCAGGAGCCCAGAGCTGGAATCCAAATAAGCAGCAAGAATGACTTGATGTTGAGTATTGTCAATAACTCAGAATGAAGTACTGAAATGACCTTTGAATTCCCTTTGTTATGGATGGACCAGATCTCCAAGGCAAGTTCTAAAAATGATAATCATGACCTGTAGACCATTTTTTGAAAAGGACAGGTGAAAAGGAAATTTCAGGGTGAACGTACATCATCAGGAGAGACTTCACTAGAAGCTACCTCTTGAAGTATAGAAAAAACAGAGTATCCATGGAATCACTCTTCAGATATTTGAAGAGTGCTGTTAGGATTCTTACAGCTTTAAGCAAGATAAACTACATTCAAAGTGACTTCAGCAACAGTGAAAATTTACTAGCTCACCTAATTGAAAAGTTCAAGAACACAACTTGCTGCACCAGAGCCTCAAACTCGTCATTAGAATTGGTCTCTTTACACTACCATGGGGCTGACCGGCAGTCTGGACCAGGAATTTGACACAACTGGCAGGTACTGCTAGGTGTGCTAGGTGGTAAATTCTAGTGGAAGACAGGACTGGAAGACCAGGTGGCTCATAGGGTTGGAAAAGAGCAGAAGTCCAGAGAAGACAGCTAAGAGAGTAGACTCCAGTTGCACTGGTTGGCCGACCACACTGGAGGTTTTTGTGTAAAGGCCAAAGCTTACTTTTGAGTCTCTGTCATGCCTGGGTAGCCTTGACGTCTTGATTATAGATAAAAGCATTATTCTGGAATCCCCTCTCAGTGAATTGGTTTCTTGTTAGGAATTGGAGGACATGAAGTTAAATACTCTTGAATTTCAAAGAACCTCTTCTTATTAACAAGCTCTA
The DNA here is from genome assembly GCF_037993035.2 of Macaca fascicularis. NCBI lineage: Eukaryota > Metazoa > Chordata > Mammalia > Primates > Cercopithecidae > Macaca > Macaca fascicularis. The sequence continues at coordinate 155,502,872 of NC_088380.1, read as the reverse complement.
ATGAGTCTCCCTAATTCAAACAAATAATTACAGTTGAAATGTAATTTTCACTTTGACAAATGATTCTGCTAATATTCCTTTCCTATTTATGGATATTTTTCTGACACATACAAATATGCTTGTGCACATATGTGATGAATGGGGTGTACATATGAGGAGGTGGCAGTGACTGTTCTTCTAAGTAAGTGTATATTCTCATGTGGGTGTGAGTTGTGTGGTTACAGCATCTGTTGAGTCTCAATGCAGTTTCCTTTTGGTTAGTCTGAGACAAGGCTCTGCTTGAGATGGAGAAGATAGTGAGGGCTAAGTCAAGGCTTCCCGAATATCATCATATCACAGAAGCCTGGAGAGAGAGAAAAGGGACTTTACAGCGCAAGTTGTCCAGTAGAAATATAATGCAGACCACAGACGCTAGCCACATATGTGATTTTAAATTTTGTAACAACTATGTTAAAAATAAGCAAAAAGAGACAGGTGAAGCCAATTTTAATAGTTTATTCAATTTAACTTAACGTATCTAAAGTATTATTTCTGCCTATAATCAATATAAAAATTATTAAAATAGTATATATTTTTGTACTTTGCTTTCAAAATCCATTGTGCATTTTCCACTTACAGCCCAGCTGAATTCTGTCCAGCCACAGTTCAAGTGTTAAATAACTAAACATGGCTAGTGGCTACCATATCGGACAGTATAGTTCTAGAACATACATCCCAAGGTCAGCAAATTACTCAAGTGGGTCACCGCCTTCCCTTCCTACTGCCATCCCCACTGGAAACACTGCCAATCTATTATTCTTTATTCCTGTACCTGGTTCTGCTGTAACTTCACCTTCCTCTTCAACACAATGTTTAAGGCTGCCGTTACAAACTGGTCAGTTTCTTGGCAAGCAACTTAAAAGCATTTTGTCAGCACAGATGGTTCAACCTCTGACTTTTCTTCCCTTTTCTTCCACTTTCTTTGTTGAGGCTGTGAAGCTCCCATTAGGTCTGGTGCAGGTGCTCTGCCCTTGTCTGACCTTGCCCCAGGTGAACATCCAGCCGTCAAGGATGGAGTCTCTCTTTTGCTTACATTACCTCTTTTCCCCTAATATATCAACACATTTAGTTTCTCAAACTCGGCTTGTCTGTTGCCTGTTCTTATACCCTGGCTATTTATAATGAGTATTTTTAGCATGAAATACTTCAGAGCTTTTAATTTATTTTGGTATCCTTTTTTTATATTATCAATTGCCTCATTTCAGAATAAACAGGCTATAGTTTCCAAATTCCTTCTTTGGACCTGACATGTTTCATGCTTTTCTGTTTTCTTTTGTGACTCTGTCAAGTTACAGCTCATTTCCTGCTTTGGCCCTTTTATTTTATTTTTTTATCTTCCTCCTACAGCTTCTACAATCTTGGCTGGACCAGCCAAATCACACACAAAGAAGTGTGGGGACATCCTCCTCTGTGGATTTTCAGTCGTGTTTTCAGTTTTGCATTGTGTCGATGGCTAGGCCGTGTGGGCTCCTGCTGGCTTCATTAGTGTTTTCCTTGGGCTTCACTGCAGATCCCTATTGATAGCCCCATGTTGTCTGTACATAAAATTTGGTCTGTAGCAAGAATCTGAACAAAAACAAGTTTGTTTTGAATTGAAGGCAGGCGGAACCTTGGGTTTTCATTCCATAATTAACTTAAATGCGTAGTTTTCAAAAAGGTTTTGCTTTCTTGGTCAGAAAAATATATATTTAGCTAATTTAGTAAAGTATCTTAATTTTCTTTGAACAGGCAGTGTTTGTAAGGGCATTTTTTTCTTGCAAGCATCATTAATTGCAGTTCTTTGGAACTTCATAGATTATTAAAACTGGAAGGGACCTTAAAAATGGTCTGGTCCAATCCTAGTGTCTACAAGTCAGGACAATGAGGTCCAGTGAAAAGGGAAGATGTCCCAAGGCCACCTACAATGGTCAAAAACAAAGCTGGACTGAATTCTAAGGTTTCCTTACTCCAAGATCAAAACTCCTTATTCCTAGGTTCTTTTACTTTTTTCTCTGTCTTCCTTCTTTCCTCCCTCCATTCTTTTCTTACTTTCTTCTTTCCTTTCTTCATTCACTTTCTTTTCAATCCTCCTAGAGAATCAAGATAATCTCCACTAAAATATAACCTTCACAGGGTATATTCCAGATATACCCTACTAAATCAACCCAAAATGAAAGCGATTGGAATCAGCTGTATGTGTCACAATCTTCAGTATACTTCTGTGGTCACCAAAGCCTAGGTCATAATAACTGGCAATTTGGATTAAATTGACAGTGACCCTTAGCTTTGAATTTTTAATATTCACATCCATTTCTTGAATGAAGACTTTAATGGCTAACCAAATTTGTGGTTGACATGAAGAAACAGTGATAGAGTGAGCAGCCTGATAGGAGGTCCTATAGGAAAGGAAAAGCAGGCACAAATGAATTAAGGGTGTGTGCGAGGTTAAAATCAACAAAGGATGGTGGAATACCCTGGAGCTTAGCACTACGGTGAGCTGTCATCATCCTTGTGCCTCAAGGGCCAAGGGGAGAGAGTTATCATCAGACCCCAAAGAGATCAGAAACACAGTTGCTGCCAACCTGTAACCCACCAAGGCAGGAGATGAAGAAATACAGTGACTTCACTCTCCTGCTAATGCATCCAATTGAGTAAGCCCAACTGGAAACCAGAGGGAAAGGAGCTGGTTGATATGGTCCATACGCTGAGCTTGGCTGGAGAAGAGTGTAGAGTGGATCAGAAAGAGTAGATGGAACACACAGGAAAGGTTGCTGCTTTTGACTGGACAGTATCCTTGCTGATAGCACCCTGATTTTGCTTTTGGGGAATGACTCCTCCTTGACTCTTGGGTTCTTGAGTTTTGGGTGGGGTGAACGGTGTCACCAGGCTTCAGAGCGGGCAGGTTCTGTAGGTCTGGCCCTACTCAGAGCACCAGACACCTGGCTATAGTGATTGGTTCAGAAGGGTACAATCAGAGTGACTTCCAGGACTACATCAGAGGACTGCTTTTTCCCCTAGAATTCCTGAGAACGTAGAAGCTTAGAGATGCTCATGGCCATCTCCTCACATTTTGGAGAGAGCTGGCTCGGAAATGAAGCTGTTACAGAAGAGGGAATTGATGAGAGACAGTGCTGAGAGAGGGAGTGAAGCGAAGCCTTGCTGACTTATTTGAGTCTGTGACTTCCACTATGCATTCAACTAGCCCCTCCTACTGCAACTTTTAATAATGCAGCCACACTTTGCCTTTTGCTTGAGTCCCTTTGGGTTGAAGTTTCTGAAATTTGAACCAGAGTCCTGATTAATTGATTAATTCATTACTGTAAGAACCAGGTAAGAGACTTGATTAGGGTAGGCCGGGTGCGGTGGTGCATGCCTGTAATCCCAGCACTTTGAGAGGCCAAGATGGGCAGACCACGAGGTCAGAAGTTCGAGACCAGTTTGACCAACATGGTGAAACCATGTATTTACTAAAAATACAAATATTAGCTGGGCATGGTGGAATGCGCCTGTGATCCCAGCTACTCAGGAGGCTGAGGCAGGAGAATCACTTGAACCTGAGAGGTGGAGGTTGCGGTGAGCCAAGATCACGCCACTGCGTTCTAGCCTGGGTGACAGGGCAAGATTCCGTCTAAAAAAAAAATAGAGACTTGACTAGGGTAATACTACAAGAAGTGTGTGTTAGGCTGTGCTTGTGTTGCTATACGTACCTGAGACTGGGTAATTTATAAACAAAAGAGGTTTAATTGGTTTACAGTTGGGTAGTCTGTACAAGCAAGGCATCAGCATCTGCTTGGCACCCCAGGGTGCCTTTACTCATGGCAGAAGGTGAAGCAGAAGCAGGCACCAAAGCAGGAGCAAGAGAGAGGGAACTGGGAGGGACCATACACTTGTAAACAACAGATCTCGTGAGAAATCACTCACTGTTGTGAGAACAGCACAAAGATGGCATTAAATCATTCATGATAAATCTATCCCCATGATCCAGTCACCTCCTACCAGGCTGCACCTCTAACAATGAGGGTTACAATTCAACATAAGATTTAGAAGGGACAGATATCCAAACCATATCAAAATGGAAAGAAAATAATGATATAAGAGTCTGTAATTAATAAAGCTAACTATGGTTGGGTTCAGGCGATTAACAGGAAAATGCAATAAGATTAGTAGAGTTATCTTATAGCTGATCATTTTTCCCATTAATTAGTCTTCCAAGTTTCATTAAAATACTTAAATGATCCTGGTGTAGTGCAGAAGTCATTAAAAACTATGTTGGCTATTGTGGAGTTTATAAGCTAAGTTATAACTTTTTTATATGGTGATGGAAGAAAAAAATCTGTCTGTGTATGTACAGAAAATAATCTAGAATTACATGCACCAAGGTATTTACACAGCCTTAATTTACATTACATTATTCTTTCTGGTGAAGATGAACACAGATACTAATGTTCATTCACGTGTCTGTGTTTTTCTACTTTTTTGTTAATGATCATGTACTGCTTTGTAATAAGAACAAAATAAAGCAGACTTCTTATAGTCAACAATATTATATTATCACAGCAACTGAAGGGGGTAAATGCTGATCACAAGGGAGAGGAGCTGCTCACTAGCAGACAGAACATGCCCTTGTAATTTCTCAGCTGAGTGAATGGACTGGTATGGGAGGGAGAGAAAGCATGCCTATTAGGATCAGGAGGGAGGGTGTTAAAATAACTCAGGCTATAGGTGCAGCCCTGCACTAGAGAAATAGAAACAGGCCATATTTACCTACTTTCCCCCTTGAGATAATGATCATTATAATACACTGTGTCAAATTTCCATCAAGGAGAATTCTAAACACATTTTAGAAAAATAAACCACCAGAAAGGTTTAAAATAAGTGTGCCTTTTCCCTTTCTCAGCCATATCCAACAGCACGTGTGTCAAAAAGCACTAACCCCTGTGGTTATCAAGACAGTTCACTCACAAGCTCCTCATATTTCTCCTTCGTGCAGATGCCCAGAATCCATTCATTGAGCTAATACGTGGCCCTTGTTGCCTAGCAACATTTGTGGAATTGCTATGTGTGCTTCTTAATCACCGTAAAGTCTTGTCCTTTATTTTATATTGCAAAATAGAAAAGGAGAGAAAGCTTATGGAAAACAAAGGGAAAAAAAGAATGCCCAAACTGTATCTTCCAGTTGCAAATTAAATCATAGCATCTGGGTAAATTTAGACAAGACAACATTTTTCAAAAACTATTTTGGGTCCCACTGGAAAAACTGATTGACAAGTGAAAGTCCTGAATCAGCATTTTACCTAAACAGGCTGTAAGAAGAGCATCCAGAAACTTAACCACTTAACATACCTGTAGGAACTTTCTATCCACAAGACTATTAGGGTTGAAGAAATCTTCCACTCACTCTTTTTCTCAGATAGTTGTGAGGAGCAATGTTTTTATTGGAAGGACAACATCATATTAGAGTTCTTCTGAAATGCCCTGGCTTCCAAGGATCCTTCTGGAACTTATAAAGTTTGTATTTTCAGGGATAGTGCAATTTCCATTAATTTATTCTTCCCTGGAGTCAAATCTCACTCAAAAGTTTCTAAGATTAATATTTAAGGTGAATTTTCACAGTAAAAAAAAAAAATCCTTAAAAATTCCTTATACATAAGTACATTATACAAAAGTGGGCCTAATACGCCCTTTCTCAATAAATCCACATCATCATTTTTCTAGTGTTGGAACACATGCTCTTGAGAACTGTAACAAGTATTTGCCTTATATTTTGGGGAGCCATGATGTTTGAAAATTCAAAAATTCATATCCTTGATCACCAGAATTATAAGCAGAGTGCCAGAGTTTGTCCCCAGTGAAGGACAGTGGGAACTGAGTTGACTGAAGGAAGAGAAGATACCCAGCTCTTGTCTCATGTTTATTTGGGGGCATGTGATCAATTAGAGGAACACTGAACAAAATTGCTTATAATATTAAATTGGCTCTTCTCTTTCTCTCTCAGAGTAGGTTAGCTGTGTGTGCAATGCAATGCCATTATAAGTAGTGCTTTCTTTTTATTTCCAATATCTTACCAATTTTTAGGCAACAAGGGGGTCCCTACTCCTATCATTCAATAAATCATTAATTAAATAATTATTCCTTCTTATTCCCTATCTTTAGCACAGAATCAATGTACTGCAAACTTGAAAAAGATCCTAAGTGATACAAACCGGCCCCTTGTCTGATATAAGAATCTCTTCTATTAACACTCCTGATAGAATATGTAGCATCCTGATTGGCCATCTGGGAGTTGATGGCCAAAGATCAGGCAAGCTTCAGAACCAATAAAACATTAAACCCTACTGCTTCTATCTCCTGAAATTCTTTTACACCTCTCTGACGATGGCTTGATTTAAGACAGTATCAACTTTCACCTGGGTTACTGCAACCTCCTCCTTGTTGGTCACACTAAGGGGCTAATAGAAATGTTCTTCTCCTATCTCCCCCCAATCCATTCTGCATACTACAGAGTGTATGCAGTGATTTGGAGTGATGCTTCTAAAATGTTAATCTTGTCATGCTACTTTTCTGCTTAAAAGCCTTCAGTAGTTCCCCATTGCTTTCAGCTGATTAAAATCCAGACTTTTTAACACGGCTCTTAAAGACTTTTGTGATTTGGCCCCTGTTCTGTCTCTATTGTATCATACCACTTTCTACTTCACGGCCCGTATTCCAGTTCTAATGCATTACTTCCATTTTTCCATAAATGGCATTCTCTTGCTACTGAAAGCATTCTTCATCACTTCACTTGGCTAGTTATGGCACAATCTCTCGGAAGCTTTTATGGACCTCCGAAGCCTAGATTAGCTGCTTCTCTAAAATGTCCCCATAATATTTTATATACTCTTCTCATTACAATATTTATGATATTATATGATAATTGCCTGTTTGTTTCCCCTGCAAGACTTTAAGATACATGAAGGCAGGCACTGCTTATTTTACCCAGTTTCTTAGAACAGTATACACTCAATAAATGTTTGTTGAATGAATGTGAAAGTAAGCTCGGTTTACACTGCTGGCTGCAAAATAGCCTTAGTTATTGCTTGATAAACCAGCTCCTCATCCAGACAAGAATGTATTTTTGGATAGATTTGGGGTATAGGTCATTCCACCTAAGTTTACAGTTGCAGTTAGACAGTCCAGAGCAAGGTTCTAAGCTCCTGTACCATTCCTCATCTTAGCTGTCGCGCTCCAGTATTCCTATTGGGATTCTCTAGGGATCAATGACTTGGCAGTATAGGACACTGCCAAATTAAATTTGAAAGTATAAATAAATAACTTTCATGGTTTCTCCATTTTCACATTGACTTCCCTAAAAACTCTAGCCAGTGAGTAATGTGGGGCTTAGTGCCTGGGACATTTATGTTTTAGTCTCCAACTATTGAAATCCAGTGGGACAGACAGAAAAATATTATTATGGCTCCTACACATATCTCTTTATTCTTATGATTGGACCAACTTGGATCATGTTTCCTGTGATGAACTAATTACTGTGGTCAGAGAAACTTAGTGCTCCAATTGGCTGGCCCTGGGTCACATACTCCATCTCTGGAGGCACGTGGTGCCCACCCAGGGCACTTGAACTGCAAGTGGGAATGGAGAGGTGAGTTAGGACCTTCTTAGGAGAAGAATGGGGAAATGATGCTAGGAGGATGGGTATAAAGACAACAAAGACCCATAAAAAATGACTAATTTTATGTCCTTCAACTATCTTCAATCAATGCATGAGCCCTGTACAGCACGCATCACTGCTGCCTGAATCAGAGCATGGGCAGGCCAGGCCAACACTGAAGCTTGAAAAGTATCTCAACTTTTGTGTGACCAAAGTATCTGAATTCTGGTCCAGTCTGTGCCCACTACTTTTTTCCTCCCTAAGCAGTATTTGTGCTGTGATCTGAACGCATGGAAAATAAGCAATTATCATGTGTCTAAGCACTGTGTTAAGAACATAAATATCTTTATCTCATTTTACAAGTGAGGAATTGGATTCCTGGGAAGTTAAACAATTTCTCTGAAGACAAAGAGGAAGGAATAGAATTGAGACTCTTATCTAGATCAAGCCAACGCCAAAGTCAGTGCTTCCCCACAATACCTTTTTACTTCCACCATTATGATTAAGGTTTAACTGGAAAAGGATTGCCTTTGTCTCCAGAAATAATCTATGGTAATATTGCTTAAGTTAGAGGGACATAAAACAATTACTAATTAAATTTGTATGTACAGTGATTTGAAACAGTGCTGTTTCATGGCAAAGAATCCAAATCTTTTAAATGTTACAGACAACTTCCAATAAAGTGTTATTTTCGACAGGAGGCTAATTCATAGAAATGACAAATCAGTTATAGACCTATTTTATATATCAAAGAAGGATGGGACCTATCACCAAATATTTTGTGTGGATTTAAGCCACAGCATCATAAACGTAAATCGAAATAACATTTAAAATAACTCAGAAGCTGGTTTTTAACCATCATACGGACTTGAATATGTCTCTGTCCTTCATAGAAACAATAATAATGGCAGCTAACATTTACGAAGCACATATTATACACTGAATATATAATAGTGCTAAATGTTCAGCATGCATTATTACCTCATCTAAGGAATCAGTTTGGGTGGAGTTAAGCAACTTGCCTAAGGTCAGAGAGCTAGTAAATACAATTTAAATATGCACATGGCTCCATTTTTTAAAAAAACCAATGTGATGTTGCACTAACATCCTCAACTGTGTTCACATGAAAATTCAGATTTCTCACATTGGCATTCCAAGTGTGTCAGCCTATTTGCAGTCTTATTATACCTCATATTTACACCTGCCTGTGTGGCAGGTGTCCTAGCTGTATCATGTAAACTGCAGTTCCTCAAATCCTTCCTGCATTCTCTCAGCTCTAATTTTGTTCATTTTCTACCCTTTTCCAATAATGTCCTCATTCCCCATCACTGCCTTTCAAAGTACTTCTCATATTTCAAATTCATTTGAAAGGACACCTGCTCTACACTCCTTTTTCCCTCCAGTCTCTGCAATTCCAAATTAATCTGTTGGTCTCTTTCAGTTTGTATTTTCAATATTTTTTAAAATTCCATATATATTAAAATCATTTATCTGTTGAACTTCTCTTCTACCAGATTGTGAGACTCAGAGGGCAATCACCATGCCTTATTTATCAAACTATCCCCCACTAAGCATAGCACAGATCCTGACATATTGTAGGGTCTGCAGAATTGAGTTGTGTTAATTCATCAGCATCAAAGATTTTGCATGCTTCTTGGTAGGAGTTAATACACCATGTGTTGTACAGGCCATTCAGAAAGAAGAGACTGCTACACTCTGTAGGGTTGAAGATCTCAGCTGCAACAGCCTGGGTTAATTTGTTTTCTGATTTTTTTTTTTTAAATCACAGAAACACTTAGTTTCTTCATCTATACAATGGTGACAAAAATCTGTTACATGATCCTGACTTCAGGGCCATAGATAATTTGTCCTCAAGGGGACCCCTGGCCTACTCTGCCCTTCAATGTAGGTAGTAACTGTGGAACATGAAGACCCAGAGCATGCTTTCCTCATGAAAATGGAATCTGTGGTAACACAGAAAGAATTGAACATTCTGAAAAAAGCAGACACCCAAGAGACCAAGCAGGAGAATATCCTGGCCACAGTAGCATCCCTGGTTCTAGTTGACCCTGCTACCAGCTGAGCCAACACGAGCTGTGTTGTGCTTATGTGAGATAGAGCAGTCAGTTCCTGTACTGTCTGAGCCATCAAATGCAGTAGGTATACGGAGATACCTTATTTTACATAGTGGCTGACAGTTTACAAAATGTTTTCCCTTTATCATCTCATTTGCTATGTTAGGTAGCCAGCCATCTTCTACACTGTGTTCCTACCCCACTGGTCCAGGTAGGTGGTGAAAAAAAATGTTTTTATTGGAACAACTGTATCAAGAAATAATAATATTACCAATGCCTGAAGTGCCCAGTCCCTAACTCTACCTTGCAAAGGTAATTGCCTTACATCAGTTCTGAATTTCATATAAATAGAATAATACATTCGATATTGTTCAGTGTCTGGCCTCTTTCATTCATCATTATATCTTTGAGATTTATCCATTTCATTGCTTGCAAAAGTGGTTAATCCATTTTCATGGCTAACTATTCTATTAGATGAATGCACCACTGTCTTAAAATTCATTTTAATAGTGGACCTTTGATTTGTTTTGATTTTTATGCTCTTACAATGAGTGCTGTATATGTTTTTTTGCTTTTTATTTTTCTCTCATATGGGTACCCATTTCTATTGTACATTGAATTGGTAGCAGGTTTGCTTAGATCACAGGCTATGTATATATTCAGCTTTGTAAGATACTATCAGTTTTCCAGCAACAATATAAGAGATCTAAATGCTCCCCATCCTTGCAAATGCTGGTATTGATATCCTTTTTTTATGAATATTTTGTTTAAGTCTTTTGTCCATTTTACTATTGAATTGATTGCTTTTCTTCATATTGTTATGAGCTCTTTCTGTATTCTGAATAAAGCCGTTTTTTTTTTTTCAGATATACGTGTTGCAAATATATTCTCCCACTCTTTTGAAGGTGACTTTTGATTAACAGAAGCTCTTCAAAATGTAGTCTAGTTTATCAATGCCTTCTATTATGGTTAGTGCCTCTTTACATCTTATTTAAGAAATCTTTGGTTACCTCAAGGCCATGAAGAGAAATCCCCTAATTTTTTCTCTAGAAACTATATTACTTTATCTTTCACATTTAGATTTACAATTCATTTGAACTTGAGTTTTTATATGGTATATGATAAGGGTTATGATGCGTTTTTAAATATATATGTATATATAGATATCAGATTGACCTAGGGCCATTCATTGAAAAAAACTTTTTTCTCCACTGCACTCTGTACCTTAAGTCTGTGATGATTATTTCCAAATCCTGTTTGTCCCTTTGGTTTGTTAGTCAACTCTATACCAATACCATCCTGTCTTATTTCCTGTAGTTTAGGACATTTCATGTGTTACTGTATGTCTATAAATGGCATCACTTTCAATTTAACTTACTAATTATTTGTTGATATTATGTCAAAATAAAATTAATTTGGAAATTAACCTTGTATCCAGTATGTTTTCTAAATTAGTTTATTAATTCTAACACTTTGTTTTCAGATTATTTGAGATTTTTTATGTATAGAGCTATGCTTTTTGTAAATAATGGCATTTTTTCTTCTTTCATTTCAAACTTTGTACTTTGTTTTCTTACCTTATCACACTGACTAGGACCTCCAGCACACTCTTGAATAGAAGTAGTGAAAGTGGACATCTTTGCCCCTTTTTGATATTATGAAAAAGCTTTTACTATTTCCCTATTAAGTATAGTATTTTGTTTAAAAATATCTTTATAAGATGTTCTTTTGGATTACAAAAATTTCCCTCTATCCTTAGTTTGCTGAGTTTTTTTCTTTGTAAATTGTAATTATCACATTTTTTTCAAATGCTTTTTTTGAGATGGTAATATGAATATTCTCCTTTATTTTATTAACATGGAGAATTGCATTGATTTATATTTGTTAAACTAACCTCACAGTGATGAAATAACTGTTATTTGTTGCTTTAGATATCGTTACATTCAATTTGTTCATGTTTTGCTTAGAATTTTTAGATCAATATTTATGAGATAAACATGCATATATTTATCCTTCTTGTAATGCCCTTTTGGATTTTGGTACCAAGGTCATTCTGGTCCTTTTTCTTTAAAAGTTTTTGTGTAAGTTGGTGTTGTTTATTTCTTAAGTGTTTGGAAGAATTCACCAGTAAAGTTATCCGGGCCTGAAGATTTTGTAGAAAGGCTTTTATTTACAGATTTTGTTTTTCTTATTGAGTATATTTGGTAAATTATGATTTTCTGGTAATTTCTTCATTTCATCTAAAATTTAAATTTATTGACATTCAGTTGTTTACATGTTTATTACTTTTGTGATGTCTGTAGAATCTCTGGTATGTGCCATTTTTCATTTCTGATACTGATAACTTGTGCCTTATTTCTCTCTTTAAAAATTTTTTAATAAGCCTGTCTAGGGTCAATTGTATTAGTCTTTTCAAGGAATCAAGTATTGGTATTGTTTATTTTCTGTGTTGTTGGTTTTAATTTAATTAACATCTGCTTAACCTTTTCTATTTCCTTCATTCTATTTTTTTGGAATTACGTTGCTTTTCATTTTCTAACTTCTTAATTATTTATGTAATTTAAGCTGTTTTGAAAAAATTATATTCTTAACAATTTTTCTTATAATATATACATTTAAGGTTATAAATTTCCCACTAAGCCTTGCCTTGTCTGTATCTCATAAATATTAACACATCATAATTTAATTGTCACCTAGTTTGAAACATTTTAAAATTCCCATTTTGATTTCTTCTGTGACCCATGGTTTATTTAGAAGGATATTGCATAATTTCCAAACATTAAAAAATTCCCCAGTTACTTTTTACACTACTTTATTGAGGTACCATTTACATGTAAAAAGCTGTATATGTTTATGGTCCACAACTTGATGAGTGTGGGAATAAGTATATACCCGTGAAACCATGACCACACTCAAGGCCATAGACACGACCGTTACCTCCCAAACTTCCCCCCAACCCGATGTATTATTATTATTTTTTTTGTGGTGAGAATGCTTAACATAAGAGCTACTCTCTTAGCAAATTTTAAGTATATAATAGAGTATTTCTAGCTGTAGCCACTATGCTGTGTGTAGATATCCAGAACTTACTTACCTTGTATAATTGAAACTTGGTACCATTTGACTATTATCTCCTCATCTTTCCAACCCCCCAGCTTCTGAAAAATTATCATTCTACATCTGAGTTTGATTAATTTAGATCCCATAGAGAAATGAGATCACACTCATTGTGATTTGTATTTCTGTGTCTGGCTTATTTCACTTAGCATAATGTCCTGTGAGTCCACCTGTCTTGTCACAAATGGTAGAATTCCTATTGATTGATTGATTGATTGATTGAGATAGGGTCTTGCTCTGTCTCCCAGGCTGGAGTGCAGTTGCACCATCTTAGTTCACTGCAACCTCCGCCTTCCAAGCTCCAGCGATCCTCCCACGTCAGCCTCCCAGGTAGATGGGACTACGGATGTATGCCACCATGCCCAGCTAATTTTTGTGTTTTTAGTAAAGAGGGGGTTTCACTGTGTTGTCCAGGCTGCTCTCTAACTCCTGAGCTCAAGATATCCACCCCTCTCAACCTCCCAAAGTGCTGAGATTACAGGAGTGAGCCATCACACCTGGCCCTCTTTTTAAAGGCTAAATGTTATTCCACTGCATATATTTATCACATTTTCTTTATCTATCCATCCATTAATAGACATTTAGGCAGTTTTTTTCCATCTTGGCTATTGTGAAAAATGCTGCAGTGAACATGACACTGCAGGTATTTCTTCAAGACTCTTATTTCAAGTCCTTGGATAAATACACAGAAGTAGGATTGCTGGCTCATATAGTAGTTATATTTTTACTATTTCGAGGAACCTCTACACTGTCTTCCATGTTTTTACCAATTTACAGTTCTATCACCAGTGTTGTAGGGGTTCCTTTCCTCCATATTCTTGCTAATACTTATCTTCTTCTTTTTTTTAAATAATAGCCATTCTGTGATGTGAGGTGTTATCTCATTGTGGTTTTGATTTGCATGTTCCTGATAATTACTGATGCTGAACACGTTTTCATATGCTTGTTGGCCATTCATACATCTTCTTTGAACAAATGTCTATTTAAGTCCTTTAGCCAATGTTTAATTGCATTATTTGTTTTTAGTTTTTTTTTTTTTTTTTTTTTGCTATTGAGTTGTGGGAGTTGCTCATATATTTTGAATATTAACCCTTTATCAAATATGTGGTTTGCATGTATTTTATCTTATTCTGTGGGTTGCATTTTCATTTATTTGGCTGTTTATTTTGCTATGGAGAAACTTTTTAGTTTCATGCAATGCCACTTGTTCATTTTTGTTTTTGTCACCTCTGCTTTTGGTGTCATACCTAAAAAAAATTATTGCCAGAACTAAAGTCAAAGATCTTTTCCATTTCTCCTTCTTGAATTTCTTCCATTACTGGTTTTTGTTGTCAGCATACAGATCTTTTGCCTCACTGGTTTTTATTTCTAAATATTTTATTCTTTTGAAATTATTGTAAATGGGATTGTTTTCTTAATTTCTTTTTTTTGGATAATTTCTTACTAGTGGATAAAATTGCAACTGATTTTTGTGTGTTGATCTTGTATTCCAAAACTTTACTTTGTATCCTGAATTTCATTTTTAGCTCCAATATTTTTTTTTCTGGAGTCTTCAGGATTTTCTATATATAGGAATATGTCATCCCTATCAGTCCTGTTGAAATAAGCCTAGTTAAGAGCTTCCTTTAGCTTTAGTTAAGAGCTTCCTTTAGGTGCTGATTAAGCCCTCAGTCATGTGTAAATATATATATATATATATAAAAATATAAATAATATATATATTGAAATATATATAATATATATATAATGTAATATATGTGTATATACACATATGTTTATGTATATATATGAAGATATATTCATATTTTGTCCTTGTATTTAAACTAGCTTTATTAAAGCAGTGCATGTTTTTGGAACCCAGTTAACAATGCTTTCCTTTTTACGAGTTTATTTAAAATATTTACATTCAAATATATTTGAATGTATGTTTAGTATAGTAATTTTTATTTTCCAGTTGTCCTTTTTTATAATTATTTTATATGCTTTCCCACCATATTTTGGACTAAAAATTTTTCTATTATTATTGCTTTTTCTCCTTTATTGATTTGTTAGAAGTATACTCCTTAAGAGTTATTATAGAGATTAAAATATGCATCTGCGTGTTATTAGCTTAATATAAATTTGTACTTTTACCATTTCTCAGACAATGTTAAGCCCTGAAACACTCTGACTCCATTTATCTCCTTCCTTTCTTATATGTTTTGCATATTAAATCTAGATATGTTTTAAACTGCAAAAAAACATATTGTTTGTATAGTAAGAAATAAGTTAAATTTACTTCTATATTTTCCCTTTCCATTGTTTTTCATTTTCTGTTTGTATTCCCATGTTTTTCTCTGGGATCATTTTTCTTCATAAAGAGAACTCTTAAAATTTACCAGTACTAGATAGGATGACAAATTCTGTTCTTATTTGCCTTAAAGTGTTTTCATTTATTTTTTCACTTTTGAAGGATAATTTCAATGGATATAAAATGTCCAGGTTGACAATATTGTTTTCTTTCAGTATTGTAAAGATTTCATTCCATTGTGTTTGACTTCCATACTTACTGCTGAGAAGTCAGATTTCTTATCTTTTCTTTGAAAGAATGTGTCTATTTCCTCCCCATCTCCCAAGCTGCTTTTAAAATTTTCTATTTACATTTGAGTATTAAGCAAATTTTTCTTTTTATTTTGTGCCTAGGTTTTCTTTTACTTTGTATTGATCTTGATTGGGTTCATAATGTTTCTTGATTTGTGATTTCATGTGTTTCAGCAATCTCAGAAATTTCTTCAAACTCTGCTTTTGCCCTTTCCTTCTCTCCATCTTGTGGACTATCAATTACATATACCTTACACCATTTCAATGTATCTCATCTATCAGCTATACTTCCCTTTTGTTGTATTCCATTCTTTTTTATCTCTGTTATCTAGTCGATGTTTTTTCCTACTTGCGTATCTTCCTGTTTTTTAATGTTCTTTTTATCTATGTCCTGTAATCCATATCCTGCTCTTACATTCATCAATTAACTTACTTAATTTCAATAATAATGTATTTTAAAATTCTAGAATTTACATTGATTTTAAAATATTTTAAAATCTACTTGTGAAGTTCTGTCCATCTTATCATCTATTTTCTTGAACATGTTAACTAGTTATTTTAAAGTCTGTGTCTTACAACTCCAGTTAGCTCACCAGCCATTCTTTCAACATGAATTTTGTTGGCAGAAGGAAGGCTAGTAGTTAGGCAATTACAATTAAGTCTGACACAACACTAAAAAGTAGATTTACTTTAAGTAGAAGATTATTTGGTCAGAATTTATTCAATAAATATTTATTTAGTATCTACTGTGTTCCAAGACACTTTTTAAAGTGCTAAACTTCATGGCTTGAAGGTCTTAACTAACCTTCACTGATTTTACTTTTTCTGATCTCAACTACTGGCTTTTTTTTTTTTTTTTAGACAGAGTCTCGCTTTGTCACCCAGACTGGAGTTCAGTGGCAAGATCAACTACTGGCTTTTTTTTTTTTTTTTTTTTTTAGACAGAGTCTCACTTTGTCACCCAGACTGGAGTTCAGTGGCAAGATCTTGGCTCGCCACAACCTCCACCTCCCAGGTTCAAGTGATTCTCCTGCCTCAGACTCCTTAGTACCTGGGACTACAGGCGTGTGCCACCACACCTGGCTAGTTTTTCTATTTTTAGCAGAGATGGGGTTTGACCATGTTGGCCAGGCTGGTCTCAAATTCCTGACCTCAGGTGATCTGCCTGCCTTGGCCTCCCAAAGTGCTGTGATTACAGGCATGAGCCACTGTGCCTAGCCTCAACTACTGGCCTTCTGAGCATCACTTTTCTGTCTCATTTCTTTACCACCAACCTCCCCCAAATCAGTCTGTCCTTCCCTCAGCTCCTCCTCATTTCTTCTGACTGTCCTATGCACATATACTTTTTATGGTCCTACTCTTTCCTCTTAATCCCAGAATCTTCCCTCAGAGTTCACTGATGGCTATTTAAGTAATCCCACATAAACCTGTTCTTCCTCCAACATTCTGGAATGAAGGTATTTTGCCTCCCTTTTCATAAATGTGCTCAGAATGTTGATTGTTCAATTATGAACATCTTCATCAAAACTTTAACTACTTTTAAAAATCCATTTGCTCATCAACTTAACAAAATGTTTTGTGGCACACTTTCTATGTGTCAGTCACTGTTATGAGTGTAGGAGGTCCTTGTTCTCACTGATCTTGTGATATAGTGAAGGCGATGAGCCTTTATCAATCATAGAGGCAAGGATATAATATAAACTAAATAACTTATACAGGAAATGAAATTGATTCTTTAAGATGTTTCTGAAAAAACACATGTTGGCTGGAGGGTCAGATAAGGCTACCTAAGAAAGTGACAGTTGAAATGTGCAATGCAGAGGCTATACAGTGGTTGGGGAGCATTCTAGGCAGTGAAAAGAGCAGTGCAAAGGCCCTGCTTTAGGAGAGAACATGGCACCTTGAAGCAACTGAAAAGGAGTAAATATGACTGGAACATAGACAGTGAAGGGCACAGTGGTAAGAGGTAAGGAGTAAGAAGAATGCGACGGGCATTAGGGACTTTGGTAGCTACATTCAAGGCTTTGTTCTTAATTCTAAGAGTGATAAGAAACTGTTTCAACTTGCATTTTAAGGTGATGTACGGCATGATTGGTCATACATTTTAAACACATTATCCTCACTGCCCTTTAGAAAAGACCGTGGTTGGAGCCTACAGTAGATGTGAATTTGGCTTTTCTTTTTGTGTAAAGAACTGAACTTCTTGTGGATAAATCAGAAATGAATGTGACAGGCATCCTAAACATAAGAGATTCATGTAGTCAGAGATGTATGCAATAATGGGGCCATGAATAATAACCAATACAGAGCAGGGTGCCGAGTACCATAGAGAATGTCTGCTCTGGGTATGCAGAGGATAGGAGATTCCTTCCGTGTGAAACTATCAGAGAAGGCTGAAAAAAGCCAGCATCTGAGCTGGGCTTCAAGGGGTGGGTAGAATTTGTATACACTGAGTTCTGGAAAGGATGTTCTAGTCAGGTGAGTGGAGGCTTCTGCTCTCAGAGCACTTTTCACTCTACCTCTTCATGGGCTGCTCACTCAACTCTCTGCCTTCTTGGCTTATTACACTTGATCTGGCTTATTTCATAAGGCTATTAGCTCCACAAAGTCAGGGCCATAGTCATCTTGTTCACTACTGAACTTTTAGCACCTGGTGGAATGCTTTTTGTAGAGTCAATGCTCAATAAAATATATCAGAATGAATGGAAGATGGACATGGAGGCAGGAAAAATCTGAGTTTGTGTAGGAAGAATGAGTAATTCAGTTTTACTAGAGCAGTACTTCTTAACTGGGGCACCTCCCACCCCCCTCCCTCCACCACCAGGGGACATTTGACAATATCTAGAGATGTTTTTGGCTGTCACTACAGAAGTGATGACACTGACATTTCATGTTTAGAGGTCAGGATGCTGTGAAACATTCTACAATGCACAGATCAGCTCTCCAAAAAAAGCCCAAAAAATATAAAAATATAAAACCCAGCCCCAGTCCCCAAAATGCCAACATTGAGAAACACTGAGCTAGAGACAACAGCAATGAGGGGATAATAAATGAAAAAGTTGCTTGAGGTGAGTTAATAGAGAGCTTTGAATGCCTGGGTAAGAACTCTGAACTTCAAAGAATAAATAATGAGAGCCTATCCAGAGTTGAAGTTGGAGAGTAACCAAATTTGAGGTTTGCTTCTGGAAGATGAATCAGGATTACTTATTAGTGAGGTAGTGATAATTGCACCATTTAAATTTGTAAAAATAGATTTCCTGAACACATTCAGAGACCAGTAGTAAGTCATTATCAGCACATACTAAGACTTTTACAAGTGCATTTTCACACAGGTTGTGCTTGTCACTTAAAATGGGTGCCAAATATAATCCATACATTCATACATTTGTGAATTTTTTAGACTTCTCATTAGCATTTGCTTAATTAGTATGTCCTCAGCTACTGCTCTGGGTAATAGAAGCACAAATGCCATATGCTGCAATTGATTTGCAGCCACAGTCTTTGATCGGAAGTCTGTGGGTTGCTGATTGGTGTCTGAAGCAACTGATCATCTGTACTATACTTTTAACTAACTTGGAGAGATAAAAACACAATGTCGCAATAATTATTCACCATTGGAGTAAATAAGTGTGTCACTACACTAACTCCTCATGCAGCCCAAAATTTTATGGATTTTTGTCCTTATAAATGGGTTGCATCATTTTTATAATTTATGTCATTTAAATTGGAAAATATTTTTAAAATAGTTTTTTGGAGGATGAGAAATAGGAAAGGACAAATTGAGTTATTCATTATATTTGGAACCAATACAAATTGCTTATGTCGAGATGACTTGAATATAACGGTCAATATATCAATCTTGTCAGGCCAATAATTAATATAATATATAAATTAAAAGAACACAAATATCTCAAGACTTTTCCTGCTACAAATGTTATGTCATTGCATTGTGGGGTCTTTGCACACCCTTCTCATGTTTGGGGCATGATTTGCTACTGGTGGGTAGTTGTGTCCTGTGTCCAGGGTGCTATCAGTCTTGTCAAGAAGAAAGGAAAATGGGATGAAGCAGATGCCATGGGAAAATTTCTCTTGTAATTTTTGAGAGGCAGCAGAGAATCTCATTTTGGGCTGGTGTTGGATCTTGGGCCTACATCACAGTCTAGAGTGTGAGCTGTGGCATCTGTGCCTATTGGTGGTGGTGGTGCTAGAATTTTCTCTGGAGAAGTCCTATAATGTTTAAATATTATTTTCTGGTTGGATTGACTTCAACTCTGACTCTCTGAT
Organism: Macaca fascicularis; assembly: GCF_037993035.2. Classification (NCBI taxonomy): domain Eukaryota; kingdom Metazoa; phylum Chordata; class Mammalia; order Primates; family Cercopithecidae; genus Macaca; species Macaca fascicularis. The sequence continues at coordinate 155,483,153 of NC_088380.1, read as the reverse complement.
TTTGCTAGAGATTCTAGAACGGCCTATTATCCTTTAATATGTGTCTTTTCTGCCTGTTTTAGCTGAAGAGAATTTTGCTATTTGCAATTAGAAATGCTCACTGATACACCTTGTATAATCCCATTTGGTTAAAAAAAAAGTTTTCAGAGAAAAAAGTGTAACAATGGTTATTTCTTCCAGCAGAGATTTCTGACGATTTCTATCTTTTATGTGTTTGCTTTTCTTTATTTTTGAAATTTTCTGCAATGAGCAACTATTTCTTATGTCAAAGCTTCCAGGGAGTAAGTACATGGAAAAACTTGTTACATTATAAGATTAATCTATTTATGGGATACAAGAAATGAGAAATTCTATTGGCTTTCTGAGATTGGGTTGAACTTACTGTAAAAAATAAGAGTCATAGCCATAGAACTTCATGGAGACTTACAAGATCAGGGTTAAAGCCAGCCTTGGCCCTTGGCTAATTGTGTGACCTTGAATACATCATTGCGTCTCTGGGCTTCCAGTTTTTCATTTGAACAGTGACTGGGTTGGGGTAGATCAGTGATTTTTAAACTTAGTTCTGTGTTATCTCTGGGTTGCAGGTAGATAGGAGAAGGATTACCTGTGCGTAGGGCTGCAGTATTCTAGTCTCTAAATGAAGTCAGGGGAGCCCCACATGTACCTGTCTCACATGCTGGATTTCAAAACTTTTCTTTGGAAACAATGTCTGGCCAGTAACACATTTCAGAAACCATTGAACTAAATTATCTTTAAGGTCACTTTCAGCTGTAATATTTTATGATTTTATGACTTTTCCCAATGAATTACACTTACTGTAATATCCAGTAAGTGGCTTCACACACACACACACACACACACACACACACACACACACACACACACGAAACCCAGAATTGTAAAATTATGAGCCAGAAAAGAACTTATTGATCTCAAATTTTCATTCTTATAATTTCTAACCATATTATCTAACAACTCAGTTCCCCTTTAAGAAATCACTTAAGACCAGCATTTATCTGTCTGAGAGAATTCTATTATTATATTTGTCATTGACAATATGTTTAAACACATACACTCTCATGTTATTATTAAGAATATATGTTATACTGTTACTGAAAAATAAACAAATGAAAGTAAATCCTAAAAAGAATATTGTTGCTGACTACAATTTAATGTACTTTCACTGCTAAGCATAGTAAATATGCTTAGTATAATGAAGTGTAATAAAGAATAACAATTTTTATCATCAGGAAAGATGTGACAATAATTCATGATGAGAAGCTTTCACCTGGATTTTATGGATCAACATACTGATTTCTCCAGCATGTAAAAATATTCTGGGAATTTAAACAGATTGAAAATTTAGTACGGTTGAAGCATTGGTCATTTGTATAAAGCCATTCAGGAGAAACTGGCAAGAGATAAAAGCCAAAAACAGAGCTCAGATTGCCAATAAACTTGAATTTCATCTTAGAATTCAAGGCTTTATTTTTATTTTGAAAGTGATGGAGGTGCAGTAATAATTTTTAAGCCATACAATGACAGGATTAGATTTGAATTTTAAAAATATCAGTTCAGCTGTGGTATAGATGATGAATCAGAGAAGGTTAAGTCTTGTGGCAGAAGCAGTAATTAGAAGGTTTATTTCAGGTATGAGATCAAAGAATTAAGTTAATCACGTTAAAGGTGGAGAGAATTGAGGCATTTCAGGAAAAGTAATGAGACAGAAGTCACAGGAGTCATATATTTGGATGAGGGAGTAAGAAAATATGAGACATCAATGACGATGCTGTGTTTCTTTCTTGGTTAGCTGACTGGAACAAAATCAGAGAAAGAGTAGCTTTGAGAACAAATGATGAAAAGTTCAATTTTGTAATGAACATGTGGGGTTCAAATTTATACTACTGTCATTGATCTGAGAACTCACAAGCCAAGAAAATATCATGAAATTTGCCCTGGCAGGTCTCCTGCCTGAAGAAAACTTGATACTCCTCTGAAGGGACACACATTGAACCAAAGTTGTCCAGAATTCTCACAGGAAAAGTCCCATGAAAGAGAGGAACTCACAATCAAAAATGGAAAAATATGTGAGAGTAAAAGCTTCTTTAAGTGAGAATCAGAGGACCCAAAAGCAGAAAAATTTTAACTATAATAACTTCAGATTGCATACCAGTTTGATAAAGATTACAACATAATTATTGAAAATTAATAAAGAATAGAAGAAATTGAAACTATAAGACAGCCATGAGACATTATGATGAAGGATAAACCAACGTAGCCAAATATAACTTCTAAAGAGAAAAATACAGTAATCAAAATTTAAAATTGTCAAAGGAAAATCAAACATTAGGTAAACCGCAGTTGAAGGCAGAATTAATGAACTAAAAGACTGAAGTGAGGAAATTAGCAAAGTTGTAGCATAGAGATAAATAATATCTTGAATTTAAAGGACATAGGGGACAGAGGAAAATAAATTAGTGTACATCCAGTATGAGACACAAAAATCAAATACGATGAATGGGAGAAAGTCAATACTCAAAAAACGATGGCTGGAATTTTTTCAGAATTGATGAAGTAGATGAATATTAATGTATAAGAATAGCAATGAGTGCTAAGTAGAAAAAAATGAAAGTAAATCCATATATAAAAACATATTGATGAAGCTGTACAATATCAAAGACATAGAGGACAAAAGATTATTAGAAGAGTCTGCTTATTTGCAGAGCAACAGCAAATTTTCAGCAACGGTCTAGACTAGAAGATATGAGGCTATTATCCTTAGAGAGCTGAGAGGATATAATCATTAGTTTAGGCATCTACTCTCAGTAAAAAAAAAAAAAAAAAATTCTTTTTTTAACTCTTATTTTAGCTTCAGGGGTACATGTGAAGGTTTGTTACATAGGTAAACACATGACATGGGGGTTTGTTGTACAGATTATTTCGTCACCTAGTAATTAAGCCCAGTACCCAATAGTTATCTTTTCTGCCCCTGTCCCTCCTCCCACCCTCTACCCTCAAGTAGACCCAAGTGTCTATTGTTTCCGTCTTTGTGTTCATAAGTTCTTATCATTTAGTTCCCACTTGTCAGTGGGAACATGTTATTTGATTTTTTGTTCCTGTGTTAGTTTGCTAAGGATAGTAGCCTCCAGCTTTATCCATGTTCCCACAGAAGACGCGATCGCGTTCTTTTACGTGGCTGCACAGTATTCCATGGAGTATCTGTACCACATTTTCTTTACCTAATCTGTCTTTGATGACATTGAGGTTGTTTCCATGTCTCTGCTATTGTGAATACTGCTGCAATGAACATTTGCCTGCATATATCTTTATGGTACAATGATTTATATTCATCCGAGTATACACCCAGTAATGAGATTGCTGGGTCAAATGATAATTCTACTTTTAGTTCTTTGAAGAATCACCATACTGCTTTTCACAATGGTAAAACTAATTTACACTCCCTCCAGCAGTCTATAAATGTTCCCTTTTCTCTGCAACCTTGCAGCATCTGTTATTTTTTACTTTTTAGTACTAGCTATTGTGACTGGTGTGAGATGGTTCTATATCAGTGTTGAAACAAATACATTTTCAAACAAGACTGAGAGCATTTACATAGAGTCTCTCACTTAAGTATGAAGGATGGAGTTTAGGAAAAAGGAAATTAAACCAGAAAGTAGAAGTACAATTCAAGAAGTGATATACCATAAAAATTTAATGAACCTGCGGGTAGCACTGAGAAAGTATTTGCTCTGCTGTTCTGTAAAAATAAAATAAAAATAATACCAACCTCGTCTCAACTAAAAACACAAAATTAGCTGTGCGTGGTGGCACATGCCTGTAATCCCAGCTACAGAGGCTGAGGCAGGGAATCACTTGAACCTGGGAGGTGGAGGTTGCAGTGAGCCAAGATCTCACCATTGCACTCCAGCCTGGGCAACAAGAGTGGAAAAAAAAGAAAAAAATAATAATAATACCAATCATTTAGAATAATAAAAACAAGGTAGAACTAAAATCCTGGGGTGGGGGAGGAAGAATACCATTTTCAATTAGAGGGGTGTTAGAAATTTCTAGTATGGTATTATGGTAGGCAAAACATCTTCAACAAAATACAAAATTTGTAATCCAACAATAAAATATTGTTATGTTTGACTATATTAAAATTAAAGCTTCTGAAGGTGAAACTCATAGAAGCGGAGAGTGAAATGGTGGTTGCCATTCGACCACCATTAGGGAGTGCTGGGGAAAGGAGAGATGTCGGTCAAAGGGTACAAAGCTTGTTAGACAGGATAAATAAATGCTTCTGGAATTCTACTAGACAGCATGGTGACTATAATTGATCATAGTGGATTGTATACTTAAAAATTGCTAAAAGAGTAGATCTCCTTTGTTCCCAATACCAAAAAGATGATGTTTGTGAGGTGACAGTCGTATTAATCTGATTGATTTAATTATTTTAAAATGTATATGTATACTAAAATATCACATATTGTATACCATAAATACATGTATATATATATTTGTAAAATATATCTTCATAAAGCTGGAGAAAATAAAATTAAAGCCTCTATGTGGCAAAATACGCCCAAAACAAGGTGAAAAAAGCCAGCTAGAGAAATTATTTGTAAACCATGTAACAAATAAAGCATTACAACCCAAGATATAGAATTTCTTACAAAACAGTAAGAGAAAACACTGAACGACCCAACCAGAAAATGAGAAACAAGGCAGTTCCTAGAGGAGGAAAACTGAATGGTCAATACGATAAATGAAAAGCTACGTGATCTCACAAGAAAATAGGAAAATGCTAGCACAATGTGATGACATTTGATACTCACCATATTGACAGAAATTAATAAATCAAAGACAACAAGGGCTGACAGAATGTGAGGAAACAGAAGCTCTTATTCAAGGGAGAATTCAATGGTATAATTATTTCGAAGAGCAATTTGGCAAAATTTTCATCTAAGTATTTAGCAAAATGTTGGTATAACTATTTTGAAGAACCTTAAAATGAATACATACCCAATAACTTAGCAAGCCCTCTTCCAGATTTTTGACCTAGAAAAACTCGAACTTGTGCACAGAGATGTTTATTGCAGATTGCTTGTGGTAGCAAAATAGTAGAAAAAAATTATCTGTCTCTCATAGGAGAAAAAAAATAGATTGTGGGTTATTCATATAGTGGAGTGTCAATTAAGATGGACTCAGTCAATATGTATACTATAGACAATCTAAAAAGAATGGCATTGAATAAAAAAGCATCTTTCAAAAGGATACCATCAGCATGATACCATTATTCACATAAATGTAAACATACAGAAAACATAACAAAATTAAAAATAGTATTTTGACCATAATGTTTATATATTATTTATATATATTAAATATATTTGTATATTTATTACGCATTTATAATAAAGAACTAAAACCTACTGTGAATGATATACACTGACTTTTAGTGTAGTGATAACTTCTGGGGAGAAGGAGCAAAGCAGTAAAGGCTTTTCCTTCCCCCTGGTTCTTCTGCATTCCCCAGGTGTAAGACCCTCCCAGCATTTAACCTTTGGCCACCTGAGCTTTCTCTCATAATCATTGCTCAGGTCTGATTGCATGGTTTGTTTGCTCAGCATAATGCAGTATTTTCTGTACTTTTTGGAACATTTCAGAATTAGAAATTGTTTTAAACATTGTTAAAGAGGTTGATCAACAATGCAAGTGTTGCAGAGATTAAATGAGACCAATGCTGAGAAAAGTCTATTGGTCCTGCAGTCACAGAGCTGACTGACGGTTCAGCAGGGGAGACTCAGCTGACTGAGGGTTCAGCAGGGGAGACTCACTCTAGAGCAGGACTAGATCTCAATCTTACGAGCCTTGGTGTTTTCATTTCTTCCGCTTGATCATACTGCTTCTCTATGTGGTTAGCATTCCTTCCGAGTTCCCCAAATCCAGCTGCAAATCTAGTAGCAGGGTGAGGAAAACTGAGGGCAGTCAGTTATCCCCATGCTGAGGCAGGCACAGTCGGGAAAGGAAGTATGAAGGTGCAAGAGGCTGTGCCAGAGGCAACTGTGATATCTGCTGAGAGATGTTGAGTTACTGACTCTCACTTTTAAATAGGACTTTCCCTAGAGCCAGGTGGGAGGATGGGGCCACAGCAAGAAAAGAGAAGAAAATTCTGCAGCCGAAGGTTTCCTTTCTTCCAGACCGTCTTGTTTCTGCAAAGGCTTCCCCAAAGTAACACCATTCTCTCCCACAGTTTGGATCCCCACACACCCTGCCTGGAAAGAGTAAACAATAATTAGTTATATAAAGTGACAGAAAAGATACAGATACAAATTAGTGAAGAAGGCTGAAGGCACAAGTGTATCATTACGTGGGAGGAGCAAGCATCCTACCTTCCAGAGTTCTGCTGGGAGGAAAAGCCCGAGAAAGGTGGGCTCAGCCCAGGCAGAATCTTGAAGATGTTCTAAATTCCACCACCTGCCATCCCAGCTTCCTTTCACCCCCTCAAGTACTTCAAAGCATCTTTGCTCTGTGCCAGACCACTTTGGTCACCAAGTCTAAATTTCAGTACCAGATCTGCCACTAACTTGCTCTGTGAACTTACGCAAGTCACCTACCTTTCCTAAGCCTGTTTCTTCATTCTCAAATGAAAAAAGTGAGAAAAGAATATGTCTAAATTTATTTTACCTCTGACACCCTATGCAACTATAAATATCTTCAAGATATTGTCCTCCATGCAACAAAATTAGCTCTGGGTCATTTACTCATGGTCAAATGTAATCTATTGATAGCAGCTGAAGAAATTGCACTTTAGTCCTAAAACAAAGATGGTTCCAGGGGCCCAGCAGGTAAGATAAGTTTCTAAAGCAGCTGGAGGTGAGACAATGGAGAGCAGTGGGGGTTCAGGGGAGCTGGAGATTATCTGCCTCACCTAAAGGCATCCACATGCAAATGTTTCAGAAACACTCTGCTGCCCAAGGCCATCAGAGTACAGTCCCAGATAAAAGAAAAAGAAAATCTGTGATGGAATTTCAGGTATGCATCCTATGAGGTTTAAGAGAATTAGGGGAGCAGAGAGTAGAAGAATGGGTGAGAGAAGTTGGAGCATCTCATAGTCAAATCATTAGTTGCTATCTCATTCATTATTATTCTAGATTTTTAGAGAGGTAGCCATGGATAGATTTTACCCCCAACCTTGCCCTGCCTACACGTCAGTTAAGTCAGTCAATCAGATCTTGGGGCAAGTACTCAACTTCACTTTCCTCCTTGATATGGTTTGGCTCTGTGTCCCCACCCAAATCTCATCTCTAATTATAGGGACCTGATGGGAGGTGATAAGATCATGGAGGTGGTTTCCCCCATGCTGCTCTCGTGACAGTGAGGGAATTCTCACAAGATCTGATGGTTAAAAAGTGGCAGTTTCCCCTTCGCTCTCTCTCTCTCTCTCTCTCTCCTGCCGCCATATAAGAAGTGCCTTGTGTGAAAATGGACTAACATACTCCTGTTTCACATTAAAGCTCTGGAGTAACTTTGCTTCAGGATCTTTTCAGGATCTGGTCTCTTACGAAGCTAAATACAAAATGGCTCCAGGATTTATTCATTCATTTGTTCAACATAGATTGCCAAGTATAGCTCACAAATATTATCAGACAAAGATTGTCTCAGGAGCCTTGAATTCTAGAGCCAACAGCATCACCCAATGTTCTTTTGACAAATAGTTATTGGGTACCAGCTCTGGCTGCAGGCATTGTTCTGGCCTGTGGAATGCAGCAGTGAGCAAGGCAGATAAGGTGTCTGCCCTCAGGCAGCCCAACAACAAGCAAGTGGAAAAAAAAATTAGTAAGATAATTTCAGCTGGTTATATACATGAGCTGAAAGAAATGATGAGTGAGGTAGAGAATGATAATGACACATTTTAAGGGGCAGTCAGAACAAATGGCCCTCAAGCTGAGGCTTAAATGGTGAATGAATGCCATACGAGTAAAACTAGGGATGAAGGACAACCAGAAGGAGGGGATAATAGTGTAAAAGTCTTGTAAAAGGAGCAAGTTTGACATAGTTGAGGAAATCAAACCAAGACTATGCTTCCTGGAGCATAAAGAAATGAGAGAGTGGTAGGAAACGAAGGAAACTCAGGAATCAGATTTGCTATCTCATTCATCCTGGTGGACAGCAAGGAATATTTTCTGATGGTATACAAAAATGTAAATCAGGAATTTCAGTATATAGACAAAAGACCAGCCCAGTAGGAGTCAGAAGGCTTGAATTTTACTCCAACATCTGCCATTTACTGCTGTGTGATCTAGATATGCCTGCAAGTCATTTAACATTTCTGGGCTTCAGTTTCCTCAGCTGTGATTGAGACGGTCATATTAGATATACATTAGGAAATGCCCCCACTACCAGATAAACTCCGTGAGAACAGGAATCTTACTTCAACGATATATTCATATATCCACAGTGACTAGCATGGTTCTGAACATATATTTGGCACTCTGTAAATATTTGTTGGATGAAGGTTACGCTATCTTTTAAGCTTCAGCATTCTAGGATTCCAAGGCAATCTTTGATGAATATTCATTAGCTTTATTTGGGTAATTTGTGCCTTCCATGACCAATCTACGTATAAAGTTGTGAGTGTAATACCTGTTGTTTGCTGACCAATGAGATCAATTCTGCATACATTCCCTGGATAAACAATGAATAATAATAAGATAGTTACAGAGAGAGATTCCTACATTTAACCAGGCTACCATATACTGAGGGCTTGCAATGTGCCATTTTAAGCACTTTATATGCATTCTTTTATTTAATCTTTAAATCAATCCTGTCAGTTGGGAAAACTGGCACTCAGTGAAGTTAGGTAACTTTTTCAATGTCAGGCAGCTAGCCAGGACTCACACCCAAGTCTGTCACTCCCAGGCAGTGCTTTTAGGTTCTAGACCATGTTGCTTTCTGAGTTATTGTTTCTTTTACTGAAAAGATACTCGGTTATTAATAGTTCAGGGCTGGTGCAGCCAGCCAGTGATATCAATGACCCGTACCTCTAGCGTTCCATTTTGTTGTCCCTGCGTATGGCTTCCAGGTGACTACTGTTGCTCTAGATATCAAATTTAGGTTCAAAGAGAAGAAAAGGGATGATGTGATGCCAGCAATCTTTATTCATTTACTCAGAAAAACAAGTCTTCCCCAAATGCTTACTCAGCTTCTACCTGTAACTCCTTGGTCCAAACTATATCTTGTTGCTCCTGGCAGCAGGGGAGGTTGAAAAAGAGAGTAGCTTGATGGAGTTGGGCATATTGGTGCCCCCAAACAAAACTGGGGTCTGTCACCAAGGAAGTAGGAGAGAATGGCTGTTGGAAAGGTAGTTACCAGTGTCTGTAGCACCAAATAGGACAGCCTGGCCATGGAGTTGTTACAGAATGTCTGATTTCTCAGGAGTACAGTTAAGTTATGATGAGGTATTTTTACTTTGTGATTTCTCCTTTGAGTTTTGTATATATAAATACACACACTGAGATAATGAAAGTAGTCACTAAGCAGAGCTTTGGAGGTCAACCACTAGGTATCAAGTGGAGTCATGTAATTGGAAAGTGTGTGGCACTGGGTGACTAGACTCCTGATGTCCATCTGTCTAGTCCTGGCTTTGCCACCAGCTCATGACTTTAAGAAAATCCTTTTCTTGGGGAGATCTCCAGTTTTTCCACAGTGAAATGAGGTGTTTGTACTAGATAAAGTCTAAAATCTCTTAGAATACCACTCTTTGTTAACCTTATTTATGTCACTTAGGGATTGACATTTGAAAAGAACGAGAGAATGAAGGGTATTAGTTTAATGAGCATGAAATGTTTTATATGCTGTTATAAGAATTGAGAGAGCTTTTGAGTATTAGCTTTCTCCACTAAAAGTTGGGTAAGATGGGGTGAAAAGCTTTAAAACAAATAACAGGTAAAATTAGATAAAGTAATCCGTATAACCAGAAGATAAAGATCAAATGTAAATGTTAAAAGGGCTGCATTTTGCACTAGACAATGCAAATTCCACCACCAAGTTGGTGTTAAGAAACTGGGAGATTCTGGATTCTGGTGTTTTCAGTTTCAGGACTAGAGCTTCAACCACAGTCCCCCCTTGGGGTATTAAAAAAGCGGCCGAAGGCCAGGCGTGGTGGCTCAAGCCTGTAATCCCAGCACTTTAGGAGGCCAAGGCAGGTGGATCACGAGGTCAGGAAATCGAGACCATCCTGGCTAACACGGTGAAACCCTGTCTTTACTAAAAAATACAAAAAACTAGCCGGGCGAGGTGGCGGGCGCCTGTAGTCCCAGCTACTCGGGAGACTGAGGCAGGAGAATGGCATAAACCCGGGAGGGGGAGCTTGCGGTGAGCCGAGATCGTGCTACTGCACTACAGCCTGGGCCACAGAGCAAGACTCCGTCTCAAAAAAAAAAAAAAAAAAAAAAAAGCAGCCGAGAAATGACCAGGCAGCTTCCCAGGGAACAGCAGCTCCTCAGAAATGCCTTGCAAAGGACTCATCATCTCCACAGTTTTTGCATGACCCAGATTAGGAGTGGGTGTGTGATAGGTGCTACTGGAGACTTTTGCGTTTCTTCTTTTTAATATAAAATGATGATGATAATGATGATGCTTATGCTGATGATGATGATGGCAACTGGTATTAATGAGTGTTTTCTATTTGCCAGAGGCTATAACTATGATAACTGCTTTTAGATATTATCTTTAAGTCCCAGTTTCTTCATCTGTAAAATATGAGTATTGTTAGTCTTTGCATCATTCTTTTGCATAAAAAATAATTATTGGGGACCTAATCAGCATCAGTCACCAAAGGAGACTCTGTATTGGGCTCATTTTAAAAGGGCTCCTGGGCTGGAGGCCATAATCCAAAGCAAATTGACACAGGAACAGAAAACTGCATGTTCTCATATCTAAGTGGCAGTTACACATTGTTTAAACACAAGTTAAACTTGTGGACATGAAGATGGCAATAGACACTGGGGACCACTAGATGAGGGAGGGATGAAGGACAAGGGTTGAAAAACTAACTCTTGGACACTATGCTCAATATCAGGGTGATGAGAACAATCATACCCCAAATCTCAGCATCACACAATATACCCAGGTAACAAACCCACACATGTACCCCTTGAATCTAAAATCAAATCAGAAATTATAAAAAAGACTGCTGGAATGATATGATCTTATATGTATAAAACCCTAAAGACTCTGCAAACAAAAAAAATTATTAGAACTAATAAACTAATTCAGGCTACAAAGTATAACTGAAGAATACAAAATCAAAACACAAAAGTGAGTGCATATCTCTTCATTAACAATGTACTATCCAAAAAGAAAATCAAGAAAACAATCTCATTTACAGTAGGATCAAAAAGAATAAAATACCTAGCAATAAACCTAACTAAGGAGGTGAAAGACTCATTTGAATGCTGAAAATTATAAAACACTGATGAAAGAAATTAGATTAAAATGTGTGATTTTGTGTGCTTTTCCCAAAAAGACACTCTATGTTAAAATGTCTACACTACCCACAGTAATTTACAGATTCAATGTTATCCATATCTAAATCTTAAAAACATTTTTTATAATTATAAATAAAACAATTCTTAAATTTTCATGCAACTGCAAAAGACCTTAAATAGCCAAGATAATTTTGAGTAGTAAGAACAAAGCTGGAGGTACCAAAATTTCTGATTTGAGAATATATTACAAAGCTACAGTAATTTACACAGCTTGAGACTGGCATAAAAATAGACTTGTAGATCAATGGAACAGAATAGTAGGCTCATAGGTAAACCCACACATATGTGATCAATTAATCTTCAACAAGGATGCCGATAATACATAATAAGGAAAGGATAGTTTCTTCAATATTTTTTGGGGGGAGAACTGTATATCCACATCCAAAATAATAAAATTGTGTCATTCATCATACACAAAAATTAACTGAAAATGAATTACAGATTTGAACATAAGATCTAAATCCATAAAATGCTTGGAAGAAAACAGAAGGGAAAAGCTTCTTGTCATTGATCTCAGTAATGATTTCTTGGATATGGCACCAAAAGCAGTGGCAACAGAAGCAAAAATTATAAGTAGAGCTGCATTAAACGAAAACATTTCTGAACAGCAAAGGAAACATCAGAGTCAAAAGGCAACCTATGAAATGAGAGAAAATAGTTGCTAGCCATATATCTGATAATGCATTAATTTCCAAAACATATAAAGAACTCCTACAACTCAATAGCAAAAAATCAAATTACCTGATTTAAAAATGGAGAAAAGACCTGAATAGACACCTCTCCAAAGAAAACATACAAATGACAAACAAAAGAGATGCTTACTATCACTAATCATCAGGGCAATGCAAATCAAAAACATTGAGATATCATCTCACACCCGATAGAATGGCTATTAACAACAACAAAAAAAAAGAATGTTAGTGAGGTTGTGGAGAAATAGGAACTCTTTAACATGTAAAACGGTACTGCTGCTATGGAAAACAGTATGGCGGTTCCTCAAAAAATTAAAAATAGAGATACCACATGATCTATCAATCCCACTTCTGGCTATATGTCCCAAAGAATTGAAATCAGGATCTCAAAGAGATATCTGCACTCCCATGTTCATGACAACAATATTCACAGTAGCCAAAATATGGAAATAACCCAAATGTCTATCAACAGATGAGTGAATAGGCAAAGAAAATGTGTTAAACACCTGAAGTTGAATATTAGCCTTGAAAGAAGAAAAACCTAACATTTGTGACAACATGTATAAACCTAGAAGACATTATGTTAAGTGACATAAGTCAGTCACGGAAAGACAAATATTGTATGATTCCTTTTAAGTGAGGCATCTAAAACAGTCAAAGATATAGAAGTAGACAATAAAATGATGGTTACCAGGGAAGTTGTTATTCAATAAATACAGTGTTAGTTATACAAGATGAGTAAGTTCTAGATGTCTGTACAAAATAGTGCCTGCAGTTAACAATAAGATACAGTTGCACTTACTCATTGGTTAATAGGATAGTTCTCATTAGATTAAAAAGGGGGACTTTTGGCATGATGGATATGTTTATTGCCTGGATAATAGTGATGGCAACATGAGTGTAAATGTGTTCCAACTCACCAAGTTGTATACATTAATTATGTAGAGTTTTTTGCATATCAGTTGTATCTCAGTAAAACTGGGGGAAAAAGATTGCTGGGAAGATGAAATAATGAAAACAGGCAGCCTAATCCTGAGCATAATCAGTACTTGGAAGCTTTTTTGTTTCACTGTATCTAACTGACTCTTTCTCTACGGTGAGCACCATTGTTCCCATTTTATAGCTGAGGCTTGCAAAGCCAGTCTGTCTTGCTGTGAATGGCAAAAATGTAAGCTGTCTCCCAAGATATCTTGCTCCCTGGAGTACATACATGCTCCTTCTCCTTGGTATTCAATAAAACCCTCACCTACGTACTGATGTAAAGGAATTTGGCATGTAATATTAAGATTCCAAAATCAGCTGACCTTAAAATAGGAAAATTATCCAGGTTGGCCAGACCCAATCAGATGAGCCCTTTAAATCTGAGTCCAGAGGAAAGAGATGCGGAAATCAGCCATGTGAAGTATGAAAGTGATTTGATATGCGGGAAAAATCTCTTGCTGGCTTTGAAGACGGAGGAGACCACGTGTCAAAGAATGTGAACTGCTTCTGGAGCTGCAAGTTACCTCAGCTGACAGCAGTGAGAGAATGGGGTCTTTAGTCCTACAACTGCAGGACAGTGAATTACGCCCACAATCATGTGAGCTGAAAAGGGAACCCTGAGCTCCAGATGACATCAGCAGTGATCCCTACCTACATCTTAATTTTAGACTTGAGCAGAGAACCCAGTCACCATGCCCAGACTGTGAGATAATGAATGGGTGTTATGTTAAACTACTAACTTTTGCAGTAAATTGTTATCTAGCTATAGAAAACTAATATATTTACTTGGGCCACATGCCTAACCCATGGTAGAGCTAGGATTTGAACTCAGGTCTGGTTGACTCTAAAGTTTATTTTGTTCTTAATCTCTCTTAACGTAGGGAATTATGCAAATCCAAAATTTGATATTAGGTGATAAATAGACTAACTGCAAGTATAACATGGATTATGTGATAAATTTGAAGCAAACTCTGAAAACTGTGAGAAAAATAAATTGCCGAAAAGTTACATATGCTATGTGCAACTCAACCAAAGTATTATTAGCATGAATGTGAAAAAAGAAAGATTGGCTGTGCCCCCAGGCTCAACTTAAAGAAAGAACGGTGACATATAAACACTTATGTAGAGTTCTTTAATTGCCAGATTGCATTGGCAGAAACTGACGGCTATGAGTGACTTGAAGAAATTCTCCTGTAAGAAAACAATGCCTGGAATTTGGACAAATCGAACTTAGTATGCAGAAATCAAAAGACTGGACATTGCTACAGGTTCTGTAGTGTTTTTGAAGGGTGACTGATTTCCAAAGCTTAGCATAATTAGAAGTGGGAAAAAGAACATCCTGATTTTTCTAGAGTAGCCATAAGTTGGGCTTGGTGTGAGGATGCCACTGTGAGGTCCCTTTCCAATATATTATAGAAAAGACAGTAGCTACAAATAATATTTATCAAGGGTTTACTATGTTCCAGCCACTTCTCTGTGTGTTTTACATGATTTTACTCATGGAATCCTCAAACCATCCTAAGACGTAGGTATTGTAATTATCAGTTTTATAGATAAGATACCTGAAGCACTGAAAATAACTTGCCCCAGGTAAATATTGTATTGACTCCAGGATTGGAAGAATTCAGGCAATTTGTCTCTAAAGACTGTGCTTTTAGCGACTATACCCTCTGCCTCGAAAAGAAAATGCTTAAGTTCCAGGAACATTCATTATTCTTGAAGAGGGAAGTGCATTTATATGGTTAAGACACGATGTTCAGTGAAAGTATGCGTGTTAGATTATCGTTTATGTAAAAAGGAAAGAGATACCCTTGTTCAAACAATGCTATTTATATTGAGTGGAAAAGAACTAATAACTAACAGTAGATAACTCTTTGGGGTTCCCAGGACTAGGTGCTGGTTGGTGGTCAAAGTGAGGTTTAACTTTATTTGAAATGTTTGAATTTTTTTTCCTAGAGTGTTTATAATTTATTGCAAAATAGTTCAGACTAACAAAATAACACCACACAACAGAACAAATCTGCATCATCCAGTTTAGAAAACAAAGCATGACTAATACAGTTTACCCTTCCTTGTGTGCATCCCCTGACTTCGCCTCGCAGAGGTAATCATCTCCCAGAATTTGTAGTCTTATCATTCTGTTGCATTTGCTTCATACTTTTTAGTACATTAAACATGTATTACAAAATGATATTCAATATATTTTATATTTTAAATTTTATATAATATAGTTCATATATTTTTTGACAACTTGCCTTTTTATTTTACATTTTTACTTTTTTTAACTTTTATTTTAGGTTCGGGGTACATGTGAAGGTTTGTTACGTAGGTAAACTCATGTCATGGGAGTTTGTTGTACAGATTATTTCATCACCCAGAAATTAAACCCAGTGCCCAATAGTTATCTTTTCTGCTCTCCTCCCTCCTCTCACCCTCCGCCCTCAAGTAGACTGCAGTGTCTTTTGTTTCCTTCTTTGTGTTCATAAGTTCTCATCATTTAGCTCCCACTTGTAAGTGAGAACAGGCAGTATTTGGTTTTCTGTTCCTGTGTTAGTTTGCTAAGTATAATAGCCTTCAGCTCCATCCATGTTCCTGCAAAAGAGTGATCTCATTATTTATATAGGCTGCATAGTATTCCATGGTGTATATGTACCACATTTTCTTTATCCAGTCTGTCATCAATGGGCATTTAGGTTGATTCCATGTCTTTGCTCTTATGAATGGTGCTGCAGTGAACATTCGTGTGCATGCATCTTTATGGCAGAATGATTTATATTCACCTGGGTATATACTCAGTGATGGGATTGCTGGGTCAAACAGTAGTTCTGTTTTTAGCTCTCTGAGGAATCACTATACTGCTTTCCACAATGGTTGAACTAATTTACACTCCCAACAACAATGTACAGGTGTTCCCTTTTCTCTGCAACCTCGCCAGCCTCTGTTAGTTTTTCATTTTTTACTAATAGCCATTGTGACTGATGTGAGGTAGTGTATCATTATGGTTTTAATTTGCATTTCCCTAATGATCAGTGATATTGAGCTTCTCTTTCATATGCATGGTGGCCACATGTATGTCTTTTTTTGGAAAATAGATGTTCCTGTCCTTTGTCCACTTTTTAATAGGGTTGTTTTTCTCTTGTAAATTTGTTTAAGTTCCTTTTAAATGCTGGATATTGGACCTCTGTCAGATACATAGTTTGCAAATTATTTTCTCCCATTCTGTGGGTTGTCTGTTTACTCTGTTGATAGTTTTTTGTCGTTGTGCAGAAGCTCTTAAGTTTAATTAGATCCCACTTGTCAGTTTTTGCTTTTGTTGTGTTTGCTTTTGGTCTTTGTCATGAAATCTTTACCCATTCCTATGTCCAGGCTGGTATTGCCTAGCTTGTCTTCCACGTTTTTTACAGTTTTGGGTTTTACATTTAAGACTCTAGTCCATCTTGAGTTGATTTTTGTATGTTGTGCGAGAAACCAGTCCAGCTTCAATCTTCTGCACATGGCTAGCTAGTGAGCCCAGCACCCTTTATTGAATAGGGAGTCTTTTCCCTATTGTTTGTGTTTGTCAGCTTTGTCAGAGATCAGATGATCATAGATGTGCGGCCTTATTTCAGGGCTCTCTATTCTGTCCCATTGGTCTATGTGCCTGTTTTTGTACCAGTACCGTGCTGTTTTGGTTACTGTAGCCCTGTAGTAGAGTTTGAAGTAAGGTAACATATGCCTTCAGCTTTATTCTTTTTGCTTAGGATTGCCTTGGCTATTAGGGCTCTTTTTTGGTTCCATATAAATTTTAAAATAGTTTTTTTCTAGTTCTGTGAAGAATATCATTGGGAGTTTGATAGAAAGAGCATTGAATCTGTAAATTGCTTTGGGCAGTATAGCCATTTTTATGATATTGATTTTTTTCTATCCATGTAAATGGGATGTTTTTCCATTTGTTGCATCTTCTCTGATTTCTTTGAGAAGTGTTTTGTAATTCTCATTGTAGAGATCTTTCACTTCTATGGTTAGTAATGTTCCTGGTATTTTATTCTTTTTGTGGCAATTATGAATGAGACTGCCTTTCTGATTTGGCTCTCGGCGTGGCTGTTGTTAGTGTATAGGAATGCTAATGACTTTTTACATTGATTTTGTATCCTGAAACTTTGCTGAAGTTGTTTATCAGCTGAAGGAGCTGTTGGGCTGAGGCTGTGGGGTCTTCTAGATATAGAATCATGTTGTTTACAAACAGAGATAGTTTGACTTTCTCTCTTCCTATTTGGATGTCCTTTATTTCTTTGTCTTGCCTGATTGCTCTGGCTAGGACTTCCAAGACTATGTTGCATGGGAGTGGTGACAGAAGGCATCCTTGTCTTGTGCCAGTTTTTAAGGGGAATGCTTGCTTTTCAGAAATTCTTTATATATGTGAAATGTATCAATATTGATATGTTTAGTTTATTTAAACTTTTTTACTCCTATGTAGTAGTCAACTTTATGACTACAGTTTATTTTTTCATTATTCTATTAATGAATATTTAGATAATTTCCAGTGTTTTGCAATTACAGAAAATGAGTCCATAAATAATAATGTCACCTTGGGTACATGTGTGAGTTTCTTTAGGTTCTCTGCCTAGGAGTGGGTAGCAGGTGTATACATCTCTACTTTACTAGGTAGTACCAACATTCTGTCAATGTGGTGATGCTCCCACAGCAGTTCAAAATGGTTCCAGATCTCTGTCAACACATGGCCATGCCAGACAGCAATTATTCCTAATCCAATTTTGTTAACAATAAGAATGTGTTCATGTTTTACTCATTTAATCAAAAAGAAAGAAATGGAGAAGGGAGGAGGTGAGGAGAAAGAAATAAGGAACAGGAAAAGAAAGGAATCCAGTTTCTGCGCCAATGTGCAACTTCAGTGTTTGGACAGGGTAACTGGAGTCACAGGAAGGCCATGTTGAGGTATAGACCTCTTGTAATTAATCAGGGGATGCTTACCTCTCCTTCTATTAAGGATTATACTAGCCTCAAAGTTGGAGGTTGAGAAGAACCTGTAACGATTTTAACTTGGGGAGAAAAGAGGTAAAGGCAGGCAGAAAGTAAAGAGGAGATGTACCCAGAAGCGCTTCTCAACTGGACCAGTGAGGAATACGTGATTCAATCAGCCAGTCAGCCATTTTATCTCCAGCTGGTTTGGCTGATTTTCTAGTGTGTTTGGAGGTTGACTCTCATGTGGACATACTCATTAGTTATCCTATCATGCTTGCTTCCTCTTGGGATATTATAATAAGCTCCACTATAAGGACATTTTAGCAGCAGAAACCAGAGAAAATTATTTTATGTCATTTGACAATATGAAAAATAAAATGAATTCTGTGGTGGGTGGAAATTTCGCTTACTGTAGAATGTCAATGATAAATGATTTCCCTGAGCATGTAAGAAGTACCATATATTACAGAAACTGTGGTCCCTCAAGCCCAACATTCCACCACCAGCCCCAGCAAGTGGTGGTGGTGTGATGAGGTCAGCTTTGAAAGATTAAGAAGTCAGTTTTTGTCAAACATCCATTCAAGGTGCTTTCCTGTGCACTACAGATGCAGACCCACTTGGACACAAAGTGAATGAAATTAATCTTTTTGAATCTGAGTTTCTTTATCTGAAAGTATCACTTATAATAGTAATTCTAACCTCTCTGAATTATGTGGATTAAATAGGAACCATAAAGGAAGCTTTTGATAACTGAAGGCTGCATTCAGATGTTCATTTTTAAAATCTGTCGCGTGTGTGTGTGTGTGTGTGTATGTGTGTGTGTGTGTGAGAGAGAGAGCCTTTACAGCATATTTGCCCTTTTATCAAGTGTTTTCAGATGTTTTTTTCCATTGCTGATTAGCCTAACAGTCTTGGGTGAATAGCAATGCATTTTCTCACCCAACCATTTGCTGTCCTGTCTGTAGCTGAATAGGGAGGCTGATCGTCAAGTGCTGGTTTTTATAAAGAAATATTTAGCGCCACAAACTTTGCTATAGCAGCTTTTTCAATAAAAATCCTTTCCCTCACTCTATGTTGATTATTCTGATCATTGTCCCTTGGTGGAGAGAGAGTTAATGTGCTTTGCCCTCCTGCGAGAAGAGGATCAATGATGCAACTATAAGGGTCAGCCTATGTTTCTCTCTTTTAAATTAGCAAAATTCACCCCATTGCTTGCCTGTTTAGCTGGTCTGAGAACTGGTAATTTTTCTCTAAATATCTGGTACACTTCGTGAAGTATTCCATCATTCCTGGTTCTGTTTATTTCAGAGTGGTAAGAGACCCAAGTAGACCCAGGTAGACCATTAGTCCACTAGATAAAGGAATAGCCTCTATGGTGTCACTAACCTGCACTCCTCTAACTTTTGCTTGCAACACTCTGATGTTAGGGAACTCACTATATTGTAAGGCTTTGCAGGGCAGCTCTGGTGATTAGGGCAGGGATGAGGAGTAGCAACACAAATGCCAGAATGCCTTCCCTAGACCCAGGAGGTCAACCACTGCTCACGCCCCTGCTTCTGGTGCTCATTATGTTGTTCATTGTTCTCTCCTTCTGGATACATTGTAGATTCGCACTCCCCATCCTCCTTATGGTTGGGTGAGTCTTTCTCAAAGGAGTTATCAGATGGTTTTTTAAGAGGCAAACATTTCTATTCATCTGTATTCCAGATTACGTATTTTACTGTTAGATTATCTTCATAATTATGCCACTGGTGATTAAATTAAAATATTATTATATTTGTCTATCATAGGGATTAAGATATCTGGTTCTGGACTATCTACCAGCCATATAACATTGGACACATCAGTTCAAGTCTCTGAGCCTCAGTTGCTTCATCTGTAAATTGGATATAGTCGTAATATCTATATCCATAGGCTGTTGTGATGATAAAAATCAGTTAATGCCTACAAAACATTTTCTGGCATATAGTAGCACTCAGATAATGAGAATCACTGTTCTTTATTCCATTATTATTAAAACAATGAAACTGACAAGGCCTGAAGGCTTGGAAAGCTGCCACAGTCAACCCTAAGGGGATACCCTTATTATATTATATTACATTACATTGCATATTAGAGCCCACCATTTGTTTTCAAGCTAACCACAAAATTAATTTTTTTATCTCAGCAGTTTCTAGCACATAGAAACATTTCTACTTTAAGAATTATTCTGAGAAAGGACAAAACACACACTCACATGAATACAACAAAATTCCACAAACTTGATTTGTAAATGTTGTCAAATTAGATATTTATAAGATAATGAAGTACAGCTTTTTATGGAAGGTGTGTTAAAAATCCTTCAGGACTTGAGAAAAGCTTGAAGCTGGAGCATATCTTTCTAATTTTGTTGATAGGGAAGTAGTGTGTCACCTCTGCACCTGTGCTGCTCTCTCCAACCTTTGACATTCACTGAGCTTCTTTAACTGCACGTATCCAGGACTGATAAATCAGGAACACTCCCATGAATTCATTTAGACAAGACAGCTGAAGTGTGTCTTGTCTATCAAAACAGCCTAGCTCTTGAAAGTAATATTTTTCTAGGCCAGTAATTCTCAATCACCCCAGATCAACTGCTACTCTCTTTTTAAAAACAAAAATCTTGTAATACCCCTTTACAATACTGAAATGAAATCCACAAGTAATCTAACATATCTATACACAATGAACAATTATCAATATAATGCCTTAAATGAAATATAAAGAAGCAACAAAAGAAGAGTAATTTTGGTAAAATGACATACATTTCATTGTATAAATGCTCAGGCTCATCTACAACAGAAACCTAATAAGGCAGTCAGATATGTGCATTTGTACATTAAGTCACCACCATGGATGCGATATCTACCAACAGAGTCTAACACAGACATGTTGTATGTAGGTGACAGGGTGAATATTTGTTCTGAACCAAATGAAAGCATACCCTTCCCTTCATTCAGTGTATGGAAATTACCATGCAAAATTCTTTTTATCTATAAGTAAAGGAGTTATGTTCTAGATTAGATAATTACAAACAAATTCTTCACTTACACAAGTGGCTGGTAGGATGTTCTAAAATCATGAGGAATGTGGCCTGTGGAACGATAATTTTCTTATGAAGGATTGTCCCTCATGTTGTAATGTGTCACGTGTCCTTCCTCTAGATTCATGTTGTGCTCCCCAATCATAACTACAACCCAGTATCCCAAAAATATCTCAAACATCCCCTAGGAGGTGGCGCCGCTTCCACCAATAACCAGGTTCTAGATAGGTTGACTGGTATCGATAAAAGGAAAATATTTTTAAATTACTGAGACCACCCTAAACAAAACAAAAACAAAAACAAAAGTGCACACACACACACATAAACAACACAAAAAAATGCTCTTGTCCCTTCTCTTTTATATACCAGACAGATCAAAATGCAAATCTAATCTTGTCGCCCCCAGTGCCAACCTTCTTAAAACAATCACTGAACTGATGATACCTAAATACTTAGTACGACTTCCAACCCGCTCCTGATGTGACCCTTGCTGGCCGCATCTGACATGGGGCATCCCCTCACTCTCTGCGCTCCAGTGATCTTTGTCTCCTTTCAGTTGCTTGACTAAGTTATGTATCTCACGGCTGCACTTCCAGCCTCAGTCCCCAATGTTTTCTGCCTTTTCTCTGTCAACTTCTATTCCTCTTTTAAGCTGCAGCTCAATTATCATCTCCTCAAGAAAGTGTTTTCTGTTCTCCCATCAGGGTCAATGATAGCTTGTGTACCTCCCCTAATAATATCCACCATAACTGTAATTTTATGTATATGCAGTTACTGGATTCATGTCTGTCTCCTTCAGTAGCCTCTGAGCTCCCTGAGGGAAGGAACTGTGCCTGCTTCCTCTTCTCAGTGCCTGAAATAGAGTGGACTATCAAATACTCTGCTGAGTGCATCTACATACGATTGAGTTGGTGAAGGAATGGTTGAATGAACAAATGGGCAAACATATGCCTATATCTAACCTGACATTCCTTGACCTAGCCTCTTTTTGAGTCAGCGAGTTTGTTTTCTGCTTGGAGCAGGGCTCACACCCAGCTGCTTGGAGAAATTAATACTCTTGTGTATGACATATTTGGCAAGAACAGTACATTATCCTTCTAGTGCAAAGTGAGAAGACTTATGAGTTGGCCAGAGTGCAAAAGATGGGATTCACAGGTGAGGGAGAAGTCTTTCCTTATCCTTCAGTTAAACAAGGAACCCATAAGCATACAAATTCATGTAGTTTAAAATTCTAGTAATATTCCGAATGAAGAAGTCTCCCATCATCTTCAATTCCCTGCTCAAAATATTTATGATTAACAATTGGGTGTGCATTCTTATGGCCATGACCTCTGGATCTACTTATATTAAATGTGTGTATATGTATGCATACATATGCATATCTGTCTCCCTCTTCTTCTCAGTTTTTATTTTATTCAAACTCCTATGATATGTTAAGTATATTGATGTATGATTATTTTATCAACTCATGTATCTTGGATACATTATATTATTTTATTGTAAGTGTAACACAACTTCTGTACAATAAAATAATAAAATAAATATAATACACTTACATACGATAAAATAATAAAATGTATTTTAAAATAAGGTTTTTTAAATTTAAAAAAATCATTTAAAAATTATTTTAAGTTCCAGGATACATGCACAGGACATGCAGATTTATTACATAGGTAAACATGTGCCATGGTGGTTTGCTGCGCCTATCAACCCATCACATAGGTGTTAAGCCTCACATGCATTAGCTATTTATCCCCTTTGCCCATCCCCCAAACAGACCCCAAACAGACCCCAGTCTGTGTTGCTCCTCTCCACGTGTCCATGTGTTCTCATTGTTCAGTTCCCACTTATAAGTGAGAACATGCAGTATTTGGTTTTCCGTTCCTGTGTTAATGGCTTCCAGCTCTATTTTAGATATAACAAAAGGTACTAAAAAAAAAAAAAAAATGAAGGAACACCTGTATGTCCATGGCCCAGCTTAAGATATAAAATATTACAAATATAACTGAACTTTCTGCTGATTAAATATCTTCCTGATGAAAATCAAACCTCCTTCTGACTAAAAAAAACTCTTTCTTCTGTCTGTCTTGACCCTACAACTGCTTCCCTGGTTTCATTGTTTATCCATGGCTATATAGTTTTTATTTTATGTGTATGATCCCTTCTCATTCTTTTTAACACCTGCATAGTATTTTTTAAGGGTATCAGTGTGCCGTGATTTAATGAATCACTTATAGATTTGTGAAGATTTGTACCATTTCCAAGTGTTCTTTTTTACAAAAACTATAGCAACACATAACCTTCTGCATGCATCTTTGGACATCTAAGCAAGTGTTGGGGCATTTCCCTAGAATATATATGTCGAAAATGTGCATTCAAAAGTTTCAAACATCCTGCCAAATTAGCATCCAAAAAGCTTTACTAATGTGTCCTCTCACAACCAGTCCTGAGCGTATGCTTTCAGCACATCCTCATCACTTCAAAAGATTAGCAATTTAGCATTTTTTGAGTCTGATGGGTAGAAATTGTATCTCATTGTTTGAAGTTACATTTTCCTGGCTACTTATAAATGTATGCGTCTTTAGTTAAGCTCATGGACAATTCGTAAAAAGAAGAGTGATTCTACAATATATAATTCATTATCACATGCTCTATAAGGACAGGGGCCTTATCTGTCCCACTGTCAACTATAGCTCCATGGCCAAGCATGGTAAATAAGTAATAAATATTGATTGGTTGGTTAGTTGATTGATTTATAGATTAGTTGATTATCAGACCCTATTTATACTTTTAAAAATTCTCTAAAGGGATAAGATAATCTAAACTAAAAATAATCAGTGTAAAAAATGAAAATTGTAATGCTTATGGGAGAACAAAAAATGGGGATTAGGGTGGTCAGAAACCCTAAACTTTGAAATAGAAACAATTCAACTGAGTTCTGAAAACAAAATAAATAATGGAACTGGAGAGGACAGACTTATGATCTCTATTGGATGTAACATATATACAGTCTTGAGGAAAAGATAGAGTATTTTATTTACAAGTAGATGATTGAAGTATCTGACGGCAGTGCTTTGGATAAAGTGGATAAATAACCACATGTTATAGTAGCAGGTGATACAACTGTATTTTCAAGATAGTCTACAATGGCACCATTCAGTGCTTAACTTGTATCTGTTAAGTACCTATTATGGACCAAGAAAACTGACAAAGCCTCTGCTTTCATGGCACTTATCTATTGGTGAGGGACAGTTAATAGACGTTAAAAAACAAATAAATATGCAATATGTTAGATAAATACCATCGGGAAAATACAGCAGCATAGTAAATCTGAGAATGACAAAGTATGCTACATTCGTTAGAATAGTCAGAAAAGTGCTCTTTGATGGGGTTACCTTTGGGCAGAGACCTAAGTGAAGACAAAAAGGGAACCTAGTGGATATTTGGAAGTGAATATTCTAGGAAGAAAATACAACAGGTGCACAGGTCAGAGTGCACTTGACATATTGGAGAAATACAGAGGAGGTGCTTGTGCCTGGAGCAGAGGAAGGAGAAGAACTGGTGAAAGTTGAGACCAAAGGGGCAGCTGGTGCCAGGTTCCTTATATCCTGGTATATTCTACCAAGTCATGGTGGAAACTTGGGATATTTTGCATGAGCTGGGAAGCCATTGAATAATTTTGAGTGGGAAATATACATTGTCTGCCTTTGATTTCAGAGATATAACTCTAGCTTTTGTGTAGCGCGTAGGCCATAAGGCCAGGAAATTGAAGACAAGATTTTATTGCAAGAAATAAACTTGTAAGAAGTAAATTAGAGATAATAGTGGCTTGCACTAATATCAGCGGCACCACTGATGAGAAGTGGTTAGATTCAGGACAAAGTTGTAAGCTCCAAAACATCCACAGGAGAGGAGAGAGACTTTGTTTAAAAAAAAAAAAAAATTAAAGTTATTCTTTCTTTGTAGCAGCTTTAGGTGGATGGGCAAAACCTAAGAAAATGTCTTCTCTCAAGCACCACACCACAGTTTATAGCTACATTTGCAATTAAAAACTTCTTAAAATGAAGTATGCCAATTAGTAACTTTAATAACTTGTTAGAGGAACAATACGTGCAGATTTAATATAATTATCAAACCAATTTTATGCACAAAGACATAGGCAATGCATTTTGAAAAAAAAATTTTTTGTGTGGATTAGCAATGTAATACGCATTTGATGGGAAATATTGGGAAAAGGTAAAAAAAGTATGAAGAAATAATTCAGATTTTTTTAGATTAATATCACCTAGAGATAACCACTTTGGATGTAGATAATATTAATATATGGAGTCATATGTAATAAATACAGGTATGTTATATATATGAATATTAGGTACCATGTATGTATCATTTACCTGTACATATATATGTTTGTATATGTAAAGATGTATGTGTATGTATATCAAATACATAGACCAGATTTGCATTTCCACATTACTTTACAACATTCAGATGTACGAAATGCCACATTTCTTTTAATCTCTAAATTAGTTAACTTTTCTGTGAGCTCCTCAAGCTGGGTCTCAATGGTAAATTCAATCTCAGACATTCTGTGGACCTCTTCCTCTTTCTGGGTTAAGCTGCACCTTTTATTTTTCACTTTGTCCTGGTCACCACCACCTCCACAGATCCCTTGAAGGCAGGAGGCTCTGTTGCTTCCCTGTCAAGCTTGACACTGGAGTCTTCGATCCTTGTAGTTGTACAAATATTAGTTATTTTCTTGGGGTGGAGGAAGAAAGTAATCACTCATTTCTTCTAGTATTTTTGTAATTTTTTAAAAAAGGTCGTAAGTTAATCCTTCACTATAGTATCTGGGCCCATATATAAACATATATTTTTTATAAAGGTTGAGCTTGTGCTTTACTGTTTTATATCTGCTTTTAACTTCAGATGGTATTTAGGAGAAATGTCCCATCATTAAATATTTTAAACCTGAATTTCAATGGCTGTGTGTTAATAAATTATTTATATAACCATTACCCAAATATAGACATTTAGATGTTTCATGTTTTCCAGTTATGAACAACATGGTTGTGAGTAATAATGTACAGAAATCTTTGTGAACAGCTATAATGATTTATTTCTTTTGGAATTTTTGGAGCATGAATGTTTTTAAGGCTTTTTAAACATTTGTCACAAGCATCATGCGGATATGCATTGACATGGTACTGCAATACAGTTCTTAGGTTTGCCAGGTTGGAATGCCACAACCAGCATTTCTAAATGAGCCTACTTTACATGATTCTGTCTTTGGCTCTAGGGATGACTAGTAACCAGGTGCAGGGGTAGAAGTGGTGGGTAGAGGGTCTAATCAAGTTAGAGAATGTGAACTTCAATCTGTCTATCTCTGGGCAACCCCACCATAATTCTCCACCTGCCTCTCCCATCACCTTCACTCTTTCGCCTTCTCTTATATGTTGGGTGCATGGCAGGGCGTGTAGGTGTGAGTGTATACATGTTGGTTGTGGAATAGAATGCAGAGCCTTTCTCTTCAAAATCCTTATGCCCCATCAAGATACTGGATACTCCCTGCTTCTCTTATGCTTATGCCAGCCTCAAATCCTCCCAAATTCTTACCCCTCACATTCGTTTACCACCTTATAAACTCCATCTGCACTCCTATGAGCTTCCAGCACCTTTATTTCTTCTCTGCTATATTAAATTTTGTTTTCTACCAGTTATGTCTGGAAAAACTCCAGTGTATTCTTACTCATTACCTCTTCTCTGGCTGCTATTTATACTTGTAATTTCAACAGCCTCCAGCTTGTTGAAATTACAACATGCTGTCATAATGGTCAGTCATTGATCAGGCTGAGTTTCTTGCTACATTGTGAGCTAGAAGACAGGACCAATGTCAGTGTCATTTGTGTCTATTTGAAATGAACACAAAAGGTGAATATTAATAGCTAGGATTCAGAGAACAGACACTACATGCCAAACAATATTGCAATATTGTAAGTGTTTTAGATTTATTAATCTTTTTTTTTTTTTTTTTTTGGCGGAGTCTCACTCTGTTGCCCAGGCTGGAGTGCAGTGGTGTGATATCGGCTCACTGCAACCTCTGCCTCCTGGGTTCAAGCAATTCTCCTCCTTCTACCTCCCTAGTAGCTGGGATTACAGGTGCCCGCCACCAGGCCTGGCTACTTTTTGTATTTTTAACAGAGATGGGGTTTCACCACATTGGCCAGGCTGGTCTCGAACTCCTGACCTTATGATCCGCCTGCCTCGGCCTCCCAAAGTGCTGGGATTACAGGTGTGAGCTACCGCATTGGGCCCAATTTATTAATCTTTATAACAAGTTCAGTGCCCAGGACATGACTAGAAAACAGAATTAAAAGTATTATTAGCCTACAAAGTACAACGTGGGAAAGGCTTCTGATATTCTCTGGAGAAACTTGATAACCCTTTAGAGGTTTGTATGTGATGTTAACAGCTATAACTTGTAATTCAAAGAGACGATTGGTGACCCAAATGCACCTGACTGGGGGAGTGGTTTAGACACAGGATTAACAGAACTATTGAGCTGAATAAAGGGGGAAATCCCATTATGTTTATCACTACTTTAAACTTCTTTCAAGCAAGGGCTACCTTGTATATCTTTTTACTTATCTAACATATATTTGTTGTACTAGGCACTGTTGATACCAAAATCAGTAAGTTAGTGTGGTTGGGAGTCACAGATCTTTAAATAACAATTAAATATAGATGATAAAAGCTATGATATGTAATTATAGGGTACAATGGAAGCATATATGACAGGGATAATGTTGAGTTCAGGATGGCTTCCCAGACAATAAGATGTTTAAGCTGGGTGCTGAAGGACATGCGAGAGCTTGCCAGGTAAAGAATGGGAAGGAGAGGAAGGAGTTTAACAAGTGTTTCTCATCTCACTGAGTGGGAATTTGGGCACCTCATTTAGTATTGGTTATGGAGCAGTGTCAGAAATAAAGCTAGAGAGGTAAGTAGGGACCAGGTATAACCAGGTCAAGATGTGCTATTTTATCAAAATTGCAATGGGAAGACATTACAAGATTTTGAACAAGAGGGATAAATTAGCTAATTTCTTTTGGGGGAAAAATATATCTTGACTTCAGTGTTGAGAGTGTTGGGAAAGAGTAATTGCCAAGGCAAAATAACTAAGAAGTAGCTCATTCATTCATTCAGTCAGTCAGTCATTCCACAGATACATTTGTCCCTTGGTATCCATAGGGGATTGGTCCCAGGACTTCTCTGGGGTACCAAAGTCTAAGGATGCTCAAGTACCTGATATAGAATGGTGCAGTATTTGCATTTAACTTAAGCATATCCTTTCATATACTTTAACAAGGTTACTTAACAACACCTAATGCAATGGTAAATACTATGCAAATAGTTGTTATATGTATTGTTTATATAATAATGAAAGAAAATAGTCTGTACATGCTTAATACAGGCACTATTTTTTAAAGAATATTTGT
Organism: Macaca fascicularis; assembly: GCF_037993035.2. Lineage (NCBI taxonomy): Eukaryota > Metazoa > Chordata > Mammalia > Primates > Cercopithecidae > Macaca > Macaca fascicularis. The sequence continues at coordinate 155,454,409 of NC_088380.1, read as the reverse complement.
GATTCACAGTTGGTTGAATCTATGGATGTGGAACCCACAGACACAGAACCAACTGTACTTTCACAGCACTACTATGTGCTAGGTACTGTAACAGTACCTAAAAGGTGCTGGAAAATACTTCAGTAAATGTAACAGCCCAAGTTCTTGCTTTCAGTTATTTTACATTCAAGTTATTCTAGTGTGTGTGGGAGCATAAAAGGTAACTGCTGTGAAAATCAATAATGCAAGTCAAGAGAATAGAGAGTGAGGGAAGGTTCTTTTTTAAATAAGTCCTCTCTGCAGAGATGAATCTGAGCAGACACCTGAATGAAGTGAAAGGTGAGCTTCTCTGGTCACTTGGATAGAGAGATCCAGATGGTGGTAGCATCAGGTGAGAGGTGGATGGTGGAGGTGGATGCACAATTGGCACCATCTGGGAACAATGTGGAAGTCAGGAAGTTTCCTTAGTGGGAACAGCGCGGTAAAGAGAGTGGTGAGAGTCAAGATGATGGAAGCAGCCAGTGACCAGCTTTGTAAATTCACGTAGGTCATGGTGAGGACTCTGGGTTTACTCCTAGTGAGATGACAAGCCATCTTAAGGGCAGTGAGTATGGAAGTGATATGTTTCAATCACAATATTTTTCAAAGCTCATCCTGTCTAGTGGGTGAAGAATGGATTGTATGTGAGAAATGATGGAAACAGGGATACCAGTTGAGAGGCCTTTGCAGTCACCAAGTGAAGCATGATGTAGTAGGAACTAGAATGGTATAACAATGAGTGGCTGGTAAAGGGTTGGGATCAGGAAACATTACGAAGGTAGAGCTAACAGGATTTGCTGATGTATTGGAGGTAGAAGAGACAGAGGCTTGGTAAGAATGCCTTCCAAATTTTTAACCTGAGCAACTGGAGAAATAGATTTGCTATGTGTTCAGATGGGAAGCAGGTTTGAGGTTAGGGAAATCAAGAGTTCAATTTTGGACATGTTAAATTTAAGCTGTCTAATATACTAAGAATTTGAAGACAAGACAAAGTAGTCAGTGGGATAGAAGAGGTTGTGATAGGCTAGGTGAAGATGAAAGGAAGCCCTCTCCTAGGGTATTGACAGCAGATTGGAGAGAAGTGAAGGGATTTAAGAGATCTTCAAAGTAGGTAATGACCTAGGTAAAGAAGAGAAAAATGAGCAAGATGCTCAGTTTCTGGCATGGTCAACTGGAAAGGGGTTGCTTTCCACTTAGTGAGAGAATCCAGAGGAATGAATGACTCCCAGTAAGTAGGCTCCTTTTAGGCTTCTTTAGGTCTTTGTGTCTTTATGCCATGTTCTTCTTTAGACCAAACATCTTTAGACCAAAAGAGCAAGGGTCATGAGACTTTTTCATAAAGGGTCATAAATGGAGTAAAGTGTCTCTGTGGGCCATGCAATCGCTCTCGTAATTAGTCAGCTCTACTTTCGTAGTGTAAACTCAGCTAGAGGAACTACATAAATGATTGAGTGTGGCTGTGTTCCACTAGAACTTTATTTATAAAAACAGACAGCAGGCTGGATTTGGCCCACTGGCCATTCTTTGACTACTCCTGCAACAGCATAAAATTAAGCGGGTCATCTCTCCCTTGGGCAAAGGATTTTTTCCATTGTCAGAGGCAGAAGTGAGAAGAGAAACTGTAGTACCTTGTAACAGCAAACCAAGATCCTGGCAAAATATGGAGAGCTGTACCATTGGCAATTGGGCCTGGTGACAGAGGCCAGCTGTTGCAAAGGAATGGAGAGCAAGTTACTATCAGAGTACAGGAAAGCCCACTTTTCCTCGAGTGCTTATGCTTAGGGTAAATGATTGATCAAAGCGGAGAGAGCATATGTGGTCCACATTTTTTCCCTGTGCTGAATTTCTCATAATCACAGGAATAATTTCGAGGAAATGATCAGCTGAATATTGAAAACATGTCATGTGTTTTACCCCAAAGGAAGACATTTCTGTGCCTGGTGAGTGTATTCCTTAACAGGTGTGTGTAAAAAATGTTTTCAACACAAACCAGGGACCCTAGACTGTACACATCTAAAGAAGAAAAATGATCTTGTAAAGAAAAGAAATCTATCTCTGCAACTGTTTGCTCGGTTCCACTTTTGGAAAATGGGTTTTCTTAAAGACAGACCACCTCTGAGGTCTAATTTACTAGTACTATTATTTGGCCTTTCATTTCCAAGAAGAATGGAATCCTTAGTGGTTAACATGCTGTGCAGCAGTGGGTATCTCCCCAGATGTAGACCTCACCTTGTCTATCTGTCCTGCCTTGGCTTTACATTCAGGCATGGCCTCAGAAAACAGTGCCTTTCATCCTGAAATCCTTTGTATTCCTTATAGCTTTTAACTCCATTGTACTCTATACAGACAGATCCTCTTTGAGCTTTGAAGTTTGTTTCATGCCCAGTATGTGTGATATTTGAGGTTCTTGAAAAGTCTATTAAGATTTTGCCTCCAGAATTTTACTCTGCATGTCTGCAGTTCAAAACTATCTAACCTTCACCAGCTGTGCACCAACCACCTCCCTACCCTCCTGTCCTTGTCTGTAGGGTTTTCAAAAAAATCAAACAGAATTATTTTAGAATTACATAAAAACTCCATTATACATAATTTCCATCCTATAAGGTTTATTCCTTTTTTCTCCTAACATTTTCTATAGCCAGCACTTTTAACAACACATATTAAGCTGTCATCATCAGTATTTTGAGTCTTAAGTTTCTAGACAAAAAGCAAAACTTTAGCATGTTTTTTAAAGGAAATATATTCACTTCTAAGTGAGCATGTTTAAAATTTAGCAGGAGAGATACTGGACTTGCAATAAAAATGTGTGGGTTTAAATCCCAGCTTTACCACTTAATAGTTACAAAACATTATGTCTCTTAACCATGCTGAGCTCCAGCCTCTTCTGAAAAAGGGACATTATGATATTACATCACATGATAATGATAATTGTGAAGATTGAATTAGCCAACATGAAAAATCTTCCAGGTGCATTGTTTGCCATATGGTTGGTGCTCAGTACATCAGTGTCAAAATCAACTCACTTCCAAGGAAGACATTTCAAAGTGAGAAGCAGAAGAAAATAATTTGCAAAGGCAGAATGGAGGTTAAGATTAAGGGCATCCCTTGTAAGTTTCTAGGTCAGTGGTCCTCAAAGTGTGGTCCTGAGACCAGCATCGACATCAGCATTACCTGGGAACTTACTAAAAATGCAAAATTTTGGTCTTCACCCCAGAAGCATTAAATTAGAAAGTGTGGGTGGGTTCAGCAGTCTGTGTTTAACCAAGCCCTCCAGATGATCCTAGTGTTTGCTGGTGATTTTGAAGCACCGATGCTCTGATGCTTCATATTATGGAACGAGGCTATGTAAACTATCTTATTTAATCCTCATTTTTTTTTAAAGCATTCTGTTAAAAAACAAAAAAAGAAAGAAAGAAAGAAAGAAAAGAAAAAACGTTAACTGGGAGACCTGAGAACTTAGTGCAAGAACCCAAAGTAATATAAGCCAAATCATAAGAAATATTTTCTCCCTCAGAAAGAATTTCTATTTAATGCAAAAATATATGATTTCAAATAAGTGTAACATCTAGAACACATTTAGAATATGGAAATAAACGAAGACCACACAGATGAGAACAAACAGAAGCAATTTATTCAGAGTATGATAAAGCAAGAGGATCCGCCACCATCCTTGGATTTTAGCAAAGTCTCAAAGAACAGGCAGGGGAGTAAAAAAGCTTTATAAGCAGGGAAAAGAAGGCTCGTGGTATCTTCTGATTGGAGGTTGTTGGCACAATGAAGCAGGAGGTGCACTAACAAGCAGTGAGGCTCTTATGTAATTGCTTTGGGGAGCAGCATATTTGGTGTTCTGTTGTTAGTTTTGAGTTGGAAGCAGGTAAGAGGGTTAAAAAAGGGGGAAGCTAGCTCACAGTCGTTGAACAAGTCCTGATCGTTCTGGGCTGGCTGCCAAAGATTGTCCATTGGAGTTTTATTGTTACGCATGGTCTGGCCATTGTCCATTTGTATGTTTAGTCTCTCAAGAAACCTGGGGGGAAAGAGTGCATATATTTAAAGGAAATGATATATACTTTAAAACGATTACATAGTATTGCTCAGGTTATTTGTTATAAGGAAAAACAACATATTCACGGATTCTGTTATTTCTATTTTAAATAAAGAAGTATTTGAAAAATTAATTTACATAAGTCATATTAGCAATGTAATTATTATCTGAGTTTATCTCTCCTATAGGTTAAACTCAGGTTTTGTTCATGGCCAGTAATGAAGGTAATGAAGAAGGCACACACATATAATTACAGATGGTCCCCAACATGATGGTTTGACTTAAGAATTTTTTACTTTACCATGGTGTAAAAGCAATATGCATTCAGTGGAAACTGTACTTCCAATATTGAATTTTGATCTTTTCCCGGGAGAGCGATATGCTGTATGATACCATCTTACCATGCCTGGCAGCAGCAGTGAGCTACAACTCTCAATCAGTCAGGTGATCATGAAGGTAAACAACCTATACTCTACAGAGTAATCTGCTGCCAGATGACTGTGCCCAACTCTAGGCCCATGTAAGCTTTCTGAGCACATTTAAGGTAGGCTAGGCTGTCGCAATGTTCTGTAGGTTAGGTGCATTAAATGCATTTTCCATTTACAATGTGTTCAACTTACTATGGGTTTACTGGGAGGTAACCCCATCATAAGTCTAGGAACATCTGTACTTGTAATAAATGATGTATACTGTCAAAACAAAAATTGCATTGGATGAAGTTAAACAGGTAAAGATGACATTTTTCTTTTCCAAGGCTATGGCAATAGGGAGAGAGACCAGAATGCAATCTGACTTCAACTTCACTACAACAAAGGGTAGGAGAGTTTTTAAGAAATGGAGTGGGAGGAAGGGATTACCTAATATCCTACCTAATTATCCTTACCCAAAGGATAAGTAAACTTTCTCATATCTTCATGACAAGAGATAGTTTTACAACTTGGAACAAAGTGTCCACCTAAGTTAGGCTGTTACCCTCCCACACAGACTGAGAGATAAGAGCACTATATTTATTGATGATTTCCTTTCAAAAGGATGGCTCCCAGGTTCTTGAGAATGACAGTCCTAGCTTGTAAAACTGTGAGTATCTCATTTACATCTCAAAGTGTTAGAGAAAGAATTTGCAATTACAAATTTTCTAAAGTAAATTCTCTAAGAAAAGGGAGTTCAGAGCCTGGAGTCAGGAAGAAGGCTGTCTAAAGTTTAGTCAAGCTGAGTGGAACGTTAAGGCTCTCTCTCTTTGTTAATATTCAATCTTTTATCAGTATAGAAACCACTAGGGACCTTACATTTAAGGTTAATAAAATTCTCACCAGAAAAAAATAATTCAATTTTAGGCAGGCTCTCTTGTAAGTCAGAATGCCCTTGTACTCTTCTCCTAACTGTTGATTGGTAAAAAAATGAAACATTATTTTCTCTAATTTAAATGTAATTCCTTTGCAAAAGACTGTGCAAGCCTGGGCAGGAATGGTGAAAAAAAATACTTGGATAGGAAGTAATGGGATCTTTTGTGGATGTGTTGTGTATATTTTCAAGAATGTTTCTTGTGTACATGACAATCCTAACAGGTGGGAGAGGAGGCACTTACTGCAGAGATCATTGGTGCAATGGTGGAGCCCTCTGGTCTAACAATTTTATTGCAAAGTTTGATACATACAAAGACAAAGAGAAAAAGTACTCTAGTTTCCATTATTATATTATATGTATATTATACACACATATATTCACTTGAAATGTTCCTCTTGGTTTCTAAAATACCACTCTCATCTGATGTCCCCAAAACATCCTGGATAGTCTTTCACAGTCTCCTCTGCTGGTTCTACCTTCTCTACTGCACATCTCAGTATTGCCGTTCATCAATACCCTTACCCTCTTCTTGGGTGATCACGTCCTTCCTCAGTTCTCGAAATCCCGTAGAAATGCTGGCAATTCCAAGTGTGTATCTCCTGTCCAGTCATCCCTTCTGAGCTCCAGACAAACACACATCCAATTGCCTACTTGACGTCTTCACTTGAATATCTTATAGGTATCTCACACTTAATGTGTTTCACCCATCTCATTAAATTGTACCAACATTTATTCAGATATGCAATTCTAAAATATGGCTTTTATTTGTGCTTCCTTCCACTCACTCGTGGAATCTGTTTTTCTTATCTATCTCTTTTTTCCCCAAATAAACCTTTATTCCACCCACTTCTCTCCATCTCCCCAGCCACCATGCTGCGTTTAGCTACCATCTTCTTTTACCTGGACTCCTGCAGAAACCCCTGGCATATTATCACCCCCCATGTCATTACTCTGCTTATATCACTTCTGTGTCTTCTCACTGATCTTCCAATAGAACATAAACTTCTCCCCAGAGCACAAAAAAGCCCTCGGGGTCTGGCTTTGGACTATTTTTCTGAGCTCGTCTCAGATGCTTAATCCCTTGCTCATTTCTCCTGCGATAGTGAACATGAAAAGTCATTTCTGTCTCAGGGCTTTTGCAGTTGCTCTTCCCTTTGAATGCGATGCACTTATCCTGGTTCCTCTCACGTCCAAATTCTCTGCATACATCAGAACTCAGCTGAATGTCACCTCCAGTGTTCCCCAACCACCTAACATTTCCTTCTAAGCCAGCGTGTTTTCTATCATAATGTCATGTTTACGCCTTTCATACTTTGCTGCTCCACCTGTGACTCAGGAACCAGCAGCATCAGCAATGCCCAGGGTCTGTGAGAACTGCAGAATCCCAGACCCTGCCTCAGACCTAAAAACAAATCAGAATCTGTGTTTTATCAAGATCCTTAGTGGATTAATATAAACATTAACATTTGGGAAACGAAACTCAGAAGAACTGATCACAAACTGTATTTATTTCTTTAATTGTGCATGTGCTTATGTCTGTTTCCATCCATACTGCGAACCCCATGAGGTCAGGAACTTTGTCCATTTTCTTTACTTTTGAATCTAGTAGTCAGCCCAGTGCTTGGTATATAGTTGGCACTCAATACATAACTGATGAATGATAAATTTAATCTAACTTTCTCAATTGATCCATGAAGAAACTGAGGCTCAGAAAAGTCAAGTGAATTTTTTGAAGTCACACAGCTGTTCATGAACAAAACCAGTTCAAAAAAGCCCACAAAAAATAACAACAAAGGCTGGGCGCGGTGGCTCATGACTGTAATCCCAACGCTTTGGGAGGCTGAGATGGGTGGATCACCTGAGGTCAGGAGTTCAAGACCAGCCTAACCCACATGGTGAAACCCTGTCTCAACTAAAAATACAAAAATTATCTGGGGGTGGTGGCGGATGCCTGTAATCCCAGCTACTCGGGAGGCTGAGGCAGGAGAATCACTTGAACCCAGCAGGTAGAGGTTGCAGTGAGCTGAGATGGTGCCACTGCACTCCAGCTTGGGGGACAGGGCAAGGCTCTGTCTCAAAAAGAAATAAATAAGGCCAGGCGCAGTGGCTCACGCCTGTAATCCCAGCACTTTGGGAGGCCGAGGCGGGCAGATCACGAGGTCAGGAGATCGAGAACATCCTGGCTAACATGGTGAAACCAGTCTATACTAAAAAATTACAAAAAAAAATTAAAATTAGCTGGGCTTGGGGGCGGGTGCCTGTAGTCCCAACTACTCAGGAGGCTGAGGCAGGAGAATGGCATGAACCCAAGAGGTGGAGCTTGCAGTGAGCCTAGATTGCGCCACTGCAGTCCAGCCTGGGCGACAGAGCAAAACTCCGTCTCAAAAACAAAAAACAAAAAACAAAAAACAACAACAACAAAATAAATAAATAAATAACAATAAAAAATGTTCTTGACTCTCCAGAAAGTATTAGAGAGAGAGAGAGAGAGAGTGCTTGTGTGTGTGTGACAAAGTATAACCTAAGATTTCCTTTACTATTTTCTCTATCATTATTAATAACAATAACCACTTATTTATCATACTTTATCATTCACAATCCATTTTCACATATACTAATCTATGTGGAAATTTACCCAGAATTTGTGTCTTTATATTTTCTTTCATTAAGAGCAAAGAAAATGTCAAACACAGTCCACAAGTTTGTGGAGTTTATTAATGGATCAAAAGATCACGGAGAAAGCAAAAAAGAAGAGAAAGTAAAATTTCTCATAAGAATAGCTGTCGACGAACCAATTTAGTGGAGTGCACAGCTCTTCAGCCAGGTGAAAGCTATCTGGTTGTGGTTGACAGGATTGCTTGAGGGTGTCAGAGGCAACCCAAGGACCTAACATGAATTTTGCAGAAGTGGTTTGGAATTTATTTTAATTGTCATTACTGGACTTACTTTTAGTTCAACGGACAGTTCTGCCTAATTAAAAAAGCTTCTTCTATGCTTAAATTTTGCTCGTCACTCCTAGTTTAAAGTTTAGCTATTTCTAACTCCTAATTGGCATGCCACAAATGAACCATTACTTTGAACTTGGTGCTCTCTAACCCTGACATTCCCGCTTGGTTCAAAATGTACCTTCTCTGGAGCCAGAGATGTTCATCCCAGACGCTGTGAGTCTGTTTTCTTCTTTTACAAAAGGAAAGACAGTACAAGAGAGATTATTCAAATGGTGGTGGTGTTGTTGATGGAGAATTCGTATTATTAGGATATGTTTACATCATAAGCCATAGATAAAAAAGCGACCTAAAACAGCCAGGCCAGCCTGCCCCCAGTACAGGAGCCCTGTACAGTATCTTGATATGTGGTCATCCAGGAATTCTTTTGTTATATAATGCTGAAATATAAATAACAAAATTTATCATTTATATATATAATAAGCATTTTAAGAATATAATTTAGTGATATTAAGCCCCAAAAGATAATGAGATCATGTCCTTTGCAGCAACATCGATGGAGCTGGAGGCCATTATCCTAAGAAAACTAACAGAGGAACAGAAAATCAAATTCAGCATGTTCTTACTTACAAGTGGGAGCTAAACACTGAGTACATTATAGACACAAAGAAGGGAACAACAGACAATGCGACCTACTTGAGAGTGGAAGGTGGGAGGAGGGTGAGGATCAAGAAACTACCTATCAAACAATGCTTATTACATGGGTGATGAAATAATCTGTACACCAAACCCCTTGTATAACAAACCTGCACATGTACCCCTGGATCTAAAATAAAAAGCTAAAAAAAGAACATTCATAATGGTGTGCAACCATTGCAACTATCCACTTCCAGAACTTTTTCATCATTCCAAACACTCTATACTTCTTAAATAATAACTCCGCATTCCCCTGTGTTCCCAGTTCCTGATAATTACTTTTCTATTTTCTTTCCCTATGAATTTGCCTAGAATCCTCAAGTAAGTGGAATCACAATACTTCTCCTTTTGTGTGTGGTTTATTTCAGTTATTTATTTGTTTCATTTATTTTTAAGGTTCATCCACGTGGTAGCATGTATCAAAACTTCATTCCTGGCCGGGCGTGGTGGCTCATGCCTGTAATCCCAGCACTTTAGGAGGCCGAGGCGGGCGGATCACCTGAGGTTGGAAGTTCGAGACCAGCCTGACCAACATGGAGAAACCCCGTCTCTACTAAAAATACAAAATTAGCCAGGGATGGTGGCGTACTCCTGTAATCCCAGGTGCTTGGAAACCTGAGGCAGAAGAATCGCTTGAACCTGGGAGGTAGAGGTTGCGGTGAGCCAAGATCGCATCATTGCACTCCAGCCTGGGCAACAAGAGTGAAACTCCATCTCAAAAACAACAACAACAACAACAACAACTTTATTCTTTTTTACAGAGAAATAAAATTTTGTAGTATGTATATACCACATTCTATTTATTCACTTATTTATTAATGGAAACTTGGGCTGTGTTCACCTTTGGGCTCTTGTGAATAATGCTGCTATAGACTGTTGGTATACAAGTGCCTGTTTGTATCCCCGCTTTCAATTCTTTTGGGTGCACACCTGGGATTGAATTGCGGGATCACATAGGCATTCTATATTTAACCTTTACAGAAACCATCAAACTTGTTTTTCACAGTGGCTGTAGCATTTTACATTCCCACCAGCAATGCACAAGTGTTTCCTTTTCCCCACATTCACACCAACACTTGTTATTTTTTGTTTGTTGTTTTATTTTTTATAACTGCCATCCTAATGAGTGCAAATTAGTATCTCAATGCCATTCGGGTATTCTTAAACACGTTCTATGCCAGGGAGCACCAAACAACACCAGGAAGCTATTGCAGACCATCTTGAATTGTTAGAAGGCTCTTATTAACTAGTACTAAATCTTGCTTCCCTGTCAGTGACTCTAATTCATTACACATCAGAGTCATTTGGGAGCTTTTAAAAATTTCTCTATCCAAGCTGCAATCCAGACCAATTAAATCAGCACCTCTGAGGGTGGATTCCCAGAATCAGCATTTTTTAAGGCTCCTCAGGTAACTTAAATATGCAGGTAAGGCTGGGAACCACTGCTTAAAGTTCACCCACTGGTCTTAGCCTCCCAACCTGTGATAACCTTATCATTGAGCTTTCTCTGACATCCTTTATTAAATAGCCAGCCTGCAATCCCCCATGGGCCATCCAGTCCTCCTTACCCTCCTAGATATTTTTTTTTTTTTGCCATGGACTGTTACAGTTGACATGTTACATACTGTCTTGTGCATCTGTTTATTGTCTGTTTTGCTCTCTGTTTTTCTTATTGCTGTTTCCCTAGGACATGCAACAATGCCTAACACAGATGAGGTGCTCAGAAATTGTTGAATGACTGAATATGTAAATCTACTCTTATTTCAAATGGCAGCCCTCAGATAGCTAAAAGTAGCTTTTGCATTTCATCTCTGGGCCTTCTTTTCTCTAGTTGAAATCTCTATACTTTCAACCAGTCTTCAAAGACATAGAATAATAAATACAACCATTATGAGCACAATATATCTCTCTTTCACTGAATCAGCAAATAATTGAGCACTTACTATGTAAGCCATCATCTATATATGTAATATTAATTTGTAGTATTACATGTACATTAATACATACTCTAGACTAGAGATTGTGCCAGACACTGGAGATTGTAGCGAAAAAGATAACCAAAGTCAATCAGTGGAATTGGGGCATAGACAACTGTCAATAACATAAGTCTTTTCAGATAACAGTAAATACTGTAAGGAAAATGAAAAATGTTTGTTGGCTGTGGTACATTAACTGGGGGTTAAATTTAATCTGAGACCTGAATGACAAGAAGTCAGTCACTGAAGAATCATTCTAGGAAGAAGGCACCTCAAATCCGGAGGCCCTGGGGTTGGAGGAGATGAGTTGCAGAGGGGCTGTGAGTCAGAGACTCTGAGAAGGACAGGGAAGAGAACCACCATCACCTCCTTTGTTAGTGCCTAACTCAACTAACATGACGTAAGATCAAATGAGTTTTTGGTGGCTACATTAGTCTGTTAAGGTCTTTTTCCTAAGTGTACCATTTTCCTCACTGAATTAAATCTTCTCTATCTAATATTTGTACTGTTGATAGTTAGAACTTAAGTGTAGAAGGGTGATTTAGATGAGCATATCTGGAATTTCTTTTCATCTGAACCCCAGCCAAAACAATCTATCAAACTGCCTATAAAAACACTTCTCAGCTGAATGGAGGGACTTTCTCATTCTCCAACCACTACCAGACTGGTTCCTCATTCTTTTTGGCACCTTGTCTTCTGTGCCAGCTTAACAGAAGTTCTGGACAAGGCCAAAGCCAGGACTTTGCAGGCTGCTTCCATTTGGAGAGGGCCATGCATCTTTATTTTCAGTCAAAAGAGCTCGGGAAAGATGAGAGAATTCTTGATTTTTGGAACCCTGTGTTCTCATTGGTGGGCTCACAGAACAAACAGCCTCTCCCAGACCAGCCACTAACATGCTCTGACAAGTCAGCTCTTCTTTCCCATATTCAAATGTGGGGTTTGGGTCTAGGACAAACTTGTCCAACCCACAGTCTGTCGGGGCACAGCCAGCCCAGGACAGCTTTTAATGCAGCCCAACACAATTTATAAACTTTCTTAACACATTATGAGATTTTTCTGCAATTTTTTTTTTTTAGCTCAGCAGCCATTGTTAGTGTTAGTATATTTTATGTGTGGCCCAAGACAATTCTTCTTCTTCCAGTGTGGACCGGGGAAGCCAAAAGATTGGACACCCCTGGTCTAGGAGTTTTAAGATTCTTTGAAACTTCATTAAAAAGAATGTTTTATTATACTTTAAAAGTTTTTAAAATCCATATATCTTCTGAATATTAATCTGCAGATATCATGCTTTCATTGAAAAGGCATCTTCATTTTCAAGTTAATAAAACAAAATGCTGAGTTTACATGGGGAAGGCAACATTTGTAGACTAAATCAGATGCTGAAACTGACAAGAACACAAATTTGAACTGGGAAGACAATGACATATTGTGGGCACTAAAAGAAATGATCAGGGTGGTGAAAGGAGCCACTGAGCTTATTTATTGGCTACTATCTTTCCAACAGACTTCACAGAATCTGAATTCAATTTGTCCAGGTGAACTGATGGAAGAACAACCATCAAACCACAATCTTTTTTTTCTCTGGGAGAACCTACCTGTAAGCAGAGGCTTCTGCATGGGCTGGAATGGGACACTGTAACAAAATGGCTTTGCATTCAAGTCAAGTAACTGTATGAATGCAAAGTGGCTTGCTCAGTAACAACTGGTTCAAGTTGCTACTGAGCAAGCAGTGGGCTCCTTGCTGATGTTCATAGAAGCCAATACTATGGCCCTGGCTTTTGAGGAAAAAAAAAAAAAAAGACTTCATTGTAAGTTGAATGGCAAGGAAGCAGGAGGCAAAGCTCAAATCTGTCTCCCTGAGCTGGGGGCTATGGCAGGTTTTATAGGCAGAGGGTAATAAGGTGTGATCTGATTGGATCTTGTGATAAGTTAATGCCAGGAGGTATGATGTGACTGTATTATGCCACAAGGTGATGCTACGGCTCGATATGATTGGATCATGGATCATGCCATGAGATGTCCACTTCTTTATTTGGTCCCCATGCCTTGGTCCAAGCACTTAGGTTCCACCCTGTGGTTGCATGCTTCGTTCATCTGGGCTTGGTCAGTTTAACTTGCAACCTGGGGGTCCATGGCAACTAAAACACAACTCACCATTTTATACACAAATTTGGACCAGTTTGGGCTACTCCTGCAGTTACAAAGTTACTATCACTCATTCACTCAGCTTTTACAATCTAATTGAGTAAGTGCACAAAACAGGAATCAACCACATATGTCTGAATGCTAGTTGAACTAAATGCCCTGAAGGAAAGCCACAAGTGCTTGGATGGAAAATAGCTTGTTAATTCAGCTCTCTAAGCCTCATACTCCTCTTACATATAGGAGCTAACCAGGAAAAAATGTTAAGTGACAGGTTCAGATTTTGGTGTACATTAAATGCATGATAAATATATGTGTCAGCAGCTGATGGTAAAGTTACCTTTCTGAAGGTCAATGATGAAAAGATAAATTTTCTTTCCTGTGTCCCAGACTTTCATTCAATTATTTGTGCTCGTGTGTGTCTTTCAGTTCCAAGGAGGGTTTCGGGTCAGTGGAGAAGGTCGTGCTGCTCACGTTTCTCTCGGCGGTTATCCTGATGGCCATCTTGGGGAACCTGCTGGTGATGGTGGCTGTGTGCTGGGACAGGCAGCTCAGGTGAGCAGCAGGAGGGAACCTTTTGAGGAAACATGGGAGTTCTGAGCCGTCCCTGGAGAGTTGGGTGTGAACATTTCCATTTTAATTTGTAATTAAGAAAGAAAGCATTGATGGGAACAATATTTTAAAAATAAAAGGAATGATAAAGGGATTGCAATTAATCCTACAACTCTAATACAACCAGTGTAAACGCTTCAGTGTATTTCCATCCTGTCATTTTTTTTTCTTTGTCAAATGTGTTTATAGTTGTGATCACTATATATACAATTGTTGAGAGCACATATAATCTAACCTCCCCATTTTACTAATGGTTTAGGGAAGATGTGGCTGACAAGGGACAGATCTAGAAATTAAACCTGTGTGTTTTGCACTTCTACTTCATCAGGCCCAACTTTGGCTGCAATTAGAACCACCTGAAGCACTTTTAAAAACTATCATCGTGGGATATTAGTATGTCTCATGTAGTATTTTGGACATAGTTATGTTCAAAAAGTTTTATTTATTGCTAAAATTCAAATCTAATCAGCCATCCTGTATTTTATCTGGTAATCTTTGAGGGGAGAGGTGTTAACTCCCCAGGGTGCCTGAACTAACTGATTTGGAGTGAGACCTCAGCATCAATATTTATTAAAATGCATCAAATGATTCTAGTGTACAGCCTGGGATGAGAGCCTCTGGGCCATAAAAGGGTATAATGAAGCAGTTCCTCTCTAAGTAAGACATGCACACGTCTAATGATGATGCAAATAAAGTGTAAAAGCGCAATTCTGACCAGTGTTATAAATGTGAGTACACAGTAGCCAGTCTACTAGTGTAAAATGGTGGACTGTCTCTACAGTCACAGGGCACACCTTGAGAGAGTTTCCTGAGAATGCCCAACCAAGGACTGATGGGTGGGTGGGATTAACTAGGGAACCCTTGGAAGAGAGAGCATCTCCATTGGCCCTCAAAAGGGACCTGTATGTGCAGGGGAACTCAGATTAGCGCAGAGTGGCCAGAAAGGGGAGGAAAAAGGAGGTTTTGGTATAAGGTAGGTCTGGAGAAGTCAGGAGAGGCTGGACCCTGCTGGGTCTTCTCAGCCATGTTACAGAAGGGGAAACTGAATCTCACGGAATACGCTAAGCATGTGACATTTTCTTTCCTCTTTACCCCTCCCTTCTTTTCTTCTTTCTTTGCTTCCCTTTTCCCTGTTTTTTCTCTTGATCTCTTCTCCCTCCCCTTTTTCCCTTCATCCCTCCCCCTGCCTCTTCTCTTACATTTTTTCACTCACAGGAAAATAAAAACAAATTATTTCATTGTATCTCTTGCTTTTGCGGATCTGCTGGTTTCGGTGCTGGTGATGCCCTTTGGTGCCATTGAGCTGGTTCAAGACATCTGGATTTATGGGGAGATGTTTTGTCTTGTTCGGACATCTCTGGACGTCCTGCTCACAACAGCATCGATTTTTCACCTGTGCTGCATTTCCCTGGATAGGTAAGGACAGAAAAATGTGCACAGTGGAGCTCTGTGTTGGAGACAATGACTTGATGGATATTGAGCAGTGTCTGCCTTTTCTTATTCATTAGAAGGAATGAATCTCAGAGAGGTAAATTTGGTAATTCAGTTATACAGTCACTCTCCAGCCTTTGCAGAGGCCCCCTTTTTAGTCAGGTCCTCTCTGGGGCACTGTAGATGTGCAGATTAGTAAGACCTAGGACCTGTGTGCAAGGAGTTTGCCATCTAAATAGCAATAGATGTCAGCAATCAAGTTTACTGTAGAGCTCTACATTTTATACTAATGGCATGAACAAAATTCCGAAGAAGCTGAGCATCACGAATGAGTACATCTTCCCAGAGGGCAACGGGGGTGGTTCAGAATGAAAATGCCCTATGTTTGAACATAACCTTTTCTTGAAAATATGTTTCTGTAACAATTTGATATACATATTTGTGTATGTGCATGAATTGTGGAGACTCTTTTCCAGAAAGTTACAGATGATAATAAACTTCCCAATAATTTTATATTTTTCGGACCCACGTCTAGAATTTCATTCTTGTTGCATAATTTTATTCTCTTTCTTCATATTTGACTTCAAGAGACCTAATGATTTCCATCTTTGCCTCGTTTGTCACAGATTTATGTATTTATCACTTGTATCATCACTATTCATTTTCCAATTCCTGATAATTTACATTTCACCATAAAGGTAGAATGCAATCTAAAGTCAGATGATTACACAAACATATGCTGTTATCAATGCAGTCGTATCTTAGGGGTTAGCTCTCAGAAAAATGTGGGGTACAAATCACACGTAATCAGAATTACCAGTGACAATGATTTCTTACTGTCTCTTGAGCAGCCCAACAAACCCAAGTTTTCCTCCAGTCTTGAGATAGATCACTGTTTTAAAATTTATTTTTATTTATTCTTATTTATTTTTTATAGAGACAAGTCTCACTATGTTACGCAGGTTGCTCTCGAACTACTGTGCTCAAGTTATCCTCAGGCTTCAGCCTCCCAAAGTGCTGGGGTTACAGATGTGAGCTATTGTGCCCAGACAATCACTGTTCTTTTGAATTGACGACTAGGAAAAGTAGTTGACTGAAACTAGAGATTGTGGTATATCTAACATACAGACTTTTAAACGCTAGCATCACAGTCTTCCCAGAGAATTAATCACACTGGGGGAGGTACTTAGAGACTGAAACCAGTTGAGGGGACAGCAGGTTCGTCTCCTATTTCATGGGACATATGTGCATTGATTGGAATGGCAGGCATAATGGCCTGCTCTATTTAAATTGCTTTCTCTTTTGCTCTGTCAAGAACGTATAGTTGGATTTGCTTAAGTTAAATGCATGTATAATGAGACTCCACTCTATAGCTAGAGATAATGACTCTGGTAAAATTGAACTGATGGCAAGCAACCAGACCCATGGCATGTAATAGTTGGAAATTTGTGTTTATTAGCTTGTTTACAACAATCTGACTTCAGGACATGAAAGACTTTTAAAGACAGTCAGGATACACTATATGAAAGTTCTTATTATAGGAAATACAATGTAAGGAAGTAGAAAATCTATGGAAATCCTGCTGGGTAACTTGCACATGATCATTGTTAAAAATGAGTAGTGAGACTGAAAGTACTACAGGAATTTGGAGAAGGCCAGGCAGGGGAGATGGGGGCAGATGAGGTAATCTCAAGGCCTGGGTAAAAGCAAGAGTAAGAAAAAGAGCCAGTCAGCCACGAAAAAAAAAATGGGAGAAAGTGTAGAATCAACTGTCCGATGTGGAGAGTTTGCTTTGCACAGCCCTGAGAGAAGGTCTAGAGGTTTCCTAGAAAGGTTTGGCTTCAGATTTATGCTTACATACTTTTCAAATCAGGAAAATTTTCCTGAGTAGGTATGAGTTATCATGAAACAGGATGAATTGGTCATTAAGAACCATCTGCTTTAGAATTGAAGAGATTTGGGTTCAAATCCCAGCTTTTAAAATGTTTAGTTCGGAGAATGGCAATAAGTGATTAAGCCTTTCTGAGTGTAAGCCTTTCTTATCTCTAAAACTTGAGGAGGTAGCACCTATTTTGTGTGACTGCAGTTAGGTATAAATTGGATAATCCATTTAAGGCATCACTTTGGCCCAGCTTGTCATGGTACTCCATGTTATTGGATGTTGTTGTTAATGTCAGTTTCTTGTAACTAGCTGTACAACTCATGATCTTTCTCATCAAACTTGCACCTCCTCAGTGAATAGCTGCTCCAACAGCTGCATCATCTAGAAACCAGGTAGTTATTCTAAGAGCAGTCTTTCCTCATCTCCTACATTTAAATAATGAGAAGTCCTGCTCATTTTCTTTCCTAAAGAGATCCTAGTCTATTTCTCTCTATCATTTGTCCAAAGTAATATCATTTCTTGAATAAACCACTCAACACTTTCCTAATTATTCCCTCCAAATATGTTTTATTCCCTCACCATCTACTTGTCACTCACAAGATCAAATAGTCATCTTTTTAAAATGCCGCTCTGATACTGTTGCTCCTTTGCTTAAAACCCTTCAGTGGCTATTCATTGTACTGAAGATCAAGACCAGACTCATACAGGGTTTTTCATCCTCTGTTTGCTGTCCATGTCCCCAGCTTCCCTTCACCCTCTTCCTAACCTCACCCCCAGGGCCGAGTCACCTTGGCCTTCTTTCTAGTTCTTCAGGCCTCTCTGCTCAGTCACCTGAGGCCTTGGCTTTTCCCTCTGCCTGAAAAGCTCCTCTGCCCCTCCTCTCCTGCATGTCTTTCAGATTTTAGCTAAATCTTCTCTTCTTTGCAGAAGTCTTCGCTGACTCCATCAAAACCATTTTTCTCCTTCGTAGAACTCAGTGTAATTATAGTTAAAATCAAGTCTATACTTTCTTCTTAAATGTCTTTCTATTCCAATGGGAGGAAGCTCAAGGCTACGAACTTTGAGCAAGATCCTTGCCCTCAAAGAACTTGCATTGTTATGCGGAGGTTGACCATTAACCAGTCATTGCATAAATACTTATTTAGGTATTTGGCAAACAGGACTGAACAAATGGAGTGGTCAGCACATGCTCTTTGTGAAAGTCATGCCAATAATTGCATTTCTTTCTCTGACAGTGGATGTCAACAACTCCAATACCATAAGTGAGATATCAGATGGGGTTTCTTTTGTTTTATTTTCCTTGGGGAGCTTGGGGATCTTGCCTCCAGCTTGTCTCCAGCTTTCCCTGTCTCATAGTGCTGGAGGGTCCATCCTGAACATTGCAGGGCAATGTTTTAGCCTGGAAGAGTATGGTTTTATTTATCATCTAGTGTCTGTTTTGCTGTGTTCTTCCCATGCTAACAGTTTGGTTCAGCTGGGCTGGGCCAAAGCACAGAGTGAATGTCTCAATGAGATGTGATGTCCTTGTTAACCATGTTATTCCTGGCAGTATGCCATGTCCTTCTCTCTAGAGCTGCTACAAGTCTTCTGGGATCAGTCACAAGGGGTAGTTCCTTTGAACAAGAGGACTCACTTTGATTTGTAACTCCTCTCAGATGGCAGACTCCTGGATCAAAGCAAAATGTAGAACTCCTTTAGTATTACAAAATGCATTTTCCCAACTCCCATTCTTAGCTCACTGTGCTTCCTGGTGCTTTCAGAATTGAATTATGTTAATAAAAATTTATTGCCTCCTTAAAAATAATTTCCAAAGTATAATTAAAATAAATGCACCATCTAGTATGGGTCATAGGAGATCAAAAACTGCTTTAAAAGCTTTAGAGTACAGTTGATTTTTTAAGATCTAAAGTTCTGTGGTGAATAAAAACTAACCAAGTAGTCATAACAGAGTACTAGTTTTAAAAGTGAAATATAAGACAGCCATTGAAAACCATGAGAAATAATGACGCGTGTTGTCCTAGAAAGATATCACTGTTGTATTATGTTGGGGGGGGAAAGAAGCAAGTGGCAGACTATAATGCTTAGCATAATTCCACTTTTATAAAATAAATATAGAGATGCATGTATCTGGGTTTACATGAGTGTGTGTGGAGAGAGAGAGAGAGAAAGAGAGAGAGAGAAAGAGAGAGAGAGAGGGAGAAAGAGAGAGAGAGAGAGAGAGAGAGAGAAAAAGAGAGATTGAGAATGAAAAAGAAAGAACATGAATGAATTTTCACCAAACCATTAACAGTTGGTTATTTGAGGGGTAGGGCATAGGGTGTAGTGCTGGCCAGAGTGGATGGTCAGTTGAACTGGGGTTGGGAGCCTTCACTTTTACTAATTTCTGTAATATACATTTTAAACTTCAATTTTCCCTTTGCTAGAAGGTAACCTTCTCAAATGCAAGTCCATCCACAATAGCCTTTTAGCTGAAAATGTTGCTAGAATGGCGCATTCCTCAGTTCTCTGAGAACATTCTGCTTCAGTGCTGGAAGTCCCCTCTGAGGTCAGAACAAACCAGGGAGCATGGAAATCTTCCTGACCAGTGTGTTCTCTCTGCTTTCTCACCAAGCACACTCACTTCTCCCTCAAGGGAGCCCTCACCATCTCTTATGGGTGCATCACTCCCACATTGATCTTGGTTAACCTCCTCCCTGTTCACAAGCTTGTATTTGATTTTTTCTAACAGTCCCTTTTCTAATTCTCACAGATTTTTAAAGTCACAATATTAATAATACCTGAGCATTGTAAAAAAAAGGTCATCAGTTCACAAGTAAAACTAAAAATGTCCCCAGTTCTTTCAATATCCACTTCCACAGCTGCATAACCTGAGGTAACCACTGTAAATAGCAACTGCCTGTAAATGCCAGTGATTTCATATGTAATAAGCAGACTTATTTGAATATATTTTGAGTTTACAATTTAAGTATGCCCTTGAAGAGGGCTTGTACTATATATATGCCAGTGAATTACCTGAATGTAACATTTTTACCAACTTGCTTATTGGATGATCTATTAGCAATGTTTCTTTCAGCAGCATGCGGCAGATAATAAATTGATTGTTCAAATAACTGAAAAGTCTGGCTTCAGACATGGCTCTCTATAAGGATTTGAACAATGTCATTTAGTTTAAGTTTGCCCCTCTCTGTTTCCCCCTCCTCTTTGTCTCCATCTTGCCTTCTCATTCTCCCTGTTTACCTCCCTCTCTATTTCCCTATGTCTATCCCTCTCTTTCTATCTGTCCCTCTTTGTCCCTATGCTGTCCATCAGCTCTGGTTTCTTGTTAGATTTTTTCTTAGGCTGGGTTCTTCCACCAGGAAAGAAAAATAGTCACAGGCAACAAATCTTAAACCATCCTTAACACGCAAGTCCATAGGAAGAGAAACCTAAGCGCTGTTTCTCATGGAAGAACTTTCGTTGGCTTTGCTTGAGTCAAACACTCTTCACTTAACCAGTCACTGTGGTGTGGAGACGACACATCCTGGTTACTGGGCAGAGGTCAGGCATCATGACTCCCAACTTTACCAAAAGCATGTGGTGTGAAGGAAAGGCAGTTCCCACTGGAAAGACGGGTGTTGGGCAGACAAGAAGAGGAGATACCAATTGCCCTTAGGCTGGCCAGACCCTACAGGTATCTTTATGGAGCCTCCACAGCAAAACAGAGGTATATCATCCCCAAGTCCTCCCTATATTAAGCCAAATATTTCTAGATCCTTCTGCTGGCCTCATAAGCCATACTTTTCAGACTTTTAACCATTTTTATCCCCTTTCTCTGAACATGCTATACTTCGTCCTTCACTTAGCATCAAATGTAATTCCCTTTTTTTAAAAAAGTCAATTTCACTTCATTGAAGACAGCATTCTCCATAGTATGGCAAAATTCTCTTTTGGATACATCCAGCTGAATTGTCACCCTTCCTCTTCACAGCTCGAAAATGTGATGTGTTTCATCTGCAAAATTCTCCAACAGTTTCTTAGTCTCAGATCCTCTTTTAAACAGGTTTACTTATAAAACATACGATTCTTACTTCAAGGTTGCATGTTTAATCTTGTGCTGGAGATAAATGTGTTTGCATTTCTTAATGATCTCCCCGGAGTATAATTCAATTTTGGAATGTGTAAATGAAAAGTGTCTGTCATTGTGAACTGTGTCACACAATTACATTTGTTTTCCCAATAGGATTGAAATGCATTTCACAAGGAAATTATATTAAAAGTTTCTCCTTCTCATACACCCTTTTAGGGCAGGTTCAGGCTTCGTACATAATAATATTTGTTGGTCAAATTTCATGCCAGAGGGTATGAACTGTTATTTTTATATTCATTTCATCAAACATTTATGGAGTGCTTACTAATTACTACGAGTTGTTCTGGACATTGTAAATACAGTGGTGAATGATCAGAAAAAGCTCTGAATCATGGAACTTCTTGTCTAGTTGGGAATACAGAGAGTACACAGATAATTACAGTAAAATTGGTGACCATTGAGTACTATAAGGAGAAGAAAAAAAAAGCTATTGGAGTCTGCTAAGTTGCAATCTCCAAAGCAGGGTAGGCTCCTGAGAAAGTGATGCTGCTGCCGAGATCTGTAGGTGCTGTGGGTATCAGTAGGGGACAGGGAAGTTGGTGAGGACTAGGGAGTGGCTGCTCCTGAAAATACATGTGAAAACCCCCAGGAAAGTCCTTGTTAACTAAAAACTAAATTCTTAGCTTGCCTTTCACTGCTTTTCCAACGTATTCTCAGTCTGATTTTCCTACCTCAACTCCTCCCCATGAGTGATCTGTTTTCTTTCCCTGACAGTGATATGTTTCCTCAAACCTGTATGTTGCTACCTGTGCCTTGGGTTTCTTTTATTTTTCTGGCAAACATCCACCTTTCTTCAATAGTCAGATAACATGTGTCACCTTCTCCAATGATTGGCTGGGCTCCATTCATAAAAATTTGTCATTTCTTCCTCTGAGCTCCCATGGAGTATTGAATCTAAGCATCGTGGTTAATACAAGGTTCTTAGTATGTGCATCTCAATAATTGTTTGGTTTGTCTGCCTTGTTCTAGAATATAAACTTCTTGAGAGTAGGCCTTATGCCATCTATTCATGTGTTTTTCTTTCTGGACCATAATCGCTGTTCCATACATGTTTGGCTGAGCTTAGAACGCTGAGATGTGACTTTTGGTTGTTTGATATGACTCTGGGATTAGTTTCTCTGTCCTCACAGAACTCTCAATATAGAAAGTGGTTAAGAATGAGACCTGAGGTGCTAGGCTGCTTAGGTTCAGTCACAGCTTGACTGGTTGTCAAGGGTTTGACCTTGGAGAAGTGAGAAACGTTTTCTGGACTTTGTCTTATCTGTAAAATTTGTGTTATTAATAGAAAATCTTTTCCCTTCTCTTTTATGACTAGTGAGGAATAAATAACTGAGTGTTTATTCTAAAAACTGAATAATAAACTGAATAATACATAGACCAGTGCATGGTACTTGGTAAGTGTTCAATTAATGTTAGCCACAAGGACTATTCCATTATTGTTTTCCTCTCTAAATGCAAATTGCTAGAGGCTGTAGCGAGGGCCTTCCCAGACATTGATAGTCATCTGGTTCTTTCTGACTCATAGCTGAGTACCCTTGAAGGTTAGATCCTTAGCCTTCCAGCCCTGAATATGTCCCCTCTTTCCTTTGGAAACCTCATTTATCCCGTGGCTTCACCTGCACCTCTGCTCTTGTCTCTCCCTCACCCCTCTCACACACTGGGCTCTGGGGTTCTATCTCTGTCTGTCTGCTCAGCATCTTGTCTTAAACATCTTTCTGTTTTCTCAAACCTCAGTGTGCTCCAAGTAGACATTTTTTGTCGTAAACTAGTACTATATCCTCTTCCATATTGTACATTGAAGGTGAATCTATTAGTCGTCTTTCAGTCATTGAAACACAATTTTTTGAGGTCATCTTTTACTTATTTCCCATGATCAGCTGGATACCAAACCACACCTATTCTTTTCATAAATACCTTTTAAATACCTTTTATAAATACCTTTTAAAACATTTTATTTTATAAAAATTATATATATATATATATATAATAAAACCTAAAATTTTATTTAGGTATAATAATGTATACATGTATTTAGAAATAATGTATACATTATTTCATCACCTAGATATTAATAATCCCAGTACCTAATATGATTTTCTGCTCCTCTCCCTCCTCCCACCCTCCACCCTCAAGTAGACCCAATGTCTTTTTTTCTCTTTTTTGTTTTCTTGAGTTCTCGTCATTTAGTTCCCATTTGTAAGTGAGAACATGCAGTATTTGGTTTTCTCCTTCTGTATTAGTTTACTAAGGATAATGGCCTCTAGCTCCATCCATGTTCCTGCAAAAGACATGATTTTGCTATTTTACATGGCTGCATAGTATTCCATGGTGTACATGTACCACATTTTTGTTATCTAAAGTGTCATTGTTGGGCATTTAGGTTGATTCTATGTCTTTTCCATTGTGAAGGGTGCTGCAATAACCGTTTGGGTGCATGTGTCTTTATGGTAGAATGATTTATATTCCTCTGAGTATATACCCAGTAATGGGATTGCTGGGTTGAATAATAGTTCTGCTTTTAGCTCTTTGAGGAATCGCCAAACTGCTTCCACAATGGTTGAACTAATTTACACTCCCTCCAATGGTGTATAAGTGTTCCCCTTTTTCCACAACTTCACCAGCATGTGTTATTTTTTGACTTTTTAGTAATAGCCATTGTGACTGGTGTGAGATGGTATCCCATTGTGGTTTTAATTTGCATTTCTTTAACAATCAGTGATATTGAACTCTTTTTTTATATGCTTGTTGGCTGCATGTATGTCCTCTTTTGAAAAGTGTTTGTTCATGTCCTTTGACCATTTTTTAATGGGATTGTCTTTTTTTATTGTAAATTTGTTTAAGTTCCTTATAAATGCTGGATATTAGACCTTTGTCAGATGCATAGTTTGAAGATATTTTCTCCCATTCTGTAGTGTCTGTTTGCTCTGTTGGTAGTTTCTTTTGATGTGTAGAAACTCTTAAGTTTAGATCTCATTTGTCAATTTTTGCTTTTGTTGTGATTGCTTTTGGTCATGAAATCTTTGCCTGTTCCTATGTCCGGGATGGTATTACCTAGTTTCTGTTCCAGGGTTTTTATAGTTTTGGGTTTTACATTTAAGTCTTTAATCCATCTTGAGTTGGCTTTTGTATAAGGTGTAAGAAAGGGGTCCAGCTTCAGTCTTCTGCATATGGCTAGCCGGTTACCCAGCACCATTTATTGAACAGGGAATCCTTTTCCCAATTGTCTGTTTTTGTCAGCTTGGTCAAAGATTAGATAGTTGTAGGTGTGTAACTTACTTCTGACCCTCTATTCTGCTCCACTGGTCTATGTTTCTGTTTTCATACCAGTACCATGCTGTTTTGGTTACTGTAGCCCTGTAGTATAGCTTGAAGTCAGGTGAGGTGATGCCTCCAGCTTTGTGCTTTTTGCTTAGGATTGCCTGCACTATGTGGGTTCTTTTTTGGTTCCATTTTAATTTTAAAGTAGTTTTTTTTCTACTTCGTGAAGTATGTTTTTGGTAGTTTGATAGAAATAGCATTGAATCTGTAAATTGCTTTGGACAGTACAGCCATTTTAACAATATTCATTCTTCCCAGCTATGAACATGCAATGTTTTTCCATTTCTTTGTGTCATCTCTGATTTCTTTGATCAGTGTTTTGTAATTCTCATTGTAGAGATCTTTCACCTCCCTGGTTAGGTGTATTTATGGTATTTTATTCTTTTTGTGGCAGTTGTGAATGGGATTGCCTTCCTGATTTGGCCCTTGGCTTGGCTGTGGTAGGTATATAGGAATGCTAGTGATTTTTGTACATTGATTTTGTATCCCAAAACTTTGCTGAAGTTGTTTATCAGCTGAAGGAGCTTTGGGGGCAATACTATGGGGTTTTCTAGATATAGAATCATGTTATCTGCAAAAAAGGGTAGTTGGACTTCCTCTCTTCCTATTTGGATGCTCCTTATTTCTTTCTCTTGCCTGATGGCCCTGGCTAGGACTTCCAATATTAGTGGAAGAGAGACGGCATTCTTGTCTTGTGCCAGTTTTAAAGGGGAATGGTTTCAGCTTTTGCCATTTCATTATGATGTTGGCTGCGAGTTTGTCATAGATGGCTGTTACTATTTTGAGGTATGTTCCCTCAATACGTAGTTTTCTGAGAGATTTTAACATAAAGAGCTATTGAATTTTATTGAAAGCCTTTTTCTGCTTTTATTGAGATTATCATGTGGTTTTTGTCTTTAGTTCTGTTTATGTGATGCATCACATTTATTGGTTTGTGTTCTGTTTATGTGATGCATCACATTTATTGGTTTGTGTATGTTGAACCAACCTTGCATCCTGAGGATGAAGCCTACTTAATCGTGGTGGATTAGCTATATGATGTGCTTGTGGATTCAGTTCACAAGTAATTTGTTAGGGATTTTTGCATTGATATTCATGTAAGGATACTGGCCTGACTTCTTGTTTCTCTGCCAGGTGTTGGTATCAAGATGAGTTGGGGAGCAATCTCTCCTCCTCAATTTTTTGGGAGAGTTTCAGTAGGAATGGTACCAGGTATTCTTTCTACATCTGGTGGAATTAGGCTGTCAATCCATCAGGTGTGGGCTTTTGTTGATTGGTGGGCTATCTATTACTGATTTAATTTCAGAGCTAATTATTGGTCGGTTCAGGGGATGAATTTCTTCCTGGTTCAGTCTTGGGAGGGTGTATGTGTCCAGGAATTTATCCATCTCTTCTAGGTTTTCTAGTTTGTGTGCATAGAGGTGTTTGTAGTAGTTTCTGACTAGTTTTACTTCTGTGGGATTAGTGGTAGCATCCTCTTTGTCAGTTCTAATTGTGTTTATTTGGATTTTCTCTCTTTTCTTCTGTATTACTTTAGCTAGTATCCTATCCATCTTTTTCATGTTTTCAAAAACCTAACTTCTGGGTTCATTGATCTTTTGAATGTTTTTTTTTTTTTGTCTTTATTTCCTTCAATTTAGTTCTGATTTTGGTTATTTCTTGTCTTCTGCTACATTTGGGGTTGATTTGTTCTTGCTTCTCTAATTCTTTCAGTTGTGATGTTAGGTTGTTCATTTGACATCTTTATAACTTTTTGATGCGGGCATTTAGTGCTGTGAATTTCCTCTCGACACTGCCTTTGCTGTGTCCCATAGACCCTGCTATGTTATATCTTTCTTCTCATTAGTTTCAAAGAACTTCTTGATTTCTGCCTTAATCTTATTACTTACCCACAAGTCATTCAGGAGCATATTGTTTAATTTCCATGTAATTGCATGGCTTTGAGTGACTTTCTTAGCCTTGACTTCTATTTTTATTGCACTGTGGTCTGAAAGTGTGTTTGGTATGATTTCTGTTCTTTTGCATTTGTTGAGGATTGTTTTATGTCCAATTATGTGATTGATTTAAGAGTATGTGTCATGTGGTGATGAGAAGAATGTATATTCTGTTGTTTTTGGGTAGAGAGTTCTGTAGAAGTCTATCAGGTCCATTTGGTCAATGTTGAGTTCAGATTCTGAATATCTTTGTCAATTTTCTGCCTCCATGATCTGTCTAATGCTGTCAGTGGAGTGTTGAAGTCTTCCACTATTACTGTGTGGGCATTTTTGTCTCTTTGTAGGTCTCTAAGAACTTGCTTTATGAATATGGGTGTTCCTGTGTTGGGTGCATATGTATTTAGGTTAGCTAGGTCTTGTTGAATGTAACCCTTTGCAATTATGTAATACCCTTTTTTGTCCTTTTCAATCTTTGTTAGTTTGAAGTCTGTTTTGCCTGAAATTAGGATTGCAATCCCTGCTTTTTTCTGTTTTCCGTTTGCTTGATAGGTTTTTCTCCATTCCTTTAAGTCTATAGGTGTCATTAAGTGTGAGATGAGTCTCTTTAAGACAGCATACCTCTGGGTCATGTTTTTTTTTTGTTTTTGTTTTTGTTTTTGTTTTTGTTTTTGTTTTTTTGAGACAGAGTCTCACTCTATCCCTCAGGCTAGAGTGCAGTGCTGGGATCTTGGCTCACTGCCAGTTCTGCCTCCGAGGTTCACGCCATTCTCCTGCCTCAGCCTCCTGAGTAGCTGGGACTACAGGTACCCACTACCACACCTGGGTAATTTTTCATATTTTCAGTAGAGACAGATTTCACCGTGTTAGCCAGGATGGTCTTGATCTCCTGACCTTGTGATCTGCCTGCCTCGGCCTCCCAAAGTGCTGGGATTACAGGCATGAGCCACCGTGCCTGGCCAGGTCATGCTTTTTTTTTTTTAATCCAGCTTGCCACTCTGTGACTTTTAAGTGAGGCATTTAATCCATTTACATTCATGGTTAATGTCGATATGTGTGGATTTGATTCTGTCATTGTGTTGTTAGCTGGTTATTATGCTGGTTTGTTTGGGTGATTGCTTTATATATCATCAGTCTGTGTATTTAAGTGTGTTTATGTATTACCTGGTAGCAGTCTTTCTTTTCTGTATTTAGTGCTCCTTTCAAGATCTCTTGTAAAGCAGGTCTGGTGGTAACAAACTCCCTCAATATTTGCTTATCTGAAAAGAATTTTACTTCTCCTTCACTTACAAAGCTTAGTTTGGCTGGAAATGAAATTCTTGGTTGAAGATATTTCTTCAAGAATGTTGATTATAGGACTACAATTCTTTCTGTCTATAGGGTTTCAGGTGAGAGGTTTGCTTTCAGCCTGATGGTGTTCCCTTTGTAGGTGACCTCCTCTCTCTCTCTAGCTCTGTTTAACATTCTTTCTTTCATTTTTATCTTAAAATATCTGAGGATTATGTGTCTTGGGGATGATCTTCTTGTGTAGAATCCTGCAAGAATTCTCTGTATTTCCTGAATTTGACTGTTGGCCTCTAGCAAGTTTGGGGGAGTTTCCATAAATCATATTCTGAAATATGCTTTCCAAGTTGTTTGCTTTCTCCCCATCCCTTTTAGGGATGCCAGTGATTTATGGATTTGGCTTCTTTTCATAATAATACACTTCTCAGAGGGTTTCCTTATTCCTTTTAATTATTTTGTCTTTATTTTTGTCTAACTGTCTTATTTTAGAGAGTCAGTCTTCAAGTTCTGAGAAAGTTTCCTCAGCTTGATTTATTCTGCTGTTAATATTTGTGATTGCATTGTGAAATTCTTGTATTGTGTTAGTCAGGTCTGTCAGATCCATTATTTTCTTTTTTTATACTGGCTATTTCATCTTTCAACTTCTGTATCATTTCATTGTGTGTCTTGGTTTCCTTGGATTGGATTTTGCCATTCTGCTGAATCTTGATAATCTTCATTCCTATTCATATTCTGAATTATATTTCTGTCATTTCAGCCAGCTCAGCCTGATTAAGAACTCTCACTGGAGAACTTGTGCAGTCATTTGGAAACATAACAATGCTCTAATCATTTGAGTTACCAGAGTTTTTGCACTGGTTGTTTTTCATCTCTGTATGTGGGTATTCCTTTAACTGCAGTGTAGATTGAGTACAGTCAATAGACTCCTTTCCTGCATGTTTTCACAGGGCCAAAGCATTGTGTACAGTCCTTGTTTGAAGCTGACTTCTTGTCTTTGGTTTCAGAGGTGGGTATGTAAATGAGGTATTTTTGGTGTTAAAGCATTGAGGTGTGGTCCTGTGGATGGCACTTAGACATATGGTCTATTGGTAGACTCTTGTTCAGTTGTGTGGCTCCACTGTTTCCTCACAGTTGCAGCTGTGTTCCCTCTAAAGGCTCTGAAGGTGTGGTTCTTCTCCCCCTTGCATCCTGGCTGTAGATCATGGCTTGGAACTCCTGGGCTGCCCACTGTAGCTCTGGGGCAATCTCAGTATTCATGTTCCTTCCGGCACTTGGAGGCAGCAGAGGAAGGGACCTTAGTAGTGGTTGTGGTCAAGGGTCTTTTGCTTGTCTTTTGGAGGCTCCACCCCAGAGAGATTGAGGTCAGGAGTTGCTCAGTGCAATCAGCCCAGGCTGGAGGGTATGTGCTGGGGCCCAAGTCAGGGATTACCTGTCTGGTGCAAGCAGAAGGAGTAGGTGGGACCCATGAGAAATGGTCTGGCCTCCTCTCCTTGGGTCAAGTGCAGCTTGTTGGAGGTGTAGAGAAGGCACTTAAGGTCTTTGCTCCTTCATTAGTCCAAGAGCAGCAAGGGCAGCTCCACTGCAGAGGCAGTGGCAGAGAGGCTTTCAGTTGCCCCTGGAGTCTCTGTCCAGGGAGGTCCTGAGTTGCTACTGGCTCAATATCTCTGGCAGGGGATGGCTGGAGGTCCAGGCCTGGAGGAACTACCTGGTGAGCAGATATGGGCACCCACTTAAGTCTGGTTACTTTAACATAGGGCTGCTGCAATATGCTGGGTGCCTGCTCCAGTTGCTGGTCACCTTGAATTTCCTACTACCTGGAGGTATCTACAGTGAAAAGTGCAAAACAGCTGGGAGCTCCATCCCAGGAAGGTACATACTTGTTACCAGCCCAAATGCACCTGTTAAGAGGTGGCCAGGGACCCCAGTTGGAAGGTTTTGCCTAGTGAGGAGGAATGGGGTTGGAAGTTCACTTTAAAAAGCAGTCTGACTACATTTTTGTAGAGTAGCTGTGCTATGCTGGGGATTTGCTTTAGGCCCCAGTCACCTCAGACACTCCAAAGCCCAAAGGGTAGAACAGCTAAGTCACCCAAACAGCAAAGATGGCATCGCAACCCTTCCTCTGAGAGCTCCATCCCAGGGAGCTTCTGTTGGCCAGAGAGCCCCAGCAGGGGTGGCTGGAGGCCCCAGTTAGAAGGTTCTGCCCAGTGAAGAGGAGCAGAATCAAGGCCCACTTAAAAAAGCAGTCTGACCACGTTTTCATAGAGCAGCTATGCTGTGCTAGGGAACAGCTTCTGCCCCTGGTCAACTTGGACTCTCCAAAATCCAAAGGCTAGAATGGCTAAGTCACCCAACAGCAAAGATGGCAGCCCACGCCTCCCACTGGGAGCTCTGTCTCACAGAGGTGCAATGCTGCTACCAGTGGCTGACTGGAATTCCAAGCCAGTGGGGCTTATCCTGTGAGGTACTGTGGAAATGGGGCCTGCAGACTGTTGCTGCTCAGCCCCCTAGATTAATGCCCCTTCTAGGGGTATGTACAGGGATCTAACCTTCTGCTTTGCCAGAGTTGCAGCTACTTTTGCCAGGAAGCACAGGAAGCCCAGGTATCTAGGGTTCCCAGGTCTCTGCACGTGCCTGAGCAGCTGCTCTGACAAGACTCCATGTAGCTCTATGTGTCACACTGAAGGCTCTTGTCCAGTGGGTTCACAGGGGAATCTCCTGACCCAAGGGTTGTAAAGATCTGTGGCAGAATCATGGGTTCCAGGAGTCACACATTCATTCACTACTTTCCTGGGCAGGGGAGGTTCCCCTGGATCCATGTCACTCCCAGGAGGGCCAGCGTCCTGCCTTGCTTATCTTCATTCTCTGTGGGTCGAGTTGCTTCCTTGAGTAGTCCCAGTATGTGGATGTGGATGTGCCAGTTGAGGGTGCTGTATTTACTCGCTTCTTTCATTCCTCTCCATGAGAGCTGTGCACACTAGCTGCTTCTAGTCTGCTGTCTTGGCCACCTCCTATAAATATCTTTGAAATACATCTTCTTCTTCTTTATTACTTCTTCCCATCTCATTTCTGGATTACTGTAATAGCTCCTGAGTTATTCTTCCTGTATATTACCTTATCTATCAAGTTCATCATTAAATATGTCTTTTTCTTGTGTGTCCTCAGCCCATAAAGCTTCTAGGGCACTGCATGGTCTTCTCCTCTTTCTAGATAGAGTCACTTTTGTCTAGCCTTGTCCCACTTACCAGTGTCACCAAGGCATAGACTTCAGCAGATGTGGGTTTAAGACTAAGTTCTACCATAACCTAGTTTTATGATCTTGGGCAAGTGGATTCAACTCTCCAAGCCCCAGTTTTCTCATATTTGAAATGAGGATGGGTGCTGCCTTGTAGAGTTCCTTTAGAAATTAGATATAACATAGAATACACTTCCTGCCATATAGTGTGCCATCAATAAATGAATGGTGTATGTAGCAGGAATAGTAGTAGTTGTAGCAGGTGAAAAGAATGTGGACAATTACAATATAGTTAGGAAAATACTGTGTTACTGTTACAGATACATACAAGGTACTGTAAAAAACCAGAGCAGAGATGGAGAACCATTCACTGATTTTGAGGGCCAGTGAGGACTTTACAGGGAATGTGACCCCTGATCTGAGTCTCAATGAGTCAGTGGAACAATCACTCAGTATCTGCTGGCAGATTGATTAATTAATATATATGCTATAAAATAACACTTTGGTAACCTCTATGTGTGTCCAGTAAGCTCTGCCAAGGTGTTTTTAGATGACATTTTTGGCAGGTTATTCTTTTTCCTGTAGTCTGTTATAAAATGCCTTTCTAGATGGCTGACACTCCCTTTCTTACAAATTTTATTATCATGAAGGTACAGAATAATTTTTTTTTTTAGATGGAGTCTCACTCTGTCACCCAGGCTGGAGTGCAGTGGCAGGATCTCATCTTACTGCAACCTCTGTCTACTGGATTTAAGCAATTCTCCTGATTCAGCCTCCCGAGTAGCTGGGATTACAGGTGCTCGCCACCATACCTGGCTAATTTTGTATTTTAAGTAGAGACAGGATTTCACCATGTTGGCCAGACTGGTCTCAAACTCCTGGCATCAAGTGATCCACCCGTCTCGGCCTCTCAAAGTGCTGGGATTACAGGCGTGAGCCACCGTGCCCACCCACAGAAGAATATTTAAGATAGGAACATAATAAACATTAAATCTGAAGATTGCTCATGGGATTATAATTCCTGCAAGGGCCCAAACTGATGTCCTCCAGATCTCTGACAGAAAGGAGTCTCTCTCTGTCCCCCTACCCCTACAGTTTTTCCTTCCTGGAACCCACAGTCCTGCCTCTGCTCTTGGCTATTTCCTCAGCCCCTCTTCCTGTCTCCAGGTCCTGGTGAATATCTCTGCTGGGTCTTCCTCACTGATCCTCCAGGTGCCCGGAAGTTTTCCAAGCCTGGGAACCACAGGGAAGTTGCCTTTAGTTTTTCTTAAAGCTACTACTGCTCTTCTGTCTTCTCCACCTCCTCAAAGGGGGAACAAGGGGAACTAAAATATAACCAGAAAGAATTACTAAGAACAGAAACACAAGTTTCTTCATCCAGAGCTCTGCTACAAAAATGTATTGAACCACCATTTGCTAGGAGGACTGCTATTCAACCAGTGAACCCCACAGCTGCCCCAAGCTATGCATGACCTGTTTACCCTGTTGTTATCTATTGGCATGTAATATTTACATCAAAACTCAGCAGCTTAAGCGACAATGTATGATTACTAGATCTTACATGTAACCAACTCCATTACACATAGCAAATATGGCCTTAATGCTTTCATTCGCCTTTAGAGACCAATTCATTCACCTTTATATTTCTTAGAATCAACTGTTAGGGAAAGATGTTGAACCAAGTGACTTTTTATTATTTGTTAAATAATGTAGAGCTCACAATTCCAAAATATATTTGAGTCTGTTTATAATAATATGTATTAAACAGATATTTATGTGCCAAGAACTTCCTATGTTTTAAACATATTATTTCATCAATTCTGACAGTGAAAGAGAGGCATATTTGGAGGTAGACATAATTATTCCCACTTTGAAGATGAGAAAACTGGATCTTCTTGAGGTTAGTAACTGATTCTAAGACCACAGAACTAGTAAGTAGTTAAGGCAGGGAAAGTTGGTACCCAATTGTGAAGACATAAAGTTGCCTGCTAGTATCCCCTCCAATTCTCACAGTCTAGAATTCCAAATTATTATCACTGCTTCTTGTGCCTTTTCTGTGGTTGGGAGGGCAGGAATGAAGAGGTAGAATTTTCCTTAATTGCAGAAGGAGCACGGAAGGGATTAGCATGGTGCTTAAAATACATGGCTGTCTACTAAGAGTTGTCAAAGTAAATTGTGTCCCCAGAGACATTTAAAAGCAATTTGATCACACATTTGCACATGGCTGCAGTGGGAGAAGCTGGTGGCTGGTCTACAAAAGCGGATTTTAATGGAGTTTTATGAGCAATACTTTTGAAATGTTTTGCATAAGAAATTACTTTGTAAATATCCTTGCTTCATTTTAGTTAATCCTGGCCATCTGGAACTTCACTCATCATTTGAACATTCATTTAACTACTTTGTAAAAGTTTTTTGGTTAAGGAAGAATGGGAGATACCCAATGGAAGGCTGGAGAACATATCTTGCTGATTCATGTATTCCTGAGATGAGACAATTACTTTTCCTGTTCAACACTGTCAACCTAGCATATGAATCAACAACTCCTTCTCTTGACTTTGTTTTAATTCAGCTTCTTTAGTAAAGCACGCAGCAATGTTGATTATGATGGATGTTTCCCAGCTTAAAAATCTTTTGGTAACTCCTCCTACCCTAATATTCAAAACCTCTAAGACAATGGTTCTCGAAGTGTGGTCTCCAGTCCACTAGCAACAGCATAACCTGGGAACATATCAAAAATACAAATTATTTGGCCCCACTCCAGACCTATCAGCAATCTGTGTTTCAACAAATCCTCTAAGTGATTCTGACAGATGATACCATTTGAGAACCACTGCTCTGAGACGTGCCCCAGTCAGTCATTTTAGGCTTATTTTTGTCTACTTCCTTGTAAACACCCTACAATTTCATGAACTTTACTCTTATGTTTATAGGGATATATGGATATAGGAATATACATTTATGGGTATGTATTTCATATATATAATTGCTCTCTTCAAGCCTTTGCTATGCCGTCTACAGCACCTAGAATACACTTTCTCATCCACCATCCTGACCCAGTCTCTAACATTTGACTTAAAAAACCACTATTGAAGAAAGTCTTTCCCTATCCCTCTACTAGATATGCCTATTCACATCTCCAAAATTTGGTAACATATTTTTATGGAATTTATTGTACTTGGTAGTGATTGAGAGTTTATTATTTTTAAAAAATCCAGTTTGTCAGTATCCACAATATATCTGGCACTGTACTAGTGATCATGGACACAAAACAGAACAAGGCAAACATTGCTGCCCTCATGGAGCTTATACATCAGTTGGGGGACAGTTTTCCCACCTCCTGTCCTAGATCATTTTCTTTTTGAGAGGCACAGGTGTCCTGTGCTTCTGGGTATCCCCTAGGCTATATTAAGTTATGGTGAGCAAAGTGAAAGGCAATGCAGTGGTTTTTGGTCCATATAGGATGCACCAGAACATAGTGCTGTCCTTGTGGCACCCCACTCTTAAGAGATAGCGACATGCTATAGCACATGTAGAGGACAAGGAGCTCCACTCCTGCTATTCGTGAAAATCCCCTTATCTAAACCAGGAGTCCTCAATCTCAGCACTACTGACATAGACCAGTATTGTTATTGGTGCACTGTAGGATATTGAGCAGAATTTCTGACCTCTACCCACTGGATGCCAGTAGCATTTCCTTCCCAGTTGTGACGACAACAACAACAAAGTCTCCAGACATTGTCAAATGTCTCCTGGTGAGCAAAGTCATCCCTGGTTGAGAGCAACAGGGAATTTTTTACCTGCAGAAAATAAGACTTCAGAGGGATGTAAAAGCTCACTTTAGGTGCCTCTAGAAGCACTATGCAGAAAAAGAATTAGATAGAAATTTAAATTAAGCCAGAGGGAAAAACTGGAAGTTACCAAAAATTGATTTTTAGAGGAAACTTTCTTAACTTTAGCATGCCCTTGAGTTTAGAATGTACTGCAGTAGGACCTGGTGAGTTCCAAATCCCTAGAAAAATTAAGCAGGTTTGGGTACACACTTCATTTTAGAGGGGATGTATTAGCCCATTTTCACACTGCTGGTAAAGACATACCAAAGACTGGGCAATTTGCAAAAGAAAGAGGTTTAATGGACTCACAATTCCACATGACTGGGAAGCCTCACAATCATGGAAGAAGGGGAAAGGCACACCTCACATGGTGGCAGACAATAGAAGAGAGCTTGTACAGGGAAACTCCCCTTTATAAAACCATCAGATATTTTGAGACCCACTCACCATCATGGGAACAGCATGGGGAACACCCACCCAGTGATTAAACCACCTCCAACTGGGTTCCTCCCACAACACATGAGAATGGTGGGAGCCACAATACAAGATGAGGTTTGAGTGGGGACACAGCCAAACTATATCCTTCCACTCCTGGCTTCTCCCAAATTTCATGTCCTCACATTTTAAAACCAATAATGCCTTCTCAACAGTTCCTCAAAAGTCTTAACTCATTTCAGTATTAAATCAGAAGTCCACAGTCCAATGTCTCCTCTGAGACAAGGCAAGTCCCTTTTGTCTATGAGCCTGTAAAATCAAAAGCAAGTTAATTACTTTCTAGATACAATGAGGGTACAGGCATTAGGTAAATACAGTCATTCCAAATGGAAGAAATTGACCAAAACAAAGGGGCTACAGGCCCCATGCAAGTCTGAAATCCAGCGGGGCAGTAAAATCTTAAAGCTCCAAAATGATCTCCTTTGAATCCATGTCTCACATGCAGGTCATGCTGATGCAAGAGGTAGCTTCCCATGGTCTTGGGCAGCCCCACTCCTGTGGCTTTGCAAGGTACAGACTCCCTTCCATCTGCTTTCACAGGCTGGCATTGAGTGTCTACGGCTCTTCAAGGTGCATGGTGCAAGCTGTTGGTGGGTCTACAATTTTGGGGTCTGGGGATGGTTGTCTTCTTCTCACAGCTCTACTAGGTGGAGGCCCAATAAGGACTCTGCACAGGGGCTCCAACCTGACTTTTCCCATCTGCAGTGCTCTAGCAGAGGTTCTCTATGAGGGCCCTGCCTTTGCAGCAAACTTCTGCCTGGGCAACCAGGCATTTCCATACATCCTCTATAATCTAGGTGGAGGTTTCCAAACCTTAATTCTTGACTTCTGTGCATTTGCAGGCTTAACAACACATGGAAGCACCCTCTGAAGCCATGGCCTGAGCTCTATGTTGGCCCCTTTCAGCCATGCCTGGAGTGTCTGGGACACATGGCACCAAGTCCCTAGGCTGCACACAGCACAGAGTCCCTGGGCCTGGCTTGCAAAACCTTTTTTTTTTCTCTTAAGCTTCCAGACCTTTGATAGGAGGAGCTGCCATGTAGACCTCTAACATGGCCTGGAGACTTTTCCCCATTGTCTTGGGGATTAACATTAAGCTTCTTGTTACTTATGCAAATTTCTGCAGCCAGCTTGAATTTCTCCTCAGAAAATGGGATTTTCTTTTCTATTGCATTGTCAGGTTGCAAATTGTCCAAAATTTTATGCTCTGCTTTCCTTATAAAACTAAATTCTTTTAACAGTACCCAAGTCACCTCTTGAATGCTTTGCTGCTTAGAAATTTCTTCCACCAGATACCCGAAATCATCTCTCTCAAGTTCAAAGTTCCACAAATCTCTCAGGCAGGGGTAAAATGCCACCAGACTCTTTGGTAAATCATAACAAGAGCCACCTTTGCTCCAGTTCCCAACAAGTTTCTCGTCTCTATCTGAGACCACCTCAGTCTAGATTTTGCTGTCTATATCATCATCAGCATTTTTGTCAAAGCCATTCAACAAGTCTTAAGAAAGTTCCAAAGTTTCTC
This sequence comes from Macaca fascicularis, assembly GCF_037993035.2. Classification (NCBI taxonomy): domain Eukaryota; kingdom Metazoa; phylum Chordata; class Mammalia; order Primates; family Cercopithecidae; genus Macaca; species Macaca fascicularis. The sequence goes on along the minus strand of NC_088380.1, from coordinate 155,417,583 downwards.
ACATCTTCCTGTCTTCTTTTGAGCCCTCCAGACTGTTCCAACCTCTGCCTGTTATTCAGTTCCAAAGTCACTTTCACATTTTTGGGTATCTTTTCATCAGCACCCCACTCCTGGTACCAATTTACTGGATTAGTCCATTTTCTTGCTGCTGATAAAGGCATACCCAAGACTGGGCAATTTACAAAAGAAAGAGGTTCAATGGACTCACAGTTCAACGTGGATGGGGAAGCCTCACATTCATGGTAGAAGGTGAAAGCCATGTCTCACATGGCAGCAGACTAGAGAAGAGAGATTGTGCAGGGAAACTCCCCTTTATAAAACCATCAGATCCTGTGAGACCCATTCACCATCATGAGAACAACACGGGAAAGACTTACCCCCATGATTCAACCACCTCCCACTGGGTCCCTCCCACAACACATGGGAATTGTGGGAGCCACAATCCAAGATGAGATTTGGGGGGTACATCGAAACCATATCAGAGGACCTGAGGATTTCATGATTCTCAGCATCCTTCAAGTTCTGAGATTCAGTATTTTCATGTTTTGATTGTTTCCAAAGTGCCTCTTCAATGAGAGGCAGCTGAGTGAAATGATAGGAGGTTTATGTCCTGGCTCTTGAGTCAGGCTGCCTGAGCTAGATGCCAGCTCAGTTCTTACCACCTGTGAGACTGGGCAAATTTCAAACACTCCTGTGATTCCCTTTCCTCATCTGTGAAATGGATATATTTACAGTTCCTGTCTCAAAAGTGTTAGGTTGATGCAAAATAATCATGGTTTTTGCCATCATTCTTGATGGCAAAAACCACTATTACTTTTGCACCAATCTAATAGTTGTGAGGATTAAATGAGATCAAATGGGCAGAGCCCTTGGTCAGTAAATAAATAGTAGCTATTATTATCAAATCAGCCAGTGCATTTTGCCTTACCTCCGTCCAAAGAACTTGCAGATTTAATTAGCTAATTCTGTCTAGTGGTGGTGTTTATGTGTTGCAGGAGTAGCTCATGACAGGTCAGTTTTCCTTCTGTTATTAACAGGGACATTATAATCCAAATATAGGAACTGAATATCAACCACAATACATAGAAGTCAAGTTATCAGATTTCTGTCTAGTCTTATCTACAGACAAATATTAAAATTTTAAGGAAGGACCATTAGTTAACACTAGAACTCAATTTTTATTAATCCCTTTATTCAGTGGTGTTTGTTTTCACCTACTTAATTTGCATTCTTGAGTCCAGCCTTCAGAGGATGTTTACTTTTCTAGATTTTTTGCTTGAAAGCAAAGATCAGAAAGACATTGAAGGATATGGGGTGACTTATTTAGGGCTTCTACCTCAAGGGTGCCAGGCCTTGGTGTGAATATTGAGCACATGAAGTTAAGTAGATGCTGGAATTTGAGCTCCAAATAAGAACCTTATATTCTATACTCAATCCCACTCAAAAATCAAATTATGTTTACTGTAAGACAGAGGACCAGACTGAAGAAGATGTAGAGGTCAAAATGCAAGTAAAACACATACCTAGACATAATTCAGTATTTTTCTTATTCATATCCTCACCTGTCACTAACAATTTACCTAACCTAATTTAAATTTAAGTAAAATAATATACTCTTTCCCCCTTTACTTATTGATGATTTTTAAAAAGGAGATAAAGGAGTCTTCCTACCCTTGCCTAACCACTCCAGATCCTGCAAGAGCAACTTTCTACATCTGTGTTTGGGCATGTTTCTATGTATTCCACCTTAGCCCCCTACAGGATGGGCTGACTGTCTAGGTACTTTGTTTCTGGCATGCGTTTTCCAGGGAACTGACTATATATGTAAAATGTGTAAGGGCACCAGGTGTGGTGGCTCATGTCTGTAATCACAGCACTTTGGGAGGCCAAGACGGGTAGATCACTTGAGGCCAGGAATTCAAGACAAGCCTAGCCAACATGTGAAACCCTGTCCCTGCTAAAAATACAAAAATTAGCTGGGTATGGTGGTGCACACCTATAGTTCCAGCTACTCAGGAAGCTAGGCAGGAGAATCAATTGAACCCGGGAGGCAGAGGTTTCAGTGAGCCAAGATCACATAAGCACAACAGCCTGGGACAGACAGAACAAGATTCTGTCTCAAATTAAAAAATGTGTAAGGGATTGGTAAAATGTGTACTACATTCACAGTATCCTCCTCTAAGCTGAATTTTAAAAGGAAGCCTGTTACTACTATTTAATTCTATGTAGGAGCAGCTCCTAGAAATCTACGGTGAAGCAAATTAAAGCATAGAACATTTGGACAGCAGAATGTAGGACAATATTATTGTTCATTATGTCAAGGGAAACTGGCAGTAGCCCTGGCCAAGCTAGATTTAGAAAGAAAGGGTTTCATAAAAATTTTATGAGCACCAATATAACCATACATTCTAAAGCCCTCTTCTGTAAATTCTATTATTTTCCCAACATAACCCTCTAAACATCCACATCCATTTATGGAAATCAAATAATTTTCTCAGGTAAAACACCCTGTTTTCTCAAACATACTTTTTATTCTGCATGATATTATTTATTTATGTAAAAGATTTTAAATTTTATGGTTACATGATAGTTGTACATACTTATGGGGTACATGGGATATTTTGATACAAGCATACAATGTGTAGTGATCAAATCATGGTAGTTGGGGTATCCATCACCTCAAACATTTATCATTTCTTTGTGTTGAGAGCATTCCAAATCTACTCCTCTAGCTATTTTGAAAGATACAATAAGTGATTGTTAACTACAGTCACCCAATTATCCCACCCAAATACTAGATCTTATTCCCACTATCTAATTGTATTTTTGTATGCATTCACTGACCCCTCTTCATACTCCCCCTACATACTACCCCTCCCAGCCTGTGGTAACCATCATTCTATGCTTTACCTCCATGAGATCAATTTTCTTAGCTCCCTCACATGAGTGACAACATGCAATATTTGTCCTTCTGTGCCTGGTTTATTCAATTAACATAATGTCCTCCAGTTCCATCCATGCTGCTGGAAATGACAGAGTTTTATTTGTTTTATGGTGGAATAATACCCCATCATGTGTATATACCACATTTTCTATATTAATTTATCCACTGATAAATGCTTAGGTTGGTTCCATACCTTGGTTGTGGTGAATAGTGCCCTGCAGGATACTTAGTTTGGCCTTGTGTTTTTGAACTTTTGGATTTTTGTGACACTGGAGATCCAACCAAAATTTCTGAAATCTGCTCTTAGCAACATCTTAGCACCTGGTTCTAAACCTCAAAAATTATATTGATTACACAACAACAATAGGGCAGAATTCATTCTTCATTTATTCCTCTATTGCATTTTTGGGATAATAGAAGAAAGGATGCCAAAACTTGAGCTATGTTCTGAAAGTATATTGAATGAAACAAAAGATATTTTTACTTAGAAAAAAAGTATACTATGAAAGATATATCTGGCATTCAAGCCAGTTTTACTGCTCTGTGTGAGGCAGGATACTTTGCTTGCAAGCAACAGATTGTTGTTAGCCAACTGTATTAGTTTGCTAAAGCTGTCATAACAGATACCACAAACTGGATGGCTTAGAACAATACACACTTATTGTCTCACTGTTCTAAAGGCTAGAAGTCTGAAATAAAGGTATCAATAGGGCCATTATCCCTCTGGAACATGTAGGGGAAGGATCCTTTCTTGCCTCTCTCTGGCTTCTGCTGGTTGCTGGCAACTTTACGTGTTCTTTGGCTTATGGACACATCACTTTAATCTTCCATCTTCTCATGGCCACCTTCCTACTGTGCATATCAGTTTCTGTGTCAAAATTTTTATTTTCATAAGGACATCAGTCACATTGGATTCAGGATCACCCTGAAGACCTCATTTTAATTTGATTGGCTCTTATAAAACCCTGTGTCTAAATAAGGTCACATTCCAAGGTTACTGGGAGTTGGGACTTCAACATATCTTTTGGAAGAGGAATGAATCCCAGCCCTGCCAAGGGGCTGCTGCTGGGATAAAGGGCCCTCTGCTAACTTACCCACCTTGCATCCCTCTGCAGGACATTGAGTCCCAGGAGAAAGTCTAATCGGGTCACTCCTAGGCTAGAAAAGTCAGCGCCCCATCATTTGTTTTCCTAACAATACTATAGCAACAGCAAAGAGATAACTCCCGAAGGATTTGACGTGCTAATAACAAGAGAAAGGAGGAAGGATGTTAAATGAAAAGAAACTTGCCCCCAACAGGAAATCAAGAAGGAAACAAAATTTGAAAAAAAAAAGAGTATATTTCATCCACTTCAAATTCATCATTAATTGTATGTTAATAATAAACCTCTGATGATTATGAATATCTCTATTCAGAAAAATTTGCTACTCAGTTATAATTTGCCTTTCTTGTAAGCCAACACTATGAAGGGAATCCAGCTAATCATGATTCTTTCAACGATTGAGTTATCTTTAGTTTGATTTTGTGGCCATGTCAGAATTATAATGGAGACAATGGTTTTTCTGAGCAAGCCACTCTCCCATTCTTTGATCTGTTGTTTCTTGCACTCTGGCCCACATCTGGACACCCCACCAAGCTTGCCAGCTACAAGGAGCTCTTGGCACAATGCGGTCAGCTGCTCCTCAATGCCTTGTAGGAAAGGGGATATTTCTCCTCTCCCTGCTCCTGAGACACCTGCTCCTCATGCTCCAACACTGGGCTCTCCTCATTCCACCCTCTCTCTCAACCCATCCTACTACCACCTCTTCAAAGAATATAGCCATTGTTATGTTAGTTATGCTTTGAATTAAGAAAAGAAAAGAAGAGGTGGGAAAAATTAACAAAGTGAACTGCATAAAATGAGGGGTGTATGGGGGTGGTTCATCATTAAAAGGTATAAAACCTTAAAGAATAGACTTAGCCTCCAGGCTCTTTTTGCATTTATATTTTGTACTCTCCCAAAGAGAAATAAATGATAGATCTACTGTAGCATTCTGCCTGTTGTGAAATTCCATGTCATGCCTGGTCATGGAAGAGGTGATCTCCAAGGCCAGAATAACATGCAGGAACGGTCTAGAAGTTAGCGGCCAGACTGTTGAATGGGCAGGTTGTACCTCTGTCTGGAGGCAGGAAGAAAGCTAGTATCATAGGCAGAACATGGAATCAAAAGAGAGTGAGCAGTAAGTCCCATGAGAGAAGTCAGACCCTAATAAATGAACGTGGGGTGGTCTCATCCAGTAGATAGGAAATGATGGAGCGGGAAATATTCAAAATTTTACATTCTTAGTATCCCAGAAACAGTTAAATAGTTTATCCCAAACGTGATGCATGTCAATTCTGTTCATGATTCATTGGTCAGGACCAGTCACTTGGTTCTACCCAGCCATAAGGAGGTCAAGAAGTGTACACGTTTGGAAGGGGAAACTTAGTATCCTTAGCAAAGAGCAGTAATAACTCACACTTGTCAACATGCAAGCTCCAGGTTGTTCACCAATAGGCTCTGATTCAGGAGATCCTTGGGATCTGCATTTTAAAAAGACTTCCTCAGGTGAGTTTGATTCAGCGTGGCAGTGATGGGGGGATGGAGGGGAATCCTTGAACCACAATTTAAAAAACAAAAAACACTGACTTAGAGCTCCACTTCTATGTAGGCAGGTGATCAAGGGTAAGGGGACAAATCTGAGAGACAGTGGTTAGAGCCCAGATGTAGAGGATGCCTGGGTCACTTCAAGTTCTAATCAAATAGATTACAGTTGCCTGGACACTGAGGCCCAGAGGGCTGGGCAGAAGCTCCTCAATGCACAGGCATCGGGATAGCGTTGGAACAGTGCCAGAGATAGAAAAGACCTTCTGGTGTGTGTGGAGCTCCTCCAGATATTGGGAGATGGAGAGGACTGTGGGGCCAACTGTAGGCAATGATTCTCAGATGTGATCCAAAGCATATATTGATATTATTATTAACAGAAACTCACAGCTCAGTATATCGTATTGTATCATATAATCAATTTTCCTTTCCTCTGTTCTTTTCTCCCTTCTGTCTTCCTTCTTTGTCCCTTCGTCTGCCACTTGCTCTCCTCTTTTTACCCTTTATTCTTTCTTTTCTTCTTTCCTTATTTTATTCTCTACTTCCCCTTCAACTCTTCTCCTCAATGTTTGCTCTTCTCTATCCCTTTCCCCATCCCCTCTTCCTCCCCTCTTCTCTCTCATATATTCTCCTCTCTCCCTCCCGTTCCTCCTTGCCCATTGCTATGCTCTGCCCTCTATTCTCTCTCCAGGTATTACGCCATCTGCTGCCAGCCTTTGGTCTATAGGAACAAGATGACCCCTCTGCGCATTGCATTAATGCTGGGAGGCTGCTGGGTCATCCCCACGTTTATTTCTTTTCTCCCTATAATGCAAGGCTGGAATAACATTGGCATAATTGATTTGGTGAGTATCCACACAGACCCCACTGGTTTACTGTCTGATCAACTTTGCATGGGATTCCTAAATGAATAAATAATATTAGATTGAGTATTCTAAGAATCTGATAGTGGTCTGGGTGATAATTAAAAAAAACAAAAAAAAAGTTAACACTTTTGAATGTGTACTGACAAAAATCCTCTCCTTAACCCAACTTTAGTCAGACTTTTCTAAATCCTTGTCCCATCTAGGTCTTGACTTTTGGACTTCTATGTGTGTTTTTGCATACCCCAACTTTCGCAAGAATCTTGCTAAGTTGGTTTAGCCAGAATCCCCCACCCTCAATATTTGATTGGGTTCTTCATCCTCCACCAGCTCCCAGGTGATTTATGATCACCTTGGCCTGCCTTCAGCAAGAGCCTTGCTAGGTTTTTTTTAGCCAGAATCCTCTCTTACTCCTGATGTTTCCTATTGATAATTTTCCATCCACTGACCCCCACTCACCATGTTTTCCACTCACCATAAATTTCCACTTTCGCTTGTTCTATTTCAATCTCTCTCTTCTACTGTAAAATCCCATCACAGTAGTCACTATAACCTATGTTGATAGTTCTGAATAAAGTCTACTTTACTGCTTTAACAAATGTCATGAATAATTTTTTCTTTAACATAGCTGTATGCCAGAGTATGCTAAATACTTTATATACAATCTTGAAAACCTCCTTGTGTGGAAAGTATAGTTATTTCTCCCATTTCTCAGATGAGAAAACCCAGGCTCACAAGCTTATGTAGGTTAAGGTTAAGTAACACGCCCAATGTCACACAACTTGTAAATAACTGGACAAGTATTCCAAGCTTAGACTCCAGGGCCTGAGGCATGTCATTTGCCCCAAAAGGTCTTACTCCATTTTATGTGGAGAGTCTATAAGGCTGATGTACTAGTCCATTTTTACACTGCTGATAAAGACAAACCCCAGATTGGGTCATTTATAAAGAAAAAGAGGCTTAATGGACCCACAGTTCCACATGCCTGGGGATGCCTCACAATCACGGTGGAAGGCAAAAGGCACCTCTTACATGGCTGCAGACAACACAGAATGAGAGCCAAGCAAAGGGGGTTTCTTATTATAAAACCATCAGATCTCGTGAGACATATTCACTACCATGAGAAAAGTATGGGAGAAACCACCCCATAATTCAATTATCTCCCACCATGTCTCTCCCACAACACGTAAGAATTATGGGAGCTACAATTCAAGATGAGATTTGGGTGGGGACACAGCCAAACCATATCAGCTGAAATGGACCTGAAGAAAATATATCATGTGGGTAGAGGCTGCTGGGGAATTAAGAGACCTCCAGGCTAGAAGTTGAGAGAACTAAGCCCTGAGCCCAGCTCTGAACTGTCTCACTTGGTGAAGCACTGTGATGAGAAGATCCATTCATTCTCAATGGAGAAGAAGGTCTACCAGGGATCTAGGAGGCCATGCAACATATGCCAGGCATTATTCCAATCCTTGTGTATTGGTTCTCCAGATAAACATAACTAATGGGTGTGTGTGTGTGTCTGTGTGTGTGTGTGTGTGTAGAGAGATGGAGAGAGAAAGAGAGAGATACTGTAAGGGATTGGCTCATGTGATTATGGAGGTTTACCAGTACCAAGATCTGCAGTCAGCAAGCTAGAGTCCCAGGACAGCCAATAGTGTAGTTCCTGTCCAAATGCAGGGACACTGGAGCCCCAGCAGAGCCAATGTTTTAGTTTAAGTCCAAAGGCAGGAAAAAACTGATATCACAGCTTGAAGGCAGTAAGGCAGCATGAGTTCCCTGCTATTCAAGCCTTCAATGGATTGCATGAGGTTCACCTGCACTGGTGGCAGGTTACTGGTGATTGGCAGTCTACTGATTCAAATGTTAATCTCATCCAAAAATTTCCTCATAGACACACCCAGAATAATGCTTGACTAAATGTGTAGGTACCCCATGCCTGGTCAAGTTAACACATAAAATTAACCATCTCTCTGTCTAGATACTAATCTTTAAGAGTCCTCCAGCTTTGACATACTAAACTTATAATGAAGATCAAAATCTATGGTCTGGATTCATTAGCAGGGATATGTATTCCATAAGGAAGTTGTAAGGCACTTGTTTAAAATTGGTCCCAGGATACATCGAGTTGTGGGAAGGCTACTACCATCCAGAGTACCTGTACTTTTTTTATACATAATGTCTGTCCTTTAATTAAGTCACCAGACCTTGTAGGAGGCAAGACTAAATGGCCAAAACCCACAAACATAGAAAGACAACGGAAACAGTCTCATAGGCAATCTAGATAATGGAATAATTAGACAAGGAGCATCTACCAAAAAAAAAAAAAAAGGAATTTTTGGCCTGGTATGGTGGCTCACACCTGTAATCCCAGCACTTTGGGAGGCTGAGGCGGGCAGATCTCAAGGTCAGGAGTTCAAGACCAGCCTGGCCAATATGATGAAACCCCATCTCTACTAATAATACAAAAATTAACTGGGCATGATGGAATGCACCTTTAGTCCCAGCTACTCAGGAGACTGAGGCAGAAGAATTGCTTGAGCCCATGAGGCAGAGGTTGCAGTGAGCCAAGATTGTGCCATTGCACTCCAGCCTGGGTGACAGAGCAAGATGCAGTCTCAAAAAAAAAAAAAAAAAAAAAAAAAAAGGGATGAGGGAATTGAATGGAAATACTGCAACTAATAAATACACTGAAATAAATAAGTATAATGATAAATTTAATAGTAGATTTGACATATCCGAGAACACCTGTAGTAAACTGGAATTTAGATGATATCATTTTTCGTAATGATAAAAATATCAATTCAAGAGGATGTTACACCATAACCTTGTAATAAAATATTGATTGAAGCACATAGAGATAAATGGATAAAATTTTATTACAGATCATTCTGATATATATGTGTATATGTAGCATATCAGAATATATGTGTGTGTCCATATATATACTTTTATGTATATGTATATATATGTTACATATATATATATATAAAAAAAATACAGAAAAGTTCTAACATCCATATAATTAGTATTCTATTTGAAGAGAGAGAGAATGGGTAGATGTGATATTAGTAGAAATAGTGCCTAAGAATTTTCCAAAAAGATAAAGCCATCAGTCACAGATTCAAGAAACTCCACAAAGCCCCAGCAGGTTAAATAAAGAAGAAAACTATATCTAGAAAATTCATTTTAAAAATTGCTGAAAATCAAAGACAAGTTGATAAATCTCAAAAGTAATTAGAGAAAAATAATAAATTAAATTTAACAAGGAAAAGAAGACTTACAGCTGACCATGTAATAAAATGAAAGAAGTGAGAAGACAATGGAATGACTTGGTGAAAATCTACAACTTAAAATTCCATACCCAGTGAAAATATGCTTTAAAAATTAAGATGATATTAAGACAAGATGATTTTCAGGCAAACAAAAATGAAGGGAATTTTTCCACACCAGGTTTTGTACTGTGACTAAAATGAGAATTTTTCAGTCAAAAAGAAAATAATCCCAGATAGAAGCACCATAACACAGGACAGAGTGCAGAGCACTGGAAATGATAAATATGTGGATAGTGTAAGAGAACACTGACTATTAAAATAACAATAACATTAATGTCTTGTGGGTTTTCAAATATATGTAGGATTAAAATGCATGAAAACAATAGCATAAAAGGCAGGTGTGGGGCAGGTAAATGGAGACGGACTGTTTGGGATCTTTGCATTGCCAAGGAAATGGCAAATGTATGAAATAGATTGTAATGAGTTGTAGCCACTAAAATAAAGATAATAAAAGAATATATATTCAATAAGTTAATAGAAAGAGAGAGGTAATGTGTTAATATAAACAGGTATTATTCTGAAAATAAGCAATAAATATGGAAACAAGGAAAGAAGAAACAGAAAAGGTTAATAGGTAACAGTAAGATCATAGACAAACCTAAATGAATTTGTAATTGTATTAAATATTAAATTATTTAAAGAATAGATGCTAAAAGACAAAGTTGTCAGACTGCATCAAACAAAATACAAATATATGCTGCTTTTAAGAGAGCACCGTTAAAAATAAAGTGACAGAAAAATTGAAAATAAGATAATAGAAATACATGCACTATGCAAGTGATAATTCAAAGAAAGCTGGTGTTACTCTACTGTTATAAGTGATAGAATAAAATTTAAAGAAAGTAATATTTCTTGAGGTAGAAATATTTTATGATGATAAAAATATGAATTCAAGAGGATGATACATGATAACCTTATAATAGTCTATAAAACAAGATGCTGAATATGTACAGGAATAAAACAGCATGTTTGTGAGTATATCATATAGGTATATATTCTTCATATCTTCATGCATATGTATATTCACACTGGATGCAGATGAATCCCAAGAAGGGTAAGTGACATTGGGTTAAGCAGCTGTCTTCAGTCAAGAGCTATTTCTAGAGGTTGATGACTAAGACCTGTCAGCAGACAGTGTTCACAGTTGGTGGAAAAGTCCTTCAATCCTTAAGAAAAATACTAGTGTGTCACAGGGTCCAGTATAAATATGACGTATTCCAGGAATTGTAATGCAATCAATGTAATCCATTGCATCAGTAAAAGAAAGGGGAGAAAACCCACATGTTCATTTTGTTACTGCCAAAAATGCTTTGATAAAATTCAATACCCATTCGTGATTTTTTTAAAATCTCATCAAACCAAGAATAGAAGGTAATTTCCTTAATCAAGTAGAGACTGTTGACATACAATTTATAGCAAATATAATACTTAGTAAATTATTGAAGGCTCATCTCCTAAAACTAGGAGTGCAATGAGGTGTCAATTATTCTCATTTTTATTCAAAATCAGATGGGAGGTCCTATCAAGCTCAATAAAGCAAGAGAAAGTGATATTAGGATGGGAAAGAGAAAAAATTGTAACTGCCATTATTTGCAGATCATATGAGTATTTCCTGGAGAAAATTCAAAAGGATGTAAAGATGAAATATTAGTTGACATCTAACTTAGCAAAGTTGCTGAATACACAGCCAGCTTACAATGAAAAGCCTCAACAAGTTCTGCCTATTAGCAACGATTAGGAACAAGAATTTTAACGTGGTACCATTTACAATAGAATAAAAATATAAAACACTTAGAAACAAATCTAACAAAAGATGTGTAAGACACAAAGAAAATTATAAAATTAAAAAGTATTATTGAAATATACTTAAAAAGACAAAGGGAAGGAATTACCATGTTAGTTAATTCGAAGACTTAACATTGTAAAGATGTCAGTTTCCCTTGATCATTTTACTCTCACTCCAATCAAAATTCTAGAAGATTTTTACAGAAACTGAGACATTAGTTTAATTTTTTTATGGAAATACTGAGATAAAAGATTATCCAAGAGTCTTCAAGAAAAGAAACCACAGTTCAAAGACTTTTATAACCAGATGTCTAAGAAGTTATAGAAGTATGTGCAGAGAGAGACAACTCAGAGAACAAATAGGAAATCCAAACGTGGAGCCATATGCATATACAGTCCCCTGATTTGTGACCAAGGTTACACCGCAGTGCAACTAGGAAAAGATAATCCATTCAATACATGCTGCAGGGGTCAATTGAATATCCATATCTTGTATATCATACCATACAGAAAAAAAAATTTCAGGTGGGTAGAAGAATTAACTGTAAAAACTGGTCAGGCACAGTGGCTCATGCCTGTAATCCCAGCACTTTGGGTGGCTGAGACTGGCTGATAGCTTGAGCCTAGAGTTTGAGACCAGTCTGAGCAATACAATGAAAACCTGTCTTTACAAAAAATATTTTAAAATTAACTGGGCGTGGTGGCCCACACCTGTAGTCCCAGCTACTAGGGAAGCTGAGGGGGGAGAACTGCTAGAGCCTGAGAGTCAGAGGTTGTAGTGAGCACAACTGCACTCCAGCCTGGGCAACAGAGCAACACCCTGTAAAAAAAAAAAAAAAAAAGACATAAAAATTAACACAATAATGATATGCTAAGTGATCATGTAAAAGAATGTCTTTACATCTCTTGACAATATCTTTGAGACCGAGTCTTACTCTGTCACCCAGGCTGGAGTGCAGTGGTGTGATCTCAGCTCACTGCAACCTCTGCCTCCTGGGTTCAAGCGATTCTAGGGCCTCAGCCACCCCAGTAGCTTGAATTACAGGTGCCTGCCACCACGCCTGGCTAATTTTTGTATTTTTAATAGAAACAGTGTTTTGCCTTGTTGGCCAGGCTGGTCTTAAACTCCTGGCCTCAAGTGATTTGCCTACCTCAGCCTCGCAAGGTGCTGGGATTACAGGTGTAAGCCACCACGCCAGGCCAGTATCTTTATACTTAGGAGTAAACGAAGATTTCAGAAACAAGATACAGAAAGCACTAACCAAAAGTATAGGTTCTTTCAGAACTTCTTTCTATCACAAGATACTAGAGTGAAAAGCCATGCCACAGAGTGATATATTTGCAACACATAAATCTGACAAAGGACATCAAGAATATAAAAGAACTATTATATTAAAAATCAATAAGAAAGAGAGTCACAAGTTAATTTTTAAAATGGGAAAATACCTGAAAAATCAATTCAAAAGAGAGGATATCGAAAGGGCAAAACAGTGATTAACATTATTAGTTTTCAGGAAATGCACAGTAAAACTGCAATAAGAAACTGAAGGGTTGTGATGAACTTAAATTTGATTCAAGTTTATTGGATTTAATTTAAAATTACAAAGAAATAGCCAGGACATAGTAAACAGGGAACAAAGATGCAGAGAACAGGGCACACTGAGAATCTGAGGCAACTTACTTGGATTGAAACTGAAGATAGAGCTGCAAGAATTGGGACTGACAAGATGTAGGCAATATTTTAACATTATGAAGGCAGTGCTCTCGTCCCATTGAAGGAACCAGAGTGCTAATCAAGAAACAGATGCAGAAACTCAGTCTCACATGCTTTCCAAAAGGAGTGATGTCAGTGCACTATAATTATGTGGATATGGATGCCCAGGACACTTTTCAGTAACAAAACATAAGACAAATCCTAATCTAAACCAATGGAAAGAGTCAAAAACACATGGAGTATTTTACTTATGTAATCAAATAAACTTTACCAACATCACCAACAAATCCACAATGAGATACCACTACATACTGACAATAAATTCCAAATGTTGGTGAGCATGTGGAGTAACTGGAACTCTTCGGCTCTCATGGTGGGAATATAAATTGATACAGTCCCTCTGGGAACCATTTGGCTGTATATACCCAAGCTATGATACAGCAATTTCAGTCCTGGGTATATACCTAAGAGAGATGAAAGTACACACACACACACACAAGCTTGTACAAGAATATTCCTAACAGTTTTATGCAAAATAGCACAAACCCAAAAATGGCTCAAATGTCTGTCAATATTGGAATATGTAATATTGTAGTTTATTCCTATAATGCAATAATATACAACAATGAAAAAGAATAAATTACTTGTACATACAATAATGTGAGTGATACAATATTAAGTTAAAGAAGATACAGATTGTGTGTTTTATTATCTTAATACTTAGTTGGAAAACAAATAAAATTACATTATGATGATAAAGATTAGTGGCTATGTTTGGGCATATTAATGACAAGGAGAAGGCATTTGGGAGGCTGCTGGGTTGTCGATAATATTCTATAGTTTGATTTGAACAAGAATTACACAGGCATATTTACTATGTAATAATTGATTCATCTGTATATACACTTTATGTACTTTATATGTATTTTGGTTCAATAAAATATTCAAAAAAAGAAGAAGGATGGAGGATTCAGCTATGTCAAAGGTGTAGATGGCTCATTCAAAAGGAGGAATGACAACATAGAGGTCATTGATAACCTTGACCAGAGCATTTTCAGTGGAGTGATTAGGGTGAACACCTAAATGAAGTGGGTTCAGGAGAGACTGGGAGGAGAGTAAGTTGAAGCATTGAGTGTTGTCTAGGTTCTCACTCTGGTTGGGTTCCAAAGTCCCTCATGACCTTGCCCTATCCAATCTTTATATTCTTTTCTCCCATTAAAATATCTACCCTTCCTTTCCCCCAAACCCTAAGGCCCCTCTTGGCTGTTACACTAAAACACAGGATGTTACACTATAACACAGGCTGTTACTCTGTGTTATCTAAATGAGACAAACCTTCATCAGGGAATTCAATAAGTAGAAAAATGACTCTAGAAAAGTGCCCCATGGCATTCCCCAAAAGAGCTAAGTTTAGGATGATATAGAGCAATGGTTCTCAAATATTAATGAGCTTTAGAATTATTGGAAAAAACTTGCTTAAAATGCATATATCTGAGCTTCATTGCCCAAAGATTTAGAATCAGTAGATCTTCCAGGGATGAGAGTGGAGGGGTGGCAGTAGGGAATGGACAGGAATCTGCACTTATAATATGTACTGTGGGTGACTCTAATGTTACTGATCTACAGGCATCCTGTTAAGAGACACTGGTCTGTTATGTGCAAGAAGACAGGGAAGGGAGAATAGAGGCAGAATTTCACTACTGGTTGGGTAAATGTAATAAATGATTCTGTCTCTATTTTATTTCTCTTCTGTCCTGGAGCCTTCAGCTCCTCTTGTACAGGTAAGTTCTCTGAGCCCTGGGATATGATCATGTTCCTTTTCTGTCATCAAGGTTCTTTGAGTTGTAGGCGTATAAGAAAACCAAAGCTTTGCTGATAAATTTTCTTCTTCCTTTCCTTTCCCCTTTACTCCTTCATTCTCCCATTTTCTTTCCCTGTTCTCTTCCTCTTCTTTATATCTTCCAATCCTCCATTTTCTTATGTTTCCTTTTTCTTTTCTTACACCCTTCCCCATTTTTCCCACTTTTTTTTCACTTTTTCTTTCCTTTTTACCTCCTTTCCTCATTTCCTCTCTCCCTCCAACTCTCAGATAGAAAAGAGGAAGTTCAACCAGAACTCTAACTCTACGTACTGTGTCTTCATGGTCAACAAGCCCTATGCCATCACCTGCTCTGTGGTGGCCTTCTACATCCCATTTCTCCTCATGGTGCTGGCCTATTACCGCATCTATGTCACAGCTAAGGAGCATGCCCACCAGATCCAGATGTTACAACGGGCAGGAGCCTCCTCTGAGAGCAGGCCTCAGTCGGCAGACCAGCATAGCACTCACCGCATGAGGACAGAGACCAAAGCAGCCAAGACCCTGTGCATCATCATGGGCTGCTTCTGCCTCTGCTGGGCACCATTCTTTGTCACCAATATCGTGGATCCTTTCATAGACTACAGTGTCCCTGGGCAGGTGTGGACCGCTTTCCTCTGGCTCGGCTATATCAATTCCGGGTTGAACCCTTTTCTCTATGCCTTCTTGAATAAGTCTTTTAGACGTGCCTTCCTCATCATCCTCTGCTGTGATGATGAGCGCTATCGAAGACCTTCCATTCTGGGCCAGACTGTCCCTTGTTCAACCACAACCATTAACGGATCCACACATGTACTAAGGTGAGTATACTACGGGAGTTCATCAATTTGGTTGATTTATATTACTCAGAAGGGGTAATGCTCCAGTTTTCTGTTTCCAGAGGGGTTATCCCTGAAAACTGCATAGAGTTTGCCAAGATTATAAAAGCTTCTACTCTCTGGTCATGGAATACAGTAGTGGTTAAGACCTCAGGCTCTGGAGGGAGACTGACTTGAATTCGAATCAAGTTCCCAGAGTTCTGTGACCTTGGGCAGGTCGTTTAAACATTATTAACCTCAATTTCATTTTTAAAAACTTAGGATAATAATCACTATATCTACATCCCAGAGTTTTTATGAAAATCAAATTAGCTAGTGTATGTGGAGTGCACGGTACAGAGCCTGACACTTAACAAGTCTTTAGTAAATGTTATCTATTATTATTTAAAGGTAGTACTTTAGAGTAGTGGTTAAAAGCATGGATTTTAAAGTAAAATAGGTTTTGTCTTGACGCTCAGTGCTCCTACTAGCCATCTGCATAGTCTCTCGTGGTTTTACTTTCCTCACCTTTAAAAAATTGTAATAATGTTAATTCTCATCTCGTGGGTTTTGTGATGAGTAGAGATAATATATTCATATAGGGCATGACATACAGTAAGCACTCACAATGGTATTAAAAATTTTATTAATATTAGGACGAACAGTAATAACGTAGTGCCTGAAAACCTAAGATGGCCATAAATAACATGATAAAGTAAAATACATACCATCATAAATATACAACAGTAATACCATGAGAAATGACGGACGTATGGGCGATCTAGAATTGGGGTAGAAAGGAAAGGAAGCTGATTTGGCTTAAGAAGCTCAGGGAAGTCTTCACAGAACACAGAACAGTATTTACTAAAAATGTGAGACATGGAGGAAAAGGCAGGGAAGCCGATTCAGGCAGATAGAACAGTGCAAGGAAGGAAATGAAATATAAGAGAATACAGACAGGTCCAGTGATTTTTTTCCCCAAGGTCACATAGGTGGATGGAGGGACTTTGGAGGTGAATGTTCAGTGTCTAGTTATGGTACCTCTTTCTAAACTCTGAGACTTTTCTGGTCACCCTGGGCTAGAATTGTTCTCAGCTATGCAAAGCTATGTGTGATAAGTACATTCATCCTGTAGCAAAACTGGATTGCCAATGACATTTTTAAATTTGCCCTGAGATATACAGGAATTTCTAAGGAGTAGTTCCTTCTTTGAGACAAGCATTTAATTTTTCTGATGATGATTAGTATTCAGCTGTTCTGGCAGCTGAAAATTGGGGGATATTTTCATTTGCCTGCGTAAGAAAAGAAGAAAAGAAAAATAAGAATTGCTATAAAATATAAACGCTGTGCCTCAGAGGCTGCTCAGAGCAAGAATTCCAATTTTTGCTACAAGTGTAGACAGATTTGTAGCTAAAGCCTAGCATGGTGGTGTGGTTTCAGCTGGTGGAAAGGCCCCAAAGGATACACATAGAAACTGACATTCTCTCTTAATTATTATGCCTTCATGAGTGTCATAGAAAGAATTCAACCGTAAAGTGTGTGTACAAGAACTTCTGTGTGGGTGCCAAATAGTTTTAGCTATTTAAGCTAGCAGTTGCCTAAGTACAGGCTGTTGACAACTTACAAACAGCGTATGCTCTGGTAATACATTTGCTAAGTCAGTTGTTTAGCAGTTGATGGTTTTTTTCATAGAGAGTTTGGGAGTTTCTAGGGCAGCCCAAGAAAGCCTATTTTACTAAATAAGATGTATTGTTAAAATCCTGCTGTGTCTGGTAATCTGCAGGATGACTGTAAAGCAAAGAGAGAATTTAAAGATGGCATATGGATGTACACTCCATATTTTCTTCCACAAATTTCTTTTTCTTTTTGAGACGGAGTCTCGCTCTGTCGCTCAGGCTGGAGTGCAGTGGAG
This sequence comes from Macaca fascicularis, assembly GCF_037993035.2. Classification (NCBI taxonomy): domain Eukaryota; kingdom Metazoa; phylum Chordata; class Mammalia; order Primates; family Cercopithecidae; genus Macaca; species Macaca fascicularis. The sequence continues at coordinate 155,399,751 of NC_088380.1, read as the reverse complement.
CGATCTCAGATCACTCCATGCTCCACCTCTCCAGTTCACGCCATCCTCCTGCCTCAGCCTCCCAAGTAGCTGGGACTACAGGTGCCCATCACCACACCTGGCTAATTTTTTTGTATTTCTAGTAGAGACGGGGTTTCACCATGTTAGCCAGGATGGTCTCGATCTCCTGACCTCGTGATCCGCCTGCCTCAGCCTCCCAAAGTGCTGGGATTACAGTCTTCCATAAATTTCTTCATGAGGTCATGAAAAGTGCAGGAAGTTGGTCTGTGATGTCTTACTGCGGGAGTGGAGACTCTTAAAAGAGTAAGGGAAGCCTATACAGAATAGTTGAAACCTGCATCCGCTAGAGGGTAAATCTTACAAAGGACAGGAATTCTGCCTATTTTATTCACTGCTATATAGAAAATACTCTTCATATTGTCTGATATGTAATAGGAACTTAAACTCTTGATGAATTAACAGATTATAAAATTAATTCTTCTGATCAATTGCTTTAACTTAACAGAACTAAGACAATTTTTGCATTTTTCTTAAAAATCCCACAAGTAGATCATCAGCAAATTCAGATGAATTCAAGAAATACAAAACCAAAAGAATGAAAATAAGTATCAGCTTTTATCCTGCTAATCCTACCCTTGTTCTCAGAGACAATAGTTGACATTAGTCTGCTGATTGTTTCAATGTATTTACAAACACTCATAAAAACCATAGAAATATCATAACTCTTTCTCACTTTATGTAAATAAGATCATTTTATATGTACTTTTCTACATCTTGTTTTTTATCCTTTAACAACACATTTTGAAGATATTTTCACTGGGGAAAATATAGCTCTAACTGATTTGTTTTAGCTGTTCCATAATCTTCTGTACTAAAAATACATATTAAAATTTATTTAATTATTTGCTATTAGTGGGCATGTAAGTATTTCCAATTATTTGTCATTGCAAGCTGTACTGTTTTTAATGTTCTTGAACACATTTCTTGACGCATGTGCTAGAATTTCTTTCAGATAGCTACCAAAAATGAAATTACTGTATTGACAGGTATGCTCATTTAAAATTTTTACGTTTACAATAATATTGGCATCCTAGCACACTGTAACAATTTGCATTCTCATCTACAAGTGTGAGAGTATCGAGTATCCTCTACTCCTTCTCCTCACCAATGTTGAATATTATCAATCTTTAATATTTTCTTGATTAAAAAATATTAGATTGGTGAAAAAATAATTGCCATATCATTTAATTTGCATTACCCAGTGATTTGTCAGATTGAACCTCTTTTAAATTAGTTATATACCATTTATATTTATTCTTATATAAACTGCATCTTTATGTGTTTGGCCCTTTTTGTGACAACTTTGCTGTATTTTTCTTAGAAATTTCTGGATGTTCTTTGTTATATTCTGTATATTCATCCTGTGTCATAGAATTGGCAAATACACCTCCCCATCTCCTGCTTACTTTTTAACTTTGGTTAACTTTTGACTTACAGAAGTTTCAAATTTTGAAAAGGTATTCTTACTTGACCTCTTAGAGTTGGCCTAACTTCCTTCTTAAAATACTTCCTACATTAATTTTCCTTAATACCATACTTTCCTGGTTTTCCTGCTAACTCACCAGCAACTTTTTCCCAGTCTCTTTTAGAGGCTCTTTCTCTCTCTCTGGCCTCAAACTGTTGGAGTTCTTCAGGACTTGGCTCCTGATACTCTTCTCAGACTATGCTCTTACTTTACACATTCACTATCTATAACTTTAAATACAATCTTCATGCTGTCGGTTCTCTCTTTGATCAATATCTCTAGGACATAACACTCCTCTGAGATCCAGAGAAAAGATCCAATTTGCTTCCTTGACAATCCCATATAGGTATCTTAAAATATGGGATTGTCATAAATCTTAGAAATCTTAATGTAATGCAACCAAAACAGAATTATTAGCTCTATACTCTTACCCCCTGTATTGGCCCATTTTATGTTGCTATAAATGAATACTTGAGGCTGGGTAATTTATAAGGAAAAGAGGTTTATTTTTCTAATGGCTCTACAGGCTGTACAAAATGGCATTAGCATTGGCTCAGCTTCTGGTGAAGCCTCAGGAAGCTTTTACTCATGGCAGAAGATGAAGGGGGTTCATACATGTCTCATGGCAAGATGGGGAGCAAGAGAGAGAAAGAGAGGAGTGAGGTGCTAGACTCTTTTTAACAACCAGATCTCATGAAAACTAATAGAGTGACAATTCACTCATTACTGTGAGGAGGGAACCAAGTCATTCATGTGACCTCCACCCCTATGACCCAGACACCTCCCACTAGGCCCAACCTCCAACTCTGGGGATTACATTTCAACATGAGATTTGAAGGGGATGAACATCCAAACTATCTCACCCTCCAACCACAAGTTTTCTGAGTCATCCCTATCTCCATAAATGGAATAATCTTGTATCATGTTACTAAATCAAGACACTTTTCTGTGGCTCTGAGGGAGAACTAACATATTAGAGGGCAGGCTTAAGGATTTAAAAAGAAACCAATCAGCTGGTATTGAAGAGATGGAGCTAAATAAAAATAACAGTAAAATTCAACCATAGGGGCAAAATATAAATCATAAAAATGTAAGATAAATAAATTTCTAGCTGCATGTATGAAATTTAGAATTTTATAAGCATGCTTTCATTTTCCTCACCCAAGGCAAACATTTAAAAAGTACTGGACAGGTCACTAGAGACCTCCTTCCATTTTATTAATAATAATGATTATGATTATGAAACCTAACATTATTCCAGAAAAGAATGTTTGTTACTATATTTGAGAGCCCTAAATCCATCATTTGCATCTAATTTTTATGACTCAAAGAGGTAAGGTATTAGTATCCTTATCATTTTAAAGATGAGAAAATTTAGTGTTAGGGTAAGTAGCATGCCCAAAGTCACACAAGTAGTAAACAATGAAGCTGGAATTCAGACCTAACTCTTTCTGACTTCAAAACTCAGCCTGGTCCTGCCACTTAGAGTCAGAGTTAAGATTACAACTTTCCATGATAACCTTGACTTTTTGGATAAAGTTGATGAGTCATTTTTTAATCTATCAACTCTACCATTTTGTTGATATTTCTCTAGTTTGCCTACAAACCATGGAAGACTAATAACTTATTCAAATGAAGGCATTTTCATACTCACATTTTTTAAAAGGAATTAAGCTTAGATCAGATGGGCCTATTCTTATTAACCACTTGTTGACTTCTATCTTTGGGTACCCCTTGACTATTCAAATAAAAAATCAATTTAAAAAAAGTTCATCTCAGGATTGGGATCAAACTCTTCTTCCTGTGGTTTTCAGAACATGCCTTTTTCACATTTCTTCAACTTGGGCACTTGTTCTTCTCCACTTCTGCTGGATGGCAGTGGTCTGTTTACAGCACTATTTCTCATGACATTCATACTGCTTTAGAGTATACAATTTAATTTAATTTATTTAATTAAATTGTATACTTATTTAATTCCTGTCACATCAAATATTCCTTGAGGGGAGAAACTATGGCTTCCTCTTCTCTAGGTACCGCATAGTCTTTAACACAGTATCTGTATAACAGTAGATGATCAATTGATTGATACATTTTTTGCTGATGAAATGTCTTCCTGATTCTCTTCAGATTTATGAAGGATTAAAATACTCAAAATCAAAAAATAGGTTTTGTTTGTTAAATCTTCCCTTAGATCCTAAAAGGTGCAGAGAACTTAGTCTACAAGATTCACATTGGGAAGACCCAGTTCATGACAACATTCTGATATTGTAGGGCCTCTTTCCTTTAAAGTCTTTTTGACAGAATGGAATTTTACTTTTCCAAGTTGAATTAGAAACAGCCAAGCCTGACCTGAATGGTTTAGAGTCATAGGTCTCCCAGGGTTGGTCCTATCCTTCTGGCCTTTTGATTTACATGCAATTTTATTATTAAATAAGCAAACGGGTAGCCGATGAAATAAAATATGCTTTTGAAATACATTCTTAGAGGGTTTTGGTTACTAAAATTGTACTAACTAGTGTACACAGTAGCAGAGATGTCTGCAATTGTGTCTGACTATTTTCTGTTGGACAAGTGTCTTTGGAAATATGCAACCCATGATCAAAATAGAAGTGAAGAAAGCATTTGATTGGATGATGACACCATTTGTCTAGACATATACGTTACATAGTCTTCTAAATATAGCTTCTAAACATGAATTATTATCATATAAATATTTTGGGGCAATTTTAATTTGTCTTCATGCATATATTAGAAAGAGGCAAAATGCCAGTGTGTGGAATTCTAAGAGGTTTATCAAGTGCGCAAACTCAGATTCTCAGTGAATTTGGAGCCAGCCTCTTTCTCCTTGTCTCATCCTTAATCTTGTTCTGCAGCTGTGTTTTCCCCACCCATCAATATCTGTCTTAGTCTTATGGAAATCACTTTTCCCACTCTAGGAAACCCATACTGAACATAGTGGCAGAGAAGAAAATAAACAACCTAATGATAAAACATTAGCTGCGTTCCTACTAAAGTCAGGAATAAGACAATGATGTCTTATCATCTCTCGTGGTCAACATTGTACATACAAAATCCAAAGAACGAAAGAAGAAATATTCTACATAAAAATTGGAAAAAGAGAACAAAGCTGCCATTATTTATTAATCATCTGTATGATCTATTATAATCACCTTCCAGGAAAATCCACTATAAACTGTGAAAAGTAATAAGATATTTCATAAGGATGAATGATATGAGATAACACTCAATCCTCTGTGACTTTCCTGCTCATGAGAAAAAAGCAATTAGAATGTGAATTAAGAAAAATACCACTTTGCCACTGCACTCCACTCCAGCTCAGGTGACAGGGTCAGACCCCGTCAAAAAACAAACAAATAAACAGAAGCAATAACTAAAGTTCCTTAAAGAAAATGTTTTTTAAAAGTATAAGACCTTTATTGAAAGAAACTTGAAAACTTTACTGAAGAAGAGCAGATAAATTGCTAAAGGTTCATTCTGGATAGTAGAAGATGTGACTGTAAAACCCATATTTTGCTTTTGAGGTTATAGGAAGCCCATCAGAACCCCAGGTTTGCAGATTCTGGAACTCAATTTATCAGGTTCTGAAGTTTGATTCACAGGAACCATGTACTGAGCACTTAATGCACCAGGCAGCATGCAGCAGATATAAACATGAACCACTGAAGCAAGGGATACACAAGCAAGGTATTACAGGACAGTGGACATCACTGCAGGTGTGCACAAGGTTCATCAGGAGCTGAGGGAATTGCTAACAAATCAACAGTTTCCTTGTCATCATTGGTGATGGGCATCCAGGCCCTGCTTGAACTCCTGCAATGAGAGAAGCTTCCTACCTGAGCAGCCTGCTCAAAGGTTGGGCAGCCATAGAGCTTGAAAGGTTTTCCTAATATTGAGTTGACGTTTCCATCCCTGTGGCTTCTACTCACTAACCCTCATTCTGCCTTGAGAAAGAGAAAAACAGGTTATACCTCTTACGTTAGGACAGCCCTTTATGCATATTTGGCCATAGCGTCTTTCTAAGGCTTTTGTTTTTCGGAATAAATATCCCAATTTATTTTAGTGCTTTCTGTGTATATTATTGTTGGAAATTTGGCGAGTGCAATTATATTCCCTTATTTGCAACTTTTATTTTTATTTTTCCTGGTCGTTTTTCCGTCAAAGCATGATCAGCAGACCACTCACATTAGAATCATCTGGTAGCTTAATAAAATCACTAATTCCTGGGTCCCACTCATTGAATCAGTGCAGGGCCTGTAAATGACATTTTTACTAATATGGTTGTTATGCATATTAAAGGTTTAGAGCCACAGTCCTAGACTTTTGTGGATCAGAATGGTCCAAGGTGTGCTGGCATTGATTGTGATTCAGGGCTTCAAGTTATGACACATATTAGAATTCTTAGGTTCTTATAAATCTGTTTCTTTTTTTTGAGATGGAGCCTCACACTGTCACCCAGGCTGGAGTACAGTGGTGCAATCTAGGCTCACTGCAGCCTCCACCTCCTGAGTCCAAGCGATTCCCCTGCCTTAGCCTCCCGAGTAGCTGGGACTACAGGCACCAGCCACCACATCCGGCTAATTTTTTGTATTTTTAGTAGAGACAGGGTTTCACCATGTTGGCCAGGCTGGTCTGAAACTCCTGACCTCGTGATTCACCTGCCTCAGCCTCCCAAAGTGCTGGGATTACAGGCTTAAGCCACCACGCCCGGGCCAGAATCCCTTAAAAGATAACTTTATCTAAGTTAACTGGTATAATTAGCAGAAAATTCCTTTTGGAAGCCTGCTTCAGTTCAGTTATGCTTTTTTTTTTTTTTTTTTTTTTTTTGAGATGGAGTCTCGCTCTGCCGCCCAGGCTGGAGTGCAGTGGCCGGATCTCAGCTCACTGCAAGCTCCGCCTCCCGGGTTTACGCCATTCTCCTGCCTCAGCCTCCCCAGTAGCTGGGACTACAGGCGCCCGCCACCTCGCCCGGCTAGTTTTTTGTATTTTTTAGTAGAGACGGGGTTTCACCATGTTAGCCAGGATGGTCTCGATCTCCCGACCTCGTGATCCGCCCGTCTCGGCCTCCCAAAGTGCTGGGATTACAGGCTTGAGCCACTGCGCCCGGCCCAGTTATGCTTTAAGCCAAGTAACTCTCCCCACTTAGGAGACATGGTATGACGAGATAGTCTTGTGACCACGACAAGGTGGCAAGTGGTAGGAATAAGTCATATTAATTTGATTTGAGGTTCTTTGGGGACTTGATTATGGGGTTCTTTGTCCATTGGATAAATACCAAGGACCTTGTCAGTCTTGCTGCCTGTTGTATCCTCAGGGCCTAGTAAAGTGCCTGGAACATTGTAGGACTTGACAAGGGGATAAATAAATGTTCTGTCTCTACTCTACTGGCTTACCCTCTCTTCTGTTTAACTGTCTCCATGATTATTAGTTCAGATAACTGAGGGCAGAAAAGGGACTAGGGTGCTGACTGTAACCTTAGAGCAGAGAATTTCCCTGTAGAAAATCTGCTAAAGATTCCAGTTTTGGCTTCTTTGGTAGATAATCCCCATCCTCCTATTTCACTCCTTCTTTGTGAAAATAAAACAAAATAATTGATGTGAAATTGCTTTGCTAACTGCAAATCTCTGTCCACATGAAAGTGATAATTTTAAGAACAGACTATTTATAAATTAGGCAACACAGCAGAGATTGCATACAAAGTTTAGCTTTGGAGATGGGCTTCTCTGCTCTCACCAGGCTTAGATTTTTCCCCAGGTTCCAGGTTCAGATCTTACTCAAACCTAGAACACTTACCCAATTCCTAAGAAGTCTGAGAACTTTTGCAAGTGCTTTCCAAAGAACTTCTTGCCTATCTAACTTGGTTCTTGGCTATCATCCTCCGTTATCCACTGTCAATCCCTGCGATAAACAAGCTGTCCATTGACTTGAAATCTCTAGATCTGTATTGTCCAATAGGGTAACCACTAGCGACGCGTGACTATTTAAATTTTAATTTAACCAAAATGAAACACAACTAAAAACTCAGCTTTTTAGTCACGCTAGTTATCTTCCAAGTGTTCATTAGCCACATGTGGTGAGTGGCTATTGGCTTAGATATAAATGTAGGAAATTCTCATGATTGTGAAAAGTTTTGTTTGACCAATCAGCTCCAGAGCTATATGTGCTTCTCTCTGGAAGGAGGCAATACAACTTTCTCTCAGACTCACTAACTCTTGTTATCAGCCAACACTCAGAAACTAATCAATCAATTCTATTGGATGTGCTATATAAATCTTTAACATTTCCATGTACAACATTAGTGTATTCAGATTTCTATATGAAATCAATAGAGGAAAAAATGTAAACATAGAAAAAAAAGTGAAAATGAGTAAGAGGCAAAGAGAATGAGCTTCCCCCCAAAACACAGCAGAAGAAAAAAAAAATCTGGGTTACTGCCCCTTGTTATTTCCTTTATGAATAAAAACTATGATAACTTACAATATATTTTTTGTTAACTTGCTTATTATCTGCCTCTTCAGCCAGACTGCCAGTCTATGAGGGCAGGTACCATGTCACTTTTATTCCCTAAAATTTGCCCATGGTGCAGAAATTGCTCAATCAATATATTTGTTATATAAACAGATGTTCTTATCATACTTCATTGTTTATCTGGACTGCGTATGTGAGAATAAGTTTCCACCACTTTAAAAAATATATATTAATTCCATAACTGAAATAGTTGTTTGTTCACTGTGAAACCACTTGCCAAATTTTGACTTCAGCACATCAGAATTCCCCTTTTAAATAAAGGTTTTCATACTGTGAATTGGAAGATTTTTACCCATGGATGACGAAATGATTTAGAGTTGATTTACTTTGGATCCTCAGAGGTTTTTGCTAATGTTGTAAAGTTGTTTGACATTTAAAAGCCATCTTATGGCCTTTACCTTGAACTTTGGAGGTTACAATTGTATTCAACGTTTACCTCATTGTTTTGAGCCAAAACAGACTTAATCTGGGTAAATCAAAGATGGATGAGGATGACCTTCCTTTGTCTCCATTAACCCCTACCAGGGCAGACTACATAATTTGCTGGCCAAATGCAAAATAAAAATACAAGCCACTTGTTCAAAAGGCAAGAAAAAGTGTTCTTAAAGGTATTAAAATTTAAAGCCTTTCTTTTCTGTTCATTCACTCCCTCCCAACTTGTCTTGGTGGTTTTTTTTAACTTGTTAATTACCTTTGTTCTAGTAAAGAAATTTTTGAAATTATTAGCACCAATTTATCATTCATTTCTCATTGATACATGAATCAATTTATCATTCACTTTTACATTGCGCAATGCCCATTTCAAATGTAAATAAAAGAGCATTTAACTTGTACGTGGAATCATCAAAATTGTACAAATCATGGTAGGTAGTTCATACATACTTTTGTATTTTGCTTTTACCAGAACAGTGCAGAAAACTAACTCAACTGCTTTTCGATACATACACATTCTACTAATATTCACAAATTCAAGAATAAAGTTATTAAGAATTTCAAGATGGCAGCAGAGCATTAAACCTAGGTCTGGATTCCTGTATATGCACTGGTCACATACCCACAAAGCCGGCCTTGGTCCCCATCACAACATGAAGTAATCTCTCAGAAAACACTGTTCTTGTTTGAGATCACACCAGGAAGATAGTGAGAATAAAAACTTTAAAAGAACACCAACGGTCTCATCAAATACTCAGGATTAGAAAAGTTAGTGCTGTTTGCAAAATGTACCTGCTTTTCAGAAATGTGTTAATCGGTTGGCCTAAGCTTCTCTCCAGGATGCCCACTTCTAGGCTAATGTGCTGAGGCTGAAACATTATCCCCTCCATTGAGACTTACTGTTCAGGAAAAGTTCCTGCTTCTGGCTTAGTGGAAGGCGACCATTGGTATGTAATCCAAGGACCATCCCACCCAGTACAGTGTCATGGCTGCAGGTGCTGGAATCTGGCCCACCTGGGTTTCAGTCCTGTCTGAGATCTACCATTTAGTGCCAATATGACCTTAAGCATTTGACCAAACATCTCCAAGTTTTTTTTCTTCATCTGTAAAGTGGACATAATATTAGAACCCATTTCATGGGACTTTTGTTAAGGTTAAATATGATAACATCTCTTCAGGGATATGCCAGTTCCTATTACACAGAAAGCACTCAGTGAATGGAAACTGCTACATTGTTATCACAAGTATTTGCATAGCATCATCCATATCTTGGTAAAACATCTTCCTCCAGGTCCCCAGTTATTTTCTCAGCTTCCTGATAAGAATTTCTTAAGAAATCAGTCAATAAAAATCTCCATGTTCTAAACACTGCTCCTGAAACAAGGAAGATAGAGCTCCTCGACTAGAAGGAAAGCCAGAAATAAATTAATCACGCTGTTTATAAATAATGATTTAAGCAACATGAGACAAGACTTGTTTCCTGGGTACATCATGCCCTGTGCTGAACAGTTGGGGCTGTTATTTTGAATATGCCTTCTGGATTTTAAATTACCTGTAGGCATTTCTTTGACCCAGCATAAAATATACCAGCCATGTCAAACAAGTCGGGCACATTCTGTGTGTTTGTTTTCCCCCTTTTGCTCCATAGGTGCACCCACTGTCAGGGTGTCGGGGTTTTGTGTACCAGCCCTCAGAGATCGGCACTCACAATAAAGAAGGATTATGCATGCCACCCTGGAGGGCAAGCCCCCAAGCAACGTTCAGCTCCACAAATGCCCATCATGGTTTTTTTGAGGTCAACGATAGAGGCAGTGTGATGTGGTGACCTGGCCCTCAACCCTGGCTGCACAGTACAGCTACGGGGGACTCTTAAGCAGTAACTGAGCCTGAGCTTCACTTGTAGAGATTCTATTTTAATTGGTCTGGTTGGGAACCAGAAGTCCATTTATTTTAGGAGCTTGGGTGTGCAGCAGGGTTGACAACCACTGGTGTCCTGGAAAGAGCAGGAGGCCTGTCTTCTAGTCCCTTTGTGATCATTATGAGGTCATTATCTCTCCCAATACCAATAAAAATGAGGAAGTTGAATTAGATAATGCTTTAAGTTTAGATCTAGCTGCATGTCTTAGATCACTGAGATTGTGTGGGTTTAAACCAGTAGTTCTTTATCAGGAAATATCTCGTTTTACCAGGGAACATTTGGCAATATCTGGAGGCATTTTTGGTTGTCACAACGTGGGAATACTATTGGTAATAGTGGGTTGAGGCCAAGGATACTGCTAATCATCCAACAATGCATGGAACACCCCAGAGCAAAGAATTATCTGGCCCCAGATTTCCAGATAGTGCCGAGGTTAAGAAACCCTGCTTTAAACCAGTCCTCTGAGCTTTACAACAGAGAACCTCCTTGCCAAGGACAGCAGGAGAGGTCTTTCAACAATGCCAGGAGGTTCAGCCCCTGCACCACTTGCCTCCTTTTAATCCTCATACATTCTTAAGGCAAGACCAAAAAGGAAGCCCTGTAGAAGGCAACTGATACGGTTTCTAGGAGGAAAGGTCCTGAACTTCTGTGGTTAGAGTGCCGGCAGTAACCTTGCAGATAGGCCCTTTCCACAAGGCAGGCTCTAGGAGCTTGTTCTCTTACAGCACGTACTTGGCGAGGACACAGACCTCCCAATTTAGTCAGAGCAGCTGTTCGGAAGAAATCTCCTCCAAAGCACACTGAGATACCCACTGGAAAACCATATTCCCATGTAAATCTGTGTTTAGTCCATGGTGCAATGGTGCAGGTACCTGGTCCATGGAAATGATAAAAGCTTCATCTTGTACTGGGAATTGACAAGCTGGAGTATGTTCAGAAGAGGGTAAATGCCATGATTTTCTTTACGGAATTTATGACATATAAATAACAGTAGAAGGAACTGGGGATGCTGAACTTAGAGCAAAGAGGCTTTAGGTCATAATTATCATTTTTATATATTTAAAGGGCTGTTAGAGGAAACAGGAATTCGACTTCTTCTGCATAATGTGAGGGAGAGAGGTAAGAAACAAAGGATTGAGGTTATAAGAACATGTATTTCATCACAAAATGGAATGGATTGCCTTACTAGGGGGTTCCTAGTAAAGCTGAAGGAAAAAAATTGGGTGACCATCAGTCAATTAAAAGTGTTGACTGGGCTGGGCGCGGTGGCTCAAGCCTGTAATCCCAGCACTTTGGGAGGCCGAGGTCAGGAGATTGAGACCATCCTGGCTAACACAGTGAAACCCTGTCTCTACTAAAAAATACAAAAACTAGCCGGGCGAGGTGGCGGGCGCCTGTAGTCCCAGCTACTCGGGAGGCTGAGGCAGGAGAATGGGGCAAACCCGGGAGGCGGAGCTTGCAGTGAGCCGAGATCCGGCCACTGCACTCCAGCCTGGGCGACAGAGCGAGACTCCGTCTCAAAAAAAAAAAAAAAAAAAAAGTGTCAACTGACTGAATATCAGTAACTGGAAGAACCGAATGATCATTAGTCAACATTTCTGGGGAAGAGGTGAGTAGATGGAATAACATATTCTCAGCCCCTTTTTTGTGATTCTGTGAGTTATAAAATCATGGGCATTATCCCGCAGTGCAGTTAAGTGTAGGGGAGAGCAAACTCTACTTCAGCCAGTGTTACATTTTGTTGGGTTGAAGACGGAGAACTTCTGGAAATATTACTAGTGAGAAGAGATATGTCAGAGATGATATTGTCAATTTTAGGGGGCCATTCTGCTTTCCTTTACTGAATCTTTGGCAGTCTGGAGTTGGTAGAAAATGTAGACATTTCCAAAGGAAAAATATCTCTGTAGATGCTCAGTGGTAAATAGCTAATTTGATGCCTGCAATTGCATTTGGAAAAAATATTGAATATATTTACTGATCAGGATATACATACATACACACACACACACACACACACACACATTCTTTGAAGCTTTAATATGAAACAAATTGTTGTTTAAAGATTTGCAAGAAGAAGTGGCTCTGGGCTGGAATTAAGGATACATCTTCTCATTCAGTTTTTTATGATACTTCCTTTTTCATACAGAGACAGTTAGGATCAGGACTTCAGGCTCTGGAAAGAAAAAGACAGAATCCCAATGTAGGAGGAACCAGGTTTCTGATGCAGTGGTTTAGTGATACAGTTAAAAGCATAGGAATTGGTATTTGATGGGCCTCAGTTTGATTTTTGGTCCTGCCACTTTGAAGCTGTGTGATCTTGCGTTAGTTAGTCAACCTCTTGGTGCCTTGGTTTTTTCCTGTGCAAAATGGGAGCACAAGTGGTTCTTGCCTGATCAGACTGTTGCAAGACTTATGTGAGATAGATACTGTACCTGTACCCGGAACACAGTAAGTCATTTAAGTCATTAATAAATAATGACATTCTTTTTATAATCACCACCATCTTATTAGGCAAAATGGCAGGAATAGTGGTTGGTAGGACAGGATTCTGATTTCTGGAACTCTGGTTCATTATCAGAACAGAGTGTGAAGGGAAATGGTGTGGTGTCAAAATCACCATAAAGCCCTCTGATGAGAAACAGGATTGTTCCTGAGCAGTAGGTTCAGGAGGAGGAGGAAAAACACTTCAGCTGCAAGGATAGGTGAGCTGTGAGAAAAGGAATGATGCAGAGTTCTAGCTGCTTTCCTACTGGAAGTCCTGTGAGGTCATCTGCTAGCCCTGAGCAAGAAGACCCAATGAATGTCTCTGGTTATATAAACAAACAGCTGAGTACGTTCTGCTTATATTCAACCAAAGAGCCAAGAATCTACTTTTCAAAACATTGTTTCTGAATTGTCTTTTCTTATATCCATGCCTGTTTCAGGTTATTTTTAACAGGATTCTTAGAAAGATGTCACAGTTAGAATTGCTTTTGGATAGTTTTTTATTCTCAAAGAAATTAGCGAGTTCGTATTTTGATAAACCTGACAAACAAATACATTTGGCATCTGCTCAAGTTCTTTTTATCCTTTTCTGACTTTAGTTTTCTTCGCTGGCTGATAAAATTTAATTGCTTCCTCCATGTGTAAATTGGGATTGCCTGCTTTGAGTTTCTGACTTTAAGGAAAGGAGTGTCTGTATATGTGTACACACACGTACACACACATATGTATGAATATATACACAGACATGTATATAGATATGAATGATTGTCATATATAATAACTAGTTGCTTTAGGAATACTTTGGCTTTTTGGTTCACACTTCACCATCTTTATAGTCATCATCATCTTATCTTAGGAGCTACCATTTATTGAGCATCAGTTTATATGCCAGGCATTGAGCTCGGTGCATTGTATATGACATCTCATTGGGTCATCTCATTTACTCTATGGAGCACATATTATTGTCTTCATTTTACTGATGGGAAAACTGTAACTCAGAGAGATTAAGTAACTTGGCTAAGATCCCACAACTGGTGATGTCAGGGCCAGGATTCTAGTAATTTCCACATCCCTTTGTTGTTAACCACTAAACTGTGCTCCTTGATAGCTAACTCAAAACTCTTGTAAAAATTCAGAATTGTTGATTCTTAGACATGGAGAGGGCTTCAGAAGTGATCTGGTCAAATGTCCCCTCCAGTACAGTGATATTTTCTCTCACTTGCCTGTAAGTAGCTTTCTATCTCTTCTCCCAGTGAGGGATAGCTCATTATTATCCAAGGTAAGGCATTATATTGTTTGGCAGTCCTAGTTGTTGCAAAGTTTGGTCAAATTTTACTTCTCTGTATCTTCATCATAAAAGCTTAGAATCTTCTAGCTGGAAGTGATATGAGAGCTCAAACAGCCCAGTGGTTATCAAACACTTTTGGAAGGTGTAGCAATCTTTTCTTCAAATGGTATCTCACTTGGAAGTGCAAACAACAAAAATAGAATTGCTTTGAGCAAAGCAGGTGTTGGTGTGGAGGCATGTGTGCACAGCATCATGACCATTGCCCCATCCCTCTAAAGACTCCCATGACCACTCCATAAGGTTATTGGTTGAAGTCTTGTTGAAAATAACCTGAAATAGATTACTGACCTCAATATCTTATAGACAAGAAAATAGAGGCTCGGAGAACTTAAAAAGTTCGCTAAGCTAATGCAGCCACATCATCAGAGGAACAAAGACCAGAACCTAGGTCTCAGAACTCCTACATCCATTTCTCACTTACTCATTAATTCCTCCATTCATTTATTATCTTCTTATTACATGCCTAATAGGGTACAGACACTGTTCTTGGCAGAGGGGCTCCAGCAAAGACCTAGGCAGGCAAGATTCCTGTGGCTAAGGAGCTCACAGTTGGGCTTTTATCTTCTTACTTTTCCCTGATGGTCTAATTCCTGCCTTTGGAAGCTACACACAGACACATACACTCAAAAGTTAACCAGACCATCCTGGGAGACGTCTACATTCAGTCCATTTTTTGCTGACTTTCCAAAAGGGTGAGTTCTAGAATTGAACTGAAAGGCTATTCACACATTTTGGTGGTTTTAGGATGCTCTTTCCTTGACAGAGTTGCAAATTATAAATTATTTTCTCTGTCTCTGGTTTTCTTTTGGGACTATGTATATAATATAGCCATAAAGGGAGAAGCTGCTTCGTCTTTATCACTCAGGAAGATGGAAAGGCCATTCAGACATGTGGGATTTTAAACTGCAAATGCCAGCTGGATTGGGTTGTAATAGGATAACCTTGAGCAGTACAGTAGGACTTGCAGTGGGTAGAGAGGGAAGGACATATGAAGCCTTTCTTGGCCGGACCCAATCTAGTTTTCCAGCTCATTTCCCTCAACTCTTCCCACTGCAGCCCAGCTCCCAGCTCCCCTGACCTAACTCTTTGTGCAATAAACATACAAGACTGGTCAACTTTTCTCAAACACATAGGGAATTATTTTGTCTCTGGATCATCTCTGCTGCCTTGAATGCTGTCTCACTTTCCAGCCTGGCACAAGACTACTCATTCTTCTAGGCATGGTTCCAATAGGAGCTCTCTAAACTTTCCTGGCCCACTTTCCCCTCAGTCTCTTGCCTCTCTTACCACCTGCTTGCCCTTCTCTTGGAAGTTCAGCTTATCCCTCAGTATCTTAAGTATTCTTTATGTACCTGACTCACTGTCACTCACATGGGCAGCTTCTCAAGAGCACTGTTTAGGGGTTGAGAATGCCTGTTGCATGAAGGTGCACATTTAGTGATGTTGTTTCAATGAGGCTCTGAGTTCAGATCCTGACCCCACCACTCTCTAGATATTCTACCTGGGGAAGGTTACTAGGATTCGTTCCACTCAGCCAGAGCCTGCAAATAATAACACCCATGTGATAGGCTTATTGTGAAGTTTATATGAAATAATCCATGAATTTCTTAGCACAGTAGTTGACACATAACAAACATTCAGTAAATATTGGCTGTGTTTAAAACATACTTTTAAGGTATTTTCTCTGAGATATTTTCAGGTTCTTTTATATTGGAATACTATAGAAAAAACAGGTAGATAGTCTGACTCCCAAAGATTCAGGTTTCAATCCTTTTATTTGCCACTTAGGAACCATGGTAGACAATGGAAAAAAGTCATGAAAGGACATTGATTGGACCTCTTAGTTCCGTGTGCATATTGAGAAATAGGAAAAGAAGTACATTGGGATTAGAATCAGCCATGCCTGATTTGATCTCGCACTTTGGTGTATTGAAACATGGACATATCTGAGGCTGGCGATGGAATTAAAGGGCCTTGGGAATACATTTTGTCCAGAGGCCACAATGTTAACATCCCAAAGTGTGAAAGCTCAGCTTTCTGCAAGCTTCAAAAAACAGTAGAAAGAAAGATCCTAGAGCTCATGCCCTGCAGGTGCATCGCTTTATGTCCTTCCCAAGACACTGTGCTTTCTGCAATTTAGTTTTCTCATCTGTCTGATAGGAGCTTTTGTCACTTGCATGCTACTTTCATGATTTTTTTTTATCATATCACCACTCTACCCATGCCATGCTAGTATTTATTTACTATTTTTCTTTAGATACATTTTAAATCTAAATAATTGTATTTGTAAAGGAAACTCTGTATCGTGACCTTAAATGCAAAATTACATAGAAAAGATGTTTTTTTAATATAAATGCAATGAAAATAAAACAAAGTTATTAAAATTTAACTTTATCTCATTTTTTTGCCAAAGACTTTGAGCCTGAAGCCTGCACTGCGTTTGTTAGGTATTAGAGACTTGTTAAACCAGAGCAGGACCACACTGAGTCAGAATGACTGAATGAAATAATTTGAATCCCCTTGCTGTCATTCAGATTATTTAATGCTGTGCCCATTGTCTGAGATATCACTCACAGAACACATACCATGTTTGGGAAACACTTGATCTTCTAGCCTCTGTAGAATTCTGGTTGATAGTGAATCTAAAGACAATTTAAGAAATTGACTTTTAACAAGCGAACTTGCTGATAACTTATTACAAATCTATGTGTCTCACGGTTTGTAGACATCTCAGTTTTTATCAGCTAACAATACCCAAGAATTCTATTTCTCATCACTTGAAGATCACCTAGAAAAACATTGCTTTGTAGATTTATTTACATTTTTTGCTTTCTCATTTTCATAATCACCAAGTGTTTTCTCATCTGTTTATCTTCAGTGTGATGAAAACCAATAAATACTCACTTGTCCACTTTGCTGAAATGTATGTTTTATTTCATTGTTTCCATTCCTTTCCCTTTGGGAGCATCACCGAATGCTTCAGATTTCTAGCTCTGGCCCCTCTGACCTGCCTGTGCTTTCTCTCTACTGCCCGCTAAGTCTCTATCTCTAAGCTGTCTCTCTGGTATGAGTAGAATGGCTGGCGGGAAATCTCATACACCTGTGTGTGTAAAAATCAACCGAGAGCAGTTTTTTAAAATGCAGATTGCCGCTCTCTCCGCCTCACTCCTGCCCTCCTGCCCTCGCTGTCAAAGGTCTGGTATGGATCCTGGGATCTGTATTTTATACAAGTACCCAATATAGTTCTCATGCACATAGCCTCGGGACCTTTGAGAAAGATGTCTTAGCAAGTGATTCTCCTCCTTCTCTTCCTTCTCTTCCTCCTCCTCTTCCTCCTCCTCTTCTTCCTTTTCTTCTTCCCCCTCTTCTCCTTCTTCCTCCTCCTCCTATTCTTTCTTCTAGAGAACAGGTAATTGTAAGTCTGTTTCATTAACTGCTAATATTAAACTTCGTTATAAAACTTCCCATCACATAAATGATTTCCATGTTTCCGAATGGGCAGAATTCTTGATTTGAAGGGCAAAATACCTGAAGTACTAGATCCACCATTACCCATCAATCAGTCCATGACCCTACATTACACTTTCCTATTCCTCTAACATGGAAATAAGACTCTGTACCTTCTTGCCCTAGAGATTTGCATTGAAGATAAAATGTGAGAAAAGATATGACAATGCTTTGTAAATTGTCAGGGATTTTTACCAACACGATTACAACAAGAAACTGCATTTTAAAAACTCATCCGTTAAAATATTGGAGAAAGATTCTTTTTAAATGATGTTTTGCATCAGGGATTTTGAGTGGCTCTGCCAATGTTTTTGATCAAACATATGTTTGAGGAGAGACAGTTGTGATCTCGCTGCATTTTAAGTTGTGGCATCTCAGCCCCACCCTATCCTATCCTACCCAGATACGTTTAACAGCTTTGCAATGTAATTTCACAGATTCCGGAATTGAGGTCTTTCAGATTCTTTAATACAAATCCAAAATTACCCTCCCTGTGTTTCCCGTGAAACCTCTTCCCTCCACATGGAATATAAAGTATCAGATACTAACAATAGAATATTAAAAGCCAGATTTGAAGCAATTACCCACAGCTTTGGAGAACAGTCCCACACACAGCTGGTGCCCAATCAGAAGGCCTGTCTCTGTCACCCACCATCCCCGCTACTCATAGAATCAGAATGCCAGAGTTGCAAAGGATCTTATAGATTATCCTCCCCTTCATTTAACAAATGGGAAAAGTGAGGCACAGGAAAGGGACGAAGTCATCCAGAGTCACTCAAATGGAGGCATTAGAACCCAGGTACCTGTCTTCCGGTTGCTACACTCTGCTGCTTTCTTCTCTGAATTAGTAGGGTGACTTTGTAGCTGGGAGTGAAAGGGGCTTCCTGAGTGTTAAAGCCACGTGCACTGAGGATGATCTTGTTGCACAGGATGGAGGTCTCTTGTGGTGCAGCATAATGTACCATATTGTTTTTTATCATGTATGAAGGCCTAAAAGGCAGATGACACTAAACTGTTAACTGTGAACAATTATGTAAGTATAACAATGAGAACCGCGGCTATGAGCCAACTATCCATAAGATCATTCTATCATTATTCTCAAGTTCTCATCCGTCCTGCTGAGAGAGATGGTTGTGAGTCCTTCATAGCGTTAGATGCTGGGCCACTGTTCTTTCTCCATGGCCGGAGCTATATTGATGTAACCTGGTATTAGGCATCAAATAGCAATACTAGAGTATTTTCAATCTTTATTTAAATCTCTAAAAGAATGTACAACAGAGCCAATATATTGAAGCTGGGTTTGCCAGTGTCAAAGATAGATAGAGAGGGAGAGAAAGAGGGAGCCAATGTAGCCCTTCGGGAAACATTTCTCAAAGAACCTCTTCCTCTCTCCAATTGCTCTGGAGCCTTCCGCTTGCCCAACCACATGGTTTTCTTCAGCTCTGATCTTTTTTCCTCACTCCTCATTCTTTATTATGTTTATTCATGTAACCCCTCTCTTTGTCTTCTGTACTTTCCTCCTACCATTGCAGGGTTTTTTCCCCTCCTTTACACGTAGTCTCCCTAGTTCTACATCACAGAAAACATTGGGTTCCACTTGGCAATGACTCTTCTTTAAAGGTCAGATGGAGTTAGCAGGAAAGAGTCCAATGTTAGTGTCACAGTCATATTGTGTTGCAATAAATGGAGAGGTCACATCACACTGCAGATTTCTCACAGGTGGAACATTTATAACATGCACCTCTGTACATATTCATTTCACCCAGGAATCTGCCATAGTGGGACAAAGAAATGCTAGAGACAGCAAGACCTAAATACTATATCTATAGTGGTAGTTGTCAAAATGATGAATGACAACACAGTAGAACAATTACTAGCACAGATGCTGGTGTCAAAAATGACTTAAATGTAAGGTCTGACCCTGTCATTTATTAACTGTGTACACTTGGGCAAATTACTTATACTCCTTGAAGCTCAGTTTCCTTGCCTCTGAAATGGATATAGTACATGAATTAAGGCACATAATGCATTCAGCCCAATGCCTGGCACACCACTGCTGCACTAATGGATGGTTGTTTTCATCGTTGCTAATAATGACAATAATAACAAATATGACACAAAGGGAATTTGGCCAATGAGAGATGAGAAATTCTTATTTTTTTTTCTTCCCTCTCTCCCTCCTTCCCTTCCTTCTTTCCTTCCTTTCCTTCTTCTTTCCTTCCTCCTTCCCTTTCTTCCTTCTCTCCTTCCTTCCTTTTTTAGTTTCATTTCTTCCCTTTCATTCATTCTTCTTTCTCTCAATAGATATGTTCAATGAATAAGACAGATAAAAATGTAAGGGAGCATGTAAAGGCCTGAGGGCACATCTTGAGTTGTCTAGAGAGTTTACACTTTAAAAAGGCATGTGGAAAATCTGGAGGAAGGAACATATAACCAAGGATGAATCAAGGATGAACAAAAGCTATGTTCAGAGCTATGTTCGGATCTAACCCAGAAATAGTTAGATCTCATTATTTAGGGAAGAAATCTTGCATATTCTGCTGTAATAAGAATAGACTTCCAACTGGAAAGAAGAGAACATTTTAGGGAGAAAGTTGCTGTCCAGGATTGATGGAAAGCATTTAACTCTTTCTAGCCAAGATGTGTCATGTCTTAGGGGTTTAAAGGAACTTGTTGCTAATAAGTCTGATGATCTTTGTCTAGGACTGGAGAATAGGTGGAAGCCTGGAGATAGTAAATATTGCCCCAATTTTTCAAGAAACACTAAAGCTAAACTCCAGAAACCATAGACTCATAGCTTGTGTAAGTAAGATTCACTGTTGTATAATAATTCATGCCAAATAATTTCTTTATCTGTTAGGAAAGACTTTCTGTTTGGCAGAGACATTTTAGCAAGGCATTGGACAAAGCCTGTCAGTGTGGGTCTATTCTCAGGCACATTGAGCATTAGATGTTTGACTGCCAGGAAGCCTGTCTTGGGGTAACTATGATTTTCTGTTTTATCTTGCTCAATATTTTTTACCTTGCCTGAAAAACTAAAAGGCAGATGACACTAAACTGAAATATCTACTATTGTAGATTATTTGATCTTCCTATGTGCTTGCAAAAACCTTAAGATCTAGTTTGAGTGGATGCTAAATAATCATATCTTGCATGTTAAAATTGCTATGATTTAGAATGATCTCAGCTGACTAAAGTGATATCAAACCAAGATAACAAAGTTTAACTGAGTAAAATGTGATGATTTATATTTTGGCTCAAATAAATAAATAAATAAAATCAACTATGCAGCAATGTAGTAAAGAACCTTAGGAACTGACAGTTGTTGTATCAAAAATGATCAAAGTTGGCCGCAAGCTCAATATACGCCAATAACTTATTACCATTGTTAGAAATGAACTGAATTTGACTACATTCATAGAAGTAAACCCAATTGATGATGAAAAGTACATGATGTAAGTCAGGCTCATTGCCAAAATTTGTGCACTTTCCTAGTACCATAATTCAAGAGAGGTGTTCAAAGGACAGTGCCCATTATGGGGAATAATCTGAAAACCATAATATGTAATGAACTATTAAAGAAAATGGAATGTGTAGCCTGGAGTAGAGAAAACTTGGAGGATATAATCAGTAGAGGGCACAATGCTGAGGGGGCCTGATAGGTGCACTAGGTCCATCAGGTAGAAGCCACATGGACACCGACTTTGGCTGAACATTGATAGGTTATTTCTAATAGCTACTGTTGCCCAGAATTAATATGGACTGGCCTGTCATTTGAAATTCCTAAGTAGAAGCCAAATAGCTACCCATCTGCATGGCGCAGAGTGTTCCTGCCATGCAGGTGGGCTCTTTCAGGAGATGGTCTGCAACATCCATTTCAATTCTGAGGTTCTGTAATCTTCTCCTCTCTCTAGGGATGCAGTGGAGTGTGGTGGCCAATGGGAGAGTCAGTGTCACCCGCCAGCAACTTCTCCTTTGGTGGCTACTCAGCCGAGTGACACTTAGGCCCCTGGGACAATGACCCAGAAGACAGCCATGCCTCCGAAAGAGGGCCAGGTCCTAAGCTGCTGCTTGCGCGCGACGCACCCGGTATTCTCTTCACCTGAGGCCTTCCTTCCGCCGGTGCAGGAACCCGGTGCACGCTGGGCTTTTCCTCCGAGATTCCAGCAGGTGGCGCTGGAGGGAGTCAGAGGACATAATGGCCTCCTTGTTCACTTTTTATTTCCCAGCACTCCCTCTGCCCAGATTCTCTGCTCTTGCCGCATGGTCTCTGGTGTCTCTGACATGTTCCCGTCACTCACTGTGTCTGGTCTGTCTCACTCACGTTCTAAGCACGATAGCTTGTTGTGTCCTATCGCGGTCACTGATGTCTCCAAACACACCTTCTTTGCTGTGTGGGCTCACAGATATCAACAAAATACTCCCTCTCTGCTTCTGTCTTAGCCAGAGTCCTCGCTCCTGTCTTGCTTACTTGCTTGGTCACGTCCGTCACAGCCATGTTCAAGCTATCCCCTGTCTCTTCTTCACCCTGTTCTGTGCCAGACGCTAACACAGTTTTCTCCCTGTGTCTGGGTCCAAACGTGCATCCTCTTGGCGGGCCCCCTTGTCAGTCCCAGACATCCATTTGCTCTTCCTTATGTCCAATGTCCGTCCTCCTCTTCAGGACATGCTCCATATATTTTCCATGGAAGACACAGGGTCAGAGATCTGTCAGAGGAAAATGGTCTCCACAGCAACTCCGGAGGGAAACTGAAGACAGATAGCTTCCCCCTGGTGTCCTGGCCGCTGGCGTGTCTGCCCTGAGATGCTCACTGTCCTGCTGGGCTAGAACGGGACATCTTCTAAAGAGCCTTGGGCAGGGCTAGCAACATCGTAGGTGTTTATTAGGCTTCAGGATCTTTCCCATGAACTTGTGATGTCATTTTAAAACCTTTCAATCTGGCGTTGTTGCTCCCAAAGGAAGAGAACTGTTGGAAGTTAACACTGGGTAGACTCATTTTCCCCTACAGCTCCCCCCAGGTGCAGGAGGGCAGGATCCAGCAGTACTGGGGATGCGTAGGCAATGCTGGACTTGAAGCCAGAGGACCCAAGTTGCCGCCCTGGCTGTGCTGCTAACAAGCTGTGAGATCTTGAATACTGTTTTTTTCATCTCTGGACCCCACTTGCCACATCTGTGCACTCAAGCTTGGACTAGAGGATCTTTAAGTTTTCTTTCTGTTTCTAGGACAACAGGATGCTGCTATAGCCGTCTGCTACCTCGAGAAGCCATGGCCTGCCTGCCTTCTGGCTTTGTTTCAAAGGAAAGACCCTCCTCATTTGGGCCTTTTAGACCCCTGACCTTTCCAGCTTTTTCATTTAGATTAACCTGATGTCTTTTATTCAAAGCTGATCAGTGGCTCTTGCGAATGCCCCAGAGCAAAAGTCCCTGGAAGGTAAATGCCAAACCCAGAGCCATGTGAGATTCTGACTTTGATCTTGGCTGTGGTTTGATAGCATCTCAGGATTATTTATCATACTCTCCTTTTTTCTTGTTGCTTATGAAGTGTCGGTTATTGTTTCCATTGTTGTTTACTTTAGTTCTGGAACTGAAACTGACAGGAAGAAACTTTGGAATAAGGAAGAGAAGATTGACCAAACCATCCAAATGCCAAAAAGGAAAAAAAGAAAAAAAGAAAAAAAAAAAAAAGAAAAAAGCCTCTCTGTCCTATGAAGGCTTAATTCTGTTGGGGAGAAAGTCATGTTTTAGGGAAGGGAAATAGCCTGTGAAAGAGAAATGCTATTCAGAATTCGTGAGAAATATCTCTCCATGCTGAAATGTTCTTTGTGTGGACTGGGATTCTCCCTGATCAATGGAGCAGGTTGAACCTGGGAACCATTCTTGTCACATATGAAGAAAGTTTATTTAAGTTCTAACTTGCACCCTGACTCTATGGCTGGACCAACCCCCTCTGATTTTTCAAGTCATTGTTCCCTTGCCATCACTAGGCTCAGCAACCACCATTAGCAGGCAAGCACCATTTGAGGTGCTTTTCTAATATGAAGAAGGGAGCAGCCAGCTTCTGGGCCCCACAGCTCTGGACCTGATGATGAGACCCAGCCAATCTGCTGTGGCGGCCCACACACCCACCCACTGCCTGCATGAGTACGTTGGTGGGAGGAGTACAGCGCAGAGGCAGCGCATGCACTGGGTCCATTGCTGACTTATTAAGCAAATTGAACTAATTCCTGAATGTCTCAGACCTCAGAGAGAATCTCTCTTGTCTACTTCACAAAGCTGTTGTGGAGATAAGTAAGATAAATTTTTTTGTGAAAACATTCTGTAAATCATAAAATGCCATTCCACATATTTATCATTACTTTGGGCGTTTTGGATTACTGTGGATGTGCCTGAGCACTCAAGGACTAAGAATTTATTTACCAGGAGGTAAACCAACTTAAGAGAATAAGTTTCTATGTTGATAAAGAAACAGAGAAAGAAATGCCCCAGGGCAAAGTTCACAGGAAGGTAAATGCCAAACCCAGAGCCTTGTTAAAAAAATAATATTTTAAGAGCACCCCTTGGGTATTAATTCTTCCTGTATTCCTAGCACTTTGGGAGGCCCAGGTGGGCGAATCACTTGAGGTCAGGAGTTCAAGCCTGGCCAACATGGTGAAATTTGATCTCTACTAAAACTACAAAAATTAGCTGAGCATGGTGGCATCTGCCTGTAGTCCCAACTACTTGGGAGACTGAGGCAGGCGAATTGCTTAAATCCGTGAGGCAGAGGCTGCATTGAACTGAGATTGCACCACTGCACTCCAGCCTGGGCAATAGAATGAGACTCCATCTCACTAAATCAATCAATCAATGAATAATATTCTAGGAATTGTAGCAGCACCCTTTGGGTATTAATTCTTCCAAATCTGTGCATCCTAATTTGGTCATTTCAGGTTGCCCAACACACAAATTTATGAATGACAAAAACTCATTTAAAGGGATTTTGTTATTCACAAAGTAGGGGACTACACGCTAATTTTGATGATAATGAGTGTAACTTCTCATATGACTTCAAAGTCACATGGAATAAGATTCAAATGTCTGTTCACTATAAAAAATGTATTTGAAGAAGAAAATACTTGGGCCATCAAAATCATCCCCACACTGTAAATTATATATATACAAATCCTATGGAAAAAAATCAAACATGGACCAGACTATGACCAGCTAGCACGAATACTACATAAAGAGTCAACTAAGATATTGAACCTGATAACTTTTGAGAATTTTCCTGATCTGATAGTCTATGTATATGATTGTTAATTGTGGTTTAATGCTATTTTAGCTAACACCTTAATTTTATTTACATTTTTAATAAAGTAGAATTACAAAGGGGCCACTTATGCAGTTTATAATGCACTGAGATCCCTTGTATAATCAACATATAAAGTACATGTGTGCCCACCACATAGAAGATGAAACAATTCTATCATTTCAAAGGATTACAAATTGTAATGATGGTTTTGTTTTGGTTTGTGAGATTGTATAGCTATGATGTATTTGAAGTTAAGGCTTTGAAGGTCCTAGAATCCCTGATTCTAACTTTGTTTACATGGAAAGCATCTTTGGCTTTATGATTATCAACTTTTTGATGCAGTTTCCAGAAATGTGTTATGGAAAAAATTGGAGCCTACGTAGATTTTTTAATTGATAAATTCTATTTATTGATAAATTATACATATGTTTATATGAGTGCATTCTGTACATGTTTATATAAATTATATATTCAAGGAAAAAAATGAGTCTGAAAACTAATGACTGAATTTTGAATATGCAATAAAATGCCAAAGTCAACTCCCTTGCCTCAGTCTTGTGGAGCTTCTTGGGAACCTCCAAGATCCCAGGGCATCCTCCGGTAGCTATGTCATTTGAAGCTGGAGAATTTCCTGACTCCAGTACCAAGTTCCCCTCAAAGGAAAGCTAGAATCCCCAGGCCCTATATAATGTGATTTTACCAGATTCTACCTGTCTGCCTGTCTGTCACCATCAAGGCCTCCAGCAATAAGACAGATCTCTATGACATGGTCACCTCATGAGCAGAGGATGGGGATCCTGTCCAGCTACTCTCAGAGCACAAACCACGAGGAGCCATTTAAGGCAGTGTGACAGTATATATCTGGAGGTCTCGGAGTGAGGTTAAGCATGTCATCCCTGCTGAAGCCTTTAGAAAAAAAAAAAAAAAAAAAACTGGGGGAGGTGGGTGGTGTCATGAGCCATCCAAGAGCCTGGAGTTCGTCTCCCTTAGGCCCAGGTTATGTGTCAATGAAATCTAGGTACCATCTCTTCAGGGTGTGGAACAATGGACTGAACCCTTTCAGCAGTCAGGAGACAGAGCAATGTCCAGAGTAAAATAGACTTAGCTCTTTTGTTTACCTCTTGGGACCTATCTTCTCACATATAAAATGCCAGGGGTGGAGAAGAATTAGGTTCTCACATCAGAATCCTTTCTTCATTCACAAATTTACCTGGAATTCCATCACATGAAAGATTCAAGCCGGATGGGGAATAGTAGGTCTGGATCCCCTATCTCTGGTTATTGTAATCTATGCCCTGGAAGGAATCTTCTTGGGAGCCTGAAGCCCAATCGCTTGACCAGGGAATATCCTCTGTGCCGGTGCTTATTTTCCTCCTGTCCTTAGCTTTTCTGAGGCGGTGTTCATAATACTGCCATGAACTGTTTTGTCCAGGTGACAGTCATTTCCTCAAAATCACGCCTCCCCGTTACAAAATCTCTTCTTCCAATCAGAAAGCACACTGTCTCCTGAAACTTCCTTCCTAGAATAGAGACCTGAGCCTTCACTGGTTGTGAAGCACCTGCTACTAGACCCCAGAAAACTCCTGCAGAACCCACCTTCAAACTAACCTACCCTTGGGAGAATGCCCTCTTTCTTGATTTCTTTACAAATTGTCTATTTTCATGTTGGAGCATCTCTAGATTCATTCAAGGGGAAGAGACTAGTATTGATTTAGCACTTACTGTGCGCTAGGTGGTTTCTATTTTGTTATAGTTTAATTCTCTCAATAGCACTATGGCATTCAGAGAAAAAGAGATTTTCTGAACACCAGCTATGAGGCAGGGTCTCTTGCCAGAAACCTACTAATAAAGAAACCTGACAAGGTCTCTACTCTCTCGTGTCAGAAACCAGAAAATAAACAAGGAGACATATATACATGAATAAGACAAGTTTAGATACTGATACGTGCTATAAAAAGAATAAAAAATAGAGATGTGCAAGGGGATGTTTCAGCTGAAGTAGTTAGGCACGGTTAGATGGAGGAGGTGTGCTCTGTGATGGGGGACAAGAATGCTAAGGAGTCAGGCATATATTTCATCTGAGGGAATATCGCGTCAGGCAAAGGGAAAGGCAAATACAAATGCACTGGGGCAGAAATGTGCTTGACATAGCCAGTATAGCCTAATGAATGTGAAAAAAAGTGGTAGGAGATGGGATCAGAGAAGTGAGTAAAGGCTGATCATAATCCAGTAGCTTTGGTGCCATTTACCAGTTACTACATGTCAGCCTCGGTGAAAGCATTTTACATGAGACACCTCATTTAACCCTATTAAGCTAAGTATCATTTTCCCATCATAGGGATCAGAAAATCAGGCTGTACATCAGAGAAGTTAATCTGGAATTTTTAAGGATGCAGAAATTACCTGCGGCTGGAAATGGAGCGCAGGTTCCACCAAATCTAAGGGGACTTGATCCACCTGAGGCCTGTTCTTGTTAGCAGCAAGAACAGAAATGGATGGATTCTCTTCTTGTGCACTATTCCCCTTTGCCTCTTTGTTTCTCCGTGGAATTTTGGCTGTCTGCAAACAAAGATGCATTTATGCAGTAGGTCTTCATTGATTTCAAGTTAGCTAGTTCCAAATGGCATCTAATTGGAAGGAAAAGCCAATTATTGGCCAGCCAGAAAGTGATTCTTGATAAAAATTATTTTATCAGAAATGAGTGGAAATCAATCTGGCTATGTAATCGTAGACTTTCTCATGCATTTCCTTATCTCTATCCTTACTGACATCATCCTTTCTACAACTGACATTATCTTTCATCTGCATTGGGGAATTAGGCTCTAAAGCGTAACTTTCAGCATGCCATTTCCCCAATCAAAACCCCTCAAGGACTCCTCATGGCCTACCAATACTTTCCCTAAGTCCACTGTCGGAGTTTTTCTTCCAGTTATTCCCCTCATCCCTGCAAAGCAAACAATATGCTCAACTCTTTGGATTTGCACATTCAGGTACTACTCCTGCTGTTCTTTCCACTGGGCATGCTTCCCCTGGCACCTCTTACATGGTGTATTTCAAATACCACCTCCTACCCGAAGTCTTTTCCAGCCTCCAGGACTGCATGAGGTTTTTGACCTATTCCAGCCCCGAAACACTTTGTTCTTCTCCTGTGACATTTCGATATGCTTTTCAGTGTGCTTCATTAATTATGTTCTTTTTGATCTCTCCTACTAGATTTTGAGCTCTTTGAGAACTTTGGCCAATTCTTATTGCTCATCTTTCTCTTTCCTAGTGCCCAACACAGGTTTTTGTGCACTGAAGTTATCAAATAAATTCATTGGATGTATTTGTTTGAAAGAATGTGAAGGTGTTCATTGTTACGGCATCTCCACTGTACCAGTCTGCTTTGCCCCTTCAGTCCCAAATCTCAGTGCTGCTCTGCCATTAATACTCCACCCACTGCAAAAGCTGCAGCCTTCTGATAAGAGAAAACTCTTTCAGTGACAGTTTTGAATAAAATCAAGATGTTTATCCCACCTTTTGCAAGTGGCAGAAAGATTAGAGTTTTAAAATACCGTTATATCCCTGAGTTATGGCAAGTTTATTTTCTCTTTTGGTCCTGTCTATTGAAAAAGAACTTAAGCTTAAAGTTTTGTATTTATAGAATGCTGTGATGAAGCAGACCGAAGTTTTGTAGGTTACTTGACATTGTGTAATCCTGGAGGACATTGGCCTCCATTTCACCAATAATGGCATTTATTGAGACAACGTAGAGCAAATGAAGCGTGAACTGAGCCATAGATGTAGAATGCACCCAGTGAGAGTTATTCAGGCTAGAGTGTAACAAAGCATATACGAAAGATGTCAGAAAATGTCAGATTTTTCAGCAGCATCCTTTCTAATTTGCTGTGTGACTGGGCATGTCCCTGCACCTTTCTGCCTGAAGTTTTGCCATTTGTAAATTGAGAAACTGTCTTCGGTTAGGAGCTTGGGCTTTGACATTAGATGGACATAAGTTGAGATTTAGAGTCTACCAGTTACTGAATGTGTGACACAAGCAAGGTCCTCAACTCTTTGAGCCTCAGTTTCGTCTTTGCAAGGGGATAATCATAGCACATTGCCCATCCAGTGTGATGAGGCGTCAGTGGGTTAAAGCATATAAATAGTGGCACACAGTCTCTGGCATACAGTAAGTTCTCACTGAAGTGTAGCTGTTACTATTATTACTCTGAATTTCATGACATTTGAAATTCAGAAGCAGTATGTGGAGTCATATGGAAAGGGTGTTGAGAAACCAGGAGCGGGGAAGTGGTGGAAGTGGCAGGCAGTGATTGTTTCTCTGCCAGTTGTCTAATCTGAGAAGGGAGAGGTTAAGAAGGCTATTCAGGAGAAGATGGAGATAGTAAGGGATTTGGCTGTGGAGTCAGAGAAGAAACATAATCTGCACGCATGGAAAATGGTATGTACTTGTCATTCAGTGTCTTATTATGACGTTCCTAATATGTCTCTTAATCCTTTCCAATTAATGTGTCTCGCAAGCAAGAGTCTCATTTTACCTTCTAAGACAGTAAAAGGATGCAACTTTATTGAGAATATAAGATAGTCAGGACTACCTAAACACTTTACATATTTGGTAACATTTAATTCTCATAAAAAGTTTTGACTGGATTGAATCCCTGTTTCCCGATTTGCCAAATTTGTTTCGTTGGACACCTTAATTAATTTCTCTGAGCTTCAGTTTCTGTATTGGTAAAAATAGAGGTATTAACACTACCTAACTCATGAGGTTTGTATAATTTAAATAAAATTATGATAGCAATAGCAATTAACACACTGCCAGGGAGATAATTGGTAGTTTCTATTATTATTTTTATTATTATTGTATATAATGCCCATTTTATGGATAAGTAAAATGAGGCTTAAGGAGACTACTTTTTTTTTTTTTTTGGAGAAGGAGTCTCACTCTATCGTCCAGGCTGGAGTGCAGTGGCGCCATCTCGGCTCACTGCAACCTCTGCCTCCTGGGTTGTAGCAATTCTCCTGCCTCAGCCTCCCGAGTAGCTGGGTTTACAGGCACGTGCCACCATGCCCGGCTAATTTTTTGTATTTTTATAGAGATGGGGTTTCACCGTGTTGCCCAGGCTGGTCTTGAACTCCTGACCTCAGGTAATCCACCCACCTAGACTAAGTTTCTAACCAAAGGTCATACAAGTTATAATGAGCAGAGCCAGGCTACAAACCTAGATCTGTCTATGTTGAGAATCCATGCTCTATTTTTCTGGCTGCCAAGGTGAGAGACAGAAGTAATACCACCAAACATCAAAGAGACACTCCCTCTGAAATTAGAAGATATTTTCTAATATGTGAGGGTAGCCTAATAGCCTGGATGAATAGTCATTTAAATTGGTCTGGAGTCCTGAATGAAAGGGCAGACATTATCTGTACTTTTAAAAACTTGGTTGAGATCAGATAATTTAATTTCAATTTAGTTTTTCTCCATATTGAATGCCATTAGGGGGTTACATCATTTCATTCCGGCCTTGGTCCCCTCAATTAGCATGGCAATCATCAGTATATGGTCTTCCTGTCAATAGGGTACAAACAGGGACCCATATGCCACTGCTTAATGATGAAATTCTTGGCCAGGGTAAAGATCAGCAACCCCCAACCCCACCCTACATTCTTTCTCCAAAGTCTTGTAGCAATCTCTTTTTATCATTCTTGGGAAACTTGCTGCTGGGAAGATCATGAGTCATCAGCTACTAAGGCTTTGTGAAAGAGAACCCAAGTCAAGGTTCTGTAATTTCAAGTGAAAAGACCTTGGCTGGCTGAGCAGAGGCACCATTTCTGGTGGGACCTCTGGTCCCAGCCAGCTAGAGAGTGGGCAGTTGGTCAAGGGATGTGAGTCAGTGGAAGGAACTAGGAAAGGGCACTCTTATCAGGGTCACCCTTATTATTGCATCTCCTCTCCTCAGCACAGAGCCATCTGGAAACACTGAACTTGTAAGACTAAAAGGCCAAAATCATTCTTGAATTCTGTCTCATCTAATAGTAGCCTTCTCGGTGGAGAGCATTCTCTATTTATTCTCTAATTTCCTGGCATTTCTTTGCTATTCAGACCTTCCTATTGCAGCAGATGGTTTTACTGTGGTAGCCTGAATAATGGAAAAAAAAAGACATGGATTCTGATTCCACCTTGCATTTTGACATTCATTAGCTAGGTAAATTCTAGCAAGCTACTTACTCTTCTGGGTCTCAGCTTTCTCATGAAACAGATGCCCTAGACTACCTCACCAAATTTTATTCAATTACTTGACAAGTGTTTTTGTGTTGTTAGAGGAGTGATACATAAATCAATTTTGTTCAATGGCCACTGAACAAACACCAATGGTGATTATGCTAATAGGTGAGAAATATGTAGTCACAAAAAACAGAAAGCTAGGCAAAAAGTAGTAAGACCAGTGAGGTTCATTAAGATACCATATTTTAAAATATGTAAGACTGGGTAACAAATTCAAGATACTACTATTATTATTACTGATTGTCTAATATTGCAGGTGAGAAGTCATTTTTTATTTTCGTACCTTCCAAGTCTCTTACATTTATTCTTCAAACTCTCTTACTTTGATACAACTTATCTGGTCTTTCACTGCTCATCACTTCATATGAGGACAACCATGGCTATATTCTACCTCCTTTCCCTCTACATCTGGACATACCATCAGGTTGATATTTTTAAAATCACACATACACACACAACAATAAATACAGAAAGAAAAAATAAAGTTATACCCTCCTAAAATTTTCTATATCCAGCAACTCTACTCCAAAACTTTAAGTAGTAATGCCAGTTGCTCATCAATATGTCATTCACTCCTACAATACAGTGTCCAATTCAGAGTACTTCGTATTTCAGCTCTCAGGTTGTATGCAACTTTTCCCTGCTCTGCTGCAGCCCACTAACCATGCTTTTCTTCCATCTCCTATCAGTTAAAACCAAGGCCAAGTTCATTGACAGCCTTGTCTATGAAACCTAATGGAGCCCACCGTGATCTGTTTAATACATTTTCCCACAGGACGTGGTTCCCTGGGGCAGCAACCATAATCTCCATGGGTGTTCTCAGCCCTACATACAAAAAAGAAGCATCCAAATTAGCTATCTCCACATAAAACTAACCAACAATACCAACACCAACATCACCAGCACCACCAGCAAAAAAATAGGACAAGGTAAAAGTCATTCTCTAATTGACAAAGACACGTGGGTCCATATAGATAGAGCATCTCAGGAGATAAAAGAAATGAAACAACTTTATTAACCGTCTCAGGAATGTAAGGAAAAAATGCTACCAATTTCAACATTTTGCTTGTTTTCATTTAAACAAACTTTAAGGAGATATCCACTGTGTGCCAGGAATTGTGCTAAATGCTAGTAATGCAAAATAATAGACTCAGGGCTTGTTATGAAAGTCCCCATGGGCCTGATCTTGGGGCCGCAGATAAAAGGGAAGAGACTTTGTATTGCCACCTTCTGCGGCTGCATATACCCCGTTGGGTGCTCTGAGTGCTGATCATTGTGGCCAGCCTGGACTGTGATTAATCTTCCAGACCGGTTTGCAGACCCAGACACCTATGCCAGTGGGAAACTGGTGAGTGGGATCCTATGTGAGTATCTTGAGAGTATAAGAAAGCATCACACGGACAAGGACATCTGGAAAACCTAGTACTGATCACCACACATCAGCAACTTTCATGTTTCCCTTTTTCCCATCGAAGGTAAACTGCACTGAAACAATTCTACTGTAGTACTAACATTTAAGGCATAATAAATCCTTTTGAGAGTCTGATGAAATCTATGATCTTTTCCCTGAAAATCCGGACATATGCACACAATTTTTGCCACATTTCTAAGAAGTTCATTTATTCCCTGAAGTAAAAATCCAAGGTTAAATAAAAATTAAAATCCCTGCTTTAATGTGAAACTGTATTGGTGGATAAAACAAAAGTGATTTATAATGAAGTCACTAGGTTCTCCCTATTTTCCTGTCTGTGGTTAGTGATGTATTTATTTAGAAGTCGTAAGTACAGTCTTCTAGTACCATTTTTATGAGCACAATGACTCATTGTAAAAATAATATTTCTACATATAACATCTTTCTTTCCTCCAAATAGTCTATGGAAATTATCTCATAAATTGTTCCAGGTTCCCTAGAAACTGGATTAAGGAATATATTATTGCCTTCCTTTACAAGGAAGACAAGTTTCAAGTGCAAAATACAGAAGAGTCTGGGCAAATGGCTGAGATATTAAGGAATGACTGAATTCAACCAGAAATCAGAATGATTTCACTTAACAGGGAGTTACTTATTATATGCCTGTTGTGTGTCAGGTATTGTACTAGGCATGGGATTGGCTAACTCTCAGCCTGCTATCTGGTCCCCAAGTCTGTTCCTAGAGGAGGAAGTATATTCAATTTGAAAATTGACTGGAGAAAATACAGTATCCCTAACTCAGTAACAATATCCTATATTGTAACAGCATACACGGAGACAGTATAGTGTAGGTTGACACAGTTTTTGAAAGTAAACAAAACTGGATTCAGATCCTGATTTCAGCACTTATTGAATGGCCTTAGTTAAATACCTGAAGCTTTTGATCTTTAGTTTTCTTATCTGTAAAATAGAAATTACTTTTAGAGGCTGGGCCCACCGTGTCTCATGCCTGTAATCCCAGCAGTTTGGGATGCTGAGGTGAGCAGATCATTTGAGGTCAGGAGTTCAAGACCAGCCTGGTCAACATGGTGAAACCCCATCTCTACTAAAAATACAAAAATTAGCTGGGCATGGTGGTGGGTGCCTGTAATCCCAGCTACTTGGGAGGCTGAGGCAGGAAAATCGCTTGAATCTGAGAGGTGGATGTTGCAGTGAGCACAGATTGTGCCACTGCACTCCAGCCTGGGCAACAGAGCGAGACTCCATCTCAAAAAAAGAAATTACTTCTAGAGCAAGAGTTAGCAAACTACAGCTCTGTGGGCCAAGTTCAGCCTTATGCGTGTTTTTTGTGTGATCCTTGAGCTAAACATTTTTTTTGCATTTGTAAAGGGGTATAAAACAAACAACAACAATCAAACAGGAAAAAAAGAAAAGGACAGCAAAAAGGAGTATGCAACAGAGACTGCATGTGGCTTCAAGGCCTAAAAATACTTACATCTAGCCCTTCATAGAAAAAGTTTGCCAACTCTCAAAAAGTTGGCAACTCCTATTCTATAGTCAGAATGCCTGCATTTGAATCCTTATGGCCTCTTACCATCAGTACGATCTTGAGCAAATTGCCCAACTTCTGTATCTAATTTTCCTCATATCTCAAGTAGAGATGATAATAGTACTTATTTTATGTGTTGGGAAGCTGCATATGTTAATATGCTTAAAATGCTGAGAATGGAGGCTTATATATAGTAAATATTTAAGAAATGTTAGCTATCCTTATTAATATCATCATTACCATTGTCATCAGTTCTTCAAAAGATACTTGTGAATATTAAATAAGATAGTGCACATCAAACAAATAGGACAGTGCCTTTCTCACAACAGGCTCTCAATAACTGTCAGCTATCATTGATATTATCATCACCATCACCATCACCATTATCATCATTATAATTTTCAAAGCTCTTTTAAATACATCATTTCACTAGAAGCTCCCAACCACCCTGTGGTTGCTGTTATGATCTCCCTCTGATACATGAGAAAATGAAGCTTGGAGAAATGAAGAGTTAGATACTGAGCCAGGAAGAGGCGGAATGTGGACTAGCGCCAGAGATTTTGCATTCTGGACCAATGTGTCCTCTTTCCACACCATGCTGCCTCTCCATCAAAATATCTGAGGATCTGTTGTTTGTTAGTTTTATCCAAATGATATACTTTGCATCCTAGGAGCCTGACAAGGCAGGCAAACATGACTATGTTCCTCCCTGGCGTGGTTATGCAGTCAGGAAGCTGGGATAATTGGATTCCAGCCATTTGGTCTCAGGACTGCATTTGTAACCAGCCAACTGCTGATGACCAAGCCTAATGGATAAAGCCCTGACCAAACAAACACAACCCCCGTGTAGGAACTTATTGTTTATGCTGCAGAGAGAGAGATACATTGGCAGCAGCCAGCAGCCTTCTAATGGTTCCTACCCAGGGCAGAGCTGGCTTCAGAATGTGCCAGGACTCAGCTTGCCACTACGACAAGCAGAGGTATTTGGACTGGGAAAATGTTCAGGTGAGGAGGCAGGACATTTTTGACAGCAGATCTTGTGTAGTCAGATCAGAACCGTTTTATTATTTGGTGTAGGCCAAAGGCTGTGGCAAGACTCATTTAAGCAAAGTGTGCACAAGGATTGATGTTTAAACAAAGTTAAGATCACAGTGGTACAGCATTAGAGTGTGTTGATGACTATAAAAAAAGCTAACGTTTTGCAGTTAGTTTATAAAAGGAGTCATCTTATCTTCATATCACCCTGTTGTTTCTATAGTACTTAAACCAGCTTTAGCTCAGATTTTTTTTTTAAGTCGGGAGATTCAAATAGACTTTACTGTGGAGCAGTATGTAAATTTGTGTTTCCTGATATTGTTGCTGCAAAGATAATAAAAACTATGTTTAAGAAGTGTATTCATCCATTTCACACTGCTAATGAAGACAAATCTAGCACTGGGTAATTTATAAAGGAAAGAGGTTTAATTGACTCACAGTTCGGCAGGGCTGGGGAGGCCTCAGGAAACTTAACAATCATGGCGGAACGGAAAGTAAATACATGCTTTTTCACATGGCGGGAGCAAGCAGACGTCCCTAGCAAAAGGGGAAAAAGTCTATTATAAAACCATCAGATCTCATGAGAACTCACACATTATCATGAGAAAAGCAGCATGGGGTAACTGCCCCTATGGATTCAATTACCTTCCACTGGGTTCCTCCCACCACACATGGGGATTATGGGAACTACAATTCAAGATGAGATTTGGGAGGGGACACAGCCAAGCCATATCAATAATCTTCAGCATTGTCCTCGATGTATAGGGCAGAATAAATAAAACACACTTCGTAGACAGGGTTTTGCCATGCTAGGATAAGCAAATGACATCTGTTTCCAATGATGGAAGTAAGCTGTGCTTAGAAGCAGTTCTGAGACTTGTTCCCCAACTGTTGCGACACAGAACTCTCAGTCTGAGGAAGAGGACAAGAAGACCTCCCTTCCTAGAAAGACACCCTTATGGATCCCTATGGTGGGTAGATTTAGTTCTTCCTTCTAAGGCAACGGCAAACAAGTGTAAAGTCTTATAACTTAATATTTCTAGATAAGACCATTTTAAGTAGCCAAGAGTTCCTGTGATAGTAAAGGAGATAGAAGTAATAAGGAAAGCTGGGATTCTTAGAAACTCAAAGAAGGTCTGGGAGCTATCCAGGTGTTTGAAGCACTTTGAGCCAATGTTCTGGGATCCCATGTCTCTACTGACCTCTTCTTTTTGTTGGCTACATAAGCCCTGTCTTCTTGGCTTTGAGGTTTCCTAACACCTGCTGTCAGGCAGTTGGCTAGCCACCAACCAATCCCTGGCCTGTCACATCACCATTCACACCACAGCTAACACAACAGCCATCTGTGCTGCTTCCTAGGCCTGTGACCTACCTCAGCTCTATCCCAGGCTGACAGACTAAGGCCCTGCCTGTATCAAACATATCCAAACTTAAGAATGGAAAGATTGACCTTCTAGCATAGGCTTATGCCATGGTCATTTAAAGTTTTCTACATTGTCTGGGAAGTGGGGGTTGGGGGAAATGTGTAACCCTCCTTTTCACCATACCAACCTCAAGAGTTTGTGGTGAGTAGAAAACAGAATAATGGATGTCTAAGGGCTTTGTACAATTATGGTTTGCAATACAAATGTAAGTGACAATCTCTGTATGTAAAAACATAGGTTAACGTTGGTGTGGTTTTACATGGTCATTCCAGCCAATGAAAAATACAAACAGCCAGAGGTCTCAGGAAAACTATACTGTTAATTTAGCAAGGTTGACATAAATAGGGGACTGTGGATAAGGCATGTTATACAAATTATACCGTTTCTGAAAATCTGAAGTTTTGTTTTATAGTAATACCTTAGATTTCATCTTAACATTATTGTGTGACATTAATCGCATTTATCATTTTTAAGCATGTTGTGATGCAAACAAGTGTTCATAAGCATTATCTCCTCTTCTGAAATTTTCACAAGGAAAGGGCTGTCATTTTTTTTTTTTTTTGCCAGAATTTGCTCAGTAATTTCAGACATGTCTATATTATCTACATGGTGTGCACTCAAAAGTTCAGTCATTTAACTCCTTAAGGGTTATATCCAAAAAAAACCCACCATTGTTATCTGAATTTAGAAAGAAATATTAAATAGGCATGTAAAGGTTGTCAGGATCATAATTAAATAATTATTAAGGTCTAATAAAACAACATATATATGCCAAATATTGGTGACTTGTAGTAATTCATAATATTATCTCATGTGTAATTGTAGCCCCATGCAGGAACATTCAACACTGCTTAATTGTAGGAGATCAAGAGTGAAGGAATGGTTTTGGCTACCCTTTGTGCACTAAAATGCAACAATCCTGCTGCGATTTGAGTGAATGGATCCTTATTGCCTTGAAGTTTAATTTTCAGAGAAGCATGACATGCAGATACCCAGATATTTAAATCTTCAAATGATTACTTAGAGCCCATTGAAAGTTTTTGAGTTTCTTTCTTAAATTTTCATACTGGCACATGAATTACTGAAATTGGAAATTTTCATAAAATAGACATAGTTTTCAGATGGTAACACTAAGAGAGCTTTGTTAGTTCAGGATACCAAGGCATATCATCAGGCTAATGAAATACAAGACAAATCAAGTTGAAGGAAGAAAAAATTGGAGGTCTAAATGACCACTTAATCATGTATTTAACTTAAAGTTGCATTAAAATGATGCTAGTTGATATTTATAAATGTTATGCCAGGCGTTATTTATACATGATGAACATGCCTTACTTCATTTACTATTCACCATAACTCGCTGACAGAGGGTACTGGTATTGTCTCTATGTGTAGATGTGGAAATTGAACCGTAGGGAGGTCTGAGGTTGCAAGGCTACTTAGTAATGGAGTTGGGATTAGAATACTGGACATTTAACTCTCTGCCACCATTGCTCAATTAATGGTCAGTGAAATACCTAACTGTGCTGAATGAGTAAGTCATGGCTCCTTTCCCCAAAAGGTTTGTAATTTATCTGAAAATGTGCTATTTCAATTCACTTGCAGTTGCATTTAACAAGCCACAGAGGCTTATATTGTTAAATGAATTGCAGAAGCAGGAAGTGCTGTTTATTTAAAAGAAGGAAAGGGAGTATCACATTGAGATGGTCACAGATGACTATACGGAGGAAGTGGACATATATATTCAACTATATTTTCAAAGATCCTTCAACACAGACATATCATGGAGATTAGCCACATGAGAAAAGAGGAGGCTGAGTTCCCTTACTTGATAAATTAAGGTAGTAATGTGTCCTGTGAACATCCCAAGTTGTTGCAAGACTCAAATGAAACACTAACTTAAGCGTGCTAAGCGTGCTTTTTAGACATACAGTGTGGCATAACCATGTTGTGCAATAATTATGCTCCCCTCCTTATCTTCCTCTAAAAGCACTTTAAGAATATTGGCAAGTTCATTTAGGCTGAGATCACGTGTCTACTAATCTCTATGTTTTTTTTTTCTTCTTCTTTTTTCTTTCCCAAATTCTGCTTGGCTCTCCTTCATCTGTGGCTGTTTTCTGTTTCAACTAAAAGTGGCTGTTCCCCTGTCTCCAGCTTCTTCCTGCTCTTCTGCAATAGACCAGTTCCTGTCTAAATCTGAAAGTGCTCTGTAAGTCTGTCACTGTCTGTTGTGAGTCTGTCTGTGTCTGCCTATTTATTTCTTTATACAAAATATCCTTAAGTGTCTGTTTACACTTCTGTCCTCACAGGACAAAGTTAAGGCCGCACAATTGTTGGCACAGACCTGCCAAGCCCATATTAATATTGTTTCGGTGGTTTATTTAATTTTCTATTTTTACATTTTTTAATGATGTGTTTGGCTTCTTCCCTGTTCTGGGAGCACGGCTTTCACAAGCCCTATGGGAGATGAGCACTGCGATGGAGCTGAAATCACCCAGTATAACTGTGATTCTTAGAAGTCCTCTCATCTGGATTACCCCAGTGCTCCAGTTCATTTCTTTATCTCCTTGGCTGTAAGCAGTAGACTCCTTCATACTTCTTAAACAATTGGTCGTGACTAAATAAGGTACTTTTAAAAAAAGTTTTCTAAAGAGACTACTTTTTAGAGCAGTTTAAAGTTCACAGCATAATTGAGGGGAAGGTACAGAGATTTCCTATATGCCTCCTTACCCCACGTAGGCACAGCCTCCCTCATTGCCAATATCCTCCTCCAGAGTGGTAAATTAGTTAAACTGATGAACCTACATTGACACATATCATTATCACCCTGAATCCATATTTTACATTAGAGTTCCTTCTTAGCATTGTGCATTCTGTGGGCTCAGACAAACACGTAATGACACATATCTACCACTGGGGTATTTTACAGAATAATTTCATTGCCCTAAAAATCCTCTGTGTTCTGCCTGTTTATCTCTTCTTCCTCCTCCCCCACCCCAACCTCTGGCAACCATTGATCTTTTTATTTTCTCCATAGTTTTACCTTTTCCAGAATGTCATATTATTGAAATAATACAATGCATAAACTTTTCAGATTGACTTTTCTCACTTAGTATATGCATTGAAGATTCCTCCCTGTCTGTTCACGGTTTGATAGCTCATTTCAATTTGGCGTGGTATAATATTCTGTTGTCAGAAGCACTACAATTTATCCATTCACCTACTGAAAAATGTCTTGGTTGCTTTCCAGTTTTAGCAATTACGAATAAAGCTCCTGTATACATGTGTGCAGGTTTTTGTATCAACATTTTCAACTCCTTGGCGTAAATACCAAGGAGCTCAATTGCTGGATTGTATGATAACAATATGTTTAGTTTTGCAAAAAAACCAAACAAATTGTGTTCCAAAGTGGCTAAACCATTTTGCATTCCAACCAATTGTGTATGAATTACTGTTGCTCTTCATTCTTCCTAGCATTTGATGCTATCAGTATGATGAATTTTGGTTATTTTTATAGGTATATAGTGGTGTGTCATCTCCATCTGCAATTCCCTGATGATACATGTGCAGCATCTTTTCATTTGCTTATTTGCCATATAAATATCTTCTTTGGTGAGGTGTTTATTAAGGTCTTTGGTCCATTTTTAAAATTAGGTTATTCATTTTGTCATTATAGAATTTTAAGAGTTCTTTCTATATTTTGGATAATAGTCCTTTATCAAGTATGTCTTTTGTAAATATTTTCTTGCTTTGTCATTCTCTTAACCATGTCTTTCAAAGGGCAAAATTTTTAATATTAATAAAGTCCACCTTATCAATTATTTCTTTCATGAATTGTACATTTGGTGTTATGTCTAAAAAGTTGTCACCAAACCAACAGTCATCTAGATTTTTTCCTATGCTATCTTCTAGAATTGTCATGGTTTTTATTTTATATTTAGATCTATGATGCTTTTTGAGTTAATTTTTCTGCAGGTTATAAGGTCTGTGCTAGATTCTTTTTATTTATTTATTTATTTATTTATTTATTTATTTATTTATTTATTTTTATTTTTATTTTTTGCAAGTCAATGTCCAGTTGTTCTACCACAATTTGTCGACAAGACTATCTTTTCTCCCTTGTATTGCCTGTGCTTATTTGTCAAAGATAAGTTGACTATATTTACCTTGGTCTATTTCTGGGGTCTCTATACTGTTTCACTGATCTCTTTGTCTATTCTTTGGCCAAACTATACTGGCTCTCTTACTGTAGTTTTATATTAAGTCTTGAAGTTGGCTAGTATCAGTCCTCTGACTTTATTCTCCTCCTTCAATATTGTGTTGGCTGTTCTGGGTCTTTGTCTCTTCATATAAACTTTAGAATCAGTTATTCTGGTCAAAAAACAAACAACAAGAACAACAACAACAAAAAAACACCTCACTGAGATTTTGATTGGAAATGCATTAAATCTATAAATCAATTATAGCCTTGACATCTTGAAAATATTCAGCCTTTCTATCCATGAGCATGGAATATAGCTCGATTTACGTTTGTATTTGATATTTTTCATCAGAGTTTTGTAGTTTTCTTCATATAAATCTTGTACATACTTTATAATTTTACAACATTCCAGTATAAGCTTGAAAAGCAGGCCAGGTGTAGTGGTTCATGCCTATAATCCCATCACTTTGGGAGGTCGAGCTGGGTGGATCATGAGGTCAGGAGATGGACACCATCCTGAACAACATGGTGAAACCCCATCTCTACTAAAAATACAAAAAACAAAAAAAAATAGCTGGACGTGGTGGTGCGTGCCTGTAGTCACAGCTACTTGGGAGGCTGAGGCAAGAGAATCGCTTGAACCCGGGAAATGGAGGTTGCAGTGAGCCAAGATTGTGCCACTGCACTCCAGCCTGGACAACTGAGTGAGACTCCATCTAAAAAAAAAAAAAAAAAAGAAAGAAAGAAAGAAAGAAAGAAAAAGAAAGAAAGAAAGAAAGAAAGAGCAAAGCAAAGCAAAGCAAAGCAAAGCAAAGCAAAGCAAAGCAAAGCAGTGGTGACAGCAGACATCCTTGACTTATTCCTGATCTTAGGGGAAATCTTTGAGTTTCTCTCCATTAAGCATGGTTTTAGCTGTGGGTTTTGTGTAGATTTTCTGTATCAAATTAATAAAGTTCTCCTCTAGTCTTAGTTTACCAAGAGCTTTTTAAATCATGAATTGATATTACACTTTGTCAAATGCTTTTTATGCATGTATTAATATAATCGTGATTTTTCTTTTTTAGCCTATTGATATGATGGATTACATTAATTGATTTTCAAAAGTTGTATTTGCCCTACATACCTGAGATAAATACCACTTAGTTGGGTGGACAATTTTGTGCATACATTGTTAGACTTGATTTGCTAATATTTTGTTGATGATTTTTGCATCTATGTTCACAAGAGGTATTGATTTATAGGGTTTTTTGTTTTTTGTAATGTCTTTGGTTTTGGTACAGGATAATGCTCATAGAATGAGTCAGAAAGTATTCTCTCTGCTTGTATCTTCTGAAACAGATTGTAGAGAATTGGTATAATTTCTTCCTTCTGTGTTTGGAAGAATTCACCAGTGAACCCATCTCAGTCTAGTACTTTCTGTTTTGAAAGGTTATTCATTTTTATTCAATTTCTTTAATATATGTATAAGCTTATTCATATTGTCTATTTCTTCTTGTGTGAGTATTGGCAGAATGTGTCTTTCAAGGAATTTGTCAGTTTCATCAGGGTTATCAAATTTGTGGGCATAGAGTATTTTGTAGTACTTGATTATTCTTGACTATCCCTTTAATGCCCATGGTGTCTATAGCAATGTCACTTCTTTCATTTCTTGTATTAATAATTTTTGTTCTTTCTCTCTCTCTCTTTTTGTTTAGACTGGCTAGAGATGTATCAATTTTGTTGTTGTTTTCGAAAAACTAGCTTTTTGTTTTATTGATTTTCTCAATGAATTTCTTATTTTCAATTTCACTGAATTCTCCCCTAATTTTTATTATTTCATTCTACTTACTTGGAATTTAGTTTCTTCTTCTTTTTCTAGCTTCCTAAAGTAGAAACTTAAATCACTGATTTTAGATCTTTCTTCATTTAGTCCAAAATATTTTATAACTTATTTTGAGATTTCTTTTTTGATCCATATGTTATTTAGAACTGTGTTGCTGAATCTCCAAGTATTTCAGAATTTTCCACCTATCTTTCTGTTATTGATTTCTACTTTAATTCCACTGTGGCCTGAGAGCAGACACTGTGTAATTTCTATTCTTTTACATTTGTTAAGGTAAGTTTTATGTAGAATGTGGAATATCTTGGTGAATGTTCCACATGAACTTGAGAAGAATGTCTACCTGCCATTGTTGGGTAAAGTAGTTTATTGATATGAATTTTATTGATTCGTAGTACTGCTGAGTTAAATTATGCCCTTAACTAATTTTCTGCCTTCTGGATCTGTTCATTTATGATAGAGAAGTGTTGAAGTCTGCAGCCATAATCGTGAATTTATCTATTTCTCCTTGCACTTCTTAGCTTTTGCCTCGTGTATTTTGGTGTTCTGTTCTTATGTGTATGCAGTGCTAAGGAGTATTGTGTCTTCTTGGAGAACTGACCCCTTTTTTTATTATGTAATGCCTCTATCTCTGGTAACTTTTCTTGCTCTGAAGTGTGTTCTGTTCAAAAATTAATATAACTGCTCTCATTTTCTTTTGATTAATATTACATTGGTATATATTTCTCCATCCATTTACTCTTAATCTATATGTGTCTTTATATTTAAAGTGGATTTCTTGTAGATAGCATATAGTTTGGTCTTACTTCTGATCAATTTTGATAATCTCTGTCCTTTAATTGGTGTATTTAGATCATTATCATTCAAAGTGATTCTTAATATAGCTAAATTAATTAATTGTCTTCTATTTGTTGCCCTAGTTCTTTGTTCTTATTTCTGTCTTCTACTCTTTTTCTACCTTTTGTGCTTTTAAATAAGCATTTTAAATTATTCTATTTTCTATCTTTTCTATTATATCAGTTTAACTTCTATTTTGACTTTTTTTAATGATTGCCCTAGAGTTGGCAAAACACATTTAAGAACTAATCCAAGTCCACTTTCAAATGACACTATACAACTTTTTGATAGTACAAATACCTTATAATGACAAAATAGTTGTAATTCTTCTTCTCATCCCTTAGTTCATTGCTGTCATTCATTTCATTTACACATAAACATATGTACAGATAGTCACCAACTTATGATGGTCCAACTTAACAATTTTTCAACTTTATGATGGGTTTATCAGGATGTAACTCCATTGAGGAGCATAAAAGCATACATAATTAATACATTACTGCTATTATTATTTTGAACAATCTGTTATCTACTTGAGCAATTAAGACTAAGAAAAATAGAAACTATTATTTTACTTCACTTATTCCTTCTCTGATGCTCTTCCTTTTTCTATGTAAAACTGAGAATCTGGCCTATTTATTTTCCTTCCATCTAAATAATATCTGTGAACCTTTTTTTTGCAAGGCAGATATACTGGCAACGAATTCCCTCAATTTCTATTTGTCCCAGAAAGTTCTTATTTTTCCTTTACTTTTGAAGGATAATTTCACAGGGTTGGAATTCCAGGTTGC
The DNA here is from genome assembly GCF_037993035.2 of Macaca fascicularis. Taxonomy (NCBI): domain Eukaryota; kingdom Metazoa; phylum Chordata; class Mammalia; order Primates; family Cercopithecidae; genus Macaca; species Macaca fascicularis. The sequence continues at coordinate 155,355,352 of NC_088380.1, read as the reverse complement.
CATTTTTTTTTCTCTCAACACTTTAAACATTTCACTCTACTCTTTTCTTTCTTGCATGGTTTCTGAGAAGTTGGATGTAATTTTTATCTTTGCTCCTCTATAAGTATTTTTCCACTCTGGCTTTTTGTCAGCATTTTTTATCTTTGATTTTCTTTAGTTGGAATATGAAATGCCTAGTTGTAACTTTGTTGGCATTTATCCTGCTTGGTATTCTCTGAGCTTCCTGGATCTATAGTTTGGCATCTGACATTCATTTGCAGGGAAATTCTCCATGATTATTTATTCTCCATGAAATATTTCTTCTGTTTCTTTCTGTCTTTTTTCTTTTTCTGGTATACTTGGTCGTGCACTTTTTTAAAGTTGTCCCATAGTTCTGGGATACTGTGCTCTGTATTTTTTTTTTTCTGTCTTTATTTTCTTTTCAGTTTTGGAGGTTTCTACTGAGATATCCTAAAGCTCAGAGATTCTTTACTCAACTATGTCTAGTCTACTAATAAGTTCATCAAAGGCAGTCTTCATTTTTGCGACAGTGTTTTTGACCTTTAGCATTTCTGCTTGATTCTTTCTCAGAATTTCCATTTCATTGCTTACGTTACTCATCTGTTCTTGCATGTCACCTATTTTTTCCATTAGACCCTTAGCATATTAATCACCATTGTTTTAAGTTCCCAGTTTGATAATTCTAACATTCCTTCCGTATCTGATTCTGGTTCTGATGCTTAAACTGGCCTCTCCAACTGTGGTTTTTTTGTTTTTGTTTTGTTTTCTCTATTAACTATGCCTTGTAATTTTTTCTTGATAGCTAGACATGATGTCTTTGGTAAAGGCACTTTAGTAAACAGGCACACTATTTACCGACATGGTGTTAAGGTATTGGGGGAGGGGAATGGTCTCTAGTCCTGTGATTAGTTCTCTGTCTTCTAGAGAGCCTGTGCTTCTGGGCTGTGAACCTCACACGTGCTTCTTAGTTTGCCACCCCCTTTGGTTCATGAGATGGCTTAAGGGGGCTCGAATTGGATATTTCCCTTCCCCCAAGGTCAGCTGGGCTAGATAAAATTCTAATAGGTTAGGCTTGCTAAGTATTTCTCCTGAAGGCAGACCTTATTAAGAACAGAGTGCTCTGGAATATTTCAAAATAATATTTCAAAATAAAAACCCCCGTCGAGTTTTTATCTCTCATATACTTGTCCGCTCAGAGGCTCTAACAGTCTATCAATTACAGTCATGCCAATTCCATGCCCATGTCTGGAATGTCCTCGCTGCCCCTACAGTCAGTGCATCCGCAGATCTCGTCAGCTCTACCTTGAAGCTATATCCTGAATCCAACTATTTCTCAGTACCTCCACTGTTACCAACATACAGGACTTCTAAGCTCCAGAAATGTGAGATAATACATTTGTATTACCCGAAGCCACCAAGTTTGTGGTAATTTGTTGCAGCAGCAACAGGAGGCTAATACACCTCCTAATTTACCCCTGGACTTTCACTCCAACCTCAGTCCAGTCCATTCTACACACCACAGCCAGAATGTTCCTTAAAAACATAAAGTCTTCAGGAATCTACTCTGCTCATGACCTTGGCTGGCATCCTACTACTTTTTGGAGGACGACAATGGTCCTTAGTGTGGTGGGTCCCTGCTGACTCCGTACCCTCATCTTAGGCTCATGCCTACTTCGTTCCCCTCTCACTACATGGGCCTGCCCCCAGGACTGTGGGCCTTTGCTTTTGCTGGTCCCTTTGTCTGCATCCTCCCCACCCTGGCTTGGTGAGCCCCTACTCCATTTTCAGTTCTCATCTCCTGTCTCTTCCTCAGTGACAGAACCCTGACACACTAACCGAGATCTCATCCCCCTCTGACATGCTCTCATAGCATCACCAAGTACTTCTCACTCCTGACACCACTTGTAGCTATAATTTTATAGCTGGCTGTGGTCTCTCACACTACGCTGCTAGCTCCATGAGGACAGGGACTGTGTCTCCACTCTGGTATCTCCAAGGCATGGCACTGTGCCTGGACTGTTGTAAGCAATCAAAACATATTTTAAGTAAATAAGTGGCTGGATGAATAAATGCCTAGGATTCATGTTCATGGAAAAAACACCAACTGTAAAATCTTCGTTTCCAGCTAATAGAGCTCTGGCTTTTGTGAAACTACCTTAGGGTTGAATCTCTTTAAACCAAGGCACTTTATATTTTAATAATTAATACATCTTGCAAACCTCCCTTCTCACCCAGTCTGTGTGAACACTGCCTTGCAGGAGAAGGCTGGGGTGATGTATAATAAAATCTAATCGTTTCCTGATAATACCAGGCTGGGCAGGCAGAGGGGGCTATTATTACGCTACTAATGACCACATCCAGGCTGCTCTAAGTGCGATGCTAATTGCTCAGTGAATGAATTGTAGACTCAGGTAATTACCAAATCTAATGTGGCTCTCGTCATGTTTGAGTAAATTAATACAAATGGGGGAAGTAACTCAGCCTGAAGGGAGTTGCCGCTTGCATTGCTGTTGCTTGGGAACCAGCAGTGTTTTTTTATTAGCTGTGAAACTGCCCAGGTATACCCACTCATCTAGAGTTGTCTTTCCACCAAAGCAGCTGTGAAAAGGCAAGTAAGAGCTCACACCACATGGAATTGGGAGACTTTTGTCCCTTTGACAGATGATTGTCTCTTTCTGGAGCTGTTTGTCTGTAAAGCCATTTACAGATAATGCCAGGCTAGGCAGGCAAAGGGGAGCTATTATTATACTACTAGTTCCCAAATCCAGGCTGCTCTAAGTGACCTTAACTGATCACAGGGTTAAGGTTTCCTTAGCTCTCTGATCAATTAACAAGTGAATGAACGTTTGTTCAGTTACTAAGGAAAGGATTTCTGCACTGAATTGGGAATTTTGTACCGAGTTCAATTTCTACCTCAATCATCAGATAAGAGCCATCCTTTTTGGCTGGCACTATTCTAATAAACATTATATGTGAATTATCTCATTTAATGTCTACAACAAGCCAGAACATTTGTGATAACTCACAGAGTCAGCAAATTGCAGAGCCAGGATTTGAACCAAGGCATTCTGCCTCAAGAATCTGTATTCCTAACTATTCTGCATTTATTTATTTATTTGACCCTAGGAAACTTACCAGTGAAGATTCCTGCATCCATTGTGTGTCCAGCCCTTCTGTTAAGGCATTTGTAGATGTTCATTTTCACAACAAAGGTGTCAAGGAGGTGGGAGTAACTTATTTGACTGTGCGTCATAACTAGTAGATGGTAATTTGGGATTTGAACGCTATTCAGTGTGCCTGCAGTACCCTGTGCTTTGTTTCATTTCAATATTTCCCAAATTGAGGGTGTTCAGATCTCCATGAATGGGCCTACAGACTGCTGGAGGTTTGCACACTCCAGTTAGAGACAGTGCATGAAGTTAGTCAGCAACAGCGGAGTGGACATGAACGCAACTGTGAGCTCTGAATTCACAAGGCAATGTAAGTTTATAAGGTGGCCAACCAGGTGATCCCAAATCTGCTCCTATTATTTATTTATTACCAAAGTGAAAATACCAGCTTAAAAGTGTATGTGCTTGAATCATGGAGACTTGTGAATACTTAAACCCAGGGTATGTCTCTATGAGGCAGACTCCAGTTGGGATGTACTTATACTGTGCTAGACTCCCGCCAAGCAAAGCTTGGACTATTTCCTCCTTCCTGTGTCTACCAGCCACTGTGCCATGGTGAGAGGAACCACTCAAATGTTGTACAGCTGAGCCTTGAACAACATGGGTTTGAACCATGTGGGTCCATTTACACATTTACACATGGATTTTCTTCTGCCTCTGCCACCGCTGAGACAGGAAGACCAATCCCCCTCTTCATCCTCCTCCTCCACAGCCTTCTCAATGTGAAGATGCCGAGGATGATGACTGTTATGATGGTCCACTTCCACATAACAAATAGTAAATATATGCTCTCTTCTTTATGATTTTCTTAATAACATTTTCTTTTCTGTAGCTTACTTTATTATAGGTACAAAATATGCATTAACTGACTATGTTATCAGTAAGGCTTTCAGTCAATAGTAAACTACCCGTATTTAAGTTTTGGGGGAGTCAAAACTTATATGCAGATTTTTCAACTGCACAGAGGATCAGCAACCCTAACTCCTACATCGTTCAATGGTCAACTGTAACTGGAAAATGTGCCCATCTGCTTACTCTCATATCCACAGAGAGCTGTTGCCTTTCAACTGCCCTCTGGAGAAAGGGAACCTCCACTCGGAATATCCACTCCATTCCCACACTTCTTTTCTAGTTATTCTTGACAAGTGACTCATTAGCACATGAGAAACAGATGCTTATGAGGAGAGGCGTGTGAAAAGCAGGCTGTTGGAGAGGTTGCCTGCATTCCACGGGAGTACATCTTACGTGGTCACAGATGTCTCGTTGCCTTCTCAGCTAGAATACCTTTTTCATGCGAACTCAGTGGAAGAGAAGGTGTCATTTCTTGCCAGTGAAAGTGATCTATTAGCCATAGAACAGGGCAAAGGTTTAGCGGTGTGTTCTAAGGTTGAGGGCATGGGCACCATGCACATTGTTACCTTAGATAAACTGCTCTGAGCCTCAGTTTTCTAATCTGCAAGATCAGTCTAAGTAGAGCACCTGCCTCTTAGCAGGTGTCAAAAGTAAATTATATACATGAAATATAAGGTATGTAACTACCAAAAATGGTACCTGGCACACATCCTAATTTCTTAATAAATTGAGCTATGATTTCTTAGTATTGTCATTCGGGTTTCTCCTGCACATCTACTTCAGGGATATCTCTGCACCTCAGATACTGAAGTGCAGCCGCATTTCCTAGGGCTGTTTGGTCCTGAGCCCTTGTTTGAAGACTCATACGTAAGTCATTAAGCAATGCTGCTCAGGGGCAAGAGCAGTGGGGAAGGGGTGCATGGCCTTCGTCCTGGCCTGGCCTGTGCTCACCCATCATGACACTCAGGAGACTTACTCAGCTGCACTGACTCTCACTTCTTTTTTTTTTAAATTTTTTTTTTTTTTTTTTTTTTTTTTTTTTTTTTTTTGAGACGGAGTCTCGCTCTGTCGTCCAGGCTGGAGTGCAGTGGCCAGATCTCAGCTCACTGCAAGCTCCGCCTCCCGGGTTCCCGCCATTCTCCTGCCTCAGCCTCCCGAGTAGCTGGGACCACAGGCGCCGCCACCTCGCCCGGCTAATTTTTTGTGTTTTTAGTAGAGACGGGGTTTCGCCGTGTTAGCCAGGATGGTCTCGATCTCCTGACCTTGTGATCCGCCCGTCTCGGCCTCCCAAAGTTCTGGGATTACAGGCTTGAGCCACCGCGCCCGGCCCGACTCTCACTTCTCTCCTCTGTGTAATACCAGTCTTATCACCTGCCTTGCCTGTCCTGCAGACTTACTGTGATTATAAAAGGAGTCCGTGGATAGGGAAATCAATTGGTGTTGCTTTAGTACGCATATTTGCCAAAACAGGGCTTTGTGATTCTGATAAGGGAGAAGAGAAAGGCAAAGTCAGGGAGGCTTCTATATCTTGAGGCCAGTTAAGTTTCATCCATAAAGGAAATAAAAGAGAAAAATATTTCTAAGCCATTAAGGCTATGTGTACGTCATCATTATCATTATCATTATCATCATCATCATCATCATCAACATTACATACTCTTAGTTAAATGCAGAGGAGCAAAGTGAGGCAGAGAGAGATTAAATAACTTGCCAAATGTCACAAAGTTGGTAAGTGGTACTTTTAAATCTCAATAAAATAGTAAAATTAAGATTAAAAAGAAATAAAATAATTTTAGCTTCAACATATTGAGCTTCTACTATGTGGCAGACTCTGTGTTAATGTTTTTCTTACATTATGTTATTTAATCCACAGAGCAAAGCTATGTGGTAGGTATCATTACCCTCAGTTACAGAGGTATAGAAAGTGACACATAGAGAGACTAAATAAGTTGTCAAATGTCACAAAGATGCCAAGTGGTAGAGCCTGAGATAGGAACTAGGTTTGCTTGACTCAAGTGAGGGTCGTGGTTAGCATGCTGCATAACGCAGCCCTCTAGCTGACGAGACAAGGCAAGGGAAATAACCACACATGACAGGGTCTGAGAAATGGTGTGAAGGCTAAACCTTTTGCAGAATTAAGTACAACAGAAATTGGCTACTGGTATTTCTATTTCTATATCCAGTGTCTGACCGTTCCTCACCATCTTTACGGCTACCTCCTGGACCAAGTCACTGTCTTCTCTCACCTGGATTATTGCTGTAAATTCCTAATTGGGTCACACCCTACCTCCATCCCATATACTCACAATAGAGCATCCAGAGGGAGTCTGCTGAGAGGCCATTCAGACCATGTCGGTGGTCTGCTCAGACCCCTCACGTGTAGTAAAAGCCAGAGCCTTACAGGGATTTTCAAGCCCACCCCCGCTCCCGTGGTCCTGGCTGCCTTGCTGATGTCAACTCTGTTTCATTCCTCCCCTTACTCTTTCTGCCTCAACCTGCTGCATCCTTGAGGTTCTTCAGATGTGCCAGGCAGGATCGAACCTCAGGACATTTGCATCTGCTGTTCCCTCTATCGAGAATGTTATTTTCCCAGATAGGCACATGCCTCAATTTCTCACTAATACTCACAGGGCTCAGTCAGGAGACAGAAACAGCCTAGGTATTTAAACACCATTTTAACATAAAATGTTGTTAACTAGGCATGTAGTCATTAACTACTGAAAGAATGCTCTAAAGTATTATGGAGTTAGCAACTGCAGGAAGCAACTACTAGCTCTGGGGATGAGGACATAGATAAAATAATCACAAAAACTTAGACACTTAGAGTAGGGACCCTACTGAGCAGAAACTTAGACCTCTGAGAAAGAGGGACGGTCCAGATGAACGTGATGTCTCTGAGGGACTGCTGTCAGCCTGGTTCTGCAAGAGATAGAAAGACTAACCTGGACTCAGCTGCCGCTCCAGGAAAGCACTGACTCTGCTGGGGCAAAGAAGCATTCCAGGAATGACGTTTACAGGAACCACAGCAGACAGAAAGCTCACAGGAGTGAGCCCCTTTCCTTCCTCCAGCTTCCTCTGCCCTGTGACACCCTGTGTTCATGGAGCTGGACAAGAGGCCAGCCAACAAAGCAGACATTTGGTTTGCAGAATGGCAAAGCCAAGTATGCAAGGCGTGGTTTGGAGACTGAGTGTCTAGCTGGGACTCTAGCTTCCCTAAGGTCTTGCATATCTCACTGGGACCTTTTCTGGCCACCCTAGTTAATGATAGCTGATCTGGCCCTTTCTATCTCCTTTCCCATTTTATTCTTAACACTGACCTATCTGGCTAGTAGTAGCAGATGCTTTGGTTCTGTATGTCACATCCACTTGGCTCAGCTCTCTCTCAACAGCAGCTGTGGTGGATGGTTCTGAGAAAGCTCAGATTCAAGCTCTTCACTGAGGCCCTGTTCTTCAATTAACACCTGCTTCTAGCCAGCTAAAGGGACTAGTTATTCTAGATTAGGGTTTCTCAGTCCTGGCACTGTTGACATTTTGGGCCAGATACTTCTTTGTTGTGGGAGGCTGTGCTATGTATTGTACAACATTGATCGGCATCCCCGGTCCCTACCCGCTAGGTGCCAGCAGCACTACCTCTTCAGTGACAAACAAAAATGCTTCCAAAATGGCCCCTGGGGAAGGACCACTTTTCTAGACTTGTACCTAGTCCATGAGCTATGTGATAACCAGTTAAGCACATGGGTATTGGCATGAGCTAGAGTGGGTTTGATTGGATGTATCTTCATGTATGACCTATATTCCCGTGGGCATCACTAAACTTGACTATGCGTCATTTTGCTCACCTGTAAAATGAAAATGATACTATCTCATAGGGCTATTGGGGGTATTAAATAAAGTAATTTATGGAGAGGGCTTAGTACAAACCAACTGGTCAATACAAATCAATAATAAATTATTGTAATTCAAAGCAAAGCATCAATATAAATCATGAGAAGCAACCACCAAGTTGTTTTGTCAACATATGATGCCAAATAGCTGACCAGTATTTGTTTGTTTGTCCACCTGAAAGTGCTTGACACTGGCTTCAGAGAAATGAGTGGTAATCATGCTTCTAAAATCTGTAGAAATTTCATAGGAATGGCTGCCAGATGCTGGAATCTGGGTAACTGATGCTGAGACTCGCCTGCAATTGAGATGCATTTAAAGGCAATTAAGATATTGAGTGCTATTGTGTGACACTGCAGAAAAATAATAAACACTTGTCAAGTAGTAAATTTCACCGTGATGCTTAGAGTCAACTTGCTATTTGATTCATCTAATTGATTTACTGTTCCAAATGGCACCAAAAGGAATCAAAGTAACAAATAGAGTTACATTGTATTTCAGGCTCTGAGTGGTTTATTCAACTCAGTCAGCAGTCAGAACCCCAAAACTATCTCCTAGATAGGACGTAAGCATATTGAGGTATAGCCTGAGGAGGTACACAGGGTTCATTCTGATGAGTGACACAAGAACCCCAGGCTTTGTTGGCAGTAAGAAATCTGGGTTCTTGTACCAGCTCCGCCACTTACCCCGTGTGCACTCCTAGGCCTGTCGTTTCCTCCAGGACTGTTTCTCCACTTTTAATATGAGCAATCTGGGTGCAGTTCGTTTGGTTTTCTATCTCTATGAAGTATCACCCCACCCCCACTCCCACTTCACCATATCCTCAGAAGTATGCAAAGAAAGGAAGTCAAGAGTAGAAGGAGTGCTCTTGACTATGGTGCAGTTGAAGTATGCCTGTTGAATTCTCATGCCTTCTTTCCTTCCTTTCTAGGTACACCGTTCTGCACAGTGGACATCATCAGGAACTCGAGAAACTGCCCATACACAATGACCCAGAATCCCTGGAATCATGCTTCTGACTGAGGACATGGCTCACAACTTAGCCATTCATTCCCATTCATGTTTGCATGAACAGGTCACCCTGGCATCACTCCTGATCCTCATCACCACCAGTGAGGCACAAGGCAGTAGGGGCTGAGAGCCCAGGGGAGGTATATGGAGGACAGTGTTGGGCGGGGGGGACCTGAGGCCAGACCATCGAGGATCTCAGAGTTGTCAAGGAACTTCAGGCATCGTCAGATTCAGTCTCCCATGCAAAGCAGGAATAGCATCTTCTATTGCATCCCTGAAAGCTGGTCAATCTCTGCTTATACACCTCCAGGGACAGAAGCTCACTACCTCCTAATTCGGGCCCTTTTATTTTGGAGAAGCTCTAATTATTAGGAATTTATTTCCTTTCTTGGAACACAAACCTGTTGCTGCTCCAACTTCCATGCAGTTAGCCCCCACTTACCCCTGAGAGCCCTTAAATACTGGAAGAGAGTAATCTGTCACCTTGCCTGTCAGTCTTTTTTATAAACTGAACATTTCCAATTTCCTCTCCGTTGTGGCCATCTTCTTCTGGACATGCTTTGGTGGGTGAATTAATCATGGTTCTTCTGATAAAGTTAGATTGATATCAATGCCAAGATGTCTATCTAGAAGCATTGACATAGTGACAAGTGAAGTGTCAAGATTTTTGGCTTATAGCCATGAATATTTTCCTTCTTCTCCTCCTTGGGAATAGGTTTTGGAGACTCCGCTTAGGTTTTGGCTTCAGAGCCATTACTAAAAGGCATCTTTGCAGCTTTTCTGACGTGCGTGTGTGCATGCACACATGTGTGTAAGTTTAAAGTTGACATTTTCTTATTGGCATATTGATGTTGAGGTCATTAGGAATTCATTTCATTTCTATGGCAATGGGAAAGGGATCTTACTTCTTTCCTGAGAATGTTGATTGAGGATGACCTTATAACCCAGAGTCTGGGAGGGAAACTGACTTTTTTTCACCCTTTATCAGCATCTCATCCTCTCGAAATACCTATGCAGATGCTTCTCTTTCTCAGTCAAAGCAATCACCATCTTCCTTCATCTTGAGGTAAATTATATACGCAGTTTGAGGATGTGAGGGCAATTTTTTAAAGAGGCCTTTCTTTTGGCTGCTCAGTTGATTTTTTAAAACCCTATTGAAAGGATTTATTACTGGTCCTCCCTTAGTGAGACAAAGGTAACAGGGCATGTGGGTGACGTTGAGGTTCATATGTAACACGCTTCTGATTGAGGACATGCCAGGAGTTTAACAGCAAGATAAAGATGTGCCAGGAGTTTAAACCTCACAAGTTCTCTTTGCCCTTCTACTTGGTCTATTGATCCTTCTTCTTCCTAACTGATGTCAGATGCCACAATTGCCTCCTTAACCCTTATTTCTTCCATGAAGGTAGAAACCCATTTACCAGCCCTCTCTCTTCTTTCTGTGACCAGGTATGGTGAGAAGGGATGGTCAGACACCACAGAGGAGACTAGAGTGATCACCCTTCTAGTTTTAACATTCAAGTCCCTCAACCTAGGAAACTCCACGGTCCTGGGCAAACTAAGGAATGTTGGTCACCACACTGCTGGGACCTCCCTGTGTTGATGATTAATACCCATCCCTCCTCAGAATGGATTTCTTTCTTCTCTTTTTCATGGAAAAGGCAAAGATTAGTGAATTTGGAAGTCCACAGTTCTCCTTTCTGAAAATGGTCTCTCTTCTCCTCAACAACAAAGCATTTCTTAGGGAAGGACTGAAACAGGGATAATAAGAATCAGATAATAGTGCTTTGAGGCAGCTGGTAAACTTTTGTTTAATGCCACCAATGTTGACAGGATCTACTACTTAATACATACATGCATACACATATACATAACTACACTAGGATTTCTTCCTTATGAAATGCTTCTCTTCCCAGGAGCTTAGTAAGTATATCTGCTTACGTAAAATATTATTTCTCAGTGGCAGGTCTTCCATATTAAATGGGAACTTGGATTCAATAGAGACACAAAGATTATAACATAGGGAGGAAAATGAGATCTTGCTATATCATGGGACTCTTCTTAACTCTCTAGATGTGCTTCTGTGGGCCAGCTCATGATTGGTGTCTGTAGAGGTCACAGGCACCCTGGACCAGGGAAAAGACAGCAATTGCAAGAATAGTACTCCTTGTCATTGTCAAGAAACTGGTCTCCTTTGCAGAGGAGAGCCTCACAAGATTGCTTTGTTACCACTTTGGACTAAGGCTGGGATGCTGTGAGTGATTCATCAAATGCCAACATTGGTGATTTACAGAACAGGGCCAGACTTGTTCCGTGTGAGCAGTTGCTAGCCTTGCCTAGGAATCCTGGTAATTTAGCATGTGTATGAAAGACTCAGAAGGAGAAGACTTAGAGCTTGTCCAAGGAAGGAGGAGACCTATACCTTGCCCTCTTCTCTAAGAAGGCCACCCTCTTCCAGGAAAACTGCTGTGTCAAGAAGAGAAACATCTGGGGAAGAGGATGATGTGCTGCAGACATGTCTGCCAGATTGGCCTTGACAATCACTGGGGTTGATAAATGCTACAATCAGAGTGTCCCATGTCTGGGAGAAAGGAATTTCACTGTGCATGCTCTCCACTTGACTCTCCAGGCTGCAAGACTCTTCAGCTCTGAAACTAGAGAGAGATGTACCATTCTAGCCTTCACCATTAACAGCTAGAAAGCAAAAGAAATAAAAACCAACTTCTTCAACTGGTACCCAAGTATGTGCTTGTAAAAAAACCTTTTCCTTCTGAGACTCCACCTTCTTGTCTCGCCAACATTTCCACTTCATGCTGCTAACTTGCTCAGTCCTGATGCAAATTGCCACCTAGCTGGGAGTGCGGGGTGGGCATGGGGTGGATGAGGGAGGGGACCTAGGGAGGGACTGGGGAGTGGATATAACTACATTGCCTTTAATATTTTCTTCAAGCAAGAACAAAAATAATGTCTTCTTGGTGCTGTGCTGTCTACCCATTTATCTCTTTGGTATTGGATCTCTCTTTGGTGAGAGAACATTGTCACTCCTCTCTTTTTGTCTCTTCACTTTGCTGTGGTAAAAATTCTGTAACACCTAGTCTTGGAAGGAAAAAAAGACTAGTGCATTTACCTCTTCTGGCCAAAATTTGTAATCTCTTTTCCATCTAATTTAGAAAACTGAGGCTGAATATTCGGTTTGAATTCAAACAATTCAGGAATGGATTTGAAGTCCTAAGTATGAACAATGTGTTGCCTTGGGCCTTACCCAACGCTTAACTTTACTTGTCTCATCAACAAAATAGAGATAATTTCTGAGTTTGTAAGATTGTTGTGAGTGCTCCAACATGGGTCATCCAAGGGCCACTGTTAGGATTTTTACCAAATATGTGTTCTGTCTGTTCTGTTACCTACTTAATATCTTTATTTGAGTCCATTCAAGTTTTCACTTACCTAAATTTATTTTTGAAGGGAACATTATAACAGTACTCAAAATAGAAAACAAGGGTATTGCGTTTTAACTAGATGCCAGCGATCAGAGTGCGTCCTCTGTTTCTGTGTTTAAAAGGGAGACAAGTGAGTGTTGGACAGTTGTTAGAAATGCCCTACCTCTTGCATGGGGCTCTTTCAGTTAACTGGGAGGGTCAAAAGAGAATTTACAAAAGGGGAGCTTCCAAACTTTACTAGTTATTGTGATTTAGCTACAAGCTGCATTCCACACTTTTGGAAACATGGAGAGAAAGGATAAGAAACTGCATATATTTTTAACTACTGTTATAGTGGATTCAGATTAGGTTTCTCCTTCTTTACCTTTCCTTTCAGCTTGCCCCAGATCTATATCTTTGCTAATAAAAAAATAATAAAATAGCAATAAGAGAAACTGACATTTAATGAGCTTTTTTTCTGCTAGGCATTGTGGTAAGTGCTTTATATGAATTATTTCATTTAATCCTTAGGAAATCCTTTCAAGATTAGTATGAAAATTACCCCCACTTTACAGGTGAGCAAAGCTCAGCTGAGACATCTGGTGACTAGCCCAAGGGAGCAGACCTGGGAAGTGTGGATTTGAAATGCAAACCCAGGCAGTCTTATTCGAAATAAGGCCCACAGTCCTAAGCATGTGCAACTGTGTTCATTATGGGGATATATGTATTCCATCTTCACCTAGACACGGCTAGGAGAGAGCAATGAACAATGTTGCTTAAGAATTTTCCTCCCCACATCAGCCTGGGACCCGAAAAGGAACTCTGGACATGCCTATTCCAGTCTGAACTCTGCCACTCACTTGCTTTCTTGTTTTCCTTTGCTCTTGCATCCACTCCCTGAGCCTCAACTTCCATCTTTAAACCATGGAAGATTCTGGTAAATGATTGATCAGCAGGAAAGGCCCTTCTGCAATGATCTTTTATAGTCTGTCTAGTATTCAGCAACCTGGGATTACTGAGTAACCAGCAATAGACTGTGAGAATGAGATATGTGAGTCAAAGAAAGCATTGGTCCTTTATATTCCAGGCCATCAGGGAGGCTGCTTATAGTAGGAGTGGCCCCTGCAGAAGGCGGTTTGCCTTCCCCACATTTCTTGGTTGGAACCTGGAACACTATTTGGATATGCTCCCACTGGTCTCAGTAAGCATCAGTCTACCATTGCAAGCTTTGTGCAGTTTCTCTGCACTTTTATAAGATCTCTAAGCCTCTCATAACAACATATAAAGAGGGATTGTTGACTTCATTTTACAGAAGAGAAAAGACTTTGTCAGGAAAGTGATTTGTCCAAGAACAACAGCTGACATCAGGCTGAAGTCAAGACTGAAAACATTCAGATTTCTCAGTTCTAACAAAGTGCTTCCTTCTTAAGTTTATCTTATTTCTAAATATATAAATTATACATTTTTAGACTATATAAATTATAGGTTACACAAATGATGTATTTATGCAATCCATTTCCACTGTAAAAATTTCTTGTTATGTATCAATAGATACAACAAAATACCCCTTGACTCCAACTCAATCCTACTCCCATCTCCAGAAGTAAATGCTCTTTTCACTTGGCTTATGTAATTCAAGAACATTTTCTATGCATTTACATATGTATAAATGTACATATAAAACATATGGCTTTGTTTCTTATATGTAAATAAAATGATGTTGATATATAATAATCTGCTACTTGCCTTTTCAACGGTGTACTCTAAACATCATTTCACATTAACACATATAATTTTTTTAGCTGCTGCATATGTATTTCATGCTATAGACATTGTATGGATTCCAGTGTTTCTTTTGCATTCTACTTGCCTCCCATGTGTAAATGGGGCATTTCCTGCATCAGAAAATCAGCCTGTTTTTCTGGGACTATGCTAATCATAGTTGGAGTGGTTTCAGTTTAAGTGGCAGCAGTAAGTTGACTGGCAGTTTCCCTATTAGGGCAGGCCCACCCTTATATGGGCCTCCTCTCATTATGAAGGACCAGGGAACTGCCCAAGTTGCACAGGCTTTGGACTCATCCCGCAGGACGTCATCCTTTGACGGCATCCTGCTCCCATCAATTCCTAGATGTGTGCTTTTGAGCAAGTTATGTAACCTCCTAAAACCTAGTTTTCTCACCAGTAAAGTAGGAACATATTGATCATACATTTGAAGTGTTATTGCAGGAGGTATGGAAAGCACTTAGTAATAATCACTTTTAAAAATGCTAGCTTTCATGCTGTCATGATTTCCTCTTTCTCAACAGCCTTACCAGTTGTTTCCTACCATCCTGGAATATGGTATGAGGAACAGGTTATGGAAAGACAAGTCCAGAAAAACCCCCACAGCACCCACCCCACCCCCCTGCAAACAAACAAACAAACAAAAAAACGAAACTTGGCTGGGCACAGTGGCTCACGCCTGTAATCCCATCCCTTTGAGAGGCCGAGTGGGTGGATCACCTGAGGTCAGGAGTTTGAGACCAGCCTGGCCAACATGATGAAACCCCGTCTCTACTAAATATACAAAAATTAGCCTGGCATGGTGGCGGGTGCCTATAATCCCAGCTACTCGAAAGGCTGAGGCAGGAGAATCGCTTGAACCAGGAGGCGGAGGTTGCAGTGAGCTGAGATCGTGCCACTGCACTCCAGCCTAGGCGACACCCAAACTTCTTTTCATAATAAATTATATTGGAAGCAACACTACCTCCACTGGCATCACACTGTCCAGTTTACTGGCAGCTCCTATTGGAAACTAACCACTGCCCTATGGGGTGGGTGGTTATATTATTAGTTGTTACCATTTGACAGAAGAGAAAACTGAGGCTCAAGGGTAGGGGTTCCAACCATCTCCAGCTCTCCCATCAGTTGTTTGAGGAAGTCAGAACTCAGGTCTTTAGATTCTACATATGAAGTCCCTGTAAGAATTGTGGTACCAGCTATTGTTTAGGGAGACTGTTAGACCTACACACCTGGCAATGAGACACAATTCTCTCACTGCTATTAAGTCATATATCATCCATGTAGTATTTTTAGAGCCTTTAAAAAGTGTGCCAGGCACAGAACTGCACCAACAGCTGGTGATATAATTAAATGAATGAATAGGATATCTCAGGTTTCTACGGCAGGTGTGGCCAAACCATGGCCTGGGGGCCAAATCTGGTCTGTGAGCCTTCAGGATGGTGTTTTACTTTAGTAAATGGCTGGGGAAAGAGTTATAAGAGTAGTATTTTGTGACATGTGAAAATTATGTGAAATTGAAATTTGTGTCCATAAAGTTTTATTGTAATACAGCCATGCCCATTCGTTTATATCATCTATGACTTTCACAATAGTCGTGCAGTTGCCACAGAGAATGTGGCCCATTGAGCCTAAAATATTTACTATCTGGTCCTAGATAGAGTTTGCTGACCCTTGCTGTGGAGTGATCACTCTCCAGCCCTTCGTATTATATATCTATTCACCGACTGACTATTGTAGTTGGCATCTTCCAGATTTTTTTTTGGTTGTTCCAGTCTTAGCATCTTTTGAATTACTGTAGCGCTGCCAGCTGTACTTCCACTGATCTAACAGTTTAGGTTAGGTTAGACAAAGACACGACTAAGCCAAAAATTACAAAGCAGTGGCCTCTTGTGGCTAATGTTAGCATTATTTAGATAATTTGGTTAACAGGTTACAGTGAAAACCTAGATTATCTTCGCTCAGGGTTGGGAATCCCAGATTATTTTGAAATATCTAGGATATTCTGTAATTTGTTTCCTGACTCTTACCACAGTTGTAATCTGTATAGTGAAACATACTTGTCTAATTATAAGTTAGCTGAGTTAAAAATAGTGTAATAAGGAGACAATAGAATGAAGTACCTAATTGAATCACTCTTCCTAATGTAATGAGAATTTTTAGAGCCTGGGGAAAAAAGAGAACTTGAAGGGTAGACACTGATTAACGTGGAATATTTGAGTGTTAGAAAAACTTGCTGGCATCCTTGTATTTCTGTCATGAAAAACAGAGGTAGCCTAGCTGGAACGAGAAATTGGGATTATTGTCCTACCTAGCCTAAAAACAGGTCCTAAACGTGGGTGAGCAATTTTTCCCCTTGGCTTCCAATTAAGACCTTCTAAATGAAGGGGCTGAACAATTCTCAAAGAAACTTTACACCTTAGACCATAATTTCATGTCTATTTAGAGAAAATTTATAAAAATTTTCCACAGGCCTTCAGTTTCAGTAATTTGCTGAGGTCACTTGGCTGGCAAGTCACAAAGCCATGACTCAAATATAGGTGTTTAAGCTTTTGCTGACAACCCTTGCTTGACACTATAATACTATGTATATCATTGCCTTATCAGGGCAATTAATTCCTCACCTTGAAAGGGGAGAAAGACCACCTCCTGATGACCAGAATTTTGGAAAATTCTGCTGTTCCCAGTATTGTCTTAAAGAGCTCTGCCTGTAATCCTAGTACTTTGGGAGGCCGAGGCAGGCGGATAACCTGAGGTCAGGAGTTCCAGACCAGCCTGGCCAACACGGTGAAACCCTGCCTTTACTAAAAATACCAAAAATTAGCTAGGCATAGTGGCGGGCGCCTATAATCCCAGCTACTCAGGAGGCTGAGAGAGGAGCATCACTTGAACCCGGGAGGCAGTTGCAGTGAGCCGAGATCATGCCATTGTACTCCAGCCTGGGCAACAAGAGTGAAACTCCATCTCAAAAAAAAAAAAAAAAAACCAAACCAAAACAAACGAACAAAAAAAGTTCTGTGAGTTGAACATCTTGTAGCTAAAAACTTTCAGAGATCAGAAATTGGATTACACTGGAATCTTACTTAGATACAACTCTATATATACACTGCTTTTCTGAGCAGTATTTGCTACTCTTCTTTAAAAAGAGGGATTCAGGTCCAAGGCAAGAGAAAAGTTTTTAATAAACTTTTATTTTATATTTAAGATAAAGCATATACACAATTCAATGTGGAAATAAATTACTAGAAATACTTTGGAAACTTTTCCATTTCCCTCTCAAACTCACTTTTTTTTAAGCTCATAAGTCTTTTTACTTGATTTTAAGAAACATGGCAACTATAATACTAAGAAAGAACTACAGCTTTGTACAGAAACATATATAGCCTTGTCTGACTATAAGGTTTAGTTGGTGTTTTAGTAACAACAAAAAAGCACACAAGACACAAACACTCTTCAACAGGTTTACTCAAACAGCTTCGCTCAAGAAGAAAAAGGCACAGATTTAAAGGGATGACAATAATCATTAAGAATGAAGTAAATGGAGACTCAGTCAAAAAATGATACTTTATGAATTAAGTCAAGAAAAACAAAAGTCTTTCAAATTATCTGTCTTCATTAAAATGAATTTTTAAATTAAATTGTATAAACATATGATATAAAGTTGGTACTTTAGGAAGCGTCTTTGTATATTTTTTATGTACAAATCTTTGTATACAATTTCGATGTTCCTTATACATTCCCTATATAGCAAACTGAGCCAGGACCTCCCAACTGCATGCCTCAAGTCTCTGTGGAGCACTCTGGCAGCTGGATGGTCCTACTTGCTTTCTGACAAAATAGCTGGAAAGGAGGAGGGACCAATTAAATGTAGTCATCTTCAACTGGCTCTCCATTGACATCACAATAGTGGATAAAAATTGCCACTACTCGCTGAAATACACCCTTCTTCATCTGACGCATCTCTGAAATTTCCTCTCCTATTGTTTCCATACAGATGTCTGCAGACAGCTGTCCTTTCCTTCTAGGAGCATAGATAGTGCCTTTGAAATTAGAAATAAAAGGAGAGATACATATGATAATCAGAATCATTTGGAAAATCACTGATAAGCTGGTCCATAGGATATTCCCATATACTGCACTACAATGTAACTGATGTATGAATAGCTCAAGGAATGGGTCACCACCAGTTTGTTCTTATGTTTGATGCCTAAGACAGCGAACATGCTTAAAGTCTCAAGGTAAAAATACTATACCAAACGTAAGTCAGACATGTGTACATGTAGTTCATAAAACCCATTTCCTTATAAAGTATTTTCTTAAAACTTTGGTTAACAATAAATATTCAAGTATGCTACCACTTAGAGAAACTACATTCAAAAATTTCTCCCCAAATTTCTACACCTAAATTATAAGTTTCCACACAGGAAAATCTGTCCAAGGAAATCCTTTCTACCAGCCTTTATATATCCCTAGTAAGTCTACTGAACATCTATTGTACAAATAAAGAACTGTTTTGAAGTGAGTAAATAAAAAACATTTATATGGGAAACCATTTAACACTGCACTACTCCTAACTCACAAAAAGATATTAAGTATGTAACACAGTAGGCTATACTTAAACTAGAGATTAGATGTCAAATCAGGTCATAATTACTTTCTTCATCATCTTCAAAGTCGTATCGAGCGAAGCTGTTGGGCTCTGCTGCTCGTAATGACCTCAGCCAAGGGAAGTCAGAAATCATGGAATATGGAGCTCCATCCACAACACCTAAAAGAAGACAAATGTAACATTGCTAACTGGCGTGGAAGTGCTGATAGAGCCAAATTCTGCAGTATTTTGTAAGCAGAATGTAAAATATAAAATAAAGAGAGTGAGTCAGGTGTCCTCAAATCATTTCCAGCTATCAAACTACAGTAATTTGTAATTTTTGTTTATGTTTTATGTTTCACCACTGGTTCTGATTGTCCTAGAAATAGTAAAGACTCATACAGGCAAAGCAATATTCATCTGGCTCCCACTTCTTGCAGGTATTAAAATCATCCATGTTTTGAAGAACTGTAAGACTCCCATTCATATCTTCCCTAAGGCATGTCCAGTCATCTAGTTAATAGCTATTTAACTTTTCCTTTTTTAAAAAAGTATAATTCTCTACATTTGGGTTACTGCTTGCTGTAAGCCCAAACCAGTTTGACTAATTGATTGATGGATCATTCATTCATTCGTGAATGAGAAAGGGCCATGTTTTGTTTCCCAGGCTGGTCTTGAACTCTTGGGCTCAAGGGATCATCCCACCTTAGCCTCCTGAGTCGCTGGGATTACAGGGGCAAGCTACTGCACAGGCTATTTAACTTTCTAAATATTTGTAAATACCTTCTAAAGTATAGATTTCTCTCCCCCAGGGGTACTTGGGGTATTTCTTTAAGTCTTCTTCACTTCGAGTGGCTTCAGGGAAGAATTCATATTTAATGAGCTCTCTGGAGGCAACAGGAAAAATTAAGTAAAAATTACAAAACTGGAAATAATTAGAGTGTCGGGTAGAAAGGAACCATCAACACTGTTTCAGACACAGATTCTACCAAACATCTTAAACAAAGTATTAAATACCTAACAGAAGTAGGATACAATCAAACTAGAGAATCCAAGTGTAGTCAGGTCAAAACTACTTTCTTCACTATCTTCAAAATCATATCAGGGAAAGAAAGTCACTTTCTAAGCACATGTCTTCTACACAAAAGGTGCTGAATGCAACATTAATATAACAAATATACAAAAGTCAAATTTTCTGATGATATAAAATATCAGTCTTAAGATCTTCTTCAAATTGATCTCTTTTTTCATGCCCCAAGGCTAAATAATGTTACAAGTACATGTACAATTTTTTCTTGTAATTTTTATCTGAGTTTTAAAGATCATAAATATATACATATGCTTTTTAGTTTTAAGTCCTCGTTTCCCTCAGTTTCTCACTTATGTTAACTTTTAAGTCCTCGTTTCCCTCAGTTTCTCACTTATGTTAACTTCAGGATAAGCTTGTCTGAAAAGCTTAGATGGAATCATTTAAAATAAAGAAAAATTGGGATTTGCTTCTGGGAGTCCCTGCTATGAGAAATGACTAAAAAGGCCTTTAGGGGCCACAGAGTTACTTACTGATTGATGTTTGCTATAGTGTCCATCCAGCTGCGAATGCGCACCTTATTCCGGACATTGGGAGGGTTGCTGAATTCATGGATAATACAGATGTGATAGGGGTAGGGACCACTAAACAGCTTCTGCTCCAAAGTTAGCGTGTCCACCTGCGGAAGACATCATAAAGAGACACCTTCAACAAAGAGAATGCCTTAGAAATCTCTCTGCTAGAGCTTCAACAATCTTTCCACGGACCTTCCGTTTTGAAATCTCTGGTTGATTTGAAAATCAAATAGTCACATACAGACCTAAAAACAGTTTGTCATGCTGGGAATAATTTTGCAAACTCTTCTGTCTAGGGAACTTGGCAATTTATATCTCACTGTTATATTTAAATGCTTAGTAAACCAGAGAATCCTGATTGAGATAAATGATGTCAGTAAACTCAGAATCTACTTCTGGGTATGTCCTTTATTAAGTACTGACTGCATTATAGAACTGTGAAGGTGTAGTAACATATACCCTATTGAAATGGGACTGCTGCCCAGTCTTTAAGAGAGAATGCATTCTCTTGTCTTCTAGGAGCCTTTGATAACATTGCTGTTTTCTCATGGCATACCCCTCTCCCATCTCTAGTTATGAAATCTCACTCTGCCATCTCAGTGGCATATATGTTTATCTCCCTTTTGGGAAGGCAAACTCCTTGAGGGAAGGATCATGTGTTGTGTATTTTTTCGCACCCGGCATATTGTAAGTTTTGAGACACTTGACAATATGATGAACTGACTCTTTTGAGGCCAGGCTTACACACTGATTACAAAAGGGCATTTAAAACTTCCTTTAAACCCTCTTTTGGCATTAAGCACAGAACCTTATATACAATATACTCTTAATAATGATAATGACACTAATAGTAGTTATATGATGGCTTACTATATACTAGCACCTGTTTTAGAGTTTCACATATATTAAATATCACAATAATCCTTGGTATACCATTATTATTCTAATTTTACAGATGAAGAAACTAAGACATAGAAGTCAAATAATCTGCTACAGGTCAGACAGCCAGAAATTTAATCAGGCAGTCTGAACCAGAGACTGTGTTCTTAACCACAAGTAACTTTTAATAAGTATAAAAACCTGTTGAATAACAACTCCCTGCATCACATATAACTTGTAAAAACTAAAATATCATTACTGTAGGTTGGAAGTGAACGAATGCCAAATCCAAAAGGCTAAAGACTAAAAAAAAAAAAAAAAAAAAAATCACAATATGTGTATCATCGGAAAGGAGCAAAGCTCGTTACCTGCTGCATTGGGCGTAGGTATATGATGCGGTTTCTCTCGGGTGGCATTCTTAGTATCTGGTCTAGTACCTGATCCATGTTCAGTTTCTTGCACTGTGCGTAGTCAAATCGGTTTACAATTGGTGCATTTTCTACTTTTAAATGTTTTAGTACCCTGCACCTGGTAGCTACAAAATGAAAACAATGGTAAGCTCTATACATATCATCTTTGGAGAGATGGCCTAATTTTTGTTAGCACAAAATACTGCAGTAACAAACATCTTTAACACAGGTCAAATAATATCATAGAGTACAAATGGCAGTTAACAAAAAAATTTGAAAATGTGGTTCTGTTTACTTCAAAAGAAGGTAGAAGGGGTGCATTAAAGTGCCTTTATCTAAGATTTTTACTGTTAAGAAAACCAAGCCCTAGAAAATGACTTGCCCAGACAGAAACTGTTTAGGAAATATTTATTTAAAAAATGAATAACTATTATACATTTTTATAGTTAACAATCAGACCTGAAATAATTCACCTATATTACCTTACATTCACTCTCAGGAATGAGCAGAGTTGGATTTTAATTCCTGTCACAAATGTAAAAGCAGAACCTTGAAAAAAAAGACCCAGAAACACATTTGGGTATTTTGGTCTAAAGCTATTCAGTCCAATACAGTAGCCATGTGGTTAGTGGTTACCATCATACTGAACAGTGTACACACAGAACATTAAAGTTCTACTGAAATGCTGGTCTAAAACATGATTAGTTTTTCTGTTTGATATATAAAACACGAAGTCAGAAAAAAGTAATTTTGATATAATAAACACATTTAACTGAACTAGTATACCAACTTCAGAAAAATATTTCCTTCTCTTTTTTTTAATCTCAAATTTCAACCTGGTCCAATTTTCATTGCAGACTGCAACCAGGTCCAACTTGAGAGAGAAGATCAAATGGAAAAGATTATAAAACCACAGGCTGATTTGCCTGATCTTTTTAACATTTCACAGACATCTTCTGTAACATCTTTGACCCAAATGTCATCATCGTCTTGCGCAATCTAGCGTAACTAACTTGACATTTAAACACTGAGCGAGACTCCTGCCTCTCACATTCATTTTCTCCTTCTGTGACATGGTGGAAAGGAGGGGAATTGGTGTTGAGGACAGCAACAGAGGAAAGGAAAGCGCTAGATGACAGTAAGGATCCAATGGTTGCTAGCTATAAAATCAGACATGGCTAAGGTCAGTTCTAATCTCATTTAATCATCTCCTCCATCATTAACTTAGCCACTATCTACAGACTAAGCTAAGATCCTCTCCCCATGATAAGCTGAGCCAAACAATTTGGTTTAAAGGGGAGAAGGTTGGGCCTGAGGCCGTGTGATCCATCATTAGGTTAGAGAATGTACAGGAAGAATCATCAAAGTAAAAAGAAGAAAACCAGTCAGATTCTTGGAGAGCTCAGAGTAGAGAAAGGAATGGAATGAGGTGCCAACCGGCAGAGTCCGAAAATTGAGTTTTACATTCTCAGAGCTCAAAGGGTGTAGGGACTGACAGAATGAAAGTTCTTCCAGTGCTACTGAAAGGCTAGGGTGAGTACCCCTACTGTTATGAACTCTGAGCTTTTGAAGAGCCTGTGTTCTCTATTGTAGAAGGAAACTCCAATAGGAGACAGTGATTTAAGATGTTTTAGGACCAAAGACCTCATTGGCTGAGATAGAGAAAAGTACTATTTCTTCAGAGTAAACAATAGAGTTGGGGTCCCAAAGGTCTGAACTTTTGTAGAATTCAGAGTAGTGCTTGAATCTCAGCTTCATCTCTCCTTTCTTGGATTCTCCTTACTTTATGACAAAATGTTTGGTAAATACCTTTTAACGGGATTTCTTTGTTTACCACTAATATGGTAGGAGACGTAAAACAAAACAAAATAAACCTCTTAATATTTTTTGCAATACAGGTTGACTAACCTTTATCTGAAATACTTGGGATCAGAAGTGTTTTAGATTTCAAATTTTTTTTCAAATTTTGGAGTATTTACATTATATACTTACCCTAATAAAAAATATCTGAAATCTGAAATGCGCTCCAATGAACATTTCCTTTTAGCATCATGTTAGTGCTCAAAAAGTTCTGAATTTTAAAGCACTTGTGCATTTTGATTTTTAGATTAGAGATGCTCAACGTGTAATAACATCACTAGGCATTACTAGAGGTCAGACCCTGTACTGTGTGTGTGGGTGTGTGCATATATCATGTATATGTACATATATGGGCATTTCTCATTATATTGCACTTTATTGTGCTTCACAGACATTGCATTCTTCACACAAGGTCTGTGGCAACCATGAATTGAGCGTCCACTAATGCCATTTTTTTAGCAAGCATGTGCTCACTTTGAGTCTTTGTGTTACATTTTTAATAATTCTTGCAGTATTTCAAACTTTTTCATTATTATTTTATCCATTATGATGGTCTGTGATCAATGATCTCTGATGTTACTATTTTAATTGTGGGGTGCCACCAACTGCACCAATGTAAGTGAACTTCATAAATGTTGTGTATGTCCTGACTGCTCCCCCAACAGGCTGTTCCCCTGTCTCTCCCTTTCCCTCAGGTCTCCCTACTCCCTGAGATATAATGATGTTGAAATTAGGCTAATTAATAACTCTGCAATGGCCTCCAAGTGTTCCAACAAAAGGAAGAGTCACAAATCTCACTTTAAAATAAAAAGATAGCAATGATTAAGCTTGATGAGGAAGTCACGCTGAAAGCTGAGATAGGTCAAAAGCCAGGTCTCTTGTGCCAGTTAACCAAGGTGTGAACTCCAAGGAGAAGTTCTTGAAAGAAATTACAAGTGCTATTCCAGTGAACCCACAAATGGTAAGAAAGCAAAAGAGCCATATTGCTGATATGGAGAAAGTCTGAGTGGTCTAGACAGATCAAACCAGCCACTACATTCCCTAAGCCAAAGCCTAACCCAGGGCAAGGCCCTCAACATTTGGGCAAGACTCTCCACCAGCAAAAAGATTATGACTTGCTAAAGGTTCAGGTGATTGTTAGCATCTTTGAATAATAAAGTGTTTTTATTTTATTTTGTTTTTTTCTGAGATAGTGTCTTGCTCTGTTGTCCAGGCTGGAGTGCAGAGGCATGATCTTGGCTCACTGCAACCTCTGCCTCCTATGTTCATGCGATTCTCTTGCCTCTGCCTCCCAAGTAGCTGGGATTACAGGCATGAGCCACCACCCCTGGCTAATTTTTGTATTTTTAGTAGAGACGGAGTTTTGCCATGTTGGCCAGGCCGGTCTCAAACTCCTAGTCTCAGGTGATCCGCCTGCCACAGCCTCCCAAAGTGCTGTGATTACAGGAGTGAGCCTCCGTGCCTAGCCAATGAAGTGCTTTTAAATTAAGGTACATAAATTTTTTTAAAAAATACAATGCTACTTCACATTTAATCGACTATAGTGTAAACGTAACTTTTATATGCACTGGAAAATAAAAAAAATTCATACGATTCGCTTTATTGTGATATACCTTTTATAATGGTGGTCTAGAACCAAACCTGCAGTGTCTCTGAGGTATGCCTGGATACATATACATACAGAAACATATCAATCACTGCATTTAACTTTCACAAATGCTTTATGAGTTAAGCATAATTACGCACAGTTTACAGATTGAAAAAAATGAAGACAGAAAATTATAAAACTTGCCCAAGGCAAGGAAATAAGTCAGATCTTCATAATTTTACATGGATGGGTATCTAAAATATAATTTTGAATAAAAAGGTAAAATTAATAGATCAATTATAGGATATACTATGTAACTAAAATTTTAAGAAATCATAAAAATGAATACCCTATGTTTGAGACAGACACATATATAAAGAAAGATATAAAAGGTACACTGGAAAGATATATGTTCAATACACGAGTATAGATGGTGGGAGCGGATGAGATTAACAATGAGGGACACGAGACTAAAAAGAAAAAGGGGCTTGGATAAACGATAATGTGCCATGAAGTAAAGATACAATTAATCATCTCAATCAAATACAGAGCAGTTATACACTTGAGGCCCAGTCGGCGCTTCCCTCAAAAACCATGTCCAAGTCACACAGCTGGTAAATGACCAAGCCAGCAATCAAGCTGAGGTCTATCTGACTCCAAAGCCTATGCAGGCTGTTATTTACTCTGCCAGATCAGGCAGTAATTATCTTTTGGAGACAGGCTATTTTAAAAGATGAACCAAGTTTCTCTACATGATGCTCAGAAATACTATGGAGTAATACTTTGAGAACTAGAACAAAGGCGGAACTAAAGATAACCCAACACAATATTTCCTTTAAGAAAATAAGACGGTAATGTTATTACAGTATTTATGAGTTCCTAATTCTTTTAACTCATTCATGATGCTCGTGTATAATATGGGCCCAAATACATACCATGGATGAACATCATCTTGGGACAGTCTTTTAGCACTAGATCTGTGATTCCACAATTGGTCATAGTGACTCCAACGAGATTCTTGGATTTTAATACAAGAACCTACAAGGAGAAAAATTAGAAACTATATAAAGATACAAACTTTAGTTTGCATGCATTACTTAGGAACTGGGCTAGACTGTGATAAAGGTAAGTGACGGATTTTCCTCTACCTGCACATGGTCATCCTCGATCACAGGATCACTTGTACTGGTGGATTTATCTGCTGTCCGCTTCCGTTTCATGGCGTGACGTGGCTTTGTTTTGGCTACTTCTAAAAAAGGTAAAAAAGAAGAAAAACCAAAACTTTAGCCTTGCTTTCTTTACCTCAAACACATTCAATCACATATGTATGAACACCATCAAGGCAATTCCCAAATCTAAAATTTGGTTCCCAATGGAATACAGTTATATTGGTATTTCCAATGGATTGTTTCAAAACAGCATCACCCTCCATTACTTCAAACATATCTACATCAAATATAACAACCCTTCTCATACCTAGGTCATCCTAATAATCTAATAAACATTCCTACTTCCAGTCTCTCTGACTCATCCCATCCTAAATACTATTGGTGAATTGAACTCCTATCTTTCCTACTAAAAAACTTTTAAATTATTGACTGAAGCTGAATGAATGTTTCAATGCTTGACATTTGGAGCTATGCTTCAGCTCTGCCCATTCTCCACACTATACCCTAGTCATCTCCCACTGCTAATGTCTCCGAAGTCATCAATTGCTCTAGCTTCTTCTGCTCAGAACACCTTTTCTGACCCTACTTTTTGAAATACGACCCATCTGGGAAAGGTCCAACTCAAACACTTAGTTCTAACAAAGCACCCTTGATCCCCAAACATTACATACTGCCCTAATAGTTCCTTTTATACTTGTTTTGTTGGTCTATTTACATAAAAGCTCGTTAAAGGCAACAACACTCTCTTAATTCATCTTTATTTCAAAGTCAGTCACTAGCAATGAGATAATATGAACATTTATTGAATGAACTGGCACTCAACACTTACAGAATGAATGAATGAATGAATGCACCGCAGGTAAAACAGAATAACAAATATTTACTGAGCGCTTACTGTGTGTCAGGCACTGTTCTAAGGGTTTTACTTGTATTAACTCAATCCTTACAATAGCTCTGAGATGGATTTATTGTTCTCCCTGTTTTACATATTAGGAAACTGAAGCACGGGAAGGTACAAAAACTTGCCACAGTGCTAAATGGGAACCAGGAGTCAAACCCAGGAAATCAAGGACCAGTTACTAAGCTAGAAAACCTGCAATCTTTCATCTGTCAAACCCTGGTTAATAAGGCCCTTATTTACTAGTACTGTTCTGAAGCAATACACTTCGAAATAAGCAAATATTGTCTTTATTTAATTTAAAAACGAGTGCTAAATTCATAGCTAAAACTTAAGCACATATATATTCTAAGTAAATACATTAGTCATCATTCTCGTTTTTGATACTTAATCATACTGTAGCAGAGCATATATAGAATTAAATACAACTGACTATCATGAATTAAATTACCACCATACTGTTTTTTTAGATAGTACTGCTAATTATAAACATTCCACTTGGTAATTCTGTAACATCAGTAATTCTGTAATCTCAAACATGAAAGATCACAAAAAAAGACAAAGAAATGAGAACGAATACTGCAAATTCCCAAAGGCTTGGGCTTAGATGGGAACCGTAGAGATTTAGTCTGATTTTTTTACATTTTTTTACACAACAAAATCCTTTCTACACCATTGAAATGGTGTAGAAATTCTACTCTGTAAAACAATTCAAAGCAGCTGCTTTGGCTGAAGGCCGAAAAGGAGCCCAAGAGCTCTACCCATCAAACTTCCTCCAAGGACCTTGAAACGAAGCAAAATTCTGGAGTTCCAACAAAACATGAAGACTACTAACCACACAACACAATGTAGGCCTTCTCCCACAGTATCCTGAAGGAACTTCATCCAAAATCAAATCATCTTCATTGACAAGGAACCTTCTAAAGGCAGCACATTTCACCTGATAGCCAAAATTCACAAACCTTTTAAAACCTCTAATAAGTCCTAGCTCCCTCTCCCAGTACCACAAAAATGAAAATGAACAAACAAAAAGCAAGCCTGTTTCCACTACTATATGACAGTGTTCTAGTAAGAATCTTCTCTCAGTAATCTCCTTTTGTGATCTGATTTTCAAGTATCTCACCTTCCTGGATTGCTCTCTCCCTTCCCCCTTAATTTAACAGAGTATGGAGTTCAAAATTGGGTAAAGTTTCCTGCTCTCCAGGGTACCCAAACTGGTAGTTTACATTTTCTAAGAAAAGTTATAAAATGAAGTCACACTTTATACATATATGAGCTTGAAAAACAAACATTTCTGATACATAAGGAAAAAAGTTTGTGTGTTTGTTGTTATTCTCTTATGCCTCCCTCCCTGTTTAGAGAAAATTAATTTTGTTTAGGAACATTTTTTTAGTAATTCAAAACATCCACTAGCATCAACAATACCTCATATGATGATGTCTATACTTATTATGTTCACAGTTATTATCTAAGCCCCATACCATGTGTAAGACATGGTGCTAAAGGATAGAAATATACTGGTGAAAAAGCAGAGACTGTCCTTGTTCTCATGGAGCTCACAGTCTACCAGAAGGAAGACAGTAAAACAAGAAATTACAACAGAGTGTGGTTCACATTAATGTTGAAGATGCTACAGAAACAGAGAAAGGCAGATCAATCCAGTCTTGGGGTGTCAGGGAAAGTGTTCAACATTTATAGCAACTATTTTAATCTTAAATGTTATTCTTTGACAATCCAATTATTTATTTCTCTAATATTTACTTTATAAATTGTTATACAGTGAGGATTAAAAGCAACTTACAGGTATTTATTCCCAAAATATAAATTCACAAAACAATTATATTAGCTTCTCAAATGGCTTTAATACTCCACAGGGTCATAAATTAAAAACCAAATATCTCAAATGTTACTTTTTTTTGAACTGATTTTTAAAAATCTTTAACATTCAAGTTTCTTCCTTTATTAGTTTGGATTTTGCTCTTTAAAAAACATGCCAGATTAAAAATAATTTGGGCTGGGCACGGTGGCTCATGCCTGTAATCCCGGCACTTTAGGAGGCTGAGGTGGGTGGATCACCTGAGGTCATGAGTTCGAGACCAGCCTGGCCAACATGGGGAACCCCTGTCTCTACTAAAAACACAAAAATTAGCTAGGCATGGTGGTAGGCGCCTGTAATCCCAGCTACTCGGGAGGCTGAGGTAGGAGAATCACTTGAACCCGGGAGGTAGAGGCTGCAGTGAGCTGAGATGACGCCACTGCACTCCAGCCTGGGTGACACAGTGAGACTTCATCTCAAAAATAATAATAATAATCATAATAATAATTTGTAAGCCACCCAAATAACTTCTTGTCCTTTCCAAAAGGGACTATAATAATATTAAAATCAGTACTTTGATATCTACCCCAAAAAACTACTATTCAAAGTAAATAGACATTTTTATAAATCTAAAATATATTAGCAAATAATTTACCTACTATAACCATGTTACAGACATTAGAAGTCTTCTCAAATTGAAAAAAAAAATCACATAATAAATGCAATAAGAAGCACTACATAAATATTTTCTTTATTTTAAATCCAGAGAATGATTTAACTTAAAAAAAGTTCTAGACATGAAAAAAGTCAGAATAGTTAAGGGATAAGCAGAACACCAGGCAAAAAATAACATCAAAACTTCAATGGTTAATATGAAGGTTCTGTATTAAAAACAAAACAACAAAAAACGAAAAAATTTTATCAAGACACGTAAGTAAAACGGCAAACATAACAGTCCCTAAACAGGAAGACTCAGTGCTGTTAAAATGACAATTATGTTTCAGTTATCAATTGAATGCAATTTCAAACAAAAAGCAAGATTAGTTTTTGGAACTTGATAAAAATATTACAAAGCATATCTATAAAAATAAATGGCAAATGCATGGCTAGTCAAGGACATTTTGAAAAAGAATAATGAAAGAAGACAGAACACTGGAACAGAATAGAACGACCAGAGATTAACCTAAGTATGTCTAAGAATTTAGTAGATGAGAAAAGAGCGTTTCAAAATAATAGCACAAGAATGGACATCCATAACCAGTACTGAAACAAGCTGGTGATAGTTTGGAATAAAAATTTAATATTAGTTCCCACAGATTGAAATAAAATTCCAACTGAACGAAGGAACTAAACCGAAATCAATGAATAAAGGAATAAGATGGGCACAATTATCTGAACCAAGTGTAGGAAAGGCCTTTCACAGTATAAAAATGAACTCATAAAGGAAAACACGCAGATCTGACTTTGCAAATATGAAAAGCCACAGAACAAAAGGTGTCATAGGAGGCAGATACTGTTTAATGGGCACAGAGTTTCAGTTTGGGATGATGAAAAAGTTCAGATGGTTGGTGGTGACAGCTGCATAACAAGGTGAATGTATTTAGTGCCGCTGAATTACACACTGTACTGAATGGTAAAGTTATATCTTACCACCAATTTAAAAAAAAAGATATTATCAAACATTTACAATTGAAGCTGGGAAAAGTATTTTCACCATATGGCAGAACTACTGTTTGCAAAGCATAAAAAAGTCTTCAAATAAAACTCATCTATTTCAATGAGTTTATGCAACTATGGTAACTAGCACACAATTAAGGTCTCAAATGTATCTCATGAAAGCTTACTTTTGTTCTGTTTAGCTCTGTATGATTCAATTACTTCTATTTAGAATATACAAAAAGCTCTGACTGCCTATGTTCTAGGACTGATTTTAATATTTTAAAATTGAGGGCTACTTGAAGAAAATTAAAATACATTATTATTCACTGTCAGGTAGTAATGATATAATAAGGGCAGGAAAGAGTACTTAAAAATAAGATCAGAAATAGAAACAGACTTATGATTAATAAATGTGCTTACACCCATTCCACCCAATTCCTTGGCTATACATTATAAACATTAATGAAATTAAATACACATTATTTGTTCTGAGTATTTTCACCAAAATAATTCTCAGCCAAACCATTTACTTACCTGCTTATCTCCTGGCAAACCTTACTTGAATTGAAGCAAAACTAGATTTCTGAAAAAATTACTAAGTCCTGCAGAGACAAAGAGAGGGCTATACCCAGGAAGCTGCACGGAGATGTGCTGCCCCAGCTCCAGCAACGTCAAGTCCTTGCCTTTTGGCTAAGGTTTAAAACTTTCCTAAGTTAAGACTTCTCTAAGTGTGTGATGGTAGCAGAGTTCATCTACTGGGGCTTAGGTGTCAGTCAGTGTTATATTTAGGGTAAATATACACAGTGCCACTTTCCTTAAAAGCTGAACTACTTGAGATTTCCAGGTTGGACATTGTATAAACTGTTTTACACCCCCACCCACCAAACCATTGCTGAAAATTGGTTTAAAATCTGCAAGACCCACAAAACCCCAAAACAGAATTTAATTTGCCAAACTGGCTTTTTGTAAGAAAACTCATGAAACAAGTTCATGCCTTTCTGCAGCCCTACCCTGCAGTTGCTAATCCTAGGAGCATTGTCATACCTGACTCAGATACCAGCAGTACATGGGACAGTCTGCTCCTGGCCCTGGTTAGGGGCCTCCGAGGGTAGTCTTCATTAGACTGCACGTCACAACTCTCAGGCTGGGAGCTCCCCCTCCTGTCCTCACCTGTAGCCCCAGAGCCACTCCCATTAGTCCTCTCATCATGTGCTGGGCCTGAAGACCCCCCTTGTGGCAGAGTCCTAAAGGAAAAGGCGGATCTCGTACCATCCGGGCCATTCACAACACAGGCTCGGCTGGTTGAAGGACGTTCCTCATCAGAACACCTGCTAGTTCTCCTTTGGGATTCCTGGGGCCTGTGACAGCAGCATCTGGGGCAGACAGAACTCTCTGCATCTCCCTCCTCCATGGCCTCAGAGTCCTCTGACCCACCGGGGGAGCAGGCACACTGCCTGGACACATCCACTTCTGTAGGGCTAGGCTCGGAAGAGCCGCCGCTGTTCACCGTCCTTACAAAGTCGGGGCTTTGAGAAGCAGTGCTGTGTGAGCTGGAGTTTCCCACTGTGCTGGCGGTGGTGCTGCTGCAGCTGGGATAAACATCCTTGTTTTTTTTCTTTTCAGGAATATCCCTAGCTGCTTTCATATCGGCTTTGATCTGCTCACTGGTGACCTGACAGCCTTTCTCACAGCTGCTTTCCTCGAGGGGAAACTGCTTCGACTGGCCCATCTGATGGGAGTTGTACCTCTTTCGAAGTGGAGTCTTGCCTTTTCCACTTACTGCTTATAGAAAAAGAAGAACGGCCCGAGGAAAAGAAAAGATTTCAGTACAAATTCTGGACAACACGCAAGAGTAAATTTGGAACAGGAAATAATGTATACTAAACACTAATTTTCCTAAAGTATAACTGTGATCACATCATTGAGCTGCTATAAAATTCTCTATGGCTCCCTAGTGTCTACCTGGTTTATACTCCTTAGCTATGCCTTCAAGCCTCACTATGATCTAATTCCAAACCATCTTTCCATGTTGTCCCCTCCATATACATTCTATATTCCAGCTCCAGCTTTTCTCTCAATATACCCTTGCTTTACTACCTCAGGGCCTTTGTTCTCACCAATTTTTCAGCCCTGGTCCTCTACTCCATCTCTTCTGCACCCCCACCCCAAATCAACTGTGGTTGTAGTATGTGCCCTGTAATATTACTACCTATTGTTTTTGATATGACTCTTCAACCAGACTAGAACTTCTGTAAAGAGAGACCATGACTTACTCATCTCTGTATCCCTCACAGTGCCTAACACAATACCTGGGGCACAATAAATCTCAATGAAGATATAAAGGAATAAATAGGTTTTGTCTGGCCAACAGAGGATTTAGTTGCTAAATTTAGAAACTGCACTGTCTGGGAAAGTTAGGTTAGTCAGCTGGTCATATTACTTTTCCTAAATTTCAGTTTCCATAAAACCTTCTTTCAACCACAGTATAAAGTTATCTGAATCTCTTAAAAGAAATAGAAATTGAATAATCAGCCAATGATTAGCAAATTATTCCAAGTCCAAAGAACTAAACTTTCCAGATAATAGTACTACATAAATGTTTCAGGGTCAGTGTTAAATGTGTATTGAACATTCAAAAATATTAAGGAGTAAGGGTACCCAAGGAAAAATGACTGGACAATTTGTAAAAAATATATCCTTTGCCAAAAGTGGTAAGCACATGGTTCGGAGAAACAAAAGGGAAGGAAAGACAAGGAAGAAGTATGAACTTCAAAGTTAAGAGAAGTACAGTTTCTTGGTGAGGCATTGCAGAGGGTTGTTGCCTAGATTTAAAGGGACGTGAGGGATTATAAAAATATACTTTAGGACTCCTTCAACCACCAAACTAGCCACCAATACTCATTAAGCACAACTGGACAGATTATCAACTGGTGAATGGTTGCTTTTCATTGCTCTGGATGACTCAGTAGTCATCCCTTACATGAGGCACAGGCTTTTCACTCACTAATCTCTGACACCCTGATGCCACAACTAAAGCCTCCACTGTAGACTTAGAATCCTTCTTTTCCTCCCTGAGCCCTCATTCCACACCACTGTTGTGTTGTATTGCCTACAAGAGCACCACCCAGATTTCCCTCTTACTTGGGCAAGTGCATTTCTTGCTTCCTGTCACATTCCATAATATATGTTAACTGCACCCAAGTTGTCATATTAAGGCCAAGTGTGTCAGTTCTGATAGTGACTGTCATTAACAGTTCAGAGAAAGACATAATTTCTCACCTGACAATTCCCTGGACTGCACTGACTCTCCAGTTTTCTCTTCACGTTCAGAGTAACGCCGAGTACCGTTCTTAGGAATCCAGACTTCTTGGAGTTCTAGACTATCTTCTTCATCATCGCTCTCTGAATCATGAACAGTAATTGGGGTTGGTTTTACTACACGCTGAAGACCACTGGGTCCTAAAAAAAAAAAAGTACAGGCCTAACAGTTACCTTTTGTGCAAGAAAGGGTCTAATATGAAGTACTGTTTCCAGGGCTCTGGAATCAATAGAGATGCTTTGTGGCTCTATGCAGCCTCCCCTGGCACACATTTTAACTGATAATACACTTGGATAAGATACTGTGAAAGCAACTTAACTCTAAACCATTATGTCAACATTAAGTATGATTAATATGCTAACCAACTTGATGCATTTCTAAAGGCAAATTAAAATAGACACTCATACAGCATTCCCTTGCAGGATCTTCACTATTTCAAAGAGTAGCATAAAATCATCCTAAAAATAATCTAAATAACAGTGATAATAATTTTAAAAATAAGCTACATATTTTCTCAATTTTTCAAACATATGAGCCAAGGTTAAGTAAATGAAGATGAATTCAGAAATGTATGGGACTGGTAAACAAGACTGTATTCTTTGAGTATGGATCTATCTCATTAGATGTAGCAGATATATTTTTGAAGGCTAGATGCATGTTACCTTTTGGTTGAATATGTGTATTTATGTAAAAAATGTTTTATCTGCTTGGCAGTATAGCTTTTAAACCTAGTTCTTATAACCTAATTCTCTCTGACAAGTGACTAATATTAGCTCCATCAATAAATGTATGCTCCGAGGAACCTAGCTTTTTTCCTGTCACATTGTACAATGCCTGACACAGAGTAGGCACTCAATAAATATTTGTTGAATGAGTGACTGCATCTGTCACACACTTAAAACAGGGTAGCATATTTTCCATTCAAAGACAAGGCAGCATTCTAACAGGCAGGGAATGAGAAAACTTGAGTTTTCTCAATTTCAATTCTATCCCTCGATTACTGGCTGACTGGTGTTGAGCACATCATTTAAACTTTTGAAAGAAAATTAATTCTCCCATCTGTAAAATGAAAGGCTGTGCGAGTTAATCTTTAAGGGCCTACGACTCTATATCCTGTCTTAAGTCAGCCAATGGCAAACAGAGGCTAAGTTTTGGTCTGTTTACTAAACCAGGTCAACTTCTCAACTGCTCCTCCTCTCTAACTGAATTGAGGGGAGGGCAAAAGCAGAATATTTAATCAGGTCATTTATTTTCCCATCAACAATTTGAGTGCTTTCTTTTTCTACACATACACGGATACACACACGCACATGTGGCTATACAGAAAAAGCAGTTGTTGCTGCAGTCACAAATAATAAAAGACAAACTTTAGTGAGATATATATACATGCAACGAGAATACCAGCAATGTATTACAGTTCTCAGTAATCAATAGCATAAAACACATCATTAGCTGAAAGGTCAGAAAACAACCATTCTCGGTGTCTCACGTACTTCATTAGAGTTAGGCCACAGTTTCAGAATGATGAATGTGGGGTAGATCACATGATTACCTGCTTGTTCCTCATCAACATCCACAGGAATAATTGCCTGGCTGTGAGCTGGAGTATTATTTCCACTCTCGGCCACCACCTCTCCATCTTCTTGGACGATGTCTTCCATCTCATTTAATGCTTAAACAAAAATATACACAAAGTAAAAACCAAGAGAAGTATAAAGAACTATAATGGCAGGCAAGACTGTGGCCGCCCTAAGAATTGAACAGTCCCGCAGATTACTAGGCCTGCCCTGAAAGAATAGCATATACTGCATATACTGTGCTTGTTACTGCAGACATTAAGAAGTATTTAATCAGTCTACAGGAGAGAAAATCACAGATGGGAAAGGAACATTTGGTGGAGAAAGCCCATCAAACTCATACAAACTCAAACTGTTAACAAAGAAACAAGGCAAAATATGATTAAGCCAAAAAGATACCATTCAGATTAACGTCACTGAATTATATGGGAGAGGTTTGAAATTTCATGGGGACAGAGGGAATTGCTTTGGTTTTAAATATACACAATAGCACACCTCCCCCTGAATAACTGTCCAGCTCTAGCCTGCAATATCTATATTTCAGTCATTGCCAAAATGAGAAATGACCTTGCCTAGAAATCTTTCATGATAAAAACCAATCAATTTTCTTCTTTCATTCAACTGACTAACAATTATGAGTAGCAGTAATTAATGTGTACATACTCTATGGCAGGCTCTATGCTAAATGTTTATAGAAACATTTTCTTATTTATTTCTCATAGCAATCAGGCTAGCATTATTATTAGCCTGATTTTTGCAGTTGAGGAAATGGAGGCCTAGACGTTTTAATAGTTTGCTAGGATTTAAATTGAGGAGTTTCTAGAGCCTACTACACTACAGAAACTACGAGCAGGTGGGAAATTTATACTCCTTGCTCTCAAAGAGGATGCACACATTCTGGCAAAGATGTTAGACACATAAAATAAGGTCAGAATATAATTGCTAAGACCTATAACAATTCAAAAGTGCAAAAGGAACATAGACAAGGAGCAACTAATTCTCTCATTGGGTCAAGGAAGGGTTCACTGAAATAAGGTAACATTTCATATACTACCATACCAGGAAGAATGCTACATTTTTCGGAAGAATAGCGGTCCAGTGGTAACAAAAAACAGTATCTGTGTTGTGATAGGGATGCAAAAGAAAAAACAAGGCTAAAAAGGTAGCCTGGGCTCCAGATTGTTAAAAGCTTAGAAAGCCTTGCTAAAAAGCTTAGAATTGTTTGCTGTAGGCAGAGGGAAACCACTAGAAGGTTTTTATGCAGGGAATGGCATGAAAAGAAGTACATTCAAATATTAACGTGATAAGGTTTTCCAAAGCTGCTGAGCAACTGCTTTTAGGTTGCCAGAATAGCCTGTGCAAACATTTAATATGATACCCAAAAGTGGTTTAAACTATTTCTTTGCATTCATTTGAATACTTACTGAGCGTCTACTACAATTTGTTAGTATTCCTTGGAGCTGAAAAACAGTGGTGATATTCAAGATCCCTAGTCTCATGGCTTACTCTAGTTGGGGAAGAAAAAATTTAAAAAATAAAAATAAAAACATCAGATAGTAATGCCTTATGTAACAAAAAGTGTGATGTGACAGAAAATAAACTGGTGGCTGCTGACGATCAGATGGCAAGGAAAGACATCTCTGAGATTAACATTTAAGCTAAGAACTAAAAGTCAAGAAGGAGCCAGCCATGAAAAGATGGACGGAGGGAATTCTAAGAGGCAATAGTTAGTGCAATGGTAGACGCCAGCTGTCATGCTCAAGCATGATGTAGTGGTGGAGGTAGTACAAGATGAGGGCAGGCCAGATCATACAGCACTTGGTGGTCCAATTCAAGAACCTGGATCTTATTCTAAGGCAATGGGAAGCTATTAAAAAGTTTTGAGTAAGCTATCAATATTGTCTGGTTTGTTAAAAGACTGCCCTGGCTGCTGTAAGAACTAATTTTAGCTGGGTAAGAAAATAGGCCAATTTTAAAGCTATTAAAACATTTAGGTTAAAAAAAAGAGAAAGGTCTGATGTAGCGGTAGTACAATGGGAAAGGAGAGATGTAGGCATACTGGAGAGATGTATTAGAGACATTCAACAAGATTTGGTAAATGACTCAATGTCTTGGAGAGCAGTTAGGAAGTAAAGCATAATGTCTTGATTTTAGTCTCTGGTAATTAAATCGCATTGTGGTGCCTTTGGGCTAGTGAAGACACAAATGATTCTTGGTTTTGACAAAAAGCATAATGTCTTGATTTTAGTCTCTGGTAAATAAATTGGATGGTGGTGCCTCTGGGCTAGTGAAGATACAAATGATTCATGGTTTTGACTTTTTTCCTTTGTTGGAAAATATTTTATCATTATGGTAGTACATCTTTTTCAGAACAGTTTTAACTTACAGAAAGTTATATATATGTATACATATATATTATACATACATACATATGTATGCTAACTTATAATCAAGTATCAATATTCACCAAATGTTTTGTTTAGCTGAAATGTTACTTCAGCTGTAAAAAAAAGTGTTATAAAGATGCCTCTTAACAAAATAATTTTTATGCAATGAAATTGTTGCATAAATTAATAGAAATTTATGATCAGACATAATATTTAGTGGTTGACAACTACCTGCCCCAAAGTATAAAACAAAATACATTTACTGGGTTTTTTTTTCAGACTGCAAACCCCTTAGGCTTCAAAAATAAAAATTTTACAAAATCAGTGGTTTTCAAAGTATAGTCCCAGACCAGCAGCATCAGCACCACCTGGGTACTTGCTAAAAATTCAAATTCTTGGCTGGGTATGGTGGCTCATGCCTATAATCCCAGTACTTTGGGAGGCCAGTGTGGGCAGACTGTGAGGTCAGGAGATCGAGACCATCCTGGCTAACACAGTGAAACCCCATCTGTACTAAAAATACAAAATATTAGCTGGGTGTGATGGCACGTGCCTGTAGTCCCAGCTACTTGGGAGGCTGAGGCAGGAGAATCGCTTGAACCCAGGAGGTGGAGGTTGTAGTGAGCCAAGATCGTGCCACTGTACTCCAGCCTGGGAGACAGAGTGAGACTCTGTCTCAAGAAAAAAAACAAACAAAAAAAATCAAATTATTGGCTTGGAGCACTGGCTCACACCTGTAACCCCAGCATTTTGGGAAGCTGAGTTGGTTGGATCGCTTGAGCCCAGGAGTTGAGACAGCCTGGGCAATATATGAGATTCCATCTCTATTTAAAAACAAAAACAAAACCATATTATCTGGCCTCACACAGACCAAATAACTGGAACTCTGAGGGCAAAAATCAGCAACGTGTTTTAACAAGTCCTCCAGGTGATTCTGATGCACACTCAAGTTTAAAAACCACTGCCATAAATAAAACTGCAGAGCAATTTCACTTGGCAGTCAATTTAGGCTAACTGGGGTGGAGGGATGAGAAAAGAGGTTCACCATGATGCCATATTTAAAAGCATTAAGTACCTGGAATGTATGTTTTAAATCAAGAGAGAAAATTAGTTAAATGATGTATAGGTAAAACTATGCTTTAAAGTTATAATTACTTAAGTAGTTACATAAAAATAGACACTATGCTTTAGCAATTACAGAAGCATAATTTTGATACTTATAGGCAAATGTAAATTGTTAAAAAAAAAAAAGAACATTGTGGGGCACAGTGACTGACTCATGCCTGTAATCCCAGCATTTTGGGAGGCTGAGGCATGAGGATCACTTGAGGCCAAAAGTTTGAGACCAGACTGGGCAATTCAGTGAGACCCTATCTCTACATAAATTTTTTTGAAAAATCAGCTGAGAGTGGTGTCACGCATTTGTAGTCCCAGCTACTCAGGAGGCTGAGGTGGAAGGATCACTTGAACCCAGGAGTTTGAGGCTACAGTGAGCTATGATCACGCCACTACCCTTCAGCCTGAGTGACAGTGGGACTCTATCTCAAAAAAAAAAAATAAAAACCCACAAACAACAAAAAAACCCCATCAAAAACTGTAAACATTTATTCTTATTCTAGAATGCTGCAAAATTCAGGTAATCAAGTTATATTTTCAGCTAACTAGCTCATAATTGAGTACTCTAAGTTCTAAGACTTCTGAAAGTACAAATTTAAGATAATATCCTGCCAAATTATAAAATTTTGATAAATATAGTAACTGTGAAACAATAAATCATAGTTTTGTTGGAGTTAATTTATACAAATTAAATAGCTTTTAAAATTATACAATGCCCCTCTTTATAGTAAATTACCTCATGCAAGCTGAAGAAGTTAAATACAATAGAGCAATTAAGACGGGTGCTGCTTCATTCTGGGGCTGGTCCAAAACCAAGTAAAGGCCCATGCATGTAAAGATTTGTTTTAAGACTCAAGGTCTCCCTCTGTCACCCAGGCTGGAGTGTAATGGTGTG
The DNA here is from genome assembly GCF_037993035.2 of Macaca fascicularis. Lineage (NCBI taxonomy): Eukaryota > Metazoa > Chordata > Mammalia > Primates > Cercopithecidae > Macaca > Macaca fascicularis. The sequence continues at coordinate 155,315,476 of NC_088380.1, read as the reverse complement.
ATCATAGCTCACTACATCCTTGAAAACTCCCTACTCAAGCCATCCTTCCGCCTCAACCTCCTTAGCTTATAGGCACGTGCACTGCACCCGGCCCAGACGTGAAAAGTCTTCAAATTGTATATCAAGAAGAGTGAACATGTTAATACCCATTTCAAAGAAATTTTTAAATTATTATTTTCACTTGAAGATGTGAACCATCAATATTAGTCAACTGTTTAACATAATTCCCCATTACCCCTTTTATTATGAAGCCCTGTATTTCTCTTTATTTCAACCAAAGATCAGTCTTTTTCTAGTTCCTTATTTTGTGTGTGTGGGGGGAAAATCTAACTTATATGTGTGTGTGTGTGTTGTGTGTGTTGTATACATGTTTAATAACAAATACAACTGAATGACCTGTGGAATCTAATGTTTTCTATCAATCTTCCTTTCTCTACAAATGCTGCCATTGCCTCTGGTTTTCTTAGGCTTCCTCTTGTTGAAGTTGTTTAATCCTTCAATCCTGGCATTTACGTATGCTTTATACAATTATGCTTTATACATTATGTATTTATTCTTTGCTTCTCAGGATTAAACAGCATTTTGAAGATACTGTACTTGACAACAGTCCTAGGTAACTGCTGAAGCTGAATCCTTTCATTGTAATTATGGCTTCTTAAATCAAAATAGCTTATCCTGTATCTTGTGTATTTGGTTTTTATGCCAAATCTCTCATCTTCTGAAACCATATTTACAAATCAAATTAAGATGTAAGTTCCATTTTCCCCTCTTAAATCAAATACAGATACGAATTAAATCAAATATGTTGTTGAGTATCTTTTTGGTCCTTGTTGCAACAATATGTGATTTCACAATAGCAGGTATTCTCCACTGTACTGAGAAGTCTATGGCAAATTAATCTTCTAGTGAAGTCTATAATCTGTGTGTCAACTCAAACCAAAAATGAGTTCACAGGATTTGGGTAGTTCTGAATGGCAGCTGCTATAAGTTTCCCATGTAGAGTCCATGTCCTCTGACACGCAGATCTTTATGGTGGTAGTAACCTGTACTAGGTACCATAGCACTCAGGACAACAAAGCAAAGGGACAATATGTGACTGTCTTGCCCTCTCGTTCCCTTAACACCTGTTGGCTCGGCACTTTTATTTTTGCATTTTTAAGGGAGATTGTTGGGGAAAGATTTTACCTAGGTTTGAAATGCGTAAGAGTACACCATGGACATAAAGTACAGAGCTAGACAGCTGCATTTACTGCAGAAAAGTATAAAAGTCAAGGCTGGAAATAAAGATTTGGATTTAATACCATATAGCTGGTACTAAAACCTTGAGCTTGAGTGAAAATGTGTAGAGAAAGCTATCATGGACAAAAGTGGAACACAGGAGGTGCTACAAGCAAAGGAAAATGAAGTAGGAGAAAAATCAGCAAAATGGTTTCAGAGATGCCAAGAGAAGAAAGTGTCTCAAGAGTGTACAAGTCTAGGCAACAAATGTCTAATGCTGCTGAGATGTCAAATTAGATGAAAGTCACGAAATGACCTTCAGATTCAGTAAGACAATCACTAGTGACTTTGCCAAGAGCCAAAGTGGAGAGTTCTATAGGGACCAAGTGAGATGAGAAAGTGAAGACATTGTCTACAGATGATTCTTTTGTCAAAAACTGTATACTCAGAGTGCCCCTAAAGGAAATCATGCCCTGTACACAGTACATCTCATTGTAAAAGCAGGTACATAGTATCGGAGTACCCTATTTCTCATTAATTACTATGTGCAAGAGTAGGCAAATGGGGAACAACAAAAGGATGGCTAGAAAAGATTCCTTTTCCAGTTCCTAAGCGTGAACTGGGAAACTGGAAAATTTGGTAACAAAACAATCTTACATCACTTCACTCATCAACAGAGGGATGGATGGAGTACCTTCACACATGGGTTGGCACACCGCAAGTATTCAGTATATATTAATGAACTGGACAGACAATTACATAAATGAAATAGAATAGTCCTTCTTAGCTAATGTACTTAATCTGCTGTGTGGAAGTGAAGACCTAATGATTAAAGGTACATGAAAGGTGCCAATGTGTAGCTCATGGTTGGTATTAATCTTTCAGTTCTTCAAATATCCAGAAATGCTCTTAATGTTCATGCTATCCATTGGTCTGGGAGACAATAAAAGATACTCCTTTGTCTAAATCCTGAAAGTTCAGTCTCAGACCTCAAGAGTTACCACTCTACCCTAATTTCCCCGGCATCTGTAATCCCTCCCATTCTGTAAGTATTCTTACACAGTCTGTGGACAAAAACAGTTTTGAAACAAGCAAGAAAAGAGAAAAATTTCACCTACTCCCTCATGTTCCTTATCAACTAACTTTCCTCAGTGTGGAAAGTGACAAGTTGAAACAGGGGCAAAAGGGAACAGGATAAAGCAGAAATACAATACAAAGTAAAAATCATTTCTATCTGGAGCTCACAAAAGATCTGGGTTACCGTCAGCTGCAAACTGCTGCTCTCCTGGCTGTAGATCTTGCCGAAAGTCATTCTCCTCGTCTGAGTCATCTGGGTGATGGTGATTGTTGTCGTGGATGTTGGCATTGTTATTCTGGGCATTATTATCGTCATTGTTGGAGTTCTGGTTGCTAACAAGAGCTGATGAAACCCCAATTCCTGTGCCTGCACTCAGACCAACTCGAGCACAACCCTAAGGCAAAACCAAAACACATATGTTTATTAATTTGGGTTAGTATCTATCACTTCATTTTTAATATCCCTTCATTTCACCTTTACATTAGAACTAATATTTATATAGTACTTATTTATGAAATGCTTTCACATACACATAGAAAATCTTATTTAAGGCCTGCAACACTTCAAGATACATAAAGGGTTACTGGCTTAATTTACAGATGAGGAGTCACACAAGGAGAAGAGATCTGCCCAACAGCACATGGCCAGTAAGTGGTACAGCTGCAATTTGAAACCAGGATTCTGACCTCGAATTCTGAGCTTTCCTCATTATATTGTACTGCTTCAACAGTGGGAATGTAACCATTAATAACTGATAAGAGAGAACACAAATGGTTGAAGGATTAAGTTTTTAATTACCTTAACAGTACAAAGTTCTATATGTTAAGCAGTTTGAAAATAACATTTTGTAAAACTGGGCAACCTCAGATTTCCCAGGCTATACAACTTAACAGAAAGATAGCAGCAAAGTAAAACACTCCCCAAATAAATCCTTAATTCTTATTTATACTTTGGGTTCCTAATTAGATTTAATCTACCAACCCAATTATATTTAATCCACCAATGAATTATTCCACGTAATAATTTCTGTTTTAAATTTCCAGCCTCACCCTCACCTTACCTTTTGTTTATATACTAACAGAGACGGCTTCCACTTACTTCTTCCTTACCCTTCCCCAGAGAACCCTTAATTCTCATTTAGAAGAATGAGAGGCCATGCATTATTACAACCTTTATGCTTTCACGGAGGCTGGCAGTAAAAAGTCTGACTATAACACTGTAAAGGCATATTGTTGAAAAGAAAAAAAAAAAAATCACAGGCTGTTTTTATTTTCTTTCCTGAGTATCAAAATAAATAAAAACTCCCTCAAATGTATCTTACCTTGGGTGGTTCACGAAACATCTGATCCAGTGAAATAAACTCTAGGCTGGGTAACAATTCAATAAACTGGCCAAAAGAGTCCAGCTTCAAAGCATGGCACCGTACTAGGTTGATATCAACCAATCGAGTCCATCTTGAGTGGTCTGTTGAAGAAATGACATGACCAGAGAAAACATAAGTAACACTTTCCCCATTACTGATGAATTTTGATACAGGTCACAAAGACTTTCAAATCCTTTTTTATTAAATAACTTTTCCTTTTTTTCATGACTTCTAAAACCTGATGATTCTAAATTATGATGTTTACATACCTAATTCCATTGTGAGAACTAAATGGCCTGGGGAACATTAATTTGAATCCAATCAGCCCTGATTTAAATGTGATCCACTCAACAACCTACATGGCTTTTCAACAATAGGACACTGAATTAAAAAATTATGGCATATTTATTTAATAGAACATCATGTAGCTATTTCAAAAGAATGAAGGAGAGTTTAATATGCTTGCTGACATGGAAAACTCTCCAAATTATACTTAGTACAAAAAACAAGCTATAGGACAGTGTATACACAGTAAGATCCTTTGGTATAATATAAATTATTTTTAAATGCTACACATATATATGCTGCAATATGCATAATTTGTCCAGAAAAATATACAAAAAACTGTTGATGATGGTTACCTTTGAGAAGAGGAGAGTTTTCATTTTGTACCTTTCTGTACTGTTTGAAATTTATCAAGTGCATGTATTACTTTTATTTTTTTAAGTGTTAACAGGAATTCTGAGTGATGGGATTATAGGCCATTTTTTGTTTTCTTCTTTATACTCTTCTGTATTTAAGAAAACAAACAAACCAAAAACCCAATAAATGTTATTTTTTTAAAGTCATCTACGCCTGCTACACCCTAAAGTTCATATTTCCCAGTAACTTCTTGGTTCAGCAGGGCCAGGGATAGAATTTAACTGCTGCTGGCACATGAGACATGACTATATTAATGAGTGATCTCAGCAGAGGTCCCAGCCCTAAAACAAGCCTGGATAGTAGCTTTGTGAGGAGATACAGATTCCGGTCAAGTGACTCAACAGCAGAGGAGGCTGTTCTGTAGGTGTCAGTGAGAGGCTTTGTCACAAGTACAACTTTCTCGGGCTCTCAATTTATTTAATGGTTTGTAAATTTCGGTATTTAAGAAGGGCCTTTAAGACAACAGATGACATTACTCTGAGAGGAAAATGAACTCCCACCATAAGGGAAAAATATCAAGTGCAAAAGTCACACTTCTACATATAGGAGATTGGAGGGGTAGGTCTGAAATAGACTGGGATTTCTAGTCAATAGAAATTTTTATCTCAGGTTAATGTCACTCAATGAAAGTTCAAAATACATACCTACTTTGTCCTTTCAGATGATGTGCCATTGTGAAGATAATTCTGAGAAAATAACTACACTATCCTAAGTCCTAGGTAGCAATGAACTAAGCTTAATTTTATATTCCTAGCCCAAAGAAGTACATATAAAAATCAGGGCACTTGAATCCACAACCTGGAGAGTATAAATTTCCAGGTAGAAACCTTCAGAAGTTTAAAGAGGCATTGAATACACTTCCAACTAGTTATCAAAGGTTACCAGAACTTGTATGAACAATCCAAACGAAATACCTACAGTTTACATTAGGAATGCAATCATATCACACATAGAAAACAAGGACAATTGTATTATTTCAGTATCAATAAAACATAGCTGTATTTGTAAGTCTGTAATACCTGAGATCCAATTGTATGGGTTGTGTAGATGAGGGCAATTGTAAATTGCCAGATATTTGATACAGGAAAAAACTTCATTGACTGCTTTCATCCCTATATCAGTGATGATACCAGGATTTTCTACCACATCAGCCAAACCATACTTCACCAGATCCGCATTAGCCATTCTGCCTAAAAAGACCAATCAGTTTTTTAAAAAAGTCAAATTCTTAAGTGTTAGGGAGTGTTACCAATTTTGTATCTTACCAGTCAGCATAAAAAGTCTCTACCATCATTCTGTATCATCTGCTTATCGGGTTCAGGTATAATTTTAGGTTAGGTATTATTTACATATAGTAGCACCTCTTGTACAAAATAATAAATTATATTAAAAGTCAAAGGACAGCTAGTAGGAAAAATTATTTCCAATTGTTTAGAGAAGAAAAAAGGCAAAAATTCTTAAAGCATAAGTGAGGACATATCATACTGGTTCACACGATGGTAAAGTTTTAGCTTTATCATTTAAAAGGGAAACAAAATCTTAAAAACTCAACTCCCTCACAGTAAAATGATGTTCTTGAAGCCCAGTGTGGACATGTGTAAAGAAGGGTAAACTCTGAGAATTTAAGATTCATCGTTACAACCCATGGCAATGGTTAGTAACATCTATTTATACCCTAAAAGTGCACTTCTTAACTCAAACACATGCCACTGGGCTTTAGTGCCTACTCTCTGGTCACACACTAGGGGTTTGGGAATACGTAAAGGAGGATCCTTTATCCTAGATCATGCCACTGAGAATCACACCTCATCCCTTGCCTCTTATCACTTCTCCCATCTGCCTGTCCCCTCACACTCCAAGATTCTATTAGTTCATAGTTACATCTTTAGTGTCTAGCATAGTGCTGGGGATACAAGAGCTCATGGGGATACATGTCTCTCACAGTCTGCAATCAATCAATACGCAGGACAAAGAAAACACTGCCGCTCTGGTGAAGTTGCCCTGAATATCACAGGGGTTTACACCTTTAGCTAGAACATGTTTAAAACAATCCATCTTCTTCCAAACTTCCAATTTTACTTTCCATATAGTTTACAGTTTTTCTCCTATAGTTCCTATTTTTGGTATTTCCTGGTACTTCTTACAGATTTCACCTTAATCCATTCTTTACAATTTAGCTGAGCTATTTTCTTTAGCTCCTGGTAAGGACCTTTTCCCTGCTTTTTGGACTTGAGACGAAACTTGCATTTTCCTTAAGATAGGGTAAACCTTGAACTGACCCTGTTTCCTGAGCACTACCTGAATAAATGCTATAACCTAACATGACAAATCAATGTTTTGCATTTAGTTTTTTGAGATGATCAACCACGTTTCTACTTTTGGGGCTTCCTGCTTGCCACACTCCTTCAAAACCCTGATGATATTACTTGAGATTCACGTTTGTTTTTCTTTTCAGCCCACAGGTCAGCTAAAAGTAAAAGCTATCATTTATTGAATACTTCCTAAGTGTCAGAGATTGTTGTAAATGTATATATCACTTTTCCCTTGATTCCTCAGAGCTACCCAAGAGAAAAGCAGGAAATCACCTTATCTTCATTTAAAAAATGAGAAGAATGAACTTGCTTAGGTCTCATGATTAGTAACAGACAGGCCTCAATTCTCTCTCCCTCAAGCTCTAGGACTAAATTCCTAGAACTCTAGGGCTACGACTATATTTTTTTCTAAAATTTTCACTGAGTTATACATCTCTATCACTATTATATAAAGCTTACAGATCATAAATCCACATGAACAAAGAACTCTCTAAAGATTCATCTTTAGGTCATCGCTAGAAGACAAAGGTGATGTTCCTATTTATTTATTCTGCCAGACCTTTTATAACAAGAAAGTGACCCAAGTTTTACCAGAGGCCAGTCACCACTTCTTGGGGAGATGCTTCAAATCTAAATTACTGAGAAGAGAGAAACTAAGTGAGAGAGCGTGAGTGAACAGTGACCTCATGACATTGTCCATAAGAAGTACCACGCACCTATCTGAAACAGAGAATCCTAGGCCATCTTTGGAGGGACAGAAGATAGTATGTATATGGAAGAAATGGTTAAACTGTGGCAAATAAGAAGAGAATGATAGTACAAAGTTCAACATAACAGACTATTAAGTATGAAACAGAACATGAAACAAGTTGTGTTGAAAACTATGAGATAATGATAGTCAAGAAGGTATTTTTATGCTATAGAAAAAGTACGTTGAGGAGAAAGAAACACTACAGGAAAATAATTGGTTATAAAGATAACACTGGAAGACAATTCTTCAGTAGACCTAAATTTGGCCATCCTGAAGGTACACAATTTGTCAAGTTCTGAGCTTTTGGCAAAAACAGAAAACAACATTATAGAAGTAATATCAACTTCAAAGCTAATAATTTTAAGTTACTATACAGACATTGCAGAAACATAGGGAATGTTAGATACTTCATTCAAAACCAGAAAAGCTTGATATCAAATGTATTAATTTTATATAAAATCATTGTACCAGTTAGCATTTTAAGCTATTTTGGAGAAAAGCTGATCTTTTTCAAAGCTGTATAGATTTAACGTGAATCTAATAGTCAACTGTCTAGAAAAGGATGGCTTAACTTTTTAAAGTAATCACCTATATTAATGAGTACCGTGAACAACAAAAAAGTAAACAAACAAAAAACCCACAACTATTATTGTAATATATACATTAGAAATGAAAAAGAACAACAGTCATGTTTTTTGAGTGGGACTGTCCTGATTGGAAGAATTAAGCCTTCTTATGTTCTTCTACAACACAAACTAGATCCAAAGAAAAAATGTTATCTGCTATGATGATGAGAGTTCAAGAAAGACTTGTTGCAAATCAAGTGGGAAGAAAATGAATTCTTGAATAAAAACATGTTGGTGATGAAAATTTTCTTTCATATCTTATTGATGCCATATGGAAAAATAGTTTGAATAATGAATTGACATGCATTCAAACCCAAAGAAATGAGTTCTCAATTGTAAATGCGTAAGAAAATGCTGTGAACAAGCTTTCCAACAGCAATCATCATTAAATGAATACTGACCATTATGTGCTCACACTATCTGGAAAATCCAGAACCCCCAGCGGGCTTATTATGGAAATGAAGAGCATGGGCAGGGAATGGGACCTCATCTGAGAGGACCATCAAAAGCTTCAAGAAGTGTGGCAGATCAAATTCAACAATGGAACCAAGGATGACATTCTGTGAAAAAAATGAAGCAGAATGGGAAAGAAACGTGGGCAGTAAAGTGGAGACAATATCAAATGTAGATAAGGTTCTTTTTCTGGTGTATTGTTAGTAACTATATTTTCTATAGTATGCTAAAATCAGAGGCAATATGGAAAAAAAATCACTGACATTTCTAATTTAAAAGTTTATTTTTCAAGACGTGAGAGCACCTAAGATTTTAAGTTGTCTTATGTTCAAAAAGACAAGGCACAACCCCAATTCAGATTTCAGTTTGTCAAGTAAATTTCCTACAGTAATTCTAGGAATTAAAATGAGATAAATCTTACTCTGTAGCAAAAACTCATCTACATATCCTAGATGAAGGGTTTCAAACTGGGGGAACTCCAACTCTGCCATCTTTAGGGCAGAAAAGACACCATCTTTGGTTAGGGAAGGCTGGATCCGAACTTCATGTAACCTGTGAATAAAGAGAGAGAACATATCAGAGTAAAACAAAAACCACCAGAACCAAAGATTCCTCCTAATATAAGTGTATTAGTCTGTTTCTATGCTCCTGACAAAGACATACCAGAGACTGGGAAGAAAAAGAGGTTTTAATGGACTCACAGTTCCACGTGGCTGGGGAGGCCTCACAAACATGGTTGAAGGCAAAAAGGAGCAAGTCACATCTTACATCATGGCAGCAGGCAACAAAAGAGAGGCTGTGCAGGGACGCTCCCGTTTTCAAAACCATTGGATCTAGTGAGACTTATTCACTATCACGAGGACTGCATGGGAAGGACTACCCCCATGACTCAGTCATCTCCCGCTGGGTCCCTCCCACAACACAAGGGAATTATGGGAGCTGCAAGATGAGATCTGAGGGGAAACAGAGCCAAACCATATCAGGAAGACTCTGAAAGAAGTTTATGACTTTAGTGAAGTGTCACAGATGTCAACAACTTCTCTCCCACCTCCTCCATTGAAAAAACACAAAAACAAAAACATATTTTCTTCAAAGGAGTATCTGCAAAGTGTAAGGAAATCTTAGGCAGTACACTGAAGCTATACATTAAATAACAATTAATTACAGGTAAGAATCTTATACCAAGTGCTTTACTAAACCTGAAAAGTCAATGTGAGAATCTGCACCTGGTGCTGGTATTTGACATTTTGCTTAGGCTAGCTATTAATGTTGCATTTTAACCAAGAGTATAGTTCTGTAGTAGGTAACAATACCTACTTAAACTTAGAAACACTTTTATTTTAGACCCTGAGGTATTATTCTGAGGGACTAGGCTCAGATTTGTCAAAGCCGAGGTTTCCTAATGCTTGTAGTCATTATGAGGTGTGTATTATGTAACTGCAGAATTATCTTAATTCTTAAGAAGGGTAAGTTTAAGTTGTGTTCATTATTTAGAAAGACACTGAATTATTTTTGGATTGATATGAAAGATGAAAGAGTGGTTTATTTTTCTTCCTTGAGAGTTCATTTTTCACAATGATTCTGTAAAAACATGGCTAGGATTTCCGGGAAAAAAAAAAAAAAGAAAGAAACACTTTTATTTTGTTTACAATCCTAATCAATAATCTCTTGATGGAAAAAGCTGTGTTTTTGAATAAATTTAAAAAATGGTTAATTTAAAGAAAATACTATAAAATAAAAGTGGAGGTAGAACATTGATATGTAAGAAATAGTAAATGTGGTATAGTGATACAACCACTTGGTTAAAAATTATAGATGTGTTATAAGGTCAGACTTTGGAAAAGCTGATTTAAAACACTGATTTCTGAATAGCAAATATTATCACCAAGTAACTAGAACAATTCAGAAAATCATCCAGAGATTGAAACAATGGTCCTGAGAGGGCTACAGACACCAGAGCTTCAATGCTAACTTCTGTTGGACTCTTAGCCGTTTCCAGAAATTCCACTGCTTTTCTCTGATATGAGACCATGCCACTCTGGAGTTTGCTAGTATGCAGCTCAACTGGTTACCAGTATATAACATTAAGACTACCATGATGTTATACTCATCTGTTATTTAAACTTCTTTGTATTTTAAATTTGAACAAGGCTTGATCAAAAGTACACACATATGTACACACACGTTCCACAATTTTTTGTAAAACAGGGAAAGACACAATTACTTCTAAAGTGAAAGACACAATACAAAGAGGAAACATACCTACGGGCAGCAGTAATGATGAGGTAACCAAGATCTACTTCAAGAGCATTTTTGCAAGCTCCCAGAACAATAGTGTGCAAATTTCTAAAACCACCTGAAGACAAGGAACAAAAACAAGTGTTTCTTTTGACCACAGTATTTTTAGTGAAGTACTTATAAACTATACATTATAAAGTATTACCTTAGATGATAATTATTGGTTTAAAAGTAAATCTCAGCTTTGTTTTTACATTGAAATTAATATCTTAAGATGAATTATAACTACTAGTCACCTAAAAGGAGATGAAAGCAGACCCTCATTTTGACAAGACACTCTGATGGCATCTGAAAACTACTCTAAAAGATTCAGACTGTTAAGTAAGGATTTTTAGAAAGTCAGAAGCTGATGAGATAATTGTAAAAAAAGAAACCCTGCCATTTCTGGCCAAATTTTGAACCTCCAAATATCATACGGAACAAGACCAGAACCACTTTAACTGATTTTTTTAATGTTTCTGAAACTTGTATTTACCTACAAAAAAGAACATAAATTACTAATGTACAGCTTAAAGAAATGACTGACTTATCCGTTTTAAATTTGTATAAATAAAGTCACAAAGTATGTATACTTTTGCGTCTGGCTTCTTTTACTAAACATTCTGCTTATGAGATTCATCCATATCGCTGTGTAGCTGTAGTCTGTTCATTCTTATTGCTGTACAGTATTTTGCTACATGAATATGCCACAATTTAATTATCCATTCTCTTGACGACAGGCATCTTTCCATTTTGGGATGATTAGAAACAGTGCTTCTGTGAACAATCTTAAAAATGTCTTTTGGTGAACAAATGTAAACACTTCTGTTGGGTTGAAAGCCAGGAATGCAACTGTTGCTATGTGTATGACCAACTTTAGTAGATACTACCAAACAGTGTTTCAAAGTGGTTGTATGAATTTATATTCTGACCACCAGCGTATGAAAGGTTCTGTTGCTCCACATCCTAGCCAACATTACCGTTTTTATCTTTTTCATATTAGTCATAAGTAGGCATAGTCATTTTAGTGCTTGAATATCACACTGTACTTTCAATTTGCACTTCCCTAATGATTAGTAAACTTTATCGTTTTTTCATGTTTACTGGATTCTTGTGTGGAAACTTTTCTATTCAAGTATTTTCCCATTTTTTTCTATTGAGTTGCCTGCCTTTTTCTTATTCATTCCAGGAGTCCTTTATATCTTCCCAAAACCCGGTGTCTGTATTGCAAACAGCTTCTCCCTTTCTGTAGCTTGGTTTTTCACTCTTTTTTTTTTTTGAGACTGAGTCTCGCTCTCTCGCCCAGGCTGGAGTGCAGTGGTGCGATCTTGGCTCACTGCAAGCTCCACCTCCTGGGTTCATGCCATTCTCCTGCCTCAGCCTCCAGAGTAGCTGGGACTACAGGCGCCCGCCACCACGCCTGGCTAATATTTTGTACTTTTTAGTGGAGACGGGGTTTCACCATGATAGCCAGGATGGTTTCCATCTGCTGACCTCGTGATCCTCCCGCCTCGGCCTCCCAAAGTGCTGGGATTACAGGCGTGAGCCACCACACCCGGCTGGTTTTTCACTCTCTCAATCATGCCTTTTGATGGACCAAAAAAAAAAAAAAAAAAAAAAAAAAATCTTAATTTTAATTTGGTATAGTTTATCAATCTTTTCTTTATGGTAAATGCTTTTTGGTGTCCTGTTTAAGAAGACTTTGTGTACTCAAGGTCAACAAGACATTCTTCTAAGCTATTTTTTAAAATTTCTTTTTAAAAATTGTTCTCATTTGAATCTATGATCCATCTAGAATTAATTTTTGTGTGAGGTATGCTGACTTCTTGAATAAAATATAACGCTGGGTCGCCCTTAAAAATCGATTAGAGAAGAAAAGTCTCTGTTTTTCTTTCAGGACCTTTATACAAACTCAGCTTTCAGCACCTCTCTACAGGTCTTCTCTCTAGTGAATGGAGAGAGACCTTCTTTTCGTTTTTGACTTTTATCTTGTTAACCATCGCCATCAATCAAAATACTGCTGGTCTTAGGGGTTGTTTCATCCCACTGGCTAAATGTAATACAGTACACTTACACCACACTTGACTGACAAAATGTCTAGAAATGTAGTGTTTACTTTTCTTAGATTTCAACAGTATTAACTATAATGCTGTTTGTTAACAATAGTACTTGATGACTTTCCATTTTATTTTAGAGAGCCAAAGTTAGATTTTTGGTTTCCAACTATTAATCATCCATTTTGCTAAACCACAATTTTTTTTTCTGCAATGAGATGATTAACATAGAGCATATTCTGTTATGTATTATTTATCTATTATTATATGATAAATATTAACATTACTAATGCCTAAATTTTTTTTGGAAGCCTAGCCTGTACAAGTTGTAAAACATCACCAAAGAATGCTAGAAATCCGTGTTAACATTTCTAAGAAAGATTCCAAATATAAGAGGACGTATTATTAGCTATGCAAAAGTCAAAACAAGCCAGAAAACACGTCTTATCACTCTACTGTCTATTTTAAGAAAGTTTAATGTGCACCAAAAGAAAATGAACACTAGCTATGCTCATGGTTACTTATTGTCCATCAAATACACCAGAGAAAGCACAATTACTGACAAGCATTTTCTTTTTAAAAGACTTGCCAGGGAAGTTAAATAAAAGCTTAATGATTTTTTAAAGTTGACTTTTAAAAAATAGTAACAAAAGAAAATGAATACCTGATCTCCAACTGTCTTCAACAACATGTTGGATAAGACCTCCAAGGAAAGGAACTCGAACCATTTCTAAGTGTTCCAAGTTTCGGGCAGAGGCTAAGCCTGTTACTAAAGGGACATATTTCAAGGAATTTGTGGGTCCTAGAAAAAAAAAAAATCTTTGATAGAACAATGTAAAGTGCCTTAAAATGAATTTCAAATCAGTGAAAGGCATGTATAACGTGTAAACTCTATATCTCTGCAATCTAGTTCTTGTTACAAATGGAAGTGTTAGCCTATTAACCATACATTTACTCAGCATAAAGGTTTTTCAGTAACACTGGAGAGAGATGTAGTATTCTGTAAATTCTCTAAAGGCTCAATAGTTTTGAACCCAAACTAACTAATGGGAAAAAGTCAAGATAAAAATTTGATCCTTCAATCAAGTAAACAGCTCAATCATTTAACCATCTCTATGACCAGTGTTGCATTAGATACTACAGAAGATCACAAAAGATATGGTCCTGTCCATCAAAAAACGTGCAGTTGACATGGAGCTAAAACTAACATAAACAATTATAGAAGGATAAGAAGGCAGACTGCATCAAGTATAAAAATAAGATCTGCCATACTCCATGAAAAAGAAAAAGAAAGAGGAGAAAAGTAAGTTGGAAAAGGCAGAACCTGAAGAATGCATACAAAAAAAGAGGAAGAAAGTGCACATCTCAGGATAAGGCAACAATAATCCAGCATAAGAAAAGACATTGAGGTGGAAAGCTGTATGGTTGTCCAGGGAACAATGAATAGTCAAATGTGATGATAAAAGAAGGTATATCTTGGAAAGGTGTCAGAATAAGGCTATCAAGAGGGGTCCTGGTTATTTTGACCTTAAGCAGAGTAGTTCCCCCTTAATGCTCTAAGTGCAGGGGTGTCCAATATTTTGACATCACTGGGCCACAGTGGAAGAGGAAAAATTGTCTTGGGCCACACATAAAATACACTAACATTAAAGATAGCTGATGAGCTGGAAAGAAGTGGGGGGTGGGGAGGGGAAAGACCGTGTGTAAATCTCATAATGTTTTAAGAAAGTTTAAGAATTTGAATTGGGCATCATGTGGGCTGTGGCCAGCGGACCGTGGGCTGAACAAGCTTACTCTAGGGCAACAGGGACACTAAAGATTTCTGTTTAGAAGGATAATACCATAAAAGCTATGTTTAAGGTAGATTAAGGAAGCCAACTATTTACATGCAGAATGATTCAGAGACCAGAGACCAGAAACAAAGAATACTGAAATTTAATAAAACAATCCTATGAAAAGTAAAAAGTGCCTGTAAAAAATACAGATATTCTGAGTTGTTTTTGTTTTTGCTGAGGTCAAACGCAAATCATGTTTCTAATGTCTTTAAAACAAAAAGTACATTTATCTTCACAAGATGAGTAAGTTATAAGACATAAATAGTAATAGCATAATATAATTGTATTTACAAATGTAGCTAAAGTTTGCTTCAGGATATTTTTAGAATAGCTTATGTTTAATTCCACCATAATTGTGTACCATTACCTGCACAGTTCCTCATGACGAAAGTTCTTAAGCTGATACAAAGGAAGTCTTTAAATGGCTGTGGTTTAGTAAGTCTTACCCACTTCATATAAAGGTGCCTTAGCATTGGGATACAAGGAATTTCAGGAACATTCACCCCTAAAACACAAATATAAAAAAGAACAAACAAGAAAAATCACAAAACTATACTACATTTTGCTTATAAGTTCAAGAGTCTATTTTTCATATTAACAGTTTAACTGGTCAAGGATTTTTATCAGAACAAATTACACAAAATCTATTAAGTTTGCCTTATTTAAAACAGGTTTATAAAGAACTATAAACTGACTTAATTTTTTTAGAAAAGGCCAATGGGAAGATAGAGTTTAAAAAGTATTTCTATATCTTAGATTAACACGTAAGTCTTTCTCATAATCTTACAACTCTCCTAGGATACATTTTCCCAGAAGAGGTAAAGTGAAAATGGATTATCGAAAGCAAAACTACAACGATGGAGATGGAACACACAAATTTACTATTTGACTACTAATGTCCACTGCCCCCCAGTAGGAAAACTAAATTTCTCAGTGCAAAGTCAGCGAGGTGGGTTTAAATATGCAAATAGATATTTGGAAGATAGCCAGACACAGAGCTTTAAAAGCTGTTTTCTACAAATATATGAATCTTAAGACTTTGTAAATATGTGGTAGAAGCCAGCCAGCATGGCTCTGAGAAAAGCAGAAACCTGCCAGTCATTTATTTTAGAATTTCAGATTGGTAAAGGTAATTTGATGCATGGGATCCATGAGTGGCTTAATACTAGAAATCATACCTACAGAGGACCACGACCAGAAGAAGGGAGGTGTAGCATGAGGGGAAAAAATACAGGAAATATGGACGAAAGAAGATAAAAGCCAAGGAAGGGACACAAATTTATTAAAGAAATCCAAGGATCCAGGATGATGGCATTTAACAAACAGTAGTTGGCAAAACTATTTAATGCAATTTTTAAATTTGGAAAATAGAAGCTCTGCTAGCAAGAATAACTAGAGAATGCAAAATTGGAGTGCTTGAATGGTCAGTTCTTTAAAGGCTAAATTCTGCCAAATGTTCTTATTGTAACCTACAAGGATTACCCCTTAACTTGTTCCTCTCAAAATAGCATCACTCTGCTATTTAACTCAATTTAGCTTGAACTACACACACACATAGTACAGCAACAAATGGGAAGTAAAATTAAAGATGAGACAAAAGGACAAAAAGCAGAAGTGAGGTACGGATTGAGATGTACGATGCAGAAGTCACAAAGGTAAGTTCAGCATCTATTTTAATACTATCAAGATGGTAGTAATGATTGTACTGATTAGGAAACCCAAGGTGGCAAGAGTGAGACAGATGCAGAGAAGACAGTATATCCTAGGCCCAATCCACTTTCTGTCCCAAACTCTATAAACAAAGGACATAATTGCCCATTCTCTTGGTAATGTTCATTATTATTAATTTACCACACCTCTGCATCACCATAATACAGTGTTAAACTGTTAAATGATTCCCATAAATTAATGCATTTTAATAAAACTTAACCTGTACTTATATTTGCAATGAACTGTGACAGGCATTATAGAAAATATAAAGATATGAAAATAAGTCTTTGACCTTAAGGAGCTTATATTATAAGTTTCAGATATTACAGAATCCTTATATCTAAAAATCCAATTTCAAACTAGACACCACTCCCTGATCTTATAAATGAAGGGTTGCTAGAAATCTTTACTTTTCTCCCATAATTGTGTATCTTAAGTCTTATTTAAGACCAACTCCTTATCATTCCCGATGCCCTCCCTTTACCACCTGAGTTTCAGAAATTTCCAATTCTTTGGACCATCCCCAATACCTAGAATAATGCTGAAAACATATATACTCTCTCTCTCTCTCTGTGTGTGTGTATATATATACAGAATAAAGTAGTAAACAAATATTAAAGAACAGACTATATTAACAGGGACCCCCGAATTCCTTTCAGTAGCGTAAGCCAAAAGTGACAAATTTGAGAAAATATTTACCCATTTTACTTAAGTTGAAGCTATTGGTATATAATTTCAAAGAATATTCAGATAGAGAATATACACTTGGTGAAACAGTATTTCCCTCACCCCAGTGGATCTTTAATGGGAAATCTGAATTTTTATACAGGTCTTGAAAACATTTATTTTGAAGTCATCAATCAACAAAGCCATCTCTAAAATTCTCATTATTCTTTTTCAGTGAATATTCAGGTTATATGGCATTTCAGGGAGTTACAACTGACCCAAGAAACATGTACTCACCAACTAAATGTAAAGTTTGAATTTTGGCTCCTATAGGAATTTTCAGTTTATTTTCAGGAGGAATTGGAAAGGCTCCATTACGATTACGGAATTTCCCCAAAATATGAACATGGGGCATATATGTCCAAATGGATTCTACCAATTCCAAATGAGAAGTTTCCACACCCTAGAAAATAATGCCAAAGCAAGCATAAGAAAGGATTTTAATTTAGCATCCAAAGCTTTTATTTCTGTACCACAAGATGCTAAGTACACAATGGAACTTAAAAGTTTGTAACAGATGATTTGCATGTGAGTAAACAAGTCTATCATTCTTTGGGCTATTATTTCATCAACAGTTGATGCCAAAATGTCCAGCCAGGTGCACTCACCACTAAGTTTGGGCATGCCTGCAAAGCTTCTAGGACTCCTGGAATGCTAAAAGCCTCATGGCCCCTTACTCTTCGCCTCTCAAGGTATCGAGGGTGAAGGCCATATAGCTGTTCAACATCTGGCATCTTCTTTAATAGTGTTAGAAAACTGGAATCTGTAAAGCCTGAGAAGTTCAGAAGTATTTAGAGCCAGGTTCGTCTTTCTGTTCATTAACACTTACTAGGCACTTCTGATTTTTACCAAAAGTTAAAAAAGACTTCCTTTTCAAATTTCCGTAAGGCTAACACTAAAGCTGAATAAACATAACAGAAAATATACTTCTTTAGTAACAGAGGAAATGTGTCAGAAACTCCACTTAATCTGAGTTAATACTTTATGGAGGAGGCTTTTATTATTGACCGTTTGGTTTTTGTTCCTTTTAAGGCACAGAAATCTTCAACAAAGAACACCCTTTTAACCCAGATAACTTGGACCTATTTGGTGGATGGAGAGGGACCACCCACCTGATCACCACCACCCTTCTCCTCCCCCACGGGTACTCTCTTGTCTGTAAATCCTTCAGGGCTCTGCAGAACACAACTAAAAATATAAATAAGATATGATCCTCATCCTTAGGAAGCTCACAGTTCTGACCTTATTCCTATCTCAAATTATTCTATCCATTTTCTAGTAATTACTCTGATACTCTGTCATATGTTTAACTGTTACTCCCCTGCCATTTTAGACAATTAATTCTTTTGAAAAAGACAGATGCAAGTCAGCTAAGAGAACCAGAGTGATCCAATCTCAGGGGATGCTGCTGATAGGAAGCTATCTATCCAGGAGACCATAGCAGGAATCAACAAGATGGGAACAGAGAGAGGCAGGTTACTTCCACAGCAGAAGCTGTTGGTTAAGTAAGTGGGGAGACAAGTCTCATATGGATGCTATTTTAATCTGTTACAAGGGCTTTTTTATTTTTAATGAAAGTGGTCAGAAAGCCAACTGTCTGCTTATTAATGACAAATAAAAATATTAACTGCCAAGAATAAAAAGTAGGCCCCAAATATTTAAGTCTTACATACTTTTTTGAAAGTTGTTTTATTTGTAAGTTATCTCATTTAACATGTAAAGTCCAGACATATTAACTTCAGTATCACAAAAGTGAAGAGTAAGAAGAGACTAGAGATTACTTGGTCTCTAATTACAATAACAATTCTTATAACTTTCTTGCATAGTAACTTTTAATTACTGAACAATTCAATGTGTTAATCATTTTGTTTTTTCATTTATTCTCACGACCAAATCAGAAAGGTTATCACCCTATCTAACAAGCATAAAAAATGAAGTTGAGAGAGTTTAAGAGCTTCCAAATGGCAGTGCTGGAATCTAAAACCAAGTGTAACCTCTGCAATGTTTATCCTCTTTTGTCACATATGTTGCCTCCCACGAGAGAAATGGGGAAAGTTCTACCTTCTTTACAGAGATGGAGTGAGAATCCAAAGAGATCACATACATAAACCATAAAGTACTATTATATAAAGAATCTGGGTTAAACGCCAGAGAACTGGTCAGGGTGGCATTAGTGAGCAAGGTTAGTGTGATCTGATCTTAGGCTAGAGACTGTTTGCTTCAACTCTCTTTTACATTCATTGCAAAGATGGGAAGCCTTGGGCTCACAGGTTATTTATCACAGCCTAAAAGTCAGCAACATGCAGTCAAATTCTTCTCTAATTGGTAAGTGGTAGTAATGTTAATGCTAAGACTGTATCACATGGGAGTTCTGCCATCCTGCCTTTATATACTATATTAATCCCATCTTCAGAATTCCCACTGGCCTAATCTTTGCAAAAGCAAAACTAATATAAGGAATAAGACGATCGTTTTCACACTGCCCTAATTTTTTTTCTTTCCTGATATAAAGGATCATTCTGAAACAAGATGAGATGAATCTTTTACCCTTAGAATGGCTTTTATTAAATATTTGAAAGCAACCACGGTTTGCCTCCCACAAACCTATTAATCAGTTCCAGCCTCAGGTCTTTGCAATGTTCTTTATAAGAAAGTATATATTGGGGCCGGGTGCGCTGGCTCCCGCCTGTAATCCCAGCACTTTGGAAGGCTGACACAGGCGGATCACAAGGTCAGGAGACCAAGACCATCCTGGTGAACACGGTGAAACCCTGTCTCTACTAAAAATACAAAAAATTAGCAGGACGTGGTGGTGGGTGCCTGTAGTCCCAGCTACTTGGGAGGCTGAGGCAGAAGAATGGCATGAACCTGGAAGGCGGAACTTGCAGTGAGCCAAGATCGCACCACTGTACTCTGGCCTGGGCAACAGAGCAAGACTCCATCTCAAAAAAAAAAAAAAAAAGTATATATTGGTAACTACTATGGCCAACTGATAAGAGTTAGCAACTGATCTGATGACTCTCTTGAAAGGATGCAGCACCCACCTGCACAATTCCAGTATTCCAGAGCTAACCTGTTCTGTTCTATAGAACAGAACAAGACAATTACCTCCTCCAGCCCTTCACTTCTATTAAGGCTTTTTTTTTTTTTAATTTTTTGGTCCCCTCTCAGTCTTATACCATTTTCAAAGTCTCATAATCTGGACATCATAGAAAAAGGATGACTTTACAAGACAGATTCATAATTGCAAAACAAGAGTAACTAAATTGTACCAATTAATGGATTGGCATTAAGTGAAAAGAAGCTTTTAATTGCCTTTTATTTTAACTCCTTCCTTTCAAGTATGCCTTGCTTAGCTAAAGCCATTAACTTTCTTTTCAGGTGGTCTCTTCAACTGGGAACAATTTGTAGTGGTTAGGAAGCTAACTCTTGAGTTCTTTACCTGTAAGCTCGGTCAGTGCCTTATTCGAGAATCTCCAAGACCTACTATAGGCCATTTAAAGAAATTGGAGTTCTGTGGTCTATTTTACAAAAATGGCAAGTATTTATTTAATTAAAGGGTACAGTTTAGTTGTAGAGGAAATCTATGATGAAAACTGTTACCATTCAACGGAAAACCTGCATCAGAGAGTAAAGGACACACACGGTCTAATGTGATATACATATACTCCATTAACCAAAGGCTCATGTTCTCCAATCACATATGTGTGTGGAACAGGCTGATATAGTTACTTAAGGACAGGAAATGAAAAGAGCAGACTATTAAAACCATAAAGCCTCAGGTAAAATGCATTTTACAAACCTAAAACCCAACATGAATAATTTAAACAAAATCTTGCCTCCCTACGAGGTGACTTAGATTGCCTTTTTCAAGAAAACAAGTAACTTTTTATGAAACCATTGTTACTACTTTCCAGTAGGACACTACTGTACTTTACAGACTAAATCCACTTACCACTTGGCATGTATTCCCACCACCGCCCTGCACAGAGATCTACAACTCTCACAACTCGCAGATACAGGGTCACTGCTTCCTTTAGCTTCCGGGAAAGACATTCCATACACATGATATCCTGCAGAGGGAGGTACCTTTGTGAGAGAAAGAAACTCATATTTATCAAGTGGGCAAGTATCACCCCTCACCAATAAGTTATTTTTTTTTCCTTCTTCCAATCTCCTACCACTCAAATGAAATAAGATCTTCAGACAGAGATTCAAAGCTAACATGCATATATGGTCATATATGGTCATACAGCTTTTTACTAAAAAGATAAGTCAGCAAATACTTGAGTATCCAAATAAGGTATTGAGCTCCCTCCACAGGTCATTTGATAAAACCTGCCTTTCTTCTTTTGAGTTTTCAAGGACAAAGAAAATCTAAAAACAAACCCCCCCCCAAAAAAAAAGAAAAGAAGAAAAAAAATAAGTGCTTTTCAAGATGTGATGAGAAAGGAACCTGAGAAAGATCAGAGAGAATTACTCATTTTGAACATGGGCAATATTATTGCATATCTTTTACAGAATCTACTTCCTGTAGGGACACTTTGCTCCCTCTCAACTCCACCCTCCTGCTCCTGCAAACTCTACTATCTTCTCCACCAACAAATATGTATGCTAGCTATATAGTACACAATTTCTTTTCCCAGATTTTTTTTTTTTTTTTTTACCTTTTAGGTCACATACACTGATAAAAGTATTGCATAAGTATTAAGACACCTCATCTGAATTACAGCTTCCTCTTTTCCATTCTTCTTTATTATCTTTTCCTGAAACTTTCAATCAACCCTGACTTTTGTTCTGTTATATATTCTGAAAGGTCTATTTTTCTCTCTTAAGACCCCTCCACACACACTTAATTAAATTTTTTGAAAAGTTAAAGCTACCTTTACCTACTGAACCTGTATTGCGTCACACTCCACTCATTGTTTCACAACAACCTTAAGCGGTAACTAGCTGGTTCCTGTTTGTCATACAGCTCTCTCCCAGTCCTTTTTCTCCCCCTCTCTGACCTGCTGTGTTCCCTACCCATCTCTGGCTGTTAACTTTAGCCAATGAGAAGCACCAGCTGGAGGGCTGCAGGTGGCAATGCTGCCTTTCTACTGCTGCTAATCCCGTAGATGAATTCTTCATCATCGCTTACTTGTTCCGTAAACTCCACCTACACCTCTGTAAATAGTCCCTTCATTAAATTATCTTCAAATTCCAGGCAAGTGTATTTTGTGTTATCTGTTGGCACTTCACTGACATAGTAGACACTATTATTACTCCATTTTACAAGTGCTGAAATTAGCTCAGAAGAATTAAACCTGCAAAATGTCACATGGCTAGGTAAGAGGGCGAAAGGGTCAGGAATGGCAACACAGCTTTGTCTGACACTATCTGAAAGAAAAGTCCACATATGCCCGTTGAATATTCATCTGATCCATTTTTTTTCTACTTCTTGTCCCTCTTCTTACCCCTTTAAAATGATTTAAATCAAATCTTATACAAAATAAAGCATTACTGCTAGCCATAACTTAATTTAGTCTCTATAACTTAGATTATAAGTAGAATTTTTCAGAAACATGACAACACATTTTATAAACAATGAAAAACATTAAATTTGCTTTCTAAATTAATTTTGCCACTGTAATATTTTTCTCCTAAATATTGTTATCCAACGTATTTGCCTAGGTTAGATTTATACTCCCTTTAAATACAAACAGATGAATAATCACAAAATCAAGATTATTTTACATCATATTTTCCCTAAGAAGTAACATGTTTTTTCTTCATAGTTACATAGTCAAAGGACTAGAGTTCTGAAGACAGATCAAATATAACACTTTAGAAAAGAGAGCATAGCAGGGACAGCAAAGATTAGGTTTCTTGTAAGGAAAGCCATAGTTTTTCTTGTTTTATGAAGACATGTTAAGTAGTTACTACACCACCACAGTGAGTCCTCAAATCAAAATTTTGGAAGACTAAAAATGAAACAAAATTTAGTTTGTTTTCAGAATAAATACATGAAGTTCAAGAACTAAGTTCATGGTTCTTTCTACATGCTGTGAAATGCTCTGTTTTCTTCATTGTAACCACCATTATATCTTGACTTGATTCCACCCCTTCCATTTGAATATTCTGTTTGAACTGCACAACGTTATCTGATCTATTTTCAGTTTAGATTATGGTCCAATGGCCAGGTGTGGTGGCTTATGCATGTAATTCCAGCACTTTGGGAGGCCAAAATGGGAGGATTGCTTGAGGCCAGAAGTTAAGACCAATCTAGGCAACAAATCAAGATCCCGACTCTATGAAAAAATAAAAAAAATTAGCCAAGCACAGTGGTGTGTGCCCCTAAGGCAAAAGGATAGCTTAAGCCCAGGAGTTCAAGGTTGCAGTGAGCCATGATCATACCCTGCACTCCAGCCAGAGTGAGACTCTGTCTCAAAAAAATATACATATATAATACATGGTCCAATTTTTTCCTAGCATTATCCAACTTTATCCCTAGATGCAATTTTACCTATGCTTTCTTAAAGAATTCTGAAGGATTTATTGTTTAATTCACTGATCCACTTTGAATTTAGCTGTAAGACATGAGATAAAAATGCGCTTTTATTTTTTTCACCAAATGGTTTGTAGGTTGAGACATCGTTGCTGAATAGTCCACCCAGCTTTTCCTCACTGATGTGAATACAACCTTGTCATAAACTAGATCTCCACATGTATTTGAATGGAGCCTATGTTTGTCTCCTTTACCCAACTGTCTGGCTTTCTTTTCCAAAACATTTTAGAATGTAATTGAACATCTAGTAGTTGTAAGACTCTTTTTCTGAAAATTTTTGGCTATTCTGACAGACTTTTTTTCTGCCAGATGAAAGTTAATATCATTTTGTTTTGTTAAAAAAAAAAACTACCATTTTTAATTTGGTCTTCTAATCCCAGACAGAACTGAACTAGCAAAAACTACAATGTGTCACACAATAACAAACTGCAGGAAATAATGACATACACATTTATATTAGAAAAAAAAATACAGTGCCTAGGATCTCCTAAAATAACTGTTCTTGCTATTTTAAAAGTTCATAATCTGCAAATATTCATTTACAGAAATTCAAAACATTCTTAAGAACTTCAAATAAAGAAATTTTTCATAGGTAAACAACCTAAAATAATGGAAAATCCAGATGCTTAGAGAAGTTAATTCCAACTACAATTGCAGAAAACAGAAAAACTGAAACCAATCTAGATGTCAGACAAGGGAAATGATAAGTACCATGTTATTTATACATTCTATAGAATAGTAAGCAGTAAAAAAAAAAATTATGAAGACCATGTAGCAATATGAAAAGAGGCAGAATAACCATTAACATTTACCAAGCATTTATGCTTTCAGTGTGCTAAGTGTTTAATGCATTATCTCACTGAATCCTAATAATACTGCCACTATGTCTATTATTAGTCTTGAGCTAGCAAATAATGAACCCAGGATTCAAACTCAGATCTCTAATTTCAGAGACAAAGTATGTTAGAATTTGTTTATTTGAATTATAGACATAAGGACAATAATTGAAAGAAGAGAGCAGTGGAAACTAGAATGACAGTTTTCCTTCAAAAAAAAAAAAAGTTGTTATAATGCAGTTTGGGTAAAAATATAATTTTTTTAGAAGTCTTTTTGTGTTGTGCTCATAAAACAACTTTAATGTATGCACTGCATTTAGTTATGATGGGTATTATTTCAGAAAACTTTGTTACAATCACTTACACGTACGTTTCTCACTGAAGGTTGTAGTCAGAAAAAGTCAGAAACACTGCCTTATATTGTGCAGTGTACACACATAGTGCTGTTATAATGCAGTAACAAAAGTCAACAAATCTATTAGTCAATAAAAATTCCAAGAAGTCTAGAAATGTTAACAGTCTAGAGAAAGGCTGTCCAACAGAACTATCTGTGACAAAAGAAATATTACTCTGTTGTCCTATACACTGTGTCCACTAGCCACATATGGCTACTAAGCACTTGAAATGTACCCATGCAACTGACGAACTAAATTTTAAATTTTTACTTAATTGAAATGTAAATGCTGCATGTAGCTGGCAGCTACCACATTAGACAGCACTGCCTCAGGGTTTGCTCTTATCCATTCCAGGTAGGTAAGTCAACCAAACACAATCTTACCTAAAAATATGGCAAAGTACTTCATGTGAAAGTTGATTCATATAGTCCTTTGTTTCATCTGCTGTCATTTCTTCTGGAATTTCATTATTCATGATACATGTTTTCACACTTTTCTTTCGTGGCCCCATTGTTGTGCAGTCTCCAGTATCAAAGAGAAAATCTTCCTTTTTGTTTACTTGAGTTCAAAGTACCTGAAAAGCAAACAGAGAATGAAGTAGTCTAAAAAAACACACCCCCTATTAAAACACAGGTTAAACAATGTTTATTCTCAAACACACACAGGCAAAGGTATCATAATGGTACATATCACATTCAAATTAATAAAAACATTAATTTGTTCTGTGCAAAAAGCACAGAACATCTTTTTCTGAAGATGAGTGGAGAATCAACTTCTGAAGATAATGTAAATGTGCATTATTTAGAATGAGCAAAAATCCAGGAATCATGAGTACTGTGTTTTAATTTGTACTGTTGCTTCTTAGCTTATTCACTCAATTTCTCTAAGTATCTATTTCTTCATATGTAACATGTGATCATTAAATGAGGAATCAAAACCTCTTCCAGCTCCAGGAGCTTGTGGTTCTAGGACTGCTTCTAACATAGTAGAAACTAGAGGACATTCTTGGGTTCTAATCTTGATTCTGCCCCCAAATTACTTCTATAAACTTGCAACAATCTTTAAAATTCTTCATTCTCTCACCTATAAAGTCAGGGATTAGATTAGTCATGGACCCCTTTGTGAATCTGATAAAAACCAGAGAACTCCTAAAAAATAAACACAAGCTTATATACAATTTCAGAGAAAGAATGCAACATCCCTTCTCCCTCTCTTGTGAATATTGAGATGGTATTTCACTTTTGTATCACATGCACATTTTGTTTTTAAAATAAGCTTTAGAGAAGGACGAAAACAGAGAAAATAGGGGAGAGGGGAGGAACGGAGAGTGAAAGCAGAGAGAAAATGGGTTGCATGAGCACCCAGATGGTTTTTTGTTCTATTGATCGGCATGTGGAGTTAACACCTTGACTGTCAAATTGTCCAGGAATTTTAATAAGGAAAGTTTATAGGAAATACTGGTCTCTTTAACATTAATGGCTTTGTAGATGGAGGAGGCACAGGATGACAACCGAAAAGAGGTGCATTCACATTCATTTAAATATGCCTTGGCACATTTATTTTGAATACCACTTGTATACTCTGGGCCAATGTAAACAAAGAGCCCAGAGGCAAGTGGAGATACATAATCAAAT
The DNA here is from genome assembly GCF_037993035.2 of Macaca fascicularis. Classification (NCBI taxonomy): domain Eukaryota; kingdom Metazoa; phylum Chordata; class Mammalia; order Primates; family Cercopithecidae; genus Macaca; species Macaca fascicularis. The sequence goes on along the minus strand of NC_088380.1, from coordinate 155,288,959 downwards.
AACCACACAAATGAGCTCAGAATTACACAAGGAGGTAACTGCTACAAAGACAGTAAACACAGTTCTAAAGCCTCATATAACAAACGGGCCAGAGCCACTAATGATTCTCCTAAGGAAAAGACAATTGAGCCGATAACTGAAGGGAGAGCATGAATTAACACTGCAAAAAGTAGGAAAGAAGAAAAGCATTCTTGGAGCTACACAGGCATGTGCTGGATTCTGCAAAGGAGCTTGGCTCTTTTAAGGAACTGAAATAAAACCAAAGGTATTAGGGTACAGAGGGTGATAAAAAGGGAATAAGATGAGGCTGAACTGCTAGCAGGGGTCTTAATCCTCAATGTGATAGGAAACTCCTAAGGGATCTTAAAAATGAGAGAAGAGCGATACACTTCAAGAACCCAAGCATTCAGGCATCTCAGTAGAAGAAAGGCACCTGGTGGGCAGAGGGTACTTTAAGTACATGCAGTTCCTGGGGTTCTTTTGCCTCAGCAGTAAATGGACACACTACTAGGCTAAGTAAATCTTCATCATTTCTTGTGCCTGTGTGTGTGTGTTCCAGTCTCTTCTTCCCTCACTGAAAGGTTATGTGCTATTTACTTCTTGAGGCTGTCAGCATGCTTGCCTTTCATACCCCAAACACACACACACACACTCCCTCATTTGTTGTTTCTAACCAGTATGGCCTGAGAAAATAGACAAATCAATGTGTGTGGACTGGCATCAACAGGTACCTCATAGTGTGAGCCTAAAAAATTCTGCAAAAAGTAGGTATATGGGCTATGCTACCCTGAATTTGTGACATGTATCTTAAGTTCTCAGAAGCTTACTCCTACGTTGTCCATCACATTTTGGCTAACAGGCCTCTGGAAAAATAAAGTGCATACTCAGAACTGCCCAAGCTAAAAGAAAAGCTATAAATAAACTCACCTGCTTCTGATTATATTACTGCACACCTTTTCTTGTTTACTGCCCTGCCTGCTCCAAATGAATTTTTCCATCTTATGATAGCTCCTGAAACCTCTGAGGTTACACTGAACATGTAGTCAACAAATCCAATAGCCTCTTTCCAGTGCTTCCCCATCTGACCCATTTGTATTATGGGACACTGCTGACCACTCCTTTGAAACCATCTCATCCTCTGGCTCCCAAAGTGACATTCTCCATCCTTGTGGTTCCTCTATGACCACTGCTCAGTCTCCTTTGCTAATTCATCCTCGAGCCCTCTTCTCCATGGCCAATTGTACCCATTCGCAAGGATTTAGCTACTACAAATATATATATATATATATATATATGTGTATATATATACACACACACACACACACAAAGAAAAGCAAAAAAAGAAAAAAATTTCCAACTCTACTTCTTACCTCTCCTGAGCTCTGAACTTTATTTCCTCTGCTTATCAGAAATTTTCACGTCAATAACTTGAACATCCTCCAAAAACATTATGTCCAAAATGAACGCTTCATATCACGAACCCTCCCCCTTCCCAAAACAAAATACACAGATATATGCAAATAAACATACCTATTTTCCTAATGTGTTTTACTAAATTCCTGAATTATAAACCTTGAAATCATCCTAAATATATTCTGATTTCTCATTTCCCACAGACAACTGATTGGCTATTCTTATCAATTTTATCTCAGTACAGTTCTTACATCCACTCCCATTAGTTTTGGGAGTTAATAACATTCATGTGCGCTACTGAAATGGCTTCCTAAATGATACCCATCACTGTATCCTCAGGGTCGAGGAAAAGCTTAGCAGACACTATGCCTGCCATAAGTAATTTACTGAATAAATGCTTACTATGGTATACTCCACACTGAAGCTGCAGTTATCTTTTTAAAACAGCCCTCTGATTTATAGTGCTAAGTGAAAAAAGCAAAACATAGACTACATCTAAAGTATGATTCTAACAACAACATAATTTTAAAAATTAAAAAGATTACCCCCCTAAAACTTTTTTTTAAAAAGTATGATAAAAAAGACAAATATACTGTGTCTGCGTACAACATTTTATGAAAGATGACAACAAAACATTAACTGGTAACCTTTGAGGAGTGGTAACAGAGGTTTAGGAAAGCAGAAAAGAACTTTTACTTTTCATTTCATATTATTCGCCATCATTTGACATTTTCAGATTGTTTTTAAGAAGTACAATATACATTGCCAAACAAAACAAAACAATCGGCCTACAAGAAATCCTGGTTCAGAGGATAAAATATTTCCAATCTAATCTAAAAACACCAGATGTTCCAGTCTTATCTTCTTCCAATCCTTACCACTTGCTCTCAGTATACTCACTCTAGCAGACCAGTATCTTCTTCGTTCCCCCAAACAACCATTGGTGTTTCATTCCTAATATGCTTTTAACTCTGATTGGAAATGTCCTTCTCTTCCCTGCTTTGCCTAGAAAACTGCCTGTAAAAATCTAGCTTAAACGTAAGTCCTCCGTAAAAGCTTCCCCTACTCACGCCTTCATTTGAGCTCCCTGTGGGACTTAACATATGCTTCCATAGCAGTTTGTGTAGTGATTTATTAGTCATGTTTCTGCTAAAAAATCTTGCCTCTAGGTGATAACAAGTCCTTGCTCACAATATACCCTCAAATATCTAACGTATGAATATCCATCAGTCTTTCCATTATTCCATATACATCCCATAGGTTCAAGGCTGCTTCTAAAAACCATTTCATGCTCCTATGGGGCGTTTGCTACCACAGCATTCAATGATCTCAGCAACAAACTTATAGCCCAGACAATAATGCAATCAGATTTTACTCCAGTGACACATATAACAGCTACTCTGTAGCATGTAAAAGCCTCAACACGACTATTAACCAGCAAAGACTAATCCACCCACAAATTACCTAGATGCTCAGACTAATCCTCCAGTTGTTATAATTTAGCACGTATTCAGCTTTAAGAATCCTGACAATTCTTCATGGAGATCATGCTCTTGATTCTTTATTCCTTTAATAAAAAGTGTTTTTCTTTTTTTTTTAATCCCTTCTTCCTCCTTTTTCTTCATCAAATTCACACCACCTAATAACATCTTCCTCTGCTGATTCCACCTTTGATTGTTCCTTAGGATTTTACAATGTAGTGCTTTTGTGTGAATTAGATTTAGTAGCCTTAGTGCACAAATTATACTTGAATTTTTAGACTAAATACCCAGAACCTTAAACATCATTGCATTTATAAAACTCCACTTATTGAGAATTAAAAAATATTTACTCACAGAGATGTTATACAATATTACACTGAGGTTAGATCTCCAGGAAGCTGACAAAAACCTTAACCTACAGTATCCTTTAACACTAACTAGCAAAAAGCCTACATTTTAAATTAGCAGGACTGACAAAATTTTAGATGAAACGATTCATATCATGGCTAGAATTGAAGACTTAGGTCTTTTAGTTCTTACTTGGCAGGTGGAATAGTGACACCCCTGCCCTAAGTCTATCTTGGGGAAGGGACTTGTGGAGATGAACACTAGGGTAAAGGAAAAGATCTTTATCTTATATATAGGAGGCTGACAGGACTTACAGCCAGGAGAAATCTACCAGTCCTCTCAAGTTCAAGTAGATGTCTGAAAATGTTCAGGAGATAAAAAGCTTCCTCAGTCAACAAATTTTATTTTCCCCCATCCTTACTCAGTCTTGATAATTGATAAAGGACAATAAAGTTGCTTCAGCTAAAGTTGGCTTCATCTTCATTTAAGTGAAATACCCAGCTGGGCTATGCTGAACATTTCATCTCAGGTACTGATGAATAGGGGCCTGGTTTCCCTATATGAGAAAGAAAACATGAAATTCACACAAACTCCCAAGTAAGTGGTGATGCTATCATTTTTTTTTTCTTTTTCGAGAGACGGAGTCTCGCTGTGTCACCCAGGCTGGAGTGCAATGGCGCGATCTTGGCTCACTGCAACCTCCGCCTCCTGGGTTGAAGCAATTCTTCCACCTCAGCCTCCCGAGTAGCTGGGACTACACGCATGTACCACCACATTCGGCTAATTTTTGTATTTTTAGTAGAGACGGGGTTTCACCATGTTGGCCAGACTGCTATCAAACTCCTGACCTCAAGTGATCTGCCCGTCTCGGCCTCCCCAAGTACTGGCATTACAGGCGTGAGTCAGTATGCCCGGCTGGTATCCCTTTTTAATGTGCACCCTTTCTCTTATTCGCTTTTTAGTTGGAAGAGGAACCAAATCAAGTGAGGAGAAAATTGCCATCACTAGTCTTGTGTTCTTTTCTCACTCCTACCTCCAAAATACCACTTGCTACTAAACACCCTGCCTTCAATTCACTTGAGAAACTCAACAAGGCAGAGAAGGTACAAAGCAGTAGCAGGTTAAAAAAAGAGTAAAGGAGGGGAAAGTCCAGTTACTGGCATTAGAGAAAGATGAGTTGGAGGGAGTCTTGCCGAGAAGTCATGGAGCATGAGGGACAGGTGAGTACAGGTATACCTTAATTGTGTTTCACTTTATTGGGCTTCAAAGATAATGTGTCTTTCACAAATTGAAGGTTTGTGGAAACACTGTGTCAAGCAAGTTTATTGGTGCCTTTTTCCAGCAGCACGTGCTCACTTCATGTCTCTGTGTCACATTTTGGTAATTCTCCTTTCATTATTATTATATGTGTTATGGTGATCTATGATCAGTGATTTTTGATGTTACTACTTTAATTGTTTTGGAGGTACCACAAACCATGCTATATAAGATGGCAAACTTGACTGATAAATATGGTGTCGTTCTAACTGCTCCACTGGCTAGCTGTTCTCCTATCTCTGTCCCTCTCCTTAGGCCTCCCTATTTCCTGAGACACAACGATATTGAATTAGACCAATTAAGAACTCTACAATGGCCTCTAAGTGCTCAAGTGAAAGGAAGAGTTGAACATCTCTCACTTTAAATCAAAAGCAAGAAATGACTAACCTTAGTGAGGAAGTCATGTTGAAAGCCAAGACAGACCAAAACCTAGGCTTCTTGTGCCAAACATTAGCTAAGTTGTGAACACAAAGAAAACGTTCTTGAGAAAACTACAAGTGTTACTCCAGTGAATAAACAAATGATAAGAAAGCAAGACAGCCTATTGCTGATATACAGAATGTCTGAGTTGTAAGGATAGAAGTTCAAACCAGCCACATTCCCTAAGCCAAAGCCTAATTCAGAGTAAGGCCCTAGGTCTCCACAATTCCATGAAGGCCGAGAGAGGTGAGGAAGCTTTAGAAGAAAAGTTGAAAGCTAGCAGAGGGTGGTTCATGAGCTTATGGAAAGAAGTTGTCTCCACAACAGAAAAGCACAAGGTGGAGCAGCAAATGTTGATGGAGAAGCTGCAAGTTATCCAAAAGATCGACCTTTGATAACGGCGGAAAGGAGCTACGTTACACAACAGATTTTCAGTATGTACAGCCTTCCATTGGAATAATATTCCATATCAGATTTTCACTGCTAGGGAGAAGTAAATGCCTAATTTCAAAGGACAGGCTGATTATCTTGTTAGAGAATGCAGCTGGTGACATGAAGTTGAAGCCAATGCTTACTAACCATTCTGAAAATCGTAGGGCCCTTCAGAATGATGTTAAATCTACTCTGCCTGTGCTCTACAAAAGGAACAACAAAGCCTGGATGACAGCACATCTGTTTACAGCATAGCATACTAAATACTTTAAGACTTCTACTAAGATCTACTCCTCAGAAAAGTTTCCTTTCAAAATCTTACTGTTCATTGACAATGGACCTAGTCATCTAAGAGGTCCCTTAGAGATATACAAGGAGATTAATATTGTTTCCATGCCTGCTAACACAATATCCATTCTGCAGCTAATAGATCAAGAACTTTCAACTTTCAAATCATATTATTTAAGAAACAAATTTCCTGGCTGGGCGCGGTGGCTCACACCTATAATCCCAGCACTTTGGGAGGCCGAGGCAGGCGGATTACAAGGTCAGGAGTTTGAGACCAGTCTGGCCAACATAGTGAAACCCCATCTCTACTAAAAATACAAAAATTAGCTGGGCGTGGTGGCACGTGCCTGTAATCCCAGCTACTCGGGAGGCTGAGGCAGGAGAATTGCTTGAACCAGGGTGTCAGTGGTTGCAGTGAGCGAAGATCGCACCACTGCACTCGAGCCTGGTAACAGAGCTAGATTCTGTCTCAAAAAAATAAAAAAGGAAGAAATTTCCTAAGGCTATAGCTGCTATAGACTGTGATTCCTCTGATGGATATGGGCAAACTAAATCAAAATCTTGTGGAAAGGATATATTAATAGCTTAATAGAAGCTATTAAGAACGCCTGTGACTCATGGGAGGAGGTCAAAAGATCAACATTAACAAGAGTTTGGAATCCAGTCCTCATGGATGACTCTGAGGAATTCAAGACTTCTGTGGTTATAGAAGGAGCAGGATTGAAATAAAAAACAACGAAAGACTTCAGTGGAGGAAGTTGTTGCAGATGTGGAACTATAATCGTATGGACGCCTGAAGATATGACTGAATTGCTGCAATCTCATGATAAAACTTGAACAGATGAGAGGTTGGTTCTTATAGATGAACAAAGAAAGTGGTTTGATGAGATGAAATCTACTTCTGGTGAAGATGCTGTAAACATTATTGAAATGACAACAAAGGATTTAGAATACTACATCAACTCAGTTGATAGGGCAGCGCCAGGGTTTGAGAGGATTGAGTCTAATTTTGAAAGAAATTCTACTGTGAGTAAAATGCTATCATACATCGCATGCTACAATAAAATATTTCCTAAAAGGAAGAGCCAATCAATGAGGCAAACTTCACTGCTGTCCTAAGAAACTGCCAAGCCACCCTAGTGTTCAGCAACCACCACCCTGATCAGTCAGCAGCCATCAAGACAGAGATAAGACCTTCCATCAACAAAAATATTATGACTCGCTGAAGGCTCAGATTAATTGTTAGCATTTTTAAAAATCAAGTACTTTAAAATTATGGCATATACATTAGTTTAGATATAATGCTGTTACACACTTAATAGATTATACTACATTGTAAAATATAACTTCTGTAAACACAGGGAAACCAAAAAATTTGTGACTTGCTTTATTGCAGTAGTCTGGAACCAAACCTGCAGTATCTCTGAGCTATGCCTGCATAAATAAGGAGGAGAGTGTTATATATAAAGACTATACTTTGCAGTACCAGGTGTTACCTATAGGCTTAGCAACTTCTAGACCCTCAGACTCTGAACCTTAAGGAAATGTCAGAAATGACAGAATCATAGAATCCTAGAATGTTAAAAGTTGAAGAGGACCTGAGAGACTACTTAATCACACAGTTCTCAATTTTTTGTGGGTCACAAACCCATCTGAGAATATGATGAAAGTGGCACATCTATTTTCCAGACTCGTGCAAGCAGAAATACATACACGATTTCAGGGGGTTCATATTCACAGACATCGAAGCTCATCCAGTGATCCCGAATTTTTAAGATGAACAAACAGAACCAGAGAGGATAAGGTGACAAATCACTTGCCCAAGATTAAATAGTGTCAATGTTCAGGCTGGGATACAGACTTCCCAGGTTACACTAAACATCCTATCATCAAGTCAGTCCTCTGCCACCGTGGCTGTCTTCCGGCATTCCAGAGCAATGCCCCCGTGCTTGGAGAAAGGCTTCTAGATGCTCTGATAGAACTGCATCTGACCACACCCTACTTCACAAATTAGGGTTTATGGTCCATTTAATTTAGGCTCCCACACAGTGGTCTATGGCCACCTTAGGTATATTATAGTCATTCTGTGGCTGCCTGCTTAGCTGACCTTAGCCACAGGAAGCATTACTTTTGTCTTGGTGTTGCAAGCACATTCTTAAACCAGAGTTGTTTCCAAAAAGTGTTCTCCTCCTATCTTGTTAATTCAAATCTCCTTTCCATCCCAAACTCAAATTACTTTTATCCTCATGAAAAATACCCACCTCTCACTTAAAATTTCCCAATATTCTCAATGATCCTATCTGGTCAAGGGCTTTCCTGCTCTTCAAGTTTCTCATGCCTTTCTTTTGGTTTCTATTGGTTTCAGCTTGCTCATATCAAAGTAGCCTTGCATATCACTTAATTTGCCCTCACAGACCTTAACTGACATCATAGACTATCTAGTGTATCTACTGACTAGGACAGCCTCTCGTCTAAGGAAATACCACACCACATCCAGCAAACTGCTCAGATAAAAACCACACACGAACAAAACAAAACAAAAAACCCCCACAGGATTATGGTGCTGAAAAAGGCCTAGAAATCATCCAGTTCAACCCTTCGTTTTACAGATAAGGAAAGTGAGACCTAGAGACGTTAGATGTCTTATCCAAAGTCACAGAGGCAGAATGTACCAGTGTGAAGCAGGGATCCAGGTCTTCAACTCCTTTTTAATTTTATTTCACTATACCACCTTATTTCATTTTAGTATACTACCAATTTTACTTCACTATATCACCCTACCTTACAGGAATCTAGCTGTTCCTTTTTCTCCTCTACTATGCATTAGTATCTGTTTGACTAAATATAAAGAGTGTACCTCTGGGCACACAGCCATTTAAACAAAGAGGCACACAAAACTCTACATTCTTTACCCAAGGAGGATATCAGAATTACAGCATCACACATTTTAAAGAGGGGAAAGAAGGCTTACAGATAATCTAAAATGTTAATTCTCAAAATGAAAGTTAAAAATCACAAGCGGATTTTTTTCAGTCTATGCCTATGTAACACATACCCTCCAAACTGGACCTCCTCCCTCCCTGAGAAAATCACGGCTTTATAGAACTATTATTTTATCCTTCACTTGTGCTGGGGGAATGGGCAAGGGGATGAAAAACCAGTGATCTAATCCAACGTCTTCCTTTGGCTGATAAAAAAAAATCTCAAGTTCAGAAAGAGGAAGGGATTTGGCCAAAGTAAACCATCAAGTTAACAGAAACTTTGCAACAAAAATTAAGGTCTCCTGTTTTTCACTTTGTAGTGGTTTACACTGTTGGTTTAGGTGTATAAAACAAAGTTTTCTGGACAGAGCTTCTCATTGCACAGGAACCTTCCTAAGTGCCCAGATGCCCTTGGCCAGCTTGGTGTCTGCAAAGAAACACGGTAGACATCTCTTAGTCAAATTCTGGATGTGCAGAGTGCAGGGAGAACATGCTTTTCAGGTCCGTAAAGGCTCCATAAAAGGGGAGTTAAGAATCTTATTTCCACAGCTAGGGCACGGACATCAAAGGCATCCAACACAGATAAGCAAACTGCAGCACAGAAAGGCTAATGGACCTAGACAAGGTCACACAGTGTGTAGGTGGAAGGGGTAAAACTAGAATTCAGGGATCCTGATACTCAGGCGTGGCAGCCTCTCAAAGATGTGTTCACTGCTTCCTGCTCACGGACATCCCCTCAGTACTCTGAACACAGGCCTCCTTCACTTCACAGGCCGAAACAGCGACTTAACATTAAAATCATGAAATTCGTGACGCCCGGAGTGGGAGACAGTCACAGAAGCTGTCCAGTGCAACACCCTCAGACATTTGATTGAGGAAACTGGGGCCCAGAGAGGGTTCTTTAGGCTGGATTTTGGGGCCAGGCAGAGGAGCAGGCAAACCCCGCAAGCACGGCCTAGAAGGCCAGGAACTACAAATTCAACCCCTGATCTCTCAGGGAGCTCTAGGCCCGAAGGGGGCCTGAGGCCGAGCTTAAGCGGTCGGAAGTTCCAGAACCCCCATCCAGCTACCTCAGCCCTGCCACACGCACTCCTGGCTTTGCCACCCCGCTCCCGGTCCCCAGGCCCACTCAGCCGCCGCCTCACCTACGCCGACCCTCCGTCTGTTATTGTGGTTGAGAGGGAGGGACGCTACAGACACTTCCCCGGCCCCCACTGCTGAGGCACTTCCGCTTCCGCCGCCGCTCGCACATTTCCGGAGTGTCGTCATCCGGGGCTGGACCATCAACCCGTGTCCATATTATGTGTGTAAAGAAGCATCAAAGCGCGGCAGCCATGTTCAGCGTGGCATTTCGGAAGGCTTAGGAGGTGCTGGTCTTTCACGTGACACTAAAGCGCCATGCCGGAAGCACTGAGTTTGATGCGCCGGAACCAGTTTCCACCGTGTGGTTTGGTCTTGATTTCCACTGGTTCTCTGGGGTCTTGGATACCCTCCGGACCTCGCCTTTGCCATTTGCGAAGTAGATAGGTTCCAATAGAGATTTTACCAAAATCATTCAACTGAAAATAGGTAACTTTTTTTTTGAAAGGAAGGACGGGGGCGCGGTTAAAGATGTTAAGTCTTAAGTCATCCCTTCTGTGATTTCGGGACATTGTCTTTGCACGTAAGTAATAGTATTTTACAGTCCAAAGGAATTTCACATGAGTGTCATTAAAAACTCTACACGACCCTGACATGTAGGCAAGGATCAACTTAATCACCTTTTTTGTTGTTTAATGGATAAGGAATTGTCTTCAGAGAGTGTAATTGACTTGCACAATGTTGCACAGATGGACTGAAATTGAGATTTTTACCTTTTACATCCTGTGTTATTGACCTTATATACATGTAATTAATATGGGCTGAAATCGCTAGATTTAAATAGATACAAATACTTCTTAGGAAAGTTAGTGTGCATTAAAGCCATGTAAGATACGATTTGACAAGACGTAGCATTGACTAGGCTATTCTGCTGGAGAAGAAAAAGCTAAAGAAGGCTTGGGAATCCTGTTTCTTCTTCTTTTCTTGATTGATACCAGACCTACTAGTTTTTCCCCTCTTTCCCCAGTGTGGTTCTGCACCTTAGGTTTCAGCTTGTCTTAGGCACCCACAGTTTTAGCTATCCCATTCCACCTGTCAAACCATGTATCTGTTTTTTGATTTGGAGCTCTGTTAGGACAAACAAAACCAAACCTCATCATATTCATGTACTAGTCATTGTAATCTCAGCTTTCTTGTTACATTCTTCTTGTAATTGAAGACAAAAATGAATTTTTATGCTATTTGCTTCTGTCGGTTTGTTTCCTAGATTATCCTGAAGAATAAATAGGAATTACGAAAGTTTCTAGTGCAGGGCATGGTATATTTAGAAGGCATTCAGTAAGGTTTATTTCAGCACAATTGTCCTGAATTTTTAATTCAATGGAATATGATTTTCATTTTATTAGCATTCCTCCTTCTGTAAAAAGCACTGTAGTGGGGCCTGAAATGAATACTCATGAGTAAGAAAGGTTTCCTACCTCAAGTTTAGAAAATTTCACACCACAAACCATTGTAATAAATGTTAAAGATATTTTCTCACTGCTATGAGTGTTATATATAATAAGATATCAAAACTAGTTTTAACATTTTCAGGTAGAGCATGTAATATGTATCCCTTCATCTCTAGGACTTATTTGTACCTTGATGATACAGGTTTTCATTAAAAATGTCCTGAGTTAATGTTTCTCCTATACAGTGGCATCATCATGGAGTCCCTGACCACTGCAGGAAAGTTTGCCCTACACTAAATGACCTTAAACTACTGTATTTTTAAAATTTTCAATCCCCATTTTTAATTAAATTCTGAAATATCTCTTCTCATTCTTCCATGAGTTCTGGTATCAGCCCCTATTCTTCCTTGAAGTTCCTTAGGTACCTAAACAACAGATAATCCCTTTATTAGAATGATGACTAATACTCAAGAGAAGTTTTGGTTAGGGATAGTGGTTAGATAGTTTGCTCAGGACTAGTTCATATGGCTATGGAGCCTGTTCAGTGCACAACTGCAGAAAGTGCTATGCATATCAAGGTTATTCTTACCACCCTTAGACTTGAGGTATATGGAAGAACTCCACTATGAATTCAAATACAGGATTTTTTTGGAGGTAAAAAGAAAAAAACCACAACTGTTGTAGCTGTTTTGACTGAGAAATTGTGTATTTAGTAGTCAGGAATGTAGGCTTTAGAACCAGAAAGACTTGGTTAAGTGTGAGTTCCTCTGCTTACTGGCAGAGAGACCATGGGCAATCACTTCAGCTCTAAGGCTCAGGTTTGTTAAAATAGACATCATTATGGTATCTACATAACAAGTCACTCCAGAATTTAGTGGCTAAAAATTTTATCTGCCGTGATTCTGTAGGCTGGGCAGTCCTAGCTTGCAGTCTCTGGCATTTACAGTCAGATGTCAAACTGGGGCTGTAGTTAATATCAGCCTCTAATAGATGTTATATTGATGGCAGTTGAGGCTGGCTGATCTCTAGATGCTCAGTTGGAGCTATTTATCAGACTGCCTACACTTGGGCTTTCCCTCTGATTTGGGTTTCTTATACCATGGTGTTTGGGTTTTGTCAGGGAGAACTTGGAGGTAGAATGGGAAAAAAGGGAGCTATTCCAAGCAAAACAGGAGGAAGCTACAAAACTTCATATGATCTAGCCTCTGCAGTCCCAGAAGTGACTTCCATCACATCTCGTTGGGCCAAAAAAGCCACTAAGACAGCCCAGATTCAAGAGAAGAATGAGTCCACCTCTTAATTGAAGGTGTAGTGAAGACTTTGTGGCCATCTGTAATTTACCACACACTGTCTCATTGTTTTTAATTTTTAGGTTTTTGGATGTGTATATATTAGCACAAGCATCAAAAAGCAAGGCTTGTAGTCCCACCAGCCCAGTCTTGCATTTGTGCATGAATAATCTCATACCTTATTTTTTAAGAAAATTGTGGCAAAATATATATAACATATTTGTCATTTTAACCACTTTAAGTATACAGTTCACTGCAATTATGCACATTCACATTATTGTGCAAACATCACCACCACCCATCATCATAACTTTTCTATCTTCCCAAACTGAAACTCATTAAACAACAATCCCCAATGCTCTCCTCCCTTCAGCTCCTGGCAACCACCATTCTGCTTTTTGACTCTATGATTTCGACCACTCTAGGTACTCATATAAGTGGAATCATAACAATTATTTGTCATTTTATGTCTGAATTTTTTAACTTAGCATAATATCTTCAAGGTTCATCCATGTTGTAGCATGTATTTAGAATTTAATTCCTTTTTAAGTCTGAATAATATTCCGCTGCATATATATTCCACATTTTGTTTATCAATTCATTCTTTATGTTATTTTTTTGTGTATTTTTAATTGTGATTAAAAACACATAACATAAAAGTTACCATTTTAATTATGTATTTCCATTCATTTTTAGTTTTCAGTTAATGCACAATAATTGTACATATTCATGGGATACAGAGTGATATATCAATACAGGTATACAATGTATAATGATCAAAGCAGGCTAATTAGCATATACCTTCACTGCAAACATTTATCATTTCTTTGTGTTGCAAACATTCAAAATCCTCCCTTTTAGCTTCTTGAAAATATACAATAAACTATCATTAACTATATTCACCCTACCATTAACAGATGAATGAATAAAGAAAATGTGGAACATATACACAAAATATGTATACAAAAGGATGAAATTCTGTCATTGGAGGCAATATGGATGAACCTGGAGGACATTATATTAAGTGAAATAATTCAGGCACAGAAAGATAAACACTGTATGTTTTCACTCTTATGTGGGAGCTGAAAAAATTTTTGAGCCCATTTTTAAGTGTACAGTTCAGTAGTATTAACCATATTCACGTTGTTCAGCAGATCTCTAGAACTCTTTCATTGCAAAACTGATACTCTATATCCATTGAACAAGAGCTCCCCATTTTCTCCTACCCTAGCCCTGGAAACCACAGTTCTACATCCTGTTTCTGAGTTTGACTGCATTAAATACCTCAAAGAAGTAGCTTCATACACTTTGTCTTTTTGTGACTGACTTATTTCACTTAGTTCGAAGTCTTCAAGGTTTTAAGGCTGAATAATATTCCGTTGCCTGTGTATATCACATTATCTATTCATCCATCATTGGGCATTTGGGTTGCTTCCACATTTTGGTTATTGTGAATAATGCTGGAATAAACATGAGAGTGAAAATATCATATTGAGATCTTGTTTTCATCTTTTGGTATATATATACAGAAGTGGGATTGCTGAATCATACATAATTCTATTTTTAATTTTTTGAGGAGCCACCATACTCTCTTCCATAGCAGTTACACTGTTTTACATTGTCAACAGTGTATAAAGGCTCCAATTTCTCCACATCCTCACCCTCGTTTGTTTCTTGTGAGGTAATGTTTGTAATCCAGATAGAACAGTGCTTGGCAGGCAGTAAACACTCTATAAATGTTAGCTGTTATTATTTGATTGTTCAGAGACCTCTTTTCCTTCCTGCTTCTCAGTTATTTCTAGATAGTTGAAGTTATAAGGGCTGAATTCTTAGCATATGATATTTCTGAAGTTCACTTTCAAAGTGCCCTAATTTTTCCCAAGTTACATAAGAAAATTCTGTGAAAGGATGTTGTATGTAGGTGTATGCATAGAGAATTGCAATTTCAAAACCAACACATCGTGGTAGATTAAGAAAAAACAAAAGCAAAAGCCTACATTGAAGACTTTTACACTTTCATAAGCATGAACTCTGAGTGAACATTAAGCAATATTAAACATTAAGGACATTACCGTTCATTTTTAATTTGTGCCGTACTACACAAGATCATGTTTATGTGATGAGGAAGTGAAAAGGTTAAGAGTGAAACAGGAAATTCAACAAGCTTATTTTTTTAAAATTACCCTTAAGTGTTATGGTTTGAATGTGTTCCCCAAAGTTCATGTGTTGGAAATTCATATGGTTGGGGTCTGTGTCCCCACCAAAATCTCATGTCAAATTGTAATTCTCAGTGTTGGAGGAGGGGCATGGTGGGAGGTGATTCGATCATGGGGGCAGACTTCCCCCTTGCTCTTCTTATGAAAGTGAGTGAGTTCTTATGAGATTTCGTTGTTTGAAATCATGTAGTACTTCCTCCTTCACTTGCTCTCTCCCGCAGGCCACGTGAAGATGTTCTTGCTTCCCTGTCACCTTCCACCATGATTGTAAGTTTCCTGAGGCCTCCCCAGAAGCAGAAGCCTGTACAGCCCACAGAACTATGACCTGATTAAATCTCTTTTCTTTATAAATTACCCAGTCTCAGGTATGTCTTTATGGCAGTGTGAGAATGGACTAATACAGAAACTTAATGCCTCATGCAATAGTGTTGAGAGGTGGAACTTTTAAAAGATGATTAGGTCATGAGAGCCCTCCCTCATGAATATATCAATGCTGTTATCAGAGGAGTAGGTTCCTGATAAAAGAAGGAGTTTGGAGATTGGCCCTTTCTCTCTTGGGAAATGGGGAGGTATTAGTCACAGGGTACAAACTTGTTTATACAAGATTAGAGATCTAACAACACTGTAGAATGTATTTACAAAATTTGTTAAGAGAATAGATCTTATGTGTTCTACTCACACGTAACATAATGAAAAGACAGGAAGAAACTTTTGGAGGTGATGAATAGGTTTATGGCATAGATTGTGGTAATAGTTTCACAGGTATATATTTATCTTCAGACTCATCAAGTCTTATATATTAAATATATGCAATTTTTGTATGTCAATCATACTTCAATAAAGTGGTTTTTTTGTTTTGTTTTTTTTTTTGTTTTTTTTTTTAGAAAAAACTTTCAATGTCTCTTTTTTGCTTAAATTGAGGCTTAAATAATGTATATATAACTTGTTTATCAGACTTCCCAGGTACAGTATGCATTGGTTTCAGCCTACCTTTTCAATCTTATTTCCCTTCACACATAACATATTTTAGCTGAGCATAGGACTCACTGCTTCCCCTCATATACCTGATGAGTCTCCAGCCCTAGGTGAGTGAACAGTTTGTTCCCCTGTAGGCAGAAGGTGGATCAACCTTATTCAGCTATTGCAAGGGAAGAAAAGTAAGTTGCTGGTGAGCTGGGCCCATCTAGGTAAGTATAATAGTGGGACGGAAACTGATGGTCCTTATGTTCCACAAGTAACTAGGAGAAAACAATTGTGCTTCTTTTATAAGTTAGTTGTGTTTTGAGCCTCACATGGTTCATTCATTCATTCAGCAAGTATTTTCTGAGGGCTTGCTCTAGGGCCAGACACTGTTAGGTACAAAAGAAGAATTGTGATGAGAAGTAGATAGGTTTCTATGGGCAGTTTGGTTGAGGAGTTGGGGGACAGAAATCAAATAACCATACTAATAGACCAGTTTTTCAAAAATAAACAGATGGGGGTAGATACATAGTTAAGTTTTGTCCAATAAAGGAATTAATGAATAAATGAATACATATAATACCCTCGATTTTTCCTTTTAAGCATTTCAATGGTTTAATAAACCAAACCTTCCTAAATATTTAAATAAAACTCATAACTCTATTAAACATACAAATATGGCAAATGACAACTTCTCAAACAGCCAGTAATCTTTAGTCTTAATAAAATTCTCATCTCTTCAACTTAATATTCTAAGTTTAAGCCAATACTTGATTAAAAATTTAAAATTTCAATCATAAGACTCATCTAATTCCTTAATATGCTATAGTTTTTGAAAATATGACATTTTACATATTAATTATTCATATACTGTTTCTTAGTGCCAAATAATAATAATAGGTGTGGTTTGATCCTCATTTCTTTGCTTAAATTTGACCTTTTGGCATAGACATTTAATCATGTAAGAAAAGCTTCTATTTCCCATGTCTGGGGACCACAGTTGCATATTGATTGCGGGGAATGTTTGGCTGGCCTCCAGGATTCTCTTCTTCCCATTCCCAACCCCCGCCCACTCCCCCCCCTTTTTTTTAGCATGAGCTGTAAGGACATGAGACTGGAGTGGCTGCAGGTATTTTTCTTATCTGGTAGATAGAGTTTGTATGGGAGATGATGAAACCAGCATTTAATAAAATCCAGAGACAAGCAGAGGGCAGAGATGGAGACTGAGACTTCTGACAATACCTGAGTCCATGGATAAAGCTGTGCCTGAATTACGACCCACCCTGAATCCTCCTAATTGCATGAGTCTACACATTTCTTGCTTGACCTAAGCTGTTTCATTTAGATTTTCATCTCTCTTAACTGAAAGTATTCTGACATATTTCATAGGCCGTGTTAGCCATTGTCCTCCTCCATTATTCCAAATCTTCAGAAAACATTTGTTCCCCTAAATAGCCTTGAAAGTGCTTGAGGAGTGAAGTAAGATAGCAGGTGTGCAGTGGCTGTGGAGTCATCTGCACCAAAGTGGGGAGTGAGGCAGCAGCATCCAAAGATGAAATGAGGTGCTGATGGAGAACTTTGCAAAATTAAAGATACAGAGCACATAGTTACCATAAGGACATAGAGGTCCTGGGATTCTCTGCAATTGGAAGGACACCAGTCTTCCTGTGGTTTGTGGAATGGAAGATCAAGTCATGTCATTTGGATATAAAAGTGTGGGCACCAGAAGGCTAAGATCTCTAGGTGACATTTTTATGCTTTCTACCAAGATAAAAAGTTTCTGCTCCTGACAATACCAAAACTTACTATAGCAAAAACAGGCAAAACAGTTTACTGCAGTAAGGACAGCAGTATAGCAAGGGATTGAGCTTGGGGCAGGCCTGAGAACAATCTTAGACTCAAAGATAGTATATAGAAAGTATAGTGTTGAAGCATCTGTTGTTTGCTTGACCTGCATTTATTTCTCCTCTGGCAATAGTTCTTCAATATTCCTTTGGGGAACAATTCTTTATCCCCTTCTAGTTCATACAGTAATACCAACTTATCTCTGGCTCCTGTAGGACCTTATAATTTGCTCCATTTCAATGAGAGTTAAGCATGCTTGTAGCTATGACTGGTTCAAGAATTTTTATTCCAACTAGTGTAATAAGACTCAAACCTTTCGTTAGAAGACTTCTTAGAAAAGGAAGGCGCTGTTCTACTGACGACATTATAACTGTAAGCTGCCAGGGTCTACCACTAAGGATAGAGGTGGCGTGGGGTGGGGAAAGTCTGCCTGAGAATAAAAACCACACTAGAGAAAGTAGGGATGGATCCAAGAACTTGAGAAAGAGATTTCCAGCAGAAGTTTTGGAGACCCTGAATCCAGCTGTTACTAAATTCAGATTCACCTGGAGTTTTCAGGCAGAAGAGCCATAATATCTCCCATTCCCCTATTCCCCCATCCCCTGCTTTTTTTTTTCTTGTAAAATCTGGGGAGCCTGATCCTTACTGGAGGTGGTAGGTAGTAGGCAAAGGATGTTACTCTTCCAAAGTTCAATGAACTACATATGGTTTGCCCACTAGAGGGTGTAGCTCACTTTGCATTAGGAGCAAGGAATGTTCAGAGTGGTAATGCTGGGAGGCATTTACTGTCAAAGAGATCTGTTGAAATGTTGCAAGGTCTCAGCCATAGGGTTCACATTCCTGAAAGGGGCCCTGTCTCAGAAGGACTTGGAGAGTGGTCAGATGACCAAGGCATGACTACAGGCGTAGAAAATAGAGTAGGATGAAGGACTTCATCTTAAGAACCATGAAGCTATTTTTTGTCTTAAAAAGAAAAAGCCATAAAAAAGAATGAGACCTTGACATTTGCAACAGCATGAGTGGAACTGGAGGTCATTATGTTAAGTGAAATACACCAGGCACAAAAAGACAAATTATGCATGTTCTCACTCATTTGTGGTAGCTAAAAATTAAAACAATTGAAGTCATGGAGTTAGAGTGGAATGATGTTTACCAGAGGTAGTGGGGGTAGGGAAGGGGGGGATGGTTAATGGGTACAAAAATATAATTAGATAGCATGAGTAAGCTCTAGTGTTGATAGCATAGCAGAGTGACTACAGTCGACAATAATTCATTGTACATCTAAAAATAACTACATAATTGGGTTGTTTGTAACACAAAGAAAGGATAAATGCTTGAGATGATGGATATCCCATTTACCCCGATGTTATTATTATGCATTGTATGCCTGTATCAAAATGTCTAATGTACCTCATAAATACATATACTCACTATGTACCCACAAAAAGTAGAACTTTTTTAAAAAGGTTATGTGCAGGAATAGCAAATAGGTTTTATATTCCATGTCAAATCTGATGACAAGGCATGCCTGGATTACTATGTTGATAAAGATTTTGAGGCCACATCCAGCTCAGTGGCATGTACTATTTGATTACTGATATCTGATGTGGGCATGGGGAGAAGCAGGATGGTTAGATGTGATAGACATGTGACATCTATGGTGAGATGTTTCTCAATAGGAGCACTATCAGCATCCTGGATGGGTTAGTTTTTCCCTATGCAGGACAGTCATTGTGACAAGTAAAAATTAAGTCCCCACATACTTTAAATACCCTTTTTGGAAATGGTACTGCTCTATTAGAAAATCATTAGGTTAAGCCAAGAGTGACTTGATTGGTTTAGATTTGCCTGAGGATTTAACTAGAGCTTCTTAAATTCTTCAAGACTAAAAAATGAGGATTTTTTTTTTTTTTTTCTGGATCCTGAGACCAGACTGAGCTTGCTATCTGTAGGGAATAGGGACTGAGAATGGGGAGGGGAATGAAGAGTTTCTATTGAAGGGAAGAAGATACTTATGGTGACAGGAAGCCAGGTAGAACCTGACAGTAGGTGATTAATATGTCATCCCTGGTTAAGAAAAGCATAGGGGGAACCTCAGCTATGGGAAAAGGAGGTATCTTGTTAAACATCAGAGTCATTTGGAGTGCCCTCATCCTACCATTTTCATTATTGTTGGGTGTTTCTTTTGCCAGGATGTTGTCTTTATATAACAGTTCTCAGGGAGTTGCCCTCTACTCTGTACCTTTGAATCCTCTGAATAAGATCAGCCACCATTAAGTTATTTTTGGAACGAGATAACATATGACTCAATGAATAAATACATACATGAATAAAATATTTCCTACTCCTTAATTTAAGAGTTCATGACCATTTATTTTCATTTTCTTCATGCCCCTGTGAATTCCTGTGGAGAAGGGAGGAAAGGGGCAACAGGAATGATATTATTGCTGCCTTCAAGTTTTGCCTTTGTCATACTCTTCCAGCCAAAGACCACCAGGAACACACCTATAGTTGAACAAATTGGGCTTATGATTCATTGCAGCTTATAAGAACACACACCCCTGGGAGCCATAAGGCATGTCAGTAAGAAGGTATTAGAAAGGTCTTATTGTAGGATTTGAGATGTTAGGTTAATTCGGCAAAAGATTTAAGGAAAAGAGGCTTTGCTTTGGTTTGAATGCCCTGAGAAAGTGGGAGTAATTATTTAGAAGGAAGGAAGAGTAGCTTAAGGCTAAAGTTGTAATTGGTGAAGAAGCAGCAGTCACATTAGTCTAGATAAGTCGATATTTGGTATTTTGTGACTTTGATAATGTTCATGTTTTGCCTGTGTTTAGACATGATTTTTAAGTGGTATTATCTTAGTCTTGATTTCTCATAGTCACAGAGTAGCTTTGTCAGATGTAAACATTCTGTGAAATTGTTTATCTCAAATGGAGAACATGAAGGCCCAGATGTAAGTAGGAGGCCAACCTGTTACAATGCTAAGGCAAGCTTCTGCATGCCATGGGTTGTTTTACTCCTTTTCACATTTTGTCATATTGTTTAATAATCTTTTGTTTTATTGCTCCCTCACTGGACTGTAAAGTGCATGAGTGCACAAACCTGTTTTGATGACCACTGAAGACTAAGTCTAGCCAAGTCTCCCAATCTCATATGTACTTAAAGAGTATTTACTGAGTAAATGACAGAATTGTCCAATTAGCTGATTAGACTGTGAATTGCCCAATGTCAGGGGTTACTTCCTATTCAACTCTGTATTTCTGGAACCAAACAGTTCTGATATATGTAATTAAATATATCTCAAGTCAAAGAGGAACTCTCTGTAAAATAAGATTTATTGCTTTTCTTTGAAAAATAAGGTAATGAATTCTACTTTATGAATGAGAGAAGATGCTTGATTCAAATGGTTTCATTCATGAAAAACAGAAAAATCACTTCATATTCAAGATGCAGGGGCCTTTCTGCATTTTCCATGGTATTGAATGTTGAGAGTAAGATTGAAAGCTCTAAGAGAAATTGATATAAATATTTAGAAACCATTAATATGAAATATAATCTTTCTTGTCCAGCCTAGTTGCATATTATAATCTCTATATTATACAATAATTTTTTGAAAGGGGAGAGAATGAGCTCAAGAGGCGGAGGTTGCAGTGAGCCAAGATCACGCCAGTGAACTCCAGCCTGAGTAACAGAGTGAGGATAGATAGATAGATAGATAGATAGATAGATAGATAGATAGATAGCTAAATGGAGAGAGAACTTGATTTGTAAACTCCTGGCTTACAAATAGCCCATAGCTACAAAGATTTGCCTCTCCCCTCATTATGCACTTTCACCCTGGAGACGCTTCTGATTTGTAATCATGGCAAAACATTATTAGAGCTTTTAACAAATGTGTAAACCTGTATGTTAAAAAGTAGAGGATGAGGAAATCAATGAATTGATAAGGTACCTTGGGAAAATCTTTTCTCTTCTCTGAATCGGAACTACCTTGTTGATAAAATGACTATAATGATGGTTACCTACTGAGATAAGCTCTTTTGAGCCTATCTGGATATAGGCTTTTGAGCCTATTTGGATATGCTGTATGAACTTCAAGAATACTTATTATTGAGACAAAGACCATAATACAGGAAGCATACTCATTATTGAGGCAAAGACCATAATGGTTAAGAACAGGATAAACTCAGGAGTGTGGAAAACAAAAATGAAAAATATCTGTCTTCTTCAGCAGAAATGTAGTAACAATACCAATCAAAATACTAAATTTTATACTAAGTTATAGTCAGTGAAATTTTGCGTGCATATTTCATGCAAAAGTGGCCTATTTTTTTTTTAAACATGGTCTCACTGTCAGCTGGAGTGCAATGGTGCAATCTCGGCCCACTGCAACCTCTGCCTCTCAGGTTCAAGCAATTCTCCTGCCCCAGCCTCCCAAGTAGCTGGGATTACAGGCACCTGCCACCACGCCTGGCTATTTTTTTTTTTTTGTATTTTTATTAGAGACGGGGTTCCATCCTGTTGGCCAGGCTGATCTCGAACTCCTGGCCTCAAGTGATCCTCTCAAAAAGTGGCCCATTTAAAGAAAATTTAACAATAGCCCCATAGGAACTACTGTGAAGTGGTAAGGAATATTATTCATCTTCCATAAGTGCTTCCTATTTGACATTAGGCAAGGCAGTCAACTTTGGAGTACTTGTTTTGAATACTGAATGAGATAATTTATATATGGTGCCAAGGACAGTGCTTTGTATGTAATAAGCACTAAATTGAAATCAGGCCTATTTATAGGTTTTCAAAAGATCCCTCATTATTTATTCTCTTAAATATTTTATGTTTCTGAGTATATACAATAAATACTTTTTTTAAAGTTTAATCATACTATATGCATCATTTGATATATTTTGCAAACTTAATGTTAGGTCATGATTATTTTTTGAAAAGTTAATAGGTGATGTCTAGTGAGGATTTTAAAAAAATCATATAGAGCTAAAAAAGGATGAGCCTGTAGGCAAAAAGCCAGAGAGCTTTGGTGTACTAAAGTGGATCAACCTTTGACTTCTCCAATGCAGAAACACAGTACCAGGTAGAACCCGAGCTGGGGCTTGAAGGATGGAGGGAGGCACATGTACAGTTAGTGTAAAGATATGCTTGTCACCCTCACTTTATTATGAACATGACCTGGCCACACATTTGGAATGCCTTGATAAACTTAGAAGAAAGCAACTTCAGGCTAACAGAGATAAGTATAAAAGTGGAGGAGCCAGATTATTCTTATGCATAAACTCCCTCTGAAATAGTGGGCATGGGAAGCAAAATAGATTTCTCAACTGACCTGGAATAAGAAGAAGCTGAGCAGTAGGGTGGAGGTGTAGTAAACATCAGAGAATCATGGATAAGGATATTTAAGTGGCAGCACAACAATGGAAAAAGAAGATCTTATGTGAGAAAACTGTACTTCCCTCAAGTTCCACTATTGTGTCTGGAGATGCTAAGAACTAGTTGGAAAATGGAAACTTTGGAAAATATTGGCTTTCATGCAAATAAAGTTAGCGGGCATTAGAACATTGATATTTGTAGCATTACCATAGACAGTGACACAATTTCATTTACTAACTCTTTTCCAGAAAGTATTAATTATAGATGCACTATAATTATGGATTATATTATTAGAAACTAATTATATATTATTAGATTTTTTTTTTTTGTATTTTACCCTTAGAACTATTGTGCAGAACATATCTATACATTATTCTTTGGCAATACCTTTAATACTTTTTGAGGATAGTACCCAGAATAGCTAAACAATCTGCAAATGAGCAAAGTTGAAGAATGCATACTTCTTGACTTCAAAGCTTACTATGAAAATCTAAATAATCAAGAGAGTGTGGTATTGGCACAAAGATAGACATATAGACCAACAGAACAAAATTGAAAGTTCAAAAATAAATCCTTATATTTATGGTCAGTTGATTTTCAGTGAGGGTTATAAAACAATTAAATGAGGAAAGATAAATATTTTCAACAAACAGTGCTGGGATAACTGTGTATCTACATACCAAACAATACAGCTGAATTCCCTGCCTCACACCATATACAAATCTAACTCAATATGAGTCAAAGACCTGAATGTAACAGTTAAAATTTAAAACGTTTGGAAGAAAACAGAGATCTTTGTGATCTTGGATTAAGCAATGTTTTCTTAGATATGACGCCAAAAACACAAGCAGCAATAGATAAATTGTACTTTATGAAATTAAAATCTCCTGCACTTCAAAGGACACTATTAATAAAGTGAAAAGAAAACCCACATAATGAGAGAAAATATCTGTAAATCAACATCCATTAAGGAGCTAGTATCCAGAATATATAAAAATCTCTTACAGCTCAACAATAAAAAGGTAAATAATCTGAGTAAAAAGTGAGCAAAGGATTTGAATAGACATTTCTTAAAAGAAGATACACAAATGGCTAATAAGCCTATGAAAATATATATAACATTAAATCTTTTGGGAAATGAAAATCATAACCATGGTTTTCATGATTATGATACCACCTCACACCTATTAGGATGGTTATCATTAAAAAGATGAGCAATAACACGTGTTGGTAAAGATGTGGAGAAATTAGAACTCTCATACTTTTACTGGGATTGTAAAATTCTGCAGCTGATTGAAAAACAGTTTTGTTGTTCCTCAGTTAAAGTTATCATATGCCTCAGCAATTTAACTCATAGGTTTATACCCAAGATAAATAAAAGCATATGTTCACACAAAACCTAGTAAATGAATGTTCATAGCAACTTTATTCATGCTAGCCCAAAGTGGAAGCAACCCCATGTCCATTAATGGATGAATGGATAAATGAAATGTGATATATCTATACAATGAAATATTCAGCCATAAAAAGGCACAAATAACTCATGCATCCTACAACATGGATGAATTTTGAAAATCTATACCAAGTGAAGGAAGACAAAAAAGGCCACATGTTATATTATTCCATTTATATGAATTGTCCATAATAGGCAAATCTATAAAGACAAAAAGTAGACTAGTGATTTCCAGGTACTGGGGTGGGGGAGATGACAGAGGGGTAGAGATTTCTTTTTAATGAAAATTTTTCTGAAATTAAACAGCAGTGATAGTTGTACAACTCTCTTGTATATATTAAGGACCACTGAGTTGTATAGTTTAAGAGAGTACATTTATTATTTATCCTATTAAAATTTAAATCCTAAGAATACATTTTTAGCACTGAGAAGTTATTTTTTATTTCCCTGAATCCTTGGGATTGCAGAGAAGGGTAAGACAGTAGATTTGGAGAAAGGATGAAATGTGGTTAGCTAATAATACATTTGGGAGAAGTAGCAGCAATCATCCATGCAGTTTCTGTTCCCTCTATGGAATCGCTATGTATGCCATAGAATTATGACCACAACATGAAGGCCTATCAGATGAGGTTTTGATATCATTTGGAAGACACTGCTATACTGGCTAAAGCTGACTATGGTATAGGTTATGTGATCTGAGTGAGTTGGGAAATGTGGAAAGAGCACTAGGGGCTGAGTACAAACGTGTGTTTATGATAGAGTGATCAACCATTCTGGTTTGTCTGTGACTGTCTTATTTTAGTATGCAAAGTCTCATGTCCCAGGAAAACCCTTAGTCCAGGGAAAACTGAAATTGTTGGTCCCCTAGTTAGTAGCAATAAAGGTCACTCATCTGTTATTTACTAAGGGCTTGCTATGTGACCGGGATTATGCTAAGCTCTCTTGATGCATTATCTTTTTCAATCCTCATAGCCAGCTTCTGAGATAATGACTGAGGTTATGTTTTCTGCCCTAAGTCACATAAGTTTAAGCAGAAGAGCTGAGGTCCCAATCTAGTTCTATAGGATCAGAATCTTCATTCTTAAACACACATTCCATTCAGAGAGTTTGAGCCAAAATAAGTAGTGAATTTTTCTTAAAAAAATTACCTCTAAAGGGTGATTTAGGTTTGCAAATGTGTTTTATATCCACTATCACATTCATTCTGCCCAAGAACCCTTTGAGTTATTCATTCATTCAAAATGTACTTATTAAGGTCTTACTTGGTGCAGATACTGTGTTAAGTGCTAGGAATTAATCAGAAACCTGCCTTTTGACTTCATGGAGCTTATGTTGGGTGATAGACCAAAAATAAAGAAACAAAATTAAAATATATGGTCATTATGACAAGTATTACAAAGGAAATATGAATAGATTAACATAAAAATATCAGAAGTGAATATATTTTAGATAGAATGGTCAGGAAATCCATCTGTGGGAAGATATATTTAGACTGAAACCCAAATAATGAAGAAGAATTAGTCCTGTGAAGAGCATGGGAAAACATTGTTGTAGGAGGAGAGAGATTGCCCAAAGTTTCTGAAGCAGGAAAGAGCTTTGTAGGTTTGAAAATATCGAAAAAGAAGAGTTAATGTGGATGGAGCATATGTAGCAAGTGAAGCACTAAATATCATTCCAGATTTATAGATGAGAACTTGAGGTTTGGAAGCGTTATGAGACTTCCAAATATCACTCAAACACAGGAACAGGATTCAACCCAAGGGCTTCTGACCTCGAGTGCTGAAACCTATTACTTTAGTCTTATCTTGAAAAAAGTAATGTTTCTTAACAGCTATGATTTACATTTTAGGAAAAGAACTTTTTTTTTTCATGGAATCCCGTATTGAAATTATTGTTTAAAATAGATAAAGGGAGGCTTCTAAAGTGGGAGATGAAATTTGAAGTCCCATTTATTTACTCCCTGTCCCCCTATTCCCTCAGGGTCGGACAGTGGAACTGAGATTTCAATGACTTTCTTTTTTTTTCTTTTTAGTTTACAAAATCACATTTTGAGGAATTCACAAACATTTTGCAAAACAGTAAATAGTTGATTGCAGTCAGTTACATATTAAATTCTCAAAAGAGGGTTCTGTTTTCGGTTTCATGTTTTCATTTACATATTAACGAAACAGTACACTCAGGAATTAGGATAAATAATGTTATTAGAAGCACATAATGGGCTGACTCTTATGGAGCATATGTGTTTCTGTTGTGTAAACTTCTTTTGATAATGACTGCACTGAAGGACCTAAAACAAAACTCACAAGTCAAACTTTGTATCCTGCAATTATCTCTTAATGGCTTCTAATGTAAGTGTTCTGGTGTTCTACTTTATGTAGAGAGGAGATAATGATAAATTATCTTTCAAACCTCAAACATCAAAACCATATTTTCTTAAATTCAGCAGCCAGAGCCTTTGAGGTTGCTGGAGTTTCTATCTTGCGGGGCAACCTAGTCTATACAGCCAGATCCTTGGTTGTGTAATGCATATCTGTAATTTGTTAGAAAAATAAAAAGAAACCATTCTGAGAAATGAGAAAAATGACTATAACTATTGTCTGGGAATTACTGTAAGCACTGTCCAGGTTCCTCTGGAATCATTTTGGTTCATCAAATTCCCCCTTTTAATTGTGGTGCCTGGAAAAGGATGCGTTTTGTGGTCCCACTCTAGCATCGAGTGTACTTTAGTCCTCTGGGGATTAGGATTCTGGAATAATAAGAAGCTAGCAGGTTTATGTTTTCCTAAATCTTCCCATTTTATTTTCCTTTGTTTCAGTATCACCAGAGTTGGAGGACCTTGAATATTAAAATGATTTTTCTATGGATGGGAGGAGGCTTGGAAAGTTTGTAATTATTATATAACGAGATTAGGAATGAGCTGCCACAGTCTCCTACTCCAGTGATTCAGATTACAGTGTGTCCGTTTATCCAGTATATCAGGCTATAAGACTTCACTGCCTCTCATCACAGCAGTGTTTCCTGAACTTCAGCAACTTGGTTTGTGATTCCTTTCAAATTCATGTGTCATTTTTCTTTACAAATATTTTGCTTTAAATTGGCTCACTTTTTAAATTTACCTACCAATCTTAGATTTGTCCTAAATGTGAATGTCCATGATATCTTGGGTTTGAAGTTGTAAATGTATTTTTTCTAACAGATGAAAGAACAGCTGTAATTATTGAAATGAAAGTGATTCATTGGCATATTAACTAAAATTATTATTAATGCTATCAGAAGGTACTCAACTCACTCTTTGGAGAAACAGTGTATGTCTCTTATCTCCTCTTTCAGTGATTTAACCTACATGATATAGACTTGGAAAGATTTTACCAAAGACTAGATGCTTTACTGGGCTTTTAAGAGATGCAAATGACCTTTAAAATTGAATATGTATATGGAAAGAAGGATGTTTAATTAGAGGGAGTTGTATGCACCAAGACACAAAACTAGAATAGCATGAACTCCAAAATAGTTTAACTATTAAGGAAGTTATACTTTTAGGTAGAAAGAGGCTGGATTAAGTTGGGGGGTATTGTAAAACATGCAAAAAATGTATCCTGAGAATACTTAGAGTCATTGTTTTAAATAAGAAGAAGTCTCAATCAGATTTGCATTTTAGAAAGTCCATTCTCAAGGTTATAGAGATTAGAGCAGGGGTTAGCAAACTATTTCTGTTAAGAGCCAGGTAGTAAATGTTTTATAATTTTTAGGTCATTTGGCCTCTATGGCAACAACCCAACTCTGTACCAGCTTGAAAATGGCCATAGATAATATATAAACAAAGTGTGCCCGTGTTCCAAGAAAACTCTATTTTCAAAAACAGGTGGCTATAATTTGCCAACTCCTGAATCAGACTAAATGCAAGGAAACCACCAGATGGTATCTAGAAGCACTAGATGCATATCACAACAATATGGGCAAGTAACGAGGAGGACTTAACCTAGGCAAAAGTATTGAAGTTAGAAAGAGGAAATAAAATACATTAAAAAACAAAAATTAGGAGCTTGAATTGCCAGTGGTATCTAAGGGAATGCAGGAGCAGTAAGAGTCAGAGATGAGTCCTGATTTTCTCAGGACCTGTTTTGACAGAGGTATTTAAATTGAACCATATGAAATTGCCATTATGTAGACTCAAAACAGTCAGATATTGGCAGTTTTATATGTTCAACCTTATAGAAATTCTGTAAGACTAAGATTAGAAAAATTATTCTTAGGCAGAAAGTGGAAAACTTACCTTAAAAGGACTGTCACCAAAAATATCTGAAATAAAAATGCCTAGAATAAAATATTAAATAAAATAATGCAGTGTTGAAATGTGTATAGCTAGCTAGCCCATTAAGTAATCACAGATAAATTAATAACCATGAAAGTCATGAAAAAATAAGTGGCTTCTTCACACAAACGGTTTATCTGGCCATGTCTTCTGGTTCCCAAACACTATTTCCTTCTTCTTCTTAATGTCCTACTGGGACATCTAATGTCTTACCTGGGAATACAAACTTATCCTGTTCCTAGGTTTAATGTTGACCTTAGGCGGGGGATATTTAAACTCAAGCATCATCCTCTGAGGCTCAGCAGTACCATCCATTGCTGAGCTGTTCAAACATCATGTAGTCTTATTTTAGAGAAAGGTTTCATTCTTCATAGTCATCTTGGTCATTTACTGACAGAAATCTTAGATACCTGCGTTTGTTTTCAGATTATTGCATCTCGAATGTACCCTTTTTCTAAATTCAACTGGCATACAAGGAAGCCTCTTTTGCTGGGGACCTCTGTGTCAAATCCATTTACCCAAACTATTGACACTCGATTTCACCTTCATATTTTATGTTTTACTTGAGAGCCTTGACTTCTTTCAGCTACTGCAGCTGAGCTTTCTCCTTGCCTCCTCATTCTACCTGCACCATTCAGCTAGCAGATTCAGTCTTACATGGGCTTACCTTATTGGTGCCATTTTGTTGGAGTTAATTAGAAAAAGTTGAGTCCTCTCTTGGAATTTGATAACATCTGGTGGTGTCCTAATAGTACGCCCTGCAAAAAACTGACACTGCTTTGCATAGAATGCATTTCTGTGTACAGGCTAACATAACAAAATACCAGTGTGTGTGAAGAGTATGATGGGAAATAATTAGGAAAAAGAGGGAGCAGAGCCAAAATTGATTATGAATTCAGAAGTCCAAATTATTAGTCAGATATTGAGTACAACTTTCATAGATCATTCCTTAAAATATTTAAATTCTGAAGCTATCTTTGGCAGAATTCTTGGAATATTAAAAACTGGATTAAACCACTGATAGTTACTCTATTTAAGATAGATACTTTTTCATCTCCGAGGAAAGTCTCAAAGTTTCAAAAATTACAACATCTAGAAAGAAGTTATTGTGAGCTTGTTACTTCCCCTGGAATATCAAATGTTTATTCTTTCCCCAAGTTTCTTTAACAAATGCTTACATGAAAAATAGCCAGTAGCCGAGATAACCAGGAAGAATGTTTCCATCTTTTCCATAAGGAACAAAGTGATTCATCCACCTGAGTATTTTCAGTCCAGAGTTTTCTAGCAAATTCCTAAAGGCTGAGTTCTCTTGCTGAATCAAAGACTATGGTTCTATTGTGAGAACCTCAGACCCCATTATGAAGTCACTTGGCAAGTGATCTATTTACATGTGGCACTTAGGGCAAAGTCACCAGTTGACTTAGTCTGCTCTGTGTTGCTATAACTGAATACCTGAGGTTGGGTTTTTAAGTTTATAAAGAAAGAGGTTTATTTAGCTGGCAGTTCTACAGGTTGGCAAGTTTAAGAGGCATGTGCTGGCATCTGCTCGACTGCTGATGAGAACCTCAGTCTGTTCACTCATGGTGGAAAATGGAAGGAGAATGAACTTGTGCAAAGGGATTACATGTTGAAGGAGAGAGCAAATGAGAGAAGTTGAGGAAGTCAGACTTCTAAATAACTAGCTTGAGGGAACTAATCCATTCCCAGGATATCTAGAATTCATCCATTCCTGAGGGAGGGCATTCATCTATTAATAAGGTATCCGCTCTAATGACCCAAACATTTCCCATTAGGCCATACCTCCCAATACCACCACAAAGGGGGTCAAATTTGAACATGAATTTTGGTGGGAACAAATCACATCAATACCATAGCATCAGGCCATCAAAGACCAAGAAGGCTTCCAGGGGAAAATACTTCATCCTTAACAGGCTGTAGAGCTGTGGTATGACAGCATGATTTAACATTGTTTTGTTTGATGGTTTATTATTCAGTTCCATGGAAGTGCATTCTGCTTTTTCTTGCAAGAAACAAATGTGAAAAAGATTAACTTAGTATGAGTAATTCTGGGGAAGGTTTTCAAAATTTACATGTTTGCCTTCTAATTCTGCTCTAGCAATCTCAAGATTCTTATTTGGTAGATCCAGAGAATGACTCAGACTGCGTATATATATGTATAGTCCTCCCTCAGTATCTGTAGGGAATTGGTTCTAGTACCCTGTAAATAACCAAAATCTGTGGATGCTCAAGTCTTTATATAAAGTGGGATAGTATTTGCATATAACCTTCACACATCCTCCTGTATATTTTAAATCATCTCTACAAGGTAGATTTGAACTTCATGGGTCCACTTATATGCAGGGTTTTTTTCCCAACAAATACAGTCAGCTCTCCATTTCTACAGATTCCACATCTGCAGTCAAACTTCAGCTGAAAGTATAGTATACAAGTCCTACTTGATATATACAGGTTCCACAGGACCAACTGTGAAACTTGAGTTTGAGCAGATTTTGGTATATACAGGTGTCCTTGAATCCCGAAGAATAATGAGGGATGACTGTACTTATACATAATACAATGTAAATGCTGTGTAAGTATTTGTCATGTTGAATTTTTTATTTGTACTTTTTCAATTGTTGTATTGTTGTTTTTGTGGTCTTCTAAAAGAATATTTGGTGTACAGTTAGTTGAACCCTGGGATCTGGAGGACTGCTTGTGTGTGTGTGTGTGTGTATGTATATGTCTATACATATACACATATATATCTATATATACATACACACACACATATATATGTATGTATGTATGTATTTGAATTGAGTAAGGAGATTCTGATTCACCTCTAATAAAGAAATGACAGATTAGGGGACCACAATTTTACACTAAAGAGCTAATTTTCTAGATCTTTTTCTCCCTTATTCCCTAAAGGCATTTGTTCTGTCAGAGCAAACTCTTTTTCCCTTGTTATCATACTCATTCCTACCTCCCTAGATGTAGCACCTACTATCTTGTATTTAACATAAAACATATTAAATAAATAAAAAGAGTATCCATGGAAACTCAAGGCCATTATGTACAATTTTTGGTGTAATACCTGGCCTAACAAGGCAAGGACCTGGAGATCTTATAAAATCAGTGATTCTTTTTGTTGTTGTTGTTTTAAGTTCTAGGGTACATGTGCACAACATGCAGATTTGTTACATATGTATATATGTGCTATGGTGGTGTGCTGCACCCATTAACGCGTCAGCACCCATCAACTCATCATATACATCAGGTATAACTCCCAATGGCATCCCTCCCCCCTCCCCACTTCCCACAGTAGGCCCCAGTGTGTGATGTTCCCCTTCCCGTGTCCAAGTGATCTCGTTCAGTTCCCACCTATGAGTGAGAACATGCGGTGTTTGGTTTTCTGTTCTTGCAAGTTTGCTGAGAATGATGGTTTCCAGCTGCATCCATGTCCCTACAAAGGACACGAACTCATCCTTTTTTTATGGCTGCATAGTATTCCACAGTGTATATGTGCCACATTTTCTTAATCCAGTCTGTCACTGATGGACATTTGGGTTGATTCCAAGTCTTTGCTATTGTGAATAGTGCCACAATAAACATACGTGTGCATGTGTCTTTATAGCAGCATGGAAAATCAGTGATTCTATACTGAAGATTGTGTTGTGACCAGATGCTGTGGGGCTTAGTTCATATTGTTACCAAATCAAAGACACGAGAAAATGAGGTCTAACTCTTAAGGAAGTAAGTCTTAAAAAAATGAATGATTTTCAGATTTCCTAGGGATACCAGGTTCCTCTCAAAGTGCTGGTGTAACTGCACCAGACCAATTTGGCTCAGCTTTTATGTAACAAAGTTGTGAGCTGTTTTTCAGTTGCTATGAATCCCCAGGTTGAAGTGAGCATGTCCATATGAACCAAGGGTGTAACCACAAGCAGAACCTAAGTGCTTGGACTGAGGAGTGGGAACTGAATTAAAAAGTGAACACTGCATGGTAGGATCCAGGATCCATCAGATCATTGCCTACTGGCATCACCTCATTGCAAGGTGTAATCAGATCACACCTCATTACCCTATACTTATAAAACTCAACCCAGCCCCCAGCTTGGCAAGACAGATTTGATCATTTTTCTTCTCTCCTCTTGCCAGTTAAGTCGCAATAAACCTTTCTTGCTGCGAAATCCTGGCACTTTGGTGTTTGGCTTTCTGTTGCACATGGGCAAAGGGACCCAGTTTGGTTCATTAATAGGAGAGTTTGAATAACAAAAATGAAATATCTTAGAACAGAAAAGTACTCTATAGAGCAATGGAGTAAAAAGAAAGATTGAGCCAAAAGGCCTGGGCTGTCTTTCTGTGTCTGTCAGTACTTAGTAGAATGTTAAATTCTGCCTCATTTTGGGGCATGTTTTCTTACCTGTGAAATAAATAGCTATCCCAAAGGATCCTAAGGGTTTTTTTAAAAAATTCTAAGGCATAATGTCTAGACCAGTTAGGAAAATGCTGTCCTGTCAAACCAAATTTGGGGTGAGTTCCAAATGCTACACTTGGAGTGAAGCTCTAGGGAGATCAAGATGTTGATGGATCTGGATACCAAGTCTCATGAATGGATAAAAGAACTGGGATAATTTACTATGGAGAGGTAAAGATTTAGGAAGACATGAGGTGTCTTTCAGCTCCTTTGGGCCTTCAAGTAGAATAAAAAGCTCATTTTTGGTCTCCAGACACAGATTAGGACAAATAGCTAACATTTACATTATTTCTCATAAAAACTCTGTTAGTAGGTACTATTAATATAAGTATCTCCAATACGCAGATGAGAAGATTGAGGCAAAAATGGTTAAATTGTTCCCTCAAGGCCACAGTGATAACGAGTGTTACCGGTGGAATTCAAACCTAGGAAATCTGACTCCAGAGCTTGCCAACTTTACTATATTATTTAGCATTTTGGTTCAACATAAAGAGTTTGTTGAATATAAGGACTATTCTATTTATCATTGCATCTTGGGCTCTTAGCCCAATGCCTGACACATTATATGGGTTAAAAGATTAAGTGAATAAGCAATTGTCTCAAACTCCTGGCCTCAAGCAATCCTCCCACCTACCCTTTCAAGTAGCTGAGATTATAGGCGCAAGCCACGGTGTCTTGAAGGAACGATTTTCTGAACACTCAAGATGCCTAACAATGAAAACAAGCTGCCTTATGGAGGCCTTAATACCTCGTCTTCAGGGCTGTTGAGACAGAAGGAAAAGGTGAATGATGATCTCTCAAACATGGGGAATGAGATTTCTTTATGAGTGAGAAGTTGAAGGAGAAGATGTTTACATAGTCTTTTTTTAGACGCTGTGATTCTGTGATTCAATGATTTCTCAATAGTCATAGAAATGAATTTCCAAAATTCCCTCCAGCTGAAAAGTATACTCACCCATCTGTGAGATGACAGTATCTCTAAACTTTGTGGACAGAAGGTATTTAAGGGACTGCTGTTGCCTTGGGAAGAGTAATGACAATGGTGGAAGGGAGATATACACTGAAGACAGAGGCAGAGGCAAAGGCAAAGGCAAAGACAAAGGGACAGGAGTCAAGTGCTACTCTCTTGCGTTGAGGTGACCAAGGTGGTAAGGTGGATTCAAAAGAGATGACCTGGTAATGTCAGCCAAATCCCTATACTCACATTATATTCAAGCAAGATATTTCATGTTGATTATTAAATTACCTTTTAGTAATTCAAGGTGGTAAAACACATGCTAGAAATACTGTGTCTCTCAGTATCCATGGGGAATTGGCTCCAGGATTCCCCACAGATACCAAAATCACAGATTACCAAGTCCCTTATATAAAATGGTATAATATTTGCACATAATCTATACACATCTTCCCATATACTTTAAAACATCTCTAGATTACTTATAATACCTAATACATTGTAAATGCAATGTAAATATTATACTATATTGTTGAAGGAATAAAAACAAAAGAATCGTACATGTTTAGTACAGATACGATCATCTTTTATTTTTCCAAATATTTTTGATATGCAATTGATTGAATCCATGGATGTGGAACCCATGGATATAAAGGGCCAACTATATTTGCTGACCTATGAGAAGGCTTCATATAGAAAAAGAATGGTTAGAACCAGAAAACAGATATAGGGATACATAACCTCAAATCCCTCAGGAATACCCCCTATTCTGCTGATCTGGAGAGCTTCTTCAAATCAACAGCCATCACAAATGTAGATTCACCTTCATAAAATAACTAATGAAAATGTCTTTCAATGTGTTATAGGGTCCATAGTAATCAGTTTTATCCAAATACTACCTGTGTTCCTGTATCACCTAATGGTTTAGCAAGCATATTCTAATAACAATGCCAACAATAACAACAACATAAACAACATCACGTACATAATTTGAAATTGTTATAGTTTCTAGGTACTTTCCTTCCATATCTGTTAATCTTCATAATAGTTTTGAAAAGTAAGTATCACTAATACCACTTTTACATCTATGCAAGAGAGTCTCCTTTGCCCTAGACCCCTGTTTTAAAGACCTGTTTTAAAGGCCTCCCTCCAGGTCTTCTCCATCCATGCCTCTCTCCAAAGGGCTTGGAGCTTGTAGGTCAAGGACATCTGCCCAGCGCAAAACTTTTAATCCCCTTCTTGTTTATACCTTGGAATCCTAAACTTTTGAATTCACTTCCTAAGCAAACTTTAACCTGCTTACAGGGCCTATGTGAACTTCTTCTTCAGGTCATCTCCCTCAAGGCAGACTACATTTCTGATATGCACCTTCTTTACTCCAAAGTATGACCTAAGGGTGAATATTTGCAGTAGTTTGGATGAAGATTGGACATGCAGGCTTTGGTATGCAGGACCATGTTCACACTGCTCTTATGAGGCATAACAGAACTGGGTTGGATAGAGACCAGTGGCAGACCAGGAGAGAGACTGATGCTCTGTGGCTAACTTCTCTCATGCTGCTAGATTCCCACAGGAAATTCTTAAGGAATTTGAGAATCTTAAGTTTGAGTCTGAGCTTTCATGTTGTAATGAAGATATATTTGCCAAGATATAAGAATAGAATTGTATTTAAACATGTGTAAGCTATAAATTTTAAATAGTTTCTAAATACATTGTAGATATAGAATGCAAGAGCTTCCATTTTAATTCTTGCCTGGAGCCCAGCACCTGTTAGGGATGGACCTGAGTATTACTGTCACTAAAAGTGTGTTAAAAATTCTGAGATAAGTAACAAGTAACTTACTTATGATCATAAAGTGAGATTAAAATTTTTTTAAATGCTCTATTGAAATATGATTGACATAAATATCTGTATATATTTAGCGATAGAATTTAGTGTATTTGAAGATAAGTATATACTTCTGAAACCATCATAACAATTAATGCAATAAATTTATCCAGTATCTCCAAAAATTTCCTTCTGCCTCCTTTTACTGTGTGCTTTGTTTTCTTTTGTTTTTCCTTTTCTGGTAAAAGTGCTTAAAATAAAAATCTATCCTCTTAGCAAAATTTTAAACATAAAATACAGTATTGTTAACCACAGGCCCTGTATTGTAGGGTAGATCTTTAAAACTGGAACTTTGTACCCTTTGATCAACATCTCCTCATTTCCTTCTCCTTCCATTCCCTGACAACAACCATTATACTCTCTGCTTCTATGAGTTTGACTATTTTAGTTTCTACATATAAGTGAGATCATGTGATATTTTGTGTTTCTGTGTCTGGCTTATTTTAATTAGCCCAATGTCTGCCAGATCATCCATGTTATTGCAAATGGCAGCATTTCCTTCTTTTCTAAAAGACTGAATGATATTTCATTATACATGTGGTATGTAGCACATTTAAAAAAATCATTCATTTATCGATGTCTAATAGAACAGAGTAGAGAGCCCAGAAATAAACCCACACATATATAGTCAGTTGATCTTTGACAAGGATGACAAGGATACACAATGGGGAAAAGATAATGCTCTCAATAAACGATGTAGGGAAAATTATATATCAACATGCAAAGAATAGAATTGGACCCTTATGTCACACCATGTACACAAGTCAATTTGAAAATAGATTAAAAAGTTAAATGTTAGACAGAACGATAAAACTCTTAGAAGAAAACATAGGGAAATAGCTTATAGCCATTGGATTAGGCAATGATTGATTGGAAATGGTACTAAAAGCACAGATAACAAAAAGGAAAATAGACAAGTGGAATTAAATAAAATTAAAAGACTGCTACATGGCAAAGGAAACAACAAATTTAAAGGTGACCTACATGATAGGAAAAAAATATTTGCATACTATATATCTAATAAGGAATAAATTCCAAAATATGTGAGAAACTCCTATAACTCAATAGCAAAAAACCTAATAACCTGTTTAAAGATGGGAAAAATAACCTGAATAGGCATTTTTTTCCAAAGAGGAACAACTGGCCCACGGGTATATGAAAAGGTACTCAACATAACTAATTATCAGAGAAATACAAATCAAAACCACAATGAGATATCATCTCACACCTGTTAGGATGGCTATTATCGGTTAAAAAAAAAAAAAAAAAAAAAAGAAAAGAAAAGATAAGTGTTAGAAAGGATGTGCAAAAGTTGGAACTTTTGTATGTGGTTAGTGGGAATGGAAATTGGTGCATATGCTTTAGGGGATTTCTCAAAAAATTAAAAATAGGAGTACTATTTGATCTAGCTATCTCACTTCTGGATATATAACTAAAGAAACTGAAATCTGGATCTCAGAGGTATATCTACGCTCCCATGTTCATTGCAGTATTATTTGCAATAGCCAAGATATGAAAACTACCTAGCTTTTATTTTTTAGTAGTCCTGCCTAACTTCTGGAGACCTCATCTTATTAAATACCCTAATAACTTTTTTTTTTTTTTTTTTTTTTTGCCTGTGGAGAAATCAAGTAACAGTTATACTCTCAGGTTTTTTTTGTTTTGTTTTGTTTTTGTTTTTTCGGCAACTCACTAACATTTATTTCTTTAACCCCATCATCAAGTTTTTAGGAACCCATTGTGGAAGGAGGATGAACTGTTCTATCAGGCTATTGAATACATGGCTGAGTTCAGTGATATCCTGTCGTGATTTCAGAGTGTGTCTTCTAGAATAATCTTTACATTTGTTCAACACGTGTTTATTAAATGTGACCTCTAAGTGTGTTTACATTCTATGTTAGGCCTCGGGAGCAGGAGATGATTTAGATGTGATTCCACTTATCAAGAGGTCCATACTCCAGTGGTGGAGTTTTGCTTATCAGCAGACAATTACATTTCATTGTGGCAAATAACAGAAAAATATATATCATGTAGTGTAGTAGTAGTATCAAAAATTGAGACAGCAGGGGGGCGGAGCAAGATGGCCGAATAGGAACAGCTCCAGTCTCCAACTCCCAGCGCAAGCGACACAGAAGACCAGTGATTTCTGCATTTTCAACTGAGGTACTGGGTTCATCTCACTGGGGAGTGCCGGACGATCGGTGCTGGTCAGCTGCTGCAGCCCGACCAGCGAGAGCTGAAGCAGGGCGAGGCATTGCCTCACCTGGGAAGCGCAAGGGGGAAGGGAATCCCTTTTCCTAGCCAGGGGAACTGAGACACACAACACCTGGAAAATCGGGTAACTCCCACCCCAATACTGCGCTTTAAGCAAACAGGCACACCAGGAGATCATATCCCACACCTGGCCGGGAGGGTCCCACACCCACCGAGCCTCCCTCATTGCTAGCACAGCAGTCTGTGATCTACCAGCAAGGCAGCAGCGAGGCTGGGGAAGGGGCGCCCGCCATTGCTGAGGCTTAAGTAGGTAAACAAAGCTGCTGGGAAGCTCGAACTGGGTGGAGCTCACAGCAGCTCAAGGAAACCTGCCTGTCTCTGTAGACTCCACCTCTGGGGACAGGGCAATAACAAACGCAGCCGAAACCTCTGCAGACGCAAACGACTCTGTCTGACAGCTTTGAAGAGAGCAGTGGATCTCCCAACACGGAGGTTGAGATCTGAGAAGGGACAGACTCCCTGCTCAAGTGGGTCCCTGACCCCTGAGTAGCCTAACTGGGAGACATCCCCCACTAGGGGCAGTCTGACACTGGACACCCCACAGGGTGGAGTACACCCCTGAGAGGAAGCTTCCAAAGCAAGAATCAGACAGGTACACTCGCTGTTCAGAAATATTCTATCTTCTGCAGCCTCTGCTGCTGATACCCAGGCAAACAGGGTCTGGAGTGGACCTCAAGCAATCTCCAACAGACCTACAGCTGAGGGTCCTGACTGTTAGAAGGAAAACTATCAAACAGGAAGGACACCTACACCAAAACCCCATCAGTACATCACCATCATCAAAGACCAGAGGCAGATAAAACCACAAAGATGGGGAAAAAGCAGGGCAGAAAAGCTGGAAATTCAAAAAATAAGAGCGCATCTCCCCTGGCAAAGGAACGCAGCTCATCGCCAGCAACGGATCAAAGCTGGACGGAGAATGACTTTGACGAGATGAGAGAAGAAGGCTTCAGTACATCAAATTTCTCAGAGCTAAAGGAGGAATTACGTACCCAGCGCAAAGAAACTAAAAATCTTGAAAAAAAAGTGGAAGAATTGATGGCTAGAGTAATTAATGCAGAGAAGGTCATAAACGAAATGAAAG
This sequence comes from Macaca fascicularis, assembly GCF_037993035.2. Classification (NCBI taxonomy): domain Eukaryota; kingdom Metazoa; phylum Chordata; class Mammalia; order Primates; family Cercopithecidae; genus Macaca; species Macaca fascicularis. The sequence continues at coordinate 155,249,616 of NC_088380.1, read as the reverse complement.
AGATGAAAACCATGACACGAGAAATACGTGACAAATGCACAAGCTTCAGTAACCAACTCGATCAACTGGAAGAAAGAGTATCTGCAATTGAGGATCAAATGAATGAAATGAAGCGAGAAGAGAAACCAAAAGAAAAAAGAAGAAAAAGAAATGAACAAAGCCTGCAAGAAGTATGGGATTATGTAAAAAGACCAAATCTACGTCTGATTGGGGCGCCTGAAAGTGAGGGGGAAAATGGAACCAAGTTGGAAAACACTCTTCAGGATATCATCCAGGAGAACTTCCCCAACCCAGTAGGGCAGGCCAACATTCAAATCCAGGAAATACAGAGAACTCCACAAAGATACTCCTCGAGAAGACCAACTCCAAGACACATAATTGCCAGATTCACCAAAGTTGAAATGAAGGAAAAAATCTTAAGGGCAGCCAGAGAGAAAGGTCGGGTTACCCACAAAGGGAAGCCCATCAGACTAACAGCAGATCTCTCGGCAGAAACTCTCCAAGCCAGAAGAGAGTGGGGGCCAATATTCAACATTCTTAAAGAAAAGAATTTTAAACCCAGAATTTCATATCCAGCCAAACTAAGTTTCATAAGTGAAGGAGAAATAAAATCCTTTACAGATAAGCAAATGCTTAGAGATTTTGTCACCACTAGGCCTGCCTTACAAGAGACCCTGAAGGAAGCACTAAACATGGAAAGGAACAACCGGTACCAGCCATTGCAAAAACATGCCAAAATGTAAAGACCATCGAGGCTAGGAAGAAACTGCATCAACTAACGAGCAAAATAACCAGTTAATATCATAATGGCAGGATCAAGTTCACACATAACAATCTTAACCTTAAATGTAAATGGACTAAATGCTCCAATTAAAAGACACAGACTGGCAAACTGGATAAAGAGTCAAGACCCATCAGTCTGCTGTATTCAGGAGACCCATCTCACACGCAGAGACACACATAGGCTCAAAATAAAGGGATGGAGGAAGATTTACCAAGCAAATGGAGAACAAAAAAAAGCGGGGGTTGCAATACTAGTCTCTGATAAAACAGACTTTAAACCATCAAAGATCAAAAGAGACAAAGAAGGCCATTACATAATGGTAAAGGGATCAATTCAACAGGAAGAGCTAACTATCCTAAATATATATGCACCCAATACAGGAGCACCCAGATTCATAAAGCAAGTCCTTAGAGACTTACAAAGAGACTTAGACTCCCATACAATAATAATGGGAGACTTCAACACTCCACTGTCAACATTAGACAGATCAACGAGACAGAAAGTTAACAAGGATATCCAGGAATTGAACTCATCTCTGCAGCAAGCAGACCTAATAGACATCTATAGAACTCTCCACCCCAAATCAACAGAATATACATTCTTCTCAGCACCACATCGTACTTACTCCAAAATTGACCACGTAATTGGAAGTAAAGCACTCCTCAGCAAATGTACAAGAACAGAAATTATAACAAACTGTCTCTCAGACCACAGTGCAATCAAACTAGAACTCAGGACTAAGAAACTCAATCAAAACCACTCAACTACATGGAAACTGAACAACCTGCTCCTGAATGACTACTGGGTACATAATGAAATGAAGGCAGAAATAAAGATGTTCTTTGAAACCAATGAGAACAAAGATACAACATACCAGAATCTCTGGGACACATTTAAAGCAGTGTGTAGAGGGAAATTTATAGCACTAAATGCCCACAAGAGAAAGCAGGAAAGATCTAAAATTGACACTCTAACATCGCAATTAAAAGAACTAGAGAAGCAAGAGCAAACACATTCGAAAGCTAGCAGAAGGCAAGAAATAACTAAGATCAGAGCAGAACTGAAGGAGATAGAGACACAAAAAACTCTCCAAAAAATCAATGAATCCAGGAGTTGGTTTTTTGAAAAGATCAACAAAATTGACAGACCACTAGCAAGACTAATAAAGAAGAAAAGAGAGAAGAATCAAATCGACGCAATTAAAAATGATAAAGGGGATATCACCACCGACCCCACAGAAATACAAACTACCATCAGACAATACTATAAACACCTCTACGCAAATAAACTAGAAAATCTAGAAGAAATGGGTAATTTCCTGGACACTTACACTCTTCCAAGACTAAACCAGGAAGAAGTTGAATCCCTGAATAGACCAATAGCAGGCTCTGAAATTGAGGCAATAATTAATAGCCTACCAACCAAAAAAAGTCCAGGACCAGATGGATTCCCAGCTGAATTCTACCAGAGGTACAAGGAGGAGTTGGTACCATTCCTTCTGAAACTATTCCAATCAATAGAAAAAGAGGGAATCCTCCCTAACTCATTTTATGAGGCCAACATCATCCTGATACCAAAGCCTGGCAGAGACACAACAAAAAAAGAGAATTTTAGACCAATATCCCTGATGAACATCGATGCAAAAATCCTCAATAAAATACTGGCAAACTGGATTCAGCAACACATCAAAAAGCTTATCCACCATGATCAAGTGGGCTTCATCCCTGGGATGCAAGGCTGGTTCAACATTCGCAAATCAATAAACATAATCCAGCATATAAACAGAACCAAAGACAAGAACCACATGATTATCTCAATAGATGCAGAAAATGCTTTTGACAAAATTCAACAGCCCTTCATGCTAAAGACGCTCAATATATTCGGTATTGATGGAACGTACCTCAAAATAATAAGAGCTATTTATGACAAACCCACAGCCAATATCCTACTGAATGGGCAAAAACTGGAAAAATTCCCTTTGAAAACTGGCACAAGACAGGGATGCCCTCTCTCACCACTCCTATTCAACATAGTGTTGGAAGTTCTGGCTAGGGCAATTAGGCAAAAGAAGAAATCAAGGGTATTCAGTTAGGAAAAGAAGTCGTCAAATTGTCCCTGTTTGGAGATGACATGATTGTATATTTAGAAAACCCCATTGTCTCAGCCCAAAATCTCCTGAAGCTGATAAGCAACTTCAGCAAAGTCTCAGGATACAAAATTAATGTGCAAAAATCACAAGCATTCTTATACACCAGTAACAGACAAACAGAGAGCCAAATCATGAATGAACTTCCATTCACAATTGCTTCAAAGAGAATAAAATACCTAGGAATACAACTTACAAGGGATGTAAAGGACCTCTTCAAGGAGAACTACAAACCACTGCTCAGTGAAATAAAAGAGGACACAAACAAATGGAAGAACATACCATGCTCATGGATAGGAAGAGTCAATATCGTGAAAATGGCCATACTGCTCAAGGTAATTTATAGATTCAATGCCATCCCCATCAAGCTACCAATGAGTTTCTTCACAGAATTGGAAAAAACTGCTTTAAAGTTCATATGGAACCAAAAAAGAGCCCGCATCTCCAAGACAATCCTAAGTCAAAAGAACAAAGCTGGAGGCATCACGCTACCTGACTTCAAACTATACTACAAGGCTACAGTAACCAAAACAGCATGGTACTGGTACCAAAACAGAGATATAGACCAATGGAACAGAACAGAGTCCTCAGAAATAATACCACACATCTACAGCCATCTGATCTTTGACAAACCTGAGAGAAACAAGAAATGGGGAAAGGATTCCCTATTTAATAAATGGTGCTGGGAAAATTGGCTAGCCATAAGTAGTAAGCTGAAACTGGATCCTTTCCTTACTCCTTATACGAAAATTAATTCAAGCTGGATTAGAGACTTAAATGTTAGACCTAATACCATAAAAATCCTAGAGGAAAACCTAGGTAGTACCATTCAGGACATAGGCATGGGCAAAGACTTCATGTCTAAAACACCAAAAGCAACGGCAGCAAAAGCCAAAATTGACAAATGGGATCTCATTAAACTAAAGAGCTTCTGCACAGCAAAAGAAACTACCATCAGAGTGAACAGGCAACCTACAGAATGGGAGAAAATTTTTGCAATCTACTCATCTGACAAAGGGCTAATATCCAGAACCTACAAAGAACTCAAACAAATTTACAAGAAAAAAACAAACAACCCCATCAAAAAGTGGGCAAAGGATATGAACAGACATTTCTCAAAAGAAGACATTCATACAGCCAACAGACACATGAAAAAATGCTCATCATCACTGGCCATCAGAGAAATGCAAATCAAAACCACAATGAGATACCATCTCACACCAGTTAGAATGGCGATCATTAAAAAGTCAGGAAACAACAGGTGCTGGAGAGGATGTGGAGAAATAGGAACACTTTTACACTGTTGGTGGGATTGTAAACTAGTTCAACCATTATGGAAAACAGTATGGCGATTCCTCAAGGATCTAGAACTAGATGTACCATATGACCCAGCCATCCCATTACTGGGTATATACCCAAAGGATTATAAATTATGCTGCTATAAAGACACATGCACACGTATGTTTATTGCAGCACTATTCACAATAGCAAAGACTTGGAATCAACCCAAATGTCCATCAGTGACAGATTGGATTAAGAAAATGTGGCACATATACACCATGGAATACTATGCAGCCATCAAAAAGGATGAGTTTGTGTCCTTTGTAGGGACATGGATGCAGCTGGAAACCATCATTCTTAGCAAAGTATCACAAGAACAGAAAACCAAACACCGCATGTTCTCACTCATAGGTGGGAACTGAACAATGAGATCACTTGGACTCAGGAAGGGGAACATCACACACCGGGGCCTATCATGGGGAGGGGGGAGGGGGGAGGGATTGCATTGGGAGTTATACCTGATGTAAATGACGAGTTGATGGGTGCAGCACAGCAACATGGCACAAGTATACATATGTAACAAACCTGCACGTTATGCACATGTACCCTACAACTTAAAGTATAATAATAATAAATAAATTAAAAAAAAAAAAAGTGAACAAAAAAGTTTCACAAAAAAAAAAAAATTGAGACAGCAAATATCGTTGGAGGAGAGTGAGTGGATAAATCATCAAAGAAGAGGTTCTAGCTGAAGGATGGGGAAGCAGTCTTTAGTCACATTTGCAGGGTAAGACCTGTGTCTTCCAAAAGCATTCTCCCAGTGTCCCTAGCTAGTGATCGCTTCATCCTCTGATCGCCTGTAATATGTAAAACCTGTTATTTTGTATTTTTCCTCTGGATTTTGGTATTATTTATTTGTTTTTGCAAATGACCTGTCTCCCAGATGCAAGTTCCATAAAGTCAGGAAACTTTTTTCTGTTTCTTTGAGCTCCTAAAGAGTAGCCATTGGAAATTTTCAAGTAAGAAATAACACAATGAAAATGCTGCTCAGGCTCAATTATTGTTCATTCAAAAGTATTGATTGATTGGCAATTAAATGTAAGGAATTGTATTTAGGTTATATCTTCCAAGTACATCATATCTTCTCAACTACAAAGAAAACTCAGTAAGGGCAGAAATAATGTTGATACTGTTCGTTGTTTTATCCCCAGATGTCAACACAATACCATGCATTTAGGAATTCAATGATTTTTGTTTGATGAGTAATATGTGCAAGAGTTTTAAGGATGATTAAGACACCTTCCTTGGTCTCCAAAAGTTACGTATCTAAATAGGGGTGTAAGACAAATTTCAGACCTGGTGTTAGGGATCAAAAATTTTAAAAAGTAGTGGAAAGATTAAAAAAAAAAAAATGACCCAATGGAACATGCATGCAGACCAGTCCACTTGGGTGAGTAGGAAGAGTCAGAATTCTAATCTAGAGCAGTTCTCTATGCCATACTTCAGGGGATGTCAGCTGCTGCTGGTAAAAGTACATTTTCTGGTTATCAGAAGTTGAGGCTTCAGTCTTCTTATTTATGAAACATTTTCCTTTATTTGTTTTTCAGGTTTCAGTAAAGAATCTACACAAGCAAGCAAACCATAGGGTTTATTTCCCTGGCCTGGGTTAGAAAAAAAAGTATGTTTTGGGCTTTTGAGCTGCTGATTCCCATGATTTGCCAAGAGGGAAATTTCTGGCAGAAAGAAGCTATTAGCCGTTACTTATGACTAAAGTAAATCCAAAAGATAGAATTCCATACCAAAATTTTTAGAACGAATTTCCTTAAGGTCCATTTTATTTAAAAATCAAGTTAAGCAATGTTTAAAATTAAGTGTTTTACTTCAAAAGAATTTCCTTTAGGTGCAGTTACTTAAAAAGCATCTTACTTAAAAAATAATTTTTAAGCCTTTTACTTAAAAAAATCATCCTTTTCTTGGAAAATGATTGCCTCTTTTGCTCAGAATGCACTGTAAGACATTTCAGAACCTCTTTACATTCCCATTTGTAAACACTTAAATGCATTAATACTTGCTTCATGAAAGGAAAGACAAATGCTAAATACTAAGCCTGTAAGCATTTTCTTAGCGTTACACTTCACCATTATGACTCAAAACACTCACGGCAACTTGTCAATTTTAATGGAAAGGATTGCAGCCCAGTAATATCTTAGTGACTGGTGTAATGTATTAAATAGAAATCTTTTTTAATTAATACCTTTTGTCATTATTTTTATTAATTTTTATTTTCAAGGTGATCAAAATAGCTTAAAAGCTTCCTTTTATTCTAGATTATTAGCATTTTCTCAAGGGGTAGGTAGAAGGTGAGAGGATCTGAATAAACTGCCAGATATATGTTATCCTGTTTTTCTTCACAAATATTATGTCTTGCAAATAATTAAAATGAAGGATGTGTACTTCCTCAGAGTTGACTGTAATTTTATTCATTTTTTTGATATGGTACTAATGTGTCTTTCGAGATGATCACTTCAAAACTTTAGACAATTTCAGTCTATATAATAAATCCTTCATATCCACTTTTGAGGCTTCTAGCACAACAAAAGTGTCTTAGGTTTAGCAAAAAGTTTAAACCATTTGCTAATTTTTAACATATAAGAATCAAAAATCTGAATTCTTTCTAGCTGTCAGAGCTGTTCAGGAATGTGTTGTGCAAACAGAGAAAGTGAGTTTCCTGTCACTAGAAGTATTTCATGTGGTCCAGTAGACAACTTGGTGGGCTTCTGGGGGAAATAAATGAAGCAGTAGATTTGATGAGAGGATATTTTATGATCCTCTGGCTCATCTTAGTAACCATCTTGTGCTGTGAGAAAAACAACCTAATTTTTATAAAACTGTACATCAGTAGAATACTACTCCTTAGAGGGACTATATGACACATTAAATTCTAAAAGAAATCTCTGAAATGAGATTTACTTGAAAACAAGTATAGGAAATAAGTCCTTTATATATTTAACTTTGGAGCAAAAATGTTAATTTTTGGAATAGATTTTTGTTTACAGGTTTGTAATCTTTTGTGTATTACCACTGTTAGTGACAGTTTCTTCTAAGAAAAGATTTTTATATTTTTAAATAATGTATATTAACTGTTCTGAGCTATGATTAATTTCAGGGATTTGGATTTTCCAATTAAATCTGCCAGACTGTAAGTACAAAAAATCATGTCTTATCTACCTCCTGTGAGATGAATGAAAGAGGCAAATCTCTGTGAATTGCTAACCTTCTCAAAGCTCTTGTTCTTTATAAAATGTGGATCTAATCACATCTATCTCATGTATTTGTAGTGAGGAATAATAAAAGCAATCAAACATGTTTAGGCTTGGTATAGTGTGTTATAAACAGCAAAGACTAAATTTTAGTCATTATATTTAGTTTTGTCTTAAGTTATCCACCCGGATGATTACAAAATTTCCATCAGTATCTTTTACTATCCCAGAGTACCTACTCTGAATTTCTAATCAATTGCTGAACATTGCTACTTGAGTATCTTGCAGTATCTGCAGAGTTAAGGTGTCCAAAATTTAACTCATCTTCCTCCCGTCAACCTGTTCCTACCACTTACTTATTCTTCTACATGTTGTGACCCTATTGTTTTTAAGGCACTGGCAAGAGTTCTGAGATTATATAAGACACAATGCTGGCCAAATACCACCACAGACTCTAGTGGAGACAAGAATGACAAAATCTCTTGCAAAATGTAAGGCACATTAAGTAGGAGGGGTTGGGACACATTAAGGACAACAAATTCTGCACCTAATTTTATAGAAAACTGACTGAGAAGTAATAACATCACCGTGTAAGCAATGGTCCAAACCAAAAACATCAACACCGTCCTAAATATTTAACTACTTCTAATCATGCATATAGTTTGCCAACTCTTTTTCAGTTCTGTTTCTGAAATTTATCTCCAATCTTCCATGCTCTGCTTTTTTCTCCTGTTGACTAATTTTATTTAGATCCACATTATAATTTCCAAATGTCTCGTAACTTTTCTCCTTTGCTCTCTCTCCTCATTCTACCATCCTCCATAACTCAGCAGAGAGCTGCCCTCTCCTTTCTCCTTTTATTTCTCAGCATCTCTTCACCTCACTACTATGCAGAAGGCAGTATGGTATAGTGTTTAAAAGTGGAGACTGTGCTGCTAAACTTTTTGTCTCAAATCACATTTAAACTTGGGCAAATTGCTTAACCTTTATGTGACCTTTTCCATTGGTAAAATGGTGGAGTAGTACCTACCTCATATAGTTGTTTTGAACATTAAATTCATTTATATGAATTAAGCACTTAGAATAGTAGTTGTCATGTAAAAAAGGACTATATGTATTTTCTATCATTATTTTTACTACTTCCATCTGGAGAGAAATTTTTCTCAAGCACAGGCCTGCTTAGAAGCTCCCTATTAATACTGTATACGGTGCTGTGGCTGCAAGATGGAGGCTGACTTTCTCAATACTCTACAGTGGTCTTCACTACCCCAAGCTACCTCAGGTCTTTTCATAGCCCTAGGAGAGCTCTTGAGTCCCACTACCAAACCTGCGCCCACTACCCTCAGACAAATACTTCATTTTAGTTCTAGTCAAATTCTCACTGCTCCCAAATCAAGGTAAAGTACTTTAATCCCTATGATTTGCAGCCTCTCATTGCTTGCTTAGAAAAAAATATCCTACTTATTGTTCAAAACCAACTTACTCATCATTTCACAAACACGCCTCTGCCACTTCTTTTACAGAACACATGCATCTTGGGAAAACAAAATGGCAATAGCTGACATTTATCCAACACTGGCTAGCTACCAGGAGCCCTCTGAAAACCCTACATGTGGTTACTGCTTAACTCTTGCAATCCTTTTAGGTAAATACTATAATTTTCCTAAAGAAAAAGAAACCAAAACAGAAAAGTTCAGTAAAACTTTCAGGATCATATAACTGTTAATTGATGAACCTATTACTTGAGCCCAACCCTATGACTTTACAGTCAATAATCTTGATTTGTATGCTTATTTTATACTGTTTTACTTACAAGTCTCAGCCTCAAAGACAACTAAGTGTGATGCTTAGATTGCTTGCCCACTAATTGAAAGTTTTTATTCCCCTATATGAAAATTGTCTAAAATATATTAACAGTTTTCACAATGAATCAAAATAGAAAGGCTAAATCATGTTCTTCATCCCTTGATGGGTAAGTAAAGACATATATGACCATTTTGTAATAATATGAGGTAGTTGCTATAATTTGGGTATTTGTCCCCACCCAAATCTCGTGTTAAAATGTGATCCCCAATCTTGGAGGTGAAGCCTGGTGGGATGTGTTTGGATCACGGGGGCAGATCGCTCATGAATGGTTTGGGCCACCTTAGTGATAAGTGAGCTCTTAGTGACAAGTGAGCTCTTCCTCTGAGTTGACACAAGTTCTGGTCAAAGTGTGTGGCACCCCCAATCCTTTACTTCTGCTTTTACCATGTGATGTTACTGCTCCCACTTTGCCTTCCACCATGACTGAAATCTCCCTGAGGCTTCACCAGAAGCCAAGCAGATGCCAGCACCAAGCTTCCTGTATAGCTGTAGAATCATGATATTAAACTTCTTTTGTTTATAAATTACCCAGTCTCAAGTATTTCTTTTTAGCAATGCAAGAATGGCCTAACACAGGAGTACTCCTAGAATTTTTACAATGTGCAAAGGGCTATGTTGAGCTCTTTGTAAGACTTATGGCGTTTAAGCTCCTGGCAATCCAAAGAGGCATATAATTATTTTCATTTCATAAGTGAGGAGACTGAAGTCCAGAAAAAGTCATTTATTCTAGCCACATAGTGACAAAGCTGGGAATCAGCAGAATTTTGCCTGACTCTGAAGCCAGTACATATATGGCTACTATGTTCTATTAACTTCATTTAATGATGGTTTGAATCTAAAATACTTTCAGTGAAACCAGCTTTGATATTCAGATGGGTAAATACTTAGCTACATAACAAAATTATATGGCATATCAAATATATTTCTGATAAGTGACTCCAAATCATGTATTTTACATGTTGAAAAATATATGAAAGGGCTTTTGATTTTTGAGATGGAAAAATTTATCCCAACTTTTAGATTACATAAAAATAATAATTATATACTACATGTTGTGGAATGACCGCTTTCTCTGGGACACATGTTTTCCATCTAGAATAAAATAAAAACAATTTTTTGAAAAAAATATGGTTATTTGCTTCAGCTATTAGTCTGTGCCACTGAAATACAGTTCTCTTCAAGGCTTTGAATTAAAATAATTATCAGAGTTGATTCACTCAGCAAGTGTGGGAATGCTATGGTTGCTCTTTGAGAGAGGTTGAGGGGAGAATAGAATACAGGAAAAAGGGCCTTGGCCTGGGAAAGTGACCATCATCATCATGAGAGATGAATTTAGTAAATAATGCCAGACGATATTTAGTACTCAATAAATATGGAATGGATAAAAGCATGATATATTTTTAAACCTTTAAAATCTTGTGTCAATCATAGATGATGAGTTGAATCAATGTTGATTTCTATTCAATAAAGTAAGAATATTCTATAAACAAACAGGTCAATAATGGGCTGGGGGGTTTTCTTGACAAGAGAGTTGTTGCATCAAAGCAAAGATTAGATAGTGATCACCTTCAGGGATCCCACAGGGAACTTTCTTATACAGTAAGATGTTGGGTTAGATGAACTTTATGCTCCACTCCACTCCTGAGACAATGTGATTCAGTGATTTATTGATGGAGAGAGAAAAATGCATAACAAAAACAAAAACAAAATAGACTTGCTCATTTTTGAGATGAAAGAATCTTAGAATTTCTTGGACTCAGGTTGTCAGTTCAGAAGATAAATCAAAGTGGTAGGATCAAGAGACACTATTGCTTCCCTGATGCTCAAAGTGGCTAAAGGTGGAGGCAAAAGAAGTAACCTACTGTTACTAACCTAGCCCATTAAAGGCTTGAATTATGTCCTAGTTAGATGTGTCATCTCTATTAAGAAATGACTGTTTCCCAGATCATGGCACTACAACAGGTTTAAAATAATGAATCATTGGAAATAATTCCTGTGAAATATTATTACATAATATGACCCAAGTTAATGCTATGTTACATTTGAATGGTACATGAATAATTATTATTGTGTTCACATATGTTATGTTATTAGACTCACATATAAGTCTGGGGTGGATATTACCTATCATCTCCATTTTATAGAGGAGGAAACTGGCCCTTAGACAAGCTAAATAACTTGCTCAAAATCTCATAACTAGTGAATTTCTGAAATAAGTCTTAAAAGTAGATTCCTGGGTTCAGAACTCATTTTCTACAATGGCACCATTTTCATGTGAGTCTGCTGCAATGATCAGTAAGCCTCTCATCACCAGTTGTCTTGGTTCTCTACCCATATCCCTCTTCTGGAACCCTGTCAGGTCAAGTTCTACATTGGTCATAAATCTGAGGAATCCATTCACTGATCTTGGTTGACAAAGCTCAGCTAGTAACCCAGGTTCTTTAACAGAGAATGACTTTGTTAAGAGTGTAGAATTTGGTGGTGCAATTAATGGAGATAGGGAGAGAGCTAACTGAACACCTGCTGTGAATCTACCTGTTCTCTGTTGGAAGTTGCTTACATGAGTTTCCTTAGAGGGAAGATCACTAGCATTCTCAGGCACTAGAATGAGGATCCATGTGTATATCTTAAGAATCAGATGGTACAGAAGCTGAACTGTCCCTGATGCTTTGGCCATGATTGCTTTATCTCCAAACATGGCTAGCTCTAAGAGGCCATGTATATTTTGATGAATCAAGAACCAGAGACCTCCATTGTGTTCAGCCTCAAGGGGCAAACTTAGCTAGTGATCATCAACTGCATTGCCATTTCTAAAGGAAGGGCAACATTTGCACTTCTCACTATGCCAAACATTAGGAAATAACTTAGTTACCAGGAATGAAGATTTTAACAAAACATTATTTATGCCCTTTGGCTTTGACTGTGTAAAATGGCATTTTGAAAGAGCCATTCTATGGCTCTATGATAAGACATTGGCAGTTCCTCTGGCCTTTTGCGTTCATGGGCTGGAAGGCACTCTGTGACACTAATGAACGTAGCACCTACAGCCTGAAAAGGTTGGAATACAGAGAGCTTACTTACATGTATTTCCCTGTAAATCAGTAAAACAGCCAGAATCTGTTCAGATGAACTGCTATGGGGATAGGAATGATAATGTTGCCTAGAGAACACAGTACAGCAATGTTTAAAAGCTTGGGTTCTGGAGCCAGTAAATGCCCTTGTCAATCATATTTCCATCATTTCCTGTTTATGTTGAACAACATAGTCTGTCTTCACTGAACCTCGTTTTTCACAAGTGAGAAAAAAGAGGACTAATTCATTAACTTACTACTTTTGGTTTTTGGTTTTTTGAACTCCTACTATGTTCATTACTATATTAGGTGTTAGGTATACCCTAGTAAACGTTATGAACACTGTCTTCAAGAAGTTTCAAAGCTGGTGATATTAAAAGGTCTGTATTCATAAGGTTGTTTTGGGATTTAAATAAGATCATGATGTAAAGCATTTAGTAAGAACCTGGTATCAGATATTCTTCAATGAATGTTAGTAAACTCAGGATGCATGCAAGAACTATCTTAAAAATACCAAAAGTGGTTGTTAAATGCCACTATTACTCTTCCAGTAGTTACTTTATATAAATATTATGTTTACTGCTTGTGTCAGTTATTTTAGGAGGTTATTGTTTGGGAGGAAAGAAAAACAGACCCAAAAATGCAAGTATTCGTGCATTTTAACATTCAGCCAAATGGAATACAAAATTTTACTTATTATATTATTGCCAATAGGTGACTTTTGTGCCTTTATATAGATAAGGGCTAAAATGATGGCATAGTTTCCTAAAAATTGTGGGTGATTTTTGTCTTGCAACAAATAGAATTTCTATTGTGGTTTTCGCTTTACTTTGCAATAAATAATTATAAAAAATGTAATTGGTCTGTGACATCCAGAAATCTTTAGATTTCTGAATCACTGGTTCAATATTTGAGGTGTCTTCTTTGACCAAAAGTTTCTGTCAGAAAATGCTCTTGATGCTTTGCTTTGCTCTTCATGGAAGCTGTCCTGGAGAAAGTGGAAATATTCATCCCAGTTAAGCAACGTAATACCCTACTCCAGTCTGCATTACATTCTCTGTAAAGTGGGCCCCTGTGTGGACTGATTTCCTGGTCAACTTAATACTATTTTAGTAGAAAAGTAATTTCCTTGAGGGAAAAAAGTCCTCGTGATCAAAGAGGCCTGAAGATATTAAAGAAGGTATCTTTAAGAAAATACCTTAAAAGCAAATATATTGATGCTTTTCCCAAAGCAAATGTTTTCGAATTCATGGCCAATTTAATTCCTGAGAACACCTACTTCTTTTTTCCTTGTCCTTCTAATCTTTTCTCTATTTTGTCATATATTATGTATACACAATGTATATAATAAACTTATAGTTTAAATAGTAACAATAATGACAATACACATGCTCATAAGTCTTATCACTCAGTTTACGAAATAGCACATGTGCTCTATCTTTTTTTTTTTTTTTTTTTTTTTGAGACGGAGTCTTGCTCTGTCGCCCAGGCTGGAGTGCAGTGGCACAATCTCGGCTCACTGCAACCTCCACCTCCTGGGTTCACGCCATTCTCCTGCCTCAGCCTCCTGAGTAGCTGGGACTATAGGCGCTCGCCACTATGCCCGGCTAATTTTTTGTATTCTTTAGTAGAGACGGGGTTTCACTGTGTTAGCCAGGATGGTCTCGATCTCCTGACCTCGTGATCCACCCGCCTCGGCCTCCCAAAGTGCTGGGATTACAGGCGTGAGCCACCGCGCCTGGCAGCGCTCTATTTTTAAAGTGTTTGTATGCCTCCTCTCCAGCTGCCATTCTTCACTGCTACTCAGGCTACCAGCTCTCCTCTAATTCTATTTCCATCTTCCTCTCCTTTAGGAAGGACACTCATACAATCACAGATTCTAGAAACATTTCTTCATCTGTGGAGGTATTCAGCTGGTTTTGTTTTCTGGCCTTGGCTAAATAATACTGGTCTCTTTTGTAATTTTCAGGCAATGTAGAATTCAGTATGGGCCTCTTTGTGCCCTTAGGATATTACATATGTGGTTTTAAATATATTTAGCCTAGAGTTGGTTTTGATGTTGTTTTCCCTGATAGTAGAGTTTGTTTTGAAGTTGTTTACCCTGACAGTTTAAAAATTACATATATATTTCAGGTGTTGCCTACTATGTGTCAGGCAGAAGAGAAATGAATATTTATTTGAGACACAAAGATGAACAAGACCCAATTCCCTGCTCTTACAGTGCTCGAAACCAGAATATATATATAATTTTATATTATTTCTAAAAAACACTGAGGGTAATTTTTAAAATATCCTTCCAGAAGCCCTAATGGAGGTTTGTGTCTTTTCATTTCATTGCAGTCAAGCCACTCTGGTGACCTCTGTGGCTGTCCCTGTGATTATCTACTCTAACAGGAGGCTCTCAGTGCTGTGTCTCAGGATAGGGTCAAGTGGGAGTGGTGGTTGTGATAGGGAGGGGTTGCAGAAAATAGTAGGAAGTGCCAGAACCTAAATGAGAACCACCCATATGCTTACGGGACAAACTTATTACAACTACAGATTTTTGTTATTATGTTTTAAATCTACCTTTTATTGTTAGCTAATTACATGCCAGGCACAATATTATGTGCTGTATACATATTAGTTCACGCTAATCTGGAAGGAACTGCTATTGTCTCCATTCGAAATGCAGGAACTGAAACTCAGAGATTAAGCTACAAACTCAAGGCTACTTAGAAGTGACAAACCTAAATTTGACCCCAGGGTTTTCTCTGCCCAAAGCCCCTTAATTTTTAACCATTATATTCTACAGCCTTCACAAATAATTTTAGTTTGACAGGGAGGACAAGTTAATATCTAAAGGGTGTGGCAGCAAACAGATGGTAGTTCAAGCAATTGGTGGGCCTCAGAGATGTATAAGAAACAACTGGAGCCCAGACAGGCAACCAAAACAAAAGTAGGGTGGCCAGTGTTTTGAGGGTGTTTGCCACTGAGCTGCTGTTCTAGAAATAGTAAAGTGGAGAACAGAGAAGCAAGGAGCACACCTAGAGGTGCAAAGTGCCAGAGGACTAGGCTCCCGGGCTCATTGCAGAGGCAGGGGCTCAGGCTGGGGATGCAGCAGCAACCAGGAGTTTCACGGGCAGGCAGAATAAGAGTCAGAAACTGGGCCCAAGGATGAAAAGAAACCCAAAGCCAGGCTTACTCTTTGATTAGTCATGCAGGGCTTGGCTGGGTGGGGCCTCAGTTGTTTTAACCTCCACACCTATTTGTAAGCTTGAAATGCCTCATGTCCTAGAAAGGAGTACTTCGAGTCTGGCAACTGGGAGTGATGCAACACTTTCCTGAACTCTCCAGAAGCATCTCGCAGAACTCCAGTAGCCTTTTTCCTGTTTTAAAGCAGGTGCTCTTAAAAAGCTTAATTTTGTATTGACTGCTGTGTTTGGATTTAGAGTTCTTTTTAAAAGAAATTTCTGAAATATTTTCAGAATGTGTCCATGTGGATGTGTTGTGTTAAGGAACGTATTTATAACTCTGTATTCCATTTCCTTGATCTGCACCCTTATTGTTAATCAACATTCCAAAGTCAATACTTCAGCTTAAAATTGTTCTCTGACGGACATGAGTTACCTGTTTTACAAGGACTGGCTTATTGGATATAGTAATGCATGCTTTGCTTAAATGTGAGGAAGAGCTAATTAAAAATGAAACAGTGACATTTCTTAGAATTTGTGTAGGCTTCAGTTCTAGCAACAGGTTTTGGTAATTATTTAACTGTTTTCATCTTATTTTATTTGTGTATCTTTAAAATTATATGGTAATGTTTTTCATGTTACAAATGACAAGGATTTTACAAGGTGGTTTTGCAAGAGATGAAAGGAATGTAATAAGGAATCTTGGGCTGTGGGCTGTGCAAGGTAATTGCCATTTTGATAACTCCCCCACAATCTCTGGAAAAGCATTTATTGTTCTCTATTGCTTGTATGTTTGTGGATTCTTCGTAGGGAGCTTGAAGAAGCAGAGTTGGGGTTGATGTGGAAAGCAAATAGATATACATTCTAATGTTGGAGCTGGGTTGGGAAAAGACATCATGGTTTCCTTGCTTACTTGTTGACAGAAGCCAAATTCAATTCATTTTAATTTAACTTAGTTAATTTATAAGGTATTAATTGAACACCTATGGCATGCCAACTGCAAGCCCGCAATATGCCAGTGGAAACAGATGGTTACAGAACTAAAGTGAAAATAATATAAAATATGCTAATTTAGGAGGACCAAATATATAGGAGGTGCTTTTTAAAGATAATGACATTAAGGCTGAAAGATGATGTGGAAATTGGTAAGATAGAAAAGTGGGAAAGATATTTGTAGAAAGAAGGATGAGCATGTGCAAAATTTCAGAGTGTATGGGAGGTTCTGAGAGTGGTGACCAGTCTGGGGCAAAGTGTGGAATGGAGAGAAATGAGTCTGGAGAGTGAGGTGGCTGATATTGATGGGGCTGTAAGCAGTGAGACTCACTGAAGCAACCTTACCAGGGGAATGGATGATGAGGTCTATGTTTAGAAATATCACTCTGAAGGCTGTTAGAAAATGGATTGTGGGAAGTGGGTGGTAGAGAGGATAACAAGGAAGAGTGGTTGGAAAACATGAATTGGCCAACAACTCTATGCTGGTTTTTCTACATTGCAGTCTCATGTGTTCGCTCTGCTTGGAATGATGCTTATCTCTTTTTTTTTCTTTTCTTTTTCCTTTTATTGTTATTCCTATTTTTTGAGACAGAGTGTCTCACTTCATCACCCAGACCAGAGTGCAGGGGAGCAATCTCAGCTCATTTCAGCCTTGACATCCAGCCTCAACCTCCCGGGCTCAAGTGGACTTTCCAGGCTCAATTGATTCTTCTGCCTCAGCCACCCAAGTGGCTGAAACTACATATACTACCACACCAGCTAATTTTTTCTATTTTTTGTAGAGATGCCATTTCACCATGTTGCCTGGGCTGGTCTTTATCTTCTAGGCTCCAGCAATCCTCCTGTCTCGGCCTCCCAAAGTGCTGGGATTACAGGGGTGAGCCACTGTACCTGGCTGCTTCTCATTTCTCAACCCCAACCTCCCCCAACTCCAACTCACTGCTCTTGCCCACCATTTTCTTTTGCTGACTTCTATCCATCCTTCAGGTTTCTGCTTATAAGTTACCTTCTCAGGGAAGTCTTTCCTGATTACCCAGTCTAAGTCTAGTTTTTTCAAACATGTATATTTAAGATTGATGTAACATAATTCTTCCCCTCTAGACTTAAAGCTCCATGAAGAAAAGACTAATGTTTATATTTATTTGCTCTCTGATTCATTTCTAGTAGCATCTGGCAGAGTGAATATTTAATAAATATTTGGTGAAAAGATGAATGAATAAATTATAGGTTAATATTTTTAATTCCTTTAAAGAGTTTCTTGGAAGAGCGCTTTTTTTTCCCTCCCTAAATTCCAATCAACAAATTTAAAGAAAGTGTTTTTAAGTAATGTTAGTGATGGTCTTGCATCATTCTGAAAGTAAAAAAAAAAAAAAAAAAAAAGAAAGAAAGAAAGAAAAGAAAAAAACAACAAACACCATTCTACCTGAATTCTGTGGAGGTTAACATGGGTCATTCTGATAGACAGTCTCGTTCCCTAAATCTCTGATGAATTTGCAAGACCAGATCATAGCTTAAAAAGGGTTTGACTATATTTTCTCTTTCTCGCTCTTTATAGATAATATATAGGTAGATTTTCGTATGTTAAATGCATGTGTGACTCTGTTATAATCTAATGAAAATGTTGCTTAATTTCAATTCAATTTACTGAGCATGTTTTTATATCAGTTTTATGCAAGATGCTGTACCAAGCATAGGAAGTTCCTTCACAGAATATAAACTCCAAGGGGGCAAAACCACATCTACTCTGCTCAACATTGTATTCTCCAAGGCAGAACACTGACATTGACAAAGTAGGTCTTAATAGATATTTGTGATTGAATATATGCACAAATGGATTACAAAGATTTACAAGGCATATTCTCCGGTCTTTAAGAAACTTATGATATAATAGTAGGATAAGCTAAATTTCAGGTCTCAGACCTGAGATCAAACATTAGAGAAAGAAAAATATCAGAGACATCAACTAATATGTGAGAAGTTGCACAACTTTACCAACCATTTTTTTACCAGTCACATTTTATAAACATACAGTAGGAAACAGTTGGAGAGCAGTCCCAATCCAGAGCAATTCTCAGTGTCTTAAACCCAAGAGACATCTAGCAAAGCAGTGTTTTCTGATTCTTGTGCCTGAAGGGTCTCTCTTTATCTGTTTACATTTCAGGAATGTTCAATAACTAAGTAATGTACATGGAGTGTTTTCCGAGTCTGGGTAAGAAGAATACATCAGCTTCAGGGCCTTTAATTTTCTAGTTCCTATTACTAGTCTTAATTGGCCCTTGTTTTTTCCCTAAAATTTTCTATTAGACAGCACCCAAAAGTAAAAAACAAATCTAGAAGATTCAACTCAGTTCCCCCCAAAAAGAGAGTCAGGTGCACATTTATTTCCCTTATATCTGCTTTATTCTACAAAGAAATCTACATATGGTGATGAGTAGGCAATGTGGCATAGATAATATGGGAACAGAAATGTGTCTCTTGTGAATAGATGCATTAAAAGATATTTTGGACTCCCAAGATAGATTTAACATTTTCCATAATGTACAAATTTAAGTTTGCCATCAGTTTTCCTGCGGAGAGAATATAGCAACAAATGAGAAATGCGGAGCCCATAGGCATTTCATTAGCATCCAAACTTCACTAATGAATCCTAAAAATGTATTCAAGTTTCCCCGCTTATTGATGTTTTTAAAAGGAGTGACTGCAATTTAGAAATATTTTTGAACCTGGTGCTGATTATATAAGGATGATGCTCAAATACATCATAATTTATATCCCTGAAAACATTTTCATGTTTTTTTTTAAATTTAAGGGAAACATACACTTAGAAGTGTCTTTTCATAAAAATTATTATTTTTCTTTTATTAAAAAAAGAACCAGAACAATATGCCACATGTTAGATGCTTGTTTTTATTTCATCTATGTTTTTGAAAATATTTTAAATGACCCATATGTTTTTATACATTCCAGTATATCATTCATTATTTCATAGTTTTTTAATTAATGTTAATATATCTTGGCGATGATTAGTTTATAATCTTTAAACTACTTTTGGCTATTTGATTTTTTAAGTGTAATTTTTACTATAGCACCAACATATATTCTGTTGAGATATAATACTCTGAAACACAGGAAAGTCTTCAGATTTTGCAGATATTATCCCCTGTTATACCAGGCATTAGGGGGCTCTAACATATCCAAGCCTAGTTGCTAAAGCTGAACAAAAACATGGCTCATTCTACCAGATGTGGATGAGATGCTTAGGAGGGAGGACATTCCTTATCCCAGGAAATAATCCAGATGGACTGTGAGACTACTTGGTAACTTTTCTGTAGAGGAAGTTTAAGCAATAGATTATCAAATGGAAGTTGAACTAGATGACCATATATTTCCTTTCAACTTGGTGATTTTAGAATTCTCTGATTGACTCTTACTTCCAGAATATGTGGGGATATTGTGATATCAGGCACTCCCAAATTCTACCAACTGGAAGGTTCTGTTTGTTAGAGACAATATGATATAATTCACATATTCCTTAGGCCCTACATCACACCTTCTAATTTTTGTCTTAATATATACTTTTACCTTAAATATGAAAAAGAAAACATTTTAATACTTACTTAACTTGAGAACAGAAGAAGCAATCATTTTTATAAGTTTTGCCATCAGATCCACAAATTAGTTCATACATATGATGACAAAATCTCTCTTGTCCTGGTGGTAACTTTTTATAATCACTGCAGTCAACCTGAAAAAACATATTAAAAACCTTCAGCTCTTTCAACCAAATCTTTATTATCAGGATTTAGGATTTCCCAAGCAAGCTCAGAGGGCTGTCAACACATGTTTCTTATTACAATTGTTGGTTCCCATCTAACCCCTTCAAGACATCTCAAATGTAAAGATGTTCTATGTCAGATATAAAATCATGACTGATAAACATCCTTACCATAGTTGGTTCCCAAATCATAGCTTAATGTAAAAATAGATTTTTTTTCTCACCATACTGGTTGATGTATCAGTTCTTAAAATACATGTCATATTCTCAGATGTAACCATTCTCATGGGAGTACTCAGAAGTGTGATAATATTTTCTGTAGGAATTATCCTACTATTTCTGTCTTTCACTGAAAAAGCTCAATATGAATGCAAGTGTGAAATATAGGGATAACTACTACGATTTTAATGACTAGTACATTATTGACAGATTTTTTACTACTAATTATTGGTAACAATTTACTTGTTATATACTTCACCAACACATAGACGAATGTATCTTAATACTGTACTTGGGAACCAGTGTTCTAAATTCCTAGAGCAAAGCCTGTGGAAGTAGGTAGGCAATTCCCAAGAAAAGTTTTTCATATTTTTAAAAAAATCTATGAGCATATAGAAGAGCATATACAGTAAAGTCAAACACATCTGAATGCAAATCCTGACTATGTGACCCTGGAAAAATTATTTTACCTCTCTAAGCTTTGGTTTCTTTACCTGTAAAATAAAGATAATAACCACATTGTAGGGTGGAAGTAAAAAATATGTAAATGAAAAGATGTGTACAATGCTTAGCACTACATTGCATGGAAAACATTGAATAAATAATAGGCACAATTTTTTTTATGTTTTGATTTCTCTTTCAGGTCTACACAAACTCCAGCTGTATACAAAAGACTGCATCTCCACGTCGTTTTGTCCGAGAGGTCTAGGCATGATATTTTATTAATTGTTGAATATCTCTACTTGAATAGCTTGGAATATACTCAAACTTAAAGTTGAATTCTTCTTTCCCTCCAGATATGCTTCATTAATTAATTCATTCATTTATCAGCTTCCATACACCTCCTGTTTTCGGGCTAAGGTGAGTGGAGCTGATGCAAAGATTGGTATGCATGGCAAAATACCAGGAGAACCTTAGAGGCTAGTGCAGCAGAATAGACACAGCAGTGCTCTATGGTAAGTATATGCCAGTGTGATTTCAATTCCTCTTCTTGCCTGCTCAAATCCCAGGGAGACAGAGTTTATGTGATACTCAACATTGTGATGGGAAACTACCAAGCTCATAACTTTCAGTAATCCTTTACATCCTCTCACAGCTACTAAATCATGAAAGATGGCTTGAACTCAGGCCCATCTGACTGCAAAATTTATATCCTTAACCGTATTATTTTCTTTAATAGGTAAAACGAAAGACTCAAAGACATAAAAGAAATTTCCCAGGCCCCAGTGTCACATAGTTAATAAGCAATAGAGTTTAGAGTGGAACTCAAATTGAGTACCTACTAAAGATTTTTACTACCACACCTAGATTTTTTCAACAATACTCATTACTCTAACCTGAGTCATGAATGGAAGGCTAAATTAAAGTCCTTATTTTCTAAGACAGAGAACAAAGATGTTTGTGACTCATTTAAAAATTATAAGAATCATGACTTGCCCTTATTGAGTTTCACTATGTGCCAGGCACTGTGCTAAGCTCTTTTCAAATACTATGGCTTCAAGTCTTGGAATAATGTTATAAGTATGTTGCCCATGGCCATGTGATCAAAAAGGTGGAATTAAAGACCAGGGCTTTCTAGCTTTGTTGCTAGTGTCTCACCACCTTGTTCTACTCTCTCCATTTTAGAAAAATCTGCCTACAATTTTTGAAATAAAACCAGTTTTGATACACATAAAGTAAATATTCAAACATATGGAAATTTAATTACTATGTAGTATCAAATATTTCCTTACTGCTATTGACTTTAAAATTACATAAAAGTAGGATGGATGTACTGACCATCTGTTTCGTTTGTTGGGCACATTCTACGCCTGGAAGAAAAACAAAGACAAGACAACGTTAAACTCTGGAAGAACATAATCTTACTAGAAAAATAATCTTTGATTTATGCTTTAGCTTTCAGCCTGTCATAAAAATCTTCAGAACTGTGTATCAGCATTGTATCAAAGGTTGAAGCTCTTCACACACATCTTTAAATTTTTTTTCTTTTTTGGAGTGGGAGTGGAATCCAGTCAAAGAAATGGAAAAGATGCCATGATGAATGAGAAGTTTGTCTCATCTTTTCTACTTCATAACCAGAGCTCAGTAGAGACAGAAGAAATAAGTGAGTCATATTTAGGGAGATCTGCTATTGTGGACAGGTATAGATGATAGATGTTGGAACAGTGGTTGAAAATTCTAGGGAGGCCAATTTTAACTCAATAATAGAAGAATAGCCCATGGTGCCAAACAATTGATTGTAATGTTTTATGAAGAAATGAGTTCCCTGTAAATGGTGATATCAAGTCAAAGCAGAATCTGGATGATCATCTCCGTAAAAAATTACACAAGGTATTCTCATGAATAAGCATTTGACTTTAGCTGACTCTTAACATCCACTCTACCCCTGAGGTGATGTGATTTAGCGATTTATTGGTTGAGGCAAAAGATGCATTTCAAAAAGTTTCCCTTATTATTTATGTGATGAATTACATATATCCCAGAATTACATAGGCAGAAGACTACATGAACTATTAGTGCAAGGGCAGGAGCAGTATTATCAGAGATACTCACTGAACATGGTTGCAAGTGTCAGAGCCAAAAGTAGGACAATGGCTGTTGCTCTCATAGTACTGAAGCGGCCAAGGCAGTCAGATGTAGGGAAAAGAAGTGACCTGGTGTCTGTCCAGCTCACTTGGATCCTGCCTTATATATTTTCAAGAATTCCTGCCTCAATTGTGAAATAGCAATTTCTAAGTAGTACAACTACAAAAAGAGGTCAGAAATGTCTGCAAGCCATGGGGATTCTTTTCTTGTGAAAGACGGGTAATTGCACATGCCATTTAATAGCTATTCCCAAAACCCAGGCTGATGGATGAAGAATGAGATGGTGACTTTGCTTTGCACTACAATTACGTAGATAATCAGTGGCATTTTTCATTTCATACAATAACTTGCAATAGACAAGCCACCAATCTTTTGGCCATGATTTAATAAGTTTTAATTATTCCTTAATTAAACCATGAGTCATTTGAATTCTTTAATAAAGGCTACAAAAGTGCTGATTCTGGAATGTGCTAGTTTTCTCATAGAGTGACTGTATGAGAAAACTCTGGAAGAAACTTTTGCACGTTTTGTAGGTAGAATTGGAGGACAATGTTTATACTACTAATGGAAGTATTAGTATCTAAGGCTGAAATTCACATTTATTTCCCTTCAAAAGTAAAGAGATAGCTGGAACTTGTTCTGGTATGATCTGGGGATGAGATCATCATACTCTCTCTGAGAGCTGAAACTTTGGGAATCTTGCAGACCTGAACTAATTGCCAGCTACACCACTCTCTATGTGACCTTGTGCAAGCTATTTATCCGCTATAAGCCCTAGTTTTTCTAATCTTCATTTGATCATATCATAAATATTAATGAGCATTTACTCTGTCTTAGAGACTGTATTTTATCTTGAATATGCCACAGTCTGTGAAAAACTGTGACTGCTCTCATGTAGTTTGAGAAAGGATATCTTCTTTTTTTTTGAAGACAGTCTTACTTTATCACCTAGGCTGGAGTGCAGTGGCGTGATCTCAGCTCACTGCAACCTCTGCTTTCCATGTTCAAGGGATTTTCCTGACTCAGCCTCCCAAGTAGCTGGGATTATATGTCAGCCTCCCAAGTAACTGGGATTACAGGAGCATGCCACCACACCTGGCTAATATTTGCATTTTTAGTAGAGACCAGGTTTCACCACATTGACCAGGCTGGTCTTGAACTCCTGACCTCAAGTGATCTGCCTGCCTTGGCCTCCCAAAGTGCTGAGATTATAGGCATGAGTCTCTGTGCCCAGCTGAAAGACTCTTCACTTCTTGATCAAACTTTATTTAAGGTCCTCTGAACCCTTTTCTTGACTAGGCCTTGGTATTGGCCCTCATTTTGTCTTTGGCCTCCCCAGCTCCCAATTTAGTAAAGAACTTACTAAATTTATTTTTAGTAAAGAATCCTACTAAATCATAATCATCCCCCCCCCCCCACTGTTGATATCTGATCACCCTTGATATCTGATAAAGTTCCTTGTCCTCCACCTCTGACATATAATTGCTTAGCCTACCTTTAGCAAGAATCCTCTTAGGTCCATTTATCAAAGAATCCCCCCCTACCCTTAATGTGTTCTATTAAGTAGTTTTCTATCCACTGACCCCCTCATTCTTCTTCTTGGCTATAAATCCCCACTTGTCCCTGTCATGTCCAGAGTTGAGCCCAATCTGTCTTTCCTATTATAATAATTCTATTACATTAGTCTTGAAAAATACCTTTCATACTGTTTTAACAAGTGTCAGGATGGCTTTTATTCAATAAGTTTTCAGAATAAAGTTAATAATGACACCCTCATCACAAGCTTACTGCAAATTTTAAATTTGATTGTCTATGTAAAGCACTTTTCCAGGATCTGGCTCATAGTAAGCTCTCAACTAATGTTATGAATAGTACTTGATGACAGTGATCGCAATGATGAAGATGATGATGGCAACAGTAATCTGGAGGGGAAAAAGGCTCAGAAAGTGCCTCGGGATTATCTTAAAATAAGCAAATGATGTACCTTTCTGGCCTTACTAGAAATAACAGATATTGACATGATAGAAAAAGGCAGTTTGCGATGGTCAGAGATGTTGAGTAATTACTGGAGGCAATAATCAACTCATTTTAAGTATCCCATTTGGAGGTCAGGTAAATACCTGTTAGGACCCCTGCAAAGGTGATTCCTTTATTGAATGAGGATAGCCTTCATGGCCTTCATCCATATATTCAAACTTTTGTTTTTTTAACAACAAAACACTTTATTTAATGATAATAGCAATAACAGTAAGCATACTTACTGAGCACGTATTATGCCTTGGGTACTATTGTAACTGCTGTAAGTATACTAACTCTTTTAAATTTTAAAACAAGTTAATGAGACAAGTATTATTACAATCAAGTATTTAAAAATGAATGAAGTGAGGTACAGAGAAATAAGTTTTTTAGGGTCATAAGAGTAAGTAGTAGTCAGGGAAGAGGTGGGACTAAACTCCTGAGGCAGAACTTGGACACTGGAACAAATTGGGAACTAGCCAAAAGAGGTCCGGAGCATAAGGACTTCTCCATAAGACATGCCCCAGAGTATGCCATGTCAGTTTACCATTGCCAAGGCAACACCCAGACATTACTGTCCCTTTCCATGGCAATGACCTGACAACCCAGTAGTTACCACCTTCATCCTAGAAATTTCTGCATAAGCTGTCCCTGAATTTGCATATAATTAAAAGTGGGTCTGGACATACTGCCTATGGGCTAGCCCTGTTTAACTCAGCAAGGAGCAGTAGCTGTGCTGCTGCTGTATACTGCCACTTCAGTAAAAGATGCTGTGTAACACCATCAGCTCGCCCTTGAATTCTTTCCTGCACGAAACCGAGAACCCTCCCTGGCTAAGCCGCAATTTTGGGGCTTGCCTGTCCTGCATCAGTAGAGTTGGAAAATGCTATGTAAAAACATGGCGTATTAAACAGATGAAAGAAGTGCACTGTTAGATGAAGTGGGAGTGTGGGAATGTGGCAACCTGGTTTCTTTGTACCACTCTTTCCACAATGGCCCCTGGATCATGCTCAGGGAGTCCTCTTGGCTACTTGGAGTAATGGGAAGATCACTAGTCCAGATGAGAAGTTCCCAAATTTCAGAATCCGGACTGTGATAAAGTTTTTGTCATTATGAGGCAAAATATGAAAAACTTTTAAATGCTACCAACTCCTTATTTGTAAACCTTATTTAAGACTCCTCTTTAAATTAAAAAAAAATTACTGTGTAAGTTTCCCAGGTGAGGTAAAGATGGTCTCTAATGTCCCATTTCAGACTTGAAGTGGGTATAATTCCTTGACACTGAGAGATGACCTTTACTCACTGACTTGTCAGGGAGCATCTCAGAGAGCAAGTAGAAAAATCCAACTTAATGTGAGTTATTTAGCAGCCTCATTGTCAGTCCCACTTTTCCCTGTATGGTGAGTCCAGCTCTTCACTTTAGTGGAACTTTAGAATAGTCCATGGTATTTTCTGAAGAGAGTCCAATAAAATTACAGATACTGAAAAAGAGGGAGAAAGCCTATTTAACACTGATACGTTGTTCTTGAGAAATATTTCAAAAAGCCTGGTGAACTTGAGTTACCATTACGTACTACTGCTTTTGCACCCCTTTTCCTATTATAATCTTCCAAATGTCCCCCACTTTATCTGTCGTGAATGCTTATCTAGCACAGATCCTAGAAAAACCTATTGGTATCACTATTTATTTCCATTTTACAGAAGGTAAATGAGTCTCAGGTTAAATCACATTTCTAAGGTTTCAGATTAAACAACTTAATTTGTAATAAGTGTGTGTTGGGAATGGGATAAGTGAGCACAGCCTCATGGTTTACTTGAGAATTTACTGAACAACTCAGCCTGTGTGGCAAATCCCCTCACATTCTCTTTGGCATTTAACTTTCTGAAGTGACTTGAGGTTGCTCTTTTAGAGGTTGACCTCCTTCATAGGAACAGATTTATCATGTTACTAGTACCCACTTTACACAACAGTCAGGAAGAACACATTTTTAAGTTTATAACTTTTTCTTTTGAATGTACTATTGCAAGAATAGACCAAAGAACTTCACATGTATTCTTTGCCTTAAGGCCACATGCAAATTTTGCCATCTGTGCCATTTGCCGTCAATGCCTTTATAGAAAACTGACCCCAAAGATCAAGATGTACTATTGTTATAATGGCCATATTCCTCAAATTGATCTACAGATTCAACATAATCCCTATCAAAATCTCAGTTGCCTTTCTGAGAAAGAAACTCACATTTTCCAGTATTAAAATTTACTACAAAGCTATAGTAATCAAAACAGTATAATAGAGACATAAGGATAGTCCAAAAATAAACTCTTACTTTTATGGTGAATTGATTTTTGAAATATAGTTTTATTTTATTTTTAATTGGCAAATAATAATTGTATACATTTATGGAGTACAATGTGATGTTTCGATGCATGTATACATTGTGGAATGATCAAATCTGGTTAATTAACATATCAGTCACTTCAAATACTTATCATTTTTTGGAGAACATTTAAAATCTACTTTTTTAACTATGTTGAAATATAGAATATGTTATTATTAACTGTACTCATTATGCTGTGCAATAGATCACCAAAACAGACTCCTCTTCTCTAATTGAAACTTTGCACCCTTGGACCAATGTCTTCCCTTTCCCTCTCCACTTCCCGACCCATAGCTTCTGGTAACCACCATTCTACTCTCTCCTACTATGAGTCTGACTCTTTTAGATTCCACATATAAGTAAGATCATGTAGTATTTGTCTTTCTGTGCTTGGTTTATTGCACCTAGCATAGTATCTTCTAGTTTCATCCATGTTGTCACAAATGACAGGATATCCTTCTTTTAAGGCTGAATAATATTCCATTGTGTATATCACATTGTAAAAATTCATTCCTCTGTTGATGGGCACTTTGGTTATTTCCATATCTTGGCTATTGTGAATAATGCTGCAATGAACATGGAAATGCCAACATCTCGTTGACTACTGATTTCAATTTCTTTGGATGTATACCCAGAAGTGGGATTGCTGGATAACATGGTAATTCAATTTTTAGTTTTTGAGAAACTTTTATATCGTTTTCCAGAATGACTGTACTAATTCACAGTCCCACCAACAGTGTACATATTCCTTTTTCTCACGTTCTCACCAACACTTGTTATCTTTCATCTTTTTGATGCTAGCCAATCTAACAGGTGCAAAATGATATATTATTGTGGCTTTAATTCACATTTCTCTAATAATTAGAGATGTTGAGCATTTTTTCATTTGTCTGTTGACCATTTGTATGTCTTCATTCAAGAAGTGTTTATTCAGGTCCTTTGCCCAATTTTAATAGGTTTTTTTTGTTACTGAATTGTTTGAGTTCCTTGTATATTTTTGATATATGGCAATTTGATTTTTGACAAGGGTGCTAAGACAATTCTTTGGAGAATAATCTTTTCAAAAATTCAGGCTGGGACAACTGAATATCCACATGCAAAATAACATAGGATGCCACATATAAAATGTAACAGAAAATGGATCAGAGACTTACATGTAAAATCTAAAAACAAAAGAACTTTTAGAAAAAAAACAAAGTGTAAATCTTAGTAACCTTTGAATAGGCAATGATTTCTTAGATATGATGCTAAAAGTACAAGAACAAAAAATATAATGGGTAAATTGGACATTATGAAAGTTGATTTTGTGCCTCAAAGGACAGCTCACAGAATGAGAGAAAATATTTGCAAATCATGTATCTGATGAGACATTGGTATCTAGAATATATAAAAAAAATTACAGTTCAATAATAAAAAGGCAATCTGATTAAAAATGAGCAAAGGATTTGAATAGACATTTCTCCAAAGAAATGCAAAAGGTTAATAAGCACATGAAAAGACCATTAACAGTTATTAGGGACATGAAAATCAACATCAGTTATCACTCCCCATCCATTAGGATGGTTAAGATAAAAAAGGTGACATGTTAGTGAATAGGTAGAGAAATTGGAACCATTATACATCGCTGGTGTAAATGTAAATGAAAATGTAAAATAGTGAAGCTGTTTTGAAAAATAGTTTGGTAGCTCCCCAAAAAGGTAAACATAGAGTTACTAGCAATTCCACTCTTAGGTATTTATTCAAGATTATTGAAAACATGTCTACACAAAACTTGTACATGAATGTACGTAGCAGTTTTATTTATAAAACCCCAAATTGGAAACAACCCAACTATCCATCAATTTATGAATGATTGAATGTCATATATCCATGCAATGGAATGTATTTCAGCTGTATAAAGGAATGAGTACTGATACATACCATAACATGGATTAACCTTGAAAACTTAATGCTAAGTATAAGAAGCCAGACACGAAAAGCATATTTTATGGTTTTATTTATATATTGCATGATTTTATTTATATATAATGTCAAGAATAGCAAATCCACAGACAGAAATTAGATTAGTGGTTCCCAGGGATTGGGAGGATAGCAGGGGGTAGATAAGAGTTACTGCTAAAGGAATAGTTTCTTTTTGGTGTGGTGAAATGCCCTGGAGTTAGGTAGTGGTGATGATTGCACAGTTTTGCTAACAGATCAGAAACTACTGAAATACATACTTTAAAAACATGAATTTTGACTCTCTCTCTCTGAGAGTACAAAAAGGCCATGAATTTTGTGCTTTGTGAATTATTTCCCATTAATAATAATACTAATACCCATTCAGGATCATGCATTGTCATGTTCTTCAATCGTCTTCAAGGCATAACACTGGAACAGTGCTTTCTTGGTTTCAGACGTTGTAGACCCACGTGATTTTGTAGAATGTTTCTGAATTTGAGTTTGATATCTCGTAACGATTATATTGAGGTTGTGCGTTTTTGTCAGAGAAATCCAAACGTTATTCTGTGTTCTGCATATTGTATCTTTTCAGCCAGTATATATGATGTTGATTTGCCTATCATTAATGATGTTAACTTTGATCATTTGAGTAAGGGCAGTGTCTGAATGATTGTTCTACTATAAAGTTACTCTTTTCTTTCATAATTAATAAACATTTTATGAGGAGATTCTTTGAGATTATGTAAATATATTATGTTGCAAACCCATACTATGGAGTTCAATAGGCCATGTTTTAATGGGACAAACTATATAAATGAATGTGTATAATCTTTGTGTGTTCCAAGTTATACAGTTTCCTTTTCACTTTCTAATATCAATTTCTAATGAATAGAAATGTTTTCATTTTTCAAGCAAGGGGAAAAAAACTTGAAAAATTGCTGGTTGTATTTCTTTAACATGCAATGCATGTTGCAAAGAAAGTGATTTATGTTTTTAGGCCTTAGTAAATATTGGAGAAGGATGGGCTTTCAGATCATAATTGTTTCTTTAGATTTTTGTAGGACATTATAGTTTACAAAGCATGTTTGCATGCATTATCTCATCTGACTCTCACAGTATACATGTCTAATTAGGAGTGATTATTCTCTTTATTTTATAAGTAAGGAAAGAAATACTTTAAATACACGTTAAATTACTTTTGCAGAGCCACATACCTTGTAAATGTTCAGGTTGGGTTAAGCCCATGAGTTTTCTGGGTTCATTGTGTTCTCCTGAGCTGCTTGGTGGAGTTTTATAATGAAAACAATGATGAGAAGGAGTCATCAAGACCATAAAGATGCAGATGCTAATGATCACACAGTGAGACAAATCTCAGTGAAATCACTTCTTCTCCAATGCCTAAACTTCAAAAGGTAAAATTTTAAAAGCAAATTTACTTCACATTAATATTACAGTAAGTTAGCAGCTTCCCATGTAGGAATGATTTACTCTTCCTAAGAATAAAGAAGGAAAGAAACTTAATAAAGTTAATATATGTCATTGTAAGAAATACTTATAAATTCCATTGACATTAAAGAGTTTATAATAAAGAACCAGTCTTTTATCATCAGCATCACACTTCAGTGGGAACTCATTTGAATTTAAAATGTTTTTAGATTGTTGCCATTATAATTCTTAATAATATACATCTATTGCCTCACGAGCTAAAATTAATAATTTGTTGACTCCCATCTATGGAGGGAAAAAGTATTAATTTACATTTCCTTTTCATCCTTCCCAAATTTTGATAGGCATATCATGATTAAAATTCTGCTTGTTAACTTTATAATCTAAAGTAATGTACTTTAGTCACTATTTCTATGTCATCATCTTTAGACAGTATCTCATATCCCAATAAGTACTTCATCTGTCTCCATACACTTCACTTAATCAGCATTTTTGTCTAGCGATTTTTCACCTCTATTTTTACTTTTATATTTCATACATTAAAAATATGCATGTGCTGTTCTGTATTCCATAATTGTATCTTCTATATTTTGCTTATAGGTGGGTTTTAAAATTTGAACAGCAATAACTATTTTTAAATTCATTTATAAATATTAAAAAGATTCTGGAAATGTATCCGTTGTAGACAAAATCTAGACTTCAATTTCAGAAAGATTGGGGATACTTTTAAAGTCGTGAGTTTTGATAAATGCTGGAAGAAAAAGGTCAGCATTATCAACAGTCTGGTGTCTGCTTTGGATGTCATATTGATCGCAGCACTAAGCCTGCCCAGGTCTCCTATGAAGCGAGATATCTCCTTAGCTTTCTTATGTAAGTCTGCAGAACAAACGTTATGTAGACCCTGAGCCAGTAGACCTGTCTGCCAGTAGAGCCCAGTCCTACAACTGGGCTATGTAAGTGTTTTGTAAACTATAAAGTGCTTTATAGATATATGTACTAGTTCATATCATAGTAGAAGGAATTTGATTTCCAGGGATCATAAGATATAGTGGATAAAACTCTGTAGTATTTGGTCCCTGGATTGATTGGGAGTAAGCAGACCTAGGTTCTTGTCTTAGTCTTCCACATAAGCAATGAAGCATTTTCAGCTTTTGGAGCTCAGTGTTTCCATCCATAAAATGAGGCTGTTGACTGGCTCGCTTCCATTCCTGACAATGAGGAATTATTAAAGTAAAGGTGTATATTTTGTGCACATTCTGTATCATGGTTCCATTGATATCTTCACCTGATCTTCATGTACAGTTGGCAGGAGTCGACATAAGTCTTTCTAAGTGCACCACACACAGGGGTAAAGATGAGCTCCCAGTGTCAGAGTATACCTGTGCCATGATCAATGTATGTATCACAGAGTATACCTGTGTCATATCAATACATCTATTACAATTTACCTGCAAGCTTTCATGTACACAAGCTGTAGACTATAGTGATTAAACATATGGGATATAAAATCAAATCATCAAGGCAAAAATGCTAACTAAATTTGTGGTTTTCTATAAATTCTTTACCCTTGCCAAATCTCAGTGGATAACAGGAAATTTCTCATAGTATAATTGAGAGAAATAAATGAAATAACAAACATAAAACGTATTTCACAAGTTCTAGTGTAAAACAAGTGTTAGCCATTATTATCTTAGATTATTTGAAAGTTAGACAAAAAAAATTGCTAGGGCTTTTGAGTAGCATAAGGTCATTGTGAGGAAATACTCAATATAAAATATCTTTATTTTTACTTATACAAATTGATCACTGCAAACTATTTCCTGCAATTATTTATTCATTGGGAAACAATTAATGCTTTTCTTTGTGGGTAAGTAATGACTTGGGAAGATCTCAGCTTCATTGATTCTTTCTCTAAACTGATTTTTGCTTGTACAGGTCATATGTTAGACATAATGTGTAAAGATACTTTAGTTATAGCTTATTTTTCCTAGATTTTAAGTCAATGATACCATACTGATGTTGAAAATCAGGGTGGCATAATGAAAAGAGGATTGGACTTGGACTTGGAATTAGAATATATGGCATTTAATCCTAGGTCCCCACCTGTGCTTTCTAACTTAATTTCCCTTGTTTGTTAAAAAAAAAAAAAAGAAAAAGAAAAAAAAGAAAAAAAAAGGAAAATAGCAGCAGTCCATCCTATCACAGAGAATAAAATTAAGAAATTCTCATGAAAAATGTTTTAAAACGATAAAATTCTGTTTGAAAACAAGATTTAAAAATTTAAATGAATGCAATAGCTTTAAAACAATTTTTACAAAACTTGATGAATAATATACAGACTCAAACTAAACTTACTTTTGGTATCACTAAGAATATCTAAAAAAAAGAAAACAGTGAAAAAGATAAGGATCAAAATTTGCTCTTTAAAATTATTTGCAGACAAGAGGTTTTAAACATTTGTAGTCAATATGACAACCATTTTCCATTTTCCATCAGACAATTCTGTGATGTGATTTAGCACTCACCATTTTTTCCCCTAAGTATGGTCCTAGACTTTATGGATGACAGAGAGGGAGTGCTCATGAATAACCAGACGCTTACCAGAGGAAAACCAAAACACCAGAATGAGGACAAGCAGGATGTGACCAACAATTTCGAGAAGGTTGTTTCTTTGCTGTGGATACCGTGTTGAGTGAATGTTTTGGCTAAATTCTTGTCCAAATAGACCTGTTTACATGGATCTGCACAGAGGCTGCTGGGAGAGAGTGAGTTATTATGAGCCAATTAGTAAGAGAAGTAGAGGTTGGGTTCCATTCTCACTTGCCAGGAAGGACTGTGGTGAATAACCACAGTTCTGCCACGCTGGGCTCAAATCAAATTTCACCTTCTCTAAGACGTATTTCCTATTAATCTCATGTAGTAGTGATGTTGCTTTCATCCGGGACCCTCTTGTGTTGAGCTGGGTCAGATGTCTATCTCAGAATTTTCTAATTCTGAATGTATACCAATTTAAAAAATTAGATTGTTTGGTGCTTTCTTCAGTTCTCTTGAATGATAATTTGTAGGGTGGAGTCCTGGCATCTTTATTTTAGTTCATTCTTCATTATCCTTATGCAGCAAGACTGGTATTTACAAATACATCAGATTTTATTCTAATGATGTTTCTATATTATAAACATGATCCTTAGTTCATTCAGCTGCATTAGTAGAAGGGAAGGTTTAGTAGAGAGATAGTACTTCTAATTTCTCTGTATCTGTCAGACAAAAAAAATTGTGCTGATTAGTCTATTTTTGGACAATATACTGACATATTTTAAGATGGACAATGCCTAATTGTAACAGATCCAAGGAGTATGGTCCAGGATAGAAATATCATAAGGGAAATAACACTTGAGCAAAAAGGGTTGAATTAACCAGAGATTTTTATCCTGGAGAAAATAAATTTCAATGGAGACAGAATATTCATTTTTAAATGATGAAAAATCTGTTAATTGGCAAAAAGGGTGAACTTCTTTGTTATATATGCTCACTGGCGCTGATGGTTGATAGCCTCATGAATGTAGTCTTCAATTCTAGACAAGTAGAACATCTCAACAATCAGATCTCTACAACAATGGACATGCTTCCTCTTGAAGCAGTGACTTTCCCATCAGTACTCTAGAAGAGCTGGCCTATGAGAAATTGTGGTATGTTTCTGGAAAGGAATAGGAAGAAAAACTTCTCTTCTAGAAATGACTTCTTGGAATAAGAGAGGTTCTCTTTTAAGGATCTTTTTAAAAAAAGAGACCAATGTGAAGCAACAGTATGGTACATAGACTTGTCTCTAGTGGATAAAGACTCCAGGAGAAGGTGTGGTGTTCACTGGCATTTGTGTGTGTGCATGTCTATGTATCGTGTGTGTGTGTGTGTGTGTGTGTGTGTATGTGGTGTGCATGTGTTTCTTGGAAGCTGATTGGGATTCTTTGTATAAAAGTTTTTCCTAAACAACAAGACTCGTATGTTTTTCAATTTTCTTTTATAATTGTGTTATTTTATACCGCGATCTAAGAAACAAACACAAACAGAAGCAAAGATAAACTTTCTGGGAGATTATTTTTTATTGACATGTTTTTTTAAAAAATGCTAGTCTGTCAGTGAGGCATGCGTTTGTAGAGGTAGCACAGAAACTATCTCCTTTCAATCCAGATTACTCTGAATGTGGCTCTGTCCCCCACCCAGAACATCAGTAAAACTGAAAGAAACTCAGTCAGAGCCTGGGGATGATGAAGATGATGAGGAGGATAGCATTCCTTTCTCTCCATGTCCATGGAGAATTTAGCAACTTCCATCGTGAAGAAACTGAACTCTTCCATTACTTTTCCTAAGGGAAGACACAGTTCACAAGATTCATTAGCACAAGAGGAAATTTTATGTAATGTTAGAACTGAAAGGAACTATAGAGATTATGAGGCAGAACCTCATTTTACAGATAAGGAAACTGAGTCTCAGAAAATGAATGACCTTGCCAAAGCATGTTCTGACAGAGAAAGAAGCAGAATTTCCCTACTCCAGTGATCATTCCACCCCTCTGCTACCTCCTCTGATTCCAGAGCCCCGCTGACCACCAAGTGTCTTAAAACAACAAAGAAAGAGTATTCTGACAAAGCAAATTGAGAGGGCCTGTCTCTCAGCTTTTCCTGGTCAGCAAGGCCTTTGACGAAGCTGGATCCTGCATTAGTGAGAAGGACTTTCACCATGCTTCCCTTCAGTGTCCCTTGAAAACAGCTAGTTTCCACGCCAAGGGCTAGTTTCCCAGTCTGCCTATGTTACAGAATTTTCCCTTTTGTGAAATAAAACCTCCCGAACAGGAATAAATACATAAATATGTCCTTTTGGGCTCAGGGCTTGTTATTCTCACTTGTTAAGATAATCACAAAGATGAAAATGCAAGATCTAGGTGTCCAAAATCCAGTGGCCTAAAAGAGTTAACAATGATCACAGTGGACTCGGTATGAGAGAGTTAAGTGCAATTTGCATGTCTTGTACCAAAGAAGTGACATCTGCTTAGCTACATTTCTGCAAAAACATTTTGTGGGCCAAACAAAATACCTAAACAAAACATGTCCGTGGTATTCTGGTCCAAATCCTGACAGCTTGCATCCCTTATTTTAGATAAAGGAAAAACAATCATTTTTGTAGGCTTATTCCCCCTTAAAGCTACAGATATATGGAGCCTCTAAGAATTTGAAGATAAAGAACCTCTAGGCACACTTTATCTAAGAATCAAGCTGCACTAAGACTGTTAAGTATCTTAGAAGTCAGGTAGTATAGTAGTTTTCAATTATTTTGGGGGGGATGGGGAGTTCAGGGCCCTTTCTTCAAACATGATATTGTATGGCACTCCACTGCTTAAAATAGTCCAAGCTGAACTTTATGTTGTAAACTACCCCAAATGGTCCCTTTAACCCTAATAGCGACTCCTGACTTGCCTCTATAGAACCTCTGTGCTCTGGGGACAGCAGTTTGAGAATCCACCATCTTACTGGATTCTCACAATTGACAGACAGGAATTGTAGGTTCTGTGATGGGATGGAACCAGTCCAAGCTGTCAGAGCAGGTGACTCTACCCTGTCTGATTGTGAAACAGTCAGTTTTTTTTCCCCACCTGCTGTTCTGGGTGGGGATAATTATAAATTATAGCTTATAGAGATGTAAGCTGGATCCTGGAAAGTAGAAAGGTTTGTAGTAGAGAGCACTGGCTCCAGATCTCATTTTCTTCTTATGAGGTACTCACAAGCTCTCAGTACACAAGTGACATTCATTCCCATAGGTGATGTAGTCAGAACCACAAACTGGCAGGTATGTGATGGGACAGGGGATGGCCACCACTGGATACTTCTTGTAAATGCTGCAGTCCACCTGTGTCATACACAAGCAAATGTCCTGTTTTTCTCCAAGACCGCAAGCTAGGCTACTCTGTCCACTATTAGATATACTACAAGGGCTGGAAGTCCCAGCTCAGATAATCAGATGTTGCTTGGCCACTTCTGTAAGTACTAGTGTTATCACTATTACAAATACTAGCACTATTGGTATTCTATGTTTTTCTACTACACTCAGTTAAAATTGCTGGGCGTTTCTGGGCTAGGCATCAAACTTAAATCTTATGTGAATTTTCTTGTTTAATCTTCAGAACAACTAGAGCAAATTCTACTATTACCTCTCTTTACAAATGTGGAAATTAAAGCTTAGAAATAGAGATAACTTTTTGAAGATAAATGCTGGTAAGTAGTAGAGTTAGTATTTGAACCCAGAGTCTGTGCAATTTATCAAGGTACTTTTTCCCTGCCTTTTACACGTGATGCCTTTTATGAAAACATTGCCAACCTTTCAGCTGGAAGGCAATTCTCCCTCCTTTAACTCTGGAATTTTTAAAAAACATTTTTAAAATATGGTTGTTTATATGTATGCCATATTTCTTCAATTGCCTTCTGGAAAGCAGATACCATTTCTCCACGTGTGTTTGCCTCCTTCTCAAATCCCCTGAAACATACTGAATTTATCCTACATATATGTTGACTAAATGACAGTCAATTGTTATTGACATTAAAATGTTATTCAACATACTTACTTTTTTTGAAGACAGACTAGCAGCTTCTGAAAAAGAGATATAGATGAAAATGTTAAAAATAAAGCGAACTTTAAATCTCATTAATTAAGTTTCATCCTATATAATGACTCTACATTTCCTTTAGCAATGAGATTCAGCACACTCTCCACCCTTATGCAAAATCCTAGTTGTTTGCTGAGGAAGTTGAATGACCAGTGGGTTAGGTTAACCCTTGGTTTAGGCAAGAAAATTATCAAAATTTCCTCTCTTTGTTGATCACAGGATGTTTTCTGAACCTCATAGTGTTTTTGATAATGGCCAAAGTCAGGTAGTAATAAGAAGTATTAAAATAATCACTCCTAAGAGCCTGAAGGATCATTTCTGATATCCTTTCCTTCCCAATTGACATAAAGAAATGCAATGGAATGTCTTTATGGGATTGGAAACACTAATTAATTTTTCAAAGTATAAAAGTCTGATTGTTGACCCTTGGCTTTTTGAGACTTGTGTTTTATTTTAATCCCTCCAAACTGATTTGGGAAGACATCCAAGTTTTTCTGTATCTTTGCACTAAGAAATAGTATATCTAATAACACTGACAACTTCCAGTGTCCATATGAACATATGAAATGGAAGACTTATGGAGAAATTAGATGATTTTTGTTCTATGGATGCAAATAAGAATCCTTGAAAGACATTGGACTCAAGTCTCTCAAACTCCAGATGGAGCATAAGATCCTATTACAAACCAGTACACTTTAAATTCTTACAACCAGATGTTTCTGAGATGCTCACATCCCAGGAGGGATTATTTGTGAAAACAAGCTTAATGGCTATATAGGGCGTCGTCTGACCTTAACTTACCTGAGCTGCTACAGAAATAGAACACTGTGCAGAGCAGAAGGAGACCCCCAATGATCTTCATGCTGGAAATGGCTGTGGTGCAGAAGCTGATCTGAGATTGTCACTACAGCTGCATCGACCATAGCCCAGGAAAGGGGTCATGTTTATATATATGCAAGGCTTGGTTTCTCCACCTTTCCTGTGAGGTCATCCAGAGGATCTCAAAGCACGGTGCCACACCCTGGGCTGTGTTACAGTCCTTGTTACTGAATTGCTACTTCTTATCTGACCAATGATTTGATTATTTGAGGTAAGAAGTATTTTCTATCTTTCCCAAAGGTGGGACTGGTAAGAATTCTAAACTTCATGTACTAGAAGAGACTAAGTATGAGCTTCTTGGCTTAGTTATGAAATAAGTGAAAATCTCAAACCTCCTTTATTTTACAAAACTGGAATCTATTAAACCCAGATTAGACTGATTACACCTATGTTTATATCTTGGCACCTGGGGAAATACTGTTTATTTTTGAGGCAATGAACCAATGAAGCAAACTGGGACCAAATGGAAGGAACACTGACATTAGCATTTATGAAGTATGGAGAAAAGCACTAACATATTACTTCTGATATTTTCTACCTGTATAATCTTGGATAAGTCGTTATATGCCGTGAGCCTTTATCAATCCAGAAGGCTTGGTTATGTTGTGATAACATGTAGCCACAAGATTTCTGTTAATTAAAACAAAACTTTGCTTTTTACTCAAGCTACACTTGTATGGTAGTCAGCTGATCATGCTACATTTGCCTTCACTGTGAGTGCCAAGTGGACAGAGTCATCACTATTTGGAATACTGTAGTCAAGGTGAAGTGAAGATGAATTCTCAAGGAGTTCTCATTTTAGCAATTAAAACTTCCAGCCCAGAGCAATACTACTGTCACTTCCCCTCATGGTCTTGTGGCCGTCACATGCTTTGTGATGTATGGAGTGAGTGCAATCAATCTGATATGGTTTAGCTGTGTCTCCAACCAAATCCCATCTTGAATTGTAGCTCCCATAATTCCCATATGTTGTAGGAGGGACCTGGTGGGAGATAATTGAATCATGGAGGTAGTTTCCCCCATACTGTTCTCATGGAAGTGAATAGTCTCGCGAGATCTGATGATTTTATAAGGGGTTTCCCCTTGCACTTGACCCTCATTCTCTCTTGCCTGCTGCCAGGTAAGACATGCCATTCACTTTCTGCCATGATTGTGAGGCCTCTCCAGCCATGTGGAACTGTGAGCCCATTAAACCTCTTTTTCTTTATAAATTACCCAGTCTTGGGTATTTCTTTATCAGCAGCTTGAAAACAGACTAATACACAGTCTTACCTTGTCCTGACTTGTTCCCTGACCTGAAGGTCAGATGAAGAACTAGAATAGTTGACAAACAGCAGAGATCATCCCAGAGACTGAGTTTCATCCAAGTCCAATAGAGCCTCTTGTTAGCCACAGTAGAGTTCACCTAATTATATACATAAAAGTCTGCTCTAAAGCATAGTGCATTTAATAATAATATTGTGATTGTTATTATTATTGACAAACCAAGAGTTAATGCTATGAGTTGCTGACATTAGATTGTAAACTGAATTGTCCATGCAAAAGTGTCCAAATAGCTGCAGTTTGCTTATTGAGTTTAAGGACGTAGTATGAAGACCTGGGGGAAGGCAGTAGACTGTCTCACTAGTTTACTGCTTGGCAGGTTTATTTTAGTACATTCTAAAACTAGCAACTACAAGATATATTAAGTGAATAATAAATGATATTGCACAATCTCCTAATATTTTACTTCTATACTTGTTTGGGAGTCAATGTAATCTAGTAGTTAAGAGCATGGGCATTGAGTAGATCTCATTTAGAATCTTTCTTCCAAAAAAATGTTGACTGTGTGTCTTTTAGTATTTAGGTTAACATCTGATACTTTAGTGTCTTCATCTTTATGACAGAAACAATATTTACTTCATAGGTTGTTTTGAGTGTTAAATTAGATTTTACAGACACACACACACTCTCTCACACACACATTATACAGTTGACTCTTGAACAACATGGGGTCCAGGGGTGCTGACACCACCACAGTTGAAAATTAACATACAATTTTTGATTTCTCAACAATTTAGCTATTAATAGCCTACTGTTGACCTTATTAATAACATAAACAGTTAATGAACACATATTTTGTATGTTACATGAATTATATACTGTATTCCTACAACAAAGTAAG
The DNA here is from genome assembly GCF_037993035.2 of Macaca fascicularis. Classification (NCBI taxonomy): domain Eukaryota; kingdom Metazoa; phylum Chordata; class Mammalia; order Primates; family Cercopithecidae; genus Macaca; species Macaca fascicularis. The sequence continues at coordinate 155,208,989 of NC_088380.1, read as the reverse complement.
CTAGAAAAAAGAAAATGTTACTAAGAAAATTGTAAGGAAGAGAAAATATATTTACATTAATTAAGTGGAAATGGATCATCATAAAGTTTTCATCTTTGTTGTCCTCATCTTGAGTAGACTAAGGAGAAGAAGAAAGAGGAAAGGTTGATCTTACTGTCTCAGGAGTGGCAGAGGTAGAAGAAAATCTATGTATAAGTGAACGTGTGCGATTCAACTGTGCATATAATCTCTTACGGATGCATGTCTCTGAGGTGTCTGTGTGGTATGTTTGTGTGGTTTGTGTGTATTTGTGCATCAGGGCGCCAAGCTCATAATTAGATCTTGATATATGGTAGCTAATAATATGGAATGTGCTCTTCATAACAACTCATTAAGGAAGAAATTTTTGTTACCCTAGTTTTGCCAGTGAGTAAGTTAAGACTCAGAGGATTTAAGTAATCTTCCAAGGATCATGATACAATTAATGGAGGAAACTGCTGAGGTTCAGTCAGGGAAAAGAAGCAAAGTGAAGGTTCCAAGAAGGAGAGGTAATTGTAGGTTTCATTGTTTGCCATGAATGTTGGAAAAGAATGCATCCTAAGAAAAAGCCATTATGTTTCAAGATGAGGTATCTTTATTGCAGTTTGAACATACACTTTTATCAAAGCGGAGTGGGAATAGGGTCAAAGGGTGGCCAAAATGGTGGTAAAAGATAGGATAACAGAATTTTTTTTTAATGTTTGATAGTCAAAGAAAGGAGGAATGGAAGAAGCTGAGGCTACAGAAAGATCTAGGATAGACTGAGCATGTCTTAAAACCAAAGAGAAGAAGAAATTTTAGATACATGGTAGAGAGTGGCTAATTAGAGGCATGTAGAAAGATAGGAAATAAGGTTAAGAGCACAGATGAAAAACCATTTTCTCTGACACATGAGAGAGAGAAGAATGGATAAATGTAGAGACAGGCATATTTTGAAGGGTAAGGAAGGAGAGATGGGGGGAGCCCACTGTAAGGTAAGCTCTGGTTGTTCAATGCTGTTTTGCTTTTTTGCACTGGGAGAACTGGGTTTGTTTGGGAGCTTGAGAAAGATGATAGAAGACTTGGCAGTATGTCAGATAGTCAGCAATGGATCTAAAGATTAATGGCCACTGGAAAAGTTAGAACTAGATTTTAGAAGGCCCAATTAGTACTATTCCTCATATTTCTCCCAAAGTTTGTGCGACACAGAGTGAGAAATGGGAACAGTGATTTGATAGATAGGGAATGGATGCATCAGAGGCTTGAGGATACCGTAAAGACTGCATTAGGAGGTGGCAAAGCTTGAAATAGAGTTAAATGTTCCAGAAGTTTCTGATGGGCTATACGAGGTACAAGCATTTAAGTGTTTAGAGATCAAGGTTTAGGCAAAATGTGGTAGGTATAGGAAATAAGAACAATTGTTTATTGAGACAGGGCTAGGAATCAAGTTGTCGGATACAGTTTCTCAGGGGTGGGGCTGAGATAATGATCCTCAGGGTGTATCCAGTGGGTGGAGATAAAGGTCTCTCGTTTGAAAGGGATGAGGAAAGGTGAGGTTAAGGGATCAGGAGAGGGGTTGGTTTGGGTTTTGGAAGCCGTTTACATAGAGAGGAAATTTTCCAGCTGGATACTGAGGCACAAATTATGGAGGAGGCTTTTGGAATGAGAGTCAAAGCCTGTGAAGATAAAAGCAGTCCATTTCAGGATGAGGATAGTTTTTTCATTTATCCTTATAGTCCTCCAAGGAGAAAATCTTGAGGCCTTGTAAGAGAGAATAACTATGGTCCTGGTTCCATCATGAGGAAGGCAGAATAAAATTAGCTCTTTTCCCATTTAGAAAAAAAAAAAAAGTGCAGCTTGCTGCCAGCATTCATTTAATTTTATATAAACATGCTCTTTGAGGCTGAAGTAAATCTAATTTTCAATGTGAAAATAAAATACGAAAACTGTTCTGGGAGTTATTTCTAAACAGAACTTGTCTCTAATCCTAATGTAACAGAAATGTAAATGATGATTAGTATTTAGTAATTTTTTTAATTTGGTAAATTTCAAAGCACAGAACAACACAAAGCAGAACATCATATTATGCACAAAAATATTCCATTTCTCTCCAGATCTTGCTATGCTTGTCATTGTGTGAGCAGCAAACTTTGCAGTGACCAGTTGGATTCCACCCCGCTGATGGTGGAATTGGTGGTATGCTCTTGGGGAAATGTCTTCCAGACAGGCAAAGAGGAGTAACATCATCAGAGCATGGACGTCCTTAAAGACTTTGCAGCTATGGTCTGTGATGTTTTTCCTCATTCTCTCAATCGATGTCAGTCTGAAGTTTACATGGCTAATTGCATGCTCAGGATTGTCCTTCTTGAACAGGATGTAGGAGTCCAGCACTGTAATTTTTAGAACGTAGTGAAAGAATTTCTTACACTAAACATTTGATCTCAGTTGGTTAAGAAGTGAGCATCTGATCAGCCAAATCCACTGCTCCCATATTCTTGTTAGAATCCACAATGACACATGGCTCCTTAGTTTTCTTTCCATTTCTGTTGTCTACTTCAATCACAGTATCATGGTTGATATGGTTTGGCTCTGTGTCCCCACCCAAATTTCATCTCAAATTAATTCCCATGTGTCGGAGGAGGGGCCTGGTAGGAGGTGATTGGATCATGGGGGGCAGATTTCCCCTTGCTGTTCTCATGATAGTGAGTGAGTTCCCATGAGATCTGATGGTTTAAAAGTGTATGGCACTTCCCCCTTTTCCTCTCTCTGGCCACCATTAGAAGAAGGTACTTGCTTCCCCTTTGCCTTCCGCCATGATTGTAAGTTTTCTGAGGCCTCCCAGTCATGCTTCCTGTTAAGCTTGCATAACTGTGAGTCAATTAAACGTCTTTTCTTCATAAATTATCCAGTATCAGGTAGTTCTTTATAGCATTGTGAGAATGGACTAAGACAATTGTGGAATGTTGACAGCATTGTCACCTCCTTCTTCTTGGGATAAATGCTGCAGCCACAAGTGCTACCAGTGAGTATTCCCAGGGCAAATGGGAAAAGGTTTTGAAGCAAAGCATAAAAATTAATATAAAAAATTGAGAGTATTGGGGATTTATTCCCTTATAGATTCGGGGTGCCACAAGGAAGAGTGGGATAACTCATTAGAGGGTTAGAGAAGGGTGAGGGAATTAAATGGGAGCAAGGCCTGTATGAAGAGTTTTTGGGTTAGTTAGCTGGAGGGAAATAGGGAAGCCAGCACTGTAGCTGTGCAGGAATCCAGGTATAGAATAGTGGCTCTAAGGATGGACTGTTATAATAAGAAAATGAACCATATATTCAGCACTTACGAAGTGCTAGAACTGCACTGCACCATCATTTCATACTTAAAACAATCTTAGGAAATAGGGATGGCTATTCTCCCTGCTATTTAGCTTCAATAGTGGGATCTTAAGAGATATGACTAGTTTAAGATAAAGAGCTTAAAGATGCTTTTTAATTGCTCTGGTGTATTACCTTTAAATCTAAACCTAAAAGGTAGATTTGTAGACTCATTGGACACTGAAATAATAGGAGTGTAACTGACAGAATCAGAGCAGTCAGGAAGAACAGCTAAGTTTTGAATGAGTGGCAGAGGGAGTTGAACACTGGGGCAGAGTGTGTGACATTTTCATCTGTGAGGATCATCTGGAAAGAGGGTTCATTCCAGTGGAGAGAGGGGAGGACTGAGAGCCAGGAGTCAAGGGTTCCTATCCTGTCCCCCATCCCCATCTATCTATCTAGGGAGCAATGTTGTGACAATCCCTTCTCCAATGTGAGCTCTCTACTTCCTCTAAATCTAGTAAGATTAGTCTAGATTGGTAGTTCACATTTTCGAGTTAAAGAGCCATCCATGGTACACTAATTTATACAATCAATAAGGCTGAGGAGTGAGGCTAGGTGGGAAGGAGAGGGTGGAACTTTATTAATTGATTCTGGTTTTCCCTCCTCATTGCTTCACCAGCACCTCTCACCCACCCCCACCAGGGTGCCTTTCTTCTTGACATCCAGCAAACAAACCACCTAAAACTCTCAAGGGATCTTTTGACAGTTTAAAAATCACTGGCTTAGCTTTGTCTCTTCTTCTCTCCCTGTATGGCCCCTTCACATCCCAACTCTTTTTTATTTTTCAAGATAACCCCAATTATGATCATGCCCTTGTGACCACTGAGGGCACAGTGACCTACGAATCTGGATATTTGCATTTTGACTTTGTGTCTGGCAAGACTTTGTTCCCTGCATCTCATGGGAGCAGGGAGTTAACGCTTATGTTTTGAATGCCTTCACTTCTTTTTGGGCCATTGAGGCTAAATAGCTCCAATCGTGGAACAAGGTGATTTGGATGAACAGTAACAACTATTTTTTTTTTTCTTAATTTATGTTGCTTCTAGGGGACCTCATAGTATCTGGATGAAGACTGTTTACACACATATGTGCGCACACACACACACAGCTCCCAGCTCCAATTGATAAAAATAACGTTTACTAGGAAGGAGTGGAGTGTGATGGCAGAGTAGGATTCTCCAGTGATTGTCCCTTAACAGAAAAATTGATTTGTAGCAATTACCCATACAGGAAAAAATCTTCACAAGAGCTAAATATACCAGGTAAGAGTACCTACTTTAAAAATAATAATAAGAAAATGCATATTGAAGAGGGTAGAAAAGACAGTTTTATATTACCCACAACCCCCTCCTCTAACCCCAGGCAGCACAGCTTGGAGAGAGAGATACCTGCTTGGGAGAAGGCCAGGGAAGCAAGTGTAGGACATTGCCTATACGAGAGGCTAGAGTTACTGGGAAGAAGGTGGAGATGGGGTGACATTGGTCAAAGGAGACATAATTACAGTTAGATAGGAGAAATACATTTCAGCAGAACTATTATACAGCAGGGTGACTAGAGTTGATGATATATTCATTTTTATTCTGAAAAAATGCCAAGAAAGTGGATGTTATGTGCTCTTACCACAAAAATGATAACTATTAGTGGTAATACATTTGTTAGCTAGGTTTAACCATTCTTCAGTGTAAATGCACTTCAAAACATTAGATTGTATAAGATAAAAATATGTAATGTTATCTGTCAATTAAAAAATAAAATTAAACATTTAAAAGTAAATAAATAATCATGTTTCCTGTGCTCAGTGCTGAAAAAATACCTGTAACCTCAGAGTTAGCCAACAACAGGAAATGTACTAGTCTTTAGGGATGCTGTAACAAAATATCACCAACTGAGGAGCTTAAACAGCAGAAATGTTTTCACTTCTAGAATCCAAAATCAAAATGCCAGCAGGTCTGGTTTCTCCCGAGGCCTCTCCCTGTAGCTTGCAATCTGTCTTCTCACTGTGTCCTCATCTGGTCTTTTTCTTTTCTCTGTGTACATGCCCCTGATGTCTCTTCCTTTTCTTATAAGAACGCCAGTTCTGTTGGATTAGAGTGCCTCTCTTATGACCTCATTTGACCTTTATTACTATCCTAAAGGCCGTATTTCAAAATATAGTCACATTGGAGATGTTAAATCAAGTTTAGTCTAAAGTGCCTCCCTACATTTAAGTTCAGTCTAAAGGTTTCTCTGTACATTATGAACTATAACAAGTGGAGGTGTAAACAGACCATAGCCTACACTTGTGCCAATCACTGAGTTTTGGCCAATCAAATATAGCCAACTGTTCGAATTGTGTTCAAATAAGGCAAAGGCTGAGCCATCACCAATCCAGCTGTTTATGCACCTCACTGTCATTTTCTGTACATCACTTTACTTTTTCTGTCTGTAAATTTTCTTCCATCACATGGCTGCGCCAGAGTCTCAGAGCCTACTGTTGCTGGGGAGGCTGCCAATTTGCAAATCATTCATTTCTCAATTAAACTCAACTTCTTTAAATGTAATTCAGATGAAGTTTTTCTTTTTTTTGCTTTTTTTTTGCAATCAGAGATCAATATATACATTTTGAGGAGACAAAATTCAGTCCATGACGTTCTACCCCCAGACCCTCAATATGCATATTTTCACATGTGGAGAACTATAGACTTTTGATCTTCAAGTCCCTGGTATCTCATAAAACGTTAATAAGTGTTTCTTGAAAATAAGATTCCCTGTTCACCCAGACATGGGAAACTCTGGGTACTCCATTTCTTTCTGAGGAATTCACAATACATTTTATGTCATTAAAGGTTCAATTACTTTTTTTTTGCAATATGGAAAGTTTTCACTTTATTCAACTCAATTTTTCCAAACCTTAACTGGCTACAGTTTATTTATCATGTTATGGAACACTTACTAACATCTAAAGGGTGCCAATGTTTTCTTGAACATTAAAAAAAATAAGGATTTACTCCAATTTTCCAGACTCGTCACCAAAGAAGGTCATTGAATTTTTGGTCTTCTTCGACTGCTCAGAAGTTCTTTATCACATTGAACAGAACTCCACTGGATGTGGCCTCCAACATTCTAGTTCTCAACAATGGAGCCCAACAGAACAAGTCTGCACCCTCTTTTCAAGTATAGCCCTTCAGACCTGCAAAGGCAGTTCTAGAGTGCACTGTCAAGGTCTTTTTTTCTCCAGATGATTAGATCTCTTAATATTTCCGCTTATAGTACGAAGTCTTGTAAGTCCTCCTTATGCTGACATACTAATACAAGTTTGCTTAATAAAAATGAAACACCAAGTAATAATCAATTTTACTATTTCCCTTCTCTGTTCCAGGCAGTGTTCCCCACACTAGAGATACAGAGTGGAAAAAGACACACAGGATCCCTACTTCATGAAGCTTACTTTCTTGTAGGGTAAGAAAAAAAAATCAAGAAATATAATAAGATGATTTCAGATCCTGACAAGTATCTTTAAAAATATGTATCATGATATTGAGATAGGAGATAACATGGAAATGGGGGATGAATTGGATTGGGTGACTAGGGTATACTTTTCAAAGAAGGTGATATTTGAATGACACCTTAATTATGAGAAGGAGCCAGTCTGGGAGTGCAAAAAGCTCAGGTAGTGTAGAAGGAATAGCTGGGGTGGTTAACACATTAAAGGATTCTGTTTTCTTCAATTCCAGCATTATATAAAATGACTGTTTTTTTCCTTAAAACATTCAATTTGGAAATCAAGCAAGTTGTAGCCTGTATCTTCTCTAACTAGGCAAAATGTCTTATACTGAATTCTACATGGCATTGAGTTGAAAAATTCTTCCATCTAGTTTCTTTCTTAAATCACCTTTTCTTTTTCCTCGTTTCTCTCTTATTTTTTATTGCAAGTATTCCTTCCAGTGATTTCAAGTGGAGTCTCTGTCCAGGAGTTTATAGTCTCAAACTTCCATTCAACGTCTATTTATTCAATTCCTATTATATGCCTCACTTTTTATCTTATGACTTTTAATTCATTTATACAACAGCATTCATTACTGACATACTGACTATATGACATCGCCTATTTATTTATTTATATATTATTTGTATTTCACCACTTGAATTTAGCTTCCACAAGACCAAGCTCTTGCCTGTTTTTAATTTGCCTATCTAGCACCTCACACAATGCATTGCCCAGAGTAGGAACTATGCAATACATAATTGCTAAATTACTAAGTAGCCCTAAGATTCTACAGCATTAGCCAAATTGTAGAGTAACTCACAATTCATCCAGCATTCGGGAGAAATCATGTCTTTTACTTTAGTGGATTAAAAAAAATAATAAGTAAACTTACCTCACTGGAACTTAAAATAATTTAACCCTTTTTTATTGAATTTAACTTCAATAATAAGAAGAAACTAAGATGTTTAACACATTTTCTTTCACTTCCCCCCTAATGACTCATAATAATGTTTAAGTTGAAATAATTATTATCTGAGCATGCAGAGACCCCTTTGCAGAGCTGCTGTTAGGAGAGAAGGCCAAAGGATAAATGTATGCCTTAGGGCTGAGGGAAAACTACTGCCTACTCCCCCTTAGCTGCTACCACCACTGCATCAATACAAGGAATACACCAGTCCTAGCAGTGCCCAGACATAGTCTATAAACAGATTTATCAGCTAATCAAAAGACTTTATTAATTAAGGTTGTATCTACTTACTTAAAACATGGATACTGCCTAAATGTAGCATGTCCAGATCAAATGGCCCAGGGTAGAAAGAAATTAAAAAAAAAAAAAAAAAAAAAGACAGGTCATTAGAAATGACTCTAGTAACTTGAGGGTTTTCTTTTTTTTAATGGAGAAGGACAATTTGAGAATGCATTAAGTAGAAGTAGGAATATGGATTTTATATGACTAACTGGGAGAGAGAGTAAAAACCTGTTCTGTCGTGAAAGGCTCTGAAGGTTGAAAGCATCACAAATGTAGCTGTGGATTTAAGGTAAGCAGAGCTGCCTATCAATCAGATCTCTATAGCAACGTTCATGCTTCATCATGAGGTGTGTTTCCTTTTTGTGGAAAATCCTGTAGATGCTGGTCTAGTAGGAATACTGTGAAAGAAATCGGAGATGATTTAGATGGTCTCTGAGTCCTCAGCCAACTCTGAAAACCTGTGGTTATACCCAAGTTAAACTCAGTCAGTGTATTGTGGATTCAAAAGACTTTCCTTTACTCATGTCTGATATAGAGGCATACTTTGCAGATGTTGCAGGATCATTACCAGAGCACAAAAATAAAGTGATTATTGCAATAAAGCAAGCCACATAGATTTTTTTTGGTCTCCCAGTAGATATAAAAATTATGTTTACACTGTACTCTAGTCTATTAAATGTACAATAGTATTATGTCTAAAAACAGTAGACATAATTTAATTTAAAAATCTTTATTGCTAAAAAATGCTAGCAGTTATTTGAGCCTTTAACAAGTTGTTTTTTTGCTGGTGGAGGATCTGATGTTGATCGCTGCTTACTGATCAGAGTGGTGGTTGATGATGGTTGGGGTAGCTGTAGCTGTAGAAGGTTTTAAAAATAAGACAACAGTAAGGTTTGCCACATCAATTGACTCTTTCTTTCAAGAAAGATTTCTCTGTAGCATGTAGTGATTTTTGATAGAACTTTACCCAAAGAACTTTCAAAATTGTCAATCCTCTCAAACTGCCACTGTTTTATCAACTAAGTTTAGGTGATATTCTCAATTTTTTATTGTATTTTCAACAGTGTTTACAATATCTTCATCAGCAGTAGATTTTATCTCAAGAAACCATTTCCTTTACTCATTAATAAGAAAAAACTCATCATCCATTGAAGTTTAATCATGAGATTACAACAATTGAGGCACATCTTCAGGCTCCAATCTAATTCTAGTTTTCTTGTTATTTCCACCACATCTGCAGCGACTTCCTCTACTGGTCTTGAACCCCTCAGAATTGTCCATGACAGTATTATTCACCTTCTAAACTCTTGCTAATGTTCTTTTGACCTCCTCTCATGAATCACAAATGTTCTTAATGGCATCTAGGATGGTGAATCCTTTGCATAATATTTTCAATTTACTTTGCCATCAGAGGAATCACCATCTATGGCAGCTATATTCTTATGAAATGTTTTTCGTAAATAATAAGACTTGAAAGTCAAAATTAGTCCTTGATTCACGGTCAGCAGAATGGATGTTGTGTCAGCGGGCATGAAAACAACATCATTATTCTTGTACATTTCCATCAGAGCTCTTGAGTGACTAAATGCATTGTCAATGAGCAGCAATAGTTTGAAAGGAATCATTATTTCTAAGCAGTAGTTCTCAACAGTGGGCTTAAAATTTTCAGTAAACTATGTGGTAAACAGATGAGCTGTCGTCTAGACTTTGTTGTTCCGTTTATAGAACAAAGATGGAGTAGACTTAACAATTCTTAAGGGCAGTAGGATTTTCAGGATAGTCAATGAGCACTGGCTTCAATTAAAGTCACCAGCTGCATTCTCCTTTAACAGGGGAGTCAAGCTGGCCTTTGAAGCTTTGAAGCCAGGCGCTGACTTCCACTCTCTAGCTATAAAAGTCCTAGATAGCATTTCTCCCAATAGAGGACTGTTTTGTACACATTACAAATTTGTTGTGTAGTGCAGCCACCTTCATCAATTATCTAAGGCAAATCTTTGGGATAACTGGTTGTAACTTCTTCATCAACACTTCATTTTGCATTTTTATGCTATGGAAACGACTTATTTCCTTAATGAATACCCTCTGCTGGTTTCTAACTTTTCTTCTGCAGCTTTCCACCTCTCTCATCCTTCACAGAGTTAAAGAGAATTAGGGACCTGCTCTGGACTAGGCTTTGGCGTAAGGAAATTTTGTGGCTGGTTTGATTTTCTGTTCAGACCACTCAAACTGTATATCAGCAATGAGCCTGTTTTGTTTTCTTTTCCATATGTTCATTGGAGTAGCACTTTTAATTTCCTTCAAGAACTTTTTCTTTGGATCCACAACTTGGGCTATTTGTTGCAGGAGGCCTTGCTTTTGGCCTGTTTTAGCTTTTGATGTGCCTTCCAAGCATATTAAGTTTAATCATTTCTAGCTTTTGATTTAAAATGAGAGATATGCAGCCGGGTGCCGTGGCTCACACCTGTAATCCCAGCACTTTGGGAGGCCGAGGCGGGTGAATCACGAGGTCAGGAGCTCGAGACCATCCTGGCTAACATGGTGAAACCCTGTCTCTACTAAAAATATAAAAAATTAGCCAGGCACAGTGGCACACACCTATAGTCCCAGCTACTCAGGAGGCTGAGGCAGGAGAATGGCGTGAACCCGGGAGGCAGAGTTTACAGTGAGCCGAGATAGCACCACTGCACCCCAACCTGGGAGACAGTGAGACTCCATCTCAATAAAAAAATAATAATAATAAAATAAAATAAATAAAATAAAATGAGAGATGTGCAACTCTTCTCTTCACTTGAACACTTCGAGGCCATTGTAGGGTTTTTCAGCTGGACTAATTTTAATCTTGTTCTGTCTCAGGGAATACGGAGACCCAGGGAGAGGGAGAGTGATGGGAGAACAGCTACTCAGTGGGGCAGTCAGAACAATACCCTTTTGCCAATTAAGTTCACTATCTTATATGTCATGGTTCGTGGCACCCCAAAACAATACAATAGTAATATCAAAGATCACTATTACCATACCAGATATAATAATAATGAAATAGTTTGAAATTTTGTGAAAATTACCAAAATGTGAAACAGAGACACAAAATGAACACATTCTATTGGAAAAATGGTGCCAATAGACTTCTTTGACACAGGATTGCCACAAACCTTCAATGTATAAAAAGCACGATATCTGCAAAGCGCAATAAAATGAAATGCAGCAAAACGAGGTATTTCTGTAGTGACAAAGGCTCCTCCTAGACCAAACCTAGTCAGGCTCTTTTGAGTCCTCTTCTCACCTAGGCCTCGAGAAACTGCAGGCTCTTAACACCTAAGATTTTGTTTATTCCTTCCCGTATTTACCAAAATGTACTAAGAGTTCTGAACAAACCCTAGCATAGTTTCCAAAAGCTCAAGGTCACGTCCCTACGATGACTCCAGCCTTACATAAAATGCTAGCCTACAAAAACTTAACACTGCTGGGAGAATTTACTTTGTTCCAACCAAAACCTGGTGATGGACCGATAGACCCCTAAAACCCCTCTTAAAGCACTTACTTTAGAAAGCTTGCAATTACAAATCCTTTCTCTTCCCTTTAAAATATAAAGTCAAAACTGTTTCCTCAAGGACCTGAGCACTGTCTCTTTGAACTGCAAGCCTTCAGGGAGATACCACTTCATCTTGTTCTCAGTCCGCTTGAGAGGATAAGGACCTTACTTAAGTGGGAGCCTCACTGTATCTTGCATGTCTGCTCCTGTCATAAAAAAAGAAGTTTGTTTCTTCTTGCAATAAGCACCAGTTAACAAACCCAGCTGGCCTGGCCACATTAACTAACTCCTCTTGCCCTGATCTTTGTGAACTTTGACCTTCTTGATTGCTCAAGCCCCTACTATTCTCTACTCTCGATTCCTCGTCCTCTTCTTAAAACACTCAGTCACTTCTGCACAAATCAAAGTTGAGTTTGGTTTACATTGGGCTGTTTCCCTGTAGCAACAGTAGTATTGATAAAATTTATTCTGACCACTTGAATAGTGTCAAGCTTCGTTTAGCTTTGACAATGTTTTATTAGTAACTTCTAAGTGAGAAAAATACAAAATAAAATTTTGGTACAGGTGGAAATGTTAGATGTGTTATTGCCAAAGTTCAAGCAGTGGATCACAATCAGGACTTAAAAGACTCCATGGAAAGCTGAACGTATTTAAGATTGTTAGAATGACAAGTTAGGCGTGTCAGTAGAAGCTTCCCCGGATATGGTGATACATTCTGTGATGGTGACTTTCCCTTTTAAAAAATGTGTCCTCTCATGGCATTCTCTCCCACCTGCACCAAAGCATCATATTCCACCTTGAAATAGAAATTTTTTCCTATGAGTCTTTTTTATAGGTGATATTATACTAGATAACATCAATGGTAGTGAAATTTCTGGATCAAAGTATCTATATATCTAGAAATGTTATATCTGAAGTTTCTGAGTTATAATTGAAAGATAGTCACTAGAGTAACTACAGATTCCCTTAAATTTTATGCACAATATGAAGTATATGTGAACGTATGTATAATTTTCTGTCTTTTTATTAGTATCTCAAAGGGGTTTCTCTTTAATCCCAAAACATGTCTTAGACTTTAAGATCCTGAGAATAGAGTTGTATATATTGTTAGGTTTTGAAGGGAAGGCAAGAGTTAAAGAAAGACACACAGAGGGAGAATTGGTGGTTCTACAGCAATGCAGGTTTATTGCCGGTGCAACCTGTGGAAGTTGGGGACCAGCTTAATGTCAGAGTCCACTGCTGCTTACAGGCTGGGGTAATTTATAGGCCTGGGTAGAATGGGTCTGGGCAGTATGGCTTGCTGCCTATGAAAATATTGATAAGATGATTATATGATCTGATGGGTTGGCCCTTTTTCTGGTGGGATATGGTTAGGATATTCCTTGGACCTTTGCCCAGCAGGATATAATAGGGATGGTCCTTTAGTTGGGTCTTTGCCCAGCAGGGTATGATAAGGATGTTCCTGTGCTTTGGGCTCAGGTGGCTAGGCAGGATGTTTCTCATGGCCTGAACCCCCATGGAATGTTTGAGTCTGACCAAGGTCTGCAAAATGGAGGGGGGACTTACAAAATGGTGCAGTTTGGACTAAAGTATAATTTTCTCTAATACAGGGCTATGCACATAAATGTTAGTAAATGGCAAGGAAAACAGCTTTGCAAAACATAGTATTTGGGGCAAAGTTTTCATTCAATAAGACAATGTACCTGGAGTCCTTTTTTATACTTGTCTCCCTCTTGTGAGGTCTTACCATTTCTTTTTACCCTAAGTTTCCATGTCAGCCTTGTCAATTCCTTGTCAAATGTCCTCTCAACATTCTGAGGTCTGAAATGAGAATGGAAAGGAGTAGATAGGGCTCCAAAATATTTTGTGTTTTAAATGGAGAGAATGTGGCATTTGTGGGGAAAGGATTAAAAAATGTCTGTGAGTTATTAAAGATGGTGTTGGAGGATTAGAAAAGGTTGCATCAGTGTCATGGGATTTTGTTTAACTCTGATCTCCAGGAAATGTGAGCCATCCCTCCATGTTTTCCTTCCAACTGCCCTGGTTGCCAGGTTAAGATGACTGATGACATCAGGAGCTTCCATGTTCCTGTTTGGAAGAGTCAATCCATGTGGGTATTTGGCAGAGCGTGTAGACAGTGGCTGCTTCTTAAAGCATTCTCGCTCTTTGTTCCCTTCTTCCTATTTTTTAATTGACAAATAAAAATTGTGTAGATTCATATTATACAATATGATGTTTTGAAATATGTATACATTGTAGAGTGGCTAAGTCAAGCTAATTAGTATATGCACTACTTCACCTACTTATCATTTACTTGTGATGAGAACACTTAAAAGTCTCTCTTTTAGCAATTTTCAAGTATGCAATATATCGTTATTAACTACAGTCATCATGATGTACAACAGATCTCTTGAGCTTACTCCTCCTGTCTAACTGTACTTTGTGTCTTTTGACCAACATCTTTTCAATTCCTCTCCTCTTTAGCCTTTGGTAGCTACCATTCTTCTCTCTGCTTGTATGAGTTTTACTTTTGAAGATTCCACATACAAGTGAGATCATGTAATAGTTACCTTTGTGTGCCTGACTTCTTTCAGTTAACATGATGTTCTCCACGTTCCTTCATATTGTCTCAAATGACAGAATTTCTTTCTATTTTTAAGACTGAATGTTATTACATTGTGTGTACATACCACTTTTATTGTGAATAATGCTGCAGTGAACACAGGAATGCAGATATCTCTTCCACATACTGATTGATTACTCCAAATTCTGAATAGAGATAATGGGGTTGGTCACAGTCATAATCCACAATCAAAGATGGGACAGATCATGCACTTTGTGCCTGAAAGACTTACATTGTCCCTGGAGGAGTGTGTGAAAGTAGGATTAAGGGGATTTTGAAGAGTGGTTGGACTGACCTGGAGAGAAGGGGGTGTTACATATGAGAGTTGGTATTTGGGACCTGGACAGAATTAGATGCTGGATAAGGATACAGAGCTACCTGAATTTATCTGTAGAGACGTATCTTTGCTGTTATATGTTGTCTTTCCAGATTCAGGCTTATGACCCAGGATACTGGTGTGGGGGTGAGATCTTATCATCATTTCCCAAAACTCCCAAAGACCAGAGAAGTGCAAGCTTGTCAGTCTGCAGAAACCAAAGCCCACGGCTCTTCTGCAACATGCTAGCTAGAGACCTCACAAAATAAACACAAACTCTCCTCCAGAAGAAAGTGGAGCAAATTAGTAGTGAGAGAATTCATGACATTTGTGTTAATCAGAATATTTAAATATGGATTATTTTCAGTGTAGTAGAACAACTTTTAAATTTTATATTTGCAATATAATTCTATAAAAATTGTTTAATTCAAAAATGAGATATTTCTGGCTGAAATAAATATTGCATAATAAAGCACAATATGTAACAATAAAAATCATATCATATGAAGAAGAATTGTCTAGGAATTATGAAGCTTTGGTTAGTGTATTTAGAAAATAAATTTCCCAGAGATTTTGCATTTATATACTCAATGGTTGTATATTGCAGTAAAAAACAATAAGTTTTAACAAACTGGTGTAAAAACATACAATGAAAGTCAAAGGATTATAATTAATCACTTAATATATGCCAGGTATTTTAATAGTTTATTTTGAAAATGTTAATCATATAATTATTATATTTCATTTAAGAGGGAATTGGTAGTTTAAAAATGCAATATTTATAAAAAGGTTCGTGATAGATGTTTTACATGCTATATTTATATGTGTTAATTTTTCTCATGATTTTTCATTAAAGTAGTTTTTTGTCTTTGTACCTATTGAACTCACACAGGTGCATGGAAGTTCCCTAACATTTCTATAAATGTACATGTTTTACTGAGTGTTTCATCTTTGATATAGAAAACCTTAAAGAAAACCATCTTAAAGAAAAATTATTAAAATTTAGTAGGACTTTTTAACTTGCCTTAACATAATGCATGATATTTTAAATTATTAAGCAGGGCAAGATAATGCTTCCATTTTGGATACAAATAAATAATATAAATCAAAATGCTTTGCTGGAAAAATCCATGATGCATTGATACAATAAAAATGAAATGTCTTGTTAACTTTAAGAGATGGGTGTTATTATACCACCCATCTCAGCTGGTTCTTTGCTACTAATGACATTGCTGTTTAATGGGTTTGCTATAATTTGACCAAAATTTTAAACTATGAAAAACATCCTTCAGTTTTTTTTCCACATTGGAAAACATTTTTTTTTAAAATGATAATGGGAAATGAGACAGACCCTGAGATAAAAGCCTTGATGCAGGAGATGGATTGAGGGGAAAAAGAGAAAGCATGAAAGAAAGCAATCAGGCTCTGTGAACCCTGGGACAATACTGAAGGAAAAGCCCTCCAACAAAAGATGCATTCCTGATGATGGCAAGAGGATTAGAAACATATAGGTAAAGATAGTGGTAGCTTTATATTTATTTATTTATTTATTTATTTATTTATTTATTTATTTATTTATTCATTTGAGATGGAGTTTTGCTCTGTTGCCCAGGCTGGAGTGCAGTGGCGCAATCTCGGCTCACTGCAACCTCTACCTCCTGGATTCAAGCGATTCTTCTGCCTCAGCCTCCTGAGTAGCTGGGACTACAGGCACACGCCGCCACACCCAGCTAATTTTTGTATTTTTAGTAGAGATGGGGTTGTGCCGTATTAGCCAGGCAGGTCTCAAAACTCCTGACCTCGTGATCCGCCCACCTCGGCCTCCCAAAGTGCTGGGATTACAGGTGTGAGCCACCGTGCCCAGCCAGGTAGTGGTAGCTTTTTTTAATTTAAAAAATGGGACCTCCTTACAAACTCCAATTCCAGTTTTATGTAGGAGATGAAAAAAACTAAAGTATATGATGAGATGGGAACCATGAAAAAGAAGTGAGATTATTTGGGCAATGTCTCAGAAATAAGAAAAGTGAAAAAAGCTAGAGTAACAATAGCATAAATACAGAGAAGAAAGAGCTGAAGAAACGAGTACTAAATTAACCCCAAAACTGTATAGGATATGGTAACATCAGAGAATATGGAATTGTGTAGTAAAGAGAATACGGAATTGTGTCATAAAGAACTTGGTCTTTTCCAAAAAAGAGTTTGGCCTTTGCCCTTGACTTCTGAGATGTAATTTATGTCAGAGTGTCCTTGTTTAGAGCAGTGTCTGGCCACAACAGATCTTAGGATATGGCTGGCCACACCTGACAATTTAGGGTAGGGCTATTCATACCAGAAAGACCAACAATGTGATTTAGGGTGAGGGCTCCAGTTGACCTGGAGACTGAGTTTGACCATGTGGGCAATCAAGCAATCAATCAATCATGCTTTTCCTATAAAGCCATCATAAAAACTGTGGACACCAAGGCTTGTGGAAACTCCCTGGTTGGTATTACTCCACATGTAATGTCACACACTGATGCAGAAAGTAATGTCTGCTGACTCCACAGAAAGAGGACAAAGCAAGCTTTGCCTTCCCCTGCTCTATGTTTCTTCCTTTGACTAGTTTTAATCTGTATCTTCTTCCTGAATAAAATATAATCATGAATACAATAGCTTTCAGGGAGTTCTCAAGCAAATTTTTGAATCTGAGAGTGGTTATGGGAACTTCCGAACTTTCAATTTGTGTCAGAAGTGAGAGCAGTCTTGTGAAGGACTATGCCCTTAATCTCCATAGTTTGGCTAACTCCAGATAGGGATCATTACTGAATTTGGGAGTAATGTGGGATATGGGAACAATTTAGGGAATGAACATGTGCATAATTTAAACATCAATTAGAAGCAAAACAAATACAATAAAATGCAAACAACAGGAAAGTGCACTTTTTAGGGAATAGAGCAAGATAGTAAATATGCTTTGTGACTGGGGTCAGCAGGAACAGCTGGGAACAGTTTTAAGAGTCTGAGAAAGGCTGAAGTATAGCATCAACTAGAAATTTGAAAGAATTAAAGGAACAAGGAGACAATTAGTATAATGAGCAATGAAGAAACAAATTTCTTAAAAGCACTTGAGGACAGTTTCTGACAATTGATCAGGAACATCGGGACAACTCAAGTGACTTGGCAAGGGCAAAAGATTATAGCTGCAGGAACATTTTAGTAGGATATGTGAAAAGTTGAAGAAATGAGCAGAGTGGAAATGGTAGACAGCACAACAGTGGATTAAATAGTGGAGAAGATAAGAAAAGTTCAGGAAATGGATGTGTTTCCATACTATAAGAGCATCTGGGATAGGTGAGCAACTGAGGAGTAAAAAGTAGCTAAGGGCAAAATAAGTGTGTGTTGAGGAAGGGATGCAGATCTGGTCAGTGAGATTAGCTGACAAGCTGTGTAGCTGAGAAGAGCTAAATCACCAAAGCAAGAAATGGCACTGGGGGAACGTAGCACTTTTCAAATCAGCTCAAGGAAGATGAATAGCATTTAGAAAGAGGGAACGTTCATATAAGGACAGTAGAGACAATAGACATTTCGCTGATATGGAAACAGCTAGAAAACAGAGTAGAGAAACAAAGTGAATGGAGGAGCTTGGAGACAGATACGGTCTACAAAATTCCTAGGAATTCCAATGTGCGTATGAAGCTCTACTCTAGTTCTCCACGAGGTGACAACTGGGTCAGTGAGGAAATGATAGCAGTTGAAGTGAGGGAGTAGCTAAATGAATAACAGCTGTGCAAGAGACGGAATGATGGAAGTGACACGTAAAGCCAGAGCAGTGACGAAAGAACAAATGGTGAGGCCACAGAAGATGGAGGGAGCCGAGGAGCTGGGAACATTTAGTAATACAGAAGCGAAAACTTAGATTACACCCCAGATGATGAAAGAAGCCCCAGAGACAGGACTGGCCCAATTAGAAGAGGCTTGAGTCATTGAAAAATGGGGTAAAGCCTAAGGCAAGAGACTCACAGGAAATGGTGCAGCTGTGAGAATTAGGCAGTTTGGCCCCTGAAGGCCAAGAAGGAAAATAAACCAAATGATCTTAGGAGATACAAGTCAGTAAAAGAAGAATACCTGCCTTCCAGAAATAAAAACTTACAAATGACAGCAAGAGGGAAAAGTGAAAGAGACAGTGGCAGTCAAGGCTACTGGAACCAGAGAGCATGAAGGGCTGTGTCTGAGAGTGCAACAGAGCTCAGAAGGAGTGAAGGGAAGGGGTTGGCAGACATGCACTGTCTGCAGACCAGTGAGCCGATTAAACCTCTTTTCTCTATAAATTACCCCGTCTTAGGCACTTCTTTATACCAATGCAAGAACCAACCTAGCTCAAATGTTTATATAGTCAATTGGCTTGTGAAACCCTGCCTACTCTAAAAAGCCTTCCTGGATTAAGAGGAAAGGGCTGGAATCTGTCTTGTCTTCACTCTCTTAACCATGACTGTGCTTGTTAGGAATGTTGTTCAATCCTTTTCTGTATTCTTTTTTGTTTGTGACATTGGCGCTTCCATAACACACTTTATCAACCTACTTAATAATTCTGTGTGTTGTGTGTCATGGTAAATCACAGAGACAGAATCTGTATCCATGGGATTTGTATAGACCTATTGATAGCAAAGTCTGTAACAAAGGGTTGGTTCGATTGTTTGAGTCTTTTTCTTACCCATGTCTCTCCTCTGAGACAGGAAAGAAGCAGCCAATACAACTAGGTGTTCCCTCACTCTCCTGTGAGTGTGACTGATATATCCATGTGTCTCTTCTACGTTCAATGAATTCCCTGCAGGTTGTCTGGGATATCTTTGTTTAATTCTGGAGCACATGAAGGGAATATCAAAGTGCCATGTAAGTAAATCTAGGCCCAATCTGGGTGGATGATTTTCTGTGAGTTCCTCTTCCAGTGGAGGCTGATCCAGGATATTGTGACAACACAGTACTCTTTCTAGAATAAACTTCCACCTTATCATTGATAATGAAGCCTGTATCACTCTCATTTTCAAATATAACCATGTAAAAAGTTCACAATTTACCTGTCAGTGCTGCTAGTCTTGACAACAACACTAAGAAGTGATACCTGCATTTTATACATGTGGAAGGTAGATATCAGAGAGGATCAGGGGCCTGTCCTAAGCAACCTAGTAGTAGGTGGCAGATTTTGTAGTTGTTGTTGTTGTTGTTGGCAACTGTAGTAATACAGCAAGGGAAGAAACATGGGAAGATAAATTAGTTATATATGAATTTCATCCTCCAGTGATGCTTATCTCTGCTATTCTTAGCCCCTTGATCCTTAGTCAATAACAGACAAAGTAGAATTTAGGCCAAAGGTCATCAAATTAAGACAAATATGAACACTTCGCAATGCTAAAGACTCCAATTACAATAAATACAGCCAATTTTATGATGCAGAACTATCAAGAAGTGTTCAGAAACAAAATAATAATAGAAAACTTTAACACATCACTCTTAGTATTAGACATTCGCTTGTCAAAGGGGATAAAATATAGCTAAATATATAAAAGTTTAAATAAAACAACCTATCACCAACAATGTTGATGGCTGTTGTGAGACCTTGGTTCTTGTCTTCATAGTTTAAATGAATTTAAACAAGAGACACACAGCAAATGAGGTGCATCATAGGGCAATTTATTGCAAAGAAAAAATAATATTTGGAAGTTAAGTGCAGAATAGACAGTACACGCTGACAGAGACTTTGGTCCATTTTCTATTGGGTTGTTTGTTCTTTACTGTTGAATTTATATATCCTAAACACTAGTTCTTAGTGGATATGTGGTTTACAAATGTTTTGTTGCAGTCTAGAGTTTGTCTTTCCATCTTTTTATAGGCTATTTAACAAAGTGAAAGAATTAAATAGTTTTAAATTTTGATAAGATATAATATGTAACATTTTAAGCTCAGTTTTTTTACTAAAGGCAGTGTGCTGGAGTCAGCTTACATCAGCCCTTGATAATTGATTATCAAGTATTCAGGGATTTTGCAAACAGATTGCTAAGGGCAGCTTAAATTTGACCACTTGAGAGTATTTACACTGCAAAAATGAACAAATGGTACAAATTAGGGCTTTTGCTCATGCTTCTTCCAACACTACTTGTCCTCAAAATGTATAACAGTCCAAAAAAAATAGAATAATTTATATTATAGCTTTTTAATTTTTAGAATTATCTTAATTTTAGATGAACCTGTTTTAAAAATTTATTTATTTAACCTTATTAAGTAAATTAGGAAACTCAAATTTGTATTCACTTTACCCATAATTTATATAGAGAAAAATAAGCCTAACTGGATTTTTTTTTTAACAAGAAATAGACACACCTATTCTGAGGGCAGTACAAGTAGTAAAACAAATGATGATAAAATTGACTCAGAAGAAATAAAGATGAAATGAGTTTGTATTGGTTTTACTCAAGTGAATTTAATTTCATAGCCATTGTGAACAGCTAAACCATAGTATTTCAACCCTTTGGAAATGTTTTGGCAAATGAAGCAATGAAAACACTAACATTTGGCTGGACGCGGTGGTTCAGCCTGTAATCCCAGCACTTTGGGAGGCCGAGGCGGGCGGATCACGAGGTCAGGAGATCGAGACCATCCTGGATAACATGATGAAACCCCGTCTCTACTAAAAATACAAACAAACAAAAAAAGTAGCCAGGCGTGGTGGTGGGCGCCTGTAGTCCCAGCTACTCGGGAGGCTGAGGCGGGAGAATGGGGTGAACCCGGGAGGCGGAGCTTGCAGTGAGCCGAGATCGCGCCACTGCGCTCCAGCCTAGAGACAGCAAGACTCCGTCTCAAAAAAAAAAAAAAAAAAAAAAAAAAAGTTTAAAGTTTCACATAAGTGTATTAGTGCTTTGTGGGCTTCTTGTTAAATGTCACTACAGGTTGCTTAGATTAGTATAAGCATATACATTTGCTGAGACATCAGTGAAAGATTGGATCAAAGATGTTTACTTGGAAGTATTGGGTGAAGTTTTGGCAAAGATGGTTGCTCAGCTATCACTTTCTAGTAATACCATAACATGCTGACATGTGGTATAAAATATTAATTCATAGAATAAGTGAAGCTGCTGAAACATCTTCCACTGTCACTTGACTAGTACTTGTGTAATTTACACATGGTGATGTAAATATGAAGATTTATTTTTTCCTCTTTGGCAACAAATGTGATTAACTCTGAGCTACCTAAAATTCTGAAAGATTACATTGTAAGCAAATATGGTCTTAAACTGAAGTTTTGCATAGTTATATATTTTATACTGAACCTATGATGACAAGAAAACATGCTGGTTGCCTAGATGAAAGAACTCGTACTAGAATATAAGTCACTATTTCCTTCATGGAGAAAGTCTCACTATGGAAAAGAAAAGCAGTTGAACTAAAGTGTTCTTAATGACATTAAAAACTGAATTACATAAGGTTACAGCATTACTTCTTGAATACTATCATCTTTATTATGTAATATTATGGATGCTGATCTGAACACTAGTTACTGCCTTTTCTAGTTTTTAAGTAGAACTACTCTGTTAAATATTTCAACTACCACACAAATGTCCTGTTATGGCAAGTTTTGAAACCAGTTTGACCTCAGACTTTTAAGGATATGAATGAGCCATGCTTATTTACTTGTTTGAGATCTTCGATATTTTTAATCATTTTAATACTTCCATTCAAGGAAAGAATATAGAATGTTTTTCATGAACTAATGACAAAAATAAAAGTTAAATGCTTGGATGAACAGTTTCTACAAGTTCTTATGACATGTGTAAATGATTCAACAATTAGCAATAAGTGGTGGTGGTAATTGTGGTATTAAACATCTGTGAAAAGTTAGCAGCAAAACCTTACACATTTGTTTCCAATTTAAATTTTATTTTCCATCAAAAGAATACTTATACATCAAAACTTTATAGAACCAGAATCTATTTCTTTCATCAGATGTAATATGTTAACTGTAATTTTATACCACTTTTTTTTAGAACTGAATACTAATGAGGATTGAAGATTAATTTTGAAAATTCAGTATCACTTTCTTAATATCATCTAACAGTTAAAATAGAATATCCTGAGCTTGCTGAAACTGCTTTAACATGTATTTTCTAAATTTAACATAAATATTTCCTGTGAGATTTGCTTTTCAAACATGAGCATTATTTAAGCAAAACAACACAAAAAGAGTTTAAATATATAGTATCTTCTAGAGGCAGCATTGATACCAATAAATTAGATGAGTTAATAATCAAGGAGTACACTAAATCTTTTAACAGCTACAAGAACATGTTCTTTCAAAATACTCATGTAGGTGTTTCATATGTAAAACTGCTATTTTACTCAATATTTATAATTGCAGAAAAGCAAAAATTATGAATGTAATAACTAGGTATATTGATCACCTGTATGCATACTTTCTATAAATGAGTTCAGTTTTCTCATTTTTTTCTTTCCCTGTATTTGTACTTACTGAATTTATTGAAATTGACTTTATATCTGAATGTGATAAAAAAAATTTAGTCTTATACTTTCTTTGACTTTTTATTGTTTCATTTTCTATTGATCCATTTTATTGTCTTTTATATAAATATTGGCCTTTGAAGGCTTGAAAGTTTTTGAAAAAATGGTCCTTAAACACAAATGGTTTAAGAATTTCAATAGAGAGTTTGACGATTATATGGCCATAGGTGGAGCCATGGAGAGACAAGGAAAGAGCAAAATTCTTCAGCCTCATGACTGGGAAAATGAAGCTTCATGGCCCGAAATAGGGAAGAGGAGCTGGCCTGTCGGGAGAGATGCTTGTTTGAGTTTTAGATCTCTAGATTGTAAGATGATGGCAGAAAATTCAGATACAGGGTCTAGCAGGAGACTGGAGCTCTGGAGCTGGAGCTGAGGTCATAGAAAAGATAAGACCAGGATCATTTGCCTGAAGTCATAGTTGAATCATAGAAATTGTAAGATTCAAAGAAAAGAATGATGTCCTGTGAGATCTGAGCAGCTATATTTTTTCACTCAGTGGCTTTAAATAAAATTGATTTACACCTCCTATCAAGGTTGTTATTCTCCCAACTAATGTAAATTTTCCTATTTGTAACAAGAGAAAGTAACAGAGCAATGATGATGATGATGATGATGATGGTAACAATAAGAATAATAAAATAATGATGATATCATTGTAAAGCTATAGTAATAATAAAAACAAGTCGTTATGTACTCCTTATGTACCAAGGGCAGTTTATTTCACACAAGAAAGTTAAGGCACAGAGGGGTTAAGTTTAGTGACTTGCTGGAGGTCACTTAATATGTGGTGGAGTTGAGGTTTGAATTCAGACTGTTTGGATTTAGAGCTTGTTTTTTTAACCATTGATTGCCAACCATTAAAGAAGCTGAAGTAAATCTTTCTCAGAGTCATTAACAACAAGCTACACAATATCTTGGAAGTATGTGTGGCTTTCAGGGAAAAAACAAAGCCATTTTTTAATAATCCACTTATTTTTCTGAAAGGTTGCTCTAAGGGGTCTAAACCGATTCTTCTCAAACTGCATTGTGCCCTGCAGATCAAGTTCCCTGCAGATCTTGCTAGAATGCAGAATCCGACCCAGTAGGTCTGAGGTGAGAGCTGTAATTCTGCATTGGTAACAGCTCCCAATGCTGGCCCTTACCCACACTCTGAAGAGCAAGGGTCTGCAAAGTCAGGAGGCAGATTAAGGTATGAGGAACCTGTCCTAGTGGTTAGAGGTAAACTATGTTCTGCACTTTTATCTAGAGGAGTCAGGCTCTTGTTCAATGTCCTTAAATTGTTGAAACTACTATTAATTCATTATTACATCTAGGCAGAATACTTTCTTAAAGAAGAGACTAATATTTTTAAGAAGATATGGGTCTGTACTTTTTTGAAAATCTCTCATAATCACCTTTACCTCTCCTCTTTTTTTCTGGTTCCATTTGGGTTTGACAAGAAGGTTGTGGTTAGAAGCTGGATAGTTTGAGTTTGAATGTCAGTCCTTCTTCGTGAACTACAAAATTACATAGTTTACTTACCTTGTGTGAGTTTAGTTCCCTCATTTGTAGTATAGGGGTGATAATGGTATTAGGGTTATAAGACTGTGGAGAGGATCAATTGAGACAAGGCGCATAAAATATGCTATGGTACTTGGCATGGTACATGTGTTCCCTGAACCTGGGCTAATTATTGTTACAGCTCTATCTCTGCCCATGTGCTGTGTCCTAGTGTCACACTGCCTGTTCCTGTAATGGAACACCTGTGTTCTCATCTGGAACCTCGGATGATTATTTCCATTCTCAGCTCACACCCAGAGCCCCCTCCAAACGTCTTCGCTTTCATGTTTGTATTCATGTTTGTCTTTGAACCGGCACAGGATTTTCACACAATAGTGAAGACATTTATAAATCAGGGGTTTCTAGACTTTGCATGTTTGTTTTCCTACTAAAATAGAATAATTGTGAGCTCTATATTTTGAAGGGAGGAAAAGAAAGGATACAATTTTCTTTGATTTTTTTTTTTTTTTGTATTCTGTGGTAATACAGGATTGTTCCTTTCAATCTCTCTTTTGAAGAGAAGATGTCATTTTTGTTTTTGTTATTTTGTGTAAAGCAGAGATATAGACTAAATAATGAAATAGTGTTGGGCTATAATAGACAGAATATTAACACAAATGTCTGTATTTTAGAAGCTGCTTTACTTTTTGAAACGGGAAAAACCTGAAACTCTTTCTTTCCAGCTCCAGAGAGAGCCATCCTGATGGAACCTACTGACCAGGAGGACACAAAAGAAAAGAGGGAAGAGATGAAAGAAGGTGAGGGTCTCTATTGCCAGCAGAACTGGACTGTGTGTTTAACTGGAAAGGTGATGGAGAATGTAGTTATGCACGGCTCTCTGGACCCTTCTAGTGAAATAAAGAACTAGTTAAATAAGGCAAGACAGAAGAATGAGGCTGCCATCTAGAGGTAGTAACAGGTAATGTTCCAGGGCACAAGGGAGCCAAAGGCAGAGAGCTTCACTTTTTAATCTGTGCAGTCTTCATGCATAATAATGATCTCATTCCTCTGTATTAGTCAAAATCTTCCCATTATAAATGACGAATTATAACCAGATTAAACCAAAAAGTAAAATAATTTATTGACTGATTGATACGGTTTGTATTTGTGTCCCCGTCCAAATCTCATGTAGAATTGTATTCCCCAGTGTTGGAGGTGGGTCCTGGTGGGAGGTGATGGGATCATGTGGGCGGTTTCTTATGGTGTAACGCAATCCACCTTGGTGCTGTCGTCGCGATGATGAGTCCTCATGAGATCTGGTTGTTTCAAAGTGTGTGGCACCTCACCTCTCTCTCCCTCTTGCTCCTGCTCCCACCACGTGAGGCACCTCTCTCCCCCTTTGCTTTCCACCATGATTGGAAGCTTCCTGAGGCCTCCCCAGAAGCAGAAGCCTCTGTGCCTCCTGCACAGCCTGCAGAATCATGAGCCAATTAAACTTCTTTTCTTTGTAAATTATGCAGTCTCAGGTTTTTTTTATAGCAGTGAAAGAACGGAGTAATACAATGATATAATTGGAGTAGGATGAGATGGAGTGAGCATTAGGTATGCTGGAACTAGGGGATCAAATGATATCAATTCACTCTCTCCTGCTCAAAAGCATACCTACTCCCCAAAAATGCTTGGCTCTCCTTCTTCTTCCTTTTATTAACATGTGGTCACTATTCTATCATGGGCTTTACCCAGGAAATGAGTTAAAAGGCCACAGCTATGTGTATATGTGTGTGTGTGTTGGGGGGTGGGGAGGGGGTGGAGGTCTTAGTTTACCTCTTCTGCTCCAATACCTATCCACTGATGACTTCTAAACTTTTCGTCAGCCCTATCCTAATTCTGATTTCCAGACCTAGATATTTAGAGGGCAATTTGGCCTAGATGTCTAATAAGTCATTCAACTACAAAGCAGTCAAAATAGAAGGTGCTACTTTTCTTATGTTTTTATCCTTAGCTATTTATGTTTCTCTTCCATGTTGACGGTGATACTATCTTTAAATTCCCCTTGGATCTTCATCAGAGATCAGAATTTATAAGTTGATTGATACATGTTCATTCAATAAATATATGTCGAACATGCAAAGTGGAGATGCATCATGTGTAACATAATTTTGTTGTGAGGATTAAATGAAATAACAGGAAAAACATTCAGTAAAACGCTTGACATGCATAATTTCATAACCAATGAATGAAGAGGATACAAAAGATATTTTTAAGCTTGTATCTTTTATCCTATAGTTTCTCAAGTGAATTTGTAACATGAAAGAATATATTTTTCACACCCAGGGAAAGTCACCTTACCACCAGAATATCCTTTAGTACACTTCAGGTTGTGCCTTGAAGTGTTTGTTTGCATTTGTTAATATAAATGAGAGAAGAGCAGAGAGCTTCTCCCGCTTCAGGTAAGCCCGTAAATGGAGCTGTCCCTACTGCATCTCAGGGCATTGTTAGATACATATTTCAGTTTAGCCTGGAATCCGTTTGAAATGAGTTGAGTGTGTGAAAAGCATGGTCATATATATATAACTATATATATATATATGGCAATAAACCAATTATTAATAATGTAAAATGTAGTGAGTGATATTACACACCCATCTCTATAAAAGGCATTTTCTCAAACATGCTCTTTAGTGTTTGCTGGAGTCCCATACATTAGGCGTAAAAAATGGCATTGAAGGTAGAGAAGGGGGTACTCAAGGAATGGCAGTCACATATGTGGCAGGAGGAAGTGAACCTAAGCCTCAGTGCTGCATGTCCATCCCTCAGCTCACTGCACCTCAGTGCCACACTTAGCCCTGAGAAAACCTACTCTGCCCACGGACATTCACTGGGGTAGCATCCTTTACAGTTTTCAAGAACAGACATTATTTTCTGTTAGGGGGAGAGCATTTCCTTCATAAGTAAAATTTATCCACCAGTACTGATCCTAGAGGTGTTGAGTGCCTTGAAAGCTCTCTGTGTCATGAACTCTTAGACTAGAAATGAATCTTAAATTAGAATGGCACAAATGTGTATCACAAGCATATAAACACACTCAAGCATACCACGCCTGACATTTAAAATGTCTGGACTAAGAAAATGTGAGGCCA
Organism: Macaca fascicularis; assembly: GCF_037993035.2. Lineage (NCBI taxonomy): Eukaryota > Metazoa > Chordata > Mammalia > Primates > Cercopithecidae > Macaca > Macaca fascicularis. The sequence goes on along the minus strand of NC_088380.1, from coordinate 155,181,271 downwards.
AAGGTTTGGATAAATAAACTAGGTGGACATAGAAGCCCTGTAGGAGATTGACATGAATGTTGTCAAGAAAGGCTGTGTGTGTTAGAGGCCAAAAGGCCTGGATTACTTATGGGGATATAACCAGGGTCTAGACAGCAGAGATGAGGTATCGTTAGCAATTCACCTGGCATGTGCCTTAACATTGCTTTTCCAGCAGGGCAGATAAATGATGGCCTGAAAGCTGCCTCAGAAAATCAAGATGATTCCAGTCTGTTCTCCACAACCCTGGAGAAGAATGGGCATCCCCTATTCTCACTATTCCAATGTCAAGAGTGTCCTTGGGGGAAACACCCGAGTCAGCAGGGGCAAGGAGGCGCAAGTAGCATTTGGTAAACAGCACAAAAGGTCTGTAGGATACAGTGGAAATATTCATGAAGGAAGAGAGCCATGGAAAGAAGGGCTGGGGATAAGAAGCACAAAATTGTAAGAGAATGTGATACGACTTAGACAAGGCTGCTTGCCAAAACTCTGCACAGGCAGCGGTCAAGCTGGTCTTCTAGTCTCCTTGGACAAAAAGGCTCTGTTGTCCTGATTATGAGCTCTCTAATAGAGTATATAGATTTTGAACCTTTGTTTTTGCAGGAAGATGACTTTCTGTAACCATGCAATGTATATTCAACTTGTCATAGAAGTTAACTCTTTAAAAAATTTGGATGCTCTTTATTTCTTTATCTTGGTCTGATTGCTCTGGCTAGGACTTTCAGCACTATGTCCAATAACAGTGGTGAAAGTGGACATCCTTGTCTTGTTCCAGACTTAGAGGAAAGGCTTTTAGTTTTTCCCTGTTCAGCATGATACTAGCTGTGGGTCTCTCATATATGACTTTTATTATGTTGAAGTAAGATGTTAACATTTTATGTATAGTAGAAAATGTCTGCGCTTGGATGCCTATACTGCCTTTGTAACCAGGGAAAAGGCTCTGGTCTCCAATACAAATAGGCTTTGGGAAAGGATCTTTGCAAAAGTGAAAAATCTAGGGAGTCTGTTTTCCTTTGATACACTGTTCTTTAATTTATCGTTTGGCTTATCTCAGAGAACAGAAAACATGATGCCAACTGTGTAAGAGAAGCAGAAATGTATTATTACCTATAAAAGAAAAGTCAAAGAGTAGATATAATTTAGGCATGGTGGCCGGGCGCAGTGGCTCACGCCTGCAATTCCAGCACTTTGGGAGGCCAAGGCGGGAGGATCACGAGGTCAGAAGATCGAGACCACCCTGGCTAACACGGTGAAACCCCGTCTCTACTAAAAATACAAAAAATTAGCCGGGTGTGCTGGCGGGCGCCAGTAGTCCCAGCTACTCGGGAGGCTGTGGCAGGAGAGTGGCATGAACCCAGGAGGCGGAGCTTGCAGTGAGCCGAGATTGCGCCTCTGCTCTCCAGTCTGGGTGACAGAGCGAGACTCCATCCCCCCTCCCAAAAACAACAAAAACCAAAACAAAAACAAATAATTTAGGCATGGCATGGCTGGAGACAGAAAATCGGTGCCATCAGAATATATTTTCCCTGTATCTCTTGTTTCTGTTTCCTCTGCTCTTTAACTTCATTCTTAAAGGGGCTCCCATTTGTTCTTACAAGATTGCTGCCTGTGGCTCTGAGAAAACACATCCCAGGAAAAAAGAGTGACAATCTTTCTCTTAGGATTTCTAGGTAAGGAGCAGAATATCAATGGATTTGTTTTAGGTCATGTGCTGATGCCTGCACTAGTGTCTGTGACCAAGGGACTTCCATCTGTAGATGTGCATAGGCCCAGATTATGTGTTCCACCCCAGATCATGATGAAGTTAACACAAATGAAGACACAACCTTGAGGGTAAGGTTAATCACAAAAAGATAATTGAATGTTAGTTTCTAGAATATGGATGGCTGGTTATAGAAACATCAGCAAAAGATGTCTACTCTATTTGATTTTTTCACTCCTTAGTTCCCATACTAGCTACTAACAACACTCATTGTTGCTACAATATTTCTCCTTTCTGATGTAAACCTATAGTGGATTTTCAAATCCCAATCTTGCTAACAAATGAAGGAGCCATAGTGTATTTCATCAGGATCTTCAATATATATATAAGGCTAGATACCAGTAAAGTGGATGACTTACTCTTTTGCATAAACAAAACAGTAAGTGTAATCAAGAAAAATTTAAAGCCACTATGGCCAGAGACACTGATAGTGAATGTGACCCAAAATTATAGTTAATCAGTGGCAAAATTGAGGGCAAAATTCATGTCTCCTTATTTCCATACCAGCGTCTTTTCTTTCTTTGAGTAGGAATCATCCAGTAGCCTAATACTCCTCCTCTCTCCATGGTCTTTTACTTCTCCAACCATAGAAAGTATAACATCCATTTGCAAATGGTAAAAAACAGCAGTAGGCCTGGGTAACTCAGTGATTCCTTCCTTTGGACTTTGTCTTTTGTAGGAAGGATATTTTCTCTTTTGCTCCATGTCTTTTAATTATATTAATGGGGTAGGGTTTAATTCTGCAGATAGACCTGCAATTGGTGGTAAGTATAATTTTGCGTAACAAGATATAACAAGATACAACAAGATATAACAGTTGGGTTAACAAGCCCAACTGGTGAAGATAATTTAAACTACCCAAAATGGGAGGAAGATGACTTAAAACAATCAATACATAGAAATGAATATCAGCTCTTTTGTTGTTTATTTGTAATAAATGTGATATTTGGTTCTTGTTAGTTTGATTCCTTTATTTTTGTCTCCCATTTTGTTCGACATTTAAGTACAGCATAGGGATGTTATTTAATTTACATCCTCACACTCCAAAAGAAATACTTTTCTGAATTAAGTAGAAAAAAAGAATAAGCAAGTGTAGGTCCTCTGTTATCCATTAATCACATTTTCCATATTTTTCAAATTCTATATGAAAACCAAATTCCCTAAAGAGAAGAGAAAAAAAAAAGCAGATTAGTATCATAAGGAAAGTGAACATTGGTATTGAATGTACTTTTCCTTATCTTCTAAAAGAGGTCCTGAGAAGGGAGCTGCTTTTAAATTCCCTTTACATTCTTCATTTTTCTTGGTTACCACTATAGTTTGTACATTCTTTCTCCATGTCTTGATTATTCAAAAGGTGTCCTATGACATTTTTTATGTAGAGTTTTTCATCCCCTAACCCATTCCCATCTCAATACCTTTCAGTTCAACATAGAAATACCAGATTTTCTTTTTTTTTTTTTTTTTACCAAGAGGTAAAAGATAACCACAGCAATAATGCTATGCATAATTCACACATTTCGCTCTGTGCTCAAATTTTTCACTGTTTTCACACTGTCTATTGATTGTAGTCTATTCCCCTTTCTTGGGCATTTATGTTTCACAGAAGACTAACCTCTTATTTTCCATCTTTACATATTACCATTCTCTAAATACATAATATTTCTTTCAGCATCATATTTGTATTACATCTCTAAAGACACTGCACACTTTCTTGATTCCAAGTGTTTTCCCAAACAGTTGGCACTGTGTAGATTGAACAATCCTTTTTCTTTTTTGTGTTCCATTTCTTTAAAACTCCTTTAGCCCTCTCGTTCTTCAAGAGACTTCCCACACCAACCCCTATAATCAGGCTCACCTTTGATATATATCTAATGCACTCATTTGGTTCAAGAATGGCAAACATAAATGCTTGGAGCCTAGTGGGTAATATAAATAAGTGATGTGAACCACTTCCATTACAAAAGAGAGAGGAAGAACTATGGTTGTTTGGAACATGTGATCTCCATTTGAACAGGGAGCTACTATGAGGCAGTTGAGGCTTATTTATTGCCTGATAAATCCTTGCTTAGTATCACTAAGCAAGTTTGAAATCTGTATTTGTGGGTAAATTCTATCAATGATTTCAAAACTTATTAAAACATCATTTTTTCCAACAAAACCAAGGTTGCTTTCTATTCTCATCAACTTTGTATGCATATGTTCTTTTTGCCAAATAAGACCACAAGCTTTTTAAGAGTATGGACTGTTTCATGTAATGTTCTCTTTTCTTAGCATATATTACCAGAGTGCTAGACTGAGTAGGCTTGAGGGATTCATTAAGGATAGTGAATATGACTTTATAAATTCTGGCCAAGTCTTGGATTCATCATTATTTTTCAAAGATTTTACATTGTTTACAAGTGGCAGATCTCTCTGAGAGCAGTGAGTCCAATTTGCCAGGGCCTTTTCCTCAAAACACTGCCAAGAGCAGAGACCAAGGAATTACCCTTCTCCTCCCATCACTCAAAAGAGCATTAGGACTATTCTTCTTGCCCCAAGATATAGAAATGGCATGGAAATTAAGTTTACACATTCAGGTCATATGGAGAATTAAGCAAATATGCATGTCACTGCACCATTCCTGCCATTGGAATTAATTTTCTGTGTTCCAGAATAAGATATGTTTGATATGAACTGTGCTCATATTGGCTACAATGTTACTGAACAGTTTTTAACTATTTTAACCAGCAGAGCTCTTCATTTATTCTTAGACTGAGAAATAAAAACTAGAGTGGTCACAGTACATCTCTCAGAGTTACAAGGTAGATAGGAAGGAAAGAAGGAAAGAGGGAGAGAGGGAGGGAGGGAGGGAGGAAGGAAGGAAGGAAGGAAGGAAGGAAGGAAGGAAGGAAGGAAGGAAGGAATGAATTACTACACCAGGAATTATTACCAACTTCTGGAGGATGACTTAGAAGCCCAAGGAAAGATGGAAGAAAGTAGGAAGGAAAAATGGAAGGAAGGAAGGAAGGAAGGAAGGAAGGAAGGAAGGAAGGAAGGAAGGAAGGAAGGAAGGGGAAGGGAAGGAGGGAGGGAGGGAGAAAGGAAACAGATGGAGGGAGGGAGGGAGGAAGGAAGGAAGGAAAGAAGGAAGGAAGGAAGGAAGGAGAGAAGGAAAGGGAGGGAGGAAAGAAGGAAGCAAGGGAAGGCAGGAAGGTTTCAGATAACCTTTAAGTTAACTGAAAGGAAAGGGAGGGAGGGAGGAAGGAAGGAAGGAAGGAAGGAAGGAAGGAAGGAAGGAAGGAAAGGGAGGGAGGGAGGAAAGAGGAAGCAAGGAAGGCAGGAAGGAAAGGAAGAAAGGAAGGAAGGAAGGAGGGAAGGAATTGATGAAGGAAGACAGGAAGGAAGAGAGGAAGGAAAGGAAGGGAGAGAGGAAGGAAGGAAAGAAGGGATTGTTTCTTTAACCTCTTCCCCGTTTTTGCCAAAGATATCTGAGGCCTGATATTTGAGCTGCTAACACTGCTCTGTGAGGTTATGGCCTCCTCACATTTCCTAGGTGAGCCTGAAAGGAATCTCAGAATGATCTTTGTGGGAAGTTGTGAAGTAATAGTCCAGCAGATCAAGGCCCACACTGCATGTCTGCCTCATTCTATGTGATTTTCCAAAGGCCAGGGCATTATGAGGGAGACCCTCTTACACTGCTCTTTTTAGTAGTGTGTGTACAAACACCACAGAGTATTACAGAAATATTACATGGAAGAGCTACAAAGACATTTCCAAGTCTCTTTTCTGACTATCTCATTCCTAAGAAACCAACAGTAACCACATTAGGAAGGAAGGATAATGTAACTTAATTATTCTATATAGTCTGGTAACACTCCTGAATTCTAGCTCATCTTTGAATGAGAACAGTAGCGCCATTAGTAGAGACCTGGTTAACTTACATTTATACATTTACATTCTTTTTCGTTAAAGGACATTTCAATTATCCTCTGAAATGGAATAATCCTCATGGAAGGGCAACATGATACTAGAAGCTCATGAGGATTATTTTCAAAGAAAGCTGTGCAGAAGAGTTGGCTCAGCAGGCTTGGCATGCTCAAACCAGCTCCTGGCAGGTAACCTACAAGCCCTTGGAATATTCTGTGCAATAGGGTATGTGTGTATATCTAGGACCTGGGTCTGCCAAAGAGTTTATGCTTGCCATGAAATTTATAATGAACACCTGTTGTTGTTTACCTAGGGTCCTGAACCAGTCTATGCCAATTTGATCTCTGGCTGGGCAGGAGCTGGAGATTAAGTATTTAAGATCAGCCATGTAGGTGTTCTGTGCCTACTTGACTAACCCCCATTAAACAGTCTGAACACCACATCTTGGGTGAGCTTCCCTGGTAAGCAATGCTTCATGTGTGTTGTCATGGTAGCAGCAATGCTTCATGTGTGTTGTCATGGTAGCAGGGAGAATTAGGTATCACTTCTGTGAGTCCACTGGGAGAAGACAGCTGGAAACTTGTGCCTGCTCTCTCGGGGACTCCACCTCATGCATCTTTGGTCTTTGCTGATTTTAGTTTGTATCCTTTCATTGTAATAAACAGTTACCATGAATATAACAGCTCTTCTGAGTTTTATGAGTCCTCCTGAATCCTCAAACCTGAAGATAGTCTTGGGGATCCCCAACAGAGAAGATCTCACAGGTCATGAAGAAGTTAACTGACAAGATACAGGACTAATTTGTGAAAACAATTTTGAATGGAGCTAAATATATATTATAAGGAATATTATTGCTTCTTTAGTCTAAATTTCCTACTGAATTTATTTGAAAGGCAAAAACAATATGAAAAGTTGACCGTCAATTTTTATACATGTGAGAACACAAAACCCCTTTGCTACTTGTGTGTGTATCTATACCTGCATCTATGTTTATACCTTTGTCTATGTCTATAGCTGCATCTGCATCTGCATCTTTTTCTATGCCTCTTAATAGCTACCAAACACTGACAGGTGCTATTCATAGGTTTGTCAATGTGACGTATAAAAAAAGTTGAGTTTTAAAAAAAATAACTAGATTTCCATTCATTCCTTGAATATAATCTATAGATTACTCACAAATATAATCTCTGTACAGTTCTCCCAAAACATTATGTAAGCCTTTTTTCTTTTTTAAATGATTCAACTTTGAATATTAACTAAATTCTAGGAGACTTTCTTTCTTCACTCTGTCTGTAGTCTGTCCCCAGTTTTTGTAAATAATACAGGCTATTTTTTTTAAAAAAAGTATGCATCAGTAAAACCCAATTCCTTGACTAAGTTTCTTTGAAATTTCTGTGAAGAAGTAGAGGCAAAAAGTAATGGCAGTTTATTCTGTACTTACCACTGCTCCACACAAAAGTAACACTCATTCTGGAAAGTGCGGCCATTTGAGGCACAAACAGGTGCTATTACATCAGGGCAGTCTACATCGTAAAATGGTTCCGGTGGCTGATACATTTTACATGGGGGCTGCAAGTACATGATACCATAAAATAACAAATAATAGATTCTCTTCCATCTATTTCTTCCTGTCACTTCTGCCCAACTTAAAAATAATATTAAATCATAACAGTCAATTAATCTTATCAAGGATTCCCTGTGCTGTGGTCTTCTGTCAGGCCAGTTTCTTTTTCTGATTGTAGTGTCTCCACCCATCTTATCATCTCTTCAAGTCATAACCATTTTAATATTCCTGTTTAACCTTGAATGCAAAGTTTTCACTTAGCCTTCATGTTTCAGTTCCAGTAGGAAGTTTATGAGTGGAGATACGTATGTGTTTGTTAACTTCTAGAGGACAGCCCTCAAGTGTCATTGGTCAGAATAAGGATTTTGTGTTAAAACTTATTAAAACTCTCAGGCAAGATGGCTGAATAGGAACAGCTCTGGTCTGCAGCTCCCAATGAGACCAATGCAGAGGTGGGTGATTTCTGCATTTCCAACTGAGGTACCTGACGCATCTCACTGGGACTGGTTAGATAGTGGGTACAGCCCACAGAGGGTGAACAGAAGCAGAGTGGGGTGTCACCTCACCTGGGAGGTGCAAGGGGTCAGGGAACTCCCTCCCCTAGCCAAGGGAAGCCATGAGAGACTGTGCTGTGAAGGACAGTGCTATCCAGCCCAGATACTATGCTTTTCCCACAGTCTTCGCAACCTGCAGACCAGGAGATTCCCTTGGGTGCCTACCGCACCAGGGCCCTGGGTTTCAAGCACAAAACTGGGTGTCCGTTTGGGCAGACACTGAGCTAACTGCAGGAGTTTTTTCAACCCCAGAGGTGCCTGGAACGCCAGCGAGACAGAACTGTTCACTCCTGTGGAAAGGGGGCTGAAGTCAGGGAGCCGAGTGGTCTTGCTCAGCAGGTCCCATCCCCACAGACCCCAGCAAGCTAAGATCCACCAGCTTGAAATTGTCGGTGACAGCACAGCAGTCTGAAGTTTACCTGGGACACTCAAGCTTGGTGGGGGGAGGGGCGTCCGCTATTACTGAGGCTTGAGTAGGCGGTTTTCCCCTCACAATGTAAACAAAGCCGCTGGGAAGTTCAGACTGGGTGGAGCCCACTGCAGCTCAGCAAAGCTGCTGTAGCCAGATGGCCTCTCTAGATTTCTCCTCCCTGGGCAGGGCATCACTAACAAAAAGGCAGCAGCCCCAGTCAGGGGCTTATAGATAAAACCCCCATCTCCCTAGAACAGAGCCCCTGGGGGAAGGGGCTGCTGTGGGTGCATCTTCAGCAGACTTAAAGGTTCCTGCTTGCTGGCTCTAGAAAGAGCAGTGAATCTCCCAGCACAGTGCTTGAGCTCAGCTAAGGGATAGACTGCCTCCTCAAGTGAGTCCCTGACCCCCGTGCCTCCTGATGGGGAGACACCTCCCAGCAGGGGTCTACAGACACCTCCAAGAAGAGAGTTCTGGCTGGCATCTGGCGGGTGCCACTCTGGGACAAAGTTTCTGGAGGAAGGAGCAGGCAGCAATCTTTACTGTTCTGCAGCCTCTACTGGTGATAAGCAGACAAACAGGGGCTGGAGTGGACCTCCAGCAAACTCCAGCAGACCTGCAGAAGAGGGGCCTGACTGTTAGAAGGCAAACTAACAAATGGAAAGCAATAGTATCAACATCAAACAAAAGGATGACCATGCAAAAACTCGATCTGAAGGTCTCCAACATCAAAGACCAAAGGTAGATAAATCCATGAAGATGAGGAAAAATCAGCCCAAAAAGGCTTAAAATTTCAAAACTCAGAAGGCCTCTTCCCCTCCAAAGGATCACAACTCCTTGGCAGCAAGGAAACAAAACTGGATGGAAAATGAGTTTGACAAATTGACAGAAGTAGGCTTCAGAAGGTGGGTAATAGCAAACTCCTGTGAGTCAAAGGAGTGTGTTCTAACCCAATGCAAGAAAGCTAAGAACCTTGATAAAAGGTTACAGGAACTGCTAACTAGCATAACCAGTTTAGAGAAGAACATAAATGACCTGATGAAGATGAAAAACACAGCATGAGAACTTCATGAAGCATACATAAGTATCAATAGCCAAATCAATTAGCAAACAAAAGGATATCAGAGATTGAAGATCAACTTAATGAAAGAAAGTATGAAGACAAGATTAGAGAAAAAATGATGAAAAGGAATTAACAAAGCCTTCAAGAAATATGGGACTATGTGAAAAGACCAAACCTACGTTTGACTGGTATACCTGAAAGTGATGGGGAGAATGGAACCAAGTTGGAAAACACACTTCAGGATAATATCCAGGAGAACTTCCCCAACCTAGCAAGACAGACCAACATTCAAATTTGGGATAAACGGAGAACACCACAAAGATACTCCTGAAGAAGAGCAACCCCAAGAGACATAATTTTCAGATTCACCAAGGTTGAAATGAAGGAAAAAATGTTAAGGGCAGCCAGAGAGAAAGGTCGGATTACCCACAAAAAGAAGCCCATCAAACTAACAGTGAATCTCTCTGCAGAAACTCTACAAGCCAGAAGAGAGTGGGAGTCAATGTTCAACATTCTTAAAGAAAAGAACTTTCAACCCAGAATTTCATATCCAGCCAAACTAAGCTTCATAAGGGAAGGAGAAATAAAATCCTTCACAGACAAGCAAATACTAGGGATTTTGTCACCACCAGGCCTGCCTTACAAGAGCTCCTGAGGGAAGCACTAAACATGGGAAGGAAAAACTGGTATTAGCCACTGCAAAAACATACCAAAATGTAAAGACTGTCAACACTATGAAGAAACTGCATCAACTAATGGGCAAAATAACTAGTTAGCATAATAATGACAGGATCAGATTTACATATAACAATATTAACCTTAAATGTAAATGGGCGAAATGCCCCAATTAAAAGACACAGACTGGCAAATTGGATAAAGAGTCAAGACCCATCAGTGTGCTGTATCCAGGAGACCCATCTCATGTGCAAAGACACACATAGACTCAAAATAAAGGGATGGCGGAAGATTTACCAAGCAAATGGAAAGCAAAAAAAAAGTAAGGGTTGCAATTCTAGTCTCTGATAAAACAGACTTTAAACCAACAAACACAAAAAGAGACAAAGAAGGCCATTACATAATGGTAAAGGGATCAATGCAACAAGAAGAGCTAACTATCCTAAATATATATGCACCCAATATAGGAGCACCCAGATTCATAAAGCAAGTTCTTAGAGACCTGCAAGGGGACTTACACTCCCACACAATAATAGTGGGAGACTTTAACACCCCAATGTCAGATAGATTGATGATACAGAAAATTAACAAGGATATTCAGGACCTGAACTCAGTTCTGGACCAAGTGGACCTAATAGACATCTACAGAACTTTCCACCCCAAATCAACAAAATATATATTCTTCTCAGCACCATATCACACGTATTCTAAAATTGAACACATTATTGGAAGTAAAACACTCCTCAGCAAATGCAAAAGAAGGGAAATCATAACAAACAGCCTCTCAGACCACAGTGCAATCAAATTATAACTCAGGATTAAGAAACTCACTCAAAACTGCACAACTACACGGAAACAGAACAACCTGCTCCTGAATGGCTACTGGGTCAATAACAAAATTAAGGTAAAAATGAAGATATTCTTTGAAACTGATGAGAACAAAGACACAACGTAACAGAATCTATGGGATACAGCTAAAGCAGTGTTTACAGGGAAATTTATAGCAATAAATGCCCACAGGAGAAAGTGGGAAAGATCTAAAATTGACACCTTAACATCACAATTATAAGAACTAGAGAAGCAAGAACAGACAAATTCAAAAGCTAGCAGAAGACAAGAAATAACTAAGATCAGAGCAGAACTGAAGGTGATAGAGACTCAAAAACCCCTTCAAAAAATCAATGAATCTAGGAGCTGGTTTTTTGAAAACAGCCTGCTAGCCAGACAAAGAAGAAAAGAGAGAAGAATGAAATAGACACAATAAAAAATGATAAAGGGATATCACCACCAATCCCACAGAAATACAAACTACAATCAGAGAATACTATAAACACCTCTATGCAAATAAAGTAGAAAATCTAGAAGAAATGGATAAATTCCTGGATACATACATCCTCCCAAGACTAAACCAGGAAGAAGTCGAATCCCTAAATAGACCAATAACAAGTCCTGAAATAGAGGCAGTAATTAATAGCCTACCAACCAAAAAAAGCCCAGAACCAGATGGATTCACAGCTGAATTCTACCAGAGGTACAAAGAGGAGCTGATACCATTCCTTCTGAAACTGTTCCAAACAATAGAAAAAGAGGGACTCCTCCCTAACTCATTTTATGAGTCAGCATCATCCTGATACCAAAACCTGGCAGAGACACAAGAAGAAAAGAAAATTTCATGCCAAGATCCCTGATGAACATGGATATGAAAATCCTCAATAAAATACTGGCAAACCGAATCCAGCAGCCCATCAAAAAGCTTACCCACCATGATCAAGTTGGCTTCATCCTTGCGATGCAAGGTTCGTTTAACATATGCAAATCAATAAACACAATCCATTACATAAACAAAACCAATGACAAAAACCACATGATTATCTCAATAGGGGCAGAAAAGACCTTCAATAAAATTCAAAACCCCTTCATGCTAAAAACACTCAATAAACTAGGTATTGATTGAATGTATCTCAAAATAATAAGAACTATTTATGAAAAACCCATTGCCAATATCATACTAAATGGGCAAAAGCTGGAAGCATTCCCTTTGAAAACCAGCACAAGGCAAGGATGTCCTCTTTCACCACTCCTATTCAACATAGTATTAGAAGTTCTGACCAGGGCATTAAGGCAAGAGAAAGAAATAAAGGGTATTCAAATAGGAAGAGAGGAAGTCAAATTATCTCTGCTTGCAGACGACATGATCATACATTTAGAAAATTACATCACCTCAGCCCAAAAATTCCTTAGGTTGATAAGCAACTTCAGCAAAGTCTCAGGATACAAAATCAATGTGCAAAAATCATAAGCATTCCTATACACCGATAATAGACAAACAGAGTGCCAAATCATGAGTGAACTCCCATTCACAATTGCTACAAAGAGAATAAAATACCTAGGAATACAACTTACAAGGGATGTGAAGGACCGCTTCAAGGAGAACTACAAACCACTGCTCAAGGAAGTAAGAGAGAATACAAACAAATGGAAAAACATCCTATGCTCATGGATAGGAAGAATCAATATTGTGAAAATGGCAATACTGCCCAAAGTAATTTATAGATTCAATGCTATTCCCATCAAGCTACCATAGACTTTCTTCACATAATTAGAAAAAAAATACTTTAAATTTCATAAGGAACCAAAAAAGAGCCCATATAGCCAAGACAATTTTAAGCAAAAAGAACAAAGCTAGAGGCATCATACTACCTGACTTCAAACTATACTATAAGGCAACAGTAACCAAAACAGCTATATAGACCAATGGAACAGAACAGAGGTCTCAGAAATAACATCACACATCCACAACCATCTGATCTTTGACAAATTTGACAAAAACAAGCAATGGGGAAAGGATTCCCTATTTAATAAATGGTGTTGGGAAAACTGTCTAACCATATGCCAAAAACTGAAACTGGATCCCTTCCTTACACTTCAAACAAAAATTAACTCAAGATGGATTAACGATTTAAATGCAAGACCTAAAACCATAAATTCCCTAGAAGAAAACCTAGGCAATACCATTCAGGACACAGGCATGGGCAAATACTTCATGACTAAAAAACACCAAAAGCAATTGAGAACAGAAGCCAAAATTGACAAATGGGATCTAATTAAACTAAAGAGCTTCTGCACAGCAAAATAAACTATCATCAGAGTGAACAGGCAACCTACAGAATGGGAGAGAATTTTTGCAATCTATCCATCTGACAAAGGGTTAATATCCAGAATCTACAAGGAACTTAAACAAATTTACAAGAGAAAAACAACCTCATCAAAAATTAGGCAAAGGATATGAACAGACATTTTTCAAAAGAAGACATTTATGTGCCAACAAACATATGAAAAAAAACTCACCATCACTGGTCATCAGAGAAATGCAAATCAAAACCACAAGGAGATACCATCTCACACCAGTTAGAATGGCAATCATTAAAAAGTCAGGAAACAGGCCGGGTGCGGTGGCTCACGCCTGTAATCCCAGCACTTTGGGAGGCCGAGATGGGTGGATTAACAGGTCAGGAGATAGAGATAATCCTGGCTAACATGGTGAAACCCCATCTCTACTAAAAAATACAAAAAAAAATTAGCTGAGCATGGTGGCGGGTGCCTGTAGTCCCAGCTACTCGGGAGGCTGAGGCAGGAGAATGGTGTGAACCTGGGAGGTGGTGCTTGCAGTAAGCCGAGAATGCGCCACTGCTCTTCAGCCTGGGTGACAGAGTGAGACTCTGTCAAAAAAAAAAAAAAAAGAAAAAGAAAAAGAAAAAGTGTCAGGAAACAACAGATGCTGGAGAGGATGTGGAGAAATAGGAATGCTTTTACACTGTTGGTGGGAGTGTAAATTAGTTCAACCATTGTGGAGGACAATGTGGCAAGTCCTCAAGGATCTAGAACTAGTAATACTATTTGACATAGCAATCTCTTTACTGGGTATATACCCAAAGGATTATAAATCATTCTACTATAAAAACACATGCACACATATGTTTATTGTAGCACTATTCACAATAGCAGAGACTTGGAACCAACTCAAATGCCCATCAATGATAGACTGGATAAAGAAAATGTGGCACATATACACCATGGAATACTATGCAGCCATGAAAAAGAATGAGTTCATGTCCTTTGCAGGGACATGTGTGGAGCTGGAAACCATCATTCTCAGCAAATTAACACAGGAACAGAAAACCAAGCACTACATATTCTCACTCATAAGTAGGAGTTGAATAACGAGAACACATGAACACAGGGAGGGGAACATTACACACTGGGGCCTGTTGTGGGAATGGGGACAAGGGGAGGAATAGCATTAAGAGAAATACCTAATGTAGATGATGGGTTGATGGGTGCGGCAAACCAACACTGCACATGTATACCTAGGTAGCAAACCTGTATGTTCTGCACATGTATCCCAAAACTTATTAAAACTGAGAATAAACCCTGTATTTACCACTGTTTAGCTTTGTGAGTTTGAACACATGGAAGGTATTATTTTACTTAATGCTCAGAGATATATTTACTCAATATTTTATTTGACTATAAAGATATTTATTTTACTAAAATATTATATTTTAGTAAATATGGCACATATACACCTCCCTGTGTTCATGTGTTCTCATTATTCAACTCCCACTTATGAGTGGGAATACGTGGTGTTTGGTTTTCTGTTCCTGTGTTAATTTGCTGAGAATGATGGTTTCCAGCTCCATACATGTGTCTGCAAAGGACATGAACTCATTCTTTTTCATGGCTGCATAATATTCCATGGTGTATATGTACCACATAGTAAAGCTTGTGCTACATGGAGACAATCTAATTCTGGAGAGGTCTATGTGCAAGGTCACATAGAATGCTTCCATTCTGCTTTACCTCCATGAAGATTTATTTATTTATTTATAGACAGGGTTTCACTCTGTTGCCCAGGCTGGAGTGCAGTGGTGCCATTATGGCTTACTGCAGTTTCCAACTCCTGGCCTCAAGTGACCCTCCCAACTCAACCTCCCATGTAGCTGGCTATAGGCTTGCCCCACCACACCTGGCTAATTTTTGTATTTTTTTAGACTCAAGATCTTGCTATGTTGCTCTGGCTGACCTTGATCTCCTGGGCTCAAGTGATCCTCCCGCCTCAGCCTCCCTAAGTTCTGGAATTACAGGCATGAGCCACTATGCCTGACTTTCCATGAAGTTTTAGATCTCATGTCAAGAGCGTGATTAGACTAGAATTACGATCTAGAACTGTGAATTTTAAACTTACCTTAGGCCATTTAGTGAAGTCGTGTTTTTTGAAAATTGCTGCAAATAAAGAACAAACACAGTAAGTTAAAGGAAATAGTTCTCCATGGGATATCATATCACCTATTGAAGTCACTGACTGAATAACGTAATTTCTCATTTACAAAAATGTATACAAAATAATTTTAATAACAATAGAATTTGCAGTAACATTCCTTTTAAAATTACTTTATCCATTTATTCTTTCTTTTTCACAGTCTTGATTTTATTTATAAATTTGCTGTGTCAGTAAGGAAAGAGTAAAAACTGTTTGAGGTTGTATATATAATTTACAAATAATTTTATTTATTTATTTTCACTTTTGTTGGCTTTAGCTTCCTCTTCACTGCAATTGGGTTAATTACATGCATTTTTAAAATTTAGAAAATAAATATGATATAGTAAGTAATGTATCAGGCCAGTTCCTACCAAGATGCCGAATTAAAGTGGACACAGGGATGATAAGAAAACTGAGGGAGTTCGCTGGCTTTCAGGATACTGACTTTATGGGGTGCTTGTATGAGGGTTGCTGGTGTTGCCTGGGATAGAGGGTTACTAGCTGCCCGTGGGAAAATGAAATAAGAAAGTACTTATTGTATTTTGGTCTTACTTATCTGTCACTGTTAAGTGATAAATATAGTTAGAATTTTCAAAAGTTAAGAGGAAAATTCTGCATGATATTTAGAAATCTTCCCACAAAGAAAAGACTACCAACCTTTTGAGGAATAGGTCTTGCTGATTACATGTACCCTCTTTCAGAGAACAAAAAAGATAGAATGCTTTTATCTACTTCTGAAAGGTCAGAATATTTTTACGACAAAGGTAACTGGATATAGTTACAAGAAAAAAAAATAAAGGTCTTCATCTAGTAAAAATGAAACAAAATTACATGTATATACTGCACATCATGCATAAGAATTAATTCCAAATGAATCAGGATCTAAACATAAAAAATAAAACTATATAATAATTAAAATGACATAATTTTTTAATTATAATGATTCATTAATCTAAATACAATAACAGAAAACACAGATGCATGTTTTTACTTAAAAATTAAAACAACTTCCTGGCAAAAAATAAACATATACAATCTAAAAAGATTTTTGATAAAGGGCTAATATGTCTAATTTATAAAGAACTCATTAAAATTGAGGGAAGAATAAAACAAGAAACCTAACTGAAGAACAGACAATATACATGCAAATATAATTTACACAAGTATACATACTCAAAAAGATACAGAAATGAGCCTTGAATCTCTAAAGGAAATTCAGCCTTACTCATGCTAAGAAAAATGCTAATTAAAACCATATGGAAATACCATTTATCACCGATCAGATTAGCTGTTGAGAAAGAGGTTCCTGGTGGGAATCCAAATGGGAAGAATGTTTATGAAGTAAAATTTCACAATATTGAACAAAACTATATTTGCATTTACAGAATTCTTATTCCATGCTTTTGCAAAATGTGAGCCTACAAATTAGAATTCAATGTATAAATGACTTTTTTGTCTTCAGAGTAAGAGTATATAGTTCAGCTAATAGACTCAAAGATAAGTTGGGTTAGTTCCATTCCTCCCATTTTGGTGTAAACATATTTTTCTTTTAAAATATGGCTTACTTAATTTGTTAAAGACAGACCTGAAGTTTCGGTACTTGTGATTTCTGGTGTGGATCCTGAGAACAGGAAGTATTGGCATCCTAAAGGTCTGACATTTGCATAACAGATTGGCATAAAGATAAAAAATAGATCAGTGAAAAGGATAGAGTCCAGAAATATAGGCATCTAAGAAGTTCAAAAATACACACTTCTGTGGACAAGTGCTTTTTGGCAAAGGTGAAAGAACAATTTAGTGGAAAAAGAATCATCCTTTCCACAAATCACACTAAAACAACTGGGCTTCTGGAAGGAAAACAAAAAAAGAATCTCAATTTATATATTGCACTATCATCTGAAACATTTTTTATTATCTAATATTTTTTAAATTTTAGTTTTCTAATGAAAAGTTATTAGTTCATGCAGCAACTTTGGAGAACCATCTGGCATTATCTTCTGGTATAGAAAATTCACACACATTGTAGCATAGCAACTCTACTCTTAGATACATACCTAAGAGAAACGCTTGTTCATGTGCATCAAAAAACATGTGTAAGAATATTTCTACCAGCTCTGCCCTTAACATCATAAATTTGTAAGTAAACCAAATGTCCATCAACAGAAGAGTAATGAAATTAGGGTATAGTCGCACGTTGGGATATTATTCATTGGTGTGATATTATTCATCGATGAAACTAAATGAACAACTGCACACATGAATATGTATAAATTTAAACAGTAGGTAGGAAAAAGCAAATCTCAAAAGATGAAAAGATTCTCTTATGTAATATTGAATTAAAAAGTCCTAATAATAGGCAGGGCATGGTGGCTCACGCCTGTAATTCCAGCACTTTGGGAGGTTGAGGTGGGCGGATCACGAGGTCAGGAGATTGAGACCATCCTGGCTAACACGGTGAAACCCCGTCTCTACTAAAAATACAATAAAATTAGCCGGGCATGGTGGCGGGCGCCTGTAGTCCCAGCTACACGGGAGGCTGAGGCAGGAGAACGGCGTGAACCCAGGAGGCGGAGCTTGCAGTGAGATCGCACCACTGCACTCCAGCCTGGGCGACAGAAAGAGAGACTCCGTCTCCAAAAAAAAAAAAAAAAAAAAAAAAAAAAAAAAAAAAAAAGTTGTATATGACAAGTTATATAAATGTTACATAAATGTTAAAATAATTATAAAAATATATTTTCCATGATGTGTATAAATAAAAGACTATATTAAAAATAAGAGCACGAGAAGAATGGACATAAGATTTAGAATGACTGAAACTGAAGTAAGAATTTTGGGAAAAAATAAATTAAAAAAAGATGTAGAAGTGTGTTTTTATTGGATGAAGATAGACAAGAGAATTGGATCACTGAATACTACATTATTGGATTTGAGCTTTTGTTGGTAGTCTAGAGTTTTGCAGGAATTATATATTCATGGTGCTTTTTGATTGAACCCAATGGAATTTATTGAACCAAGTATTGTGATTAATCCAATTCTATCCAACTGAGGCATATTTAAAATAATAAAGTATATTACAGAGAACTTACACACAGCAGGCAATCAATTGATAATAGCTACATTTTTAAACATTCATTTATTGAGCATTTACTTTGTATCATGTATTTAAGGATGATCTGGAAATGCAAACATGAGGTTGTACTGTCTGCTTTACTAATTTGTAACTGATTTGCAGGTGTACTATTTTCTTATTGCTGTTGTAATGAATTGTCACAAATGTAGTGACTTAAAACAACACAAATTTATTCTCTTACAATTCTGGAGGTTAGAAGTCCTAAAGTCAAGATGTCAGCAGTGATGCATTCCTCCTGGAGTTTCTAGGGAAGAATTAATTTCCTTACCTTTTCTAGCTTCTACAGGCTGTCTGAGTTCCTTGGCCCATGGCCCTTTTACTGCACCATTCTAACTTCTTCTTCCATTGTCACATCTTCTCTGACTTCAGCCCTCCTGCCTCCCTCTGATAAGAATCCTTGTGATTATATTGTTCCACCTGAGTAATCCAGTATTAGTTTTCAATCTTAGGATCCTTAACTAAATTACATCTGCAAAGTCCCCTGTGCCATGCAAGGCAACATATTCACAGGTTCAAGTGATTAGGACTTGGACATTTTGGGGAGGCATTATTCCCTCTATAATCAGCAGGTAACATAGGTTTTGTTTTTATACATTCATGATTTTTACTATTGAACTCTAAAGACACATGTCAACCAAACATCAATCACAGAAATAGCTTTTATTTTTCATTGGCTTATTTTTCATTTTCATATTTATCATATCACTTATCATATTTGAAAGCCATAAGAAAATGCATCATTTTTTCTAGGAAAAAATAACAATTGTAGTGTATATTGCTTACAATAAAAAAATCACAATTTTCTCTGCTCTAGAGGATTTCTTTTGGATCGACAGAATAGACACGAAGTTGTGACTCCACCATGTAGAAAACAAGTTTGATTTTTCTATTTAAGAATATATATTTTAATTATACCCAATTTGGACTACACTGGCTTACATTTCAGCAAAATATTCCCATAAAAGTCAAAAATTACTCGTTTTCTTTCCTATAACTTTAAGAAAATCAGAGTTTATCTCCCAAAACCTCTTAGGTTACTCACCTGAGGAAACCATATGTGTCAAAGTAGAGGATATCAGGAAAAATATAATCTTGTGGGGAAAGGCAGCCATTTGATCTCATATGGCACTCTTCTTTGATAAGGCCTGTGAACATGCCCAAGATTCTTTGTTTTTAGTTTCCTGCACAGCTAGCTTTTCCAATGTGAGAGAACGCAATACCCTGTGGTGATACCATTCCCGTACACTTGCCCTGGTGGTTCTCATACTGACATGGTCTCCAGGAACTCAGGCCTGAGACCCCTTTTTCTTTCAAGAGGAAAATGAAAAACATAAAAACATGACTTTTTTTTTTTCTGCCAAAACCTAGCTGACAATCACAGTTCTGGCCTGGGAGAAAAATTAAGCTCAAGATTCATCAGCGTTGACTCAAATTCTATCACCTATACATAGGTTCACCCTACAATTATTTAATTATCTCACAGTTAATTACCTAAGCTACTGCCTTCTTATTAGTGAACACAAACATGTAAAGAATTCATAAGAATTCTGAGGTAACAGGTGTAAACTGAGGGCTGTCCTGTACAGTCTTGGACCTATCACCCTATAACATGTGATTCCCTGGGATGGACCACTTTCTCCCACATTTAAGCCCTTTATTTCCCAGCTAAATTTCTCTTTGCCAGGTCAGTCACATGGGCTCAAATATAAAGAATGGGTTAAAAATGGAATCGTTGGTTATGCTTAATAAAAATTGTGTATACCTTCCCTGATGCAAGAATCAGGAAAAAAAAAAAAATGTGACTTATGACCTTGAATTGAGTGAGATGCTAGAAATCACAGAGTTTGGAGTTAGATGGGAGTTCAGATTCTTGGTTTAACGTCTCTGAGAATTGTAGGCCTCAGAAAGTATGAACTTCATAGGATATTGAAAGAATCAACTGGTATTAATATAAGCAGAGTTTAAACATATTAAATTGATAATTTGTTTAGCCCAACTTTTCTTTGCTGTGAGTGAAATATTTAGGCCCAGGGAGAAGATACCTTCCCAGTCCATTTCCTTAACTTGCTCACGCCCTATTCTATCCATTCTGTCTGCTTTCAAAATTGTAGCGAGGCATATAGAGAAATGAAGGAGAATCGTAAATAAGCATGACATTTTCTCCACTTTAATATGCAGAGGAAACAAAAGGAGGGTATTAGAGGGAAAAGAGGGAAATGCACTGACAGAGAGGAAAGCTGAAGAGACCCCACCACTGACTTAGACTAAGGAGAGAGAAATCAAAGAGTAGTTACCTGGATGAGGTGGCTGAAGATGGGCCTGCTCTTGTCACTTTGGGTGTCACAACTAGCCTTCAGAAGAGCTGCTGTTCCAGAAATCTGTAGCCAAGGACATGCAGCAGTGGGGGCTGACTCATTGCATAGCTGAGTGACCAATTGCTTGGCATGAGTTTACTCTAATGGCTCTTTCTGAGTTTGATCCCTCTCCTGAACCACCCCCTCTGATGTGTCTTGTTCCAGCAGGAAGAGACAGACCTGGAGGTTCTGTACTTGTGATTTCTGGTTGTGGATCTTGAGAACAAGAAGTACTGGGATCCTAAAGTTCTGACATTTGCAAAGCAGATTAATGACCTACCACATTCCAGATCATTTGGTGATTCTGTGTGTGTGTGTGTGTGTGTGTGTGTGCGCGCGCGCACCAATTTCAAGGTGGTTCCAGCCTTTCTAGTCTTCTCTGACCCTTATTCTCAGAAGTCACACCTGTTCTGTCTTTCTAGGATATAATGTTTGTTTTTCTATTAGCCTGGGTAACTCCCCAACCAATAAGGTTTGCAATATCCAAGCCTCCTAATTTCTCTACTTGTTAGCTTATATGACGCTTCAGCATAAGCAAGCCTAAAAACTTGCCATTATCTGGAAAAGTTCTATTTCACAGGCTTTAAACTCTCCTAGAGTAGTTAGTGCTCTTTCATGGCTTTGTGTTCCCGTACTAGCTTGAATTCCATAGTCTGACATTAATATTTAGCTCCTTGACATGTCCATCCTCTCTTGATGTCCTGTTCTCTATTTTTCCTTCTTTCTTCCAAGTTGGGATAAATTCAGCTTCTTATTTTCCTGCTCCAGACCTTGGTTGTGGAGAAAGATAGAAAAAGTTCCATACAGGGGACTCTGTGATCCTGATAACATCATTATTTACCTAAACTCTTTAGACTCCAGTGAAAGCTTCTTATTTAATGTCATTTTCCTACCTTATGCCACCTGTCCCATACCATTTTCTTTGTTTTATGCAATTTGTTTCCACTATCTGATCCCATTCCACCCATATGACTTTGAGTGGAAAACTTCATCTCTTAGTTACTGAGTAAACAAGCTTCAGGATGAACAAGCCCTGTCCACTATTTTCCTTTTACTTTAAAATTCTGGAATTTTTATGATCTACCTTTTTTCCCTCTGTTTTTATTCTTCACTCCATATCAACTTACTGAGGGATCTACACCTTCATTCATTCTTTTCATTCTGTCGGCACCTGGCTATGGAGTTTACATTTCTCATCATATTTATTCCTCATAACAATCCTATGAGGTATATACCACTGAGTCTTGTATAAGAGAAAAAGAAACTGAGATAGGGATAACTCAAAGGGATAATTCATTTGCTGAAGCTACCAACTAGCTACTAACCATGCTACAATGGACAGAGATGACATTCATGCCAAAGGCCATGTTCACTTGCTCTCTCTACATTTGCTCTAAATTTAGAAAAAATAATCTCTTCAATTTATCCTCCAACAGTCTTCTTAGAACCCTACCAGGGATGTCTTGTATAACACGTTTCACCTTTCTGGTAAAAAAAATAAAAATAAAAATAAAAATAAAAGTACCCCTCTTCCTTTCATTAAATCTTGCTTTTCCCAAAGCCAGTGCTTTTAATCTCTTCAAAATACTGCCTTTTAATTAATTAGAATATAGGCTCTATGAAGGAAAAGGCCTTGCCTATATCTGTTAATAATTTTTACCTTGTAATCACAGTGAAGAGCATTGAATTTGCCACAAGGTAAGTATTCAGTAAATAGATATAAGAAGTAATAGAGTAGTCCACCCATCCTTTTTTTATTAGGTTGTTTACTGTGTTCTTGGATATTTTTAAAAATGTGTTTTCACAGATGACATTGTATCTAGTCCACCAAAAATAAAAATAAAAAAACAAAAAACACCTAATTTTGATTAAGGAGTCACATATATTTTGGAAAAGTAACATTTTTATAATGCAGCTCCTTTATACGTGAATATGATGGGCCTTCTTTTTGACTTGCAGGGTAGTTTATCCGTTTTATTTATATACAGATATTACCTCAATGGTGGACACAAAACTAAATACAAATCTGATCTTGTTGCCCTACTCAAGTCCTCCATTGGCTCTTCATTGCTTATATTATGGTACTATTATTTATGGTAATAATACTTGGGTATGAAGAAAGTAACATTTTACTTTGCGTAACTGAAATCAACTTGTTCATTTTACTTAAGGATAAAGTTACCCTCTTTTTTCCCCCGAATTGAAACACACACAATATTCCTTGCATACTTTTCATGTATGCAATGTTGCTTCCCTTCACCCTCATTATTTCTAGTGTTTTTATGCACATATATTGATTATAATGTTTAACCATTAGTAACTGTTCTTTTACAGAGAAAATGAGAAAGTAGATTGTTGTGATTTATCTGTCATATATAATGATTTTATAGCAGATTAGCAAATTTTATAAATATGCTGTAATAGTGAAATTTTTCAATGTAGAAAAAGATCATGTTTAGTAATTAATAATATTGATATTTCTATAAAAATTATAAGCCAAAATTATGTAAGCTCAAATTTAGGTTTAGCCATGAATGTTTTAGTAGTTTCTTAGCTAGAAATGATCTACGTATTTAATAAATATCCATTATGTAACATAACTTTCAACATTTATTCATGTATCTATTGGCCATTTATGTGTCTTCTTTTAAGAAATCTCTATTCAAGTCCTTTGCCCACTGTTCAGTTGGTTTATTGTTTTCTTGCTATTGATGTGTTTGAGTTCCTAGTATATTTCAAGTTTTAGTCCCTTATCAGATATATGATTTGCAAATATTTTCTCTCATTCCATGTCACTTCACTCTTTTTTTTTTTTTTTTTTTTTTTTTTTCTCTGTGCAAAGCTTTTTAGTTTGGTATTATCCCATTTGTCTATTTTTGCTTTGGCTGCTTGTGATTTGGGGGTCATATCTAAGAAATTATTATTGTCCAGATCAATGTTACTGAGCTCTTTCTTCCCTCTCTGTTTTCTTCTAGTAGTTTTAGTTTTTGGTATTACATTTAAGTATTTAAAGAATTTTGAGTTGGCTCTTGTATAGGGGATGAGCTAAGGATCCACTTTCATTTCTGTGCATGTGAATGTCTAGTTTTCCCAACACCATTTATTGAAGAGACTGTTCTTTCACCATTGTAGATTCTTGGCACCTTTGTTGAAAATCACATATGTGTGGGTTTATTTCTGGGCTGTCTATCCTATCCGTTGTTTAGTGTGTCTACTTTTATAGTAGTTCCATGCTGTTTTGATTACTATAGCTTTGTAATATATTTTAAAATTTAATAGCATGGCTCCTCTAGCTTTGTTCTCTTAGATCAAGATTGCTTTGGCTCTTTGAGGTTTCTGTTACTCTATATGAATTTTAGATTTTTTTTTCTACTTCTGTGAAGAATGACATTGGAAGGTTGATAGGGATTGCTTTGCATCTGTAGATTGATTTGGGTACTAAGGATATTGCAACAATATTAATTCTTCGAATCTATGAACATGGGACATTTTTTCATTTACTTGTGTTTAATTTTGTTCATCAATGCTTTATAGTTTTCAGTATACTTATCTTACACTTCTTTGGTTAAACTTACTCTTTGGTATTTTATTATTTGTTTTATGCTATTGTTAGTGAGATTATCTTAGTTTATTTTGTGCTGCTATAACAAAGTACCTGAAATAAATTATAAAGAAAATAATTTATTCTCTAATGGTACTAGAGGCTGGGGAGTCTAAGATCAAGGTACTAGCATCTAATGTGGGCTTTCTTACTCCTTCTACATCCTCACATGGCAGAAGGTGTATGTGTAAAAGTAAATGAACCCATTCCCTGAAGCCCATTTTATCATGGCAATAATCCATTCATGAGGACAAAACCCTCATAACCTAAATACCTCCCAAAAGGCCACACTTCTCAGCATGGTTACATTGGGAATTAAGTTTTCTACACAGAGTTTGGAGGACACATTCAGACCATGACAAGGATTATTTCTTGATTTACTTTTTAAACAGTTTGTTGTTAGTATACAGAAACACTACTGATTTTATATGTTGACTTTGTATCCTGCACCCAACTTTACTGAATTTGTTTATCAGTTTTAACATTTTTTTTTTGATGAAGTCTTCAGGGATTCTATATATATATGATAATGTCATTAGCAAACAGAGACAATTTTACTTTTTCCTCTCCTATTTGGGTGACTTTTATTTCTTTTCCTTGCTTAATTTTCCAGCTAGGGCTTCCAGTACTACACTGAAAAGAAATGGTTAAAGTGAGTATCGTATCTTGTTCCTGATCTCAGAAGAAAAGCTTTCAGTTTTCACCATTGAGTACAATATTAGCTGAAAACACAATCATCACTAAAAAATGTTGTTAGCATAATTACTCACTTTGATTAAAATCAGATTTATAAGTTTTATAATATTAAACATCTAGCAAATATAATATTAGCTTATTTGGCTAGGAAACCCAAGTAGAATAAAATGTATGTCTCCATTATACTTCATGCTGGCAACTCAGTCACATATCTGCTTTTATTTAGCCAATGCTATCAAATCTGTCTTATTTATCAAAGATTTACACAAATTATATACCCTTGATAAACATTTGGATTAGTTAGTAAATTTCTGGGAGTTTTAAGGAAGTGCTTATTTTTTTGTAAGCCTATTAGCATAGAATTCTTTTTAAGAGATTGATATAGTTTGGCTGTGTTCCCACCCAAATCTCATCTCGAACTGTAACTCTCATAATTTCCTCATGTTGTGGGAGGGACCCAGTGGGAGATAATTGAATCATGGGGGTGGTTTCCCCCAGACTGTTAACGTGGTAG
The DNA here is from genome assembly GCF_037993035.2 of Macaca fascicularis. NCBI lineage: Eukaryota > Metazoa > Chordata > Mammalia > Primates > Cercopithecidae > Macaca > Macaca fascicularis. Next base: position 155,155,705 of record NC_088380.1, on the reverse strand, counting down.
TGAATAAGTCTCATGAGAGCTGATGGTTTTATAAGGGGAAACCCCTTTCACTTGGCTCTCACTCTTTCTCTTTGCCTGCCGCCATCCATGTGAGACATGCCTTTCACCTTCAACCATGATTGTGAGGCCTCCCCAACCACGTGGAACTGTGAGTCCATTAAACCTTTCTTTTGTAAATTGCCCAGTCTTGAGTATGTCTTTATCAGCAGTATAAAAATGGACTAATACAGAGATTTTATAAATTAATATGACAATACCAGGCCGGGCATGGTGGCTTACGCCTGTAATCCCAGCACTTTGGGAGGCCAAGGCAGGTGGATCACGAGGTCAAGAGATCAAGGCCATCCTGACCAACATGGTGAAACCCCACCGCTACCAAAAATACAAAAAATTAGGTGGGCGTGGTGGTGCGTGCCTGTAGTCTCAGCTACTCGGGAGGCTGAGGCAGGAGGATTGCTTGAACCCAGGAGGCAAAGGTTGGCAGTGAGCCGAGATCGTACCACTGTACTCCAACCTGGCAACAGAGTAAGACTCTGTCTCAAACAAACAAAAAAGACAATATCATCTGGAGGTAGAAAAATGTCAGATATACATAACAAACATGTATAAACATATAGGTCGACACAAATAGAAACCTTACAGATTTCATTTTAAAATTTTAGTAATGAATTAGGCACAAATACAAAAACATAAAACTTACTAATTTATATAAAAGTTCGTTCTCATCTTTTCCCACTTTACATTTTTATTAGAATTCTTTCTGTGGAAGATTGGACACATTAAGGTTATCTGCTTAAATGAGGGTGAAAATTTTCCTCCAATATTATGGAGGAGACTCTTAATATATTATTTTGTTCTAACATATAATTTTATGGAGAAAATGGCTTTGGCCATATGTGGTTGCTTTTGGGGTTTCTGTATTTCTCAAAAACTGAATCCAATGGAGGCAGAGGGCTTAAAGTTAATATATTCAGATCAATACAGAAGAAAGTGGACAGAATTGGCATCATAGTAGTGGAGCATACAGTCAGCAGGGATTGGAGAAGAGGAGGGGAAGGGGTCCGGTCAACGGAGAAATTCCCATGGTAGGAGCAGGAGAGACCAGAGAAAATGGGAGTCCTCAAAAGAAAACACCAGAAAGAACTTCTAGTCCAAAATACTCCTCAAACAAAGAAGGTCAGAGAGTATACCCATGCTGAATGTGACTGACACCAATAAGCCTTTCTATGGGTTAACCATGGACACAAGAAGTGTCTCTGTCAAAGGTTTAGAAAATACAGCCATCATAAACCAAAGTCACTCCCAAGGTTGGCTAAAAAGAAGGAAACTAAGTTGCCATAGATGACAAAATCACCGAAAAAGGAAAGAATTTATATTTAGACAATCTGATGAGATTAGGATTATATTCAGTAGAAATATAATGCATCTTGTGTCTCAGGTCCACAACCTGACAGTTAACTGTCTCATGATGCAGATCTCAGTACTACTTGGGCCCTCGATTGGGAGTCAGCAGACCTGGGATCTAGTTCTAATGTATATGAGTAAAGAATCATTATGAGTAAGGAATATGAGTATGGAATCATTTCCCTCTCTGGAGCTCAGTGTGTCCATCTGTAAAGTAGGGCGTTTGACTTGCTCTCTTCCTGCTCTAAAAAGCAAGAATTCTAAGTAGACATGCATATTTAGCCTATACTGTACATCATACTCCTATTAATATCGTCACTTGATTTCCATGGAGAGTTGGCTAGGATTATCCTAATTTATTCCATCTGTACCATACACAGAGGTGAAGATTAACTCAGAATGTCAAGATGCTCCTGTGCCTTGAATTATATCTCTCATAATCCAGCTGCAAGGAGAAAAGGAGCTTTCACACACCCATATCGTAGACTGCAGCAAGTAATTATATGGACTCTAAAGTCAGAAGAATGAGGTCAGGAATAGAACCATCATTAACACATTTTCTGGAATTAAGAAACATTTTTAGCCTCTTCAAACCTCAGTTTTCTCATATAGAAAGAAGAGAAGATAGTTGTATTTTTTCGAAGTAGTTTTGAGAGAAGTAAGTGTAATAACAGATTTAAAGCACTTTTTGCAAGGCCTGGTGAATAGTCAGTGTTCAATAAATGTTAGACTATCATCCTCATGTTCCCTAGATTAAAATTTAGACAAAGAAGAAGCCACTAGGACTCCTGAATGGAAGAGTGATTAAGGTAATGTTCAGTGTAAAATATCTTCTTTTCTCAAATAAATTGAGTGATACAAAATACTTATATATTTATTAATTCAGTAGGTAGGGAGCACCCTTGGAGCACCCTTATCACTTGACTTGTTCGGGGAAAACCCAAACCATGTGAAATATTTAAGAGAAGTTTATTGTGAGCCAACATGAGTGACCACAGCTAGACGGCAGCACAAACCTAAGAAGCTTTGAGTATGAGGTCTTGAGGCAGTTAGGTCACAACTCCGTTTTTTACATTTTAGGAAAGTAGAAGTTACAGGCAAAGTCATAAATTAATACATGAAGTTTATATATTGGTTTGGCCTAAAAAGATGGGATATCTTGAAATGGCTTACAGGTTATAGGTGGTTTCAGAAACTCTTTAATTTTCGTTTGGTTAAAGGAATAAAGCTTAGTCTAAATACTTGGAGTCAGCAGAAATGAATGTTTAAGTTAAAATCAGAAAGTCTGTTAATCAATACACTGGGTCAGAGTGACCTGTAGGGGTGTGTGATTTGACCCTTGTCTGGCATGGTCTTAGGTCCTGTTTATAATTTGGTATCTTATTGTCATAAGAATCTGTTATTTTAGCCTTTTGATTTCTATTTTAAGACCCCATTTTAAGATTTTGAGGGTGTATAAAGAGTTAAACTGTGAGAACATTTTTGAAGAAGAATACAACAGGGGAGACAAGAGAAGCTGAAGAAATGAGAATTGAAATGGTAGGAAAACACAAGAAATCGTAATAGGTGAGGTATTTGAGAAATTCAAGAATTAGAAGTGGCTCCATATGCAAGGGCAGATGGGACCTGGAAGCAACCTATGATTGAAAAACAGCAGAAAAAATGATGGAGTTCAGTTACTCAGGAGGCTGAGGCACGAGAATCACTTGACTCCAGGAGGTGGAGGTTCAGTGAGCCGGGATAGCACCATTACACTCCAGCCTGGGCAACAAGAATGGAACTCTGCCTCAAAAAACAAAATGAGATCAGATTAGATAAGATAAGATAAGATAGATAAGATAAGATAAGATAAGATAAGATAAGATAGTGGAATAAACTCAGGTTCTTGGAACTGAGAGCAGTTGTAAAAGGAGGAGAAGCAGAAAAGAGTTAACCTACCAGGACTACAGGAGGCACAGTAGAGCAGGAGTGTCTGAGGACAGAGCTTTCAGAAAAAAAACTTTCAGAAATAAAGCTCGTACTCTTTCTCAGTTTGATGTGATGAACTGAGGACCTGCACACCCAACACAGTAGTCACTAGCCAAAGGAACTGTGACTATTTAAATTTAGATTTAAATTAATACAATTTTTTTAAAAAAGTGTTAAGTTTCTTAGACTATGTTTCAAATGGAAGCAAAAAGGAAAGAGGGGAATTAGAAAAGGTTAGAGCTAGTCTGCCAAATCTAAAACAGTAATACAAAAATGACTACAAAAAAACCTGTGAAAGCATTGTGGGTGGAATAGAGTGGTGTGTTAGGTTTGAAAAAAGTATCCAGTTGTAAGATTCCAATCTCTTTTTTTTTTTTTTTTTCTTTTTTTTTTTTCTTTTTTTTTTTTTTTTTTTGAGACGGAGTCTGCTCTGTCGCCCAGGCTCCAAAGTCAGCCTGACCCTCATCTCTCAGGCATATTAATCTGTTATTTATACAGGTGTTTTGAGGATGATTTATTTGAGGAAAGAATTGTTTTGTTGAATAAAAATTTGAGAGCACTAATCGAGGTTAATTTCATTGGACACTGGGGGAGCATAAGGCTCAAAGTGGGGAGGGAACTTTCACCTGTTAAACATATGGGGAGGTAAAACAGGAATCCTTAGCTTCTGACTCTCAATCATCCTCTCTCTTCACTATAAGACCCCTATTTCCAGAAAATCCTCACACATAAAAATGTCATGCACTCTGCCCCAGTGCTCAGCTTTTTCTGCTGCTGATTTAAATTTTGAATTAATAAAGTTAAAACCAAATTAAAAATTTCGTCTCTTGGTCAATTACTTGTAGAGTTTGAGAGAGAAAAAGAAAATATGAAACTATAAACAATTATAAGGAGGTTGGTCAAGATGGCCAACTAGAAGCAGTTAATGTGTGCCACTCTCATGAAGAGAAAAGGAAGGGACAAGTAATAATAAATATAGCACCTTCAACTGAAATATCCAGGTACACACATTGGGAGTCATCAAAGAAATAACCCATGGAGAAGGGAGAAAAGCAAGGCAGGATGACAGTCTTCCCAGGAGTGACCCAGAGCCAAGGGAGCTTCCTTCACCCAAAGAAGTGGGAGTCCAAGGCAATTAGGAGCTGGAGTGGTCCCAGGGGACAGCCCAGGAACTCTATGGAGAGGCAGCTAGACTGCTTATTCACATGGATCCCAGATCCCATTTGTCTTCACTGGGCAAAATCCCCCAACTGGGGTCTCCAGTCATCCAAACTCCAGCTGACAGTGATTGCATACCTCCCTACGATGAAGCTCCCAGAAGGAGGGACAGATAGCCATCTGTGATGTTTGACAGCCTTAGTTGTTCTTGCCTTTGGGCTTTGGAAAGTCTGAGGTGACTGGGGGCTGAGTAGGCCTCCAGTGCAGCACAGATGCACTACAAAAAAAGCAGCCAGATTCCCAATCCTGTTTACGCAGGTTCCCAATCCTGTTTCTCCTCACTGGGTGGGCTCTCTTGACTGGGGTCTCCAGCCACATCCTGCAGGTGTGTTCGGGCTCACAACATGTCCATACTTCCCTGCGACAGAGTTTTCAGAGGGAAGGGCAGGCCACTATCTTTACTTTTTGACAGCCTTCACTGTTGATACCTTCAGGTACTGGAAAACCCAAGGTGAGTAGGGAGTGTGATGGACCCCCAGCATACTGCAGTAGCCCTACACAAAGGTAGCCAGACTATTTGTTAGGTGGGTCCCCTATCCCATATCTTCTCACTGGGTGGATCCTTCCTGGCCTGAGTCTCCAGCCATCCCCAACCAGGGGTATCAAACCAGTAGCATCTCTGCAGTTCCTGGGTTGGAGTGCCAAGTAGGAAGGGTGGGTTGTGGTCTTTGCTGTTTCACAACACTTGTCCTTGCTGTCTCCAGGCCCCTGGTCCTTATGAACTCTCCAGAATCTGGAGAAATGACAGAAATATAATTCAGAATCTGGATAGAAAAGATCATTGAGATTCAGCAGAAGAGCAAAATTCAATCCAAGGAAACTAAGAATCACAACAAAAGGGTACAGGAGCTGACAGATGAAACAGCCGATTTAAAAAAGAATCTAATTTATCTGATAAAGCAAAAAACACACTACAAGACAAGAACTTCACAAGGCAATCACAAATATTAACAGCAAAATAGACCACACTGAGAAAAGAATCTCAGAACTTGAAGAGTGGCTTTCTGAAATAAGACAATCAGACAAAAATAAAGATAAAAGAATAAAAAATAAGAAACAAAAACTCTGAGAAAAAGGGATTTATGTAAAGAGGACAAGTCTATGAATCATTTGCATCCCTGAAAGGGACAGGAAGAAAGCAAACAATTTGGAAAACATATTTCATGATATCATCACAAAAACTTCTCCAGCCTCGCTAGAGAAGCCAACAGTCAAATTCAGGAAATAGAGAAAAATCCTGTGAGATTCTACACAAAAAGATCATCCTCAAGACACATCACCATCAGATTTTCTAATGTTGAAATGAAAGAAAGAATGTTAAAGGCAGCTAGCAAGTAAAAGCAGCCATTTCCCTACAAAGGGAAGCCCATTAGGCTAACAGTGAACTGCTCAGCAGAAACCCTATGAGACAGAAGAATTTGGGAGTTTATATTCAACATTCTTAAAGACAAAAATCTTAAGCCAATAATTTAATATCTATGCAAACTAAGCTTCCTTAGCCAAAGAGCAATGAGATGGTTTTTAGATAAGCAAATGCTGAGGGAGGTTATTGTTTTTGTTTTTGTTTTTGTTTTGTTTTAACCATCAAACCTGCCTTAGAGGTGATCTTGAAAGGAGCACTGAATATGGAAAGAAAAGACTGTTACCAGTCAATACAAAAACACACTTTAAGTACACAGACCACTGGCACTACAAACCAACCACACAAACAAGTCAGCACACAAACAAGTCAGCGTAATAACCAGCTAGCAACACAATGACAAGATAAAATCCACACATATAGATACTAACCTTTCATGTAAATGTGCTAAATACTTCATTTAAAAGGCACAGAGGGCCAGGATGGATAAAAAAGCAAGACCCTATGTAACAAACCTGCACGTTATGCACATGTACCCTACAACTTAAAGTATAATAATAATAAATAAATTAAAAAAAAAAAAAAAAGCAAGACCCAATGGTATGCTGTCTTCGAGAGACCAATGTCACATGCAGTGACACCCACAGATTCCAAATAAAGGGATGAAAGAAACCAGAAAAAAGCAAAAGTTTTAACCCTAATTAAAAAAAAAAAAAAGCAGACTATAAATCAACAAAGATTAACAAAGACAAAAAAGGGGATTACATAATGGTAAAGGGTTCAATTCAACAAGAAGACCTAATTAGGCTAACTATATATGCACCCAACACGGGAATACAAAGATTCATAAAGCAAATTCTCAGAGGCCTACAAAGAGACAGAGAATCTCACACAATAATAGTGGGGACTTCAACACTCCATTGACAGTTTTAGGCAGATCATAAAGGCAGAAAATTAACAAAGATATTCAGGAGCAGAACTCCACTTTGGACCAAATGGATATGATATACTTCCACAGAATTCTCCACCCCAAAAGAACAGAATATACATTCTTCTCATGGCCACATGGCACATTCTCTAAAATCGACCACATAATTGTATATAAAACCATCCTCAGCAAATACAAAAGGACCAAAATCCTAACAAACACACTCTAGGGCCACAGCACAATAAAAATACAAGTCAAGACTAAGAAAATCACTCAAAACAATGCAATTACATGGAAATTAAGCAACATGCTCCCCAAATGACTTTTGGGTAATTAATAAAATTAAGGTCGAAATCAAGAAGCTCTTTGAAACTAATGAGAAGAAAGACACAACATACCAGAAACTCTGGGATACAGCTAAGGCAATGTTAAGAGGAAAATTCTTAGTACTAAATGCCCACATTAAAAAGTTATAAAAAGCTCAGATTAGCAACCTAATATCACAACTCAAAGAATTAGAGAAGCAAGAACAAATCAATTCTGAAGCTAGCAGACAACAAGAAATAGCCAAAATCAGAGCTGTACTGAAGGAAACTGAGACAAAAACAACATTCCAAAGATCAACAAATATGAGAGCTGTTTTTTTTTTTTTCTTTTGAAACACTAAGATAAGCTGTTAGCTAGACTAATAAACAAAGAAAGAGAGAACATCAAAATAAACACAATTAAAAATGATGAAGGGCATGTTATCTCTGACCCCACAGAAAGAAAAATGTCAATATAATACTACTGTGTTCACTCTATGCATACAAACTAAAAATCTAGAAGAAATGGATAAATTCCTGTACACATACACCCTCCCAAGACTGAGCCAGGAGCAATAATGAGCTCCAAAACCGAATCAGTAATAAATAGCCTACAAACCAAAAAAATCCCAGGACCAGATGGATTCAAAGGTGAATTTTACCAGTTGTACAACGAAGAGCTGGTACCACTCCTATTGAAACTATCCTAGAAAATCGTGGAGAAGGCACTTCTCCCCAACTCATTTGATGAGGACAGCATCATCCTGATACCAAAACCTGGCAGAAAGACAACAAAAAGAAAACTTCAGGCCAATATCCTTGATGAAAATTGACATAAAAATCCTCAACAAAATACTTGTAAACCAAACCCAGCAGCATATCAAAAAGTGAATCCACCATGATCAAGTAGGCTTAATCTTGGGATGCAAGGTTGATTCAACATACACAAATCAATAAAGGTAATTTATCACATAAACAGAACTAAAGACAAAAACCACAAAATAGATGCAAAAAAGCTTTTGATAAAATTCAACATCACATCATGTTAAAAACTCCCAAAAAGCTAAGTTTGAAGGAGCATACCTTAAAATAACAAGAAGGATGCATGACAGATTCACAGCCAACCTCATACTGAATGAGCAAAAGCTGGAAGTATTTCCCTTGAAGACTGGCACAAGACAAGGATGCCCTTTCTCACCACTCCTATCCAACACAGTATTGGAAGTCCTGGCCAGAGCAGTCAGGCAAGAGGAAAAATAAAGGGCATCCAAATGGGAAGACAGAAAAAGTCAAACTCTCCCTGTTTTCAGACAACATGATTCTCTACCTAGAAAATCTCATAATCTTGGCCTAAATGTTCCTTCAGCTGATAAACAACTTCAGCAAAGTTTCAGAATACAAAATCAACATAAAAAAATCACTAGCATTCCTATACATGAAAAACAGTCAAGCTGGAGACAAATCAGGAATTCAATTCCATTCACAACTGCCACAAAAAGAATAAAATACCAAGGACTACATCTAACCATGGAAGTGAAAGATCTCTACAATGAGAATTACAAAACACTTCTCAAAGAAATTAGAGATGATACACAAAAAAAGGAAAAACACTCCATGCTCATTGATAAAAAGAGTGAATGTTGTTAAAATGGCTGTATTGTCTAAAGCAATTTAGAGATTCAAAGTTATTCCTATCAAACTACCAATGGTATTCTTCACAAAACCAGAAAAAATGATTTTAAAATTCACATGGAACCATAAATGAGCCCAAATAGCCAAGGCAACCCATGCAAAAAGAATAAAGCTGGAGGCATTATGTTACCTGGCTTCAAACTGTATGACAGGGCTACAGTAACCAAACCGAGAAGATACTGGTACGAAAACAGACACATAGATCAATGGAACAGAATAGAGAGCCCAAAAATAAGACCACACACGTACAACCATTTGATCTTCAACAAAGCTAATGAAAACAAGCAATGGGGAAAGGACTCCCTATTCAATAAATAGTGCTAGAATAACTGGCCACATGGAGAAGATTGAAACTGAACCTCTTCTTTATACTATAGACAAAAATCAACTCAAGATGGATTAAAGATTTAAACGTGAAACCCCAAACTATAAAAACCCTAGAGGACTTGGGGTTTAGGCACTACCATTCTGGACATAGGTACAGGCAAAGATTTCATGGCAAAGATGTCAGAAGCAATCACAAGTCTTTTGCTTTAAGGTATTTAATTTTCTCCAAAGAAATGAATTAACCTGCGGAGTTTAATAATTTAAATTAGTATGCAAATATATCAGGACAAATAAAAAGTACAATTAAATTCAAACAATTCAATATTGAAAATAAAACATCAACTAGAAAGGCAATCACAACAAAAGCAAAAATTGACAAGTGGGATCTAATTAAACTTAAGACCTTCTGCAGAGCAAAGAAAACTATCAACAGAGTAAACATAACCTACATAGGAGAAAATATTTGCAAACTATGCAACTGACAAAGGGCTAATAGCCAGTATCTATATAGAACTTAAACAAATTTATAGGAAACAAACAAAAACCCCATTAAAAAGTAGGCAAGGGATATGAACAGACACTTTTCAAAAGAAGACCTATACATGCAGCCAACAAGCACAAGAACTCAATCTCACTGATCATTAGAGAGATGCTATTCAAAGCCACAATGAGATGCCATCTCACACAAATCAGAATGGCTATTATTTAAAAGTCAAAAAATAACGGATGGTGGTGAGGTTGCAGAGAAAAGGGAATACTTATATGCCATTGATGGGAGTGTAAATTAGTTTAATCATTGTGGAAAGCAGTGGGTGATTTCTCAAAGAGCCAAAAACAGAACTATAATTCAACCCAGCAATCCCGTTACTGGGTATGTACCCAAAGAAATATAAATCATTTTATCATAAAGACACAGCGATGTGTATATTCATTGTAGCACCATTCACAATAACAAAGACATGGAATCAACCTAAATGCCTGTCAATGACAGATTAAAGAAAATGTGGTATATATACACCATGGAATGCTATGCAGCCATAAGAAAGAATGAGATTATGTCTTTTGCAAGAACATGGATGGAGCTGGAGGGCATTATCCTTAGCCAAGTAATGCAGGAACAGAAAAGTAAATACCATATTTTCTTATTTATAGGTTGAAGCTAAATAATAAGAACTCATGGTATTCCTAGAAAACAAATATTTTAATGATTACAATCATAAGACCAAGTAAAATTTAACAGTTTAAGGACAGAAATTATTTGGATAATCAAACAGTAATACTAGGTCAAAGTCTGAGAGAGGTCAAAATTCAAGAGAGGTTGTTGGAATTGTTTCATGGATATTTACCCTGGGTGCCTTTGCTAATTTGAAAGAAGGCAGCTGAGAGGCTGAGGAGAGAATCCGTCTTGTGGGTAGATACCTGGACATGAGGGGACTGCAGCTGGAGGTATGGCCTACCTGATGGGGCTGGGATCTTGAAGGACCACACATTGGGAGGAAGATGGAACCAGAATTAAACCAGCAGTCACAAGACAGTCAAGATGGGAGTCCAAAATTTCTAGTGCCTCCAGGTACCTACCAGAAGCAAGTGATAACTTTCTCTGAAGGGAGATAGTATTATTTTAGACCACACATTATTTCCACAAAGGAAGTTTCAAATACAATGCAAGGAACACAGTCAAAAACAAAAAAAGGAACAAGACAACATAAGGATAATGAACAGAAATAATAAGAGAAATTTAGAGATACTTCACATATTGGAATTAGTAGTAACACATTTTAAAAGAAATACATTTTGGCAATGTGTGAAGAAAAATAACAAGATCGGACAGTTCACAGAAGAATTGAAAAATACAAATAAAAATGTAGAACAATTGACAAAAGTGTTCTAGAAATGAAAAAAATAAAGTAAATATTTATTTTATTAAACTAACAACTCAATCTTCTGGGTTTTGACTTTTAAAACACTCAAATTGTTTCCTGTAGCCTTATTACTCAAAATGTAATGCCTTAATTTGAAATGATAAGAAAAGGTAATAAAATTTCACTCTTAAAAACTAAGATGTACATTTATAGAAATTCAATAAATAAAAAAAATCAGTAAAAATTAGAACATATTTTTAAATAAATAATAATATTAAAACTTAATGAAATAAAACTAAAGTAGCACATAAAGGAAACTTATGACCTTAAATCACAATTTTAAAGGAAGAAATGTTGAATTGTTTTCAGCTAAATATTCATCTCACTAAATTATAAAAACTGACAAACATCAGACTAACCCAAAGAAAGTAGAAAAAATGACACTATAAATACAATAAAATTGACTAAAATAATACCAGTTGAAATTGACCAAGAAAAGAAAAGAAGTAAGGCCTAAACAACAAGTCTTATGGATGAAAGGGGGACGGGTCTCACTAACAGCCCTGAAGACAGCAATGATAATCAGAGGATGTTATGATCCATTCTAGGTCAATATATGTCAAAGTTTAGATTAAAATGGACAAGCTATAGAAAATAAAATAGTAAAATGAACCAAATAGGAAATAGAAAATTTCAAGAAGTCTATGATATATATTTTTTAATTACTGTTTTAAAGGTTACCACAAATAAAAGTTATACCCTGATGATTTTATTGGTAAATTATAATAAATATTTAATGAAGGAATAGCAGTAATCTTACATAAACACTTCCAGAGACTAGCATAAGGAACAATATATCCCAGCTTGTTTGACGAGATCAGCACAAACTTGATACAATCATCAACCATCTGACAATAATAGTAAAGTTGCAGGTCAATCTCTTTTATTATTATAAGTGTAAACGACTAAGCAAAATATTGACAAACTGAATCTATAATATATAAAAACAAGAATTCATCATGACCATGTTGGGCCAAGACAACAACGGTAAAACGTGGGAAATGTCCTTTGAGGTTAGTATGAAATAAGTGTCAAAGGGTGACATATTCTTTTCACCCTTTTGAATGTATCCTTGTGTTCTCCCACACATGCTTTTCCCCGTGGGAGACTGACTCCTAGGAATAACATCAATGTGTTCTTTCCTCTTTGGCTTCAAGTTAGGTTCAGTCAATCAGAGGCATCTCTGGAAGACTGGAGAAAGTAAAATGAATGAAGACTTATTTTCCTGGTTCTTTCCCAGGGGATCTACATCTTGTCTTGTCTGCACACTTCAACCAAAAGAAACAGCTGTGTCTCAGAACCCTCTCCACACAGTCTCGTGGACTTATGTGTTCTGCTTTCACAGGTCAGACCTGGAGCTGGTAACAGAACAACCCTGTTATTAGCCCCGAGATACTTCTAAGTTTCTTTTGTTTTTTCTTCACCTTGACCAGCATTTAATTGCCCTTTATTAATTTTTCCTTAAATTACCCAATTTAGCATAATATATTTTTAACAAAATCCAAATAATAAATTTATTGTAGCTGTTTCTGCATAATATTGTACTATAGGTCTAATTATGTTAATGGCAGTAATTGGATATCAGTATGTAGAAAAAAGGAGAGTCATAATTTTATTTGATTTTTATTGATTATCCTTATTGATTACCTTCTAAGTGCGAGGCATTTTGCAAGGTCACTGAGAGAGCATGATGCACATTAAACTTACTGTCCTCATGAGTCTTAGAGTTTTATTATTATAAAAGCAAGCAACATGCAGAGAAATCCAAAGAAGTAGAAAGGCTGGATCAGTTAGGAAATGTGACACTTGGTAATACAAACCTGAGTCATGTGTGGAACTAAATCAGAGGAATAGAGGGGAAGTTGCCCAACATAAGATCTAAAAAGATAGAACACATTCATGTATTTGGGGGAATAAGAATTGGAGAGATCAAAGGTTCACTTCTAAGAAGATTCAGCCTTTACTAAATGGTCTTTTCACTAGAGATATTTGGCTTCTTTCTATTGCTGGCAGGACTTATATAGCGTTTGTTGAAGTCTAAAACAAAACATATGATACTCATTAATAATATGCTGTCCCTTAGAAAGAGATGAAGACGTGCAGTTAAAATATATGGGGACTTTTCCTATTTTTGACTGCAACACATAGTAGGAAACTATATATATATATATATATATATATATATATATATATATATATATATTTTGAGATGGAGTTTGGCTCTTGTTGCCCAGGCTGGAGTGCAATGGCGTGATCTTGGCTCACTGCAACCTCTGTCTCCCGGATTCAAGCGCTTCTCCTGTCTCAGCCTCCCAAGTAGCTGGGATTATAGGCATGCACCACCACGCCTGGCTAATTTTGTATTTTTAGAAGAGACAGTGTTTCTCCGTATTGGTCAGGCTGATCTCGAACTCCTGACCTCGAGTGATCCTCCTGCCTTGGCCTCTCAAAGTGCTGGGATTACAGGCGTAAGTCACCATGCCCAGCGAAAATAAATTTTTAATTGCAAACCAAACACAAATATACACACATACATCTGAAACAGACATTTCACAAAACTGCCGTTACACTGTGTGCAGTGTACTGCAAATTTTCTATTCTACTTTCTTCCAGTTTATTCTATTAAAAGAAAGGCTATAACCCAGTTTGAGTTCATGGCTACTTGTATTTTCTTTTTTAGATAAAACATAATTCAACCAACTCTCTATAGGGTGATTTCCATTTTGCAGTATCAGAAAAACCCATATTACTTATATATATTTATATTTATGGAAATGACTTTGTGATGAACTCCTAGCAACTATACAAATTTACACTCCCACCAGCAATATCACTAACTTCAAAAATCTACCGTGTCTTTTCCTTTTTGATTGATTTAGAGGATACAAGTGAAGATTTCTTACATGCATATATATTGCAGAGCGGTAAAGTTTGGTCTTTTAATGAACATTGTACTCAATAGGTTATTTTTTCTTTTTAAGCACTTTTTTTATTGCAAAGAACATTCAAATATAGATGGAGATATTATTAAATTTACTTTTCAGTATCTATCAATTGTTTATATACTTTTTATATATATTGATGTGATAAATTATAGTAATATCCTTTCTAATATGTAATCATCTCATTTTAAGATAATTCCTACTTATTCACTGTGTACTATTCTTCAACATGCTACTACATTGTATAGGCTTCTTTTTATTATCTTTTTGTATTTCTAGGATTTTTAATATAAAATGATTGCTATCCTCTAAGCATTTTTTTATTTTAGATAACAAGGAAGGGAGCTGGATTTGAAGAACATTTTATGAACAGAAGCAAAGGCCAAGACTTTTTGATGTCTTAACCAATGTGCTTCTTACCTTTAACTGTAGTCCAAAGAAACTGGGCTGCCGCTGGTGGATGTTGTTAGGAAAATATCAGGGACTTCCTGCTCCCATCTTGATGAGGCCACTTCAAAAATACCAAATGCTGCTCCTTTGTTACCTTCCTGAAACTATTACCTGTGGGCATTTTAGATTTTTCCTGTGAGGAAAGGAAATTGGGAAGGCTGGAGAGAAGTTGCAATTTAAAATATAAGGTCAAGGTAAACTTCAATTATTTAAAAAGCTACAGTTGAACAGAGTGAAGAGTCAGGTCAAGAGGTCAAAGGTCCTGAAGCTAACATGTGGGTGGTGTTCTAGGGGACAGGGAGACTCCTGTGGCTGGGGAAAAGGCATAAGGGAAATAGTAGTAGGTTTTGAGTTCAAAGATTAAGAATCATTTTGACATCAGACTCTTCAGGAGCCACAGTGAAGCAGAAGTGGGAAGGGAGCAGGGTTAACTGCAGAGATTTACAGGCTTGTTAAGGCTTTGGCTTTTGTGTTGAAAGAGCTGAGAAACAGTTACATGATTTAAATAATGGAGTGAGTACTAAAAGACATTTTTTTCAGTGCTATATTGGGAATAAATAGGGAGAGCAAAGGTGAAATTCAGGAGAGCAGTTATAAGACTGTATTACAGTATTACAAGAAAGATGTGTCCAGATTCCGGGAGTGATGGAAGTAAGTTTCTTTATGTATTTTGAAGGGAGTTCTGAAAGCATTTGCCCCCAGATAAATTTGCTTCCTTACTCCTTAGGGTGCTCAGAAGCTAGACTGTAGCTGGTAAACAGAGGTAGCGACTGACAAAGATCTACAGACAGTGGTGGTGGAACAGAAAGCAATGACATCTGGAGTTACAAACAATGGGATATGGCCATCATTTCACTGTATTTACTGAACAAGTAAAACTTGGACAAATTCTCATTCTCAACAACCCAGACAGTACACATGTAGAGGGCACCCCAAGCTTTTTCACATCATGGTACCCATAGGAAATAATATATACAAGGCCACAGAGGTAAAGGCATAATGTCACCCGTCATGGGCAGAAATTACCCTGGAGAGTCCTGTTTTCAGGTAATGATGCCACCTGTGAGACTGAGAGAGCACATATTTTACCAACATTTGATTAAATGAAGGTTAGTAGTTTCTTTAATTACTGCAGTTAACTTTTGCTTCTAAGCCATACACATCAGCAGCCACAGCTCAGGCCACTAGTGTCCACAGACAATATTAGGTTAGTGCAAAAGCCGGGCTTGTCTTGGAGCTGATGCAAACAGAAGCGAGCTGACCATTTTCTCTTGGGTATTTCTTCTTCCAACCCTTTCCCTCCAGACTCTCAAGATAAACATTGTTACTAGTGTTGTATTTATCTGAGTTTAAGCTGACTCTGACCAAAGGAAGTCCCAGATTTAGGGATAGCATGTGAAGTAGATAACTGAGGTTCTATGTAGGCCTCTCTGCATTTAGGCTTAGTTTCACCTTTCATAGTCACCAGGAAGGACCCAGATGAGGGCCTGGACCTCAGCACTGCCTTAGTCCACATTATCAGGCAGTATTCATGGTAACTTGAGCTTCCAAAGCAAATCACTTAGACTCCTAGGAAGAAATATTGCCATAAACAACTGACAAATATCAGAACACTATAAACTAATGAAAGCAATTATTGCAAAAAACAGATATGAGTTGAACATAAACATAATTAGCTTGGGATCTTAGATATATGTAAAACTCTATAACAAATAAACAGAATTAACTTTCTTCTTAAGCATACAGGGAGCATTAATAAAAATGAGCCATATTTTAGGCCATAAAGGAAGCCTCAGTAAATTCCAAGGAACCACAGGCTATGTGCTCTGAAATACATGTGATAGTATTTACAATTCATAACGAATTATAAATGCATTGCATATTAATATATTTAAATATTCCCTGAGTTAAATATAGAATCTTAATGGAAATTGTACACTATTAAATGACTATGGCAGTAAAAATACTTGTTATTCTTGCAAGCAAACTCTTTAACAAACACTCCAAAATGTGTACAGTGTACATATATGCTTGTAAAAAATAATCCTAAACATGTACAATGGCCCAGGATACACAATAGACATACATTCTTACTCATATAAACAATCTAAAGTGGTTCCAGATTTTTGGGGAAGTGGTGTTCTCCTTCATACAATTATCTAGACAAATAGTGGAATACAGGCTGTTTAGTTTTCAACAGGTGGCTTTCACGGTACTACATCATAAGAGCCAACTATCAGTTATAAGATAAATAAAAAAATCACAACTAGATATCACTAAGCTTTCACTAAAGTGGCTAGAATCAGTTTGATAATGCAAAATGCTGATCAGCGTATGTGGCAACTGCAAAACTTGTTCATTGTTTATGTAAGTGTAAATGGACTCAATTACTTTGGAAAGATGTATTATTTATTATGGCTAATAAAACAAATACAGCCATGCATGGTGGCCCATGCCTGTAATCCCAGCACTTTGGGAGGCCAAGGTGAGTGGATCACGAGGTCAGGTGGATCTTCTGAAGTCGGGAGTTTGAGACCAGCCCAGCCAACATGGTGAAACCCCGTCTCTACTAAAAATACAAAATGAGCCAGGCGTAGTGGTGCGCGCCTGTAGTCTCAGCTACTTGAGAGGCTGAGGCAGGAGAATCACTTGAACCTGGGAGGTGGAGGTTGCAGTGAACTGAGATTGCGCCACTGCATTCTAACCTGAGCAACAGAGTAAGACTCCATCTAAAAGAAAAACAAAAACAAAAAACAAAAAAGCCATATATACGTATATATATACACACACATACACACACACATATATATATATACTAAGACCAAGCATTTCTATTGTAAACATGATACATATATGCACTCAGATTGACTCCGTTTCCTCTCACCTCACGAAGAATAATTCCTCTTTCTTCTAGATCATTACTTCCCCCTTTCTCCCATATCTTTCCCATCTGAATACAGCTAATTTTATCCCATGTCATAAACATTCTCTTACTTCCATATTCCTTTCCAGCTATTGTGTCATTTCTTCATTTATAATTGGAACAAAATTCATAAAAAATTGTTAACTGATTGCTGTCTAATTTCTTTTACCCATTTCCTCCTAATCCTATACTAAGCGGATTTAACATGTATCACTCTGCTGACTCATGTTAAGGTCAGTAACGACATCTATATTGTTAAAGACACGAGTGGATTCCCACATCTCAGCTTTGCTATCTAACATCAGCATTTGATATGGTTTGTTACTCTCTTCTTCTTTTTGATGCACTTTAAAACACTTGGCTCCCATGTTATCAAATTCTCTTATTTATTTATTTATTTTTTGTATAATTTCTTTCTTTTTAACAAGATCTTAATTTTTGCTGTTGTTGCTATTCCTGTGCTAGGAGAAAAGAGTCCTTTTCTCTATTTCCCTAAGTGATCACATCCAGCTCATGAATTTTAATTCCACTTATATGTCGATGACTCCCAAATTTATATCTCCAATAACTGTTCCTGAATTTCAGATTCTTTATGTCCCCACTATGATGTTGTAATGCCGTTGTTGTGGAATCAGGAGGACCAGAGAGAGATCTTGGGGTGTATACAGGAGGGTATCTTTATTATTGAGTGCACTCAGGCTCAGCAGACTCAATGTCCAAAGACTGGGCACAAAACAAAGACAGCACTTGACTTTTATACACACTTCACAAAAGGGAGTGGGCTAGCTTGAAGCAAGCTTACAGTGGCGTGAAGGCAGGGATACAGAGGCAGGACAAAGACTCTTAACGAAACTGTAACAGGTTCGTAACTCAGGATTGCACGTGACCATTGCCATGCAACTCAGATGTCTGTTATCTAGGTTTTGCTCTAACAAGCCTTGCCCTGGTTTATCTCATCACCTTCACTACGGTGCCCAGACAGCTGTAGTTCAGGCCTGTTCAGCCTTCTCATGACCTTTGCTGTACTTCTTAGATAAAACAGAATACTTGAAATTACTAGTTACAGAGAACAAGAATCTACAAACTCATACCATAAAACAAAGGACTTTTGTTTTTCTTCTCCTTATGTTGAGGGAGCACTGGCAGAGTCTCCAGAGCACATTAGATAATATTATTAAGACTTTTCCTGGGTCTGAGCTGTGTTCGTTGCTGCCTCTGGGACAAGTCAGCCTAACACAGGAAAGCTTATTTCTCTTTCTTTTTAATTTTATTTTTCTTTAATTTTCCGCCTCACTGTCAGTGCTCTGTTTATATCTTTTTGGGTTTGTGCATCGGTTTGTGTGGCTCCACTGTTAGCATCTTGTGTAGCTCCAACTGTTAGCATCTTGTATCTCTTTGTTAATGGGCTTTCTCTGAATACTCTGTCCATGTACCTTGTGCCAGAAGCTACATGCAGTCAACACACCCTGTGAGTATCTCTCCATCAATGAGTGATGAGAGTTGGTGTATAAATATGCCACCATCCTTGCCTTTTGGGTAGGATAAACCTGGTGTTGATGCTTCATACTACCTCTAGAATCCCACTGTGGAAGAAAGATTCATTTTCCCACTGTGATAACCTGCTGGATGACACCCTGTTCCTTGACTCCCTTCATTTTTCTGCCTCACCTTCCCAGTCTCCTACTGATGTTTCCCAAACAGACTACCTTATAGTCAAATCTTTACACAGAATCACCTTCTGGAGGAATCCAAACTAAGATATATATCTAACATGTATCTCAAACTTAACATGTGAAGATATATATTTTTTTTTTCCCAAACATCAGCCAGCAGGAGAAAAGAGAGACAGACCGGCACACCTCTCTGACACTGGTCAAACAGTACAAAATCCAGTAATGCAAGGAGTAATTTCTGGAAAGTTAGTGCACGGTATGGTGAAGAAAGGCAATATAACTGTATTGTATACTTGCAATTCGCTAAGAGGTTAGGATAAACTAAGTTGAATCTTTTTGTTAACACACATATACAGACACACAATGGTAACTATGTAGAGATAAGGGATGTGTTTCTTTGATTGTGGGTATAATCTTTCAATGTATAGGTACATCAAAACATCAGGTTGTAAATCTTAAACATGTACAATTTTTATATGTCAGTGACATCTGAATACAGTTGTTAAGATTATTCAAATTTGTTATTTTAATATATTTAAATTTTATTTAAATTATATATTCCATATGTACCAATAAAAACCTGCATTATCATCTCCAAAAGTGCCATAGTTCTTGTAAATTCTGAGACTAATTTTTTCTTTTAATGTTGATTATTAGTCCTTAAAGTTTTTAGTAGATTCTGATTTTTCTTTAAAAAGTGTACATCCCCGCATTAGAGAACATTTCCTAGAAACTGGACACGTATTTTAGACTGAAGGAAGCTCAGTTCCACAAGCGTCACAAACGACTCTCATTCCTTCCCAGGAGATGTTCTCTGTAACCCAAGTGAGAGGAATGGTCTGGGACCAGCTTTTAATAGACTGTAATATTTGCTAGCACCATAATGTCTTTATTTTACTAAATAGCATGAGACTGGTTAGTGAGGGCAAGAATATTTTCTATGCCTGGGCCAAGCCCTTGTTCAACTATAAACATATCTTTCAATAATCTTTAGCCCTAATTATCACCTCTGTTCATAATGGAGACTAGAGATTTGTGGAGGCTTCTTCTTAAATCAGAAAAATTACTTGGAGCAGAAGAATAGTGTACTTGTATCGTCTATGTGTGTATATTAGAGAACCTATTCTGTAAATCCAAAACTGGAAAATCACTAACTTCCAAACAAGAAACTCAACTTAATATAAGCCTCCTTGGACTGATGACATTTTTAATGAAACATTTCAGAGTGTGATGCTTTACATATGTTCTCATTTTGCCTTTTCCTTTCCACTACAATCATGACAGTGGTACATAAACCCCAAAGGCCCAGATACTATTGTGTACTTATTGCATTTATCTCTGTCAAGGCAAACTTTCTAGAATGCTTTTTTAAAATCCTGTGTTATTGAAAAATGTATCCACATTAGTATGGCCACATCTCACCTATGGACAGAAGCATCTAACTCTACTGACACCACCCTTGTAATCTTCCCTTTCATTCCAAAGACCTTGGAAGTTAGCATTTACCTAATTAGAAACCACAGAGCATTCCATTAAAAAATTCTGACTTCTTGGCTTCTCCAGTGGAGGTTCTGATTGAGTAGGACCGGAAAGAGGACTAGGGAATTGTATCAACTAACAGCTCCCTATTCTGCCTCCTAAGATCTATCTGATTTTCTCTCTGGATGCACAGGATACTTAGCAGACAGATAGATCAGATGACTAATATTCTCATGAAAACAGTGGACCAATATCATGACATAGGTGGTACCTATCCAAATCAGATAAGCTAGTTTCATCACACTCCATTTCCCTCATCACACAAGTTCTTTTGGGAATTTCAAGCCCATCAAAGTGGACCCGTTATTGTTACATTATCAGTGGAATTTTAGCCACATCAAACCTTGCAATGAAACATGAATTAAATATCAGGTGTAGAAAGATTACAGTGACATCAAATTCATCATCCTTGGATCTGTAGTTACCGCTCCATTAGGTTTTGAAGCATCAGCAGGCATGTTGTCAAGGGGAAAGGAACTCTGGAGCATGTCTCACTAGCATTGGAATGCTTGGCTCTGCTTCCACTTATAACTTGTTGGCTTGAGTTATTCACGTGCCCCCCTGCAAGCACAGTCTGTTCAGGATATTATATCTCCTACATGTTCATACATCAGTGTGCTGTATTCACTACTATAATTCTTGGTCAGATATAGACTGTCACTGCTTCAAACTTCAAAATTTAGAGATGGTAATCCTGCCAAACATAACCTTGTATAATAGGCCCTTCTTTCCCCTTCCTAGTAGGAGATTCTAACTGTTCTCTTGTGAACGAAGAGAATAAAGGATCTGACTTATTTAATATTTCTGCTCATATTGCATATTTGTTAAAGTTTATGATAGGTTATATGCTCAAAATAATATTGGCCAACTTTAGCTCTCCTATGCTATGGTGACTTTGCATGAAATTTTGGAGGCTCATGTTTTTATATGAAATTAAGTGTGCACAAACACATGAGTTAATAGCAATTACTACAACTGGAATTCGTGGTTCTGGATTTAAAATGAAAATATATCCTTATAAGAGATAGGTTTGGTGTGCTATGCAACAGGGTAAATTTGGAAAGTAGAAGAATTATCTTTTATTGGAACTAAGTTATCTCATGGAAAATTGATAGCTGATTTGTTAGAAGCTTTACAACTACCTGCTCAGATACCAGGATTTCATTGTGGATCACCCAGGTCAGAATGATAAAGTTCCTAAAGGTAATGATTTTATTGACAGAGCTGAAATGTCTGCCATTCAAGCAGCATATTCCAAACATGAAAGCTCCACCTTTAAACAATGAGGAACTTTGTTCATTTTTTAAAATATTCTTTTTTTATAGTAGAGACATATTTATTGATGTTGAACTTTTACAAAAAACTTTTCTATGTCAAGTGTAATCATTTTCAAATCTCCTTAAGAAAATTTTACCCCTCTTTGTGTCCCACATTAATAATGTATATTGCTACTTATGGCATTCGTTCTTTTATTTATTTATTTATATTAATTTTTTATTTTTGTAAGTTATTGGGAAACAGGTGGTGTTTGGTTAAAAATATTCTTTACAGGGGGGGCGGAGCAAGATGGCCAAATAGGAGCAGCTCCAGTCTCCAACTCCCAGCGCTAGCGACACAGAAGACCGGTGATTTCTGCATTTTCAACTGAGGTACTGGGTTCATCTCACTGGGGAGTGCCGGACGATCGGTGCTGGTCAGCTGCTGCAGCCCGACCAGCGAGAGCTGAAGCAGGGCGAGGCATTGCCTCACCTGGGAAGCGCAAGGGGGAAGGGAGTCCCTTTTCCTAGCCAGGGGAACTGAGACACACAACACCTGGAAAATCGGGTAACTCCCACCCCAATACTGCGCTTTAAGCAAACAGGCACACCAGGAGATCATATCCCACACCTGGCCGGGAGGGTCCCACACCCACCGAGCCTCCCTCATTGCTAGCACAGCAGTCTGTGATCTACCTGCAAGGCAGCAGCGAGGCTGGGGGAGGGGCGCCCGCAATTGCTGAGGCTTAAGTAGGTAAACAAAGCTGCTGGGAAGCTCGAACTGGGTGGAGCTCACAGCAGCTCAAGGAAACCTGCCTGTCTCTGTAGACTCCACCTCTGGGGACAGGGCAATAACAAACACAGCCAAAACCTCTGCAGACGCAAACGACTCTGTCTGACAGCTTTGAAGAGAGCAGTGGATCTCCCAACACGGAGGTTGAGATCTGAGAAGGGACAGACTCCCTGCTCAAGTGGGTCCCTGACCCCTGAGTAGCCTAACTGGGAGACATCCCCCACTAGGGGCAGTCTGACACCCCACACCTCACGGGGTGGAGTATACCCCTGAGAGGAAGCTTCCAAAGCAAGAATCAGACAGGTACACTCGCTGTTCAGAAATATTCTATCTTCTGCAGCCTCTGCTGCTGATACCCAGTCAAACAGGGTCTGGAGTGGACCTCAAGCAATCTCCAACAGACCTACAGCTGAGGGTCCTGACTGTTAGAAGGAAAACTATCAAACAGGAAGGACACCTACACCAAAACCCCATCAGTACATCACCATCATCAAGACCAGAGGCAGATAAAACCACAAAGATGGGGAAAAAGCAGGGCAGAAAAGCTGGAAATTCAAAAAATAAGAGCGCATCTCCCCCGGCAAAGGAGCGCAGCTCATCGCCAGCAATGGATCAAAGCTGGACAGAGAATGACTTTGACGAGATGAGAGAATAAGGCTTCAGTCCATCAAATTTCTCAGAGCTAAAGGAGGAATTACGTACCCAGCGCAAAGAAACTAAAAATCTTGAAAAAAAAAGTGGAAGAATTGATGGCTAGAGTAATTAATGCAGAGAAGGTCATAAACGAAATGAAAGAGATGAAAACCATGACACGAGAAATACGTGACAAATGCACAAGCTTCAGTAACCGACTCGATCAACTGGAAGAAAGAGTATCTGCGATTGAGGATCAAATGAATGAAGTGAAGCGAGAAGAGAAACCAAAAGAAAAAAGAAGAAAAAGAAATGAACAAAGCCTGCAAGAAGTATGGGATTATGTAAAAAGACCAAATCTACGTCTGATTGGGGTGCCTGAAAGTGAGGGGGAAAATGGAACCAAGTTGGAAAACACTCTTCAGGATATCATCCAGGAGAACTTCCCCAACCTAGTAGGGCAGGCCAACATTCAAATCCAGGAAATACAGAGAACACCACAAAGATACTCCTCAAGAAGAGCAACTCCAAGACACATAATTGCCAGATTCACCAAAGTTGAAATGAAGGAAAAAATCTTAAGGGCAGCCAGAGAGAAAGGTCGGGTTACCCACAAAGGGAAGCCCATCAGACTAACAGCAGATCTCTCGGCAGAAACTCTCCAAGCCAGAAGAGAGTGGGGGCCAATATTCAACATTCTTAAAGAAAAGAATTTTAAACCCAGAATTTCATATCCAGCCAAACTAAGTTTCATAAGTGAAGGAGAAATAAAATCCTTTACAGATAAGCAAATGCTTAGAGATTTTGTCACCACTAGGCCTGCCTTACAAGAGACCCTGAAGGAAGCACTAAACATGGAAAGGAACAACCGGTACCAGCCATTGCAAAAACATGCCAAAATGTAAAGACCATCGAGGCTAGGAAGAAACTGCATCAACTAACGAGCAAAATAACCAGTTAATATCATAATGGCAGGATCAAGTTCACACATAACAATCTTAACCTTAAATGTAAATGGACTAAATGCTCCAATTAAAAGACACAGACTGGCAAACTGGATAAAGTGTCAAGACCCATCAGTCTGCTGTATTCAGGAGACCCATCTCACATGCAGAGACACACATAGGCTCAAAATAAAGGGATGGAGGAAGATTTACCAAGCAAATGGAGAACAAAAAAAGCGGGGGTTGCAATACTAGTCTCTGATAAAACAGACTTTAAACCATCAAAGATCGAAAGAGACAAAGAAGGCCATTACATAATGGTAAAGGGATCAATTCAACAGGAAGAGCTAACTATCCTAAATATATATGCACCCAATACAGGAGCACCCAGATTCATAAAGCAAGTCCTTAGAGACTTACAAAGAGACTTAGACTCCCATACAATAATAATGGGAGACTTCAACACTCCACTGTCAACATTAGACAGATCAACGAGACAGAAAGTTAACAAGGATATCCAGGAATTGAACTCATCTCTGCAGCAAGCAGACCTAATAGACATCTATAGAACTCTCCACCCCAAATCAACAGAATATACATTCTTCTCAGCACCACATCGTACTTACTCCAAAATCGACCACGTAATTGGAAGTAAAGCACTCCTCAGCAAATGTACAAGAACAGAAATTATAACAAACTGTCTCTCAGACCACAGTGCAATCAAACTAGAACTCAGGACTAAGAAACTCAATCAAAACCGCTCAACTACATGGAAACTGAACAACCTGCTCCTGAATGACTACTGGGTACATCACGAAATGAAGGCAGAAATAAAGATGTTCTTTGAAACCAATGAGAACAAAGATACAACATACCAGAATCTCTGGGACACATTTAAAGCAGTGTGTAGAGGGAAATTTATAGCACTAAATGCCCACAAGAGAAAGCAGGAAAGATCTAAAATTGACACTCTAACATCGCAATTAAAAGAACTAGAGAAGCAAGAGCAAACACATTCGAAAGCTAGCAGAAGGCAAGAAATAACTAAGATCAGAGCAGAACTGAAGGAGATAGAGACACAAAAAACTCTCCAAAAAATCAATGAATCCAGGAGTTGGTTTTTTGAAAAGATTAACAAAATTGACAGACCAATAGCAAGACTAATAAAGAAGAAAAGAGAGAAGAATCAAATCGACGCAATTAAAAATGATAAAGGGGATATCACCACCGACCCCACAGAAATACAAACTACCATCAGAGAATACTATAAACACCTCTACGCAAATAAACTGGAAAATCTAGAAGAAATGGATAATTTCCTGGACACTTACACTCTTCCAAGACTAAACCAGGAAGAAGTTGAATCCCTGAATAGACCAATAGTAGGCTCTGAAATTGAGGCAATAATTAATAGCCTACCAACCAAAAAAAGTCCAGGACCAGATGGATTCACAGCTGAATTCTACCAGAGGTACAAGGAGGAGTTGGTACCATTCCTTCTGAAACTATTCCAATCAATAGAAAAAGAGGGAATCCTCCCTAACTCATTTTATGAGACCAACATCATCCTGATACCAAAGGCCGGCAGAGACACAACAAAAAAAGAGAATTTTAGACCAATATCCCTGATGAACATCGATGCAAAAATCCTCAATAAAATACTGGCAAACCGGATTCAGCAACACATCAAAAAGCTTATCCACCATGATCAAATGGGCTTCATCCCTGGGATGCAAGGCTGGTTCAACATTCGCAAATCAATAAACATAATCCAGCATATAAACAGAACCAAAGACAAGAACCACATGATTATCTCAATAGATGCAGAAAAGGCTTTTGACAAACTTCAACAGCCCTTCATGCTAAAAACGCTCAATAAATTCGGTACTGATGGAACATACCTCAAATTAATAAGAGCTATTTATGACAAACCCACAGCCAATATCATACTGAATGGGCAAAAACTGGAAAAATTCCCTTTGAAAACTGGCACAAGACAGGGATGCCCTCTCTCACCACTCTTATTCAACATAGTGCTGGAAGTTCTGGCTAGGGCAATTAGGCAAGAGAAAGAAATCAAGGGTATTCAGTTAGGAAAAGAAGAAGTCAAACTGTCCCTGTTTGCAGATGACATGATTGTATATTTAGAAAACCCCATTGTCTCAGCCCAGAATCTCCTTAAGCTGATAAGCAACTTCAGCAAAGTCTCAGGATACAAAATTAATGTGCAAAAATCACAAGCATTCTTATACACCAGTAACAGACAAACAGAGAGCCAAATCAGGAATGAACTTCCATTCACAATTGCTTCAAAGAGAATCAAATACCTAGGAATCCAACTTACAAGGGATGTAAAGGACCTCTTCAAGGAGAACTACAAACCACTGCTCAGTGAAATCAAAGAGGACACAAACAAATGGAAGAACATACCATGCTCATGGATAGGAAGAATCAATATCGTGAAAATGGCCATACTGCCCAAGGTAATTTATAGATTCAATGCCATCCCCATCAAGCTACCAATGAGTTTCTTCACAGAATTGGAAAAAACTGCTTTAAAGTTCATATGGAACCAAAAAAGAGCCCGCATCTCCAAGACAATCCTAAGTCAAAAGAACAAAGCTGGAGGCATCACGCTACCTGACTTCAAACTATACTACAAGGCTACAGTAACCAAAACAGCATGGTACTGGTACCAAAACAGAGATATAGACCAATGGAACAGAACAGAGTCCTCAGAAATAATACCACACATCTACAGCCATCTGATCTTTGACAAACCTGAGAGAAACAAGAAATGGGGAAAGGATTCCCTATTTAATAAATGGTGCTGGGAAAATTGGCTAGCCATAAGTAGAAAGCTGAAACTGGATCCTTTCCTTACTCCCTATACGAAAATTAATTGAAGCTGGATTAGAGACTTAAATGTTAGACCTAATACCATAAAAATCCTAGAGGAAAACCTAGGTAGTACCATTCAGGACATAGGCATGGGCAAAGACTTCATGTCTAAAACACCAAAAGCAACGGCAGCAAAGGCCAAAATTGACAAATGGGATCTCATTAAACTAAAGAGCTTCTGCACAGCAAAAGAAACTACCATCAGAGTGAACAGGCAACCTACAGAATGGGAGAAAATTTTTGCAATCTACTCATCTGACAAAGGGCTAATATCCAGAACCTACAAAGAACTCAAACAAATTTACAAGAAAAAAACAAACAACACCATCAAAAAGTGGGCAAAGGATATGAACAGACATTTCTCAAAAGAAGACATTCATACAGCCAACAGACACATGAAAAAATGCTCATCATCACTGGCCATCAGAGAAATGCAAATCAAAACCACAATGAGATACCATCTCACACCAGTTAGAATGGCGATCATTAAAAAGTCAGGAAACAACAGGTGCTGGAGAGGATGTGGAGAAATAGGAACACTTTTACACTGTTGGTGGGATTGTCAACTAGTTCAACCATTATGGAAAACAGTATGGCGATTCCTCAAGGATCTAGAACTAGATGTACCATATGACCCAGCCATCCCATTACTGGGTATATACCCAAAGGATTATAAATTATGCTGCTATAAAGACACATGCACACGTATGTTTATTGCGGCACTATTCACAATAGCAAAGACTTGGAATCAACCCAAATGTCCATCAGTGACAGATTGGATTAAGAAAATGTGGCACATATACACCATGGAATACTATGCAGCCATCAAAAAGGATGAGTTTGCGTCCTTTGTAGGGACATGGATGCAGCTGGAAACCACCATTCTTAGCAAACTATCACAAGAACAGAAAACCAAACACCGCATGTTCTCACTCATAGGTGGGAACTGAACAATGAGATCACTTGGACTCAGGAAGGGGAACATCACACACAGGGGCCTATCATGGGGAGGGGGGAGGGGGAGGGATTGCGTTGGGAGTTATACCTGATGTAAATGATGAGTTGATGGGTGCAGCACACCAACATGGCACAAGTATACATATGTAACAAACCTGCACGTTATGCACATGTACCCTACAACTTAAAGTATAATAATAATAATAAATAAATTTTAAAAAAAATTCTTTACAAAAGGAAATGTGCCAATGAATTAAAAGGAGGTATAAAAGAAATTTGGCTAGACTATGAGAATTATCTAAAAAAATAATTCCTATATTGCTGTCCTTATTTGTTTAATCAGTGTTGTCATGCCATCAACAAAATCATCTGTGTAAAAGATGATTTTAAGAGCTCTAGACTCTTAATACACTTGTCACGAGATCACTTTCTTTCCTTTTCATTTGTTTGTGCCCATCAGTAAAATTGTCTGTCCCCTTACTCTCAGCTGTAGGTGTAGTTTTGATAACATCTGTATGAGGCAAGTTCCTAGCACCTGCCAGGACACACAATCACTCTGTGTCTTATCTCTCCTTATCTACATGTCTTCCTTATGTAGAGATTTCAAAAGACTCCTCAGTATAGTGGAGATACATGAGAAAGCAAGAGTGATCAGGACAGCCACTGTTTCCCTTTGGACCATTCCTTCCTGAGGTGGGTAATTTGTGACATATATTATGGTGACTTTCATGTGTAGAATTGCTGTCTGAATTTCTCCAGATCGTGTTTTTCTAATAATGATTTTTGCAACTTCTATGAAGAATAAATTAGACTCTCAAAAGTCCATGTGATATTAAATGCCACACAGAAGGTTATCCTGAACATTTTCCCATATGTATTTATTGTGCTTATTTCTTGTTGGCTTTAGGGGTGGAGGAGCAAAGGGACTACTCTTCATTAGTCTTCCCTAAAGGAATATAGAAGTTCTAACTGTCTTCTCAATTGGAAGGGTACAGAAAGTGGTCCCTCTTTCCAATTCTGTTCACTGAAGCTTTATGGGGTTTGTGTCATGAATATTATGAACTTTTCTCTACATATTTCTTTTAGGGTAACTGAAGAGGTCAAATGGCTCACTTCTCATTGTGGATCCAAGCTAGTTTTATCATCATGTTGGCATTTTATCTTTGTTCTGGTAAGTGCGTTTTGTAATCCTGGTTAGACATTCTGATGTCCTAGAAAATGCAGGCAAGATTTGATATCACCTGGGAATAAAATTCGTTGTTTCATTTGATTTAATATACTTGAACTGGTAAATCAAATAAACAGAGGACAAATGCCCTTTTAAAATTACATTGGTACCAGCCTGGCCAACATGGTGAAACCCCGTCTCTACTAAAAGTAAAAAAATTAGCCAGGCATGGTGGTGTGCACCTGTAGTTCCAGCTACTTGGGAGGCTGAGGCAGGAGAATCAATTGATCCCAGGAGGCAGAGATTGCAGTGAGCCAAGATCGCCACTATGCTCCAGCCGGGGTAACAGAGCAAGACTCCATCTCAAAAAAAAAAAAAATTACATTGGTGAATTCCCCTCTCTATGTTATAAAGGGAGAAAACTCTACAGTGAATATAAATGCCCAGTGAATTCTCTTCAAGTGCTTCAGCTAAACTCTTTCCCTATTTTGGAGGTCATATTCTCCAGTAAAATTTGTTAGGATAAACCTTCAGATCTGATATTTATAGTTACAAATTCTGACATCAAAGTATTGTATCAAGCCAGTCCTCATTGATAACTTTTAAGACATTTGGCCTGCCTTAAAACCCATGATTGTCTATTACTCTCATTATGACGGAATTATGTGGGCATTGGAAAAAGCAGTGAAAATAGAAGAGAG
Source organism: Macaca fascicularis (assembly GCF_037993035.2). NCBI lineage: Eukaryota > Metazoa > Chordata > Mammalia > Primates > Cercopithecidae > Macaca > Macaca fascicularis. The sequence continues at coordinate 155,125,701 of NC_088380.1, read as the reverse complement.
TTTGACTCTGAGTTCTAGTTAATTTCCTTTATATTTGAAGTAACTGTCATCCTTAGCCTTTAATTTCATCATCTATAAAATGTAGATAACAAATAAAATGGTATCCTCAAGGGAAGGTGTTGTTGGTTTAAAGCATGTAATGTATTTGAGACTGAGTGAGATCAGCTGTAAGAATCAGGACTATTACCAGTGTTGTAATCTGACCTTCCCATACACAGTGAGTGCCAGAGAAGACTCATTGTATGGCTTGTAGCTTCCCCCCTGAAAGAGCTGCATCCATGTCATCTTACAAGAGATGTGGATATATCATTGGGGAGACTAAGTTATTTAATACTTTTCGTTTGTGCAGATACTGCATTGTCTGAGTTGCCTGCTGTGTTGGCTGAGGTAAGTTACCTCTAATTTTTGAGAAAGTAGAAAACAATTTTTAAAAAGTTGTTAGTCAAAAACTAACTGTTAACATGGAAAATGTTCACAACAAAAATTGTGTATTACAACGTAAAACACTAGGTTATTGCTTCTCCAGGAGAAGATACAGCAATGTCAGCATTCCAGAAGTGTTTTTATTTATGCAGACATTTCTCCTTATTTACTAGCTCGGTGGTACTCTATTTTGTAGAATTTGAAGATATAATCCAATCTTTTATATTTCAACATTTAAATTGTTTCCAAGATTTTGCAATTACAGATCATGTTTCAGTGAATAATCTGTGCATATATATTTGCAAAGTAAACTTCTAGCTGTGAGAATGCTAGTATGAAATGTAAAAATATAGGTAGTTTTGTTATACATTTTACCATATTGGAAACAATATCCTCTTTAAGAGTGTTCCTAGTTTTTATGCACATTAACAATGAGAGTGTCTTTTTTTTTTTTTTTTTTTTTTTTTTTTTGAGACGGAGTCTCGCTCTGTCGCCCAGGCTGGAGTGCAGTGGCGCGATCTCGGCTCACTGCAAGCTCCGCCCCGCCGGGTTCACGCCATTCTCCTGCCTCAGCCTCCCGAGTAGCTGGGACTACAGGCGCCCGCCACGTCGCCCGGCTAATTTTCTTGTATTTTTAGTACAGACGGGGTTTCACCTTGTTAGCCAGGATGGTCTCCATCTCCTGACCTCGTGATCCACCTGTCTTGGCCTCCCAAAGTGCTGGGATTACAGGCTTGAGCCACCGCGCCCGGCCTGAGAGTGTCTTGATCTCCATAGTCTGTCACCATAGTGGGCTGTCAAAAATTTTCTGTTTATTTGGATACATTTATATGTTACATGCATAGATTGTATAGTGGTGAAGCTAGGGCTTTTAGGCTATCCTTTACACAAATAAGGTACATTGTACCCATTAAGTCATTTCTCATCATTCTTCCCCACTCCCTCACTCTTCCATGTGTCTCCATTTTCTATCCTTCCATACTCTATGTGCACAAGTATACATTATTTAGCTGCTACTTATAAGTGGGAATTTGTCTTTCTTCGTTTGACTTTCATGTAAGATGGCCTCCAGTTCTATCCATGCAAAAGACATAGTTTGGTTCTTTTTCATGGCTGCAAAGAAATCAACTGTGTATGTATACTACATTTTATTTATCCAAACATTCATTGATGGGCACTTAGATTGATTTTATGTCTTTACTATTGTGATTAGTACTGTGATAAACCTACAGATGCAAGTGTTTGTTTTTTTTTTTTTTTTTGACATAATGATTTCTATTCCTTTATGTAGATATCCAGTAGTTGGATTGCTGTGTTGAAAGGTGGTTCCATTTTTATTTCTTCAAAGTTCATGTTGCTTTTCAGAGATGTACCACTAATTTACATTCCCTTCAACAGTATATGAGTTCCCTTTTCTCCACATCCTCACTAACACCTGTTATTTTTTATCTTTTTAGTAATAATCATTCTAATTAGTGAAAGACGATATCCTATTGTGGATTTAATTTGCATTTCTCTCATGATTAGTAATGTTGAGCATTTTTTGTATGCTTGTTGGCCATCTGTATGTCTGCTTTTGAAAAATATCTATTCATGTCTTTGCCCACTTTTATTGAGATTATTATTTTGGTTTTGTTGTTGTTGTCAGTTGTTTGAGGTCCTCGTAAAATCTAGATATTAGTCCCCTGTCAGATTCATAGTTTCAAATACATTCTCCAATTCTACAGGTTGTCTGTTCATGCTGTTGTTTATTTATTTTGCTGTGCAGAGCCTTTTTAGTTTAAGTCCCATTTGTCTGGGTTTGTTTGTTTGTTTGTTTTTCATTTGCTTTTGAGGTTTTAGTCACAAATTCATTGCCTAGAATGATGTTGTTGTTGTTTGTGTGTTTGTGCTTAGGATTGCTTTGGCTATTCAGGCTTTCTTGCCTTCATATATATTTTAGAGTTGTTTTCCCTAATCCTGTGAAAAATGGTAACATTGGTACGTTTTTACATTGTTAGGGATTGTTTTGAATTTGTAAATTGCTTTGGGCATTATGGTCACTTTAATTATATTCTTCTAAACCATAAGCATGAAATATTTTTGCATTTGTTTCTGTTATCTACAGTTTACTTCATTGGTGTTTTATTGTTTTCCTTGTAGTGATCTTTCACCTCCTTGGTTGATTATATTCCTAGATATTTTACGTTTTGGGGTCTATTGTATGTGAAATTGTCTTCTTTTTCAAAAGATTTAAAATTTCTGTAGATCTTGTGTGTGGGAGTGAATATTATGTTTTAATTTCTCTAATTAGAAGTAAAATTTAACACCTTTTCTTATATTACAGAACCACTTTTCCAGGTCCTTTAGAAAATTTTTGATCATACATTTTAAACACTGTTCTCTTTGGCATTTTAAAAATCTCTCTATTATTTATGAGTTTCAATAATATCATCACTATATTATGCTACATATGTTGAAAATATCAACACATTATAACTTGATTGTGGCATTTATTTGCCATGCAAATGTTTTATGCGGTTAAATTTATTATTCTTTAGGTATATAACATATTGACATTAAGTCATATTTAGAAACTTTTCAACTTTCTGGTTTTAGAGAAATTCACCCTTGTTGACTTCTAATGTTCTTTTCGTTTTATGATTTACACTTAAGGCTCTGATATGTTGGGAGTGTATTTTTTAATAGAGTGTGAGATGTATCTTCAATTTTATCTTTTTCCAAGAAGCAAATAAGGTTTCCCAGGTTAATTTATTGAAATATATACCTTTGCTTGAGTTATTTGAGAAACTACCTTGATTATATGTTAGATTTCCAAACTTTATTATATATTTGATTTCCAAATGTACTTTGGTCTATTTATTGACTTTCTATTTTACCCTACTTCTTTGATCTGTATGACATTGTCAAAGTATAGAAGTTTTAAAACATGTTAAACATCTAGTAAAGCAAATTCATCAAGCATATAGTTTTTATTTTCCAGTTTTTAACTGTTGTTGAATATCTATTTTTCCCTGTGAAATATATATCAACTAAAGATGCTCAATCATCTTATCCAAGAACATAAAATCTGTTTCTTATTGTCCAAATATACTTTTCTGTTTGTGTTTTTCAGGACTTTTTTTTACTTTTATTTTAAGTTTAGGGTCACATGTGCAGGTTTGTTACACAGGTAAACTCATGTCATGGAGGTTTGTTGTACAGATTATTTCATCACCCAGGTATCAAGCCTAGTATACAATAATTATTTTTCCTGATCTTCTCTCTTCTCGCAGCCTTCACCTTCTGGTAGGCCCCAGTGTCTGTTGTTCCCCTGTATGTGTCCATGTGTTTTCATCATTTAGCTCCCCCTTATAAGTGATAAGATGCAGTATTTGGTTTCCAGTTCCTGCGTTAGTTTGCTAATAATAATGGCCTCCAGCTTCATTCATGTTCCTGAAAAGGTTATAATAGCATTCATTTTTATGGCTGCATAGTATTCCATGGTATATATAAAATTTGCTTTATCCAGTCTACCTTGGATGGACATTTAGGCTGATTACATGTCTTTGCTATTGTGAATAATGCTGCAATGAACATATGTGAGTATGTGTCTTTAGAAAGATTTATACTCCTTTTAGTATATACCCAGTAATGGGATTGCCGGGTTGAATGACATTTCTCTTTTTAGGTCTTTGGAAAATCACCACACTGCTTTCCACAATGGTTGAACTAATTTATACTCCCACCAACAGTGTATAGGCATTATTTTTTCTCTGCTATATTGCCAGTATCTGTTATTTTTTTACATTTATTAATAGCCATTGTGACAGGCGTGAGATGGTATCTCATTGTGGTTTTGACTCATTTTTCTAATCATCAGTGTTGTTGAACTTTTATTTGTATGCTTGTTGGCTGTGTGTATGTCTTCTTTTGAAAAGTGTTTATGTTCTTTGCCTAGTTTTTAATGGAGCTGTTTGATTTTTGTTTGTAAATTTAAGTTCCTTATAGATGCTGGATATCAGGCCTTTGTCAGATGCATAGTTTGCAAATATTTTCTCCCATTCTGTAAGTTGTCTCTTTACTGTGTTGACAGTTTCTTTTGATGTGTAGAAGCTATTTAGTTTAATTAAATCCCACTTGTCAATTTTCGCTTTTGTTGCAATTGCTTTTGGCACCTCTGTCATAAAATCTTTGCCTGTTTCTATGATCAGAGTGGTATTGCCTAGGTTGTCTTCCAGGGTTTTTATAGTTTTGGATTTTATATTTAAGATTTTAATAAATCTTAAGTTGATTTTTGTATATGGTGTAAAGATTTTGTATATGGTATTTCTGTCTTCTATATGTGGCTAGCTAGTTATCCTAGCACCATTGATCGAATAGGGAGCTTTTTCCCCATTGCTTGTTTTTGTCAGCTTTGTTAAAGATCAGATGATTGTAGGTGTGTGGCCTTATTTTCTGGGCTCTCTATTATGTTCCATTGGTCTGTATGTCTGTTTTTGTACCAGTCCCATGCTGTTTGATTACAGTAGCCCTGTATTATGGTTGGAAGTAAGGCAGAATGATGCCTCCAGCTTTGTTCTTATTGCTTAGAATTGCACTGGCTATTTGAACTCATTTATGGTTCCATATGAATTTTAAAATAATTTTTTTCTAGTTGTGTGAAGAATGTCATTGGTAGTTTGATAGGAACAGCACTGAATCTTTAAATCACTCTGAGCAGTATGACCATTTTACTGTTTTATTGTGATTCTTAGCTTCTTTGGCTTGGGTTTCTATGTATTCCTGCATCTCAATGACCTTTGTTTTTATCCATATTTTGAATTCTATTTCTGTCATTTCAGCCACCTCAGCCCAGTTAAGAACCCTTGGTGGAGAGCTAGTGTGGTTGTTTTGAGAAAAGACAGCACTTCGGCTTCTTGAGTTATCAGGGTTATTGTGCTAGTTCTTTCTCATCTTTGTGGGCTAATGTTTTATCCATCTTTGACATTTCTGTCCTTCAAATTTTTTTTTGCTTTGATTTTATTTGATGACCTTGAGGGTTTGATTGTTGTAAGGTGGGTTTGGTTCACTGACTTCATTAATGGCAGATTTTAGGGGGCCAAGGCTTAGCTCCTGACTTCTCACTACTGTGTTCTTTAATGTTGAGGGGCTTGTATCAGGCCCCAACTTTGTTCTCTGGCTCCTTGACCTTAGGAACCCACTGTGCTGCATCAACTAGTGTTCCCAGACCACTGATCACTACATTCCATGAGTGGTGCCAGCCAATGTGTTTCGTAGCGTGGTGGCAATGGGATCCATCCAGGCAGGGTGCATACTTATCATCAGTTGCAACAGGATGCTAGTGGGTTCTGGGGTTGTCTGCCTTCATGCAGTCATTCACAGCAGCATTGCTCAGGGGTCAGAGGGCCCCTGCTGGTGACTGTGTGCATGGTCTTGCTGGTGGTTGTGTTAGTACAAGGATGGGATGCTAATGTGGTGGTTGCAGGTCTGTGTGTTTATCCAGGTGAGGGTGGCCACTCAGGGTGGGGGAGTGTGTGCTGTTCTCCATGCCTAGTTTCACTCCTGTGGCAGTGTTGGCACTGGGGCAGGGCACTGGCAAGGGTGGGGCTGGCAAGCTTTGCCTGCCAAGGCTCTTACTGCCATGGTGGTCAAGTGGGGTGAGGGAGGTGGAGTACATTGACACCAGCAGCACAGGCAGTGCAGGGTAAGGGGGCATGTGCCCACATGCACTGGCAGGGAAAGAAAGGCTAAATCTGCCCGCACTCGCAGGTACCTGCAAAGTGATGTGGGGTGTGTCTGTGGACCTTGGGGAAGCTGCAGTTGAAGGAGGGAGCTGGTAGGCTTGTGTGTGGTCTCCAGGATGCCTCACTGGAGCACTCCACCTATGCACAAGATGTGGTCCAGCAGTGCAGGAGCTGTGATGCAGGCCCCAAGGCACCTGAGGCTGCACTGCAAGCAGGTGCACCCAGGCTGGGGCCCTGGGAAAGGTCAGCAGACCAAGGGATGCTTGGGTCAGACTGGCCCCATCTGATGGGAAAGACTGCCTTGCAGAGTTTAGGTCCTACATTTCCCTTAGGGCTAAAGAATCCTATGAGAGCAAGTCGAACCTAGTGGGATGGACACCCCGGGCCATGCCCCACAGCAGACACTCTCATACCAAACCCTCTGGGCTCCACACTGGCTGACTGCCGCCCCTACCACTTCTCTAAGCAGCTCTCCCTGCCAACTCAAGTATCTGAGGTGGTTAAGTGGTGCCATCCGATGTGTTTTGTAGGGTGGTGGCAGTGAGATCCATCCATGCAGGGTGCATGTTCATCATCAGTTGCTACAGGGTGCTAATGGGTGCTGGGGTGCCAGCCTTCATGCACCTCATCAAAATCCTGGCACCATGAAATCTTGCCAGGATTCCAGAGGTTCATGACGATTGTTGGTTGCTTCTTGCTAGTTCAACTCACCTGGTCCCCTGGAGTCACTGGGTCCCAGGAAATGAGTCCCTGGTGCATGGTAGCCCTGTGCAGTGTTCCCAGCTTCCTCCACCTGTAGCCCAGCTTCTGTGTCTTCCCTTCATCCACTCTCAGTGCCTTCCCCCTAAAGATCTGTTAGGAGTGTGTTAGTCGTCCTGGTCCCTCGGTGGCAGCTGTTCCATCTGGCTGCATCTAGTCGGTCATCTTGCAAAATCACAGCAATTATTCTTTATTTAAAATTGCACATCACTCGTTAATTGTATTCCTGTTTTATCTTTGATGTAATTTTAAAGAGGCTTTCTCTAGCATTAATTATACTTTCCAACAGACTAGGTTTATATATATAGGAGTAATCAAGTCATGTATGTTAACTTTATATTCTATTAAAGTCCTATATTCTTTCACCATTTAAGTTCATTTTAAATGATTCCTCATATATCCCTGTTGCACTGTAATAGTATCTGCAAACAGATGCAATTAGCAATTTTATTTTTTTTTTCTTTTTTATGCCTCTAGTTGAATTATATTGTTTAATACACTGGCTAATAGCTAAACAATAGTAAGTAACACTAGAGATATGAACATCCTTGCTTTTTTTTCTATTTAGCAAAAATGCTTCTAGTAAGGTGCTGACATAAGAAGATATGTGTGTGTGTGTGTGAGAGAGACTATCTGTATGTGTGTGACTGGAAATCGTTAAGTAAATGACATAAGAAGAGATACATGTGTGTGTGAGACTATCTGTATGTATGTGACTGGAAATTAAGTAAATGCTGTATTCTTAAATATTTTTGTTTGAAAGTTATATTTAGTTTTTCAAATGCTTTTACAGCCCTTATAAAGATAATTATATAATTTTTTCTTAGCAACTATTAATATGTAATAATGAATGAATTTCTAGTATTGAATCAAACTTTAACGATGGTAAATCCCATGTGGACATCGCTTACTTATAAAACATTTATTTTTGATTCTGTTCAATAATATTTTATTTGTTAACATTTGTGATATCAGCCTGCAAATTTACTGTCATGTATTCTTTTTATCAAGTTTAGGTATGTATATTTTACTTGCTTCATTAAAACATGAACATTTCCTTGGATTTTTGTATTCTCTGTATAACGTAGAGGGCTGTCTAATTTTGAGAGTTGAACTTTTTTGAAATCCACTGGGACTTTGTTATTTTCTGTGTGGTTTTTCTCTTAATAAATGTTGGAACATTTGTTAAGAGAAAGAAACTAGTCTTTGCAAGTTTTTTACATCTCAGGGGGTTAAGTTGGACAGATTGTGTTTTTGTAAAAGCTTGTTTCTTTCTTTTAGAATTTCAAGTTTATTTGTAATGAGTTATGCAAATTAGTCTTTTGTATTATTTCAATTTTCTGCATTTCAATGACTGTTCCTATTATACACTGCATTGTTATGTCTCTCACATTTTTCTTAATTATATTAGTTTCTTTATTTTGTTATTTTTTCAAAAACCCTGGATTATCAACTACACTTAATGAAATCTACTGTATTCAATTGTGGCTTTATTTTGTAGTTATCTTTATGCCCTCTGTTTTTTCATTATTCATTTCTAGCTTTTTAATGGCAATTTTAATTCTATTTTTATTCTGTTCATTTTTGTTGATACACGTGTTTAATGCTATGAGGTTTCTTTTTTGTTCACTGCTTAAAATGCATCAAATTGATTCTAATAAAGATCATTATCATTTTCATTATATTTTGTGAATAATCTAATTTTATCACTTTTTGAAAAATTCCAAGTATTGTTTATAATATTTTTATTTATTTCTCGGTGTGATGGACTTTTTCATGTTGATACTAATTTTTAATATTATGTAATTGTGATTAGAATTTTGCTTATATTACACTTACCCAGTGGAGCTTACTGATTTTTTTTGTGATCTAATATAGAACAATTTTTGTGTACATCCAATGTGTACCTGAGAAGATGTATGCTTATTATCAGAGTATATCACTTGATATATTCATAAAACTACTTATGATTATATGTTTAAATCTGTATTCTAATCTGTTATTTATGCACTGATCTGTCTTTCACCATAGGTGGAATGTTGAAATCTCTTATTACTATTCTGTTTTTATCTATTTCTGTCATCTTTTTTAGTTTTTGTTTCATAGATATGCCTTCTTAGCTTTGTAATAGATATTCAAAACTGTCCTATTTTTCTTGTGAATTGTAGCTTCTACCATTACAAAGTATCATTTCATGTCATATTTAATGACATTTGACTTGAACTATACTTTCTTTGATACTGGAAGAACAGTACATGATTTCTAATTTTATCCTTATGCTTGGCATACATTTGCATATTTTTCTATTTGTAAGCTTTTCATTCACTTAGAGTTGGGTGCATATTACATATATAGCGTACAGTGGGTCTTGCTATGTGTGTCAAATTGAAAATCTATTTAATTTAATTAGTGAGTATGTTCCACTCATGCCTATTAAGATAACAGATAAATGTAGTCTCAATAATGTTATATAACGTATTGTTAAAATCACTATGTTTATTATGCTATGTTATTGTTATCTCTAGCCTATGTGATTTCTTTGTTTTGGTGCTCTATACATCCTTCCACATTTAGAAAAGTTTCATTTTACTTTTTAAATTAAAGCACTTCTTTGTTTTTAAAAATATTTATTTATTTATTTATTTATTTATTTATTTATTTATTATGTCTGATTTGTCTGGGTTTCATGGAAATACTTCCCTTTTACCTATTCCCTATAGAAAAGCAGCAACCTCTTTATAATCTATCTTTCTCTTCTTATTTGGGTAAATTTCATGTTTTAAAATTTTTAGAACGTATAAAATTTTCTACATTCTTCTACATCTTACCTATCTATGTTTTATATTAAATAAAAATAAATATGTTAAATACTTTACAATCGTTCCTTTGACAAACATTGTCCAATAATCTCTCATTTGGCTAAAGTGCATTCATTACTAAAATGCTAAAATAAGGCTTAATATTCACTTACTACACGTTTTCTTTTGCCTGAATGTTTATTGAAACCTATCCTTCATTGGGCATCTTTCAATTTAATATTTATTTCTGAAATATGTTTGCATTAACTTTGATTTTGTTCTATTTTCAATCAAGTGTTATTTCACACATTTTTGAAGATACCAATTTTTGTTCTGGAGTTCGACTTTAGATACAAGGGGTTTGTTTTCACATCTGCAAATGATTTCTGGAGATTATTTAATTGATTTTGTTTTAGGTGTTTCATTAAATTATCATTTTACTGTGATTTTCTATTTCCAAGGCCAGGAAGTTTCAGGTGAAGCTGTGTGATTCCCAATTTTGCTGCTTATTTGTTTCCTTCTTATAAGAGTTGTATGTATTTTTATATGAAGACGGCATTTTTTTCTTACATTTTTGTAGAAACAGTAGCTGTCAGTGTGGCTTGGTTTACAAGGTTCATATTGAAAGAGTGTCCTTTTCAGTCACTAAAGCAAATTGTAGTTACTTCACTGGAGTAATGCGAGGGGTCTTTGTGTGTGTGTGTGTGTGTGTATGTGTGTGTGGTGTTATCCTTTTACTCTAGTTCTCTATTGTATTGCATTTATTCTAAAGGTCCTCTATGTGCTTCGTTTTACTTTTTCCACACTGTTTCTGAAGGATGCCTTTCTCTGCTCTCTGTACTCCCCCTCCTTTTTTTTTCTTTTTACTTTTCCTCATGGAGAGGTGATGCCTTTCTGAGACCTCCATTTTGAATCTCATTTACTTTTAATATATTTCATGCTAAACATGTTCTTGCCTACCAAGTCTCTTTTATATTTTTTAGTATGAATTATAGACTTTCCCCAGATTTTACCTGAATTGTGTTTTCAGTTTCCCACTTCTCTCTTTCGTGGTTTTTGTAGGTTTTCTTTTTTCTTTCTGTGGCCTTCATTCAAGCTCATTCCTTCACCTTCTGTTCTCTATAAGAAGCTTGCTTGCACTAGGACGTTAAGTAATGACTCTTCCAAAATTTGATGCTCATTTTTATATGTACAGTTAATGGGAAGTGAGTAATTTTATTCTGTCTTCAAATTATGTCAAATACAAGTGATTTATGCAATTTTATTTGTTTTTCTTGATACTTAATATAGGTCTGGAGGACTCATAGAGAGATTTAGGTGGTCCTCATTACGTCTGGGCAGCTTGGAAGTTAAGTGAATTTGATTTTATTTACATTTATACTATCAGTATACATTTTTATGAATAAATTTACTGTGATATATTTATATATCATAATTAACCCAATTAAAATAAATAATTTATTGTCTTAAAAATTTATTTATCAAATAGTAAAATTGTCACGCTAGTTCAGGTTTAGAACATTTTTGTTACTGTTATTAGATTCCAAATGCTCATTTACTGTTGGTCGCCATTTTGGGACCTCTCACTCCGGGGAATTGCTAATGCAATTCCTGTATCTATGGATTTACCTTTTCTAGACGTTTCATATGAAATGGAATTGTACAATATGTGTGACTGGTTTCTCTAACATAGTATAATGTTTCAAAGATTCGTACATTTTGTAACATTAATCAGTACTTCATTTCTTTTTATCCATGAATGCCATTGACGGATGATATTGCATGTTTATTTATCCATTCATCAGTTGAAGAACATTTGATTGCTTCTACTTTTTGGCTATCACGAATAATTTAAGGGTTTCAATGCATTCTAACCACAAAAACATTATATAAGAATCCACATTTAAACCTATTGTAACAAAACAACTAACCAATGAATTCAAAGAGGTGCTCTTAAGAGTACCTTGAAAGAAAGATCAATTATCTATAAATTTATGCAATTGAATTCACTGTCAACCTTTCAATTTTACCAATGGATAAAAATGTCAGTATTAACATAGATTCAAAAATATTAAATAAAATTTTAGCACACACAATACCGCAATGTATGAAAATGTTGACAAAATATAACAAAGTTTATTTAATTTTATAAGAAAGTTTATTTTACTAAGTTTACTATTGTTAGTAAAATATATACTCAAATTAGTATATAATCATTTACCATATTAATGTGTTAAGGATGAGAAAATATATTATTTTAATAAGTAATTATATAAGCTTTCAATGAAAGTAATCTATAGTTGCAAAAATATTTTTAGAAAACCAGAAAGTTATATTTATGCATTTACATTTCAAAAACTTCTAAAATTAATTAACACATAATTTTCAGAATAACTACATATATGGTGAAAGTATTAGAAAAGCAACTGAATTATAAATTAAAAATTTTGTTTAATGTTTACTTCTGAGATGGAAGTGGAATGGATTTTGAGGAGACCCACTGATAGAGAAACAAAAGTTATGAAAATGTCAAGAATATTTTTTAGATGTGTACTCTCTGTTTATTTTTTTTGTCTCTGGATTTTGTAGCCAAACTGTGACATATACAAAGACCCAGCACTTGATTACACCAGGAAATTTCCTTCTATCTGTGGATCCAGTGGTAAAACCTATGATAACTCATGCCTGTTTTGCATCGCAGAAAGGTAAGGGCACAATGGTAAATATTTTCTCTTTGTATAGAAAAAACAGTGTCAATATGCTAGGAATTACTGAGTTCCTCTCAACCTACAATCATATACACAGTAAACAGCTTTTTTTTCCCACTGAAACTTGAGAAAACACTCAAACTTTACCCAAGATCCCCCTACTTCCCAAAGTAGGTTAACTTGAACTATGTACATAATGATGCTGGCTTGTTTTCAAATACTCAAATTAGTTTATCATACTTAATTTGATAAAATATCTTTTTTTATTTTTATATTATTTTTTGAGACAGTCTCCCACTCTGTTGCCCAGGCTGGAATTCACTGGCACAACTATTGTTGCTGCAGCCTCAACCTCCCAGATTTAAGCAGTTCTCCCATCTCAGCCTCCCCAGGAGCTGGGACTACAGGTGCTGCCATCACAGACAGCTAATTTTTTTTTTCTTGGTAGAGACAAAGCTCTCACTGTATGGTATAGGCTAGTCTTGAACTGCTGGGCTCAAGAAATCTCCTAGGCCTTCCAAAGTGCTGGGATTACGAATAGAATCTTTTATAATAACCGGAACTGGATCAATATGCTGTAAAGTGGGAGACGTAAGGGTTAAACGGTTTCCTTCTCATTCTCTCCTTCCTCAACTCAGCATGGGTCTCCGTACTGAATCAGGACTGACAAAATAGCCCCACAACAGGACAAACAATATGTGAAAGATCTGGGGAATCGCAGAGTATAGATATTGAAGAAGTAGAATCCAGGCTGTCCAACTCATGTACTTTTCAAATTCTAAGTCACTGAGAAGCATTTTGGACACCATGAGGGAATCTGACACATTTTGTTATGTTTTGTTTTGTTTTCTCTCTCCCTTTCTACAGAGAAAGTAACGGTGAAATTACTTATGACCACTGGGGCCCATGTTGACCTTTATGATCTGGTGCTATACATTCCTATGACTCCTCTTGTAATCCTTTTGTGCTGCTGGATTCTAGAGAATGCTATTACATAGTGCCTTCCAACACAAGGAGGTGAATCTGCTTTGGAAACAGGATAGACTATAAGAATTGGAATATTCTTGCAATTTCAAAATTTAATGTTAGTTCTTTGTTGATGTCCAAATATTTGATAAAGCTCTGAAAAATCAGTAGTCTAATTATACGTTTAAATGATGAAGCAGACACATTTCTCAATCATTGAATACTTTGCTGAATAAACATGTTCCATGGTATTTACTTCATTAAATTGACTTTGACTATTGTGATTGCATGATGGGATCACCAACATGTATAATACAGGCAATGTTACTTACAACAATGTTTCTTAAAACTTGCATTTAGTGTCTATAAAAAGTATAGATACTTAAGATCTGCCATGTCTTCATGAATCAGAATCTTCAGGAGAAAGATCTGGTGCCTAAAATTTATCCAGCATCCAAGGTGAGGCAAAAATGATATGACTTTTAGTCTGAAAATATGCTTAGCATTTAGAAAAATCCAGCTTTGGTGCAGAATTTGGGAAAACTGTACTGTATTTGTTGAGCTATAGGCATAGTCAATCAATATAACAGACATGAAAGAGTATGCACCTGAACTAATTTGTGATGTTACTTTATTTTTATGTACTGGGTCTAAGGTACATTGCTAACCTTGGCGTGAAGGAAGCCCTGCCATCCACAAATCAAGTCTCACGTTTTGGGGTACCATACCGGTGGTAGTCAGTTTCTCTCTACCTCTCAGACAGTGAGAATTATGCTTAATCAAAAGTCCAAATGCTCACTTAAATATTTTTTAACTCTTTGTGTTTTCCAAGGTGGTGGATTGAAGGCTTCATTAGCATGCCTCATCCACTTGGACAGAGCAAAAGATTGTGTAGAAATTCATGAATTCATGCTGTGAACTTTTAACCAAGAAGAAATATAGGAACTCAACAGAAAAAAAGAAAGGAATCACAGACTCTTGGAGAGAAATGGTGATCAGGAACCTGCACTGTGAGCCAAGTGGAAAACTGTGTCTTCAGAAAGTGAAAGTGGGGGAGACTGCCTCTGTGATACACATCTCCTATGGGGGAGCTGGGCAATCCAGGCCACAGTGGAGTGCCTTAACCCTACCCAGCACTGGAGCTGATCTGGTGAGGGGTGGAGAGTATATGAGGAGCAGCATCAGGACTTGCTTTGCATGCACTCTCAGAACCCAGCAGGGGTGGAAGGAAGCCATTCCTGATCCTACCTCTTACTCGACTTGGGAGATGTCTGCCAGCTAACTCAGGTGGTGGTCACAGGTTTGAACTTTCTAATGTCTCCCAATCTAGGTTTGCAATCTGATCTCAAGTGAGAACAAACTCCTTGGCCAAAACTGAGGGATGAGTGGGAAGTATGCTTTTACCACAGGTGCAGGAGCTGGGCATACCTGTTTCATAGGAAAATGTGGAGTGGCATGGCTGCAAAGCTTCAGTTTCTGTCTTTAGTAGCAAGAATTGTGGCCTGGGATAATTGTATGTTCTGAGTGTACATTGCCCTGGGACCCAGAAAACTGTTGTCAGCAGAAGTCTGTATGTGTAAGGTGTGCCTTGCCAAGGGTGTGGGAACTGGGTGGGTCTTACTACCACATGCTACCCCATCTCCCCATGCAGAAACTTATGTACAACAGAGGCAGCTGTGCTCCTCCCCAGAACATTACACCAGCAACTAGGGGACTGCCCTCTGGTTCCTATTGGGGCCGCCAATGGTGCCTGCACACGGGGAGCCCAGAGTATGGACTTGCTTGACCCAACCTCTATCCATGTTTTTTCCTCCACCTCCTCTGGTAGAATAACAAAACAAAAAGATATTTGCCAATTCCATGGCCCCGCCCATTGCCTGAGACATCTGAGTATCTCTCCTAGGTAACATAAGCAAAGCACAAATCCCACAACCACCAACACAGCTTACTCTGTCCTGCAAGTGTCACCTCCTGGCTGGAGACCAACTGGCATGACCCATTAGAACATCTGCTGCCACAGTAACACAGTGCTTGTGAAGAAAAAACAACAACAGTCAAAACACTTGTGCAACTTCAGCTTACAACATTGCCCACATCATCTCAGCTAGTTAGGAGGTCATAAACCTGTCCACATACCCTGTACATTACTACTACAGCTGGCATTTGAGAAGGCTACTGATAATGTAGGAAATCTTAGAGTCTATGTCACTCCCCTGCCATTCTCATCAGAGTTGGTGCTTCAATCTAATGCTGGGAGACCAGAGGATAGGTTAGCTTAGTCTAGCTTCACACAATATCACCCCCCTCTGGAGCTAAGAGCAGAGCCCCAGCCATTGCAAATACCAGACTTGTCCATAGCCTGAGGCACCAGAGAGCTTGAGATGGCTGACAAGAAATATCAGTGACCAATTCTTCTCAGAAAGTAGAACCAAAATTACAGGTGAATAATCATAGTGCAAATAAAGTGTTAAGGGGAGAGTGCTGGAGCCCACTGGAGAGTTCACTGGAAAAATCTGTGAGACACACACAAAAAGAAGGTAATAAGAAACTGGCAGATATCAAACTCTGAGATACTCAGAAAACCATGAACATTGTAAGTGGGAGTACTCTCAGCCTCCCTGTCCCCTACAGTAGATTATTGATGTCCAAGCTCAATGAGAGCTTCTTTGCCCTCAAGAGCACAAGTATTGGACTGAGCTGTAATTTGGGGACTTCTCAAGGGCATTATCTTGTTTACACAAGGTCTCTTCCTTTACCCACTGGACCTGAGCTGTAGTGACAAGCACCATACTAGTTGCACACCCATTGTGGGACTTCTTCTGTCCATAGACCTTCAACCCGGACAGACCTGTGCATCTTCACAACCTGTGTATCTTCACAACACTGGATCTCTTGTAGACAGTCCCCAGCCGAGCCTGGATTTTGGCAGCCCCAAAGGGCAACTAAACTCAGAGAAGCAGCAGAATTCACAGTAGTCTGGCCCCCAAGAACTGCCACTCCTAAAGGAAGGCAGAGTGCAGCACATCCAGGGAGCACCCAATGGGACACAAGAAACCAGATTGTAGGACTTGAGTCCCAGATCTTTCCACTTGTGGAAAGCTTCTTTGAGCAGAGGCACAGGTACAGTGCTGGGCTCAGTGGAGAAAACCTGATATTCTACCCAACAGACAGGCAGCCACAGTACTTCTGAAGATTACTGAAAAAGGGGACTTCTTCTCCCCACCACCTTCCACCGCCAACACAGCTGAGGCTTCTCCCATGGTAGCTCAGGACAGATTTACCTGTAGACAGCTTTTCTGGACCACATTAGGGAGACTGCATCCCACAGGGGAAGTGCCCTCTGGACTCAGACTTGCATGAGGGGTAGAGTCACAATCCTTTTTTACATGGAACATCAGCATTCCTGTAGTTGGGAAGAGGTGTCTGTCTGATCTGAATAGCCAGAACACTAGGATTTGTGTGTGAGAAGGAGACAGACCCTTTTTCTGCTGGTCTGGAAGTGGGGCTAAGGAGGTTCTCTCTTTTGCCCCTATGAGGAGCTCATTGCTTTTCACTGAGAATTCCCTTAGCCACCTCTTTCAAGGTTGGGACCTCTGCCCACCATTAGGGAATTGCTCATACCCACATAATTCAGCCACAGCCAGATTTTACTCTTGGGAAACTCGTACTGGCCTGAAGCCTGAACTGTACACTACAGTAAAATAATAATAATAATCATGATAATGGAAAAATAATTAAAAAGTGTACATTGCTACAGAACAAAATGAGATTCATGAGCCCTCTCTCATTCAAGCCCCACAGGAGACAACAAACCTGCTCACACAGCCAGCACATTGCTACCACAACCAGCATCTGAGAAAGCCGTTAACACAAAGATTCTCTATAACAAGGGAACTCATGCAGAGTCTTTTCCACTGAAAGCACCCAGAGCCAAAGCTAGGTAACCATAAAATAAACACATTAAAGTTATATGCTCACAAGGAAAAAAATTTAAAAATCAAGTTGAATTAAACATAATTCCAAGAAGAAGAAGAAGAAATGGTTGACCCAAATGAGAAAGAACCAGAAAAATAATTCTGGCAATATAAAAAAAGCAGAATTCTATAACATCCTCAAAAGATCATATTAGCTCTCCAGCAGTGTCACCTAACCACGATGAAATCTTTGAAATAGCAGTTAAAGAATTTAAAATGCTGATTATTAAGTTGCTTGGTAAGATTGCAGAAAAATCTGAAAACCAACATAAAGAAATCAAATAAAACAATTCAAAATATAAATGAAAAATTTTCCAAAGAGATAGATATTTTTAAGAAGACAGAAAGCACCCCAGAAGGAAAATTACGTTTAGAAAATTACAAAATGCAGTAAAAAGTTTTTGTCAATACATTAGACCAAATAGCAGAAATAATTTCAGAGCTTGAATGCAAGCCTTTTGAATTCAACCAATCAGGGCTAATAATAATAATAATTACAAAAAAACAGGAAAAAATTAAAAAATAAAGTATCCAAGAAACATAGAATTATATAAAACATTCAAACCTAAGAAGCATATGTGTCCTAAGTTAAAAAAAAAAAAAGGCAAAAGTTTGAAAAATTGAAAAACCTCTTTGAGGAAAAATTTCCTGATGTTCCTAGAGATTTAGACACCCAAATTGTAGAAGTTCAAAGAATTCCTGAGAGATTCATTGAAAAAAGGAAATCACCAAGGTGTATATCTTAAAGCTATCTAAAGTTGATGTGAAGGAAAAAAATTACAAGAGCACCAAAATAAAAGCATCAAATAACTTACAAAGCGAAACTTATCAGACTAACAGTTGACTTCTCAGCAGAAACCTAACAATCCAGAAAATATTAGCATCCTATCTTTAGTCTCCTCAAATAGAATAAGTGTCAACATGCCAACATACCAAGAGTTTTTCCACAGCAAACAAAATTTCATAAATAAGGGAGAAATAAAATCTTTCCCAGACTAGCAAATGCTGAGGGAATTTGTCACAACTGGATCAGCCTTCCATGAAATGCTGAAAGGAGTTCTAAATATTGAAACAAAGGTTTAATACACACTAGCATAAAGAGAAATATTCATGTATACATATTGAATATACAATAAAGTTGATATTAGATATCTTTATGTAGTGTTAAATAATTAAATATCCCTAAGTGGCAAAAATCATACCTTTAGAAATAATGAATTTATATATCTCTCATATACTTAAAAATAATTTTGATTTAATTAGTACAACAACAAACATACTAATTCTATTAAATGTTTATATATGCTTGCTGGACTATAGGGAAGGTTTTAATATCAAGGTACAAGGCAGCACATTTTCTCAAGGCAGAGCTCTGGAATGTAGGATTTTCTCCATATATTTATGTAAGATAATGGCTTATAGAATGATAATCAGGGTCTTCATCTCATATCTTAATCTTAAAAATTAAAAATGTAAATATGATATAAAAACATTAAATTATGAGAAGATAATAGTGATATTCCATGTACAATTTCATATCATCTTGGCAAAGAAATAGTTTGAATTTAGGCTAAGTTAAATGCGTTTTCCTTCTTTTTTTTCTTCCTCTCTTCTCTTTATTCCTACCTCTCTTCTTCTTTCTTTTCTTTCTTCTTTCTTCCTGTCCTTTTATTTTCTTTCCTACTTTTTTCTATTTTTTTCTTTTTCTTTTTGTCTAATTACCCTGAATACAACATCTCATAAAAACTTAAACAAAAGTAGCAAGATGAACATCTCTGCTTTGCTCCATTTCTCAGCATTTAGTCTTTTACCACTTAGTTTCATATGAGCTTTTGTTTTTTGTTTGCTTTCTCTTTTAGATGTCTTTACTGGGTTGAGAAATTTTGTATCCTTTATCCCTAGATTAATGCATGTTTTTAACATTAAATAGTATTGATTTTATTAAAAGTTTTCTGTCTATTAAAATGATTGATTTTTTTGCCATTTATTCAATGAATATGTTGTAATGTATTAATGTATTGTTGAATGTTGTATTAGTTAATTCTCACAGTGCTATAAAGAAATACCTGAGCCTGGGTAATTTATAAAGACAGGAGGTTTAGGCCGGGCTTGGTGGTTCACTCCTGTAATCCCAGCACTTTGGGAGGCTGAGACGGGTGGATCACCTGAGGCCAGGAGTTTGAGACCAGCCTGGCCAACATGGTGAAACCCCATACCTACTAAAAATACAAAAAAAAAAAAAAAATTGGGCGGGCATGTTCATGCATGCCTATAATCCCAGGTACTCAGGAAGCCAAGGCAGGAAAATCACAGGAACATGGGAGGTGGAGATTGCAGTAAGCCAAGATCACACCACTCCACTACAGCCTGGGTGATAGAGCAAGACATCATCTCAAAATAATAATAATAATAGTAATAATAATAGTAATAATAATAATAATAAAGGAGGTTTAATTGACTCACAGTTCCACATGGCTGAGGAGGTCTCAGGAAACTTACTATCATGGTGGAAAGGGAAGCAGTCACATCTTACATGGTGGCAGGCAAAAGAGAAGTCAGAGCACAGGAAAAAACTGCCACTTTTAAACCCATCGGATCTCTTGAGAATTCATTCACTATCACAAGAACTACATGAGTGAACCATCCCCATGATTCAATCACCTTCCTCCCTCAACAAGTAGGGGTGACAGGTCCCTCCCTCGACACATGGAGATTACAATTTGAGATGAGTTTCAGGTGGGGACACAGAACCAAATCATATCATTCCATATCTGGCCTCTCCAAAATCTCATGTCCTTTTTATATTTCAAAACCAATCATGCCAACATGCCAAAATGCCTGGACATCCATCCAGGCATTTCCACACATCCTCTGAAATCTAGGCAGCGTTTCTCAAAACTCAGTTCTTGACTTCTTTGCACCTGCAGGCCCAACACCATGTGGAAGCCACGAAGGTTTGGGGTGTGCACCCTCTGAAACAATGGTCCTAGGTGTACCTTGGCCCATTTTAGCCAAAAGTGGAGCTGAAGCAGTTGGGACACAAGTCACCATGTCCCAAGGCTGCATAGAGCAGCGGGGTCCCTGGGCCCTGCCCACGAAACCATTCTTCCTCCTAGGCCCCCAGGCCTGTGATGGGAGGGGTTGCTGACAAGATCTCTGACATGACCTGGAGCCATTTTCCCCATTGTCTTGGCTATTAACGTTTGGCTCTTCATTACTTATGCATATTTCTGCAGTCAGCTTGAATTCCTCCCCAGAAAATGGGTTTTTCTTTTGTAATTCATCCTCATGCTGCAAACTTTCCAAACTTTTATGCTCTGCTTCCTTTTTAAACATAAGTTCCAATTTCAGATCATCTCTCTCAAGTTCAAAGTTTCACAGATCTTTAGGGCAGAAGCAAAATGCCACCAGTCTGTTTGCTAAAGCATAGCATGAGTGATCTTTGCTCCAATTTCCAAAAAGTTCCTCATCTCATTCTGAGACCACCTTAGCCCAGACTTCATTGTCCACATCATTGTCAGCATTTTGGATGAAGCCATTCAACAAGTCTCTAGGAAGTTCTTAACTTTCTCACAACTTTCTCTCTTCTTCTGAACTCTCCAAACTATTCCAGCCTCTGCCTGTTACTCAGTTCCAAAGTTGCTTCCACATTTTCGAGTGTCTTGATAGCAATGTCTTATTCATGGTACCAATTTACTGTATTAGTTTGTTCTCATACTGCTATAAAGAAATACCTGAGCCTGGGTAATTTACAAAGAAAGGAGGTTTAATTGACTCACAGTTCTGTATGGCTGAGGAGGCCTCAGGAAATTTATAATCATGGCAGATGGGGAAGTGGGCCCATCTTACATGGTGACAGAGAGAAGTGAGAGTACAGGAAAAAACTCCCACTTTAAAAACCATCAGATCTTGTGAGAATTCACTGACTATCATGAGAATAGCAAGGGAGAAACTTCCCCATTAGCCAATCACCTCCCTCCCTCATCATGTGGGGATTATAATTCAAGATGAGATTTGGGTGGGAACACAAAGCCAAACCATATCAAATGTTAAATAAATCTTGAATTTCTGTGATAAATTTTTCTTGGACAAGTGGTATAATCTTTTATATATTTGGCTAGATTTGTTTGGCTAGCATTTTGTTGTGTATTTTTGCATCTTGATTTATAAGAGACATTTAAAGGACATTTCTTTTCTTGAAATGTCTGTCTAGCTTTGGTATCAGGATAATACCTGGCTTATGGGGTGAGTTAAGAAGTGTCCTCAGTCAAGGTTTGAACATCTCTTTTGTGACACCAGTCATTTTAATTTTTAATTAACAATTATTCATCCTGTTAGTGAGGGCAGAATTCTCACTCTGGCCTTATGACACCGACCAAATGCACAACTTCCAACACTGGTCAGAGATGAACGACATTTTGTTAGTAATGTATACTCAGAGTCTCGGGGACAAGTCACTGAACACTATGTTGGGGCACATCAGGATTTCACTTGGGAACAAAGTAAACCACAAGGATCTATAGAAGGCAGGCTTTACAGTACCAAGAGGGTAAATAATCCCTGGTTTTCACATGGGGGTGTGATTGGCTTGTTTAAAAAATTTCATGGGCTGACAAAGAATTGAATTGAAAATCACTCTTTAGAGTAGGTAGAAACCTTATCTAGTCCTCTTTATAAGGAGGATTGTATGCCTACTTCATCTGTAGAAGATTGTGGAGTAGAACTTGAAGTTAGATCATTCACAGCCCTGTCAGTTTCAGAGGTAAGGCAGCATAAAATATTGACTCTTAATTTTAGGAATTACATCACACCCAGGGTGCATCTTAAATATTTTTCCACAAGCTCTTAAGAAAACAGAATATTCTCATCTTCCTGAATGGAGTGTTTTATGTATGTTTGTTAGGTCTAGTTAACTTGCAGGCTTCTTGAAGTCTTATATATGTCTGTTGATTTTCTGCCTAGTTGTTCTGCTCATTATTAAAAATGGTGTATTGAAACTTCAGATCATTAGTGTTAATGGCTTATTTTCCATATAATTTTCTCAATTTTTCTTTGTCTAATTTAGGTCATTACTAGGATGGTCAATATTTACAATTATTTACAATTAAATATTTATAAATAAAATTTTTGCAATCTTTTAAAATGATTTGTCCTTTTTTATTACAAAATATCTCTCCTTATTTTTAATGATTTGAACTTAAAGTCTATAAATTTTATTAGCTTAGTTACTGTAGCTTTCTTATAGTTGCTGTTAACATGGTATATTTTATTTTATATTTTTACTTTTAACTTATGTTTGTGTTTGAAACTAAAATGTATCTCCTGTAGACACCATAGTTGGATGATGTTTGAATGCAGTATAACAATATCCACATGCATTGTGTAATTATTGCATTAATAAATCTTACTTGTTTAGAGAAGGAAGGAGAGAAAGTATGTATTTATTGAGATAGTTATATTTGCTTTCTTATTCACAATATCTAGTTCTGATTTTCCTCTGAATTTATTTCTCACTTCATTACAGCTTAATTTGTGCCCACATTGCCTGTGTTATTATTGCCCAATACATTACAAACTATGTGTTTTGGGCCTTGAAATATACATAAATATTTTGTTATGCAATTACCTTTTCAATCAACTGTTATTGAGGTATGATTTCTCTTAATCCTATTTCACTCTCCCTCAGATTCCCTGCTCTAAGCCACAATTTATTTACTTTCTGTCTCTCTTGGTTTTCCTGTTATGGATTTTCATGTTAATGAAATTATGTAGAATGTGGTCTTCTGTGACTGGCTTCTCTCACTTGGCATAATGTTTTAATCTTTCATCATGTTGCAGCGTATGGTAGCAATTTACTCATTTTCATAATTGTACAATATTCCATTATATCTGTATACCACATATATTTTTTACTCATTATTAGTTTATAGACATTTGGGTTATTTCCACATTTGTCTATTACGAATAATGTTACTATAAACAGTTTTGTACAAGTTTCTGTAGACCTATTTTTTTAGTTAGTATTTTGTATATATCTAGGAGGGAAAATGTTGCATCACAGGGTAACTCATGTTTAAACATTGCAAGAACTACCAAATATTTTCATAGCACCGCAATTATTTCACATTTCCACAAACAATGTATGAGCATTCTATCTTTTTTTATTCTGTTAACTTGTTTCTCTCTCACTTTTTGATTCTAGTTATTTTAGTGGATACTATATCACTGTAGTTTTGGTTTGCATTTCCCTGGTTACTAATGATGTTTATCATATTTGCATGTGATTTCTGTCCATTTAAAAATATTTTTTAGTGAAATGTCCAGTCAGGTACTTGGCATCCCATTTTCTAACTCGATTTTGTTTTCTTTTTATAATGTTTTCAGTCTCCATTATCTATTCTAGGCACTAGTACCCTATCAGACATATATTTATACCTGCTTTACTTCATTTGCATTGTCTTTCATTTTTCGATGATGCTCTTTGAAACACAAACTTTAATTTGGATGATGCCCAATTTATACTTTTTTTTCTCTTACTGCTTATATTTTTGGTGTTATAAAGAATAATATGTTGCCAAATTCAATGACAGGAAAATTTACTCCTCTGTTTTCTTCTAAGAGTGCTATAGTTTTTGCCTTTAGGCTTTGATATTGTAATCATTGCCAATTAATATTTTTATACGATGTGAGCTAAGGGTCCAACTTGATTTTTTTTGCATGTGTTATCCAGTTGTGCCAGTACCATTTATTAGAAAGAGGATTTTTCCCCCATGGAATGTTTTTGATAGTCATTGAAATTCAGTTGATTATAAGGATATCGTCAAGATGCCAAGACAAGGCCCTGGACCTTTCCTTTACAAACAGCCTCATATTCCAAAGAGACAATACAGATCAATATCCTTTGTGAGAAGTTCAGAAACTAGTTGAGGGGATCTTATATCTGAGCAAGCATTAAACAAACCACATTGAAAACAGTAGGAGAGCTCAAAGACATTGTCCCATTAAAAGCCCTATCACAGCACAGCTCCACATGACTTTGGAAAAAAAAAAAACCAAAAACCACTTGTTATCATCTCAATGGGGAGAGAAAAGATGAGATGAGACCATGCATTCGATATTCTTAATTTTCTGAGGTCTCCCAAGCCACTGTCTTCTTTCTCACCTGTATCAGAACATTGATACAACCTCCATACAATAGATATGTGGGGGCCATGGAGAAGTGACTGAAGTTTCTAATAACAGGATTGCACATGCCACAGACACACTCTCTGACTTAGCACAGACTGAGAAGTAGATAAAGCACAGCCTTCAGTTTCTTCTTGGAGAAGAAAGAAAATTACCAGACCACATTATCCAAAATTCTGACTGTGCTGGGATCCATGTGAACTACTGGCTTATGGCTTGCCTGTCAGGATGGAGATGACAGAACCTGGCATTTTCCAGACACTTGGGGGACACAGAAGACAAAGATTGCAGTTTGAAGCAACATAAAGTCACTTAGAATGTCTGGCTGGGCTGAATGGTGAGTGTATTTTTCTGTATGAAGCCAGTCAGGAAAGACAGAGAGTAGTGATTGTTTTCTATAACAAGCTAACAGTAAAAGTGAAGGAAAATGAAGAAACATTGTCAAGGAAATGCAGACTCAAGGAAACATTTTACAAATGAAAGAACAAGATAAATCTTCCCAAATTGACCCTAATAAAATAAAAATATATGATTTACTAAGAGAATTCATAACTGTCATAAAGATAATAAATGATGTAAGGAGAATAATGCATGAATAAAGTAAAAGTTTTGGCAAAGAAATATCTTTAAAGTGCTAAATATAAATCATAAAACTGAACTATATAATAACAACTAGAATATTCATGAGATATTTAACAGTTCACTATATCAAACAGGAGAAATGATTAATATCTTAGTGCATTTGGGCTGTTATAAAAATATCATAAACTGGTTGACTTATAAACAACATAATTTTATTCATTACTGTTCTGGAGGCTGAAATATCCAAGATTAAGGAACTGATATTACATTTCTGGTGAAAATCAGCTTATTTGTTCAGAGACAGCATTTTCCTGCTTTGTCTTCACATGGAATGAAAAGTAAGCTAGCTCTTTTGGGTCTCTCTTATAAGGTCTCTAATCCTGACCACGATAGTTTTGCTCTCATGACCTTGTTTCTCATCACTTCCCAAAGGCCTTTCCTCCTAAAATCATTGTCTTAAGAGCTAGAATTTCAACATGAATTTTGGAGGTATACACAAACACCTGAAATAGAGCAGTTAGTACATTCAAACTTAGGTTATTGGAAATTATCCAATGAGATGAGCAAAAAGAATAACAAAAGAGTGTAAGTGACTGAAGAAATGTTATGGAATTTATGGGATACTATCAAGTGAACAAATCATGTATTATGGGAGCACAAGGAGAAGAGGGAAAGAAAGATCTTATTAAAAGAAATATTGAGATAAAGCTTATTCAAAGAAATAATGTATGAAAACTTCCCCAAATTGAAGAAGAATGTGGACATTCAGATTTAGAAATATCGATGAAGTCTAAATAAGATAAGCATAATGAAATCCAAAACAAGACAAATTATAACCACATTGTCAAAAATCAAAGATAAAGAGACAATGTTGAAAGTAGTAAGAGAAAATACTTGTCACAGCCATGGGAACCTTAATAATACTATTGAATTTTGCTGTAGAGATACTTCATTCCAGAAGGGAATTACACAACATATTCAAAATTCTAAAAGAAAAGCAAAATCTGACAACTAAGAATATTGTACCTGATAAAACTCTTCTTCGTAAAAGAGAGCTAAAGACATTCTTGACAAACAAAAGAAAAAAGAAAACCTTTCTTACAATAAATGCAAAAGAAAGTTTTTATACAAAACAAATTCTAGCCAGGTGTGGTTGCTTATACCTATAACTCTGGTACTTATAGAAGCTGAGATGGGAGAATTTCTTAAGGCCACAGATTTCAGACAACCCTTGGCAACATAGAGACCTCATCTCTAAAAAAAAAAAAAAATTCTAAACAGAAATACAAAAGCATATGAAAGTATAAATTTCACGACACTTCCAAGATGGCTGAATAGGAACAGCTCCAGTGTGCAGCTCCCAGTTAGATCGACACAGAAGATGGGTGATTTCTGCATTTTCAACTGAGGTACCTGGTTCATCTCATTGGGACTGGTTGGACAGTGGGTGCAGCCCATAGGGGAGAGCCGAAGCAGGGTGGGGCATCACCTTGCCCAGGAAGTGCAAGGGGTCAGGAGATTTCACTCTCCTAGCCAAGAGAAGCCGTGACAGACTGTACCTGGAGGAATGGTACACTCCCACCTAAATACTGCACTTTACCCACAGTCTTAGCAACTGGCAGACCAGAAGATTCCCTCCCATGCCTGGCTTGGCGGGTCCCACGCCCATGGAGCCTTGGTCACTGCAAGAACAGCAGACTAAGACCAACCTGCAAGGCTGCAGCCTGGTGTGGGGAGGGGCGTCTGCCATTGCTGAGGCTTGAGTAGGGAAGTGAAGTGGTCAGTAAGCTTGAACTGGGTGGAGCCCATTGCAAATCAGCAAGGCCCACTGGCTCTCTAGACTCCACCTCTGTGGGCAGGGCATAGCTGAACAAAAGGCAACAGATGACTTCTGCAGACTTAAACATCCCTGTCTGACAGCTCTGAAGAGAACAGTTGTTCTCCCAGCATGGCATTTGAGCTCTGAGAATGGACAGACTGTCTCCTCAAGTGGGTCCCTGACCCTGTGTAACCTGACTGGGAGACACCTCCCAGTAGGGGCTGACAGACAACTCATATGGGTGAGTGCCCCTCTGGGATGAAGCTTCCAGAGGAAGGATCAGGCAGCAATATTTGCTGTTTTGCAATATTTGTTGTTCTGCAGCCTCCACTGGTGATACCCAGGCAAACAGGGTCTGGAGTGGACCTCCAGCAGATTCCAACAGACCTGCAGCTGAGGGACCAACTGTTAGAAGGAAAACTAACAAACAGAAAAAATAGTATCAACATCAACAAAAAGGACATCCACACCAAAACTACATTTATAGGTCACCAACATGAAAGACCAAAGTTAGATAAAACCACAAAGATGGGGAGAAACCAGAGCAGAAATGCTGAAAATTCCAAAAACCAGAGTGTCTCTACTCCTCGAAAGGATTGCAGCTCCTTGTGAGCAATGAAACAAAACTGGATAGAGAATGAGTTTGATGAATGGACAGAAGTAGGTTTCAGAAGGTAATAACAAACTTCTCTGAGCTAGAGGAGCATGATCTAACCCATTGAAAGGAAGCTAAAAAAGGTTAGATGAATGGTTGATTAGAATAAACAGTGTAGAGAAGACTTTAAATGACCTTTAGCACAAGAACTTTGCGATGCATGCACAAGCTTCAATAGCCAATTGGCGATCAAGTGGAAGAAAGAATATCAGTGGTTGAAGATCAAATTAATGAAATAAAGTAAGAAGACAAGATTAGAGAAAAAATAGTGAAAAGAAGAGAAAAAAGCCTCCAAGAAATATAGGACTATGTGAAAAGACCAAATCTATATTTGATTGGCATACCTGAAACTGATAGGGAGAACGGAACCAAGTTGGAAAACACTCTTCAGGATATTATCCAGGAAAGCTTCCCCAACCTAGCAAGGCAGGCCTACATTCAAATTTGAGAAATACAGAGAATACCACAAAGATACTCTTTGAGAAAGGCAACCTCAAGACACATAATTGTCAGATTCACCAAGGGTGAAATGAAGGAAAAAATGTTAAGACCAGCCAGAGAAAAAGGTCAGGTTACCCACAAAGGAAAGCCCATCAGACTAACAGCAGACCTCTCTGCAGAAACCCTACAAGCCATAAAAGAGTGGGGGCCAATATTCAACATGCTTAAAGAAAGGAATTTTCAACCCAGAATTTCATACCCAGCCAAACTAAGCTTCATAAGTGAAGGAGAAATAAAATCCTTTACAGACAAGCAAATGCTGAGAGATTTTGTCACCACCACGCCTGCCTTACCTTACAAGAACTCCTGAAGGAAGCACTAAACATGGAAAGGAACAACCAGTACCAGCCACTGCAAAAACATGTCAAATTGTAAAGACCATTGATGCTAGGAAGAAACTGCATCAATTAATGGGCAAAATACCAGCTAGCATCATAATGACAGGATCGAATTCACACATAACAATATTAACCTTAAATGTAAACAGGCTAAATGTCCCAGTTAAAAGACACAGACTGGCAAATTGGATAAAGAGTCAAGAACCACCAATGTGCTGTATTCAGGAGACACATCTCACATGCAAAGACACACATAGGCTCAAAATAAAGGGATGGAGGAAGATCTACCAAGCAAATGGGAAGCAAAATAAAGCAGGGGGTGCAATCCTAGTCTCTGATAAAACAGACTTTAAACCAACAAAGATCACAAGAGACAAAGAAGGCCATTACATAATGGTAAAGGGATCAATGCAATAAGAAGAGCTAACTATCCTAAATATATATGCACCCAATACAGGAGCACTCAGATTCATAAAGCAAGTCCTTAGAGTCATACAAAGTGACTTAGACTCCCACACAATAATAATAGGAGACTTTAACACCCCACTGTCACTATTAGATCAACGAGACAGAAGGTTAACAAGGATATCCAGGACATGACCTCAGCTCTGCACCAAGTGGACCTAATGGACATCTACAGAACTCTCCACCCCAAATCAACAGAATATACATTCTTCTCAGTACCACATCACACTTATTCTAAAATTGACCACATAATTGGAAGTAAAGCACTCCTCAGCAAATGTAAAAGAACAGAAATCACAGCAAACTGTCTTTCAGACCACAGTGCCATCAAATTAGAACTCAGGATGAAGAAACTCACTCAAAACCGCCCAACTACATGGAAACTGAACAACCTGCTCCTGAATGACTACTAAGTAAATAATGAAATGAAGGCAGAAATCAAGATGTTCTTTGAAACCAATGAGAAGAAAAACAACGTACCAGAATCTCTGGAACACATTTAAAGCAGTGTGTAGAGGGAAATTTATAGCACTAAATGCCCACAAGAGAAAGCAGGAAAGATTTAAAATCAACACCCTAACATCACAATGAAAAGAACTAGAGAGGCAAGAGAAGACAAATTCAAAAGCTAGCAGAAGACAAGAAATAACTAAGATCAGAGCAGAACTGAAGCAGATAGAGAAGCAAAAAATCCTTCAAAAAAATCAATGAATCCAGGAGCTGTTTTTTTGAAAAGATCAACAAAATAGACCACTAGCAAGACTAATAAAGACGAAAAGAGAGATGAATCAAATAGATGCAATAAAAAATGATAAAGGAGACATCAGCACCAATCCCAGAGAAATACAAACTACCATCAGAGAATACTATAAACACATCTATGCAAATAAACTAGAAAATCTAGAAGAAATACATAAATCACTGGACATGTACACCCTCCCAAGACTAAACCAGGAAGAAGTTGAATCTCTGAATAGACCAATAATGGGTTCTGAAATTGAGGCAATAATTAATAGACTACCAACTTTAAAAAGTTCAGGCAGGATCAGATGGATTCACAGCCGAATTCTACCAGAGGTACAAAGAGGACCTGGTACCATTCCTTCTAAAACTATTCCAATCAATAGAAAAACAGGGAATCCTCCCTAACTCATTTTATGAGGCTAGCATCATCCTGATACCAAAGCCTGGCAGAGACACAATAAAAAAAGAGAATTTTAGACCAATATCCCTGATGAACACAGATGCAAAAATCCTCAATAAAATACTGGCAAACTGAATCCAGCAGCACATCAAAAAGCTTATCCACCATGATCAAGTCAACTTCATCCTTGGGATGCAAGGCTGGTTCAACATACACAAATCAAGAATCATAATCCATCACATAAACAGAACCAAGGACAAAAAACACATGATTATCTCAATAGACACAGAAAAGACCTTCAAAATTCAACAGCTCTTCATGCTAAAACTCTCAATAAACTACGTATTGATGGGACGTATCTCAAAATAATAAGAGCTATTTATGACAAATCCACAGCCAATGTCATGCTGAATGGGCAAAAGCTGGGAGCATTCCCTTTGAAAACCAGCACAAGACAAAGATGCCCTCTCTCAGCACTCCTATTCAGCATAGTGTTGGAAGTTCTGGCCAGGGCAGTCAGGCAAGAGAAAGAAATAAAGAGTATTCAATTAGGAAAAGAGGAAGTCAAATTGTCCCTGTTTGCAGATGACATGATTGTATATTTAGAAAGCCTCATCGTCTCAGCCTAAAATCTCCTTAAGCTGATAAGCAACTTCAGCAAAGTCTCAGGATACAAAATCAATGTGCAAAAATCACAAGCATTCAAGCCAAATCATGAGGGAACTCCCATTCACAATTGCTACAAAGAGAATAAACTACCTAGGAATCCAACTTGTAAGGGATGTGAAGGACCTCTTCAAGGAGAACTACAAACCACTGCTCAACGAAATAAAAGAGGACACAAATAAAGGGAAGAACATTCAATGCTTATGAATTGGAAGAATTAATATCACGGAAAATGGCCATACTGCCCTAGGTAATTTATAGATTCAATGCCATCCCCATCAATACCAAAGACCACAGAATTGGAAAAAAAACTACTTTAATGTTCATGTGGAACCAAAAAAGAGCCTGCATAGACAAGACAATCCTAAGCAAAAAGAACAAAGCTGGAGGCATCATGCTACCTGACTTCAACCTATACTACAAGTCTACAGTAACCAAAACAGCATGGTACTGGTACCAAGAGAGATATATAGACCAATGGAACAGAACAGAGGCCTCAGAAATAACACCACATATCTACACCATCTGATCTTTGACAAACGTGACAAAAACAAGAAATGGGGTAAGGATTCCCTATTTAATCAATGGTGCTGGGAAAACTGGCTAGCCATAAGTAGAAAGTTGAAACTGGATCCCTTCCTTACATCTTATACTAAAATTAATGCAAGATGGATTAAAGACTTAAATGTAAGTCCTAAAACCATAAAATCCCTAGAAGAAAACCTAGGCAATACCGTTCAGGACATAGGCATGGGCAAAGACTTCATGACTAAAACACCAAAAGTGGCCAGGAGCGATGGCTCACGCCTGTAATCCCAGCACTTTGAGAGGCTGAGGTAGGCAGATCACTAGGTCAGGAGATCGAGACCATCCTGGCTAACACAGTGAAACCCCGTCTCTTCTAAAAATACAAAAAATTAGCTGGGCGTGGTGGCAGGCGCCTGTAGTCCCAGCTACTTGGGAGGCTGAGGCAGGAGAATGGCGTGAACCTGGAGGCGGAGCTTGCAGTGAGCTGAGATTGTGCCACTGCACTCCTGCCTGGGTGATAGAGCAAGACTCTGTCTCAAAAGAAAAAAGAAAAAAAAAAATCAAAAGTAATGGCAAAAAAAGCCAAAATTGATAAATGGGATCTAATTAAACTAAAGAGCTTCTTCACAGCAAAAGAAGCTACCATCAGAGTGAACAGGAAACCTACAAAATGGGAGAAAACGTTTGCAATCTACCCATCTGACAAAGGGCTAATATCCAGAATCTACAAAGAACTTAAACAAATTTACAAGAAAAAAACAACCCCATCAAAAAGTGGGCAAAGGATATGAACATACACTTCTCAAAATAAGACATTTATGCAGCCAACAGACATATTCATCATCACTGGTCATCAGAGAAATGCAAATCAAAACCACAATGAGATACCAACTCATGCCAGTTAGAATGGTGATCATTAAAAAGTCAGAAAACAACAGATGCTGGAGAAGATGTGGAGAAATAGGAACGTTTTTACATTGTTGGTGGGAGTGTAAATTAGTTCATCCATTGTGGAACAGTGTGACGATTCCTCAAGGATCTACAACTACAAATACCATTTGACCCAGTGATCCCATTCCTGGGTACATACCCAAAGGATTATAAATCATGCTACTATGAAGCCACATGTACATGTATGTTTATTGCAGCACTATTCACCATAGCAAAGACTTAGAACCAAACCAAATGCCTATCAAGGATAGACTGGATAAAGAAAATGTGGCACATATACACCATGGAATACTATGCAGCCATGAAAAGATGAGTTCATGTCCTTTGCAGGGACATGGATGAAACTGGATACCATGATTCTCAGCAAACTATCACAAGGACAGAAAACCAAACACCACATGTTCTCACTCATAGGTGGAAGCTGAACAATGAGAGCACATGGACTGAGGGCAGGGAACATCACACACCAGGGCCTGTCGTGGGGTGGGCTGGGGGAGGGATAGCATTAGGAGAAATACCTAATGTAAATGACAAGTTGATGGGTGCAGCAAACCAACATGGCACATGTATGCCTATGTAATAAACTGGCACATTGTGCACATGTACCCAAAACCTTAAAGTATAATGAAAAAAAAGAAAGTATAAATTTCAATGGTAATAATAATCATACAGACAAAAAGAGACTATTTTAATATTGTAATTGTATATGATGATATGAAAAAATTTCAATTTAAGTATTATGTAAATAAAGCTAGCTACAGATGTTTGTATCCTGTTTTATTAAATTTCAAAGCTCTAGTATAGAGAAGTGTACAGATTGATGTAATGAGGCTCCAAGCAAGACCATTCTGCAGCTCCAACTCAGTCACCTCAAATCTTAGCTGCACGTTTCTATCATTTTGTAGACTTACAAAAAGCACCAATGACTGTAATCTAATGTAGAAAACGGAATCACAATCTTGGGGAACAACCTTAGGCATTGATATTTTCACCAAGCTTTCCAGATTCTTTTAATATCTGTCGAAGTTTTTAAACTACTGAAGTTCTATCCTTATTTGTAAATTGAAGTTCCTGGAATCCTACTTTTTTTGACTTAGTTCTCGTGACTCTGAACAGTTCCCATGCTTGGAAAGATTTCACATTTTGTAGGGTGTATAAACAGGCTTATCAATTATTTTCCTTCTTGTTTGTTTGTGCCCATCAGATGAAATTGTCTGTCTATTTACTTTCTGGTGTAGGTATAGCTTTGATAACATTTGTATGAGGCAAATTCCCAGCACCTGCCAGTACACATGAGCCTTCTGTGTCTTATCTCTTCTGACCCATTTGTCTTCCTTATTCAGAGATATTTAAAAGAGACACCTCAACATAGTGGGAGTAGATGAGGAGGCAAGAGTGAACAAAACAGACGCAATTTTCCTTTGCACCTTCTTCTTCTTGAGGTGGGTATAATAATTTGAGACACATGTTACGGTGACTTGTATGTATTGAATTGCTCTCAGGCTTTCTCCACATCATGTCCTTCTCATAATAACTATTCCAGCTTCTATGAAGGACAATTTGAACTCTCAAAATTGCATGTAATATTAAATGCCACACAGAATGTTATCTTGAGCAGTTATCCATATTTATTTGTTATTGTGCTTATTTCTTGTTGATTTTAGGGGTGGAGGAGCAAAGGGAATAGTCTTTCCTAATGAAGAGTAAAGGAATATAGAATCTCACGGGTTGTAACTGTTCCCTCAAGTGGTAGGGTACAGGAGGTAGTCCCTTTTCCAATTCTGTTCAGTGAAGGTTTATGGGGCTCATGTCATAAAAATTCTGAACGTTTCTGTAGAAATGTCTTTCAGGGTGACTGAGAAGTTCAGATGGCTCACTTCTCATTGTGGATAAAAACCAGTTTTATCATGCTGGCATTCTATCTTTGTTCTGGTGAGTACATTTTCTATTCCTTGTAAGGGCATTTCTCATGTCCTAGAAAATTCAGGCAAGATTTGATGTCCCTTAGAGCTAGATTTTTAAAAAAATTTTATTATACTTGAATGGGTAAATCAAATAAACAGATGACAGATGCCTTTTTAAAATTACATTGGTGGATCCCTCCCCATATTATAAGAAAGGAGAAACTCTACATGAATAGAAATGACCACTGAATTTAGCTAAAGTATTTAAATTCTTTCCCTGCTTTTTAGATTGTATTCTCCAATGAAATTGATTAGAACAAACTTCCAGATCTGATACTTTCAGTCATCATTTCTAACATCAAAGTATTGTATCACGCCAGTCTTCACTGATAACTTTTGGTACAATTAGTCTGCCTTAAAAAAATTATTGTTTATTAGCATCATTGCCAGGCAATTGTACTGGCATTGAGAAAAGCATTGAAAATAGAGGTGAAATCTTGACTTCGAGTACTTATAAATTCCCTTCATATTTGGGAGTCATAGTCTTCCTTTATATTCAGTTTCCTCATTTAGAAAATGTAAAAAATAAAATAATATCTTCAAGGGACAGTATTGCAGGTTTAAATGATAGAATGCATTCGAGACAGTATTATTTCAACTATCAGATTCAAGGCTTTTTTCTCTGTTGCAGTTGACTTTGTCAAATACAGTCAGTGCCAGAGAAGTCTCACTTTGTGCCTTATAGTTTCCTCATTGAAAGACCTGCATTGATGTCCTCTTAAAATAGATGAGGATGTATAATAAGAGATACCAGATTATTTAAAATCTCTTTTATTTGTGCAGATGCTGTATTGTCTCAGTTGCCTGATGTCATGACGCCAGTAAGTGACCTCTAAGTTTTTAGAATGTAGAAAACACGTTATTTGTAAAATGTTGTTATTGAAAAATGAACTGTTCTGTAGAAAAATGCTCACAAAAAAGTATGTATTATAAAGTAAAACACTAAGTTATTGACCGTCTCCAGGAGGAGATATAGAAATTCCATCACTACAGATTTGCTCTTATTCCTGCAGGCATCCTTCCTTATTTACTAGCTGTATGGTACTCTATTTTGTGGAAATACAAGATAATCCAGTCTGTTATACTAGCGTGTAAATTGGCTCTAAGATTTTACAATTACAAATAATGTTTCATTGAATAAAAGTGTGAATATGTATTTTCAAAATAAATTTCTAGATGTGGGAGTACTAGGATAAAATTTAAAAATATATGTAATTTTTCTAGATATTGCCATAAATGTTACTACATTGGAAAAAGTATCCTTTATAAGGGTTGTCCTCATTTTCATTCTCATTAACAACGAGAGTGCCTTGGCCTCCACAGCCTTGTCACCAAAGTGGCCTGTCAAGGATGTCTCCTTAATTTGTGTAACTTTATGGGTTACATGTGTAATTTTGTTACATGCACAGGTTTTGTAGTGGTGAAGTCAGGGTTTTTAGATTATCCATCATACAATAAATTACATTGTATCATTAAATGATTTCTCATCATCCTCCCCTGCCCACCTTTCAGAGTCTCCATGGTCTATTATTCCATACTTTGTGTCCTTGTACATAAAGCTTCTACTTACAAGTGAGAACATGCAGTGTTTGTCTTTCTTTGACTTATTTCACTTGAGATATTGGCCTCCAGTTCAATCCATGTTGCTGCAAAAGACATGATATCTTTCTTATGGATGAATAGTATTCCATTTTGTATATATGCCACATTTTCTTTGTCCAGTCATCTGTGGATGGACACTGAGTTGATTTCATATCTTTCCTAATTTGAATAGTGCTATGACAAACATATGATTGCAGGTAGTGTTTTGATATAATGATTTATTTTCCTTTTGGTAGATTCCCAGTAGTGGGATTGCTGAATCAAATAGCAGTTCTGGTTTAGTTCTGTGAGAAATCTCCATACTGGTTTCCATAGAAATTGTACCAATTTACATTCCCACCAACAGTGTATAAGAGTTGCCTTTTCCTCAAATTCTCATCAACATCTGTTATTTCTGTTTTTTTGGTAATAACCATTCTGACTGGTTTAATATGGTATCTCCTTGTGACTTTAATTTGCAGTTCTCTGGTGATTAGTGATGTTGAGCATTTTTTCATATGCCTGTTGGCCATTTGTATGTCTTCTTTTGTATAATGTCTATTTTTGTCCTTTCCCAATTTTTGATGAGATTATTAGATTTTGGTTGTTCAGTTATTTGAATTCTTTGTAAATTCTGGATATTAATCTCCTGTAAGAGTCATAGTATGTAGGTATTTTCTCCCATTCTAAAGGTTGTCTGTTCACTTTGTTATTTGTTTTGCTTTTCAGAGGCTTTTTAGTTTAATTAGGTTGTATTTATTTATTTTGTTTTTGTTACATTTGCTGTTGAGATTTTGGTCATGAGTTCTTCGCCCAGACCAATGTTGTTTTTGTTTTTGTTTTTTTCGTGCTTACTATGGCTTTGATTATTCATTCTTTTTCTTGTTTCCACATGAATTTTAGAATTGTTTTCATTATTTCTGTGAAAAATGACAATATTGGTATTTTTATAGGAGTTGCACTGAATCTGAAGATTACTTTGGGAAATACGGTTATTTTAATAATACTAATTTTTTCGGTCTTTAAGCATGGGAAGTTTATCTACTCTTTTGTGTCTTTTATAATTTATTTTATCAGTATTTTGTAGTTTTCCTTGTAGATATATTTTGTCTCTGTCATAAATTA
This sequence comes from Macaca fascicularis, assembly GCF_037993035.2. Lineage (NCBI taxonomy): Eukaryota > Metazoa > Chordata > Mammalia > Primates > Cercopithecidae > Macaca > Macaca fascicularis. Next base: position 155,088,843 of record NC_088380.1, on the reverse strand, counting down.
TATTCCTTGGTATTTTATTTTTTTACAGGTATTGTAAATGGGGTTGCCTTCTTTGTCAAGGATTTTAAATTTCTGTAGATCTTTTTAAGTGATCATAAAATTTTTATTTTTATTTTTCTAAATATGCTAAAATTGAACATCTTTTCATGTATTTCAGAAGCATTTCTCCAAGTTCTAGAGGAAAGTTTTTGTTCATATATTTTAAAAGTTTTATCTTGGGCATTAATTTTTTAAAACCCCTTTTTGTTTATGAGTTTGAATATTATAATTACTTTATTATGCTATCATGTCAAAAATATTGACAGTGTTTTATAGCTTGATTATCGTGTTTGTTTACCATGCAAACATTTTAGGTAGTTAAATTTTTCATTCTTTTTCTACATAAAAATAGATTTTGGATTATATTTAGAAAATTTCCAACCTTCTAGTTTTAGAGGTTCATTCTTGTTGGCTTCTAGTGTTTTTGTTGTTTCATGTTGACACTTAACTCTCTGATACCCTTGGCGTTATTTTTAGCCATAATATGAAATTTATCTCAAATTATATCTTTTCTAAACAACAAATAAATTTTCCCTGGATCATTTATTAAAATGTCCATCTTTGGGACGGTGACTTGACGTGTCACCTTTAGCATATACTAAATTTCCAAATGCACTTTGGTGTGTTTATTGACTTTCTATTCTACCCTGCTTTTGTACCTGCTTATTTGATCTGTAAGATATTTTTCAAATTATAGAAATTTACAAAATATCTCAATATCCAGTAAAGAAACTTCACCCAGCCTATAGCTATTGTTTTCCAGCATTTTTCTATTGTTGAATATCTATTTTTACCTTGTAAAATAGACATCACTTAAAGATGTTCAATAATCTTATCCAAGAACATAAAATATCTTTCCAATTGTCCAAGTATACATTTGTGGTTTGGGGGAAAATTTTATTATTCTTCATATAAGATTCACCCATTACTTGTTAACTGTATTCCTAGCTATTTTATTATCTTTGTTGTCATTTTAAAAAAGATTTCTCTAACTTTGATTGTGTTTCTGTCAGTCTTCCCTAGTAGGCCTAGAAACTATTAAGTTATCTACACATTGCAAGAGAAACCCATTAGTTAGCTGTAGTTCCTTTAATGCCTTTAACTCTTTGGATAATTAAGTCCAAAGAGATGAGGACTATCCCTAAAACCTTAGGGAAGGACTGTCCAGGTAAACTGAGATTCAGCATGAGTGTCTGGATCAGCTCATTCAAAAACAAAAATATACTGGGAGTCTGGGTGTACAGATATACAAAAGAAAGCATACTTTAAGTGTAACACTGTGAACCAATGAGCATCTTCAAGGACTTGGGTCAATATTGTGTAAGGATTAAAAAATTTTGGGTGAATTGGGACCACTGCCTCATTAGCTGCCCTTAGACCCTGTAATGCATTCCCCATTTGGTTTCTTTACAGGTTAAATGGGGGCATTACATGGAAACTGACAGGATTGTAATATTATATACTTTAGAAAGTTCATTATTAGGAAATGGATGCCCCTCTGAGCCTTAGGTAACAGAAGATACTGTTTTTTCTATGGGTAATTAACACTAGGTTTTAAAACCACCCGGACTGGGGTACATTAGCAGTTCTGCTTGGACCTTCCATGTCCAAAACAGAGGATTCTACTTGGGAAGCAGTATGTGGTGGAAGGGAGGTCTTTTCCTGGTCTGTGTTAAGGCAAACACTCAGAGATGGGAAAAGTGCTCCTTCGCCTGTTGACTTCTCATGAGACACCCCAAACAAACTATGGCCTATAATTGTCAAGGTAAGTCTCTCCGCAGTAGAGGGATAGAACACTCATGCATGAGCAAAAACCTGTGGAAAAACATATGGTCCTCCATGGTGTAACCAGTGGGGTGAGTGAATCTCCTAAATTTTGGCTCCTAATCAATTCTTGTTACTTCACAAGAGTGGGAAGACAGTGGCCCTGAGAAATGAGTTAAAACTGAGTAGGCTGTTCCTGTATCCAATAAGAACTCAGTATTTTCGCCTACCACATCTCCTCTGTGGAGATGGCAAAGTGTCCAGTGGTAGCCTTAGAGGACCTCAGACCCTGACAGTCCTCCACTTTCTCAGCCATTTTGGGCCTAGGTCACTCAGAATTCCTCTTATGGTTGGTGCTATCTTTCTTCCAGTGGCCTTCTTGCTTCCAGAGGGCATGCTGATTTTGGCCTAGAAGCCAGCAAGTAGGGAGCTGTCGTCTGAGTGTTCCAGACATTGATCTCACTGCATTTTCTTGAAGTGAGTAACTCTGAGGCAGCAGGAGGCCTAAGGCAGCCACTAAAAATTGTGCTTTTGGGCCAATTCTTTTGGTTTTTGCATCTTCTCTGCCATGTCCCTTTATTGTAAACCTCAAAAGCAATGTTTAAGAGTTGGCTCATGAGGGTTTGGGATCCCATTGCTATGTTTTGTAACTTCCTTCTAATGTCAGGGGCAGATAGTAGTAAAATGCACACCCAAGAAAGCTGACCCTTCTGCGGAGTCTGGGTCTTTGTTAGTGTGTTTCCTGAGTGCCTCAACTAAACAGCCCTGAAATGGAGCACGAGTTTTTTCTTTTTCCTGAGTTATTTCTCTCACCTTATCATAATTGACTTGCTTAACCACATGCTTTTTCATCCAGTCTATTAAATAAGTTAACATATGACGTCTGCATTCAAGATCTTGAGATCCTCTCTGGTAATCCCACTGAGGGTCTACATCTAGAACTGCAGCTCCTCCCACATGGTAAATGACATGTCCTGGATTTCACGCATCCACTCCATCTGCATGTTTATGAGCAGGACCTAGAGTCTTTGTTTTTCCTCTACAGTACAAGTGGACAATAATATCTGCATGTCATGCCAAGTTAAATCAAAAGACATAGTAAACTTAAACTCCTCTACAAACGTCCCTGTGTCCTCTGAAAACTGACCAAATCTTTCCTTGCATGAAGCCAAATCAGACATGGAAAAAGGCACATACTGACTGTTCCTCCATCTCCATCAGCTACCTCCCACAATGGACACAAGTTTGATTTGGGGAACTGATATGGGGCCCCACTTCTGGTAGTACTGGTTGGTCTTACTTCCCCCAGCAGTGGGGTATAGGGATCAGAATTTGTTGGATAAGTGGGGAGGGTTTCCTGATGACCTTGGGGTGGAATCCTGCACTACATACCTAGTGGGGCTCACCACAGCACTAGGGGACTTGGGAGGCTCTGAAGTGGGGCACACAGACCTCTTAGGGGATGCAGCAAGGAGGGGGTCATCTAAGTTATCTAATGTGGCTTCTGGATACATGGGAGTATCACGAGCCAGAAACATATTACAGTTAGCCCTTAAGTTAGGATCCTGACAGAGGGTCGTAAAAAACCTGCACACAGACAACTTTTTTCCCATTTTATTTCTGTTTTACAAAACAAATCTAATTGTACAACATCATTATAATGTGAAGAACCATATCTAGGCCAAATCTGTTGGTTGGCCAATTCGTATTGAACCTTAACATTATTGTAATAGAAAATGAATTTTTTTTCTTTTTCACCTCGTCTATTAATCTAAACTTATTCTAGTTGCCTAAAAGACATCCAGTGATGAGTCTTTTGGGATGCTTGCTGTTGTCCCCATGTCTTGTAAGGCTCACCACAAGAGGTTTCAGTTAGCCGAAGTTTAGCAAACGCCTACTTACTTTTCCCTTTTATCTTCTCACTTTCTTTAGATAGCAAGGAGTTACAGAAGCAGATTAGGAGCCTTAAATTAGCAACTGGATGTTAAGCCTAAATTCTATAGAGATCATAGAGATCGAGGCTTATGCAGAGAGAGGGGCTAATCAAATGGGGACTGTGGAATGGAGGAAAAGAAAGGTAAACAGCATTGCCCCGAGGGAGACCTCAGAGGCTCTGACCTGCCAGAGAACCTACCCATAGTGAAGATATTGAAAAAAATACTCTAGTGTCTACCTGTTTACCACTATAGGAGGCTGTTCATCAGACCAGGTGCCTGAGAACTCCCAGTTCCTTTGACTAAGAGAGGGTTGAGCAAGGAAGTTGTTAGGACAGCACACAGGAAAGGACTAGAAACTAGCTATTAGGAAAATATGTTTAACTCGAGGGCAGAAAAAGGCAAGACCAATATTTCCCTAGGCAGAGGGGCTATAACCAACAATCCTAGAGGGAAATGTCAACATTGACTACTCCGGAGAATCTAGGGGGCAGCCAAAATATCAGTGCTGAAAACTCAGAATGCCCAAGTTTCAGCCAATGAGGGTCCCCTCACCAAATGGCAAAAACCTTGGGGTAACCATGGGGCAGCCAACAGTGAACCCAAGAACAAGTTGGGGTCACAGAACAACGTGACTCTGTTATCCCAGAGTCAACACAATGGGGGACCTCTCACAACCAGTGTCCTGCCTTAGTTGCCCACATACAATTAACAGAAAGTTAAAAAAGCAAACGTAAGACTGTACACATCTTAGGACTGAAAATAAAATGACTGATGGAACAATACAATGGAGTCAGAAGAGAAAAAACCAGGGGAAGTGGTGACAAGAATGTGCTTTAGGGCAAACAATGAGGGACTCCCAACCGATCACCTAGCCAAAGGCTTTGATTTTCTTCTCCCCATAATATGGGGGTGGAATGAGAAGAGATACTTACTCATCTGGTGAGTGAAATGGCGCTGGAATGGTGCTGACTCACCTATCACATGGGACCTGGGTGAGATCTTTCCAGGATATCTCACTTTGGGTGAGTTCTCCTTGGAGGCTGCAGTGGGGGCACCTGCACTAGGCAGTAACCTACGGGGCTGCCAGGTAGAGAAGTAGGCACTTCACATCGCAGCAGCACTACAGTCCATTTGCCCATCTGACTGGCTCCACTACCTGCCAGGGAAAAAGATGGTTAGTGTTGGTGTTAAAACTGTTTTGCTGCCTCTTGACTTCTTGTCCTGCTGACTGATCACCGCCCTGCCAACTGCCATCCTGCCAGTTGCCTTCCTGTCCTATAATCACTGTCCCCTTGCTGGCTAACTGCATCTGGCTGATCGCTGACTCCTAGACTGACACACTAGGATCACCAACTACCATCTCTCATGAAGGTATCTTTTTTCTTTTTTTTTTCTTTATTTATTTATTTATTTTTTTATTTTTATTTTATTTATTTATTTATTTATTTTTTTGAGACGGAGTCTCGCTCTGTCGCCCAGGCTGGAGTGCAGTGGCGCGATCTCGGCTCACTGCAAGCTCCGCCTCCCGGGTTCACGCCATTCTCCTGCCTCAGCCTCCCGAGTAGCTGGGACTACAGGCGCCCACAACCGCGCCCGGCTAATTTTTTGTATTTTTAGTAGAGACGGGGTTTCACCGTGGTCTCGATCTCCTGACCTTGTGATCCACCCGCCTCGGCCTCCCAAAGTGCTGGGATTACAGGCGTGAGCCACCGCGCCCGGCCGGTATCTTTTTTCTTCACCCCACATTAGGCGCCAAGCTGATGCATGGCAGGCAAGCATCAAAACGGGGCTTAGCCCATGAGGGCTCTTGGCTTTGCTCAGGAAAAAATTCAAGGGCAAGCCAGAGGTAAAAGAAAAGAGCTTTATTGAAGAGGCAGTGTTACAGCTCCAGCAGTGTTATGGTTCTGTGACTGCTCCTGCAGAGCAGGGCTACCCTACAGACAGAGAGAGTAGGCTCAGGGCAATTTAGCAGTCACACTTATATGCACTTAAAATTGCATGCAGATAAAGGAGAGGTTTGTGCAGAAATTTCTAGGAAAGAGATAGTAACCCTTGGGTCATTGTGTCATTGCCATGGAAAGGGTTGGTAATGCCTGGTTGTTGCCATGGCAACACAAACTTGACGTGGCACACTGGTGGGCATGTCTGATTGAAAGTTACTTTTGCCCTGTTTTAGCTAGTCCTCAATCTGATCCAGTGTTCAAGCCCTGCCTCCCGAGTCAAGTCCCACCTCCTATCTCAGTAACTGTTGTGCCTTCCTTGAGAATTGCAGCTCTTAGCATTACAAAGTATCACTCTTTGTCATATTTAATGACTTTTTTTTTGAAATAGAGTCTCGCTCTGTCACCCAGGCTGGAGTGCAGTGGCGTGATCTTGTCTCACTGCAACCTCTGCTTCCCTGGTTCAAGTGATTCTCCTGCCTCAACCTCCCGAGTAGCTGGGATTGCAGGTGCATGTCACCACACCCAGCTAATTTTTTGTATTTTTGGTAGAGTTGGGATTTCACCATATTAGCCAGGATGGTCTTGATCTCTTGACCTCGTGATCCGCCTGACTCAGCCTCCCAAAGTGTTGGGATTACAGTCGTGAGCCACCGCGCCCAGCCTATTTAATGACTTTTGACTTGAACTCTACTTTGTCTGATAGTGGAAGTACAACACAGGATTTTTAATTTTATCCTTATCCTTGGCACATATTTGCCTATTTTTAAAATTTTTAATTATAAAATTCACTTAGTTTTGGGAGTATATCATATATATAGCATAGAGTAGGTACTGTTATATATGCCAAAGTGAAAATCTGTTTATTTTAATTGATAAGTATGGTCCATGTGTGCTTATTGATATGACAGATAGATACATTTGGTCTCAATAATGTTATATAATGTGTTGTTAAAATTACTATGCTTTTTAATGCTCTATTATTGGTGCTTCTTGTATAATTTGTTTTCTTTCTTTTTATGTTCAATGAAGCATTTAACATTGAGATCATTTTCATTTTTGTTCTAATAATTAGTCTTATACCTTTTAAATTCATGTAGTTCTCAGTTTGTTAAAATATTTATTTATGTATTGAGTGTCTGGCTTGCTTGGGTTTCATGGCATTTGTTTCCTCTTACCTATTTACTATAGAAAAACAATGACCTTCACTATACTCTCTATTTTTCCTTTCTTGTATTTAAAAATTGCATAATTTTACTTTTTCAGAATAAAAATGTATATATTTTTTCACATTTTATTCACTTGTGTTTTATATAAAATCAGAATTAAATATTTAAACACTCACAATCATTCCTTTGGCAAACGTTGCTCCGTAATCTTTTGTTTGGAGAACTTTGCTCATTAGTAAATTGCTAAAGTACAGCTCAATATTGCTTGAGTAAGCATGATTTTTCTTTTGCTGTGATATTTATTGAAATCTATTCTTAATTGGACACTTTTAACTGAATTTTTTTTCTGAAGTAAGTTCATTTTTACCTGATATCTCTTCCCTGATTTCAATCAAGGGTTGTTTCACATATTTTTTTTTAACAGATCAGTTTTATCCAGGGCCTCAATTTTAGATATATATGGAGTTTGTCTTATTGTCCCCAAATACTTGTCAGATGTTATTTAATTCATTTTGTTTTGAGTGTTTCATTAAGCTTTTCTTCTGCTTCATAGTATTCTGTGTTTCAGGCTACGGAGTTTCAGCTGAGCTATGTGATTCTCAGTATTTTTACTTATTTATTTTTGTCTTATAAATGTTTTCTATAGATAAAGACCACGTTTTTCCCCTATGTTATTATGGATACAGTGGTTGTCAATATGGGTGGGTTTATAAGGTACCTAGTGCCCTCTTCAATCAATAGGGCAAAATGTAGTTACTTCAGTGAGGTGATGAGAGGTGAGTATGTGTGCGTGTTGTTATCCTGCTGCACTGTGTGGTTATCTATGTTACTGCATTGTTCCAAAGGTCCTATATGTGCTTCTTTTTACTTTTGCCACCCTGGAGGATACCTTTCTCCACTCCATCCCTGCTTAATTTTTTGTTTTCTTCATGGAAAGGTAATGCCTTTCTGAGACTCCCACCTTGAATCTCAGTTACTTTTAATGTCTTTCCCTTAAACATGCAGTTGTACTGGTGGCAGTTCTCTTTTATAGTTTTTAGCAAACGATGGGCTTTCTTTGGCAGATATGAGCTGACTCTTAGATCTTCAGTTGCCCTCTTCTCTCTTTGTAGGTTTTCTTTTTCCTTCTATTGCCCTCCCTTCAATCCCTGTTCTCCCACCCGCTGTTCTCTGCAAGAGGCTTCCTTGCACTGGGAGGTCAAGTAATAATCCTACTGAAGTTTGGTGATTGTTTTTGTATGTATGCGTAATGGGAAGTTAGTATTCTTATTTATTCTGTCTTCTAGCTATGCTGATTACAAGTGACTTACGTGGTTTTATTAGTTCTTGTTGTTAATTAATATTGTTTTTGGAAGGTTAATAGATCAAGGTGGTCCCTGTTGCATTTGGGCTACTTGGAAGTTAAATGCATTTATTAAAAAATATGTTATTTTCTATCAGTGTATGTTTTATATTAATAAATTTACTGAGACGTATTTTACATACCATGTAATTCACCCAGTTAAAATAAATTTTAATCTTTTAAAAAATTAATTTACCAAGCAGTGAAATCATCACCGTAATTGATTTTTAGAACATTTTATATCACTATGATTAGGTTCCACGTGCCCACTGACTGTTAGTCACCATTCACTGCACTTCTCACTCCAGGGAACCACTAATGTAATTTCTGTCTCTATAGATTTACCTTTTCTAGACATTTCATACACTTATGTGTTATGTGTTATTTGTGATTGGCTTCTTCACTTAGAATAATGCTTTCAATTGTCCTCATATTGCAGCATGAATTGGTACTTCATTTCTTTTTATCCATCAATACATGTCCCATTGATTGAAGATACATCACATTTATTTATCCATTTATCAGGTGATGGACATTTAAGTTTTTTCTGCTTTTTGGCAATTATGAATAGATTTAAGAGTCTAAATGCATTCTAATAAAAATTTGTTTGAGAATCACATCTAAATTCATTGTAATAAAGCTACAAATCAATGAATTTTAAAAAGTGGTCTTAAGAGTACCCAGAGAAAAATAAGAATTATACAATTAAATTGTCAGCCAACTTCTCAACATCAACAATGGAAGAAAATGTTAGGCTTCAACATAGATCGAAAAATCTTAAAATCTTAGCATACAAAATATAGTAATATATAAAAATGTTCACAAAATATGATAGTTCTTTTGCTAGCAGTGTATGATTGACTCAAATAAGGATATAATAATTTACCTCATTAATGTGTTAAACATTAGGATTTATACAATGTCAGTAAGCAATTGTGAAAGCTTTCAGTGAAAGAAATCTATACTTGCTAGCATATTTTTAGAAAACAAAAATGCATGTAAGATTAAACTATGAAAAAACCCTGAATAATAAGTAGAAATTGAGTTTAATGTTTACCTCTGAAACAGTAACAGAATGAGATTTGAGAAAAGCAATTAATAGGGAGGTCTACAAAGTTTATGAAAAAAATATATTTTTATTTCTGTTCACAAGGTTTCGTTACAAGCCTTTAATAAAAACATATAGATTCTTTATTGCCTTTTTTTATATATGGTGTTTCATAATGCCATACGAAGAACATTATTTTCAGATGTATATTCTCTGATTATTTCTATTTTGTCTCTGCATTTTACAGCCAAACTGTGACATATATCCAGATCCACCATTTTCTTGCACCTATGACAGTGATCCCATCTGTGCAACTAATAAGAAAACCTATGGTAACCCATGTGCATTTTGCTTTCATCAAAAGTAAGAGCACAATAGTAAATATTTTCTTTTCTTATTTGCTGAAATAACTGTGTCAGTGTGCTAGGAACTACTGGATTCTTCTTAATCTACAACCGTGTATACAGGAAACAGATCCTTTTTTGCTCTATTAAAGCTTAAGGAAACATCCTTGAATTTACCTGGAACCCTTATTTCTAAAAGTAGGTTAACTTTACTATGAACATGGTGCAGCTGACTTGCTTTCAAATACTCAAGTTAGTTAACATACTTCATTTAGTATAATCTTTTATAGTAACTGGAATTGTATCAATATGTTGTAAAGTGAGAGACTCAACAGTTATACTGCATCCTTCTTATTCTCTCCTTCCTCAACTCAGGGTAGGTCCCTGTGCTGAATTGAGACTGAGATAATAGCTCCACAGCAAGAAAAAGGACATGTGCAAGGTCTGGGAAATAGCAGGGTAGAGTTGTTTGAAGAAATAAAGTTTAAGCTCTCAAACTTATGTCTTCTGCAAATGTTTAGTCAATGAGGAGCAGTTTGGACACTATGAGGGAATATGACAAACTTTTTTTTTTTCTTTCCTCTCTCTACAGACAAAGTAACCCGGAAATTACTTTTAGTCATTGGGGCCAATGTTGAGCTTTGTGTTGTGACAGTATACATTCATATGACTCCTCTTGTAATCCCCTTCTGCTGTTGGATTCTACAGAATATTTGTCTATAACGCCTTAAGGTCCTACAGAAGTAGATGAATTCTACTTGGAAGCAGGATAGACTATAAGAATTGGAATAGCCTTGCAATGTGAAAATCACTTAAATTAAAAATTATAATTCTGTCAACGTTCAAACATTTGATGAAACTCTGAAAAATCAATAGTTTATATGTTTAAATGATGAAACATAGATATTTCTCAATTATAAGCTTTGCTCAATAAATGTGTTGCATGGTTTTTACCTTATTAAAATGACTTCTACCATTGTGATTTTACAATGTGGTTACACAAATATATAATATATATGATGTCACTTACCACAATGTTTCTCAGACTTATCTTCAGTAGCTATAAAATGTTTAGATACCTAAGACACTCCCAGTTCTCATGAATCAAATTCTTCAGGAGAGGCCAGGCGCAGTGGCTCACACCTGTAATCCCAGCACTTTGGGAGGTCAAGGTGGTTGGACCACGAGGTCAGGAGTTCAAGACCAGCCTGGCCAAGATGGTGAAACCCCGTCTCTACGTCTCTACTAAAAATACAAAAATTACAGTGTGCCTGTAATCCCAGTTACTTGGGAGGCTGAGGCAGGAGAATTGTTTGAACCTGGGGGGCAGAGGTTGCAGTGAGCTGAGATCATGCGACTGCACTCCAGCCTGGCGACAGAGCGAGATTCTGTCTAAAATAAAATAAAATAAAATAAAATAAAATAAAATAAAATCCTCAGGAGAAAGGTCAGGTTCCTAAAATTTAACTGGTACCCTAGGTGAGGCAAACACTGAGAGACTTCTAGTCCTAAAATGAGTTAACATTGAGAGGAATTCAGCTTCTATATGGAATTTTGAAGAATTTTACTGTATTTTTTCAGGTACAGGTTAAGTCAATACAACAGACAATAAAGAATATGAACCTTAAGTAACTTGTGATTTTGCTTATTTTTTACATATTGGCTCTGAGGTAAGCTGATATCCTTGGGCTGAAGGAAGCTCTGCCATCTACAACTGAAATCTTGCATTTTGGTGTACTGTGCAGGCAGTAGTTTGTTCCTCTTCACCTCTTAGCAACTGAGAATTATGCTTAATTTAAAGACGAAATATCCATTTAAAATTTATTTAACCAAATATATACAGAATTGATATTGGAATATAACAATGTATTATAAATGCTGTATCTGGTTTATGGTTATTACCCCATAAATACTTGCAGTAGTGAATAAACATGATAGAGGTAAAAATTGATATCTTATGTGTTTATTCTTTATTTTATGTATTCATTATGAATTTTAAAAAGTATATTGCTATCTTAATTTGGCCTCTAATATATTTGCCTTGAACCAAGTGTTTGTCCTGTCCTTTGTAGAAATCTTGTACCATACATGCTTTAGCACACAGTGGTATGTTTACACAAGTAGTTATTTGTTCTTTGCTGGTTGACATGTTGATTAAATACCTACTATCTGTCAAGATCAATGCATTATGCTAGCTGTAAGATGATTAGCATAATAAGGTACAGTTGCTCTCCTCAAGAGAACATGATCAATATTCCTCTCTATAATGACCTTCATAAATTTCGCTGTTTTCTGCCTTAAGCTTTAACTGGCTCTTGGATTTCAAAGTCATGGAGAGGAGACCTTATTAATAACCCATATGAGTATCTCACATTTAAATGAACATGACAGGCTTGGAGATTAAGTTTCACTTATCATTATTTATATAGCTATTCCATTTCCTATTTTACATAACAAGAATTTATGCAGAATGTTTCACTTGGAAAAGGAGTTTTATTATGTAAATTTTACATTTATTTTCAAAGATGACAGAAAATATCTAGATGTTAATTCAATGAAGATACAATAACTTCTTGAAACATACACAATTTGAATAAGTGGTGAGAGAATAAAATGTTTTTTGATATAACTTAAAGGTAAGTGACAGAGATTATGCTTTACATTAGCTAGACTGAGAAGTTCTTCTATCATTGCAACTTTTATTATAGATTAAATGGAACATGTACAGGTTTGTTACATGGGTATGCTGAGGAACACTGAGGTTTGGGTTACAAATGATCCTGTCACCTAAGTACTGAGCGTAGTATTCAATAGGTGTTTTCTCAACCCACATCTTCTTTCCTCCCTCCCAATCTGGTAGTCCCCAGAGTCTATTGCTTCCATCTTTATGTCTATGTGTATTCAATGTTTAGTTCCTACTTTTAAGAGAGAACATAGGGTATTTGTTTTCCAAATCTGCATTATTTTGCTTAGAATAATGGCCTCTAGATGCACCCATGTTGCTGCAAAGAATATAATTTCATTTTTTTATGACTGTGTAGTATTCCCTGGTACATATGTACTACACTTAAAGAGATTGAAATAATAACACTTGAAACTAAAATGTTGCAACTGAGGAATACACTTGCTGAACTGCAGGACTCTTTAGATGCTTTCAACAGCAGAGTTAGTCAGAAAAAGAATCCGTGAATATGAAGAGCAGATATATGAAAATACACACTCAGAAGAGATAAAGAAAAGATAAATAATAAGATCCAGACCACCTAAAAGATATGGAAAATTACTTCAACACAGAAAATTAAATAACTATTAGTGCTCAATGGAGAGATAAGCAAGAACAAGGGATCAAAAGTTTATTCAGAGAAATAATAAGAAAATACTTTTTAAAACCTGTGAAAAACATAAATATCGAGGTACAGAAAAATCTTAGAATGCCAAACAGATTCAATCCAAATAAGACTACCTCAAGGTATGCAGAAGTCAAACTTTCAAAGTCAAGAATAAACAGAAAATCATAAAAGCAGTGATAAGAAGCACGTAACATGTAAAGGAACTCCAGTTTGTGTGTCAACATACTTCTTAACAGAAATTATACAGGCCAGGAGGAAGTGGAACAACGTTTTTAAAGGACTCAAAGAAACAAACTGCCATCCAAGAATATTGTAACCAGCAAAAATATCATTCGAATATGAAGGAGATATAAAGCCTTTCCAAGACAAACAAAAGTGGAGAGAATTCACTACCAGGAGACTCGTCTTTCAAGAAATGCTAAAAGGAGTTTATCAAACTGAAAGGAAAAAAACCCTAATGTGCAAAAGAAAGATCTTCAAGATGTAAAACTCACAGGTAAAAGTTAAGTACACAGAAAATTCCAGAATACTGTATTACTGTATTTGTGATGTTTAATTCACTGCTAACTCTAACATGAATCCTCTAACTACAACAACCTGTTACAAGATAAGTAATATACAAATATGTAAATTGAGACAACTGTAAGTCAAAATGTGGGGAGAGGGATGGAGTTAAAGAATTTTCTTGTGTATTTTTATTTCCTTTGTTTCTGTTTTCAAATTTGTGATCTGAGATAAGCTGTCATCTCTTTAAAATAACTTGTTATCTCTAACAGATGTTTTTTGTAAGCCTCAAGGTAACCACAGTGCATACACATACAATTTAGTCATTAAAAACAAAAAGCAGCAAATTAAAACATACTAGCAGAAATAATTGTCTAACCATAAAAAAAGACCTTATGAAAGGAAGAAAGGGAAAGTCTCAAAACAATCAGAAATCAAGCAACAAAATGGCAGAAGTGAGTCCTTACTTATCATTAATAACAATAAATAAAAATTGTCTTCATTCTCCAATTAAAAGGCATAGGGTGGCTGAATAGATAAAGAAGCAAGACCCAACTACATATTGCCTTGCAGAAACCCATTTTATCTATAAAACACACATAAGCTGAAAGTGAGGGGGTGAAAAAATCTTATGAAACTGAAAGTTATGAAAAGAAGGAGTAGCCACTTGTATGAGATAAGTAGACTACAACTTAAGACTGTAAAAAAGACAAGGAGGGCCACATATGATAAAGGTGCCAATTCAGCAAGAGGATATAGCAATTCTAAATATCTATGCATCCAAAATGGAGTTCCCAAGTATATAAAGTAAACATTAATAAAATTAAACAGTAAGATAATCAGCAACACAATAATACTAGCAGACATTAATACTCTCTCAGTAATGAACAGATCATCCAGACAGAATATTAACAAGAAACAGAAGTGTTAAACTGCACATTATATCTTGTAATCCTAACTGATATTTACAAAACATTTCACCAGCTGCTGAGAAATACACATTCTTTTCATTGGCACATGGAACATTTTCCGGAGTAGAAAATATCTTAGGCCACAAAACGAGTTTGTACAAATTTGAAAAAAATAGATATTATATCACATATATTTTCCTGACTACAATGGAATAAAATTAGAAATCAGTAACCGGAGGGACCTCAGAAAATAAACAAACCACATCGTTAAAATAAAATAACATACTCTTGAACAACCAATGCATTAATGAGGAAATTTAAGAAGAAAATTTAAATATTGTGGAAGCAAATAAAAATGGAAATGCAATATACTAAATATCTATGGAATGCAGCCAAAATAGTGCTAAGAGAAAAGTTTCTACCAATGGACATCTATAACAAAAAAAGTAGAAACACTTTAAATAAACGACCTAATTATTCAGCAGAAAGCATTAGAAAATTAAGAACAAATCGAACCTAAAATTAGTAGAAGCAAAGAAATAATAAAGATCAGGGTGAAAATAAATAATATTGAGACTAAAGAAACACAGATTTACAAAAAAATTGACAAAACTTTAGCTAGAATGATTCAGAAAAATTGAGAGAGAGCTTCAATAAATGAAGTCAGAAACAAAAAGGAAATTATAACTGAGACCTAAGAACAAAAACAATGATTAAAAAACAATTATGAAGAACTATATGGCAACAAATGGAAAAAGTTAGATGAAATGAATACATTCCTGAAGAAATAAAATCTATGAAGATTAAACTATGAAGTAATAGAAAGCCTCAAAAGCCAGTAATGAGTAACAGGATTGAAGCCATAATAACGAAGTCTTCAAAGTAAGAAAATCCCAGGACCCGATGAACCCACTGCAGAATTCTACCAGGCATGTTGAAAACTAATCCAATCCTACACACACTCTTCAAAAAAAAATTAAACAGGAGAAATACCTCCAGATTCATTCTACAAGGCCAACATTACCCAGGACCAAAATCCAACAAGGGTACAACAAAAAAATATAACTACAGGCCCATAGCACTGAGGAACAGAGATACACACTCCTCAAGGAAATACTAGCACACTGAATTCAACAATGTATTAAAAGCGTCACTCATCATGATTAAGTAGGATTTATCCCAATAATGCCAAGATGGTTCAACATATGCACATAAATATATGTGATACATCACATTAACAAAAGAAAGACCAAAAAACAGTCCTATGATTATTTCAATTGTTTACAGAAAAGCATTTGATAAATTTAAAGATCACTTTATGGTAAAAGCCCTCATCAAAATGGGTATAGAAGAAACATACCACAAAATTATAAAGATCATATGTGACAAACCCACAGCTACCACTTTACTGAATGAGAAACAATTGAAGGTCTTTCCTCCAAAGACTGGAAAAGAAGAATGCTCACTTTACTGGTATTACTCAACATACTGCTGGTAGTTGTGGCCAGGGCAGTTATGCAAGAGAAAAAAAAAGAGCAACCAGATTGGAAAGAAAAAGTTAAATTAGCCCTGTTTGCTGATGACATGACCTTATACCTACAAAAACCAAAAGACTCCACCAAAAAAAAACTGTTAAAAGCAATTTCCAATTCAGTGAAGTTTTAGGATACAACGGGCAATACTAGATGCTGGGACTGAAATTCCATTAACAAAAACTACAAAAAGAATAAAATATCTAGAAATCAATTTAACCAAAGAAGGGAAATACTTTTAAAAGAAAAACTATAAACTCAAAATAAAAAATAAAGAATAAAAAACAATAAGTAAATATCTCATGCTCATCAATTAGAAGAATTATTATTATTTAAATAACAATACTACTCAAAGCAATTTATGGATTCAATGCAATCTGTACAAAAATACTAATGACATTCTTTATATAAATAGAAGAAACTCTTAAAATTTACATGAAACCACAAAAGACGTTGAATAACCAAAGTAATGCTGAGCAAAAGAACAAACTAAGGGCATCATATCACCTGACTTCAAAATCTACGACAAAGCTAGAGTAACTAAAACACTATGGCACTGGCAAGAAAACAGACACATAAAACAATGGAAAAGAGTAGAGAAGCCAAATTTAAATTCACATATTTTCAACCAACACATCTTCAACAAAAGTATCAAGAGCACACAATGGGGAAAAGACAGTCTTTTCAATAATGGTGCTGGGAGAATCAGATAAAATAATCAGGATGAACTAGACCCCTATCTCTCATAATGCACAAAAATCAAATCAAAATGGATTAAACTCTTAAATCTAAGGCCCCAAATTGTGTAACTACTACAAGAAAACGTTGGGGAAATGCTCTAGGTTATTCACATGGGCAAAACCTTTTTGAATGAGACCTTAAAAGCACAAGCAAAAACAAAACAAAAAATAGATCAGGATTACATAAAGTGAAAATGCTTCTGCATAGCAAAGGAAACAGTTAACAAAGTAGAGATCACACCCAGAATGGGAGAAAATATTTGCAAACTCTTCATCTAACAAAGGATTATTTGCTAGAATACATACGGAGCTCAAACAATTAGAATGAAAATGTACTGGGCTATCTTAACTTGTCTCTGATAAATTTGCTTTGAAAGAGGTGTTTGCACTTTTCTTTGTAGAGATCTTGTACAAGGTATGCTTTAGCAAACAGTGATATATTTATGCAAGGAGTCATTTTTTCTTTGTTGACATGTTCATAAACATTATCTATTAGGATCTATACATTATGTTAGCCATAAGATGGCAAGCACAAGAAGATATAGCCACTCTCCTCCAGGCATTGAATATACATCAGTTAGAATTATTTTCCAATACTGAATGGAAACTGGGGCCCTTGAGCAACCACTCACAACCAAGAGCTCTGCTGAGCAGTTTCACAGATGCCTTTACCGTGGTCCCTGTAGGACTTTGTTCTGTGGACCTACTTAAGCCCTTTGTGTTGCCTTTATATATGTGTGACCTCAAGAGACTAAGAAAACTGGTGACCAGAAGATTCAAAATGGAAGATGGTTTTGACACAGATATTTTAGACTGATATAACTTCTCTACTGGGTTGACCTGGTACATACAAACTTGTCTTTCATATGAAGGACAATTTGCTTTATATAAACACAACTCTCTGTTCAATTAGAGTGTGAAACAAAATATCCCCCCAGAGAATCTCATGAGTCAAATTTTTCTGATGAGTGTGGTATTTTAAACTTTTGTAATTTGGGTAATGACATGTTTTCAAAAATAAGGTGTTCTGAGCATTTCTGTCTCTAACTTAATCAGGTATAGAGACCATTACCTGACCACAGTGTATATCTGCATAAAACTGGAAGATGTAATTACTTTTTACCAGCCTCCAGGTTACAGATTTAGTTTTCTTTGTTGGCCTTAATATTGGAAATTACCTGCCTACATAGAATTTTATGGCAAATATTTCTCTTTGTATCCATGTCCATAAATTTGACTCTTCCCTGCTTTCAATGTGTAACTGGCTTTTGTAAATTTCATAGATTCCTAATTGCTGGAGAGGAGACTGCACTGATTACCTAATTCACTATTTTCAACCAAGAACACTCTGAGTGTAAAGGCCATGACAGTGTAGGAGATCAGAACTCACTCATTGCTATTTCACACAACTGTTCTACTATTTTCTATTCTACATAACAACAATTTCTGCAGAATATTTTATTTGAAAAGGAGTTTTTGCTAGGTAAATTTGAAAATGATTTTTATATTCTAAAGTTCTCATTTTGTAGGAGAGAAAATACTAGATATTAATTCAATCAGGCAGTGATAATTTCTTCACACATATAAGACTTTTTTTTCCAATGCCAAATTACAATAGCTTTAATACAATACTTAATGTCTTTTTTTAAAAAATTTCTTCCCATCTTTTTTTTTTTTAATTATACTTTAAGTTCTAGGGTACATGTGCACAACATGCAGGTTTGTTACATATGTATACTTGTGCCATGTTGGTGTGCTGCACCCATCAACTCGTCAGCAACAGACACATGAAAAAATGCTCATCATCACTGGCCATCAGAGAAATGCAAATCAAAACCACAATGAGATACCATCTCACACCAGTTAGAATGGCAATCATTAAAAAGTCAGGAAACAACAGGTGCTGGAGAGGATGTGGAGAAATAGGAACACTTTTACACTGTTGATGGGATTGTAAACTAGTTCAACCATTATGGAAAACAGTATGGCGATTCCTCAAGGATCTAGAACTAGAAGTACCATATGACCCAGCCATCCCATTACTGGGTATATACCCAAAGGATTATAAATCCTGTGGCTATAAAGACACATGCACACGTATGTTCATTGCGGCACTATTCACAATAGCAAAGACTTGGAATCACCCAAATTTCCATCAGTGACAGACTGGATTAAGAAAATGTGGCACATATATACCATGGAATACTACGCAGCCATAAAAAAGGATGAGTTTGTGTCCTTTGTAGGGACATGGATGCAGCTGGAAACCATCATTCTTGGCACACATATAAGACTTCTAAATGATGATAGATACGTCTTCAGATGGGCCCACTGTAAAGTAGAATGAGAGAGATTATGCTGTATGTTACTATGATGGAGGAACTTTAATAAAATTCCAAAGAATAACTTTTGGAAATGAACCAATGGCTCAAAGTTAACACTAAAAATCTGAGAAAGCTTAAATTAGTGGTAATCACATAATTCAATTAGAGCTTTAATTGAGCAAATATACTACTATGCATAATAGGGTGTCTGTTAATATAGTTTATAAAATAGTTGACAAAAATTCATATATAGGTATTTGACATATAATAAAGTTAATGTTAGATATTTTTCTGTAGTGTTTATCAATTCAGTATCAGTAAGTGGCAAAATTCTGCCTTTGGAAATAATAAATTTATATAGTTTTCATATCCTTATTTTCTTATTAACAATTTTGACATAGTGAATACTGAAACAGATATTATAATTCTATTGAGAGATGATATATGCTTGCTGGACCATAGGAAAGGTTGTAATATTAGGGTACAAGGCAGTTAATTTTCTCAAGGAAAAGCTCTGGAATGTAGGATTTTATACTTACTTTATGTAAGACAATGGCTTATAGAATGATAATTAGGGTTTTCATCTTGTATCTTAATAAAAGAAAATTTAAATAAAATATAAAAGACATTAAATTCTGAGAAGATAATAGCGATATTCTATGTACAAGCTCATGTCATCTTGGCACAGATACAGTTTTATTTTAGACTTTCTAACCTGGATGCCTTTTCTTTCTTCTTCTCCTCCTTCCCTCCATTCCTCTTTTTATCCACCCCTCTCTCCCTCTCTACTTCCTTTCTTTCTCTTTTCTTTCCTTCTTACTATTTCTTTCTTTCTTTTTTTGTCTAATTACCCGGATACAACATCCCATACAATCTTAACTAGAAGTAGCAAGATGGACACCTCTGTCTTCTTCCAAATCCTAGGAGAAAAGTGTTGTCTTTCACCACTTAGTATGATGCTAGCTTTTCAAAAACAATCAGGTTGAGAAATTTATTTTTCTTCTATTCCTAAATTGTTGTGCGTTTTTAACATTAAAAGGTATTTGATTTTACTAAAAGCTTTCCTTGTCTATCAAAATAATTGACTTTTGCCATGTGTTCAATTAAATGAGGTAGTACATTAATACATATGAAATGTAAATTAACTTTAAATTTCTATGATAAATCATTCTTCATTAAGTTGTATAATCTTTTTTATATTTTGCTAGATTTGGCTGCCTGGTATTTGTTGTGGAGTTTTGCATCTAGATTCACAGGAGATATTTAAAGGATATTTCTTTTCTTGAGATGTTTGTCTAGTTTTGGTATCAGGATAATACATGATAAGTATGATGAGTTAAATGTTTTCACATATTTGTTCTGAAAAGGGTTGAGATAGATTGATGGAGATTTTCCTTTTGAGTATTTATTAGAATTCCTCAATAAATCCTCTGGGCCTGTGCTTTTCTTTGTGGGAATGATTTAATATTGATTTAATATTAATTTAATGTCTTTAATACGGATATCTTCTATATAGATATTCTATTTCTTGTTTAATTATTTTCGCTAGTTTGTGTCTTCTTAGGAATTCATCCATTTGTTATTTAATTTGTTGACATATTTTTGTTCACTCTATGTGTAAAAGAGAAAGCCTAATTTCTTTTTTTTCCCTTTATATGTTCTTAGTTAAGACATTGTCTTGAAAACTAAAGTCAGAGTAACAAAAGAAAGGCAAGCAGTAATTTAGTAACACAGGCTGTACCCATCACGGAGTGTTTTCAGTTTAAAAGTATTTCTCTCTCAAAGAAGTGGCTTAGGGATATTACTTAAATACCATTTTAACAAAGAGCCATACATTCTTCATAGTGACAAGACAAAGGAGAGAGAAGTTCCAGTTTTTTTAAAACATGAGAAAATGTGCGAAGATAGTAAAATCTGTTCCTAGATTGGCATCTGCTGTGTCCTTCACTGGGCCAATCAGCAAGAGCTGTTTCCAGTAAGGAAGGATTGATGCCCAGCCACTAGGGAAGCATAAGATGAGTGTTCACCCACGTGACGGGTACAGCCTGTGTACAGTGTTTTTAACTTAACATTCCTCTATATTTTGTGGAGAAATATTTTGCTTTCCTTCATTTGGCCTTGTAGTTCTGCAAGATAAGTAATAATGTCTTAACATGCATTTCTAATTTTAGTGACCTCTCTCTCTCTCTCCTTCTCCATTTATTCTTTAAAGTTCTGCTAAACAGCAAAATAGCATTCCTGAACAACACGCAAGCACATTGGCTAGGGATTTTGCATTGAGAGAGCAGTTCACTTACCTTTTCTGCTGTGTTAGGAGGAGTTGGTACCAAATGCTCCCTGCCTGTTTTATGTTTGCTTGTTTTTTGTTTTTCATCAGCACTTAGGCCACTGACTGTCATGGATGTGCACCTTGATAGCCATGAGTATTAGGTGAGCCCATGCAACAGAAGCAGCGTTTCAAAAGATGAGCAAGATTGTTACCTTTATCTGAAAAATAACTCCTTATAGGCAATTTAGGTGCCATATGTAATGCTCCCTGGGGGGGTGTTCTCCTTCCTTTCAGCAAATCTCACAAACGGTTGTCTCCAGTCTTCTGCTAGAGTTGTAGGATCATAAAGAATACTCATAGAATGCCCCTAACAACCAGTAGTGGTCACCACACAGTGACCTGAAAGTTCTGACTTACCTTTGGTAAGCAGAATTCAAGAATTGACCAGTTAGGATGCTGTATTTTTACTGACTTTCGAGATGGTCTCATGGTCCAAATGCCAAACATAGGTCAAACTTGATGGTAAAACACACTGGATTAGACTAAATTAATGACACTTCTTGTTTTGTAGATGACAGCATTTTAGGGTAGTAAGAATACATGGTAACACCAGCAAGCACAACCTCATGCCATGTAGATACAAAGGCAAGCCTCTTATAAATTGGTGCTTTTATCTTGAGTGGCCTCACTGCATCATGGAACCAGTTAGTTTAGCCAAAAGAAATTAATTAGAGCTGACCAAGTGTCTTCAGTAAAGTTTTATTTATATATATAATGTATATATATTTTATATATATTTAAATATATAATTATATGTTTATATATTATATATTTATATATAATAAATTATATATAAATATATATTTAAATATATTCATATTTTTAGTTATTTTATAAATTTTGAGTTATTTTTATCCATGGTGTGAAATAAGATTTGTTTCTTTTACATGTGACTACATATTTGTTTCAGCACCATGTTTTGGAAAGACTGTTTTTCCTCATTGAATGTTTTTGAAATTTGTTTGAAACAGTGGAGCATAAAGACGTTCTCAAGATAATGTCAGGATAAGAAGCCCTGGATCCTTCCTTCTCACTCACCATCCCTGATTCAGTGACACACTACAGAGCAATTTCTTTTGTGAGAAGACCACAAACTAGTTGACAGCATCCTATATTTGAGCAAGCATAAAGTCAGTCACTAAGCACTAAGAGAGCTCAAGATAATCTCTCATCAAAAGCCCTATCACAGCACAGCTCCACATGATTTTGAAAAAAAAAAAAAAAAGCACTTCCCAGCTTCTCCATGGACAGAGAATCAAAAGACAAGACCATGCATTCAATATTCTTAATTTTCTGGGGGCTCCCAAGGCACTGTCTGCTTTCTACCTATGCCAGAACACTGATGCAACCTCATATACTGTAGCCAACTGAGGGCTATGAAAAATTTGCAGTTTTCAACAGCAAGCTAACACATGCCACAGACACATTACCTGGCTTAACATAAAGTGAGTAACTAATCAAAATTCACTTCCCAGTTTGTTCTTTGAGAGGGATAGAAATAACTGGACCATACATCCAAAATTCCGACTGTGTCGAGCCATTGGAAGCACTGGGTATGTCCTGCCTGTCAGAACAGAGATGACAGAATATTACATTCCCCAGACACCTGGATGATATGAAAAACAAAGACAGTTGTTCGAAGTAACACAAAGTCTCCTAGAATCACTGAGTGGGCGGAACGTTTAGGATATTTTCTTGTATGAAGCCTGCCAGGAAAGGCTTATGCAAGTGGCTGATTTCTATAATGCGCTGACGTCAAAAGCCAAGGAAAATAAGGAAACAGTTTCTAGGAAACAAAGAGTTAAGAAAATATATTACAAACTAAACAACAAGATAAACATCCAGAAATTCACCCTAATGAAATAAAGATGTGTGATTTCCTGATAGGGAATTAATAATAATTGTGGTAATGATGGTCAGTGATGTTAGTAGAACAACGCATGAACAAAGTGAGAG
This sequence comes from Macaca fascicularis, assembly GCF_037993035.2. Taxonomy (NCBI): domain Eukaryota; kingdom Metazoa; phylum Chordata; class Mammalia; order Primates; family Cercopithecidae; genus Macaca; species Macaca fascicularis. The sequence goes on along the minus strand of NC_088380.1, from coordinate 155,065,614 downwards.
CTTCAACAAAGAAAAAAAGATTATAAAATGTACCATAGAGAAATCATGAGTTTGAATAATACAATAAATTAACTGAAATATTCATAAGATGTTTAACAGCAGACTGGTTTTAAAAAAAAGAAAGAATCAGTGTCTTAGTGCATTTGGGCTATTATAACAAAATACCATAGGCTGGGTGGCTTATAAACACCACAAATTTATTCCTCACCATTGTGGAGGCTGAAATATGCAAGAGCAAGGCACTGGTAGATAAGAACCCACTTATGCGTTCAGAGACAATCTTTTTTTTGCTGTATTTTCAGACAGAAAGAAAGATGAGCGAGATCTCTGGAGTCTCTTTTATAAGGGCACAAATTCTAATCCTAATGGCTTCACTCTCAAGACCTGCTCATTTCCCAAAGGAGCCCTCTTCTAATATCATCTTGAGAGTTAAGATTTCAACATGAATTTTGGGGGAACAAAAACACTCAGACTATAACAATCAGTGAATTCAAAGATATGTTATTACAAATTGTCCAATGAGATGTGCAAAAAGAGAGAAAAATAGTGTGAATGAGCGAACAAATCTTAAGAAACTTATGGGATACCATCAGGTGTACCCAATATATGCATTACGGGAGCTCAGAAGGAAAATAGAGAAAATGTCAGCTTATGGAAATACATAATGAGAAAAAGTTTATCATATAACTAATGGATGAAAACTTCCCAAATTTGGGGAAGGATGTAGACATTCATATGTAGGAATCTCAATGAGTCCCAAATAAGATGAATTCAAAGAAATTAAAATCAAGACACATTATAATCACATTTTCAATAAGAAAAAATGAGACAATATTGAAAGCAGAAAGAAAAACGATTGCCACTTACGTGTGAGCCCTCATTATATTCTCAGTGCATTTTGCTGCAGAAATATTTCATGACAAAAGGCAGTTGTATAACATATCCAAAATTCCAAAAGAAAAAAATTGACAAAAATGCTATATTTTGCAACACTGTCCTTCAAAAAAGGTAGCTAATTTTTTTTTTTTTTAACAAAGAAAGGGTGAGACCTGTGTTACAAGAAATGCTAAAGAAAGTTTTAAAAATTAAAATAAAAAAATTCTAGCTGGGTGCAGTGAAATCATCACTCCTTTTCATTATTATTTCCTGTCTTCTGTCTGATTTATATTTATCTTTCCCTTCTTTTTTAAGTATCCTAATGTAAAAGTCTGGGCTATTGAGTTGAGAACTTTCTTTTACCTTGATATATACATTAAAAACTATAAATCTTCCTCTAAGCATTTATAAGCTGCATTCCATACATTCTTTGTGAGTCTTTGTGATTATTTTCATTAATCTCAAGTGATTTTATAATTTCACTTTTGATTTCTTTGTGAACCTATTTGTTATTTAAGTATGTGCTGCAAGATTTTCAAATGTTTATGAGTTTCTCAAGTATCTGCTACTTTTTGATTCTTAATTTAATGATTTAATGCACTGTGGATCCTTTGACATTTATTTTTGGATCCTTTGACATTTATTAAAAATTTAAATGACTTAACTTATTATCTACACTGGAGAATATTATGTGTGTGCTAGAGAAGAATATATATTATGCTATTGTTGGTGGAGTGTTTTAGAGATGTCTATTAGGTCTTGGTGGTGTTTGTGACTGTTCAAGCATTCTATTTTCTCATTGAACTCTGTCTGGTTGTTCTATCTGTTACTGTAATCCAGGCATAAAAGTTTCCAACTGGTATTATTGAAGTATTTATTTCTCTACTCATTTCTTTCAATTTTTGTTTCTCTTATTCTGTGCATACATACTCTTTATAACTTAATTACAGATTGACACTTTTTAACATTGTAAAATGTTCCTTTTCATCTCTAGTAATATTTTCTGTTTTAAAATCTATTTTGTCTGATATTTGTATTGCCACGCCAGATTTCCTAAGGGTGCTATTGCACGATGTATCTTTTGCCATATTTTTACTTTGAATCTCTTTGTGTCTTTTGAATCGAAAGTAGATCTCCTGTCGCCAACATATAATTGAATCATGGTTTCTGAAATCAGTCTGAGCATCTGTCTTTTAATGAGATTGTTAAGTTTATTCATATTTAATGTTATAGTTGAATTTATGTTTGCCACCTTATTTTTCATATTCTGTATGTCTCATGTATTTTTATTCCTTCATTTTTATTTATTGTCTTCTTTTGCATCAAGTGACTACTTAATAATTTAACTTTTAAACTTAAGTAATAATTTCTAGCACATTTTTACATTTTCTAGTGATTTTTTCTAGGCTGTTGCTAGAGAAAATTATATATCTTAATCAGAATCAGCTTCAGATTCATACTAGAGGAATTCCAGTCATATATAGAAAATGTTCTCCTCTATATCTCTTTCCTCCTTTCTGAAGTGGTGTTGTTATTCATATTACATCTATTAATATTACAATCTCAGCAATGCGTTATTATGACTTTACTCTCTGTCATTATTTTTTAAACTCATGCAACTTGGCTCCCTCCCACTTCCTTTGTGCTGTTATTGGCAAATACATTACATATGTATTTCTAGATGTTATAGGCTCAACAATATACTACATACATTTATATACATAATATTTTGTACAATTGTTTATTACATCAGTTAAGAGAATTGAAAACATACACATTAATAGTGTGTGTTATAATTAAATGTTTATATATTACTGGTGGTTTTTTTTTTTTGTAATGTGGGTTTAAATTGCCATCTGAAGAAGTTTATTTTCTGCCTTAAGAACATTTAGAGTTTCTTGTAATGTGAATCTGCTAGCAACACATTTCTTGTCTTTATGTCAGCTTCATTTTTGTATGATTGTTGTACTTGGTATAGAGTTTCTGTGATCACTTTGTATGTGATATCTCACTGCTTTGTAGTCTCTGTTGTTCTCTTTGAGAAGTTAGCTGTTATCCATATTGGGTTTTACTTAGAAGTAAAATATAATTTTTTTCTTTGCTGTTTCAAAATGGGTTCCCTTTGTCTTTGACTTTCAGCAGTTTTAGCATGATGTGTATGTTTGTGGGTTTATGTTTATTCTATTTAGAATTCATTAGCCTTTCTAGATATGCAGGTTTTTCTTTTTAAATAAACTTTGTAAGATTTCAGATGTAGTTTCTTCAAATAGTTTTTTCCTTTCCTCATCTATCCTTCCTTCTGATCTTTTTCCAAATAAATTTATCCTCTGATACTATCATAACACATATATTAGTGTCCAAGTGGCATCCCATATATATCTGAGGTTCTGTTCTTTTGAATTTGTTTTTTCTCTGTTCTTTGGCTTCCATAATTTCCATTGATCTATCTTACAATTCACTATTTCTTTGTACTTGAAATCTACTGTTAGGTCGCTTTAGTAATTTTTTTAAAAAATTTATATTTGTCGACGGGCATGGTGGCTCACGCATGTAATCCCAGCACTTTGGGAGGCAGGTGGATCACCTGAGGTCAGGAGTTCAAGACCAGCCTGACCAACATGGAGAAACCCCGTCTCTACTGAAAATACAAAATTAGCCAGGCGTGGTGGTGCATGCATGCCTGTGGTCCCAGCCACTCGGGAGACTGAGGCAGGAGAATCGCTTGAACCTGGGAGGTGGAGGTTGCAGTGTGCTGAGATCATGCCATTGCACTCCAGCATGGGCAACAAGAGTGAAACTCCATCTCAAAAAAAAAAATTATATTTGTACTTTCTAGTGCAAAAATTTCTGTTTGCCTCTTTTTGCAAAATTTCCATCTCTTCATTGGAACTCTATTGGATGTGCCATTTTCATCTTATCTTTGCTACTTTTTAAAACAAACTTACCTTTAGTTCTGTGAGCTTACTAATAATGACTATTTTGTTCTCTTTTTCTTTTAAATTGAACATCTGATTTCTGTCACATACACTTTTGTTGCCTACTTTTTCCCAATGTATGGGTTATACCTTCCTATTTCTTTGCCTGACTCCTAATTCTGTTGTTGGAAAAACTGAACATTTTAGATAATATATTGTAGCAGCTTAGTAGCAACTCTGGTTATTACCCCACTCCCCGGGGGCTTGTTACTGTTATTTGATTTTTATATCTTTGGTGACTGGCTGAATAATTTTACTGCTATCTACTTTCCACCACTGCCAATAATGTTGTCTCTGATATTTCTCTTCTTGGGGGCACAACATTGGGTATGTTTACGGTGACTTTGAATTGCAGTGGTACAGACTGAGCTCTTTTGTCCCCTTACTTTGAGCACATCTACCTATTAATCTCCTTAATTGCCTAAAGATTGCTGTATCGTTTGAAGCAATGTCTTGGAACAAATTTATCTGCAAACTAATCTGATCAAATTTTATCTCCGTGAGTGGAATAGTTTGTGAGGTCAATGTTTGATGTTTGTTCTTACCCCAAGAGAACGTTCTCAATATATTATTTTGGAGTACCCTCCTGGAAGCTGGCTGACCTTCAATCTAGGCTATATCTGTATTTGATCCATGAATCTTCTAATTCGCTTCACAACAACCTTCACTGCTTTTAAGGGGGCTCTTAGGTTTCAGCTTATCCACATTCTGTTGTAAATAAAGTCCATTCCTTGTGGAAGAAATCAGGAGTTACATGTTTTAAGGCCCGCTTGTCCTCTAAGGCAGAAACTCCCAGTCAGGGCCTGGGAGCTGAGCATGGGGACAATGGCCTGCTTCTCACTGAAGGGCTACAGGAATGTAATATTGTCAGTATGCCCCACTCAAGGTAGAGCTTCCAGTTCATAACTAGGAGTTGGGTGTGTAGTAAATTGTTATGATTTTATGTTGCCTTGTCATTCATTCTGAATATAAGTTTAACTTCTCACCAGAAGCAGGACTCAGTTACCGTTGACACAGTTTTCAGACCCCAACCCCTCACAAATGGGTCAAGCTGGTGATAGGAAATTAGGGGCCTAACAGACTGTGCTCCTTGCTTTCCTGCCACTTCTTTTAATCAAAACATTCAGGCACTTGCTTGTGAATGTACAGTGACCCACACTCTTTTGCTTTTTATATACTGCTAGTTGTTACATGCTCCTCTCTCTCCACCTTATTCTTGATTCTGGCTTGTTGTGATGCAAGAATGAAAGATTGCCCTCCAGACTCATTGTTCCCTCCTTGCCTAGAGTCTATAAGTAATACATCTTTGAACTTCTTTCCTATTCTGCTAGTATATTAAATTTGTGCCATCTTTCTGAAGTGCTAGGGGGAGCTCCAGGCTGTTTCCCCCGAAAGCCGGAGAACACACATCAGACCCCTAGCAGGTGAGAAATGGTCGAGCAGGCATAAACTGAACACAGGTCAGAGAAGAGCCGTGAGCACATCTGTCAATAGAAACAAGTTTCTTGTGTGAGAACCCTCTGCTCCTGGATCAGAAAAGTAGGCATTATGACCTTTGGCAGGTAAAAAAGTATTGCATGAAAGATACACTGTAAGCCCTGATTCTGGTTCTGCTTTATTTTCTGTTAGAGCACGGTAGTCATTGTGGTACCCTAATCTTAATCTCCCTGGGAGCTCCGAAAACAGGCAGAAGAAGAAAAACCCCACTATCAGTATGCACTCAATCACCCAGGACTTAGCCTCAGCAACAGGCATGAGAAATGTTAAAGTCCCACTTTTCCTGAGAAGAAGATCCTCTCATTGGGTGCCACAGGGGGATGGAGACTGTGTTCTTGGCTAAAGTAGTCTGGACTGGAGTGTTCACCTTGTTAATCTGGCAAGGGGAGAAAGGGAGCACACCATTTCAAGTACAGCAGACTTGCCTTTTTTGTTTTTTTTACAAAGTTTTAAATAGATGTTTCTTCATTTGCTCTTTGCCCTTAATACCATTTCCAGAGTTGTTAAGTTTTAAGAAATAATTTACATTAGTTTCTCTGAAGTGAGTGTCAGTGGAGATCCTCATCTGTCATGTCAGAAGTTGATTTCACTCTTCATTTTTTGTGTGGTTACAAATTACTGCCTCGTGTCATTTGCTTTTATCTAGAAGAACTGCTATTAGTGTTTCTTGTAAGGTGAGACCAAAGTCTTCTACCAAGAAACTGTCTAGTATACCTTTCTAAAAATACCTTTATATTGCCCTCATTTTGGAAAGATGGTTATGCAGGATGTAGGTTTCTTGATTGACAGTGTTTTCTTCCTTTCAGTATTTGAAATAGTTCATACCACTGCCTTTGACCTTTGTATTTTCTGAGGGGAAATTAGCTGATAATTATATTTTGTTCCTTTTTATATAATGAGTCATTTTCTCTTGCTGTATTAATATACTCCTTTTTTCCCTTTGGTTGTCAAATATTTGATTAAGATGTGTCTGGATTATTTTTAGTTTAACCTAATTAGAGTTTGTTCAGCTTCCTTAATGTGTAGAAGAATGGTTTTAAAGCCAGATTTGAGAAATTTTCAGTAATTATTTCAAGATATGGAGAAAACTCAAGTGTTTATTGACAGACAAATAGATAAAGAAAATGTGGTACATACACATACTGGAATACAATTCAGGTGGCCTTAAAAAAAAATCCTACCCTTTATGACAATGTGGATGGACATGAAGGATATTATGCTAAGTGAAATAAGCCAGTCACAGGACAAGTGCTGCATATTTCCACTTATAAGAGAAACCTAAAATAGTAACATTTGTAAGGCAGAAAAGAGATTGTCAACATCCAGAGGATTGTAGATGAAGTGTTGTTGCTTAATGGGTATAAACGTACACTTATACGAGATGAATAAGCTCTGGATATCTGCTGAACAACATAAGGCTTATAGATAACAATATGGTGTTGTGCACTTAAAAATTTGTTAAGAGAATAGATCTTAAGTGTTCTTGTGATCAAGAATAACAACAACAACAAACCCAAAATGAACTAAACAAACTTACAACAACAATTAAAAAAAAAAAGCCAAAGAATCACGAGAAAACATTTGGAAGTCATGCCTATGTTCATCATCTTGATTGTGGTGATGATATCTTAGGTAGATGCACATGTCCAAAGTCATCAAATTGCATACACTAAATGAGTGCAGTTTTTATATTTAAAAGCATAAAATAAACGCTTAACAATAGGGAAATTGTGAAAGGAACACAATAGACTATCACTTTGTCTTAGAAATTAATTATAAAATATATGTTTGAGTAAAGAATTATGTTTTTGATAATGTATTTCTGTTCTTTTCTCTTTCTCTCATTCTGCTACTCCTATTATGCATGCATTGGTGGATGCAATGGTGTCCCATACTTATTGAGGCTCTATGAAACTTACACATTGTATTTTTCCTCTTCATAGTTGTTCTTCTTTATTTACCTAAACTCAATGCACTGATTCTTCTTTCTGCTATGTCAAGTATTTTGTTGATGACATAGTGAATTTTTAATTTTCCATTATTGTATCTTTCTCATTTATTTATTCATTCATTCCTTTTTCATAAATAAGCTTTAAATTTTAATGTTATTCACTTTTTGGTAAGAAACTCATCATAATACACTTCACTTCTTTCAACTTGGTTTCTTCAGGTCTTTAATTATATTTCTAAGAGCTGCTTTGATTTTCTAGTGTATTAGGTCCAACATCTCAGCCCCATCAAAGGCAATGTTATTTGCCTATTTCCCTCCCTGCTTCCATGTATGTGGGGCATACTTTCCAGTGTCTTGTATTTCTCATTTTTGTTTTTTTGTTTTGGAAATGGGGCTTTTTAACTACATTTTACAAAAAATCTGTATCCTATTTCCTTTCACATAAACTCCTGAGGCTTTGTACTAATGTGTTTGGTAGTTGGCCTGTTTATTAGTTCAGTGCATATCTGGAATAATTTAGTGAACTCTATTATCTTTAAGGTACGTAGTCTCTGATATTTCCTTCTATTTCCTGGAATATTTCATGCTAAAAATCACTGGTAGCTTTAGAGTGTCAAATATGGACCTCACCCAACTTAAGCGTGCAAAGTTTTAATGCTTCTTTCTAACAATTATGACAAACCTATGAAGCTAGCATTATTAGTCTCATATTTAAAACAAATAAAATGTGTAATAGAAAATGCAGACCATGAGAACAGATTCTCCAATGGTAGATGAAATTTGAACTGGACTCCCAAAGCTGTTTCCAGAGAACAGGTTATAAAGCTTTTTGGTTTACTAGGAAGTAGAAAGGCAATCAGCTAGGAGATGAGGCACTTGTTAATGTACATCTAATTCATGCTTGAAAGAAAATGGTAAAATATAAAAATTAACATTGTGAATTTTTGAAGTTGGTGAAACTTCTGGTAAGTGCATAAATTTGTACTCCAGGTAGTCATAAAGTCATTTCAATCAATATAAATATACTTATAATAGAAATTTTGGAGATACTGCAAAATGGAAATCACCCTATAGAGAGTTGGTTGGATTTTAGTTTCTCTATGAAAAAAATAAATAAATACCAATTATAAGGAATGTTTTAAAAAATTATTTAGACATGGAACTAATTCACTATATGCCTTGTAACTAATAAATTTACACATTATAGAATGATTTAAATTTCATATAATTTCTGATAAACAAAAGATGAGATAAAAATGTGTATTTTATATACAATTGCATGCAAAAATATGAAGATAAATTCCAAATTGTTAATAATGATTGTTCATTCTTGAGATTATGTGTAATTTTTAATGGATTTTGAATTATTCTTTTTATGTTTATTGTCTGCATTTTGCACATGTCATCATATAATATCAAAAGTAAAATGATTGCTACTCTCTAAGCATTATTTATTGTTAGAGAAGTAGAAAGGCAGCTGGATATGAAGAAAACGCTCATAAAAAGAAGCACAGGCCAAGACATCTTGATGTTCTAACCAATGTGCTGCTTACCTTTAACTGTAGTCCAAAGGAATGTGGCTGCCACTGGTGGATGATGTTAATAAAATATGAGGGTAGTCCTGCACCCATCTTGATGAGATGACTTCAAAAATAGCAAACACTTCTCCTTTGTTACCCTTCTGGGGCCAAGTGTGGGCATTTTCGATTTTTCCATTAGAAAGGGAAGTTGAGAAGGCTGGAGAGATGATGCAATTTTAAATGTGAGGTCAATGTAGCTATTAATTATTTAAAATGTTATAGTTGAACAGAGTGAAGGGTCCGTTCAAAGACCTTGATGCTAAAATGTGGGTGGTTAGTTAGGGAACAGGGAGACCCCTATGGTTGGTGAAGAGGGTCAAAGGAGAGAACAGTAGGATAAGAGTTCAGATCACCTTCAAAGAGCAAGAATCATTTTCACATGAGACTATTCTCGACAACAATGAAGCAGAAGTGAGAAGGGAGGGTGGCTAACTATGCAGATATTTACAGACTTGTCAAGGCTTCTACTTTTATGTTGAAGGAACTTAGAAATTATTGCATAATTTGAAAAAGGGAGTGAGTATGAAAGGCATTTCTCTCAATGCTATGTTGAAAATAAATACAGAGAGCAAAGATGAAATTCAGGAGAGCAGTTAGGAGACTGTATTGCAGTGTTTCAAGAGACACACGTGTCCAGATGTTGGGAAGGATGGAAATAAGGAACTTGCTTCTTGACAAATTTTGAAGGGAGAGCTGAAAGGATTTGCTACCTTCCATGTCAGGGTACCCAGAAGCCAGACTGCAGCTGACTGAACAGAGGTAGTGAGTGACAGAGATCTTCAGGCAGTGATGAGGGAAAAGAAAGGAATGCAAGCTGGAACTGCAAACAATGGGATGCCACCATCATTTTACTGTATTATCAATAAGTAAAGCTTGAGCAAATTCTCCTTCTCAGCAACTCAGTCAGAACACACATAGAGAACAGTATTTCACAAGCTTTTTCCTTTTTTTTTTTTTTTTTTTGAGACGGAGTCTCCCTCTGTCCCCTAGGTTGGAGTGCAGTGGCGCAATCTCGGCTCACTGCAAGCTCTGCCTCCCGGGTTCATGTCATTCTCCTGCCTCAGCCTCTCAAGAAGCTGGGACTACAGGCTCCCATCACCACGCCCGACTAATGTTTTTTTGTTGTTGTTGTTGTTGTTATTTGTTTGTTTTTGTATTTTTAGTAGAGACGGGGTTTCACCGTGTTAGCCAGGATGGTCTTGATCTCTTGACCTCGTGATCTGCTGCCTCGGCCTCCCAAAGTGCTGGGATTACAGGCGTGAGCCACCGTGCCTGGCCCGAGCTTTTTCATATCATGGCCCACACAAGAAATAGTATTTATAAGACATGCTGAGGTAAAGAGATCCTGGCATGGGCAGCAATCAGGTTGCAGGTGCTCCAGGTCATGATGCCACCCAAGAGACCGAGGGAGCCTATATTTGACAAACACTTCCTAATATGAAGGTTAATAATATACTCAATGACTGCAGACATCTTCTTCTTCTAGGCCATGGACATCAGCAGCAACAGCTCAGGCCCGTAGTGTCTGCAAACAATATGTTAGTGCAAAAGTCCTGCTTTGGCTTGGAATTGATGTAAATAGGAGTAAGCTGATAATTTTCTCTTGGATACTCCCTCTTCCAACTTCTTTCCCTCCAAACTCCCAAGGTAATTATTATTACCACAGTTGTATTTGTGTAAGAGTTAAGGTTAAATTGCAAGCATTCACAATGCTTTGCAACTGACCTTTGACCTGAGGAGGTCCCAGACTTAGGGATAGCATATGAAGCAGACAACTGAATTTCTGTCTAGGTCTCTCTGTCTAGGTTCTCTCCAGGCCTCTCTGCGTTTGGACTTACATTCACATCTCATAGTTACCAGGAAGAACACAGACGAGAGCCTGGACTTGAGCCCTTCCTTGATCTATATTATTCGTCAGAATTATTGGAACATGGACTTCTACAGCAAATCACTTAGGCTGCTAAGAAGCACTATCACTTCGAAAGAAAGACAAAGATCAGAACACTAGAAACCAATGAAAATAATTATTGCCAAAAACAAACATGAGTTGTACATAAATATGATTAGCTTGAGCTCTTAGATAAATGCAGAAATTTAAATCAAATAACCAGAGTAAATGTTCTCTACAGCACACAGAGAAAATTTATTTTAAAAATAGGCCATGTTTAGGTCATATAGGCAGCCTCAATAAATTCTAAGGAATTAGAGACTATGTAGTCTGAAATACATGTGGAAATAGTTGAAATTAATAGTGAATAATAAATGTATTATCCATAGGCTTAAAAATTAATGTCTAATTATTACCTTAGTTAAAATGGACATTTTGATGAAAATTGGACACTATTCAATGATTATGACAATGACAATGTCTCTTATTAATGCAAGCAAATTCAGGTAACAAATAATCCTAAACATGTACGATGGCTCAGGATACACAACAGACATACATTCTTGCTCACATAAACAATCAAAAGTGGTTCCAAATTTTGGGGAAGTGGGTTTCTCCATTGGACGAGTATTCAGAGAAATAGTTTGATAGAAGCTGTTCAGTCTTCAACAGGTGGCTTCTATCATACTGCATTGCATCAGGAGATCCAACATCATTGGCTACAGAGAAATAAAAATTAAACCACAGTGAAATATCACTAAACCTTCATTAAAGTGGCTAGAATTTTTCTGGTAATACCAAATGTTGATGAGGATATGTGTCTACTGGAAAACTTGTCCATTGTTATACAAATGCCAATGGACTCAATTACATTGGAAAGGTGGATTATTTCTCTTCAGCTCATTTTCTCCTAATCACATTCTAATCAGGTTTTCACATGTGTCATTCTGCAGACTCTTATTGTGGTCAGTAATGACGTCTATATTTTTTAAGATAAGAGTGGATTCTCATTTATCAGTTTTGTTATCTTCCAGCAGCTTTTGATATGGTTTATTATTCTCTTCTTGATACTCTTTAGAAAACTTGGCTCCCATGATACCAAATTCTCTTGGTTTTTCTCATATATCATTTCTTACTCCTTATCAGAACCTTTTATTGATTTTTCTTTGTTGTTATGTCTGTGCTAGTACTGAGTGTACTGTTCTTTTCTCTAGTTCTCTAAGTGATCTCATCTACTCTCATGAATTTTTATTCTTCTTCTATTTCAATGTATCCCAAATCTATGTCTCTAATCATTGTTTCTCAGCTTCCAGGTCTTCATATCTCCACTATGATGTTGCAGTGCTGTCAGTGCTCTGCTCAGGTCCTTTTGGGCCTTTCGAATCAGTTCCTCTGACCACTTCCAACTGCTAGCGGCTGTATTTCTATGCTAATGAACTTATCCTTCATATTACCTCTTATTAATTATACATTCTGTGCACTTTCTCAGGCTTTCCCACACCTGACTGCACCTAAGTTTCATCTAGGACCCTAAAACACATGCCAAGATGAGGACTCATTTATGAACCCTTGGTTCACAATCCTGATAGTACCATGGTGCATCTTACAGACTTAAAACTGTCTCCAGGTGATTCTAATAAACATTTAGTCTGAAAAACTTCTAACGGTTTAGAACATTTTGAATTAAAATTTCCACTCTCTCTTCTTTTTCTTGCTTGATTCTCTTATCCCTTTCCAATTCATCTCCTTAGAAGAAATAATTCACATATCTTCTCTATCTCAGGATCTATAACCATACTTACTATCTTCTCCTTTCCTCATATGTCAGGGTTCATCAGTTTAAATTATCCCCAAGCCTCCTGCTGAGGGGAGATCTATTGAGAAACATCTGTGAGACACTTCTCATGATCTACTTTACAGACTTCAGGGAGGCCAGTGAATACTTTTATCTCATTTGCCCAGAGCCATTCATCTTACCTCATAAAGCTTCTCACTCTCATATCAATAAAATAGAGTTAGCCGGAGGGAGGTAGGTGGCTAGGGAGGAAAGGTGAACAAGTAATCACAGTCTCCTGAGCTGTGGCTCACACAGTACATTATTTCTCTGTGTGAGGTAGGTCATGTGGGGAATCTAGGGAGATCGCCCTGGTGTATACCTTTGCTGTGAGGACTGCTCAAGAAATATCTTTTCCTATTTATATCTGAATGAAACGCAATTTCAAATGATTATTTAAAATGCAGCCAGGCTCCTTGTGGGCCACCCAAAGTGTTGAGAAAGGTATGAGCTCCTTCTCAGGTCTTTACAGTGGACTTTTCTTGGTTTTCTCTCACATCTCTAGGGAAGCCTTTTCTTTACATGTTATTTCTGTTGAAAAATAGGTTTGGAAAAACAAGAGAGGAAACAGTCTCCATTACCTAGAAATCTGGTGAATTGGAGAAGTTTATTTACAAGTAAGAACTTACTAAAATTGAACCCTGGATTCCATTTGATCATCCATTAGAAATAGGTCATATGTCCTTGTGCCATTTTAATAAACATTCTGAGGAGTTTTTTCCACAGACTTGCTCAAATGTCTTTATTCTCATTATAGACCAAAACTGTTTTCATCATCTTGATCTTTGCTCTTTATTCTGGTGAGCATATTTTTCATCCCATAGTGGAACACTTTATATATCCTTGAAATAGTAAACTTGCTGGTGTAACTTAGTAAAAATGTGGCTGTTTTATTGTGTTTATTTTATTACTTTTTTTACTTTATTTTATTTATTGTTTTATTGTGTTTGTCTATTACTAAAATGACACAGAGCATATTATAAATTATTTTAAAATATTTCATCAGTGCATTGTGTTTTCTAATTTCCCTCTTTAGAAATTGGAGCCATAGCGAAGGCTTAGTATGGGCAATAGAATTTAGTTCTTTGTCTATTGCTAAACTAAAAAATTTTGACTAATCTGTTGTTGTTGTTATTTTTGGAAAATTAGATTCCATGGATGCTAAATACAAAGTTCAAGGAATAAATAATCTCTTCTAGATCTTGAATTCCTTGGCAATCTGATGTTTTATTTATTTTTAATTATCAACTCTGAATCTCCAAAATTAAGGCATTATATAAGAAAATCACTTATTCATAATGTAAATGACAAGTTATTTTTCTTTTATTATTATTATTATTATACTTTAAGTTCTAGGGTACATGTGCATAATGTGCAGGTTTGTTACATATGTATACTTGTGCCATGTTGGTGTGCTGCACCCATCAACTTGTCAACACCCATCAACTCGTGATTTACATCAGGTATAACTCCCAATGCAATCCCGGCCCCCCCTCCCCCATGATAGGCCCCGGTGTGTGATGTTCCCCTTCCAGAGTCCAAGTGATCTCATTGTTCAGTTCCCACCTATGAGTGAGAACATGTGGTGTTTGGTTTTCTGTTCTTGCAAGTTTGCTGAGAATGATGGTTTCCAGCTGCATCCATGTCCCTACAATGGACACAAACTCATCCTTTTGTATGGCTGCATAGTATTCCATGGTGTATATGTGCCACATTTTCTTAATCCAGTCTGTCACTGATGGAAATTTGGGTTGATTCCAAGTCCTTGCTATTGTGAATAGTGCCGCAATAAACATATGTGTGCATGTTTTTTTTGTAGCAGCATGATTTATAATCCTTTGGGTATATACCCAGTAATGGGATGGCTGGGTCATATGGTACTTCTAGTTCTAGATCCTTGAGGAATCGCCATACTGTTTTCCATAATGGTTGAACTAGTTGACAATCCCACCAACAGTGTAAAAGTGTTCCTATTTCTCCACATCCTCTCCAGCACCTGTTGTTTCCCGACTTTTTAATGATTGCCATTCTAATTGGTGTGAGATGGTATCTCATTGTGGTTTTGATTTGCATTTCTCTGATGGCCAGTGATGATGAGCATTTTTTCATGTGTCTGTTGGCTGTATGAATGTCTTCTTTTGAGAAATGTCTGTTCATATCCTTTGCCCACTTTTTGATAGGGTTCTTTGTTTTTTTCTTGTAAATTTGTTTGAGTTCTTTGTAGGTTCTGGATATTAGCCCTTTGTTAGATGAGTTGATTGCAAAAATTTTCTCCCATTCTGTAGGTTGCCTGTTCACTCTGATGGTAGTTTCTTTTGCTGTGCAGAAGCTCTTTAGTTTAATTAGATCCCATTTGTCAATTTTGGCTTTTGTTGCCATTGCTTTTGGTGTTTTAGACATGAAGTACTTGCCCATGCCTATGTCCTGAATGGTGCTACCTAGGTTTTCTTCTAGGGTTTTTATGGTATTAGGTCTAACATTTAAGTCTCTAATCCATCTTGAATTAATTTTCATATAAGGAGTAAGGAAAGGATCCAGTTTCAGCTTTCTACTTATGGCTAGCCAATTTTCCCAGCACCATTTATTAAATAGGGAATCCTTTCCCCATTTCTTGTTTTTCTGAGGTTTGTCAAAGATCAGATGGCTGTAGATGTGTGGTATTATTTCTGAGGACTCTGTTCTGTTCCATTGGTCTATATCTCTGTTTTGGTACCAGTACCATGCTGTTTTGGTTACTGTAGTCTTATTTTGAAGTCAGGTAGCGTGATGCCTCCAGCTCTGTTTTTTTGACTTAGGATTGTCTTGGCAATGCAGGCTCTTTTTTGGTTCCGTATGAACTTTAAAGCAGTTTTTTCCAATTCTGTGAAGAAACTCATTGGTAGCTTGATGGATCTATAAATTACCTTGGGCAATATGGCCATTTTCACGATATTGATTCTTCCTATCCATGAGCATGGTATGTTCTTCCATTTGTTTGTGTCCTCTTTGATTTCACTGAGCAGTGGTTTGTAGTTCTCCTTGAAGAGGTCCTTTACATCCCTTGTAAGTTGGATTCCTAGGTATTTTATTCTCTTTGAAGCAATTGTGAATGGAAGTTCATTCATGATTTGGCTCTCTGTTTGTCTGTTACTGGTGTATAAGAATGCTTGTGATTTTTGCACATTAATTTTGTATCCTGAGACTTTGCTGAAGTTTCCTATCAGCTTAAGGAGATTTTGGGCTGAGACAATGGGGTTTTCTAAATATACAATCATGTCATCTGCAAACGGGGACAATTTGACTTCTTCTTTTCCTAACTGAATACCCTTTATTTCTTTCTCTTCTCTGATTGCCCTAGCCGGAACTTCCAACACTATGTTGAATAGGAGTGGTGAGAGAGGGCATCCCTGTCTTGTGCCAGTTTTCAAAGGGAAGTTTTCAAAAGGGAATTTTTCCAGTTTTTGCCCATTCAGTATGATATTGGCTGTGGGTTTGTCATAAATAGCTCCTATTATTTTGAGATACGTTCCATCAATACCGAATTTATTGAGCGTTTTTAGCATGAAGGGCTGTTGAATTTTGTCAAAGGCCTTTTCTGCATCTATTGAGATAATCATGTGGTTTTTGTCTTTGGTTCTGTTTATATGCTGGATTACGTTTATTGATTTGTGAATGTTGAACCAGCCTCACATCCCAGGGATGAAGCCAACTTGATCATAGTGGATAAGCTTTTTGATGTGCTGCTGGATTTGGTTTGCCAGTATTTTATTGAGGATTTTTGCATCAATGTTCATCAGGGATATTGGTCTAAAATTCTCTTTTTTTGTTGTGTCTCTGCCAGGCTTTGGTATCAGGATGATGTTGGCCTCATAAAATGAGTTAGGGAGGATTCCCTCTTTTTCTATTGATTGGACTAGTTTAAGAAGGAATGGTATCAACTCCTCCTTGTACCTCTGGTAGAATTCAGCTGTGAATCCATGTGGTCCTGGACTTTTTTTGGTTGGTAGGCTATTAATTATTGCCTCAATTTCAGAGCCTGCTATTGGTCTATTCAGGAATTCAGCTACTTCCTGGTTTAGTCTTGGAAGAGTGTAAGTGTCCAGGAAATTATCCATTTCTTCTAGATTTTCTAGTTTATTTGCATAGAGATGTTTATAGTATTCTCTGATGGTAGTTTGTATTTCTGTGGGGTCGGTGGTGATATCCCCTTTATCATTTTTTATTGCGTCTATTTGATTCTTCTCTCTTTTCTTCTTTATTAGTCTTGCTAGTGGTCTGTCAATTTTGTTGATCTTTTCAAAAAACCAACTCCTGGATTCATTGATTTTTTGGAGAGTTTTTTGTGTCTCTATCTCCTTCAGTTCTGCTCTGATCTTAGTTATTTCTTGCCTTCTGCTAGCTTTCGAATGTGTTTGCTCTTGCTTCTCTAGTTCTTTTAATTGCGATGTTAGAGTGTCAATTTTAGTTCTTTCCAGCTTTCTCTTGTGGGCATTTAGTGCTATAAATTTCCCTCTACACACTGCTTTGAATGTTTCCCAGAGATTCTGGTATGTTGTATCTTTGTTCTCATTGGTTTCAAAGAACATTTTTATTTCTGCCTTCATTTCGTTATGTAACCAGTAGTCATTCAGGAGCAGGTTATTCAGTTTCCATGTAGTTGAGCGGTTTTGATTGAGTTTCTTAGTCCTGAGTTCTAGTTTGATTGCACTGTGGTCTGAGAGACAGTTTGTTATAATTTCTGTTCTTGTACATTTGCTGAGGAGTGCTTTACTTCCAACTATGTGGTCAATTTTGGAATAAGTGTGATGTGGTGTTGAGAAGAATGTATATTCTGTTGCTTTGTGGTGGAGAGTTCTGTAGATGTCTATTAGGTCTGCTTGCTGCAGAGATGAGTTCAATTCCTGGATATCCTTGTTAACTTTCTGTCTCATTGATCTGTCTAATGTTGACAGTGGGGTGTTGAAGTCTCCCATTATTATTGTATGGGAGTCTAAGTCTCTTTGTAAGTCTCTAAGGACTTGCTTTATGATTCCGGGTGCTCCTGTATTGGGTGCATATATATTTAGGATAGTTAGCTCTTCCTGTTGAATTGATCCCTTTACCATTATGTAATGGCCTTCTTTGTCTCTTTTGATCTTTGATGGTTTAAAGTCTGTTTTATCAGAGACTAGTATTGCAACCCCTGCTTTTTTTTTGTTCTCCATTTGCTTGGTAGACCTTCCTCCATCCCTTTATTTTGAGCCTATGTATGTCTCTGCATGTGAGATGGGTCTCCTCAATACAGCAGACTGATGGGTCTTGACTCTTTATCCAGTTTGCCAGTCTGTGTCTTTTAATTGGAGCAATTAGTCCATTTACATTTAAGGTTAATATTGTTATGTGTGAACTTGATCCTGCCATTATGATATTAACTGGTTATTTTGCTCGTTAGTTGATGCAGTTTCTTCCTAGCCTCGATGGTCTTTACATTTTGGCATGTTTTTGCAATGGCTGGTACCGGTTGTTCCTTTCCATGTTTAGTGCTTCCTTCAGGGTCTCTTGTAAGGCAGGCCTGGTGGTGACAAAATCTCTAAGCATTTGCTTATCTGTAAAGGATTTTATTTCTCCTTCACTTATGAAACTTAGTTTGGCTGGATATGAAATTCTGGGTTTAAAATTCTTTTCTTTAAGAATGTTGAATATTGGCCCCCACTCTCTTCTGGCTTATAGAGTTTCTGCCGAGAGATCTGCTGTTAGTCTGATGGGATTCCCTTTGTGGGTAACCCGGCCTTTCTCTCTGGCTGCCCTTAAGATTTTTCCTTCATTTCAACTTTGGTGAATCTGGCAATTATGTGTCTTGGAGTTGCTCTTCTCGAGGAGTATCTTTGTGGCGTTCTCTGTATTTCCTGAATTTGAATGTTGGCCTGCCCTACTAGGTTGGGGAAGTTCTCCTGGATGATATCCTGAAGAGTGTTTTCCAACTTGGTTCCATTTTCCCCCTCAGTTTCAGGCACCCCAATCAGACGTAGATTTGGTCTTTTTACATAATCCCATACTTCTTGCAGGCTTTGTTCATTTCTTTTCCTTCTTTTTTCTTTAGATTTATCTTCTTGCTTCATTTCATTCATTTGATCCTCAATTGCTGATACTCTTTCTTCCAGTTGATCGAGTCAGTTACTGAAGCTTGTGCATTTGTCACGTATTTCTCGTGTCATGGTTTTCATCTCTGTCACTTTGTTTATAGTCCTCTCTGCATTAATTATTCTATTTATCAATTCTTCCACTCTTTTTTCAAGATTTTTAGTTTCTTTGAGCTGGGTACGTAATTCCTCCTTTAGCTCTGAGAAGTTTGATGGACTGGAGGCTTCTTCTCTTAGCTCGTCAAAGTCATTCTCCGTCCAACTTTGATCCATTGCTGGCGATGAGCTGCGTTCCTTTGCAGGGGGAGATGCGCTCTTATTTTTTGAATTTCCAGCTTTTCTGCCCTGCTTTTTCCCCATCTTTGTGGTTTTATCTGCCTCTGGTCTTTGATGATGGTGACGTACTGATGGGGTTTTGGTGTGGGTGTCCTTCCTGTTTGTTAGTTTTCCTTCTAACAGTCAGGACCCTCAGCTGTAGCTCTGTTGGAGATTGCTTGGGGTCCACTCCAAACCCTGTTTGCCTGGGTATCAGCAGCAGAGGCTGCAGAAGATAGAATATTGCTGAATAGCGAGTGTACCTGTCTGATTCTTGCTTTGGAGGCTTCCTCTCAGGGGTGTACTCCACCATGTGAGGTGTGGGGTGTAGGTCTGCCCCTAGTGGGGGATGTCTCCCAGTTAGGCTACTCAGGGGTCAAGGACCCACTTGAGCAGGCAGTCTGTCCATTCTCAGATCTCAACCTCCGTGTTGGGAGATCCACTGCTCTCTTCAAAGCTGTCAGACAGAGTCGTTTGCCTCTCCAGAGGTTTCAGCTGCTTTTTTGTTGTTGTTGTTGTTGTTGTTTATCTGTGCCCTGTCCCCAGAGGTGGAGTCTACAGAGACAGGCAGGACTCTTTGAGCTGCTGTGAGCTCCACCCAGTTCGAGCTTCCCAGCAGCTTTGTTTACCTACTTAAGCCTCAGCAATGGTGGGCACCCCTCCCCCAGCCTCGCTGCTGCCTTGCCTGTAGATCACAGACTGCTGTGCTAGCAATGAGGGAGGCTCCGTGGGTGTGGGACCCTCCCGGCCAGGTGTGGGATATGATCTCCTGGTGTGCCTGTTTGCTTAAAGCGCAGTATTGGGGTGGGAGTTACCCGATTTTCCAGGTGTTGTGTGTCTCAGTTCCCCTGGCTAGGAAAAGGGACTCCCTTCCCCCTTGAGCTTCCCAGGTGAGGCAATGCCTCGCCCTGCTTCAGCTCTCGCTGGTCGGGCTGCAGCAGCTGACCAGCACCGATCGTCCGGCACTCCCCAGTGAGATGAACCCAGTACCTCAGTTGAAAATGCAGAAATCACCGGTCTTCTGTGTCACTCGCGCTGGGAGTTGGAGACTGGAGCTGCTCCTATTTGGCCATCTTGCTCCGCACCCCCTCAAACATTTCTTAGAGTTCAAGGCAGTCCAGGACACTTCTACCCAGACTACCTTCCCTCTTTCCTTTACTCCGGAAAAGTTTGTGGTGTAAGGCTTTCCCAACCTTTTATACCTTACTTCCAAATTTCTTATATAGGAGGTACCTTTTATACAATCTTTGCCCATTTAATCCCAAAATTATGTTTGTCTCATGGAGGACCTAGAATAACATAATAGAATGCCATTTTTTTGTAGGTCTTCTCTAAAGATTGAGTCATAACTGAGCAAGTAGGAAGGGGGAAGTATCCCCATAATGAGGAAAGGATATAAGTGGGGTTGAAGAGAAGGTGGGGCCCAGTTGCGGGTAGGAGTGAAGCATATCTTCTCCATTGTGTTCCAAGTTCAAATCCTCCTCATTTAGAAGCATTCTGTGTACTGCCAGGGAGTTCAGAGTGTTCTGTTAATGATTCATTTTTTTTTTTTTTCTCTCTGACTCTCTCTACAAAGTGGTGGCAAACTTAATTTTGTTCATTATCGTATATGCTGACATTTTGCTGGAGCTGCACATTCCCATAGCTTTTATTGTGATATCATTTTGCAGTGGATTCTACAATCAATGAGTCTCACAATCAGCGTCTTTGATTCCTAGAAGAGCAAGTCATTTTTCTTATAGGACACAATATGAAATACCAAATATTCAATGCTCTTCTCTTTCCAACTCTTAGGTCTTATAATTGCAAGATTTTTATTCTCTATCTTCAATTATTCGATGACAGCTTAAAAAACTATCTTAATTTTTTGTTTGATAATATAAAGCCCAACACAATGTATATATGTAAATATTTTGCACAATAAAATGTTAAAATATTTTATTATATTCATTAAAAGGCCTTTTTGTTTATGGTAGTAGGTTAAGACATGTGTATATGTACCTATAAACAAAGAAATACTTTCCAAGGATCAAGTTTCACATTACTTAGGTGTTTATAAAATGTACAGATACTTTAGATTTCCTCTGTTCTAAAGATTCAGAACCTCCAGAAGAGATTTCTGTAAAGTTCTCTTGGTCACCATCAAACTTCATTTTATCTTCATCTACTTTAAGAACACCTATTCAAAGACCATGTACTCGACTTTAGAAACTGCCTCATGAAACAATCTAACCAATTTTATCTAAGTGGGTACTTTAACTCAACTTGTTCAGGATAAACATAATCTAAAATCATGAGTGTATAAATTATATATAAATTATAATATAATAATCTAAAATCATGGTGTATAAATGATCATACACTGTAACATTGCACTTGAAAGCCCTGCATTTTTAAAGGCAACACCATTCTATAAAAGAATCACACACATACTGTGATACAATTTGTACTAGAGCTTTGCTTAAATTGTTTGAAGAATAATGTTAACAGCAAGAGTAAATGCAAATATCTAAATAGAGGTGACTGTGTTATTTGGTCTGATAAACCATTCAGATTCCACAACAGTGATCCAACCCACCAAAAGTGAATTGCTAACTACTAGGAGACCAAAAAAATTACTCATAAACATACTCCAGATTCTCCTCAACTTACGATGGGGTTATGTATCTATAAGCTCATTATAAGTTGAAAATATCATAAGACAAAAATGTATTTAATACCCTGATAAACCCATCATAAAGTTGAAAAATTTTACAGATACTCCTAGACTAACAACGGGGTTAATCTTAATAAACCTATTGCAAAGTCAAAGAAACATAAGTAAATTCATCATAAGTCAGGGACAACCTCAAAATCTTTGAGACATAATTCTCATGTGGAGATTCAGAAATGCCTTTAAACAGAAGGCATTTTAAATTCTTCTTCAAACAGAAGAAATGCCTTTTAATTTGTGAAGAAACACAACTCTGAATTGTCATATTGTCAAAAAGTTACTCAATAAAAGCTAGTAGGGAGTCTCATCAGCAATAAGGTGGAGTGGCAGATACCAGCCTTCATCCACACACACACACACACACACACACACACACATACACACACACACACAAAGACAGTTATCCACAAACAAAAATAGCCTTTGAAGGGAGGGCCAAGGGTTCAATTAAGAATGTACAGTAATATGATTATTATGCATTACATGCTTGTATCAAAGTATCCTGTGTACCCCATAAATATATACACCTAGCATTTATATATAAATTAAATTATACAAAATTTACTTCACACAGCTTCCAGGCAGAACTCCTCATGCCTCTGTGTGTTATCTGCCCTGGGCCATCTATCTGTCTTACCCCCGTAAAGCTCATCAACAGATTAATAAAGGAGACTCCTTAGCTAGGTAGAGATGGTGGAGAAGGAAATTAAACAAAAATTAAACATAAAATAAAATTTTAGTAAAAAAATCCACAGTAACACAGTGAAGCAAAACAAAACAAATGAACAAACAAACAAACAAAAAAAAAAAATGGAGAGTAACCACACAGAAAGGCTCCTTGGAGAGATTGGTTAGACGTCTAGAGAAGGCTAGGTACAGAGAAGAAGGATGATGACTATCAGTATCAGTATCAGTCATGTAACCTTCACTAGCCTGGTCTGTAGAAGCCACTGGAATCTCTTGCGATGAAGGTAACAACAGGAGATCTAACTGAGTTCACATCCAATAAACAGGCATTGATGTAACACTCTATCTCTCCCAACCCTGTGCAAGCTCCTAACCCAAGAGTCACAGCATTTTCACTCATGCCCACTCTCCAGATCTCAGCTCCACAGCTCCTTCACAACTGTCAATATTTCAGACTCCAGCTATGTGACCACATTGCACACGTCCAAGCCTAGAGCACTGCAGCAACGGCAGTTTTGGGCTGGCACTGTCCCAGGCTGTGGAGCCTGAATTTCTCTCTGTGCCTGCATGATGAATCCTAACTTTGTGGCCACCATCTCAACACCCATACCTCCGGCATTTTAACCACAGTCACAGAAAGCTATCCTACTCCTCGGACTCTAGGACCTGGAATTGGACGTGAGTTAAATGTCTCTAGGTAATGTCTATTCTCAGTTATGAAATTGTACTCTAGTTTTACAAGATGTTCTCATTTACAAAGTTGATAAGAGGGAACCCAAGGACTCTGCATTTGTACTTACAATTTTATGTAAATTTACATTTACTTCAAAATAAAAAGTCTAATAAAATCCAAATCTCCAATTAAGTTTCTAAGGTTGCAAAATACTAAGTGTCTAATTTAATTACAATTCCCCAAACTCATTTTTCTTTTTCTTTTATGCTGTTGCCTTTTCCAACTCAGCAGCTTGGAAAGCTTTCACATCTGCCCTCTATCTTGGATCTCTAAGTACTCTGATAACTTCTGGATACATCAGATCAAATGGTCCCAAACCTCCTGCTGAGTGAAGATCTGCTGAGAAAAATGTGAGGTACGTCACAGGAGCTACTTCACAGCTTCCAGGCAGAAATCCTCATGCCTCTGTGTGTTATCTGCCCTGGGCCATCTGTCTGTCTTACCCCCATAAAGCTCATCAACAGATCAGTAAAGGAGACTCCTTAGCTAGGTAGAGGTGCTGGAGAAGTAAAAGGTAAATGAAATAAACACAGTCTCTAGAGCTGTGGGCCTCATTTACCACCACTTTTCTATTTTCAATGCGTGGGGTCGGAGTTCACAGCCCTGGTGTCTGGTTGTCGTGAGCACTGCTCCAGATTCATCCTTCCTGAAATAACGGTTTCTATTTTCTGAGGAAAACTGAGATTTCAATGCGGATATTGCCTTAAATGTAGCCAGGCTCCTTGTTGGCTAACCCAGAGGGTTGGGAGAGTGAACAGCTTTTTCTTACATGTGTGAAGAGGATTTTTCCTGAGGTTTCCAAGTCTTTCAGAGCCTTCTAATCACATGTCATGTCTTGCTGTTCCCGAAGGTTGGGGAAGAATGAAGGGAAGAGCCCACAATGATTAGTAATCTGGAGGGTTAGAATAGTTCCTTTACCTCTGAGAAACTTTCATTTAGAAATGGGTAATTTTTTCCTGTTCTATGTGTTTTAAATATTTCTAAAGGTTTCATCCACAGACATCATAAAATGTATTTCTTCTCATCATGGATCAAAGCTATTTTCATCATTGCCTTGGTATTTCTTCTTCACTCTGGTGAGTAAATTTTTCAGTCCTGCATGAAGTATTTCACATTTCTTAGAAAATGTAGTAAATAACTGCTCTAACCTAGGAATGAAGGGCCTGTTTTGTTGGATTGGCCATCCTTAAACTGGTAAAATGAAGTAGGGAATAAGTGTCTTTATAAAAAATTGAATTAGTGAATTGCTTTTCTCATTTCCCGATATTCCTTGACAATCTGATTTTTTGCTTGTCAGCTCTGAGTCTACTAAAGTCAAGGCCTTGTGTAAGAAGACTCACCGATCCTTCTGCTGACAAGTTATCTGTCTTTCTTAAAGCTCAAAGTGGCTCATGAATATCAGAATAAAGCAACTGTGAGGTGTTGGATAGATCCTTTATATTAGAACTGAGTACTAATTAATGTATTCATATTAAGTAAGTCACTTAGGCATTGACTTGTCTAACTTGGCTGTCTCATCTGTAAAAATGAAAAAAAAAATCCAGTATGGTACCTTCAAAAGGAGATTTGGGGAGTTATTAAACAATGCATAAAATTATTTGTCACAAGTGATCTTAATTTGGTACTAACAAAATATTTACAGCCTTGAAGTCATTTTAGGAATGTATTGTATCAATATTGCCACAAAAGCTTACTTTATTACCTTTAGGGTCATGAGTAAAGAATTTACATATTTTTCTGTTACTAAGAAGTACATGTGCTTCCATAAGAAATTATGCTTTCCCCACTGCTTCTTCTTAATTTTAATTTGTCCTTTGTGCATTGGTTGCAGAAACTTCTTTTGCACGTTCACCAAAATTTCCCGATATGGTAAGTTAATACTGATTAAAATGGAAGTTGTCTTTCAACTTTCTTATATTATAAATTTTAAAAGCAAATTTCATGAAACGAAAAGTATAACAGAATGATTCTTCGACAAGTAAAGACAAAAATAATAAAAAAAAAATCAAAAGAACTTTCCTGTGTTCTTGTTACACTAAAGTTAAGAAATAGCATCTGCCAACTGTATAAAATGATTTGGCATTATAAGCAAGGTAAAAATATCTTATTATTCAAACATTTTATTAATGGGTATAAGTCTTGCACATAATCATCTAATATGCGTTAAAGGATGTTTAAAGTAGAAATGTTGTTCTAGCAAAACAACATTAAAAAGTTATACAAATAAGGGTAAATGAAATAATAATTTTCATATAGTCACATAGTAGAATATTACATAGAGGTGAAGAAAATGAGCTATAGTTCTGAACATCTGAATAAAGGTCACAAAAC
The DNA here is from genome assembly GCF_037993035.2 of Macaca fascicularis. Classification (NCBI taxonomy): domain Eukaryota; kingdom Metazoa; phylum Chordata; class Mammalia; order Primates; family Cercopithecidae; genus Macaca; species Macaca fascicularis. The sequence goes on along the minus strand of NC_088380.1, from coordinate 155,040,136 downwards.
ATTGAAAAAGCAGATTATTTAAGAATACAGACAGCATTTTTTTGTAAATTACCAGTACTTCCAACAAGAAATAGTATATATAACTAACTATCTATATGGTTGTACAAATACATGCAAACACACATGTATGAATACATAAGTATGAAGTAAAATCATTGGGAAGACAAGGGAATGATAAATTAAAATTCAGTGTTATGATTTCTTATGGTATGAAATAATGGCAGATAGTTGATCTGGCTCCAAGGAGAAGTGGGGGCAGGGAGGCTAAATTATACACACAACTTCAGTCATTTGTATGGCTTTGAAATCTCCATATAAAATACAGTTATTTTATTTTGATGTACTGTTTAGCATTATGTATGTGGAATAAATAATATTTTATTCAAAAAGTTCATTATCTGATAAATTCTGTTTACTCTTTATGATTAACAGCCAGATTGTAGTGTGTATGCCAGTTCATCAGTTTTTTGCACCAGAGAAATGGATCCAATCTGTGCAACCAATGGCCAGACTTATAACAATAGATGCCTTTTCTGCCGTAAAAAATTGTAAGTGCACAGGATTAAATATTAGCTCTTCTAAAGTAATAAAGAAACCATCACAAAATTATAGGAAAACTCATGTTTCTAATGACTTGGGTACAAGTTTACACAGAATATAACTGTACTAGCTCTGTGAAAGTTAAAGGAACACACTTGTACCTTTCTCTAAATTCGCATTTCTAAAAGTATTTTTGTATTTGACCTCACAGCATAGCTCTAGTAAATATTCTATAAAAGTACAAATCAATTAATTTAATTTAATTATTACGAATTACTAATGGTAAACTAGTGACTGGAATATTGTAATTCCAAAGCCCAGGTGCTGAATGGTAATCTCCATGATGCAGCGCCAAACTATAGAAAGTATAACTGAGCAAGAAATCTAATACAGAAATCTGAAGTCCATCACAATGGGCCCATTAATGCTAAGGAGGGACTCCTCTGATGATCTACTTTGTCACCTGAACTCCATGACAGCCTCTAGACCTTCCTTGGAGCTCAGGGCAGTCCAGGACACTTTCACTCAATCTCCCTTCCTATCTCCTGCATTCTGAAAGAGTTTGCAGTCTAAAGGTTCAGCCAGCCTTCTTCCCTCCCTCCCTCCACATTTTCTCTCACAGTTATTTCCTCTCATAAAGTCTTTGCACATTTAATTTTCAAACTGGTTTTTGTGTTTACAGAAACCACACATAAGACAATCTTTAATCTTCTCCTGTCTTGAGTCAGAGGAGGTCTGAAGACTGAATCAAGACTAGGCATATAGAAAAAGCCAGGTAGCCCCAGATGGCAATAGAACTCGTGCAGGGAACAGCTGGGATCCCACTGCTTGCAGAAGTGGAGCAGAGATTTTTCCAAACTGTCCTATGTTCAAATCTTCCTTATTGAGAAACATATTATGCAATATCCAGGGAACTAAAAAATAGTCTTTTAATAAATTATTTTTCCTTCTCTATTATTTTTTATTTTCAGAGAAAGTGGAGGAAAAATTGAATTTCATCATTATGGCAGATGCTGACTTTTTGCCTGAGCTAAACATTGCTGAGGATTTTATTGTAATCCTATCTTATGGTGGATTCTACAACAAACTAGCACCTTCTCAATCAGAACCTTAAATTTTTAGAGGACCAGTTGACACCTTCTATAGCTCATAAGATGAAATATAAGATGTTGAAGACTCTTTCTGACTCTAAGAACCTGTGATTAAATAATTTTTATTCTCTATATTTGATTATTCAATGATAGTTTGAAAAACTATTATCTTAGTTATGTGTTTGATATTGTAAAATGTAATGAAATTTACAATCATAAATATTTAACTCAAAATGTTAAATATTAGCTTTATTAAAACATTTTTTCTTTTACTGGGTAGTACATTAGTATACATAAATACTTTTGGTAATTATAACTAAAAAGACATTTTTAAAGATGGCCAAATAATACACTACTGGGGTGGTTATCAAAAGTATGGATAACTGTGCTCCTATTTATCCTAAAGATTCAGAACTTCTAGGAGAGGTATCTGGTAATTTGAATTCTAACAAGTATTCCAGGTTAATCTTAGGATCTCCTGATCATGAACGTTAGGTAACACGGACTTAAATTCTAAGACATAGTACATTTCTATAATTAAATGCATTGCAGAGTCGAGTCTATTCAGATACTGTAAGATTTCTGAGGATTGGGAGAAAAAAAATTTATGTATGTATATTTTTCCATGCACAAATCAGTCAAGAGAGAGAAGGTGGAGATCCTAGCATGCCAGACAACTTGGCCTGCCTTCCTTAACTTAAGATACCCATTTGTGATCCAAGTCCAATGTGCCTCCATTTCTCTCATCTCTCAACCAACAAGAAGAAGACTTTATTTGGGTGGTCACATGATCATTTAAAACTTGATTTTAGCAGCAGAAACGTAGATTGACTACTGGAAGATAACTATAAATCTGCCTTATATGCCATATCAGGCACGCTCTCCTTTTCAGTGAAAAATTTCACATCTAAAACAGTGATGTGTGTGAGTTACTTATTCATCTATCTACGTAGTCTTCATTGTTGATGAATGTACATTTTTAGAGCTACACTTTAAAAATGTATTCAGCCAACATCATATTCTGTTTTTAATTATATAGGGCATGCATAAAAACATTACTCAATGAATACTAGTAAATTCACACTTTTTTATTACATTCAACATACTGTTTAAAAAAAAAAACTCTAGTATCCATAAGGCCCTATCTATAACGCTAACAAAAATGTGCTAAGTAAAAGCAGATATTGTCACTATTTTCTAGGACAGCAGTCTCCATTCTTATTGTCACCAGGGACTGGTTTCATGGAAGACAACATTTCCACAAACAGGGGGTTGGGTGGGGATGGTTTTAGGATAAAACTGTTCCATCTTACATCTTCAGGCATTAGATTCTCATAAGGAGCTCACAACCTAGATCCTTCACATGCACAGTTCACAATAGGGCTCACGTTCCTATGAGAACCTAATGTCCCACTGATCTAACAGGAGGCAGAGCTCAGGCAGCAATGCTTGCTGGCCTGCTGCTCACCTCCTGCTGTGCTGCTGGGTTCCCAACAGGCCATGAACTGGTGCCAGTCATGGACTGGGGGTTAGGGACCCCTGCTCTAGGAACATTCGGTGTACTGACAGAAGTTAGTACCCATTAATGAATGGAAACTAACTCATTGCATGACTATTTTCCACACAAGCTCTCTGAGTTAATTTCCCACATCCTGCACGTTATGTAATTATTTCTCATGAGAATCTTGTTAGACACACATTAGCTTCATATTTTAGCTAGAATGAGAGTGAAACCAAGGAAATGTAATAATATTTGAAAACTGAACTTTGGTAAGAAAAAAAGTGTTTTTAAATTGAGATAAAATGTATTAAACTTAAAGTTCACTCTTTTAAAGTTTACAATAACATAACTTTTAGCATATTCACAATATTGTGCAACCATTATCACTATCTGATTGTAGAACATTTCTATCACTTACCCCACTCCAGAAACCTATGCACTTCTCAATTCCCTGCTCTATCTGTTCTCGGCGACTACTAATCTACTTCTTGTCTCTATGGATTTTTCTATTCTGAAAACTTTACATAAATAAATAATACAATATTTGTATAACTTTAATATGTTAGAAACATATACATAGTATGTGGTCTTTTGTTACTGATTTCTTTCCTTTAGCACAATGTTTTCAAGGTTCATTCATACTGTGACATGTGTCTGTATGTCTTTCCTTTTTACGGCCAAATAATATTCCATTGTGTGGATATACCAACATTTGTTTATATATTCATAAACAGACATCTAGGTTGTTTATTCTTATTGGCTGTTATGAACAATGTGACTATGAACACTCTTGTACAAGTTTTTGTGTGACCATATATTTTTATTTCTCTTGGGTAGAGACTTAAGAATAAAATCACTTGATTATATGATAACTCTATTTTAACTTTTTGAGGAAATGCCAAATTGTTTTCCACACTGGCTGAACCATTACACTTTCCCACTAGAACTGCAAGAGAGTTCCAATTTCTTCAGATTCTCAACAAAACTTGTTATTTTTCATTTTAAAAAAATTTAGACTTCCTGGTAGATGTGAGTAGTATCTTATTGTGGTTTGATTTGCATTTCTCTTATGATTGACAACGTTTAGCAACTGTTCATGGGTATAGTGGCTATTTGCACATCTTCTGTAGATAAGTGTCTATTCATACGCCTTGCTGATTTTTACACTGGGTTATTTGTATTTTTATTTTTGAATTTGAAGTGTCCTTATGCAATCTGGATATTAGAACTTTATCAGATATATGACTTGCAAATGTTTTCTCACATTTTTGGATTGTCTTTTCAGTTTCTTGATTGTGTCCTTTGATGCACAAAATGTTTTTTAATTTTGATGAATTCTAACTTATCCTAACTTATTTTTCCCTTGCTTCTTGAGCTTTTGGTATAATATAAAAGAAATCACTGTCAAATCCAAGATGGTGAATATTTATGCTTGCCAAAAATCAATATAGCATATATGTATCAATTTATGTATTTATCCAGTAATACATATTTTTATTATGTTTCCTTTTAAAAGTTTCATAGTATTAGTCCTTCTGTTTAATTCATTGATCCATTTTGAATTGATTTTTCTATACGGTGTAAAGAATAGACCCAAATTTATTCTTTTGCATTTGCCTATTTAATTGTCAAAACATCCATTGTTTAAAAGACTATTCTTTTGCCATTTTTTGACTTGCCAAAAATTAATAGAGCATAGATGTATCAATTTATTTAATTATCCAGTAGTACAATTTATGTATTTGTTTATTCATTTTGATAAATAGAAATTGTATATATTGATGGTGCATGTGGTTTTCATAGATACACATATTGTGAAATGATAGAGTCAAACAAATTAACATATCTATCACCTCACTTACTATTATTATGGCGAGAACATTTAAAATGTACTCTGTTAGCAATTTTTCAAGGGAAGAATACAGAGCTTATGTATCCTTCCAAAATGAAACTTTCTAGTGAATGTAATCCCATTTGTCTATCTTTCCTTAGATTTTCTGTGCTTTTGAAGTCTTATTTAAAAATCCTTGCTCAACCCAATGTTGTAAAACATTTCACCTATGTTTTCTTCCAGTATTTTCATAGTTTGGCATTTTATATTTAAGACTTTAATCCATTTTGAGTTGATTTTTGTATATGGTGAGGGGTGGGGTCTAGTATTATTCTTCTGCATGTGTCCATTCAAATTTTTCAGCAGACGTTATTGACAAGCATGGAGGCAAAAGCAACTTCATCTTGGATACTAATCCACCATGTTGACTTTTGATTTATCCCTATCTTTTAATTGGAGAATTTGACCCATTTACACTCAAGATTGTTATTAATAGGTAAGGACTTATTCCAGTCAGTTTTTGCTTTCTGGTTGTTTTGTGAATTCTTTGTTTCATTCTTCCTATCTTGATGTTTATCTCTGTGATATGGTGGTTTTTATAGTGCTAAGCATTGTTTCCTTTCTCTCTTTTGTTTGCATACCTACTGTATTTGTGTGTGTATGATTACCAAGGGACTAAAAGAGTCTTTTAGTTATAATAGACTATTTTAAGCTAATAACAACTTAACTTTTTTTTACATAAAAACATTCTACACCTTTTCCCCTCCCGCTCACAATTTGTACTTTAACTGCCTTAATTTATATTTTTATATTTTGTGAATTTTTCAACACTAAATGTAGCTGTTCATGTTTCTGACCTTTTAGACTTTAAACCATTAGAATAGAATAGTAAGAGATTTATATAGTACTATTATAGCACTGGGGTATTCTGAGTATGCCTATAGATTTACCTAAACTAGTGAATTTTGTACTTTCATGGTATGAATTATTGTCTTTCTTTTTCTTTTTTTCTTTTTAAATTTTTTATTATACTTTAAGTGCTGGAATATATGCGCTGAACATGCAGGTTTGTTACATAGGTATACATGTGCCATGACGGTTTGCTGCACGCATCAACCTGTCATCTACATTAGGAATTTCTCCTAATGCTATCCCTCCCCTAGCCTCCCAACCCCTGACAGGCCCTGGTGTGTGATGTTCCCCTCCCTGTGTCCATGTGTTCTCATTGTTCAACTCCCACTAGAGTGAAAACATTCAGTGTTTGGTTTTCTGTTCCTGTTAGTTTACTGAGAATAATGGTTTCCGGCTTCATCCATGTCCCTGCAAAGGACATGAACTCATCCTTTTTATGGCTGCACAGTATTCCATGGTGTATATGTGCCGCATTTTCTTTTATTATTATTATTATTATTATACTTTAAGTTCTAGGGTACATGTGCATAACATGCAGGTTTGTTACATATGTATACTTGTGCCATGTTGGTGTGCTGCACCCATCAACTCGTCAGCACCCATCAACTCGTCATTTACATCAGGTATAACTCCCAGTGCAATCCCTCCCCCCTCCCCCCTCCCCATCATAGGCCCCAGTGTGTGATGTTCCCCTTCCAGAGTCCAAGTGATCTCATTGTTCAGTTCCCACCGATGAGTGAGAACATGCGGTGTTTGGTTTTCTGTTCTTGTGATAGTTTGCTAAGAATGATGGTTTCCAGCTGCATCCATGTCCCTACAAAGGACACAAACTCATCCTTTTTTATAGCTGCATAGTATTCCATGGTGTATATGTGCCACATTTTCTTAATCCAGTCTGTCACTAATGGACATTTGGGTTGATTCCAAGTCTTTGCTATTGTGAATAGTGCCGCAATAAACATATGTGTGCATGTGTCTTTATAGCAGCATGATTTATAATCCTTTGGGTATATACCTAGTAATGGGATGGCTGGGTCATATGGTACATCTAGTTCTAGATCCTTGAGGAATCGCCATACTGTTTTCCATAATGGTTGAACTAGTTTACAATCCCACCAACAGTGTAAAAGTGTTCCTATTTCTCCACATCCTCTGGTACTGGTACCAAAACAGATATAGACCAATGGAACAGAACAGAGTCCTCAGAAATAATACCACACATCTACAGCCATCTGATCTTTGACAAACCTGAGAGAAACAAGAAATGGGGAAAGGATTCCCTATTTAATAAATGGTGCTGGGAAAATTGGCTAGCCATAAGTAGAAAGCTGAAACTGGATCCTTTCCTTACTCCTCATACGAAAATTAATTCAAGATGGATTAGAGACTTAAATGTTAGACCTAATACCATAAAAATCCTAGAGGAAAACCTAGGTAGTACCATTCAGGACATAGGCATGGGCAAAGACTTCATGTCTAAAACACCAAAAGCAACGGCAGCAAAGCCAAAATTGACAAATGGGATCTCATTAAACTAAAGAGCTTCTGCACAGCAAAAGAAACTACCATCAGAGTGAACAGGCAACCTACAGAATGGGAGAAAATTTTTGCAATCTACTCATCTGACAAAGGGCTAATATACAGAACCTACAAAGAACTCAAACAAATTTACAAGAAAAAAACAAACAACGCCATCAAAAAGTGAGCAAAGGATATGTGCCGCATTTTCTTAATCCAGTCTGTCATTGATGGACATTTGGGTTGGTTCCAAGTCTTTGCTCTTGTGAACAGTGCTGCAATAGACATATGTGTGCATGTGACTTCATAGTAGAATGATTTATAATCCTTTGGGTATATACCCAGTGATGGGATTGCTGTGTCAAATGGTATTTCTGGTTCTCGATCCTTGGGGAATCGCTACACTGTCTTCCACAATGGTTGAACTAATTTACACTCCCACCAATAGTGTAAAAGTATCCCTTTTTCTCTACATCTCTCCAGCATCCGTTGTTTCCTGACTTTTTAATGATCGCTATTCTAACTGGCATGAGTTGGTATCTCATTGTGGTTTTGATTTGCATTTCTCTAATGACCAGTGATGATGAGCTTTTTTTCGTATGTTTGTTGGTCTCATAAATATCTTCTTTTGAGAATTGTCTGTTCATATCCTTAGCCCACTTTTTGATAGGGTTGTTTTTTTCCTGTAAGTTTGTTTAAGTTCCTTGGATTCTGGATATTAGTCCTTTGTCAGATGGATATATTGCAAAAATTTTCTTCCATATTGTCTGTTGCCTGTTCACTCTGATGATAGTTTGTTTTGCTGTACAGAAGCTCTTTAGTTTACTTAGATCCCATTTGTCTATTTTGGCTTTTGTTGCCATTGTTTTTTGTGTTTTAGTCAAGTCTTTGCATATGCCTATGTCCTGAATGGTATTGCCCAGGTTTTCTTCCAGGGTTTTTATGGTTTTAGGTCTTACATTTATGTCTTTAATCCTTCTTGAGTTAAATTTTGTATAAGGTGTAAGGAAGGGGTCCAGTTTCAGTTTTCTGCATATGGCTAGCCAGTTTTCTCAATACCATTTATTAAATAGGGAATCCTTTCCCCATTGCTTGTTTTTGTCAGGTTTGTTAAAGATCAGATGGTTGTAGATGTGTGTTGTTATTTTTGAGGCCTCTGTTCTGTTCCATTGATCTATGTATCTGTTTTGGTATGAGTACCATGCTGTTTTGGTTACTGTAGCATTGTAGTGTGGTTTGAAGTCAGGTAGTGTGACTCCTCCAGCTTTGTTCTTTTTGCTTAGGATTGTCTTGGCTATATGGGCTCTTTTTGGGTTCCAAATGGGATTTAAATTAGTTTTTATTCTAATTTTGTTAAGAAAGTCGATGGTAACTTGATAGGGATAGCATTGAATTTATAAATTACTTTGGGCAGTGTGGCCATTTTCATGATATTGATTACTCTTATCCATGATCATGGAATGTTTTTCCATTTGTTCATGTCCTCTGTTATTTCCTTGAGTAGTGGTTTGTAGTTCTCCTTGAAGAGGTCCTTCATTGTTGTAGTGCTCCTTTAAGCATTTCTTGTAAGTCCAGTCTAGTGGTGAGTAATTCCTCCAGTTTTTTTTGTCTGAGAAGGTTTTTATTTCTCCTTCATTTCTAAAGAATAGTGTATTAGCCCATTGTGTTGCTGATAAACACATACTCAAGAATGGGTAATTTATAAACAAAAAAAAAGAGGTTAGCAGACTCACATTTTCATATGGCTATGGAGGTCACACAATCATGGCAGAAAGCAAAAGGCACATCTTACATAGTGGCAGGCAAGAGAAACTGAGAGCCAAGTGAAAGGGCAAGTCCCTTATCAATCCATCAGATCTTGTGAGACTAATTCACTACCACGAGAACAGTATGGGGAAAAAAAATGCCCCCATGATTCACTTATCCTCCATAGAGTCCCTCCTACACACATGGGAATTATGGGATCCATAATTCAAGATGAGATTTGGGTGGGGATACAGTCAAACCATATCAGATAGCTTTGTTGGATACAGTATTCTTAATTGACAGGATTTCTTTGTCCAGTGCCTTTGAATATGTCATCTCATTATTTTCAGTACTGCAGGTCTTATGGGGATTTCTTAAATGCGATTTGGTGAAACTTCAAAAAGTAAAAATCTGTAATTATTAAATTAAGTTCAAGAAATTGCATCTTGCCAGAAACGCAAAATCATTTTATATTATCCTGATATGGTGAAAATGTGCATTTCTTATTACTCAAAAATTTCGTTTAGGGGCATAAATCTTATTGCACACAAACATCTAAGACAGGTTAAATGTTGTTAAGCATAGAAAGGTTTAGCCTATCAAAACATTAGGAAAAGAAAAAAGAGCCAATCCAAATTACCTATTCTAAGACACCATGTATTTGTACATTGGAATGTTTAAAAAGAAAGTGAATTATAGCCCTGAACATCAAAGTCGACAAAGGTCACGGGAAAGTGCAAAGTGCAGGTCATGTAAGAATACAAAATATTGTTTTATTTTTGTAAATTGCCAACTATGAAAACTAACCAAATTGTTTGTGTGTGTCAGGGGTGGGGCATGTCTGTGGGTATGTATGTAAGTGCTGAAACTATGGTAAAAGATGGAAATAAAAAATAGAAAATACAGTTTAAATTTTTTTTTAGGCCAGGCATGGTGGCTCACGCCTGTAATCCCAGCACTTTGGGAGGCCGAGGTGGGCGGATCACGAGGTCAGGAGACGGAGACCATCCTGGCTAATGTGGTGAAACACCATCTCTACTAAAAATACAAAAAAATTAACCAGGCATGGTGGCAGGCGCCTGTAGTCCCAGCTACTCGGGAGGCTGAGGCAGGAGAATGGCGTGAACCCAGGAGGCGGAGCATGCAGTGAGCCAAGATCACACCACTGCACTCCAGCCTGGGCGACAGAACATGACTCCGTTTCAAAAAATAAATAAATAAATAAAATAAAAATAAATAAGTAAAAATTTTTTTTAGTGTGATAGAAAAATGATGGTGTGAGTTAGGAGAAAAAAGAATATTTGGCTGGCAAATTCATCAAAATTACATTTTTTGTTAAAGGAGGTATAATAATATTTTTAAATTTTAACAGCACTGTGGTTACATTGGTTATATTCTACATGTAACAGCACTATGGTTACATTGGTTATATTCTACATTTAACAGCACTGTGTACATTGGTTATATTCTACATATAGAATATATTTGTCCTATTTTGATGTATGACATTTTATATTAGAAATAAAGAACGTTTCTTAAAATGTTAATTATTTGGTAAATTTTGTGATGTGCCTTAATATTTTCCAGCCAAACTGTTTTCTATTGAAATCTGGATTGCATACTTGCACCAGGGAGATTCAAACAATCTGTGCAACCAATGGCCAAACTTATTGCAATGTGTGTATTTTCTGCAGTGAGAAGTAAGAACATTATTGTCAATATGTGTTCTTCAAAAGTAATGAAAAGAATCATTGCATAAAGATAGGGAAATTCATGATGCTGATACACTTGGCACAGCACGTAGACAAAATAACTGTAATAACTATAAAAGATGTACGGCAAACACTTGTAGCTTTACCTAAAATTCTCATTTCTGAAAAAGAGTTTTGCATCAGAGCTCTTTACATAATCATGGTGGATATTCTGCAAGTGCATTAGTCAATCAATTTGGGTTAATTAATTTTATTATAATTTATTAATTGCTGACTAAAGATCAATATGATGAAATTCAGGAGCCTTGAGCCTGTACAGTAAACCTCTGTGATGCCACAAAAACCAAGTTTGCAGATCTCCAGTGACAGAAAGTGTAATCGAGTCAGAACCTATAGCTAAACTGAAATTCATCACAATGTGCTCATTCGTGTTTGAAAGGAATTTCTCTGATGGTGTCCTGAACTCTCAGGACAACCTTCCAAATCTTCCTCAGACTGTGGGACATCTAGGACACTTCCACCAAAATCTCTTTCCTCTCTCGTTCACTCTGAAAGAGTTGTTGTTCTGAAGGTTCCTTCAGCCTTCCTGCCCCTATTTCCATTTTTCTTAAGGTGTTTCCTCTCATAAAATCTTTCCACGTCCTTTACTATAATTTCTTTCTGAAGAACCACAAATATAATTATTAATCTTCTCCTTTAAATATGGACAGGTTTCAAAATTGAGTCTGGCCTGAGCAAGTAGGAAGGGTCAACTGTCCCCACAATGGGACAAATGTAGGTGTGGTGAACAGGTGGGTCCCAGCTGTTTGTAGAAATGGAGCACAGCCTTGTCCTGTCCCAAGTTCAAATCCTCACTGAGAAGAATTTGGTCCATTTCTCAGAGGAGCTTAACCTGATCTTTTAATAATGCATTTTTCTCTCTTTCTTTCTCTACAGATTTTGTGGTGAAAAACTTAAATTTTATCATTATGGTGTTTGCTGAATTTTGATGGAACTATATAACCATATGACATCAATGTGAGCCCATTTTGCAAAGGATTCTACTATTAGAATTAGTAATTAATCAGAGTCTCAAATTCATAGATGTCCAGGTGAAATCTTCTGTGGAATACAAGATGGAACATAGCATGTTCAAGATTATTTCCAACTATTAAGATTTTTGACTTCGGGATTTTGATTCCTGATGTTCAATTATTCAATAACAGTTTTTAAAATATCTTAAGTGTATGTTTGATAATGTAAAACCTAATGCAAATTAAAATAATAAATATCTCACTCAAAAAAAAGTTAAATATGTTATCTTTATTTTAGTAAGTAACTTCGTTTTATCATTAAGGTAATATTTTCCATTAGAACATAAAAATATAATCACCTAGTTGCTTGGCCTTTTTCTTTATAGATGCTTTTAAAATAGTTCTTCATTGAATACGATATGTTCATATACATATTCTTTTATTATTATTATTATACTTTAAGTTCTAGGGTACATGTGCATAACGTGCAGGTTTGTTACATATGTATACATGTGCCATGTTGGTGTGCTGCACCCAGTAACTCGTCATTTACATTAGGTATATCTCCTAATGCTATCCATCCCCCTCCCCCTTCCCCACAATAGGACCCGGTGTGTGATGTTCCCCTTCCTGTGTCCAAGTGATCTCATTGTTCAATTCCCACCTATGAGTGAGAACATGCGGTGTTTGGTTTTCTGTTCTTGCTATAGTTTGCTGAGAATGATGATTTCCAGCTGCATTCGTGTCCCTACAAAGGACACGAACTCATCCTTTTTTATGGCTGCATAGTATTCCATGGTATATATGTGCCACATTTTCTTAATCCAGTCTGTCACTGATGGACATTTGGGTTGATTCCAAGTCTTTGCTATTGTTTATAGTGCCGCAATAAACATACGTGTGCATGTGTCTTTAGAGCAGCATGACTTAAAATCCTTTGGGTATATCCCCAGTAAGGGGATGGCTGGGTCAAGTGGTATTTCTAGTTCTAGATCCTTGAGGAATTGCCACACTGTTTTCCACAATGGTTGAACTAGTTTACAGTCCCACCAATAGTGTAAAAATGTTCCTATTTGTCCACATCCTCTCCAGCACCTGCTGTGTCCTGATTTTTTAATGATTGCCATTCTAACTGGTGTGAGATGGTATCTCCTTGTGATTTTGATTTGCATTTCTCTGATGGCGAGTGATGATGAGCATTTTTTCATGTGTCTGTTGGCTGTATGAATGTCTTCTTTTGAGAAGTGTCTGTTCATATCCTTCGCCCACTTTTTGATGGGGTTGTTTGTTTTTTCTTGTAAATTTGATTGAGTTCTTTATAGGTTCTGGATATTAGCCCTTTGTCAGATGAGTAGATTGCATATATTTATTCACCATATTACATAAAAGGGTACAATGTGTCAAGCACTATATGAGATGATAAAGACAAGTTTATCGGAGAAAGGAGATGCAGTCACTGTTCTCTGGGATCATTCACTGGATCTGTTAAAGTTATTGTCTATTAGAAAATGCAAACTCTTCTCCATCGAGTGACTATTAATCTGAAAAAGCTGTGTCAGGGAGCCTCCCACATGTCATCTTCATTCTTATAAAAATCCTAGTAGGCATTGACTCCATACTTTAGCCACAATTAAAGTGGGTAATAACTTAAATCAGCCTAATTGAGGTATTCGCATACCAAAAAGTTATTTTAGACATAATAAATTGATTTTTTTGTGAATATATCATAGATACGACACCATCATGCAATCAAATTTTAGATCATTTATATCACCCCCAAAAGACTCTTCTGATTCCAGTTAATCCCTCTTCTCACCCCCATCCCCAAGCAGCTACAATTCTACATTCTCTATTGTGTTACCTTTTCTGGACGTTTCATATAAACAAAATATGTAGTCTTTACAATTTGCATTTTCATTAGGCATAATCATTGGAAGTTTATATACTCAATACCGTGAATCAGTAGTTCATTATTTTTAAATAATGAATGGCATTGCATTTTTTGTGTTGATAAACTACATCGTGTCGTTTATTTACCAACTGATAGATTCTTGGATTGTTTCGACTTTTTTGGCTATATGGTTAATGTTGCTATCAACACTAGTGTAAAAGTATTTGCATGGACATCTGTTTATTTTATTTATTTTTTTCTATTGAGTAAATATCAGTAGTGGAATGGATGGATGATTCACATGGTAGGTATATATTGAAGTTCTTAAGAATCTGACAAACTTTTATCCAAAGTATTATCCAAAATGGTGTACCTTCTTACATTCCCACAAGTAACATAAGGGTACACATTTTATCCACATTCTCATGAACATGTTTTATTATCTTTCTTTTTTCATTATAGTCATTCTAATGGGTGTATTTAATATTTTTCTAATCATAAACATATTTAAATTAGTATATGAAATTTGAATATAGTCTATAGTAATAATTAAGAAGAAAGATCAAACATTAATATGCCAAAATATTAAAATTGGCTGCCTTTGGATTATAGAATTAATTTTTCTCTCTTTTTTGGAATTTCTGCATATTACTTTTTAGTAAGAAGTGTATATCTATTGACATAATAAAAAACTGATGAATGAAAGTAATTTTACAGCCAAGGTTTCAATCACTGAAGCCAGATTTAACAGTAAAGAATTCAGACAGCAATTGATATTAAGAATATATAGATCCAGCATAACAAATGCAGTAGGAACACAGACATTAGAATAGGGGACATGCTGAGTTTGAACTGTACTTTCGTTCACCATTGGCCTCCACATCTAGCTCAACCCTTCTGCTGACAGTTTCTGCAAATCATTTTTAATACCTCTTATCCTACCATTTGCTAGATTTTTTTTTCCTTTTCTTGAGCTCCATGTTGCTAATCAGTATGATTAATATTCTGGTGAGATTTCTTCTAATCATCTAAATTTCAGGCTATAATGGGCTTAACATATAAATATGTTAATTTTTACATTTTAATGAATAAAGATCTGTAATTTTATAATATACTTGTAGTCATAGAACCCTTTAAGAATCTAATAATAGCTTTGGATACCCTCTTAAGAAAAAAGCACATAGAAAATTTATTTGGTATATGGTTTGATGGGCCTTCTGAGTCAATCAGTGTGTCCTTAAAAAGATCTTAAATCAGTTTTTCATCATGTCCAGAGACAAACTTTGTTAGAGAAACCTGGAATGTGGTATTGAATTGCAGTTTCTTTAGCTCTGCTAGATCCCTAAATCAGTATTCCTAAAGTGAGGAATCTTCATTTTTTTACATGCAATTCTGAGAGTCTTAGATCTATTAGGATTTACAAATTGTTGACCTAGGTCCTGAAGTGTTATCCCTGAAGGAAAGAACAGAATTCATAACTGTTTTGGCACTTTGGGAACAGAGGAATCACAGACACATACAATTTGGGAAAGTCTAGAAAAAAAAATCCAAGAAATCAGAAATTACTCTGAAACTGACTTTATTTGATGTGGAAAAAACTTGAAAAGTATGCAGGATTCATCAGATCTGTAAGATTCAAGCTGATCTCACAATGGAACTCCCAGGGAAATCGTTGTTTAAGGGGACTTGCCAGTGAATTTTGACTTCCAAGTGATTTGGTTCACATAAATGCTGAGCATTCTCCCTCATGATTCAGACTCAGTTTTCCATTACTCAACCTGAAAAAAAATGAGAGAAATAAAGGATCGAGTAGTTGTAGCAGCATCATAAAGATAAAATCAGATTATTCAAAAATCACTTGGAAAGGAACAGACCTAAATGCTCGCTTGTGCGGTTTTCATTGACTGCCCCAAGAATCTGTGCCCTTTGAGTCAGTTCCTTCTCGTCTCTGGGCCAGATGGCTTATCTATAATATGAGGGAAGTGGTACCTAATGCCCTTCCTCATTCAAACAGCATGGCTACTGGGGACACTTAACTTTTAATTAATTTATTTCTGCAATAAGAATTTACAAAGTACTTACAAATTATAGAACTCTTGAAAACAAAACAAATATTCTTACATTATCCCCACCTTTCATAGCTGAACATTCAAAAATTCTAAAAGTTAAATTATCTAACATTTTTTAGCTGCATGTTACAATTTAAAACAGCTATAAAATTTATTTCTTTAGGTAGTGCGTAACTCAAAGGTTTGATTCACTCACCAAATCCAAACTTTGCTATTGTTATTTAGGATTAGCATGAAATTGAGAAGGCAACAATTAGTAATCAATTGGCTTCACAGTCCTTTTCATGCTCTGTTATGTTTCATTTGTCTGTCTTCTATTGCAGGAATAAAAACCTCATGAAAGCAGGGATTTCTGTGTTTTGCTTATCATTTTATGCCCAGTTCTTAGAGCACTTTCTGCTATATAATTGACATTCAATAAATATTTGCTAAATAAATTACTCAAAAGTAAACTTACTTCTACTTTAATAACTGAATAAACCACATTCTTCCAGGAATTGACTGAATTTACTGTTCAAGGTTTAATTTAAGTTTCTTTTAGTTTTCTTTGGGCAAATAATAGCCTTGGTACTATTAAGAGAAAAATCCAGAGAAATGAAGAGTAATCATCTTTTATTCCCTGTGAAACAGAATAGCACTTCCTCATATAAAGAGATATAAAACCTTCTTACCACTTTGCTTCTTTAAGTATGCGGTGGTTACCATAGGTTTTTCCATTAGAACCACAGACTGCTTTGTAGACAGATTGACATTTTGTTTTTCTAATTGAGTTTTCGCTGCTGGCACTGCCAGTCTGTAGAAATGTGAAAGATTATTAGGTAGGAGTAGGGTAATTAATTTAATTCAGATATTGTAATAAAAATATTCATTATGCATTAATTTTTAAGTATTGTAATCAACCAATTATTTTATTGATTCTTGTATTTAATTCTTACAACAGAACTGGAAAAGGGGTATTTTTTGGTGGAGCAAGATAGCAAAGAGAAGATTCCACTGATCTTCCTCCCCACGCCAACAAGGACACCAATTTCACAACTATCTACACAAAAGCAGCATCTAGGTAAGAACCAAAAATCAGGTGAGGTCTCACAGTATCTAGTTTGAACTTTTTCACTGAAAGATGCACTAAAAAGGTGAAGAGAGACAGTCTGGAATTGCTGATGCCACCCGACTCTCATCCCGTTGCAGAGGCAGCATGGCATGGACAGAGAATCTGTGTACATGGGAGAAAGAGAGCACAGCAATTGTGAGACATGACACTGAAATTAGTGCTGCTCTGTCACAGCAGAAGGCAAAACTGAGTTGAACTCAGGTGATGCCCACCCACAGAGGGAGCAGTTAAATCACGCCTAGTCAAAGGAGAATTGCCCATCTCAGCAATCAGAACTTGAGCTCTGGCAAGCCTTGCTACCATGGGCTAACGTGCTCTGGGGCTCTACATAAATTTGAAAGACAGTCTAGACCTCAAGGACTGCAAATCCTAGGTGAGTCTTACTGCTGAACAGAGCTCAGAACCATTGGACTTGCGGGGCACATGACCTGAGACATCAGCCAGGGTGACTAAGGGAGTGCTTGCACCACCCCTCCCCCAACTCCAGGCTAAAAGGCTCTCAGCTCCAAAACAGACCTCTTCTTTTCACTTGAGGAGAAGACAGGGAAGAGTAAAGATATCTAAGATGTTATGCATCTTGGATACCAGCTCAGCAACAATAGGAGAGGGCACCAGTTAGAGTCATGAGGCCCGTCTCCAGACACTAGCTCCCAGATGGCACACCCTAGGCCAGGAGGGAACCTTCTGCCTTGAAGGGAAGAATCCAGTCCTTTCAGGACCATAACCTGCTGATAAAGAACTCTTGGGCCCCGAATAATCAGCAGCAATTCCCAAGTAGTACACCAAGGGCCTTGAGTGAGACTCTGAGACTTGATGGCCTCAGGTGAGACTTAATACAATCCCAGCTGTGATGACTATTGGAAGAGACTCTTTCTGCTTGAGAAAAGTGGAAGGAAGAGTAAATAGGGCTTTGTTTTGCACTGTAGGTACCAGCTCAGCCACAGGGACATAGACCACCAAGCAGGCTCTTAGGCCTAATTATAGGCCTTGGCTCTTGAGTGGCATTTCTGGACCTGCCCTGGGTAAGAGCAGAGACCAAGTCCCTTGAAGGATAAGTCTGAGGCCAGGCAGCAATCACCACAAGCTGACTAAGAAGCGCTTGGACCTTAAGGTAACATCGGTGGTAGCCTGGCAGTATTCCCCATGGGCCTTAGATGGTGGTGACCACAGGGTGAGGCTCCTCTGCCTGTGGAAATGAGGGGGAAGAGTGTTAAAAACTGCATCTTGTGGTTTGAGTGCCAGCTCAGCTGCAGCACAATAGAACACCCGGTTGACTTCTAAGCTTTTTGAATCCAGTCTCTGGCTCCTGGATGGCCCCTCTCTCTGAACTGGTCCAGGGACTGGGGGAGTTCACCACCCTCTAGAAAAGGATGCAAGCCTGGCAGGCTTTGCCATCTGCTGATTATAGAGTTCCAGGGCCTGAGAAAACATACATAGTAGCCCAGCAGTGTTACAGTGGTGAGACCCAGTGCTGTGCTGTCTTCAGGACTGACCCAGCTACTGATGGTGGCCACTGAGATAATTGTGTCACCTGATGCCCAGCTCTAGGCAGGTCAGAATATAGAGAGAGACTATTTGCTTGTAAGAAAGTGAGAGAAGAAAATAAGAATCTGTGCCTTGTAATCCAGATAATTCTTCTAGATGTTATCCAAGATGATCAAGGCGGTACCTCTATGTGTCTGCAAGAAACACAGTGTTACTGGGATTGGGGTGCCCCCTAATGCAAATACAGCTTAGATCACAAGATCACAGCACTCAAGTTCTTTCATATATCTGGAAAGCCTGCCCAAGAAGGATGGGCAGAAACGAGCCCAAACTGCAAAAACTAAAATAAATGCTTAACTCTTCAATGCTCAGATAACAACGAACATGCAGAAACATCAGGACCACTTAAGAAATCATGCCTCGCCAAATGAACCAGGGGCCAAGGGAGAGGCACCAGGGACCAATTCTGGAGAAACAGAGACCTTTTGGGCAGGTAATTCAAAATAGCTCTTTTGAGAAAACTCAAAGACATTCAAGATAACACAGAGAAGGAATTCAGAATTTTATCAGATAAATTTAACAAACAGATTGAAATAATTGAAAAGAATCAAGGGGAAATTCTGGAGCTGAAAAATACAATTGGCATATCAAAGAATACATCAGAGTCTTTTAGTAACAGAATTGATCAAGTAAAAGAAAAAATTAGTGAGCTTGAAGACAGGCTATTTGAAAATACACGGAGGAGAAAAAAATAATAAAATACAATGAAGCATGCCTACATATCTAGAAAATAGCCCCAAAAGGGCAATTCTAAAAGTTATTGTCCTTAAAAAGAAGGCAGAGAAAGATATAAGAATAGAAAATTTATTCAAAGAGATAATAAAAGAACTTTCCAAACATAGAGGAAGTTATCAACATTCAAGTACAAGAAAGTTATAGAAAACCGGGCAGATTTAACCCAAAGAAGATAATATCAAGTCATTTAATAATTAAGCTTTCAAATACCAAGGATAAAGAAAGAATCCTAAAAGCAGTGAGAGAAAAGAAACAAATGACATACAGTGGATCTCCCATATGTCTGGCCGCAGATTTTCTGTGGAAACCATACATGCTAGGAGAGAGTAGCATGATATAATTAACATACTGAAGGGGAAAAAAAAAAACAACTTTAACCCTACAATAGTAAATCTAGGAAACATATCCTCCAAACAAGCAGGAGAAATAAAGATTTTATGAGACAAACAAAAGCTGAAGGATTTTATCAATATCAGACCTGTGTTATAAGAAATGCTAAAGGGAACACTTCGATCAGAAAGATAAGGCTGTGAATGAGCAATAAGAAATCATCTGCAAATACAAAACTCACTGGTAATAATAAATGCACAGGAAAACATAGAATATTATAACACCATAATTGTGGTATATAGACTACTCTTATCTTAAGAAGAGAGACTAAATGAGGAACCAATAAAAAATAATAACTATAATGACTTTTCATGATATCCAGAGGCTGGGCATACTGGCTCAAGCCTGTAATCCCAGCACTTTGGGAGGCTAAGACAGGTAGATCGCTTGAGGTCAGGAGTTCAAGACCAGCCTGGTCAACATAGCAAAACATCATCTCTACTAAAAATACAAAAATTAACTAGGCGTAGTGGTGCACACCTGTTATCCCAGCTACTCTACTCCAGAGGCTTAGGCAGGAGAATCGCTTGAACCTGGGAGGCAGAGGCTGCAATAAGCCAAGATCACACCACTGCACACCAGCATGGGCAACAGAGTGAAATGCTCTCTCTCTCTCTCTCTCTTCCTCTCTCTCTCTCATTCTCTCTCTCTCTCTCTCTCTCACACACACACACACACACTTCCAATGCTCTGTTGCCTACAAGAAACACAATTCAGGCCATGTGCGGTGGCTCATGCCTGTAATCCTGACACTTTGGGAGGCTGAGGCAGGTGGATCTCTTGAGGTCAGGAGGTCTAGACCAGCCTGGCCAACACGGTGAAACCCCATCTCTACTAAAAGTACAAGAATTAGCTGGGCGTAGTGGCATACACCTGTAATCCCAACAACTTGGGAGGCTGAGGGAGAAGAATCACTCGAACCTGGGAGGCAGAGGTTTCAGTGATCTGAGATTTTGCCACTACACTCCAGCCTGTGCTACACAGTGAGAGTTTGTCCTCCCATCCCCCCAAAAAAAGAAAGAAAAAAAGAAGAAAAAGAATAAGTACAACTTCATCTGTAAAGATACACATAGACAGAAAATAAAGGGATGAAGAATAATACCCCATGCCATGCCAATGGAAAACACAAAAGAGCAGGAGTAGTTAGACAGAATAAATTTCAAGATAAAAGCTATAAAAAGAGAAAAGGTCACTTCATAATGATAAAGGTGTCAATTCAGTAAGGGCATATAACAATTGTAAGTATATATTTACTCAACACTGGAAAACACAGATATATAAAGAAAATATTATTAGAGCTAAAGAGAGAGAGATCCCAATACAATAATAGCTGGAGACTTAACACCATGCTTTCAGCATTAGACAGATCTTCCATACAGAAGACACAAGAAGAAATATTGTATTTAATCTACACTATAGAACTGATGGACCTAATAAATATTTACACAACATTTCATTCAATGGCTGCAGAATACACACTGTTCTCCTCAGCAGATAAATTATTCTCAAGGATAGACCATATGTTAGCTCACAAAGAAAGTCTTAAAATATTCAAAAAATATTGCAATCATGTTAAGCATCTTCTCTGACCACAATGTAATAAAACTAGAAATCATTAATAAGATGAATTTTGAAAACTATTCAAACACATGGAAATTAAAGAAAAGATACCTGAGTAACCAGTGAGTCCATGAAAAAATTAAAAATAAAATTAAAAATTTTCTTGAAACAAGTGATAACGGAAACACAACATGCCAAAACCTATGGGATACCGTAAAAGCAGTACTAAGAGGTAAGTTTGTAGCTATAAGGACCTACTTCAAAAAAGAAAAAAGCCTTCAAGTAAATAACCCAATGATGCATCTTGAAGAACTTGAAAAGCAAGAGCAAGCCAGATCCAAAATTAGTAGAGGAAAAGAAATAGTAAAGATCAAAGCAGAAATAAATGAATTAGAAATGAAGAAAACAACGTAAAAGATCAATGAAGCATAAGGTTGTTTTTTTTTTTTTTTGAAAAGTTAAATAAAATAGACAAACTGTTAGCCAGACTAAGAAAAAAAGAGAGAAGTTCAAAAATAAATAAAATCAGAGATGAATGAGGAGGCATTACAACAATACTGCAGAAACTCAAAGGATCATTAGTGACTACTATAAGCAACTATATGCAAATAAATTGGAAAATCTAGAAGAAATGGACAAACTCCTAGACACATGCAACCTAAACTTGAACCATGACGATATTTAAAACCTGAATAGATAAATATCAAGTAACGAGAGTAAGCCGTATGAAAAAGTCACTCAGTAAAGAAAAGCTCGGTATCTGATGGCTTCACTGCTTATTTTTATCAAACAATTAATGATGATCTAATATCATTTCTACTCAAACTATTCTGACAAGTAGAGAAGGGAATACTTCCAATCCTATGAGGCCAGTATTATCTTAATACCAAAACCAGACAAAGTGACATCAGAAAAAGAAAACAACAGCCCAATGGATCTGATAAATATTGATGCAAAAATTCTCAACAAAATACAAGCAAACCAAATTCAACAACACATTAGAAGGATCATCCATCATGACCAACTGGGATTTATCCTAGGGGTGCAAGGATGCTTCAACATACACAAATTAATTAATGTGATATGTCATGTTAACAAAATAAAGAACAAAAACTATATGATCATTTCAATTAATACTGAAAAAGCATTTGATAAAATTCAACATCCCTTTATGACAAAAAGCCTTAGAAATCTGGATATAGAAAGATTATACCTCAACAAAATAAAGGCGGTGTTCAACAGACTCACAGCTAGTATTAAACTAAATGAGGAAAAACCAAAACCCTTTCCTCCAAGATTGGGAACACAACAAGGATGCACACTTTCACAACTTTTATTCAACACAGTACTATAAGTCCTCCTGGAGCAATCAGACAAGAGAGACATAAAGGGCATCCAAATTGGAAAGAAAGAAGCCAAATTGTCCCTGTTTGCAGATAATCTGATTTTATATTTGGAAAAACCTAAAGACTCCACCAAAAAAACTATTTGAACTGATAAACAAATTCAGTAAAGTTGCAGGAAAGGAAATCAACGCAGAAAAATCAGTAGGATTTTACATGCCAATAGTGAACAATCAGAAAAAGAAATCAAGAAAGTAATTCAATTGACCTTAGTTACAAATTAAATTAAATACATAGGTATTAATTTGGCCAATGAAGTGAAAGATCTCTACAATAAAAACTATAAAACATTGGTGCAGAAATTAAAGCGGACACTAAAAAATGGAAAGGCATTTTATGTTCATGGATTGGAAGGATCAATGTTGTTAAAATGTTTATACTACCCAAAACAATCTACAGATTCAATGCAATCCCTATCAAAATCCCAATGACATTCTTCACAGAGATAGAAAAAAACAATATTAAAATTTATACGGAAACAAAAAATACCCAGAATAACCAAAGCTATCATAAGCAAAAGAAAATGAAACAAAAAAGAGAACTTGGGGAATCGCATTACCTGAGTTCAAATTATGCTATAGAGCTATAGTAACCAAGATGGCATGGTACTGGTATAAAAGCAGATACATAAATCAGTGGAACACAATAGAGAACCCAGAGATAAATCCATATGTACACAGTGAACCCATTTTTGGCAAAGGTGCCAAGAACATACACTGGGAAAAGGGCAGTCTTCAATAAATGATGCTGGGAAAACTGGATATCTATATACAGAAAAATGAAACTACAATCCTATCTCTCACCATATACCAAAATCAACTCAAAATGGATTAAAGACTTAAATCTAAGACCTCAAACTATGAAACTACTACAAGAAAACTTTGGTGAAACTCTCTTGGGCATTGGACTGGCAAAGATTTCTTGAGTAATGCCTAACACAGACAACCATAGCAAAAATGGACCAATGGACCACATCAAGCTGAGAAACTTCTGCACAGCAAAGGAAATAATCAATTAAGTGAAAAGACACCCACAGAATGAAAGAAAATATTTGCAAACTACTCACATGGTAAGGGCTTAATAACCAGAATATTGTAAGGAGCTCAAAAAATCTACAGTAAAAAATCTAGTAACTCAATTAAAACATGGGCAAAAAAATCTGTACAGATATTTTTCCAAAGAATAAATATAAGTAGATATTTTTCAAAAGTATAAATACAAGTATATGTAAAGGTGCTAAGCATCATTAATTATCAGAGAAATGCAAATACAAACTACAATGATACATCTTCTTTCCCAGTTAAAATGGCTCTTTTTCAAAAGTCAAGCAGTAAAAAATTCTGGCGAGAATGTGGAGGAAAGCGAATCCTTGTACACTGTTGGTAAGAATGTAAATTAATATAAACACATGGAGAATAGTTTGGAGGTTCCTCAAAAACTAAAAATAGAGGTAACTTATGATGTAGTAATCCCACTCCTAGGCATATATCCAAAAGAAAGGAAGTCAGTATATTTAAGAGATATCTCCACTCCCATGTTTATGGCAGCACTATTCACAATAGCCAATATTTGGAAGCAACTTAAGTTTCCATCAAGAAATGAATGCATAAAGAAAATGTGATACATATACACAGTGGAGTACTACTCAGCCATAAAAAAGAATGAGATCCTGTCATTAGCATAACATGGATGGACCTGGAGGCTATTATGTTAAGTGAAACAAGCCAAACACAGAAAGACAAACTTCACATGTTCTCACTTATCTGTGGGAGCTATTTTTTTTAATTGAACTCATGGAGATAGACAGTAGAAGGATGTTTACTAGAAGCTGGGAAGTGTAGCTGGGAGAGGAGGAGAAGTGAAGATGGTTAGTAAGTATAAAATATAGAATGAATAAGACCTAGCATTCACTAGCACTACAGGGTGATTCTAGTCAAAAGTAATTGAATTGGACATTTTAAAATAACTAAAAGAGTATAGTTTGATTATAATACAGAGGATAAATGCTTGAGAAGATGGATACCCCATTTACCTTGATGTGATTATTACACATTGCATGGCTGTATCAAAATACCTTATGTAACCCATAAATATATAAACCTACCATGTACCTTCAAAATATTAAAAAATTACAAAAATTTAAAAAGAGTATATTTTGTCCTATTTTATACCTGCACGCATAAAGGCATAATGGATTTAAGTGACAAGCTTAACATTATGGGTAGATTAAATGTCCAAGATGTGATTCAAACTCTGTTATCTCCTCCAAGTTGTCTGCTCTTACTGTATGTCAGACTGCCTCTATTTTAATTTTCTGGAGGCTATTCTTCCTCTACATGGAAAAACAATAGTCAGGGAAAAGTCATACAAGCAAATGCAAAACAC
The DNA here is from genome assembly GCF_037993035.2 of Macaca fascicularis. NCBI lineage: Eukaryota > Metazoa > Chordata > Mammalia > Primates > Cercopithecidae > Macaca > Macaca fascicularis. Next base: position 155,015,183 of record NC_088380.1, on the reverse strand, counting down.
ATACAGTCATAATTTGTTGATTCCCTTTTTTTTTTGGTATATCCATGGAAAAAAAATACAGGAAGTAGGATTATGCAGGATTCATTTAAATAATTCCTGATACGTTTTCTTTGGATGTGAGCTAAATGGCAGAAGCCTGTGAATATAAGGAAGCTCTGACTAGCAGGTGAGAACAGAGACATTAATGAAAATGATGAGACATTTTTGCTAGAGGATGTGGTATTCTCAGAGCTGAGATGTTATAGGGAGATAAAAAATACCTCCATATTTTCCAAATCATACAACCCTTTCATGAAGATCAATTTATTTCGCACTTACTCTGTTAACTGGACATGGTTATTTCTCCTATTCTAGAATAAATATAAAATTATAAAATTTTAAGTGACATCCTAAAAACTCAGAGACCTGCTGGTGATGGCATTAAGATCTGAATGGTAGGGAGTCTCTCTGAGAGATTGCTACTTCATGCCAGCCAAGTGACAATAACTAAGAGAACAAATGACTTTGTCTGGAAGGCTTGTGAGGGATGAAAATTTATGAGGTTAAAAAAATAAAGTTTCCATTAAGATGATAAGTTAGAGAAAGTGTTCTAGAAAATGGTTTTGAATGTGAGTATCAAATGGCATATTCAAAGCAATTGTTAAATAAATTAGGAGGCTGATTGTTGGAAGAGAGGCAGGCAAGTGAAAGTAAGAGTGCAGCAGGACTCAGAAGGGAATACGGGAGACATGTGCCTCAGATAGCTGTTCACCTATTTGAAATGGTGGCTTCCAAGTAGCAGGCATTTAACTATCCATCTAACATGCAATTCAGGAGAACTTACTATACGCCACACTTATTCTAGGTTCTGGGGTTACAGGTTTGAAAATAAATGGTACTTTCTTCAAGAAGTTCATTATCTAGCTGAATAAATAGACACTCAATTACAAAGCAATAAGGTGTGTCTAATAATAGAAGAAATCATTAGTATTAGGAATACATGAGTGGAAAATCAAAGGGCTCTGTATGACATGGGTGGTGTGTGAGCAACAGTGACATGAAATGAGGCTAAACAGTATGCAGTATAATCATGAAAATCTGTAAATTCTGTTTAGGAGTTTAAGTTACATCTTCTAGGTAGTATGAAGCCACTGGGGAATTTCAAGTAGGGTAGGATTTTTGATTTAGGAATATTACTTCAGTGATTTGTAGATTATGGATGGGATAAAAATGGACATGAAAACTAAACTTGGCAAAGTTGTGGGCTCATTTGATGAGGATTTGAGTTTTTCTAGTATAGGTAGAGAGGTTTGAGTGGAAAATAATAGAGGGAAATGAAAGATAGAATAGAAGGGCAGTACATTCATTAATAATCATAAGTGTTATGCATGAAAATAATCAGCTCCAAAGTTCTCGCATTTTGTTTAATCAGTCATTGCAAGTGATTTTTTGTTAACACATTGTGGTTTTTAAAGCATTTTAAGTCTTGGAAAAGAGAATTGCTGGGTCAAGTTGACTGAGAAAAAGAAGTTATTAACACTAACCTGAAAGTCCTTTATATTGCCATTGAAAGTGTTGTCGATATTTTTTCTTTGTTGTTGGTTGTAAAGTGATCTCAATTTTCTTTGTTGGCTAGATGATCCTGGTTTACTCTGATGCCTAGAAGATCCTAGATCTCCTTGCTGGCTAGATAACCCTGGCTTCCCCTGATGCTTAGAAGATCCTAGATCTCCTTCCTGGCTAGAAGACCCTGGCTTCCCCTGATTCTTAGAAGATTCTAGATCTCCTTGCTGGTTAGATGACCCTAGATCTCCTTGCTGGCTAGATGCCCCTGGCTTCCCTTGTTGACTAGATGCCCCTGGCTTCCCTTGCTGGCTAGATAATCGTAGATTTCCTTGATGTCTGGATAACCCTGGCTTCCCCTGTTTGCTAGAAGGTCCTTGATTCCCTTGCTGGCTAGATAAATGTAGATTTCCTTGTTGGCTGGATGACCCTGGCTTCCCTTGATGGCTAGATGACCCTGGCTTCCCCGGTTGGCTAGAAGATCCTGGCTTCCCCTGTTGGCCAGAAGATCCTAGATCTCCTTGCTGGCTAGATGACCCTGGCTTCCCCTGATGCTTAGAAGATCCTAGATCTCCTTGCTGGCTAGATGACTCTGGCTTCCCCTGATTCTTAGAAGATTCTAGATCTCCTTGCTGGCTAGATGATCCTAGATCTCCTTGCTGGCTAGATGCCCCTGGCTTCCCTTGTTGACTAGATGCCCCTGGCTTCCCTTGCTGGCTAGATAATCGTAGATTTCCTTGATGTCTGGATAACCCTGGCTTCCCCTGTTTGCTAGAAGGTCCTTGATTCCCTTGCTGGCTAGATAAATGTAGATTTCCTTGTTGGCTAGATGACCCTGGCTTCCCCTGATGGCTAGATGACCCTGGCTTCCCCGGTTGGCTAGAAGATCCTGGCTTCCCCTGTTGGCCAGAAGATCCTAGATTTCCTTGTTGGTTAGACAACCCTGGCTTCCCCTGTTGGTTAGAAGACCCTGGATTTCCTTGTTGGCTAGAAGATCCTAGATTTCCCTGTTGGCTAGATGACCCTGGCTTCCCTTGCTGGCCAGATGACTCTGGCTTCCCTTGATGGCTAGATAAACCCAGATGCCCTTGTAGGCTAGAAGATCCTAAATTCCCTTTCTGGGTAGATGACCCTAGATTCCCTTGTTGGCTAGATGATCCTGGCTTCCCCTGTTGGCTAGATGACCCCACCATCACTTTCCGGCTAAATGACCCTGGTTTCCCTTGTTGGCCAGATGACCCCGGATTTCCCTGTTGGGTAGAAAACCCTGGTTTCCCTAGTTGGCTAGAAGATCCTGATTTTTCCTGCATATTAGAAGATTCTGGATTCCCTTTTTGGTTAGATTTTCCTGAATTTTTTAAAATCTCAGACTGGTTTAAAACTCCTGCTCTCCCTGGCTTAAAGTTTCTTGGTTTCTCTAGCTTGTTAAAATATCCTGGTTGTCCTTGAAGACTAAATGTTCCCAGATTTCCTTGTGTATAACTACCTCCTTGCTCATTAGAATCCCTTTGTCCTCCTAGATGGTTAGCTTCATTTTTTTTCTCCAGAATAAGTGCAGGTTCTGAATTCTCTTCTAGTTTGAAAACAGTGGTATTTGAAATCTGGGTTGAAGATGCTAGAATAATAACACAACCAGAAAAAATGAAAATAAAGTTATTTACATTAAATAATTTTAAATCAACATTTGTCCAAGATACAGTATGTTTTTAATGTTTTCTTGTTTTTTTAACCAAACCCCAAGATAAAATCTTCCTATTCTTCCTCATATCCTGAATATTTGGGTTCCTCCTTTTTTTTTTCTTTGCTGTACTACATGGATTTCAAAAATCAGAGGATCAATCCAACTTGCCCCATTTCTAAATCATAAAGTCTGAATTATTTGAATTGAGCCTTCATTCTACCCCAATTCCTTTAAGTGGTTTTCTGATGAATCAAACTGGCTCTGCTCAATGCTCATTATAAACTTATTTTTTCACATCAAGTACTTTATTTCTAATTTTCCAGCTTCACTTTAAAGGTGACGCCATCAACTTTCCAGACAGGAAAAGGCTGGCAGACGTGAGCCCCACTTTATTCTTCTCTCTTCCATCTCTATACATGTTATCTGTAGCCATCTTTCTTTCCATTTCCATCCCCAAAACAGATGTTTTCTTTCTCTTTCAGAACATGTTTTTTCAATCAGCTTTATGTTCACCATTTCCAACAAAAGGCCTAGGATCAATGACGCTCTCTCTGGTAGTTGTATTTCTTCTTTCTGTTTCAGTCAAACTACTTAAGAAAATGGTAAATATCACAATTATTTCTTAAAACCTATGTTTTATTGCTTCTCCAACTTATTTGGGAAGCCCACCTATGCCCTAATGAAATATATATAATTGTGTGTATGTGTATATGTTTTATGTTTTTTCAGATTATATTCCAAAGTGAGCAGGATCTAAAAAACAATAAATAAACAAATGGAGTGACTTTAGAGCTAAGTATAAAAGTAATGCATTAGGTCTATGCTTCTTATCCTTCTTTTTTTTTTTTTTTGTAGAAGTGTTATTTTTCTCATCCTTTCTTTCTTGCTTGATAATTCCTCTTTCTTTATTCTCTTTCCTAATGTGGGGTTCTCTTAAAGGTTTTAATTAGGCTTACATTTTGTTTTCTGCATAGGCTTTCTGGGTAGTTTTTTTAATCTATGCGTTTTTAAATCATTCCGATGTTGATTATTTCAGATGTATACTTAGGGTCTCACTTGAATTTTCAATTGCTCTGCTTTACATTTCCATAAATATACACATTTGTACCTTCAAGTCAATTTAAGTAAAGTCAAATGATAATCAATTGGTATGCACTGAGCATGCTATGGTATACTACTGCAGGTGATTAAGGTCCTAGTCAAGACACAGAAACTTAGTAGCTAGCAACCTGCTTAACTAAACTGTGGTATAGTGTGGATATGGTTTGTGGGTATAATTTAGACATTCATTCAATTTAACAAAAAATATAAATTTAAAGAATTTGTTATTATAAAAGAACCTTAGAAAGAGCTAGAAATGAACAAGATATTCATGGCCCTGCCCACATGAAGCTGAGAAGTCGAGTAGTTGGGCAAATAAGTAGGACTTTATATTCTAGTAGAATGATCAATGCTATCATATGAGGAGTAAACTAGACAATAGTCTCCTAAGCAAGGAAGCAGAGAGTATGGAATCCTTTCTTCTTCCCGGAGGAGGAGTACATAAGAAACGTAAGATTCAATCAGAGAAATTAGTGAGCAAAAATAATTTTCTTTAGCTGAGAGATGAGTACATGTATGGATTCTTTCAGTTCTAGGAATAAAACATTGCTCATTAACAGTTACTAACACCAAGTAGAAATCAATTAAAGTAGATATATAGATGAAATAGGAAAAAAAGTTGGCAACATATTTTTATTAATGATTTTCAGTTTTATTAACAGGTGACACAAGTAAATGGAGCCAAATCCTAAAGATACAAAGAGTAAACAGTTTAAAATTACTTTCCTTTTCTTTCCGGTCTGTACCCCCACTCCAAATCCCCCACAAAAATAATTTCCTACCTAGGACATAATTATTTCCTATTTCCTAGGAAATGGTAAAAGTAAAGTGCCTAAGACACCATCACATTTACAGGTTTTTGTGAATTATTTGATGGATATCCTATGTGTTTACAAACATATATGAATATAATTATCCACACAATTGGTGGCACAATCTACAGAGTTCTTGTTTTCTCCAAGGACAACCAATATAATGAAGGTTGTGCTACATCAATACATATAGAGCATGTTTATTTATTTCCCCTCACTGGTTGCATAGTATCCTATTTTATGGGTTTACCATAATTTACTTAACCAGTGTTCTAGTAATAAACAGGTAGTTTATTTCCCTCTTTTGCTATTGTAAGTAATGAATCAATGAAAATCCTAATAATACATCATTTCTTACATAGATAAGTAAATTTATTAAATAAAAACTAGGGGTACATTTTTGAGTAATAAGAGGCAATTAAGATATTATAATGTGGTTTCACCATCTATTTTTTAAGCTAAAAACTTGGAAAATAAGTATCTTCAGCTTTGTTTTATTTTGCATTTCTTCCCTTCTGATTTTACAAACTCTAGGATGTGCTTTGCATTGCTTTTCTGATTCATCTCTCTTCTTCATCTTCCAATCTACATAATCACTGAATCTGGTATTAGTTAATACACTTTCTTCCATCACAAAATACCTTCTAGCACTTAGCAAGGCACTGAAGGTCACAACAGTTCTAGTACTTGCCACCATGAAATATGAAATATATGTTCTATAAAGGAATTTTATCTGAATATCTGTTTCTCCCCCTTAAAACACACACACACACAAACACACACACACACACACACACACACACACACACACCCCTATTGCTCTCCTCTTTTCTCTAATTCTATCACTTAACTCTCCTTTTTTTTCTTGACTCTGTTACTTCAGCAGCTCCTCAGTGGCATTACTGTATAACTTTTCTTACATGTAATTCATTTTTAATATTACCACAAGACGGATATTTCTTAACAAGATGAATATTATCACTCTTGTACTCAAAACTCTGAAACAGCTTTGCAATTTTTCCAATGAGAAGAGAACCACTATTTTGATGTTATAAATATAAGAAGAGGGGGATCTGAGGCACTTTACTTTTATTATGTCATTTCACTAGGTATAAGAAAGATGGTCAAGTCAGAGCTTATGATTTGGGGATAAATTAGAATCAGCTTCATTATCGTAACTTTTGTCTTGAGAAACATATTAACTGTGTTGTTTATTACCTTGAGATATTTACATCTCAAAGCTAGAAATTTACATGTCTGAAAATCACTTAACTTTACTGAGGTAAGGAATAGCGAAAAGTACCTAAGACAGTCAAGTACCTAAGAAAACACAAGTAATGGTAACTAAAGCTATTATCTGTATAGTTCCTGAAACAATCCTATAGGAAAGAATAATAATTTCCATTTTGCAAATGAGAAAATTGAGATTCAAGTAGGTTAAACAAGTTTTCTCGAATCAAATGAATGGGAAAAAGAATCAGGATTTGAACAGATTATTATTTTACATGCAACCCAGGATCATATCACAAAACCATTTCCTTACAAATTATGAACTTGAACATTCACAAACTCATAAGTCCCTTAGTCTAAATTCATCTTTCCAGTCTAATGTCTTGCCTTTCCTATTCCCTTGTATCTGTTTCTCTTCAGCCACACCAAACTATTCACTCTTATTTCATTCAGTCACTGTTTTTATGACTCTTGATCTACATTTATTTTGTTGGAAATTTACCTTCTTCCATTTCTCTGTCTAATGGATTGCCTATTTTTAAATATTTTGACAACATATTGCTAAGTCACTTAACATTTTTAATTCTTTACTTTGAGATTTGGAAGGAAAGCTATTGACTGTGGCTTTCTTACCTGAGAACATGGCCAGGAGCATGAAGAGAAAGAAAACGAAAGCCCTCATGGTACCGCCAGTTGTTTCAGACTTGGCTGTTGGGTGGAGTTAAGCCTAACTCTGCAGTAGGTGCTCTTCAAAGAAACCATGCTCACTACCACCATGTTATATATTGGAAAAAATTCTTCACCCTAACTGGAAAACACTGTCACTGTCTTTAATAAATTACAGAGTAATTTTCACAAACTGGAAGGTATTGCTTCTTGAATAAACTGTCATTTTCAAAACTAGCTCCATCCATGCCCCAACTCCCATAAATATTCAAACTTTAATATCTGTCTATTAGATATCTTCCTTCCAGAAGAAAATTAAAATGATGAAACCCATCTGGGAAAGTGGTAAATTCGGTGTTCACTTTTTTATTGTTAAGGGATGGCTTATCTTTAGTTAGTGTTATTTGTTCTCCACGTTTATATGGCCACAAGAGAAACTTTCAAGTGATTTATGTGTCAATTATTTACCTTAAATTATCTTTTAAAAGCAAGTAAAAATGCATTGAATATTTGTCATTAGTAGTAATGAATGCATACAGTATTCATCAAGATGAATGATGACAAGTAATGCAGTTTTATGAGGTAACAGGAGACAGTAGAACTCATGTTTAAGAAATAACATTACACAATAGGCATTGTTGCTTCAAGTTATTACGTCAAACAACAGCTCATGGGAAAATCACCTTGGGATTTTTAGTTGGTCATAAGCTCAATGTTATTAGACATTGGAATATTGTCTTCAAGATTGGTTTCTCTAAATAAGAGAACCTTGAATCAATTGGAGCATGTCCAAAAGATAACTTTGATAATGTGAGGTCTGGAGACCATAAAGCATGAAGTAGATTTATGGCAGTAGGAAATGTAAGCTCAGAAAAGCACAAGCTCAGGAGTGTTACGGTCATTGGCTGCATCTTCTCAAGGGCATCACTATGGAGAAGAAAGATATCATTTGAATTGTTTAGTTACAGAGAGCAGAAATAGTATAAGGAAGTTCAGGATAAATATTTTAGAGTTCTAAAGAAAATTTCAACTTTGGGAGGAGAGATGAACTAGACCATTTTTCCAATTACTTCCAATTCTAAGACTTTCAGATTTAGTGGTTCTGGATTGTGTTTGATTTTCTCTTCAACTAATTAGAAGAAGGAGAAGTTTGAAAATAATAGATGGTTTCTTTTAATCAAACAAGCAATTTTATGGCATCAAAAGAGACAAAGTTTAAGTTTCCTATAGTAAGAAAGCAACCTTTTCTCCCTGCATAATTATCTTCTAAACTGACTGGATTTCACATGAGTATCAAAGGAAACTTATGGAACCAGATAGAGTTGGATTTTTATATAACAAACACACACACAAATATATATATATATATTTTACACACATAAATATATATACACACTCAAACATATATGGATGGATTGTTTATATATATACAAACAAATACATGTGTATGTGTATGTGTGTGTGTGTGTGTGTGTGTATATATATACACACTTACAGCTCAGGTTAATTTTTCAAAAATTTTATTGTGATCTGCTGTAATATACAGATAAAATTAAAGAATTCTGCAATGAAAACCCACTGATATGGTTTGGCTGTGTCTCTACCCAAATCTCTTATTGAATCTCATAATTCCCACATGTTGTGGGAGGGACCCAATGGGAGATAATTAAATAATGACAGCAGTTTCTCTCTTACTGTTCTTGTTTAGTGAATAATTCTCACAAGATCTGGTGGTTTTATAAGGAGAAACCCCTTTTGCTTGATTCTCTCTTCTCTTATCTGCCTCCATGTAAGACATGCCTTTTGCCTTCTGCCATGATTGTGAGCCCTCCCCAGCCACATGAAACTGTGAGGCCATTAAACCTCTTTCTTGGTAAATTACCCAGTCTCAGGTATATCGGTATAAGCAGCATGAAAATGAGCTAATCAATACACACACCATCAAGATTAGTCAATTAACATTTTGCTATATTTTTTCTACTATATCTCTATCAAAATAGGTAAATTTTATAGAAGTTATTTTCACATGCAGATATTCATTAATGGAACTCAATGTAGTAAATTTCCAAATAACAAATGGGTCACAACAGATGCATTTGTATTTTGCCTAAACAATTGCCTCTTAAACACTCAGTGCTCTCATCTGTCCTGCCCATGCTTCTTTCTAACCCTAGCACTGCTGATACAACACAATAGCAATATCAATAATAAATGTTGTTGAGTGTCTTGTAGGTCGGGCAGTAATAAAGTAAATTCTCATCAAGTTCATACTCTGAGGTCTTAGAGACTGTCTATTTGTTGAAGGTGTTCTTGGTTGCATGGAGTAAGACTGCTCCATCTCTCCTTATGTACTTATTTTCCAAATCATTTCAGAAGGCTTTTTGACAAATTTTTTTTAGATGCTACAGTTATCTTGACTGAAACATTAAATTTTTCTTATAATAATGGAAATTTTCCCACCTGTGGAATTGTCTTCCATTTTTACTCTCCTTCACATTTGAGAGTAAGGTCAAAATTCTGGCTTGGAGCAGGCTCACCACACCCACATATTTAAGGAGGAGGATAATGTATTTCATATGTCTTGGAGTGAAATGATAGACCAAGGCTTTTCTTTCAGTAGTCATTATACTTGGTGGAAACAACAATAGCAATGGAGTCAAATGACCCAAAATGTCTGTCCTTTTTTAGCTATGTGTTATGCAAGTTAATCTTAATCTCTCTCTCTCTGTCTTTCTCTCTCTCTCCTCTTTCTCTATATACTTACCTATCTAGTCATCTCTTCACTTTGCCTACCCAGAGAGTAAAAAATAACAACAGCTATTTGTAAAATAGGAGGATCTCAGCAAAATTCTAGCGGTTGAAGCTCTTTAGACAATAATTTGTTGGAGGTGACTTAAGATGAGAATTTCTGATTCAATATACATTTATTTTTTTAAAGATGAAACTTGTCTGTAAACGTATGTTGTTAATTGTGGTTTACTAAGGGGAACATAACTCCTAATCCTGGGACTCCTAGATTAAGAGGCCTGTTTGACCTTGAGCAGGTCTTCTCATTTTTACATGTAACATTGCTTTTTGAATTGGATAAAGCTATCTCTTCCCTAGCATTTTAGTGAAAATTAAAGGAGCTAATTTATAAATAAAAAATCCTTCTAAATTAAAAGTGTGATTTGTAGTCACTATGATTAACCATCTTTATTATCTTCATAAAGAAAATCATGTTACAACTTCAGTCATTGACCGGTCTGTTCCAGAATTCCATAAAACTCACCTGCAAAGAGGAATAAACAGGCCACACTAATAAAAAGCAGAAGGGTACCTGATGGCTTCTTGGTCAATAAGATCTGCATGGTTTATAGAAATATGTTAATAGAGTTCACTGTTGACGTTCTACAGGCTGTATTTTAAGTGGATATATGAATGAATCTAAGTACCTATAAATGTGGCAATCAGTTACAACCCCCACCTTAATTATGTAATGTATTTCCCCAAAGAGTAGAGACACCAGAAACCAAAGAAACGTCAGGCCTTAACAGACAGGAACAATAGTCAAAAACTAATGTTTAGGTAGACTGAAATGTACTACAAGTAACATACCCATAGTTTCCACTGTTTAGCCCATGGTGATAATTACAATCGAGTCATCATCTTCCAATTTGCATAAGTTAGACTTGCCTCCCTCCAGTAAAGCCTTGGATCAGAGAGCTTTCACTATGCAGTAACCTATAGGATGATTTGCACAATTTGTGTACAATTTTATTACTAATAAGTCTTGGTGGCACAACTATCAGGGAAATAAAAATGCTGATGTGAGGAATTTTGAAGTCAGGGGATTTAATGGACAAAGTAAGAGGGCACTCTCAACAATCATTGAATTAGAAACTCTAGACATTCAAGGTGAATGTGAATCATGGGGCTGTTTCCTTCGGCCTCTTGCTTTTAGTCAGCCTATGCATGATAGTTTCTTGTTTACTTGGTTTACCTGTTTTACTTGGTTTACTTGTTACTTGGTCTTGTTTACGTGTTAATTTTAACAAGTAATTCACAGGTTGACTTTGGTCCTTGTACATATATGCCACGCACACTTGTGTTCTTTCTCTTTCTCAAATCCATCATTCACTGTTTACCTTATTGTTGTTACTGTTTCCTCTTCCTGAAAAACTACTGAGCCAGAAATGTAAATGGCCATTTCTTCTTTCCAGAAGTAACAGTTCAAACATTACTGGTTCAGTAAAGATTTTCCCAACTATTTAAAATATTCCAGCCTAAATCAATGTGTTTTATTGTTATCATAATACTTTTCAACATCTGAAATTATCTTTTTTATTTCATTAATTATGTGTATATTTTCTCACCATCAAATCTACACTTACATACAAACAAATATACATACAAACACAGGTGCATACACACTAGGATATTGCTCATGGATCTTTTGTTTTGCACATGGAAGCACATAGACACCATTTGATTTTACAAATGTGAACCAATGAAAAGTCCTTTCTTCTTTGAATATAATAATTGAGGACTGATTACTCTAAGTATTATTAGATGCTGAAAATATAGTAACAACAAAGATATATTCATAGAGCTTACATTCTTCATTTTTTTCTAAAACACTTAGTGGGTGGAACCTACTGATTATTAGTATTTTAAAGATGAGTAAGAGAAGCTCATAGGCAACAGGAGAAAAAATTTATTTAAAGTTATACACAAATAAGTAGAGGACTACTAAAGAGACCATATTCACTTGGAAGTAGGATGGAGGAGTGGTTGAGCAGAGATGGTCATGACCAGGCTCCACAAAGGACCTGCCCCTCAGAGATATTAGAAAGTGTTGAAGCACTTGAAGGAATAACCAGCATTCTAAGAATAAAGAATACTATAGAAATAAAACAAATAAGAATGAAAGTATTTTTTTTTTTTTTTTGGAAATGAGAGTAATGGTTAGACGCAGATGCAGAGATGGAACTTTAAAAAAAGGTTTTTATGTGTCCTTCATGTTTTTTGTGCTTGAGATCTACTAAGATCTTTGTATCTATGAGTTTGTAGTTTCTATCAAATTAAGATTATTTCTGTTATTTCTTCACATTTTTCATAATTTTTACCACTTCTCATAAGCTGCATGAAGTCCCACAACTTACTAATGCTCTCTTCATTTTTTTCTTCAGAATATTTTTTCTGTTTTCTTTTTGTTGATTTCTAATGTTGTGCCTTCAAGTTTACAAGCCTTTTTTTCTGCATTGTCTAATCTGTTGTTAATAACCATATATTACATTTTCCTCTCCAAGCATTGTGTTTTCTCATCTTTAAAAATACACTTTTAAAAAATACATATCTTTCTTGAATCTACTTAATATGTTCTATTTTTCTTTTACCTTCTTAAACACACAGGATAGCTGATTTAATGCCCTCATCATCAATTATACTATTTGTCTCATTTCTGAGTCTGTTTACCTGATTTATATTTTTTCATATTACGGGTTATATTTTCCTGCTTCTGTGGATACCAGACTTTGAATTTCACTTTGTTGGACACTGGATTTTAAAAAATTTTCTTTAAATACTTTTCATCTCTGTCCCTGGATACAATTAAATTACTTGGAAAGGGTTTGATGTTTGTGTGTGTGTAAGACTTGCTTTAATGTTTTGTTAGATAAACCAGAGTAGCCTTTATTCTAGGGCCACTTGTACCCACACACTACAGAGGCAATGCCCTACCGAACACTCTACATGCTACTCATGTATTATGAAGTTTTTCACTCTGTTGGTAGGACCACAAAATATTTTCAGTTCTGTGTGAACTCCAAGGATTATTATCTATGTACTTCATTTGGGGTGTTCTTTTCTTGGCCTTGTGTAGTTTCCTAGCACACACATCATGATCAACATCGAACTGAAGACTAGAAAGGGTGTCTCTGTAGAGCTCCCAACCTCTCTTACTCTGCCCTATGAACTCCAGTTACTTGTCTTCACCTCATGGAGATTTAAGGTCCGCTTAGGTTTCACCTTCCTGTGCTTTCACCTGAAAAATTTCCAAGGAGCAAACAGGTGCCATTTTAGGTCTCACTTCATTTATTTCTTCCCTTGAGAATCAATGTCCTGTGCCTGGTGTCCAATGTATGAGAAACATTGTTAAGTATATTTTGTCTAGTTTATTAGTTGTTTTAGGTATGAGGGTAAAACCACTCCCTCTTACTGCATCTTGGTCGAATCTAGAGTTTTATGCTGAAGACTTGGGTTTATATTATTCTTACTATAAAGGTAATGAGAGTCATATAAAAAGCATCATGATTAAAAATAATTTCAAAGATCATTGCTTTCACTTTGTGAAAAATTACTTGAAGGATGTAAGGGTTGTGGGGTACTGGAGTGTATTTGTGAAATTATTGTCTAAATATGCAATAATAAGTGAGAGCTTGTATTCTCAACTAACGTATTAAATATTGAATCTCACAACTTATCCTCTCTAACTTATTGCATCTCATACCAGTATCATCAATAATTCAAAACCCAGAAAAAAAGTCACATACTTACAGCCATCAAGTCAACAAAAATTACACTGAGGAAAGGATACCCTATTCATTAAACGGTGCTTTGAAAAGTGGATAGCCATATGTAGAAAAAAGAACTGGTCTCCTATCTCTCACCATAAACAAAAAATTAACAAAAAGATGAATTAAAGTCTTAAATGTAAGACCTGAAACTATAAACATTTCAGAAGAAAACCTAGGAAAAATTCTTCTGCACATTGTCCTAGGCGAAGTGTTCATAACTAAGACCTCAAAAACAAATGCAACAATAACAAAAGTAGATCAATGGGACTAAATTAAACTAAAATGTTTCTTCACAGCAAAAGAAATAATCAATAAAATGAATAGAAAACCTACAGAATGGTATTTGCAAAGTATGCATTCAACAGAGGACTAATATCCAGAATCTACAAGTAACTCAAACAATTCAGCAAGAAAAACAAACAAACTAACAAACAAACAACAAAAAAAGTGGACAAAGAACATAAGCATTTTCCAAAAGAACACATACAGTTGACCAAAAAGACATATTTTTAAAAAGCACAACATGACTAATAATCAGAGAAAGGCAAAATACAACCACAATGAGGTGCCATCTTACATCAGCCAGCATGGCTATTATTAAAAAGTCAAAAATTCGCAGATGTTGATGAGGATGCAGAGAAAAGGGAATATTTAGATACTGTTAGTAAGAATGTAAATTAGCACAACCTCTATTGAAACAGTATGGAGATTTTCAAAGAACTAAAAAGAAAACTACAATTCAATTCAGCAATCCCACTACTAGGTATCTACAAAAAAGAAATCATTATATGAAAAAGATACCTGCACTTAGAAGTTTATCGCAGCACTATTCACAATAACAAAGATACGGAATCAACCATCAGCCTAAGTGTCTATAAGTGTACATCTACATAAAGAAAATGGAATACTGCTTAGGCATAAAAAATGAAATCATGTATTTTGCAGCAACAGGAACTGGAGACCATTATCTTAAGTGAAATTATTCAGGAAAAGAAAGTCAAGTACTGCATGTTCTCATGTTCTCAATTATAAGTGAGAGCTAAATAATATGTATACATGGATATAGGGAGTGGAATAATAAACATTGAAGTCTCAGAAAAGTGGGAGGATGAGAGAGAGGTAAAGTATAAGAAGTTAACTAATGGATACAATGCACACTATTGGGGTGGTAGTTACATCGAAAGCCCAGACTTTATCACTATGCAAAAATTCACATAACAAAAATGCAGGTGTACCCCCATATCTATTTTTAAAAGTGAACATTCTTCTTTAACATATTTTGGCGTTACACAGTCTGCTTACTAGACTACACATTTCTATTCCTCTCAGTGTATTTCTACCATGTCATATTTCTCATCTAAGCACAATAGTACAAGCACTTCCTACAAACCAGGTATGTACATTGCTTATTAGCAAGTCGAAGTGAGTTTCTTTCCAGATTCTCGGATTTTAAAAACAAAACACTAGTGTCCTTAGAGGGGTGGGAAGGAATGCATACACAGTGATGTATTTATGAGATTCTTATGTGTTTGTGAATATAAAACAGTAAGAAAGTTTTCAGTAAGTCCCAGAAATCAACCTATAATTAGTTATGACACATATAGGAGGGGCTGGATATGACTTTAAAAACTCAGTAAGAAAGTATTTAATGATGTTTGTTTAAGCCTATAAAACTTTCCAAAGCATTGCTCATCTAACAAGATCAGTGCCACAGAATGAGTTAGATTTTATTGGATGAGCTAACAGTTTCCTGTGAAATGAGAGCTTAAGGACTGTGCTTATTAAGTCAAATATTCATATAATAAAGTAATTTAGGTAATTGCCATTGTTGCTCTGACCTGAGATTTGTGAGATTCTTTCTACTACTACCATTTTCGTTGCTCAGCAAATGACCTCATATACTTTTGTGGCAACAAAATTGAGAGTTAATTTTCTTAATTTCTCACTACTAGTTTGTTGGCATCCACTCTTGTACCCTTACTCCATTCTTGAATATCAATCCATCTCTGACTGCTATATATCTCCTATTCTCATTTCATCCCCTTAGAAATTTTTAGATTAAAAAGTCATCTTGGTTGTATTCTTTTTTAATAATTTAATTCACAAACTATATTTCCCCAAGTGTTTTAAATTATTTATATATCCACATATATATATATCCACATATACATATACACACATTTATACATATATAGTATATAATTTTTAATATTAGAACATGCCTTCCCCTAGTGGAAAAGCGTGAGTTTCTAAAGCAGCAGAGATACACGGACTGAGCCTAGTTCACATGTTTTCTGTTCTATCTTTGTTGCTATGGTTTTTGTCTTGATGGGGCATTTAGTTTACAGGTCACCACATTTCTTATAATTTCTATTATCCTATCACCAGGTGCTTTACACCAGACTGGACTCTAGACATTTGATTTTTTAAAAAACTTTACTATACAGGCCAAAGTTGTTAACCATTAAATATAACAAATCTCCAATAACATTCTGGTTATAATTTAAGTTCTTGATCCCACATCCCATTTATTAGCACTAAGTATGTGTCACTCATTGCATTATAGATTGGGAATACAATAAATAAAAGACTAAGAATACTCCTACTCTCGAGATATCCCTACCCTAAAGAGATAAAGAAAAAATAAAAGGTAACAATTATTAGTTCTTTGGGAAAAATTAAACTATTTATAAAATGTGTGTTCATAGCAAGATTGGTAGTTATGAAATATCTATGTTGGTGCATTAAAAAAAAAGAAGAACGAACTCAAATCAGCTACCAAGCTGTGTAACTTAAATGACTAGACAAAGAAGGGCAATCTAAATTCAAAGCTAACTGAAGAAAGGAAAAATATAATGATGAAAGCAAAGATGCATGAAATAGAGACTACAAAAACAACAGAAAAAATCAACAAAACCAAAACATGGCTTTTCGAAATGATAAAGCTTTAGATATATTGACTAAGAGAAAAAGAGAGCTCTCGAATTACTAAGATCAGAAATAAAAGTTATATATTAATATGAATCTTACGGAAATTTTTGAAAATTAAGAGACTATGAACAATTGTATGCCAACAAATTAGATTAACTAAATAAAATGAATAAGTTTCTGGAAACACAGAATCTACCAAAATTTAATGATGAATAAATAGAAAATCTGACTAAACCTGTAACTACAAGATTTAATCGGTAATCAAAACCACCTATTGAAGAAAAATTCTTGATCAGATGACTTAACTAGTGAATTCTCCCAAACATTTAAAGAATTAACACCATTTTTTCCCAAATATTAAAAAAGAACACTGTCTAACTCACTCTATGAGCTCTGTATTACCGTGATATTAAAGACAGGTAAAGAGAGTACACAAAAAAGGAAACCACAGATCAATAACATCTGTGAATATTAATGCAAAAATTGCTCAACAAAATACTAGCAAACCATATTCAGCAGCATATTAAAGGAATCACATACCATGATCAAGTGGGATTTATTCTTTGCTGCAAGAATGGTTCACCATAGAAAGTTCAGCCAATGAAATACACTAAATTAGTAGAAAAAAAGGGAGAAAAAAAGCTCATGATCATCTCAATTGATGCATATTTGACAAAATTCAACATGACTTTATGATAAAAACACTCAATAAACTAGGGATACAAGGAAGCTTTCTCAACTTACTAAAGGCCATATATAACAAACTCAGAGCTAACATCAAACTCAGTGGATAAAGAATGAAAGCTTTTTCCTTATGAGAGGAACAAGATACGGATGTCTATTTTTTCTACTTCCATTCAATATGGAATTGGAAGTTCTAGCCAAATAAACTAGGTAAGAAAAAGCAATAAAATACATCCAAATTTGAAAGCAAAAAATTAAATTATTTCTGTTTGCAGATGACATGATCTTATAGGCAGTACCCTAAAGATGCTGTAAAAGAACTTTTAAAGCTAATAAAAATATTGAAGTTGCAAGGTACAAAATCAACACACAAAAACCACTTGTGTTTCTCCACATTAACAACAATCCCAAAAAATGAAATAAGAAAAGTTCACTTACAATAGCATCAAAAAGATTAAAATACTTAGAAATAACTTTAATAAAGATGTGAAAGCCTTGTATATTGAAAACTACAAGTTCCATCCTCTTCCACTGTCCCCGTGGTTCTCAGTTCCTTTGTCTGCCAGAGGAGCGGGAGTGGCCAGGTAGCTCAACCTCACCAAGGCTTTTGGTGCACTGGGGCCTGCAGGCACCCAGCACTTGTCCTGGCAATGGCAAACGTGCCCAAAAGAAGGCCAAACTCAGCCTAATGTAGGGGCTGTGAGGGAAGAGCCCAAGATCTGCCTAGTTGTCAGGTGAACCTGCTCCTGCAAAAGTGGAAACAAACCCGAAAAAGGCATCAGGAAAGGATAAATCTTCAGACCAAAAAAAGTGAAAAACAAAAAGGAGAAAGTGGGAGCAAAGAGAAAACAGGCCAAAGCTGATAACCAGAAACTATTTACCTGCTTAAAATGGAGAAACTAAAACCGAGAAGAGTCCAGCTTCTAATGAGGCCAGAGAGAAAGAAACCAGGTCTGATTAAAACTATATACCGTGTTTTATCAGTGGTCCTTGTCTCTCTACATGTACAATCCAAAGGAATATTTTAATCAATTATTTTGTAAATGCAAGTTTTTTAATAGCTCTAGAAACATATTTAAGAAGGAGGGAATCCCACCTTCCCATTATATAAGTGTAAGTGCTTTTTATTTAAGAGGTGAAATGGTTCACTGGCAGTTATTTTTGGGTACAACCAGAAAGTAGTGTGGGATATTGAATTATGGGAGGCTTTGACTATCTTAGACGTCAGTTTAACATTCCATAAATGGGGGGTTAATTTTTATATCCTCTAATACAACGCATACACTAAATGGTAATATGGAGTCACAGTCCTGCATTCAATGTCTTCAATATTTTAAATTACATCTATTCCCATGTTGTTTTTTGTAGAATTGTTTGCTTCCTGAAGAAAATCACTCTTGATTATGGTTCTCCCTGTCAGAATTGTGTTCACTCTGTAACATCCTTTTGGTCATGTTAGTCCTGTTTTCCTCACAACTTTGTCAATGTGCTGTGAAAGATTAAAGTTTTGAGTACAGAGTATGTGCATTAGATTGTGAATTGGTGGGGCATATGTGATAACTTATTAACATGTGAACATACTGGGACTTTATAGCCTCTTAAGGAAAATTTGCCTCCAAATTTTAAGTTAGAAAGCCACTGGAATACCTTTTTTAAAAAAATCACAATGCCTGGCTGTTTAGATTTTCAGTTTGTATCTTAAGAATTGTGTACAAATTGAAATGTCTTTGAATTGACCTTCAACACATGCAACAAAATGTCAATTATGAAAGAAAACTACAAATCACTGTGATAGAAACTAGAGAAGACATAAATACATCACAAGACAACTTCTACTCATGGATTGGAAAATTTATTGCTAAGCTGACAATACTAACCAAAGTGATGTAGAATGATTCCAAGCAGACACTTAACTGTGCTTTATTACTTGGATTCTTTTAGTATGCTCACCAAATCTGAAGGGTAAGCTGTAGTGTTACATATTAGCGATTAAGTGCTTTACATGCATCATATCCTTAGTCTTCATCATAAAGTGAGAATGTAGATATTATTATCTTTATTTTTCAGATGAAGAAACTATGATACAAAGAAGTCTAAATGACTTGCTCAAAGGCACATAACTTACATCAGAGCCATGATTCACATTCTGGTCTGTGTGACTTGAGGATACCCTCTCTTATCACTGCTGTACCCAAATAACAGATTATGTGTTCATTTTTGTCCTTCAAGAGGAATAATCTTTAACCAGGGAACAGAATGCTCATATAGTTTTTCTAGCATAATATAACCTATTCCCTGGCTCTTTATCTAGATATTGAATACATCTCTCAGTCTGGCCAGTTCAGTCTTCTTTAATTATGTACAATTAGGGATAACATCTATGTGGATAAAATATATTTGATATTTTAAAATCAGAAATACAATCTTAATATGCATTGTTAGAAACACACTTCACACATCAAGGTAAAAGAAAAAATATTAACAGTAACTACAAAGTCTCTCCTGAATTAGGCTCATTCCTCTTTGACATCTTCTATTATTTGCCCATTTAGTCAGTCCTCTTCAGTCACCAATGCTTTCTTTCTAAATCTTGAACAAAACAAGCATGCTCCACAACCTTAATGGCTATTTTTTAGTGTCTCCTTTTGCTCTTCTTCAATATATTTATTTGGCCAGTCTCTTCATCTCTAGGTCTTCCAATAAAAACTACGGGAACCAACTGATTTAGTACTGCAAATGGTTACCACCTTTCCCTAAGTATTTTTCATCCATATTAACATATTATTTTTTTCTAATAGCCTTTATAACATTCTATCTTATTATGCCATTTATTATAATATTTATTGTTTTAGTCTATTTCTTACTGTTGGAATTTAAACTTCATTAAGTATTGAAGGGTCATTGGCCCCTCTCACTCCCATCCACGCTGTATCCAAGGCACCTAGAACAGAATCTACCACAGAGTAGGCCCCAGTAAATGTTTGTTGCTGGAGTGATGGTTATTACGTTGTAGCTAGAGATGTATTCTGTCTGAGTTTCCCAAGTAAGGTGTTATTTATAGAAGCACGCTTTACTACATGAAAATACTCAAAGAAAGAGTTCTCAATACTTTCATGTGAATGTTCAGAATAAGATATATATGTATCAAACTGTGGATTTTCGTAGTGTTGAGGCAGTACATTGAGATTGAGCTTATTATCAACACAGCTGTGCTTTAACCTTCAGTCTTCTTTTAACTGGAGCTGTTTTATTTGCTAAGTGACTGGATTGAATATTCACTATTTGTTGTATATTTTGTTACGTTATATCTGGTATACCTTATGATATTGCTATTACAGAAAACCAAACACTGTATGTCTTTAGAAATTATATAGTCCAAATTTTCCATTCAAGATGCCTAAAAAAATGGTCTGTAGAAAACAAATATTTTACTTTTATATAACATACTTTTTCTGAAATTGGGAAGAATGAATATTATGTGATCTAATAAATGATAGTAACTTAAAATTTATTTTAAGTAACTAAGCATAACATATGGTCATGTTGCCAAAATCCTTCATTATAAACCTGGAGATTCTAAGAATAAAAGAAAGGAAGGGATTTTCCCAAGATCTCACAATGACTGGATGGTTAACTTAGATAAAGAAAATAGGTTTCTTGATCCAAGTTTATCCCAGGTCAATTATTCTCTGTTGTATGCATATATTTTCTTGATCTCAAAGTAAGAACACAGTCAATGCTTTTGCAGAATGTACTTTATTTACAAGTGAATCAAGAGAAATAGACATACGTTCAACTCCTCAAGACCCAGGCAGAGTGGGTATGTCTTTATGAATTAAAAGAATCCACTAGCAAAAGTATAAGCAGAAGTGAGAAAAGAAGGCCGCAAGAGCTGGCAAGTCACCAAGAAACACTGGCTTTTACTCAGCATTTTCCAGGATGCTTTAGGCTAATCTTCCCACCACTTTTCCTACAAAAAAAGAAAGACAAATATATATTCAGTGCACAATCATAAGTATTCACCACAGAAGTTCAAAACAGGTTTAACAATGGCACTGTCCATTTAATAATTTGATTCCATAAATTCCATTTATATGATTCAGAAAATGTTAATT
Organism: Macaca fascicularis; assembly: GCF_037993035.2. Lineage (NCBI taxonomy): Eukaryota > Metazoa > Chordata > Mammalia > Primates > Cercopithecidae > Macaca > Macaca fascicularis. The sequence goes on along the minus strand of NC_088380.1, from coordinate 154,993,864 downwards.
GAATGCACTCAGAGGTGACATCTGGCCAACTGTGGAAAACATGAATCTTAAACAAATCTCAGAGTTTTCATAAGTCTTAGACTTTTTGGTACCAATTGCTCATTCTCCAAGAGTAAATATGTATACAATTAAAAAATGTAGAGGTCACAGGAGAGATAATGACAAAGGGACTATAGTTCTTTTCTGACAGAAGACGTAAGAAGTTGAACCAGATATTCAGGTGTTTGACATTTTAGAGCAAGTGACACATTCAAGCCCTCTCAGTAATATGCATCTATTAATTCAAATCTCATATTACACCACCAACTTTATTCTGAGAAAAGTTTGGTATTAATCAGTCAGATGTGTTATATATATATATAAGTATAGACATATGTTCATTACATATTGATATTGCAAGTTTTAATTAGAAACAAATGAAAACCTTAAAACATCAAAATTATTAAATATAATAAGTTATATTGTATAAGATGTATGAATGTTTTAAAAAACTTCTCTAAGATAATCAAAATTAATAATAAAGTAAAGTGATTAAGATTATGTTTTCTAATAATTTAGTATGTAATGTTTGTGCTGCTTTTGACCCATCTGTTTTCAATCAAATTGCCTGAAGCTTGCTTCTTCAGTCTCTATGGGGAGGGACGGGTGTCTTCTATAATACCTCAAAAAAGTGTCATAGTCTTATTCTGGAAGTTTGTGTTTGCAAGGATCAGCTTTGATGAATATAATACTTACACCATGGCCTTACAGAAGGCACATTTATTGCCGTATGTCTGGCCATCAGAGCCACAGTGTGGGTTCGATTCCCGAGTGCAGTAGACCTTGGGGTCCTGGAACTCACCACAGTCAACCTACCAAAGTAAGCAGAGTGACATTGGCGTCAGTGCATTCTAAGAGATCATCCTTCAGAACAGAAGCTTTAGACAGTAAACTTTAAAAGCCATATATAAATAGTTGCGACATAAAGCATTCTGAAATATAAAATTGCTCTCCTTATCCAATGTATTCTACTTATCTGCTTAAGTAAAACACATTAAATATACTTGAGACATTTTCTTTGAGTCACAGTTAACTCATTACAAGGAAAACAGATTGTATTCAGGAGTAAATTAATGATGTAGTCAAATGCTATATGGGTAAAACCTCTTGCTCCAACATTAAACTATTCCAACTGAGAGTGGTTTTGGGTCATGAAATGACTTTTTAAACATCATATTAATGTGCTCTAACAGCACTCCTTCTGTATTGCTATCAAAACATAGATGGGCCAGATGCAGTGGCTCAGGCCTGTAATCCCAGCACTTTGGGAGGCTGACTCGGGCGGATCACGAGGTCAGGAGATGGAGACCATCCTGGCTAACACGGTGAAACGCCATCTCTACTAAAAATGAAAAAAAAAAATTAGCCGAGTGTGGTGGCAGGCACCTATAGTCCCAGCTACTCAGGAGGCTGAGGCAGGAGAATGGGGTGAACCCGGGAGGTGGAGCTTGCAGTGAGCCGAGATCGCGCCACTGCACTCCAGCCTGGGTGACAGAGCAAGACTCCATCAAAAAATAAAAACAAAAACAAAAACAAAACATGGATGAACCTTACAATGGGCACCAGACATCACCTGATGCTTGTTACTTTTCCCTGTGGATGCAATATCCATCCATAAGCTCTTGAAAACAAAATTCTAATGTGTTTATGTGTAAAGACATAAACTAATATATATATAGGATACATATATATAAAGTATATCTCTAAAGTACATATATACTTTATACCTAAAGTATATAGATACTAAATGTATCTACTTATATATATTATAAATACATATTTATATACTAAATATATATATACTTTAGAGATAGAGTCTTGCTGTGTTGCTATATATACACACTTATATACACACACATATATATACACACACACATATATACACATATATGTTTCAGAGATAGTCTTCCTATGTTTTCCAGGCTAGTCTCAAACTCTTAGCCTCAAGAAATCTTCCCGCCTCAGCCTTCCAAGTAACTAAGATTATAGGTGCATCTAATGTCTTTTTATTACCTTACCCTGTTTCAGAGTCTGTGGAATTTGAACTTTTGTGCTTACTACAAACATTTAGTAATGGCTGCTAAGTTGCTGTGTTTAAAATGATTCTAAGGTTGCATTATTGTTGAGAACATATGTTATGCCTGATTAATAATTATTATTATGGGCTCCATAGTAGGAATGGTTGCACCTGTGCCACTAACATATCCTTTCAACTACAGTTGTTTTTCAAAAGTGGTCTGGAGTTTAAAGATTGTTTTCAACACAATGTCAATTAAGTCCACATTTGGTGTGTAAATAACATTTGAGCCATTATTTCAAGAGTAATGACAATAAGCAATAGTTAAGCTGAACCCCTCCAAATATATCTGTGTGGAATGAAGTGACATTTATATATGGAGAGAGGAAACTTGCTTTATCTCTATCCTAGTTCCACTAAAATGATACTGTCTTGTGTTTATCAATTGCTTCATAATATTCAAGCTACTTTCACATAAATTATCTCAGTTGGGCCTAGCACAACTGAACCCACACCCAACTATTTTCTTCCTCTGCCCCATGGAAGAAGACTAGGAAGAGCAAAGCATTTCAATAAATGAAAGCAAATCAGTCAAGTGGAATATGAACAAACTTCCATAGAACACATAAATATCATACTCTTAAATTTTAGTGGCCTTCGATGATCTCTGAAGTAAGCTGAGAATCATGTTTTAGAACCTCTTCTGCCATCGACTGTCTGTGTTATCTTGAACACAGGACTCAATGCCTGCACCTCAATTTTCTTAACCAAAAAACAGCAAACAAAGAACACATGTCATACTTCATTTTCAGATTCCCAAGGTTTTTATAAGGATCAAATGCGGTCATATAAAAGTTGTAAAGAGTTCATATAGAATATTTGAAATAGTTCTGGATTAGGAGTGTAGAAAGTAACCTCATTACAGGTCTATGCTAACTACAGTAGCTCTAAAAGATCTCTGTGACTCATAGAAAATGGTCAACACTATGAGATTAAACAGTATCTGGGGACTCTTCTAGCTTTGATGGTTCAAGATTTACCAGTGAATACTTTCCGTGATGTGTTTTAAATAAAGATCTTATGTCCTTTACTACGGCTGAGTGAGAGAAATAGCAACTTTTACCCAAATACTTCCTCCTTTAATTTTAGAGAGCCCTCTAAACTCACTGTGTGAGACATTTTAACATGGTGACTGGGCAGGAGATGACCACTCTCTGTGGGCCCCAGCGGTTGAAGAAGGTGCAGAATGCTTCTAGAAATTTGAGCTTACGTGGTCAGTCAGTCAACTAAAGACTCAGGATTATTCATACATAAGTCTAGCATTTTTAGGTTTACAAATAAAACCAATGAAAATTTGCAATCACACAAATGTGGATTTGGGATATAGGATGGCATCTCTTCTTTCTATTACTGATAAATCCTACCTATGTGGTTAAATTATTTCCATTCTTTACCATATCTGTTTTCCTAATTGCTACCAAACTTGGCTTCCTCTCACCCTTATTTCCCTCCCCTTTCTACTCTATTGAAATTGCTCTCAAAAATACAGAATACATCTATTGGTTGTTTTAAAACTTTCATGATTTCCTTATGATATGTGCTACTCTTCATCACTCCAACCTTTTTGAAACTCTTTCCAGACTTTCATTATATGTCAGTTCTCTGGTTCTCTGTTTCTTCTCTCTCTTACTGTCTTTTCTTTTTTCTTCCTGAGTATTAATTATGGTCATTTCCTAGATAGTTTAATATACTTGGTTTTCTCTTCCTAATGACATATACTTTCCCATATGGTACTGAAAAATTCCAGACTTTTTAAAATTGATTTTTTATAAATATCTCAAACTCTAACTCTCAATTGTCATATATATATATATATATATATATATATATATCCTTTTACTCAATAATTTCGTTCATACTTAAGAAATTTATGTGCAAAATACAACTGTTTCTTTCCAAACTAGTTTTATATTCTATTTTTTCCATTTTTCATGATAGCAGCATTTTTCAGATTCTCCAACCTTCCCTCAGATTGAAACACTGCCATTTATTTTCCCTTGTATCACCTTCTTCATTGCTTTACTTCATTTTCTTTTCCAGTTCCAAATTTACTGCCTATACCAGTCCTCAACATTTCTTGTCTGAACCAATAAAATAAGTTTTTATCTCCTTAACTTCGGCTGGGTGAGAGAGATAGCTACTTTTGCCCAAATACTTCCTCCTTTAATTTTAGACTGCCTCTAAACTCACTGTGTGAGACATTTTAACATGGTGTCTCTTCCTCCTTTTCCTCCTAATTTCAAATTCTTCCTGCATGTGGACACAACTAATGTGCTTATCATATTATTTGCTTAAGTGAGAATAGTAATCACCAGCTTATATTTACTTAAGAAATTGTACTGCTCAAAGCTCTTTCACGTGCACTACACAATGACCCTCTATTGCTGATTAAAAGCAGTATGCAGCCATGGAAAGCTCACTCCATATGGAGTCAGAAGTCTTCAAGTGCTGACTTGACAGCTTTACTGCTGTTGGTAGACGTAAGTCAGCTAGACCTCATTTCTGAGGCTTTAGTTTTTCAATTTGTAGTTAAGTTATAGGTACTAGATACCATTCCCAAATCGTATTTAGACATTTTGTCAGTATATTAATTTTAAGCAAAATCAAGCTAATTAGGAAAAATAAAAAACTCCAAACTCATTAGAGTCATGGAGCATTGTTTTACCAATGATATGAAAATTCACCAGTTCTTATCTTAAAATACAAGCAAAAATAAATTCAAGTATTTCAAAAAGTATTGTAACAGAAAATGGTTGCCAATCATTGCTTTTAAAAGGCTTGTTCTGTTCATTCCAATTCGGACTATTCATCTAAACAGCTCTTTGAGGATATGGTTCCCAAATACAGAGCCTGATAGGAAAATATAAAAATATTAAAAGCAATGCAGTAATATTAAATATTAAAGGCAATACATTCAAAAAGCAAAATGTATTCAGTCAAAGGGCTATCTTTATTCTGAAAATATGACTTTTAAACATTTTGGTGCTATACAGGAAATTACTTAATGAAATGCTAGTGATGATAAATAATAGTTTTATTTTACTCTTATAGTTATTATTGTGCTGTTTAATCTAGCTCCTTGGCAAATTAAAGAGTTGTAAGCATATTAGTCATTTACATTTACAGGGAAAATTTTACTGGACTATGATTTCCAAAAGTCTGGCAACATGATTTTGTTTAGCTTGAATAATCTTTTCAAATGAATGTGATATTTTTTAAAGTCCATAATTCAGACTGCTAACTATAATTTCCCATCAGATGTTTCATCATGTAGAGAATTCTTGGCATGAGAAGAATGACTTGAGTGTTGGAGGAAATCTTACTTCCTTTTGTTCTGGCTGGATCAGGCTTGTGCAAGCATGCTCCTAATGATAGTTTCAGTGTCTTCTGCTGGCATTGAAACTTCCACCCTCCCTCCAGGCATGGAAAAGAGAAATGACAGCCTCTGTGCCATTTAAAAGTATAGGAACTTCCCTGTCATTTATAGTTGAGTGGAGAAGAGACAGCAGCTTTGGCAGGACAGGCTTGGTTGATAACAATTCAGAGAGTTAGGGCAGGAAGGGGTTTTAGAGATCATTGAATTCAAACCTTCATCTTAGTGATGTGGAAACAAAGGCAATGAGAACGGAAACAATATTTTTCAAGTCATACAGCAAGTAAGTATGAATGAGGACTCCACTCATCTGTACTATCTGACTCCAGAGCCAATGCTTCCCAATACAGCTTGCCTCCTCTTACCTAGAGAAAAATGCTCAGTTTTCTTATGTATAAATGCCATCTGGATAGTTAATTAAAATGCAGACTCAAACTCCCTATCTTTCTGATTATTATTCAATGTCTTGCATGATGCCTGGGGATCTGTATATTTAGTAAGCAATCCAGGTGATCATGAAGCAAACAAACTATAAACTTTCGCCCTTCTCAAGCATAAAATCAGTAAGTAGTAAAATTTAAATAAACTTTAGAAAACAGTCTGCCGTGGCACAATCTTGGCTCACTGCACCTCCACCTCCCAGGCTCAGGGGATTCTCCTGCCTCAGCCTTCCAAGTAGCTGGGACTACAGGTGCTCCACCACGCCTGGCTAATTTTTGTATTTTTAGTAGAGACGGGGTTTCACTATGTTAGCCAGGCTGGTCTCTAACTCCTGGCCTCAGGTGATCTGCCCACGTCGGCCTCCCCAAGTGCTGGGATTATAGGCATGAGGCACCGTGCCCAGCCCTTCAGTAGGTTTTAAGGAGCCCCCAGCCCTCCTTCTCCCGTTTTGGGTCTGACCAGCTATACTGCTCCATCTCTCCCAGCCACACACCCCACCAAGTACTGCACAGGGACCCCCGACCCAGGGTCCCTACTCTGTGAGATAATGTGAAATATGTCTGTGGACCAAATGCAATAAAACTTCTGTTTGTAAGAAAAAAAAATCTGAGAAATCAAGCTTCAAAGAAGGGAAGTAAGGTGTGTGTTAATGAGAAAACTAGGATTAAATTCCATATTTCTTAATTCTATGAGTAATGGTTTTACTATATTTTACTACCTAATGAGATATGAAATGTGTTGGCTGGATGTTGTGTCCTTTCCTTGGGTGTTTGTTTTCACGTTTAGTATAGACCATACTATCATGCTTATTTAAACATAATAATACAACTTTAAGGTATACAGTTTCATATGACAATGCCAACACACATGTGCATGTGTTAGACATACACCTAAGTGCACATGCATGTACACGCACACACACACACAAATGCATCATCACTTGTAAGATGCATCCTAATTTCTGAGGTGCTAAAATGGAAAAGAAAAACAGTCTTATATAATGCAGTGGGTACACTAGGGTTGGAAAATATTTCCAATGACTGCCTACTCCAATCAGTTAGCAGTAGTGTCCAGAAATTTTCACGTCAAAGGCATAACAAGGTACACCAAGGCTAAACAATAACTGGTTCCAAAACCAAGTAGAAATGCTTAATATGGACAAAGGAGCAGGATTGGCAGAACAAATAGTATTTGTGTTGTCCTTTGACAGTTAAAATGAAAAAGATAGAAAGACACTGGTGAACTAATTCGGGGGAAAAAGATCCAACGATGAAGATAACTTGTGCTCATTCCAATTTTTAAACCAAATTTTATTAAAATCTGAGTGAATCAGTCTGTGTGTCCTCAATACAGAGCAATAAACTAGTTTCTTGTCTACTTTCAGTTCTTATTTCTGAAGAAAGAAACAATAACCTATATCCTAACTTCTTCAGAGGATGTTAATTTTTAATCAATAACTAATACACATATAGCCTTTTATGGCTTGCCAAATACTTTCACATTGTTTACACAATTTAAATATAATTGCAATTCCATGACGTGAATAATACTATCTTTTTCTATAATTGTGGAACTTGCAGCTCAGAGAAGTTGAGTAACTTCCCCAAGATCACATAGTGAAATCAATGATAGAGCATGAATTTTATCCCAGATACTTCCTATTTTTATGTATATTTATTCTTCCCTAAAAAAGTATGAGAATGTGTGGTTAGGTTCTTTTAAACTGACAAGAGTTTAGTTAAAGAGTAATAATTTCTGCTGATGCCTGCCTAAAGTTTGCCTGCTCATTGTTTTTGCTCTGTTAACCATAGACAAATTCTTTTTGGCCAGTGAAGATCTAGCCAAGCACTACCCAGGCAGAAAGAAGAGAGAAAAATAGGCACTGACCCGTCCTCCCTGACTGAAGACACCTGAAAAAAAAAAAGCGCAAAAGTCAAACATTGTAATTCATTGATGTGCAAAAAGTGAGATTTTCAACATTAGGAAATTCCTAATATCTATTCCTGGTACTTGGCTATCATGGCATGTTTTTTTGTTTGTTATACTTTTCTTTTCTTTTTTCTTTTCTTTTCTTTTCTTCTTCTTCTTTTTTTAATCTGCTCACTTCTTAAAAAGGTCGTATAAAGACATGAACCATGAGGAGGTAACAATTGTTGGAGGTTAGGGTGGGGTAGAAAAAAAGTGGATTAAGGATCTGGCAATTCATGTTACAGTCCTGGCCCAAGCACTAATTTACTATGGAAATGACCTTATCATCGCTGGTCTCACTTTGAAGAAGTTGAATTGGAAAGTATCCTCTACCTTTGACATTTCAAGGTTCATTTCATGTAGTTCCTCCCAAAAGCCTTTGCCACAGACGGTTGGGAAAGAGATGAAGTTTGTAGTTTGTTCTTTGAGTTTGAAATTGCTCAACTTTTAAAACTTGGCCCAAATGTAAACTGGTAAGGAACAACTCATTCATTCTTGTGACTTATTTCTCCTTTTACGTCTCTCTAAATTCTTAAAAAGGGAAAAGATCTCATATACATATAGTCTTGTTTCTCTCCCTTTTCCTTCCTCTTAATATTGTATGTGTAATTTTAGTTTATGACTAATTAGTTCAGTGGTTTAAAATACTTAAATAATAAAATCCCTCAGTCCAGTCTTGGAATGGGCTGCTGAGTTTTGATCTGTGGCCATTCCTATGGGACACCTTTCCCAATCCCTCTCCATGTAAGCCCAAGGGCACCACAAAGAGAGTGTGGATTAGCACAATCTATCTCCAATGATGGTCAACACTTATGGGATAACAACTGCAAATTCCTTAAAGCACAATCTCTAATAATAAAGATAAGGAGAAAACAAGTTGTTGTTTTTTAATGTGAAGGAAGGTTACTGTTCATTTTTTCAGCAGTGATTACTAGCCTCATTGATTTATAACTAGTAATATGGGTGATTATTAACATGACAAATTCTTAGGGCAATCACTTAAAAATTCTATTATATAAAATCAGAGAGTTCCTGGACAGTCTATATTTTTTAAACTCTAAGTGGTTTTTATAGCCAGGGACAATTCATTATTATAATTTTCAGTCAATTCTCTACTGTACCAATCTCTCATCAAAAGAGGAGAGATTTGTCTAATGTCTCATACGTAGGAAGTGGCAAGGCAAAAAAAGGATTAATATTCACAATGACAGAATCCAATTTAGTACTCTTTTTATTAAACTTTATTATGGCAATAATGTTAATAGACATTTGTTAAACATGCACTATACCCCATCTACTATGTTAAGCATTATACATGCCTTTTTCTCATTTAATTCTCCATACAGAGATAGTCCTTTATGTGTTTATTTTATATATGAGTGAAACAAACATCAGAAAGTTCACAAAGCTATATAATGAAAGTGCCAGGGCTAAAATTCACTTTACTCTGCCTCAACATTAAGGCCGTTAGGCACTATGGCCTCCCAAATACTATCTAGTATGTTTGTGAAGCATCCATGCTTTGGTAAATTGTGCTGGTCAACCAGATCCTGTTAAACCTCAATTCACCTTTGTAAAGAGAAGAAAAGGGAATAACAATTGATTTCTGAGACTATCTTTGCAACTAAACTTTACATAGATCTATATTTTTCTGCCATCTCAGCTGATTGAACTACCCATTAAGGTTATTTGGCTTTAGTAGTCAAGCTTACTCCATAATATCACAGGAATCCTTTATCCATTTTTTTCTTAATTTCTAAGTGTATTTGTTTATGTAATTATGACCAGCTACAGTGAACATTGGCTTCTCTCTCAACTAAATCTCATTGATTTTTTTTTACTTGTACAGCCATTTAAACTCTTGCATAGTAGTAAAATTCATCTGCTACTGTCACATAAATGATACATAAGATATGGAGGGTCCGAGGGCTTAGTTTTATTTCTAGTATTTTACAGATGAGAAAATATCTCAGAGTATTATGATATTTCTTTAAGTGACACAGGCCATGAATAGAAGAGATAAAACTAGGTCTTGGATCTAAAAACTAGCATTTGCTTTGTCCCCTACAATGTGAAAGAGTAGAAGAATAAGGAAGGAAAGAAATAGCTTATGATGGACCTGCTCATCTGATGCCTCTGTCATGAAAAACATAACCTTGAAGTGTGATTGTGCTTTGGTCATAAAGTGGCCAAAGATATTCTCCTTCTTGAAGATTATTTAGCTCACCAGAAACTTACGTTTCTGCATTCCAAGTTTCAATTACATATTTTCAAAGATTTTCTCATTGACTTTCCATTTTCCCTATTGTCTTAATTTTAATTATTTGAATTTATTTGTAATAATAACTAAGGGGAGGAAAATATTCCTTTATTCTGGAAAGCAAAACCAATATTTAATGCAATTATCCATCCTCCAGTCTAGTTTTATGGAACAAACATCAAATGTGATGCCAAGAGAATCTGATTCAAATTCCAAATCCTAACTACTGGTTGTAAGTCTTTTGCTAATTTTCTCAATTTCTCTGTTCCACAGTTTCTTATATGAATAGCAGAGACAGAAATGCGTTATTATGAGTCTCGGAGACAATATATAAAATCCCTTGGTACGTGCCTAGAATATGGTATATACTCAACAAATCACAGTAATTTTTATAATTATCACCATAATCATTGTCGTCATCACAATCATTATCATCATTACAATAATCTCTCAGAATTGGTCTTTCACATCAAAATCATTTGGATTTTGAAATATGATAAACAACTACTCATCATATCCAGTTCAGTATAAATATGGGATCTTAATTTAAGAAAAAACTTACCTGATAAAAAGCAGAAAAGAGCCAGAGAGAGGAGCAGAAAGATACCTGACAGCTTCATTGTGCCAGTTGGCTCACTCAGATCAAGGCTGCTTTGTCCAGCTCAGGTTCTCTGTCAAGACAATTCCCAGAAAGCCCTAAAATACATTCAGACCACATGAGTCCTATGCAGTTTATGCATTTATTGGGGCCTGTCAACACTTTAAATAAGTGCTTCATGCTCCCCATCAATCTTAAAAATTGGGACAATTATGTGAGTCGCACCTCAGATTTTATTAACAGAGGATGTCATTTTCTCCTGGTAGCCTACATTTTCCTAACAACCCATACATCCTTCCGGCTCTCCTCTCTAAGGTTTCCCTACATTATGGGGATGATTCACTGGTTGAGCTCCACTTGATTCTTCTATTTCTTGCAGACAGGTCCTTCATGTCTGTGGTCCAAGTGAGTAACCACAGGATAATGGAATCTTGGGTGTAACTTGGATTTTTAGAGTCCAAATCATCCAAGGTGTACCCAAAGGAGACAGATATTCCACACTGTAGCCAGAAATGAATTAGAAGAAGCATTTTCTGAGCAGAAATCAGCTTGTTAATTTTTAAATCATTATTGCAGTCAAATGCCAGTGGTTGTCCAGTTTTGAGTCGAAATAAATAAGGGAGTCAATTATTTTCTTTAATTTGTAACAAAAATTTACTTTTTAAAGTTACTGAATTGATTTTTTTTTTTTTTTTTTTTTGAGACGGAGTCTTGCTCTCTTGCCCAGGCTGGAGTGAAGTGGTGCGATCTTGGCTTACGGCAGCCTCTGCCTCCTGGGTTCAAGCGATTCTTCTCCTGCCTCAGCCTCCCAAGTACCTGGGACTACAGGTGCCTGCCACTGTGCCCAGCTAATTTTTTTATTCTTAGTAGAGATGGAGTTTCACCGTTTCGTGAAACCGTTCATGGCCAGGCTGGTCTCGAACTCCTGACTCATGATCCGCCTGCCTCGGCCTTCCAAAGTGTTGGGATTACAAGTGTGAGCCACAGTGCCCGGCCTGAATTGAATTTTTGAAATGAGCAATATATTTCCTTTTTTTATCCGAAAGTAAAAGAAGTAGTCATAAAGACCTTGATAATCTTCACTACTTGAAAATATACTTTTCATATAAAAGTTAGATGAATAGCATTAACTCTCATGCCCAATTTAATTGCAAGAGAGATAAAAGAGATAACCTTCTTTCAGGAAACAACAACAGAAAAGAATGGTTGTAGTGATAATGAGAACGTCTGCCTCAAATCATAAACTGCTATTTAAAATATCATGAAGGAAATTATCTTAAAATCCTTTACAGAACGATGTAGGTCATGTGTTAAAAGTATTCAAAGACACTACTGAAAAACCTTAAAAACTGTATTTAAAATTTTCTTGAACCCTTTATGGGAAAAGGAGTCAAAATATCTAGAAAAACAGAATATATGGGAAATTGCTTAAGTCATGACCTTTAAAAACAACAATTGTACAATTTACCCACTTCTGATCTTTAAGTATGTTTTCTTATTAATATGAGATAATATAAAGATCAGTTCTTAAAACTAAAGCATTGCATAGCTTGGTTGGTTTTAGGTACTGCTGTGACCTTCCTCCCTCTTTCCATTCTACTTCCTATGTTTCTTCCTCCTTTGACCACCATTTTTTCTCCTTCTGTGACTAGAATGTACAGAATTAGTCTAATCATAATCTTATGTCAAAAAGTGGCAAAAGTTTGAAAGCATCAAAAAATAATAATAATAAAGAAAACAAGGTAACAGTGGTAGTCGATCATATGCCATCATTAAATTCATGGTGACATTTCTAAACTTCCTGTTTAAACTTCTTCCTCTCTGCCTAGAGTTTCATTTTTGGTCTTTGCTTCTCATATTCACCTCTAAACTCTCAGTCACTGTTCACCTAAATATTACTATCTCCCTACCTTCCAGTCTTTCCTTGCCTGCTTTCCTCTGATCTTCAAGAGTTTTTTTTTTTAATAGGTTTTTTAATGTAGAATTATTCTTATTTAGAATGATTCTATCCTCCTTTTCTGAATGTTTTCAATTCTGTATCCTCAACACTTACACTACCTACCACAAAAACGCTTAGGAACATGAAAGTACAAATTAAGCATTGGCTGTGGATAAACATAGGGAAGGAAATATTATATCATATATATATATACATAGTTTAAGAAATAATCTGGTCCCTAATGATTGAATCATCCTTTCTGTTAGGTTTCTGAGGCCACATGAAAGTTTTTGGTTTTGTTTTAATACAACCTAAAGGAAAAAGTAAGAAACATTCTGTGGGAAATCACTTAATTGGCTCTTTATATAAGAAGTGGAAATACTAGAAATTAATGAATTATAGGCAATTATTCACAGACTGTATACAATTATAGTCTTTTGGCTGCAAGGTAAGTAAAAGACAGCAGTTTTAGTTTTGTTTTATTTAATACCCTGAAGAAAAACAGGAAAAGTTTTAAAAATCTTAACATTTAGGAATAAGTAAACGTCAATATACTGACTCAGGCAAAAGCAAAAAAGAAACAGGAAAAATAAAAGAAAGGGAGATGTGAGAGAATTCAGTAGAAGGCATGGCTCTTATATAGACGTGCTAGAATGCAGTCCCAACATACATACAGTGGTCTTCCAAAATATAGCCATGCATACATTTTTATGTAAAGACACAGACCCTATAAGAATGTATTTTCAATGTAAAATTTATTATACTATATTATTAATTTTAAAATCATTATTGCAGTCAAACGCCAATGTAAAATTTATTATATAAAAATTATACATTTACTAAAATATTACTATTTACGTTGTATATAAAATCATCTGCATTTTATTTAATAAACATGCAAGGGACTTTAAGGTAAATTTTAATTCTATCATTTTTGCTGCCAACTATATATATAATATTATTTCATTTATTGAAATGCAGCTCCATTACTTTCAGAATGCTTAGCTCTGAGTCCAAGGAGGTACCTATATCTGTGCCTGTGTGTTTTAACATTTTACCTGTTCATATAAATTTTCCTTTTCCCAATATTGTTTATATATAGTAAAATGTATTATTTTCAAATGTCACTTCTCAGACAGCTATGTACTCTATTTTCTCTCAAACCCCTGAACCCTTCCACCATTTGGCACAGGGCATGAGAGAGAGGTTTTTCTTTTTTAATTAAAAAAAGGACAGCCATCACATTAATCCAAAAATGTACTAATTAAGGAAGTCAGTGCTTGCCATTAAATTATAAAGTGGTCTTTGTTAACATCCTTAGCCGTACAATAGACTAAAGTTAAGAATTTTTTATTTGTAACAATCCAATCTTTATTCAGAGTGAAGATTGTTTTTCTTAGAACTTCCATTAGATCACATAGGAAAGATGACAAATATTTCCTAGGACTAAGAGGAGGGATTCGGGAAGAGAAGGAAAAGGGGGTTTTCGAACTTAGACCTCATTGTCCTGATTTAGTTCAAATCCCTTGGCTTTTGGAGGCATCTAAAGCATTATTTGGTTTATCATGGGTGAAACAGAGTGGGCAGTATTGAGGAAGATATCCAGGTATTTGGACTTTATAGCAGTCTTACAGGGGTCTGCCATGCTGCAATGAAGATCAGAAAAAGCAGCTGAAATTCACAGTTCCCAAGATAGTCAAGTGGGGAGGGAGCTCATGAACAAGAACGGTTTTTATTTCAGAACAAGGGGCTTTGAGTTAAGAGACATTACAGTTGATAGCTTGATGGGAGGAATCACATAACTCCGAAAAGTGTACTAACACATCAAACAGATAACAGGGAGCTGGGGAATGGAGACCCAGGTCCTCTATGATACAGTGACCATAGGAGTCATATTACACTGCAAAAATTCCTGGAGAGAGAGAAGTCAATATCCAGGGACCAATTGGTAAGAAATACCTCACCAGGTGCCAATGTCATGCAAATGTCGTGAAGTTATGTAAGCTTTGTCCTGGATTCAAATGTTATCTTTGGGGAGGGAAAAAAGGGGGAATAAAAAGGTAGAACCGGAGAGACACACTAAATATGTAAAATGTGAGTGCTTAGTGGGAGAGATTTTATTTTTTCTCAATGTGGTATCCATTGTACTTTCAACCATGCTTAGCAATTAATAGCCATTCAGAAAATGTTTGTTGAATGACTGAGATTGAAATACCTTTAATTAATGAGATATTTTCTGATATTACATTGACATGAAGATAACAATTAAACATAAACATTTTAATTTTTGACACTTGCAAATCTTAGCTTATATAAAATTTGACCTACTCTACTTGATGGATTAGATTCAATTATTATCAATGTTCTGTCAGAATAAAACAAAACATAGACTCTTTGTCATTTTGAGAAACATTTACCCCAATCTTCCAGTCAATATTTAAAAATGACCTAAAGTTCTACTGAGAAATACACATTGTGGCTCTGTGATAGATTAGAATAAACACAGACTTTGAGTCCAGATAGACATGGGATGTGCATTCTACTTCTGCCAAATCTCTATGATATGGGAGATGTTAATTAACCTTTCTGAGTTTTAGCATTCTTAACAAGAGTAGGTTTCTGGGTTATTTTCATACATCATATGCCGATTTCACTGACAGTCTTTGATTATAAACACTTTTAGTTTTTTGACTAAACTTTGCATTCAGTCCCTCAAGATTGCTTAGGCTTGACTACGACTTCACATTAGCAATAATTTCCACCTTTATATCAACTGAAAATTTAATAAGTATGGCTTCTTGGTTATCATCTACGTCACTGCAGAAGTGCTGAACAAAGCAAACTCAAAGATATTTCACCACCTTGTTTCCAAGGTTAGTCTACTGAAATCAATATTCATATATCTTATGGTATGGTACCAAACTTCTCATTCTTGTGAAGTACAATGAAGGAAGTTTGGCATGACTCACTTGTAATGAATTTATGTGGGCTACTAGTCATCCTCGCCTTCTTTCCTAAATGCTCATATTATCATATGTCCTGCTCTTCCCCATCATAGACTCTACACCTGTTCTAAAATAAGTTCTTCCTCATTTCTCATTTATTTTCATTACATATCTATTTGCCTACTTTAACTGACAGTGTTGCCTTGCCTGGGATGTTATTTTCTTTAATCATTATATCTCTCAATTCTATATATCAAACAATAAAAATCCAAATTATGTTACTCTTCACAGAACATTTCTTTATCCTCCAAGGCAGACATTCTAAACTGGTAGCATAGAGACAAACTCAGGCTTGTTAATGTATTGATTTAGCCTATGCTGTGATTTTAAATGTATTTCTAAATAATCATCAGCTTTTAAAAGTTGAATATTTAAGAAAAATAGCCCGGGTGCAGTGGGTCACACCTGTAATCCTAGTACTTCAGGAGGCTGAGGTAGGTGGATCACTTGAGGTCAGGAGTTTGAGACCACCCTGGCCAACATGAAAAAACCCCATCTCTACTAAAAATACAGAAAAATTAGCTGGCTATGGTGGTGCACACCTGTAATCCCAGCTACTTGGGAGGCTGAGACACAAGGATCTCTTGAACCTGGGAGGCAGAGTTTGCAGTGAGCTGAGATTGTGCTGCTGCACTTCAGCCTGGGGGGGAAAAAAAAGAAAAGAAAAGAAAAAGGAAAAAGAAAGAGAAAAATAGTACAACAGAAGATTTTTCTGAAAATATTTGGGCACTTCATTGCCATGGCAAACGTCAGCTGGAATTTAGTGGTACATGCCTCATTTAAACGTGCTCTTATTTCACTCTTTTGCCTTGCTTATTGTTGGCGCTTGGATGCATTTGAGTTTGAGAATCCTGCCCTTTGACACTAATAATACTTCTTAGTTCTCAGAATATGTGTATTTACTTTTCTTGTGAAACTGTTCTACATTATAAACTTACACCTATAAGGTATTTCTTCTATTTGTCTAGTTGCTCTTTATGAGTAGAATCTGTACCTTATTAATCGTTCATTCTTCAAATTTTCATGTAATATTTAACAATTACTGCATAAATATTTATTCAAAAAGTATGATTAAAAATAATTACCACTATATAATTATCAGGGATTATTAGTAACTATACTGACATTTTCCAAAATTTATCTTTTTCCATATTTATGGAAGATATTTGCCCATCTCTAGTTTTCTATTATTGCTTTCATTTCTTTGATTTCTTTCTGACATATTTTAACACAATAGCAGTCTCACTTGGGAATCTCTATATTCTTATCTGTTTCCTAATGAGATAAAAGGAAAAATTTCTAATAGTCACTGGCTTTTGCAGAAGAGTACATTTCACTAAGTACATAATTGGAAGTCAGTTTTTCCAATTTGCAGATTATTGAGTGACAATTCTGTCTCTGTTCAATTCGTATAACCTGTGTTACTCATCACTTCTGCTCCACCATTTATCCTCCCTTCAGATCCCTTTTCACCAGGATCAAAGCAATCTACATTTCTCTAAATTATGTTTGCCACAGTGGAAATCGAACTACGTCACAAAGTATAGTTTGCAATATAAAACTTTTGAAAGTTGACAGATATTATGAATATTAATAAAGCATTAAGTAGTTTATATTTCAAAATCTCTTCTTAATTTGCTTTATTTTTTATTTTTTTATGTTTTTGGATATTTCTTCTTAAATACATTTATTAAAGTTGAATTTTGTACATGTGTTTTGTGGTAAGTCTCCTCAAATCTCTTTGCTTTTAAGTTTTAGTGTTTCCGCTTAACATTAATTCAGAGAATTATTCAAGAAGCGATTAGTTGAGCATAGCCTTAAGAACAGGACAAAAGGTCGCCAAGATCCCTAGGTTTAGAAAAAACTAGGTCACAGTAACTTTGTTTTCTTTGTTGACACTATAACTAAACTGATAGGTATAAGGTATATGCAGATACAATGGATTTGAACTCAGCAAGGCATTAGATAAGCTCTCATGCTGTCTTTGCAAATGGATAAAGATGCACGGGTAGAATATTATACCTGACTGAACAACTGAACAAAAAAGTGCCGATAGATTAATTAATATAACCAAGAGGAACAGAATCTTGTCCCAATCAGTATGTTTATAACTAACCTAAATGATGATATATGAAGCATACTATAAATAAGAAATCAGGGCTCTGTTTACCACTTTTTGTGGTTCATTTTCTTAACATACATAGAAAGCCATTAATCAAGTTTCATCTTGTTCATTTTGACTTTTCATCATTTTTAGTATATAAAGATCTTTTTGACTCCTGACATAGAATCCCACCTTCAATGATTGCATCCGAATTTGGATTTTTAAAATGAATCTTTAAAAAAATAAGATTATTTAAAAGATCAAAGAGAGTGAGAGTTACAAGGTAATCCAAAGCTGGGTGCAGTGGCTCATGCCTGTAATCCCAATACACTGGGAGCCCGAGGCAGGCAGATTGCTTGAGGTCAGGATTTCGAAACTAGCCTGGCCAACATGGTGAAACCCAATCTCTACTAAAAATACGAAAAAAAAAAAAATTAGCCAGGCGTGGTGGCAAACGTCTGTAGTCCCAGCTACTCAGGAGGCTGAGGCAGGAGAATCCCTTGAGTCTAGGAGGCAGAGGTTGCAGTGAGCCAAGATCACACCACTGCACTCCAGCCTGGGCAACAGAGGAAGACTTCATCTCAAAAAAAAAAAAGAGTTTACATGGGATTTCTGGGTATTTACCCAAAATACTTGAAAAGAGGTCTCAAAGAAATATTTCATATATTCATAGTAACATTATTTACAGTAGCTAAAATGTAGAAAATGTAGAAGCAACTCAAGTGTCTTTCAACAGATAAGTGGATAAGTAAAATGGGAAAACAATGTGTATATATACCACATTTATATATACTTGTTATTAAATGTAGTATGTGTTTCTATACACACAAGCATATTTATGCACAGAAAAATGCAATATTATTCAGCTGTAAAAAGGAAGGAAGTTCTTACATATTCTGTAACATGGGTGAATCTTGAGGACAGTATGCTAAGTGAAATAAACCAGTCACAATAAGACAAATTTTGTATTATTCCACTTTTATGAAGTACTTAGAATGGTCAAAATTAGAGAGACAGAAAGTATCATGGTAGTTTCCAGGGCCTGGGGAAAGTGGGTAATGCAGGTTATTGGTTAATAGGTATAGAGTTTCAGTTGAGGAGGATGTAGTGTAATAGTTCTAGAAATGGATGGCAGTAGTAGTTGTACACACAATGAACACACTTGATGCCACTGAATTGTTGAACTGGACACTTAAAAATGATTAAGATAGTGAATATTAAGCTATGCACATTTTACCATAATTAAAAACTTTTTTTTTTTTTTGAGACAAAGTTTCACTCTTGTTGCCCAGGCTGGCATGCAATGGCACGATCTTGACTCACTGCAGCCTCCGCTTCCTGGGTTCAAGCAATTCTGCCTCAACCTCCCAGAGTAGCTGGGATTACAGGCACCCACCACCACGTCCAGCTAATTTTTTTGTATTTTTGGTTGAGACAGGGTTTCACCATGTTGGCCAGGCTGATCTTGAACTGACCTCAGGTGATTCACCTGCCTCGGCCTCCCAAAGTGCTGGGATTACAGGCATGAACCATCACGCCCAGCCTAAAAACAAATTTTTAAAAAGGTCCAGGTTAGATAGTGGGGAAAGTGTTCAAGAGAATCAAGCTAAATTCTATTAATAATTAATTCTGTGGTCATTTATTTCCCTCTTCCTAGAACTTTTATAAATTTGTTCCTACTAAGTTGCTCTGTTACATTATTTACTGATTCATGCTTAGTCTGTAGCATGAGATTATAATGATCTTAAAGCAGAATGTGTGCTTCTTTTCTTTTTCTCTTAAATTCTACTACTGATTTTCCTGGGCTGAGTCTGAGCTTACACAATATGTCTTGAGTGAAAAAATACAAACTGTTTTAATATTTATTTATATTTTTAATTTGATCTTTTACTTTTTGTAGAGACAGGGTCTTGCTATGTTGCCCAAGCTGTCCTCAAACTTCTGGCCCCAAGCAATCCTCTAGTCTTGGCCTCCGAAAGTGCTGGAATTATAGACCTTAGCCACTATGCCTAGCCATTTTTTATTTGTTAGTCTTTTTGCTCTCTTATGTGAACTGCCTTCATATTTTTATGCTATTCTTTGTGGAAGTTTTTCAATGGTTTCTAAAGGTTTGTTTGTTTTTAATTCTTCTATGTTCTCATACTAATTTGCACTTGCCTTGAATATAGTACTTACATTGTGTTATCCCTGTACTCAAGAAGCTCATGGTTTAGCAAGTCCAATACATACAATATAATTCAAACATGATGGGATAACATCCTGGAAAACAGAATGTGCCCAAAGAGCTGTGAATACATAAATAAAGAACCAATTAATTTTGCTAACACAATGTCATCAGAGAAAGTCCCATTTAAAACATACAGTTGCACAGGTATGAATCTTGAAAGCTAAATAAGAGTTCTGTGGCAAAATAAGACTACTTGTAGATAGAATAGTGACGTGGGATGTTGAAGAAGGGGACACATATGCAGAAAGAAAATTAAACTACCACTCATGAAGATAGACATGAGTGTGTGAAGAATGTTGATTGTATTAACATCAAATAGTTCAGGAGGCCAGAGCACTGGATATCAGGTAAAGATGGCTGAAAAGGAGACTGAAAAGAGGCCAGTAAGTACAAAATAGGTCATGCAACATCATGATGTTTTCAGTAAGTACAGTGGCCCAAAGTGAAATGAGAGCTGGGTCTAAATCACACAGTAGTAAAAATTCTTGCCAACATACTGACTTTCCCTACCATCTTAAATCAGAACATAATAAATGTCAATGCAACCCTCTAGAAAATGTAATGGAAAATAAGCAAGGTAGAATTGCATATTGGTAACAATGAGAGAAAAAAATAAGAAATAGTTTCATCCCAACTACATGTCTGGTTTTTCCCCTTCCCTTTGAAGTTTAATTATAAGCATCAGAGGAAGCCTCTTAAATGTTTGCTAAGACACTGAAATATGAGAGGGAAAGTTTGCCAAAAGGTCTTTTAAAATAACAAGGGAGCAGTAATGCCCACATCAGGTGACTTACTTTAAACAAATTGTTATCAGGTTTGCCCTCAAATTTGGGAATAAAAATCCTCTGCAATATTTTTATTTCTAAATTCAAAAATTCCCATTATATCTGCTACACAAATTCTCCCCCAAGCCTATTATCTCTGGTCTGGCCAAGCCACCCCAAGGAAAAATAACTGGGTGTGCCTTCCCGTTGTTTAACTAAGCTTACTCAATAAAATTAAAGAGCTTTAGCTTGTGATTCAAAGTTCTTCTGCAATATGGCATACTTCTCTTCTTACTCCATCTCCCAGTTTCCCTTCCAGTTATCAGAGACTTGAACCACTAGTTACTTTACAGTACTTTTGCCGATTAATATTTTCTCTGCTAAAGCATATTTTGCCACCTCTACCTCTCAGAATCTAACTCAATTTTCCTGACTAATCTAAAATGAAGCCTACTGTCAAATGTGTTCTGCAGTTATCCAAGAAGGAATCAATAAATATCTTATTTTTTTTTCTTTTTTTATTTAATAGAGACAGAGTCTAGCTCTGTCGCCCAGGCTGGAGTGCAGTGGTGCGATCTCGGCTCACTGCCAACCTCCGCAGCCTGGGTTCAAGCGATTCTCTTGCCTCAGCCTCTTGAGTAGCTGGGACTACAGGCACGTACCACCATGTCTGGCTAATTTTTTTTTTTTTTGTATTTTCAGTAGAGATGGGGGATTTCGCCATGTTGTCCAGGCTGTTCTGAAACTCCTGACCTCAGGTGATCCACCTGCCTCAGCCTCCCAAAGTGCTGGGATTACAGGCATGAGCCACTGCCCCCAGCCAATCTCTTCATTTTGACTTAAAATGAAGTATAACATTTTATCTTTCATAGCATATAGCATGTCGCATATCATGGGTATATGCCCTGCTAATAAATTATTTATTACTTAAAATACAATATTGCCTGTAAGAGTAGTGTTTACCATGCCAGTATCCTTTACAACCACTAAAACAAGTAACAAAAGCAAAATAACTACGTTGGGTGGAATCATCAATACCTGCATGATTTAATTTCTAAAGCTAGCATGACCCAATAACTCTATATTATTTCCATATCCTAATGCAGGTAAATTTTGCACTGTGCCTTTTACTACAAATGTTTTACTTAGGGTAATCCCAGTTGATACAACAAATAGCCCCTTTGTGTAACAATTTGTAGAGGATAGAAGTCTGTTTCTCAATAGTATAACATCCACATGAGTGTCCCTAATTCACAGGCAGTTTGCCTCCAGGCAGTGGTGGAGATACCCAGTCTCCTTTCATTTCTGGCTCTTCCATTTTCAATACATGGCTCAAATTTGCCCTGTTCATTTGCATCAAAGTGGTGAGAAGAATAAAATATTGTGATTCTTTAAAGGTGGCTTAAAAGTGAAATACAACATTTTTGTTCATCATTGCTGAGATTAGGCATATAGTAACACCATATGCAAAAAGGACAGAGAAATAGATTCCCTTATTAGACTTCCAGTTCCCAGCAATGTTCTATATCACAGTTTTGTAGTATGAGTTTTGTAGACAATTAGGCCCTGTGACCAATAAAAAACTGTGCACACCCTATTGTTCACATGTGGGACATACCCTGCCCCTTAAAAGACACAATCTAAAGTCTTATCCTGTCATTGCAACCACCAGAAAGTTCAGGGTTTCCAAAAGTAGCTCTTTATGGAGACCTATACGCTATCAACTCCTCACCCCTACCCCATGCTTTTTATACAGTAGAAGAATATGAACAGGATAACATAATTTAAACTCTCATTTAAAAAAAAAATGTAATGAGATACATGTAGATGTCATTGACACACAGCACTGATAAAACTTGCTTACCTGGACTGGTTGACACCCCCTGGTCTGGCAGTGGCATATATCCTTTTATAAGACTCTGAGTCTGTTATTGAAAATAATGCCCTTGTCAGCTGTTCTTGGTAGTTTCTTGCCATGCCCTCTGATAGGCTCTTGAACTTCTACCAAGAACCAAACTGAGATAAAATTTGAAAACCACATTTACTTTTTGGGGCTGTACTACATTCAAAGGCTACTTCTTTATGGCCAATTTCTGGGTCTTGAAAATTTATTGAAGGTCATAGGTTCTTTAATCTAGGCTTGTTGTTTATTTGACAATATAAATCCCTCAACATTTAGAGTGTTTCTTAACTATTTGTTTTATTTTTTTTCCATATACCAGTAACTATTTCAAAAGTGTCCTAAGTTCTTTCCAACCACAATTCTGAAGCTTACCTTTTTTTTTTCTTTGATCTTCTACCTCTGTTTCTAAATGTAGTGGTTTAGTTTGTGGCCATCTGAAACTATAAGCTTAGGTGAGAAGAAGTCAACTGTCTTAATATGATCATGGCAACAAACCTGAAAACCTTTTTTAAACTCAGAAAATTCATATGGCTTTTGTTACTAAAAGCATTTCTTACCTTTTGGGTGTCTAGAATAAAACAGTTTTTAAATTTCCTTTACAGCATCACATTTCTTAGTATTCTCTACATTCCCTTTAATTTCTAATTACAAGTCTCCAAATACCTGCCTAAGATCTTTTCTGTATCCTATCATGTTAAAATAAGAAAATAAAAGCCAAAATACACGTTCACTCTGACTCTTTCCAATCTTTTCCTCCAGAATGACAGGCTCAGGCAGCACATGATCTGACTTTTAATTTATCACAGTCTGGCAATTTTAAAACAGTCTCAAAACTGATTACACTCCTTTCATTGAGAAGTAAGGTCTATAGTTAATGTCCCTGAATCTGGGTAGGCTTGGGATTGTGTTAGTCACTAGACTGTGTCAAAAGGGAAGGTAGGTCATACAAAGCCACAGAGGGTGCACCTGGCTGCCTGGGAATCCCTGCTGTCAGGATGCTCCTTGGTATGCACCTTTTTGGACTGTAGCCACCATACTATGAGAAGCACAAGTTACACAGGGGTGTTACATGTCCATGTTCCAATAGTCCCAGCTGAGCTCAACCTTCAGTTTTCCCTGATGGTGATCAACGTGCAAATGATTTCAGCCATTTGAGCCATTGCAACCATTTGAATTGTCTCCAATCAAGCTTCACACCATGGGGCAGAGACTATCCCCTGTCACTTCCTCACTGTTCCTACAGAATCCATGAGTATAATAAAATGGTTGTTGTTTTATACCACTAATTTAAGACTGGTTTGCAATGTATCACATGAGTAGTACCAAGTTTGGTATTTGGAGGTTGTGTTTGGCAATAATAAAAATCTATACCGTGGCATAGTTATGAGGACTAGTTTTTTGTTAGAGCTAGAAGATCCTTGGGAAACTATTTAGCAGTATCCTGGTGAGTCTCAAGGGTGCTGTTGATGACAGCTTAAAAATGAGGAAAATGCTACTGGAAGCTAGAGGAAATGAGACTTTTTTATTGAGCAATGAAAAGTTTAGCAAAACTGAGGCCTGAAATCATATGAAAACTAGGAAAAATTACATCTAATGAACTAGCAGAACTTGCTAAGGGTATTTCTAGGTTAAATGCTGAAAGTATCAACTGATTTCATTAAAAGGTATAAAAAAAGAGAGATCAGTTAATCAAAGAATAATTCTATCTCCAAGTAGAAATTAGGGGAATATAAAGGATCCAGAACTTTCTGGGTTTGAAAACATAATCGTCATCCTCAGAGAATTTCAGAGCAAAATAAAATTCTGATGCTACCAGTAAAACATCTTGAGGTAAAGAGAAATTCAAATATGTAACTCAAATCCTTTAAACATTGGATAGTTTTCAGGTGGTCCCTCATAGGTCCTTTGTGTTAGACAATAGACTTTCTAAATATCTCAAGGTTATATCTCATAAACTGTCTGTGTGAAACAATAGACCCTCTCTGTAAATGATATCGTTTGACGGAAACCATAAAGCGAGCCAAAGGCTAAGGTGGGTTTATCTCAAGGAGATTTGATTATAACTTTTGTTCAATAAAGTGTAATATCAAATAATTCATAAAGAACACAAAACATTTTTGAAGATATTAAACAAGCTAAGATTAAATGGGACAGACAGAAAAAATGAAGAGACTGTGTTTTGTGCAATTTGATCTTTAGTCAGGAAGCAGTCTAAGAAAACTGCTCAACTATAAATACAGATCATTTTTTAAGAGGGAAAACTAAAAGGTGACTCAGAGGGAAAAACCAAAACACCAGAAGGCAGAACTGAAAACTCCCAAGTAGCTGTACTGGGCCTTAATCAAAGGACTAGCAATCTGTGCTTGGTCATTGGAGATTTATGATTAAGGAGTTGGCACGATAAAAATTATATTTAGACAGAATTATTCTGGCTGAACATATACTGTTGATTCACACTGTTGAACGTTGAATCTGTACTGAAATGATGGAAGCAAGGATGGTAATTAGGAGATTATTGTAATAATTTGAATGAGATAAAGCAGTGGTTTGCGCTAAGAAATTAACAATGGAGGCTGTTGAAAAGTCATTAGTTTGGGGGTGTATTTTGAATATGGGTCAAAGAATTTGCTGATGGATGTTAAGTGTGAGAAGAAAGTGAAGTCAAGAAGATTACAGGACTTTTGGTTTAGTAAATGAAAAAACTGGAGTTTCCATTTTGTGAGTTGAGGTATAATGAGAGAGACAGAATTTTATAGGAGAGGAAATGTCAGGAGCTTAGTTTGAAACAGAACAAGTGAGATATTTTGATTAACTATTCAAATAAAAATACTGAGTAGGATATTGTATATAGGAATGTAGATTACAAAGAAGAGATACAGATTGAAGACATAAATTTGGATAGAGGGTAAGATCACTAAGATAATAAATACAGGTAAAATACATAATGGGTTGAAAGACGGAAACTGCAGCACTCCAATATTTAGAGGTCAGGCTGTGAGGAGAAATTTGCATAGAGACTGAGGTAGAATGTGTAGAAGAAAGCTATGTTGGAAGCCACATAGGTGGGAGCAGGGATGTTTTAGGAAAGAGTGATTAATTATATGAAATGTTGATAGGTAAAATGAAATGAAGATCAAGAACTGATCATTGGATTTTGCAACACAGAGGCATCTCTGACTTTGATGATAACAATTTTGATGTAGTCATGGGTTGGACCCTGATTAGAGTAGACTTTAGGAAAAATAGAAGAGAACACACTGGAGTTAGTGTGTATTAGACTATGCTTTAGAGGATTTTTGGCCTAATGACAATAAGATAATGAAGAAAAAATCAAGGAAGACATAGAATCAAGGAAGTATTTCTTTTTCTTTATGTTTTATTTTTAAATGAAAGAAATAACAAGATGTATATAAGCCATCTGGAAAGGTCCAGGAAAAAAAGTAAAAGCGAGAAAGCTGGACATTAACAGAATTGTTGAAACAACATTCTTGAGAAAGTAGGAGTAGAGTGTGTGAACAAGGAGGAGAAGCTGGTCTTTTAAAATTTTTCTTAATCTTTAAAGACTAAGAAGTTGAGGCAAAATTGACCTACAAAACATACATATTTAAAATGTTCAACTTGATACATTTTGACATTTGTATACACCCATAAAACCAACCATCAAGAAAATATTCATATCCATCATCCCAAAAGTTTCTTCATGTCCCATCACCCCCAGGCAAACACTGATCTGCTTTCTGTGACTATAGATTCGTTCCATTGTTTTTAGAGTTGAAATAAATGAAATTATGCAGGATTTGTTCTTTTTGTCTGGCTTGTTTCACGTAGAATAATTATTTTGAGATCCATCTCTGTTATTTTCAAGGGATTATTTTTCCATTCATGTATATTCTTTGATGGAGTATCTACTTCAAATCATTTAAAAATGATAAAAATCATTTATATCTGGTTAAGTTTCGAGAGCATTATATAAATTCTTCTTTATCAAATATGTGCTTTGAAAATACTTTCTCCACCCTGTAACTTGTTTTTCTCAATTAGAGTTTTTTCAGAAAACAGAAGTTTTTAATTTTGATAAAGTCTGATTTACAAATTATTCTTTAATGGATGATGTTTTTCATGTCATATCTAATAATTTTGCCTACTGTAAAATCATAATTTTTAAAGTTATATAGTTTTGATTTTAGTTCAGGGATCCATTTTGAATTAATGTTTTTATAATTGACGTTCATTGTTTTTGTCTATGTACATTCAATTGTTTCTGCAGCACTTGTTGAAAATCATTTTTTTCCACTGAATTGTCTTTAGATCGTTTTAGAAAATCATTTTTATATGTATATGGATCTAGTTTTGGACTTTCTATTCTGATCTTTTGATCGATTTTTCTATGTTGACTCCAATGATATACTGTCTTGATAACTATAGCTTTATAATTAGTCCTGAAAAATGGTAAGGTTAGTTTTAACATTGTTCTCCTTTTCAAAGTCGTTTTGACTATTCTAGGACTTTTAGATTTCTGTATTAACTTTAGAATAATCTTGTCAATTTCTACATAAAACATTGCTAGAATTTTAGTAAGAATTGCATTGAATATATAAATCAATTGGAGAAGAATTGATATTTAGCAAAAATGATTTTTTGACCCATGAACAAGGTATGTCTTTCTATTTATTTAAGTTTCCTTTAATTTACCTCACCATGTTTTTTAAAAAATTTTAATGTATAGGACATTTACAAGCTCAACAGATTTCATATTTTTAATGCTGTTAGAATTGCTTTCATTTAAATTTCTGATTGTTTGCTCTTAGTTTATAGAAATACGATTTGTTCTGAAAGTTGAATGGTGATTACAAGAGGCTGGTGGAGGCAGTTAGGTGGGGAAAGGGAACATGATCAAAGTTTCAGTAAGAGAGGAAGAATAAGCTTTAGTGAGCTATTGCACAAAATGGTGAGTGTAATAACTAATAATGCATTGCATATTCCAGAATTTCTAAAAGAGTAGATTTTAAAATGTTTTCACAACAAAAAAAAAATATGTGAGATGATGGATTTGTTAATTAGCTTGATTTAATCATTCCACAATGTAAACATCACATTATACCCTATAAATACATATATTGTCATTGTCAGTTAAAAATAAAACTGTAAAATGAAATACAATGTATTTTGTATTTTGTTGCCATATCCTCTAACGTATTTTGTTATTATATCTTCCAACCTGGCTAAACTCACTTGTTAGTTCTAATATCCTTTTTTGTGGATTGCATCACATTTCCTACAGAGACCATCATTTCATCTTCAAATAAAGAAAGTTACAGTATTATTTCTTACTTTCTTATCTGAAGTTTTGTTCTGTTCTTTCTTTTTCTCTCTCTCTCTTGTCTTACCGTGCTGGCTGGAACCTCCAGAAAAATATTGAAAAGAAGTAGTGAGAGGGGAAATCTTTGTTTTGTACTTGTTTAAAGGAGGAAAACATTTGAGTTTTCATAATTATGATGTTTGCCACAAGTTTTCTATAGCTGCCCTTTATCCAGTTAAGAAAATTCCCTTCTGTATGTAATTTGCACGGAGTTATTGCTGTTGTTGTTTACATTAACAAGAAATTTATGTTGAATTTTAGTCAAATGTGTTTTTGTTTTTCACTAGCAATCACTTGGTTTTTCTTTTCTAGTTTGTCAATACCTTGAATTACATTGATTGAATTTTAAATGTCAATCAACATTGCATTTCTGCCTGAGCCCCAATTGTTCATTATTAATTGTCCTTATTATATATTGTTGCATTCTATTTGCTAAAATTCTGTTTAGGACATTCCTCTCTATTCATGAGGGATATTTATCTGCAGTAGTTGCTTCTCTTATTTATTCTTTCAATGTCTTTTTCATTTTTTTTGGATTTGTTAGTAGGTTAACGGCAACTTTATAGAATAATTTAGTAAGCATTCTGTTTTCTTTAATATTACATGTGATGTGTATAGAATCAGTATTTTTTTCTTTTAAGTTTTTGGTAGAATTAACCAGTGATGGCACCAGAACCAATGAGTTTCTTATCTAGAAATTTTTATCTAGAAATTCAATTAATTTAAGAGATGCAGGACTATATAAATTAATTTTCTTGAGCGAATTTTGGTAGTTTATGTCTTTAAAGGAATTCTTCCATTTCAACTAAATTGACAAAATAGTTGATATAAATTTTCTCATAGTCTTTCCTTATTATTATTTTAATTTATGTAAGAATTTTAGGGTTGTTGCCTCTGTCATTCTTCTTATTGGTGATTTGTGTCTTCTGTCTTTTTTTTCTGATTGGTCACTGGACGTTTATCAGTTTTATTAATCTCAAAGAACTACCTTTTGCTTTGATTGATTTGTTTCTACTACTTTTCTGTTTGCTATTTAATTGTTTTCCCCCTTTGCAATTTATGATTTCTTTTTTATGCTTATTTTGGTACTATTTCCTCATTTTTTCCAGTTTCTCAGAATGTAACTTGAGATTATTGATTTGAGATCTTCTTTCTTTTAATAAAAGAAAATGTTCAGGGTTAGTCTTTGTTAGGGACATGGAGACCTTTTCCACAGTAACAGAGAAGAGTACAGTCTGGATGCTGATGTGCTGGTGGGAACCTGTTGTAGATCTTTTGGAATTGCTTCTGTGTTCTCAGTCACAAAGGAATCTTTCTTATCTGAGAATAAGGATGCCAAAAGAAATAAATGTAATGTTCTTTGGCTTGTATTCAGCTTTACTTCCTATTAATATTGACAACTTTCACTTTACTTTTTTCATTTAATTGTTATATTTTTTACATGTTTTTTATGTTTTTTAAAAATTTTTAAATTGGTTTTTGTAACGTGGTTTTTTAATACTTTTTCATCTTCTTGTACAAGGAGATATTATAGTATGAAGTTTTTTGTAATGATTGCTGTTTGAATTGTGTCGTTTTACTATTTACAGTTTTTAAAAAGCAGATTTAGTGCTCTAGTTGTCAAGGCTCAAGATTTGAGCTTTAACATCTCAGGCAAGCATTGCAACTCAAACCTCAGATCATATTGCAGAATACAGGAATACTTGCAAAATAAGCAAAGTAGAAAAACTGATTTTTAAAATCTTTTTCTCTATAAAATAAGCTATTCCTCACCTTCTTTACATGAGTATGTCATTTTAAAAAGTGCATTTACTGTGCTATCTCATTTTGCATATCACAATTCTGTGAGGTGCTTATTAGGTACAGTCTAATTTTACCCACGAGTAAACCGATGCTTAGCAAGATTAAATGAATTCTCAAAAGTTGTACAGAAAGTGAACTGAAGAACTGGATCAGAATGCTGATCCTTCTTATTGTGGAATATCTGGCTCATGATATTAGATATAGATAATATACCTATAGCTAATATAGATATTAGACAGTACTATTTCCTAGAATCAGTCCAAAAGCACTAAATTGACACAATATCAGCTTGCCTAGAATTTACATTCTTATATCGAAGACAAAAGAAGTAGTCACTTAACCACATAATTATAAATGTGTTAGGTAGGAGAAGTAGAGAGTCCCAGGAAAGAGTGTAATGACTTCTCCCCTTAGTCAAGGGCCATTCTGTAAGAGTCAGTTTCACAGAAAGAAAGACACAAACTTCTGCTTGACTGCTTAGGATGCAACTTTGCAATATGGGAATTTCCTCTCCTAAAACGTAGTCACAATGCTAACAAGTCATAGTTTCCTTTGGAACACTGACAAAGGAGGAGATTGAGTAATCATAGAAGCTAAGTTATTATTATGCAAAAAGTATACCTTTGACATATTTATATTTTCTTAATAGTCTTATGTATTCCTGTCTCATTGCCAGAAAATGTTCAGCCAGCTGAAGAAATTGAGCAAGGCCCCTACCATTACAACACACATATTCTATTATTATTGCTTTTAGTCATACAGGAATTTCCTCAAAAAGAAAAGTTAAGAAGGGTCATTTTATTTTGCTAAGTTATACACATTTTTCATTGGATGGTCCCAGTTTTTCCTAAAATTCATTATATCCCAAATTAAATTTCTTTTGATCTCTACTGAATCTGCATCTCTTCGTTGTCTCTTTACTTAATGAATGTGACATTGGAAGGGATATACTTCACCTCAGAGTTATATTAGGTTTATATGTCTATATTATCCAGTCATTAAAATGGCATGATCTTCTTTAGCACAGGTTGAGCATGCATAATCTGAAAAATCTGAAATTCAAAATGTTCTAAAATCTGCAGCTTTTTGAGCGCCAACATGGAGCTCAAAAGAAAATGCTCATTGGAGCATTTCAGATAACAGATTTTTGGATTAGGGATGCTCAACCACTGGGTTTTCTGAAAATATTCCCAAATCCAATAAACAAAACCCAAATTCCCAAACACTTCTCATCCCAAATATTTCATATAAGGTATACTGAACCTGAAATATTTTTAAGTAAGAAGAAATCATAAATCATTGTTTGCAGAAGCCTGATTTCAAAGGTCTTACACAAATAGTATGGATGTCTATTAGATCACAAAATGCAGAAAATCTTGAGTATACCCATTTTTATTTGATTTTTGTGTATGGTCTAAGATAAGAGTTCAACCTTATTCTTTTCATGAGGAAATCCAGTTTTTCCAGCCCCATCTATTAAAGAGACTATCCTTTCCCTCTCATGACCTTTTGATTCTGAGCTTCCTATTCTGCTACATTGAAATGATTTTGTTTTTAAGCCAGTTCCATACACTCTTTTGATTACTATAGCCTTGTAACATAACTTTAAATAAGAAAGTGTGACACCTCTTTGTTTTTCTTTCTCAGAATTACTTTGACGATTTGATGTCTTTCGTGGTTCCAGACAAATTTTAGGATTTTTTTTTCTATTTCTGTAAAGAATTTCATTGGAATTTTTACAGAAATTGTGTTAATTCTGTATATTGTTTCGGGTATTACAAACATGTTATCAATATTCTTCTTCTAATCCATGAGCAAGGGATATCTTTTTATTTATTTGTGTCTTCACTTTTTTTATCAATGTTTTGTAGTTTACAGTGTATAATCTTTCACATTTTTGCTTAAGTTTCTTGCTAAGTATTTTTTATGCTTTTGAAAATGGGATTGTTCTCTTCATTAATTTTTCATATAGGTTATGATTTGTGTACAGATATGCAATTAATTTTTGTGTGTCAATTTTGTATCTAGTAATTTTACTAAATTCATTGATTCATTCTAACTGCTTTTTTTGTGGAGTATTTGGGAGTTTCTACATTTAGAATCTTGTAATTTGCCATTAGAAGTAACTTTACTTCCTTATTCTTTGATTTGTGTGCCTTTTTATTTTTTGTTCTAGTCTGATTGCTCTTTGTAGTATTTCCAGTACTGTAATGTGTTTGAACCAAAGTGACAAGAGTGGGCATCCTTGCCTGGTACTGGTTCCTAGAGGAAAAGCTTAGTTATTCCCCATTGATTATAACATTAGCTGTGGTTTTCTCAAAAATGGTTTTTATTATGTGGAGGAACTTTCCTTCTATACCTAAACTATAGAGAGCTTTGAATCAATAAATAATGTTCAACTTTGTGAAATGCTTTTTCTGCATCAATTGAGATGGTAAAGAAGTTTTTAAATCTTCTATTCTGTTAATGTGATGTATTACAGTGATTGATTTGTGTGTGGTTAAACCAGGCTTGCTTGCCAAGGATGAATCCCACTTGGTCATCATGTACTTTTTTTTTTTTTTTTTTTTTTGAGACGAAGTCTCGTTCTGTTGCCAGGTTGGTGTGCAGTGGCATGATCTCGGCTCACTGCAACATCCGCCTCCCAGGTTCAAGCGATTCTCCTGCCTCAGCCTCCCGAGTAGCTGGGATTACAGGCACCTGCCACTGCACCTGGTTACTTTTCGTAGTTTTAGTAGAGACGGGGTTTCACCATGTTGGCCAGGTTGGTCTTGATCTCTTGACCTCGTGATCTGCCAATCTCGGCCTCCCAAAGTGCTAGGATTACAGGTGTGAGCCACCACGCCTTGGTGTCGAATTCCTTTTGACAATATTTTATTGAGAATTTTTGAATTAATGCTCATCAGAGAATCGCTTGTCTTTTTTTTTTTTTTTTTTTATGGTATCTTTGACTTTGGTATCAAGCTGGTGATATAAGGACTCATATAATGAGTTTGGGAGTATTCCCTTAATTCTATTTTGGGAAGAATTTAAGAAAGATTGGTATTAATTCTTTTTTATTATTTGGTAAAATTTAGCTACAAAGCCGTCTGGTCCTGAGCTTATCTTCATTGGGAGGTTTTAATTACCACTCCAGTCTCCTTATTTGTTATTGAACTTTTCAGACTTTCTGCTTTTTCTTACTCAATCTTTGTAGGCTGTATTTTCTAAGAAATTATTTTCTCTAGGATATCCAATTTATTGACCCTTATTATCCATTTTATTTTTGAGGAATGTATTGTAATACCTTCTAAGTATAAGGCCTGAAACCCCAAAGCTCTTAGAATAAAACATAGAGGAAAAGTTCTTTAACGTTGGCCTTGGCAATGATTTTTTGGATATCATACCAAAAGGAAAAAGAAAAAAAAAATGATACAAATTGGGCTACCTCGAAGTAAAAAGCTTCTGCACAGCAAAGGAAACAATCAATAAAATGAATAAGGAACCTACATATTAAAAGAAAGTACTTGTAAACCATATATCTGATAAAAATTAATATCCAAAATATATAAAGGGGCCATGTGCATTGGCTCATGCCTATAATCTTAACAATTTGGGAGGCTGAGGCTGGCTGATCGCTTGAGCCCAGGGTTTCTAGCCAGACTGGGCAACATGGTGAGACCCTGTCTCTACAAAATATACAAAAATTAGCAGGATGTGTTAGCACACGCCTGTAGTCCCTACTACCGGGGAGGCTGAGATGGGAGGATCACCTGAGCCCGAGGAGGTGGAGGCTGCAATGAGCCATGACTGTGCCACCACACTGCACTTCAGCCTGGGTGACAGAGTGAGATCCCAACTCAAATATATACGTGTGTGTGTGTGTGTGTATATATATATATGTCCAAAAATACAAGAGGTAACAAGTTTTGGTAAGGGTATGGAGAAAAGGGAGCCCTGAAACATTGTTGGTGGGACTGTAGCTTAATAGGCTATTGTGGAAAACTGTACAGAAGTTCCAAAAGAAATTCAAAATAGAAATACCATATAACCCAGCAGTCCCTCTTCTGGGTATATACCCAAATAAGAAGAAATCATGACCTTGTAAAGATATCTGCACTTTCATGTTCATTGCAACCTTATTCACAATAGCCAAGATATGTGAATAACCTGTGTTCACTGATGGATGAATGGATTAAAATCACTGGCATATGTATAAATGTACAGAATATTATTCAGCCCTTAAAACAAATGAAATCTTGCCATTTGCTGCAAAATGGATGAGTCTGGAGGACATTATGCTAAGTGAAATAAGCCAGACCCAAAAATAAAAGTATTGCATGATCTCATTTATATGTGAATCTCAAAATAATTCAAATATACAGAAATAGAAAAAAAACAGTGTTTATCAGGGGTAAGGTTGGTGGGGAAGGGTATGAAAATACAGAGATGTAGGTAAAAATATTTTTTTTAAATAGCCCATATGTAGGATAAATCAGTCTAGAGATCTAATATACAACATGAGAACTATGGGTAATAAAATCACCCATTACTACATTGGGATTCATGCTAAATTAGTAGATTTTAGCTATTATTGCCACATACACCAAAAAATGTTTACACATAATACACACATACACACATAAAATGAAAACAAAGTTATCATAGAACAAAAATCATTTTATTTGTTGAAATTAAATGAACAATTTTGGAAATGAAAAACTGAAATTGCCTCTGCGCATGGACAGTATGATCTTATACACAGAAAACCCTAAAGATGCCACAAAGAAAACTGCTAGAAAAAATAAATTTAGTAGAGTTGCAGCATACAAAATCGACATACAAAAATTAGTATTTATAAACCAATAATGAACAATCCAAAAAAAATTTTAATCCCATCTACAATAGCAACCAAAAAAGAAAACACTTAGGTGTAAATTTAATCAAGGAGGTGAAAGATTTAGATACAGAAAACTATAAAACACTGATGAAAGAAATTGAAGAAAAAATAAATAGAGAAATACCTGTGTTCATGGATTGGAAGAATTGATATTGTGAAAATGTTTATACAACCCCAAATGATCTACACATTCGATATAAAAAGTTCAGTCTTTTTATATAGAAATAGAGAAAACAACTCTTAAACTTGTATGGAGCCACAAAAGGCCGTGAAAAGCCAAAGCAATACTAAGCAAAAAGAATGAAGCTGGAGGCATCACACTACCTGACTTCAAAACGTATTATAAAGTTATTTTATGCCAGCACCATGCTATAAAGACAGCATGGAGCTGGCATAAAAACAGATATATCCACCAATGGAACAAAATAGACAGATCAAAAATAACCCCACAGATTTTTATCTAATTGATTTTTGAAATAAAAGTTAAAAATACACAATGAGGAAAGGAAAAGGAGAGTCTCTTCAATAAATGGTGCTGGGAAAATGGAGTATCTGCATGAAGAAAAATAAAATTGGATTCTTATCTCATACTATATATAAAAATGAACTCAAAATAAATTAAAGATTTATATGTAAGTATTGAAACTGTAAAACTAGAAGGAAACAGGGGAAGAGCTTTATAACATTGGTATGAGCAATGTTTTTTTTTAATCTGAAC
This sequence comes from Macaca fascicularis, assembly GCF_037993035.2. NCBI lineage: Eukaryota > Metazoa > Chordata > Mammalia > Primates > Cercopithecidae > Macaca > Macaca fascicularis. Next base: position 154,958,407 of record NC_088380.1, on the reverse strand, counting down.
TCTAAACAAAGGCGACAAAGCAAACGTATTAACACAAATGAGATTGCATCGATTCTGAAAGTTTCTGCACGTCCAAAGAAACAATAGAGTAAAGATACAGCCCACAGAGTGGAAAAAAAAAAAATTACAAACCATGCGTCTAACAAAGGGTTAGTATTCCAAAATACATAAGGAATTCAAGCAACTAAATAGCAAGAAAACAAATAATGTAACTAAAAATTGGCACAGGACCTGAACAGACATTTCTCAAAAGAAGGCATACAAATTGCAAGCCCGTTTATTTTTAAATGCTCTACATCACTAATAATTAGGGAAATGCGAATTAAAACCAGAATAAGATACGACTTCACACCTGTTAGAATGGCTATTTTAACAATGAAAGATAAGAAGTGCTGGCAAGGAGGTGAAGAAAACAGAACCTTTGTATGCTCTTAGTGGGAATGTAAATTAGCACAGTCATTATGGAAAACAGGATGGAGGTTCCCCAAAAAACTAAAAATAGAACTACCATATGATCCAGAAATCCCACTCTGGGTATATAGCCAAAGGAATTTAAGTCAACATGTGGAAGAGGTATCTGCCTGCTGTATTCATTACAGCATTGTTTGAAAGAGAAAACATATGTAAACAATCTATATGTCCATCAACAAATGAATGGATGAAGAAAATGTGATATATTTCCAAGTGTGATACACAATGGAATACTATTCATCTTTTAAAAAGAAAGAAACTCTGTCTTTTGCAGCAATATGTACAGAATTGGAGAGCATTATGTTAAGTGAAATAAGCCAGGTACAAAAAAAAAAAAAAAAAAAAAAACCCGTTCCTAAATACAGTTATGCATAGAAGAAATGTACCTAAACACAGTTATGGCATATATGCCAAGCCCACAGCTAACATCATACTTAATGGTGAAAAGCTGAAAGCTTTTCCTCTGAGATAGGGAAAAGGACAGAGATGCCCACTTTCACCACATACTCACACTTAAGTGCAGAATGTTAAAAGGTCAAGTTCTTAGAAGTAGAAGTAGAGAGTAGTATGCTGCTTACCAGAAGCTAGAAGTAGGGGTGGGGAGGAAGGAATGAGGAGGTGTTTATCAAATTGTACAAAGTTTTGGTTACACAAAATAATAGGCTTTTAAAATTTACTGCACAGAAGGATGACTATAGTTAATAAAAACATGTTAGCTATTTAAAAATAGCTAAGAAAGTAAATTTGCAACGTCATACCACAAAAAAATAAGTGAAGTGATGGATATGTGAATTAGACGGATTTAATCATTCCACTTTCTATACATATAACAAAACATCACATTATATCCCGAAAGTGTACACAATTATGATTTGTTGAAAATAACAATAATAATTAATCAATAAATTTTAAATTAAAGAAAATTAACTGTGGTATAGATTTGTCTCTTTGTTTTCGTGTTATTTTAAATAATAATGACTTTCTGGCAGCCTACATAGGCCCATATCTAACTCATTCCAAATTTTTGCTCGGAAAATACATGGAAAACAGTTTACACAAGTCTGTCTCTCTGAATTAACTTTCTCAGGGTAAAAATAATCTAATCAGAAAGAAAAAAAAAAACTCCATAGGATTAGAAGAGTAATATTTAGTCCATTCGTTAGTTGCAAATATTCCATTAGTTAGAAACATTTCCCAATACTCTCATCCAATGTGGAACCTGAATTAACATAAAGGCTGGATTATGTTAGGAGGTTTCATCTTCCTGGGGAGAAGGATATTATCACATTAGATGACGAGAAATCTGCAGCTCATAGAGATCTAGCAGTTTTCCCAAAATCATACTGTTATATGACAAGTTGACCAAAAGTATTGTCAAAGTTGTTGGTCTAAAGAGCAATGCTTTACTGCCACCTTATGAGCAAATAGGGTTTGCTACAAGTCCTAACAAGAGTTCATTACAGTTGAACTTGGGCTTAGAGAGTGTCTTTTGCAGAAGAAATAAAGTGTCTTGTATGTCATACTAAGATGTTTATTTCTATTATAACTAACCAAGGATAGTGATTTTTAACAGGTAATATTTAAATGGAAAATTACGGTCAGAAGAATAGAATGGAACCTGAGATAACAGTTAAGACGAATAGTAAAATAATATTAAAACAAGATGACTTTAATTAAATAAATGTTTGTGGGTTTGATCAATATGTAAGCTAACATAAGGAATATGTATTTACAGTATATTAAAATTGAGTTTGAGTGAAAAGGGGCTTAGAGAGAATAAGAGCATTAATTTTCATTGCATCAAAACATGTGTAGAAGCAAACTTAGAAAAACATAGGATCCATATTAGATAAACTGACTTTCAAGATTCCACAAGAGCCAGTGAAATTAAGATGTCCAGTGTCTGCTCCTCAAAGAAGACATTTATGAGGCCAACAAACATGAAAAAAAGCTCATGAGCACTGATCATTAGAGAAATGCAATTCTAAACTACAGTGAAATACCATCTTATGCCAATCAGAATGGTGATTATTAAAAAGTCAGGAAACAATAGATGCTGGTGAGGCTGTGGAGAAATAGAAACCCTTTTACACTGTGGGTGGGAATGTAAATTAGTTCAACCATTGTGGAAGACAGTGTAGTGATTCCTCAAGTATCTAGAACCAGAAATATCATTTGACCCAGCAATCCCATTACTGGGTATATACCCAAAGGACTATAAATCATTCTGCCATAAAGACACATGCACATGTATGATTTTTGCAGCAATATTCACAATAGTAAAGACTTGGAATGAGCTCAAATGCCCATCAGTGATAGACTGGATAAAGAAAATGTGGGACACATATACCATGGAATACTATGCATCCATAAAAATGAATTCAATCTGCCATTTGAAGGGACATGGATGAAGCTGGAAGCCATCATCTTCAGCAAACTAACACAGAAACAGAAAGTCAAGCACCACGTGTTCTCACTCATAAGTGGGAGTTGAACAATGAGTACATGTGTACACAGGGAGAGGAACAACACACACTGGGGCAGTTGCGGGGTGAGGGGCAAGAGGAGGGAGAGCATTAGGACAAATACCTAATGCATGCGGGTCTTAAAACCTAGATGATGGCTTGATAGGTGCAGCAGACCACCATGACACATGTATACCTATGTAACAAACCTGCACATTATGCATGTGTATCCCAGAACTTAAAGTAAAATAAAAATCTAAAATAGTAAATTTCATAGAAACAGAGAATAAAATAACAGTTTCCGGGGACTGGGGGGAGGGAGAAATGGGGAGTTGTTGTTCATGGTTTTAAAATTTTGATTACATAAGAATAAGTTCTGAGGATCTGGTATATGACATAGTGCCCATAGTTAACAATTGGTGTTGTGCACTTAAAAATTGATTGAGGGTAGGTCTCGTTACTTTTTCTTACAATAACAACAACAGCAGCAGTAATAAAAACAAAGAGTCACAAGAAAATTTTTAGAGGTGATAGATATGTCTACTGCCTTGATTGTGACGATGCTTTCAAGGTTGTATGCATAGGTCCAAACTCATTAAATTGCGTGTGTGTGTGTGTGTGTGTGTGTGTGTGTGTGTGTGTGTGTGTAAAGATGTCCAGTGTCTGATGCTAAGAATGTGGGTACAGTCTCATGACGTGGGTAAGTGAGTTATACGTATATAGGCAACAGAGTAAATACAGATGTGAGTGGGTTTGTCATGCAGAGGAAGCAGGGTGGGCTGGAAGATGCCAATGACTAAAACCTAGGGCTAATCAATAACCAAAGGATAAAATATACAGGGAATCAGAGGGAGGAATTTGAAGTCACCTGCCAAAGACAAAGGGAGAGAGAGAGAAAAAAAATGAGAGCACAGGCAGTGACTATCAGAGCTAGGACCACAAAAGGGGGATGTTCCTTTTACGTTAGCAGTCATAAGAGACCTGTGAAAATTATCCTTAGGGGCTGCATGAGAAGGAAGCCATCTTGCATTTAGATGTATGCTGATCTCCTTCACTTCTTTGGGAATGCCTACTATCAAATGACAGAAAAATATGTTACTTTTACTGATCTTTTTACTGTTATTCATTGACAGTTTAAGTCAGTGCTTTCTTATCCACTAAAAAGATTTGCAGTATTATAGAGCACAAATCTCATCCATTGGAATTCTTAGAGTAGAATAATGACAATGTATTCTAGTCTAGACTTTAGGAGGTAGCATAGAAAAAAGAAGTACAAAAAATAAGAACAATGGCATGATAAAAGATAAAGTAAACTTCTACTTTCAAACAATATGATGCAAGAAAAACCAGATAAGATATATTATCCTACCTGAAACAACAAAAATAGACCAAATATGTAAAACAATGACACTAGGACACCAGGCACTGAAGGACAGATCCCTAACAGATGGAAAATAAATAAGTTAAACTCTGTAGTTGGCCTTGGTTTTTGCAATGCAAGAGATTCTAGAAATCAGAAAAAGCAATCTCAATGAAGCAATTATGAGTTGAAGACATAGAGTTGAAAGGAAATAGAGACTAAACTGGCTGGTATCTGCAGGACTACTGCACAGGAGAGCTGGATAAAGGGATCAGAAGGTTAACAATTGGTGCTTGTGCATGAAGAAACTACCCAAAGTAAGGAGAGAGTCATTAGAGAGGATTAGAGATAACAGAGCTCAGATCTCATGCAAGGCTATTAAAAGTGCCTATTTGAGATTTTTAAGAATTCGCTTGATGACATTAACAGCAAATTAATTATTGCAGAAGTAAAGATTTGTCAACAAAGATACAGCAATAATGTTAGAAAACAATCCTCCCAGGATCCCTGAAGTTCTTGGTGTTCTTGCATAGCCCAGGACTTGGAGCAATGGAAATTGGCATGCTATAAAGCTAGAGAATATCTAGTTTTTCCCAGAGATATTAACTCTAAATATGACACAAGAAAAGTGATTGTTTCCTTCTCACTGGAGCCATGTATTCACCATGTGATCAGCATGGGACGTAAGATCAAAGATCTAACAGAACATGTACACACTCTGACCACAGCCCTGCAAGGTAGTGAGGGGAAGAATAGCTGCTCTTTCCCAAGCCAGTAGGGAGCAAAGTTCTGAAGGGAAGAGAGCATATTAGTGCATATTATTCGTCTGCTGTACATATAGAAGTAAAAAATACATATGAAGTGTAACAGAGAAAAAGGTGTCCCTATATGTTTTAGGGGTTAAAATGTGTCCAGAGAATTTAAGGAAAAGGCTAATGACCCATGAGACATTTATGGATACCAACAATGTAGGTGTTCTTCTAGACAAAATGGATCGGTGAGAATGTGGGGCCTTGTTGATCAAAGCTGCACATGTGTAAATACCTCTGTCTCAAGGCTGAGTCCAAAAGGGAGGATGTTTAATGATGAGTTTGCAGAAGTTAGGCAACAGGAATCCTACAAGCAGAATACAACGTCCTGTCGTTCCATTACTTGTTTTTTTTTTTTTAAATGCCAAAGGAATATGGAAGAAATTTCTGCCACATTCTTTGGAAGACAATCCGGAGGCTTGACCAGACTAATTCAGTGTTATTAGCATTAGAGAGATGATTAATCTCAATATTTGCCTTTGACCCATGACTCAAATTCTGAATTTCTTCTACTTCTGAGATTTTTAGACCTAGCTCTGACACCCAAGTCAAATCAGACTTTCATAAAAGTTTATTTATTAGGGAGACTATGGAAGGCAATCAATCAGTGAGGGGAGAGGTCCATGGAAGGAACTTTAAACAATCTGCTACAAGCTCAATAGTGATAGCTCTTTGTTGTCAAGAACAAATGCAAGGAGATGTAAAAAGTGCAAGAAGGAGATTGGAGACATGGAGGGAAAAAAAAGAAGATATCTTCCACATTCAAGGCCATGCAGCTAACATTTTCCATCATGGTAAAACCTGATTCTTCCATGAGATTTCCTAAAGGAAGTATCAGAACAAACATTTCATTAAGTAATACAATGTCAGAACTACAAAAATACCTTTAAAATTATCTTATCTAAAACCTGGTTTTATATTTGGAAAAACTAAGATCTAGAGTATAAAGGGAATTGACTAATGACAAAAGACAAAATTATTGGATTTCTTACCTAGTTATCATTCCATGATTCTAAGATGCCACTGGAGATATGACACATGCTACACTCTTTTTGAAATTAAGCTGTGCAATCAAGTCTGAGTTTGTGATGTGTGAGACATATCAATTCTCAACTATTCTGTTAATACTCTTACACTTTGGCTGAATTACTCATTAATGGGGATGACCTGAGCTTTGCACAGTCCTGTCATTGTTCCTTGCACAAAATTTAAAAAATGATTGGGCTGAGGGCTCCAGTCTGATGCCATAGTGAAAATTTTTCTCTCTGTGAAATGCAGTCACTCATATAGGAATCAAAGCTGAAAGCATTGTGTTGTAAGATTTCAGTATCTAATCACTGATTTATGTCACATAAATCCAAAAATCTAAACACTGTCTCAGATAAAAGATCCAAACTTTGCAATTAACTCATCATTGTAGTTCAGAGTTTCAAACACATAAAAGGGTGAAGATATTTAAGAGAAAGCAAAATTACAATTTGTCTTAAAATAAAAAATAATTCAGGACCTGAAGGCATATTTGAGAGTTTCTCAAGTGGAAGGCAATCAATTGGTATATGGGAATGTAAGGGCTCAGATACCAGAATGGACCTGAGGAATGTCATTTGGTACAATGAGTCTACTTTCTAATCCAGTGGACTTTCAATTACTATGTGCTTTTCTGAGTGGGGGCTGATTATTATCTGTGTGAACTGGAGCAAATTCCTGGCTTCAAGGTTGATGTAGTTGATAGGAACGGTAGATGGTAATTTTAATGGACAAGCATATTTATAGTTCCCGTCTTTTCCCCAAAGAGTACTCACAAGCTCTCAACACACAGGATGCAGGGATTATCATAGGTTATAAAATTGGTACCACAGATGGGTTGATATAAGCCAGGGCAGGGGTTGACTGTTCCATTGTACCAACTCAAGTTTACTTTCTCATATGGACATTTCACCTGAAATTGAGTTGAAAAGACTTACACAGTTAGAACCCCACTTAGACAGGTAGGTCACCTTTGAACTTTACTAGGAAAATCTAAGCATAATCTAGGCATGGTGACTCATGCCTTCATTCCAACACTTTGGGAGACGGAGGTGGGAGGATTGCTTGAGCCCAGGAGTTCAAGATCAGCTTAGGCAACAGAGCAATACCCTGTCTCTCCAAAAAAAATTTTTTTTTAAATTAGCCAGGCATGGTGGTGCATGCCTGTAGTTCCAGCTTCTCAGAAGGATGGGGCAGGAAGATCACTTGACTGCAGTGAGCAATGCTGGCACCATTCCACTCCGGCCTAGGCTACACAGTGAGACCCCATCTAAAAAAAAAAAAAAAAAAATCTAAGCATAGGACAATATTCCACTCTCACAAACGCTCTCACTTTCCCATCTCCACAAAGCCAACTAGAACCTATATATATATCCTATTTGGTAACAATATGATGCCCTGGTTGTCAGGACCTTCTCAATAAAGGAGAACAATGGCCAACTATGCTATGGTTTAAAAAAAAAAGAAGAAGAAGAAGAGTGGATAAACAGATGATATCTGGGGCTTCTCTCTCAATCTTCTTTATGTCCCAACTATTAGATCTGGAAAGATTGTTACAGATTTTCCATGACAGCTCAGCAGAGAAAACTGAAGATCAATAATGGAAGAATGCACGTGTCTTAATTTAAAACACTCATTGCCCTGACACTGTAGAAAAAGTCAAAAACAAAGGAAGGGACATGTCTCCTCAGGGAACTGGACTCAGGGATGTTTGTTTTCATTGGAAGTTCTCTGGACAATGCCGGTGCTGGTGATGAATTGAAGTAGTGACTCTGGGATTATGAAGCTTGAGGCTAGTGTTCTCAGGGGCTCCATAAGTGTCGTAAGATTGGTACAGATAAAATACCCCACACACAAAGTAGGAGAAAATTTTGGCTAGGAATTTGGAAAGAAGGGGTCATATTTTAACTTAGAAATTCCTCTTCCTTCTTTTTATCCAACACCACCATCATGGCCAGGCCACCATCGTTACCCAACTAATCCCTCCATTTCCTTTATTCCTCATTTCCTGAAGTTTCACATTTTAAACTTCTATTGAATAATTTTATTTCCTTGATTAAGGTCTTTCATTGAACCTCATTGCATATTATAAAAAAGTATTTCTTATTATGAGCTAAAAGTCCCTGCGTGACCTGGAACCTCCCAAACCTTCTGCCCTTACCTGATACTACCTTGCTTTCTGTCCTTTTAGTAAGTTTGTTTGTTAGTTTTTTATATATATAAATTCTTTATCTTTCCCTCCCTTCAAGGTCTTCTGAAGTGTCATGACCACCTCACCAAATATATTTTTTCTCAACCTGAACTCTCTCATATAATATAATCTTTAGAGCTCAGGTTATAACCCACTTTCTCAGAACTATTTATTAAAATACAGTCACAACTCTCTGTTATTTGTTTTTATACTTTTAATCAGTTTGTAACAATGCATTTGTGTAATTATTTAACTAATCCCACACCCCTGAAGGACTATAAGCCCAGAAGGGAAAGATTTGTGTCTGATTAGGCTAGTCATTATGTGCCCAGCACATATATTGGCATTAGTCATTGCTATATGAACATTTGCCAAATGAACAAATGAGATGTAAAATAGTTGAATCTGAAGGAATATACAGTTTATCAAAGACAAGAGGAAGAACCGTTTCTATTGTTGTCTATAAAGACAGCTTCTTTTTTCTCTCTCTCTTTGGAGGAAGATATGCATTCTTCAGGTGAGAATCCCACCCTTGTGGGATTCTGTCTGTGCTCCAGTCACACAGGGCTTCAATTAGTGACCCAGGTAGGTAAGGTCTTTCTCCCCACTCTCCACTTGAGTGGCTCCTTTTTATCCTTCAAGTCTCACCTTAGATATCCACATGACAGAGAAACCTTGCCTGAACCCATTGTTTATAGCAGTTATCTCTATGTTCAACAGATATTCTCTATCATACCATTTTATTTCTTGTATTTATAAAATTTACCATAAATCATAGCTGGTTTCTTCCCTTTTTGGCTATCTGCAAGGTTCATGAGGAAAAGGAATATAACTGCTTTCCTTAATAGTGTATCTTAGGGCACAGCACAGGTGATTAATAAATATTTTTTAAAGAAAATAAGTAAAAGTGATTGCCTTTATTATTGTTTATGGATTTATGGGCATGAGGTGAACTCATCCTGCAGGTAAACTTCTGGAAAAGAAAATTCCAGAACTGAACTTTATGAGACCAGGGTATAAATCCTGGACAAATTCTGCATATCCTTTTCCTGGGGCAGTAGCCTCTGACAAGCTTCACATTCTGATCCCCAGGTCTGTTGAAGGTAGAGCTGCCCTCAAAATATCTTTCTCAACAGTCAACTCATGACTGACATTTTTACAAAGAAGAAATAAAATTTAAAATTTACGAATTAGACAAAAGCTTAAGGTGCTAATACCTCTAAAGGGAAGGAATACAGGGATGCAAATATGAATCAGAATGAAAAGTTTAATCCCTCATTCATCTTTTCCGTCACTTATCCAATATCCATGACATCAAAAGGTGTCTCCATTTTGCCCTCATCCAAGTTGCACACATAGTTTGAGGCTCTATTAAGATATCTACTGTTTCTTCACATTTTCTTCCATCCATATCCAGAAGTTGCCTTCTGCATTCACAAGTTGCATAAGCATTCTCTGTACATCTCAAGACATTTAGGAGCATTCTTTTTTTTTTTCTTTTCTTTTTTTTTTTTTTGAGACGGAGTCTTGCTCTGTCGCCCAGGCTGGAGTGCAGTGGCCGGATCTCGGCTCACTGCAAGCTCCGCCTCCTGGGTTTACGCCATTCTCCGGCCTCAGCCTCCCGAGTAGCTGGGACTACAGGCGCCCGCCACCTCGCCCGGCTAGTTTTTTTTGTATTTTTTAGTAGAGACGGCGTTTCACCGTGTTCGCCAGAATGGTCTCGATCTCCTGACCTCGTGATCCGCCCGTCTTGGCCTCCCAAAGTGCTGGGATTACAGGCTTGAGCCACCGCGCCGGGCCAGAAGCATTCTTTTAAGTCATTCTTTCCATCAAACTGTGAGCTCCTTGAGAGCCAGGACCATGTTATACCCAAGTCCATAGGCTCTTAAGAACCTGTCATGCTTCCGGCAATTGCCAATACTCTACATTGTTCAGGCACTACAGAGGGTTCTCTGGTACATGTATGACTGAATGTTGTCTTGGTTCCAGGCTGTTTCAGCAGTGTATCCACCACCCTCATACAAACAGGCCTTAAAGACTATTACGGGTGACCCTGATGCATTAAGTTTCCACAGTAACAATTCCAAAAAAAAAGACCTCATATTATAATGTCAGTCCTGGGGGGAAATTTAATGGAAGATTACCTTAATAATTCCATGTGGTGGCCACCAGTGTCTAGGGCCTGAAACTAGAGAATATATGAAAATAGTTACAGAATTTAATTCCTGTTAAATCATAGCTTAATCTGTCGGCAGAATAAAAGAGTTCTAATTTATTATCAAGGAAGCTTGCAGGAATGGAAAACATTATTTCATTTATACATGTACTCATTCATTTTTTAAAATGTGAAATAATTCTTTTACTCCTAATTGATATCAGCAGGGGAGTATATAGATGCGTCACTGTTTCATAAAGGCTGGCAGTCCAAAGTACTAAATAATTTTTCTAATTAGTTCGGACTTGAGAGGATTTAGAGCTGGTTATGTATGAAAGAAACAAGCAATGCTGTAACTTTAAAGTGATCTTTTGGCCCAATCCTCGTACTTTTTAGGAGTGAAAAGACACCTGGGTAATACTCTTGGTAAATATGTGAAAAAGCAAGCTCTGCAGCCCTTGAGGCTAGGCCTCTTTATGACTCCCTACATGATTTCTCCTCTAGAAGAGAACGTAAAAGATAATGGTCCAGTCAAATATACAGCAAATCATTTTCAAACACTCTAAATTTTCAAGATGTGCTCTGATGTATGCATATTATATTGTTAATCACTTTTACATGTTACCTCAGTGAGTTACCCAAGCATCTTTGCCTTCATGAGTTAAATCTCATAATCTGCATGCAAAAGATGACAAAACAAAGGTCTCTTCCAATTGAATCACAGTCTTTTAGACTCGCTCTCTCTCTCTCTCTATATATATATACACACACACACACTCTGAGTATGTGTATATATATACTCTGAATATACTGAGTGTGTATATATATATACTCTGAGCATACTCAGAGTATATATATGTGTGTGTGTATATATATGTATGTGTGTGTATGTGTATATATATATATATATAGAGAGAGAGAGTCTACAAGACTGATTCAATGGGCAAGACTGATTGATTTTGTCATATACTCTGAGTGTATATATAAATATATATGTATATATACTCTGAATAAATATATATATAAATATATATATGCTGTCTGCAACACATGTCAGTGGATAATTTGTATGTGTGTGTATATGTGTGTGTGTGTGTGTGTGTGTGTGTATATACATTCCAGTTAAAGAACAATTTCAAAGCATTCCCTCTCAGATTACAATGTAAAATCCCACAAATCAATTTCAACTTCTGGCCAAGGCCAGCTAAATTACTCACCAGAAGATAACACCAAATGTATCAAGACAAAGGGCAAACGTGAGACTAGTGGGAAAGATCTGGCCATTTTTCCTCCTGGTGTGTCCTTGGAATGATGCTCCGAGATATTGTCTCAGGTTGTTTCCCTCTAATACAATCACTGAAGTAGAGACAATCAGGATTTAAGATGACTTTTACAATGAAGAGCCATCTCCACTCTGCCCATTCTATCCTCAGTACCGTGTATTTGGAAAGCCTATTCCATTCTTCCTCAGAAACAAATGTTTAAAAATTTAAACTCTGAATAACTATCTTGATTAAAAGTATAGGGCTCAGTAACAGATCTATGAATACTCAGAAGTAAATCATAGGTTACTCTATGGGCATAATTGTATTATTTTAGTGGAAAAACATTTTACATGTCATGAAAAAGCAACTCCTTACCTGAAACTTCACCTAAATTTATTTTTTGAGGGGATGCAAAAAAAAAAAGATGGGGCTATCGAGGTCCCTGGACAACATGAACTTCTCAATAAATGGAGTAGGTCTGTATTTGCTCATCAAGCAAAGAATATCTCTTTGGATTAAGACAAAAATTTCTGATGATTCAGGCATTCTTGCCTATACTGAGAATCATCTGACATTGAATCCTAGACTCTTTGAGGACATTCACAGGGAGAAAAATCATTCTCTGCCATCTCACTGGGGTCCCACAGCTATTTTAATCCAGACACAGAATGGGAAAAGTCAGTGAGGAAATACTCCCTCCGGCTGGACTTTCCTTGTAGCAACATTTCTGACCCCAGAGAATGGTATCTGCAGTGTTCGGGATCTGACAAAGGACCACATTTAACTGTGCCTCCATTCCTAATTCTACAAAAGTAGCCTGGTCTTCCATATGTTCTCTATGCTTTTATCTCTGTCTGCAACACATATCAATGGATAATTTATATAAATTCTGCTGATATGCTATAATGTGACAGGTGTTACTTAAGACATTAAAATGTAGCCAGAGTATTCTACTCTCAGGATGACTGAAGTTCTTTGCACACTATGCAAGGTTGCCTACCGTGCCTACTCCTGACACAATCTGGGACACCATGTTTGGCTAAACACACCCCCACCTCATCCTGATATTTTCCCTGGGTTCCTCCAGAAGTGGAACAGGAACAATAGAAGTTCAGCTGCAGCCAGAAAGCTAAAGCAAAACACAGAGGCCCACTCTCTCCATCCCTCATGCCACAGCTGACCCACCTCAGAAAGAAGAGAAAAGGAAGAGGAATATAATGTGCTCGTTTTAAGAAGCATGTACTAGGGCCCCAGGAGGAAATAGAGTAACTGCTGCGTAGGAGAGAAAAGTCACTGAGGCATGGTGTGCTGGACTGAGCAGGCCCTGGAGATCCATCTTTCAGATTGCATCAAACCTGAGCAGGGGAAGACCTGAGAGGGGTTAGAACAGATCACTGGAAAGGGCAGCCGTTAGCAGGCAATTCAAGAGAGTCAATCGTGTGAGAAAACATACCACAGTAGGAGAGAGCAAGCAGAAAGAATATAACATGTTTCACAACAATAATTAGTATCAGGACCAGGACCAGCATTAGGACCAGAATGAAAAAACGTGTGGAAACATCTAAGAAAGAGAAGGCTGGTCAGGAGGTTGCAGTGACAGATTGACATCCTTGGATACCATTTGCAGTAGATCCAGCCTTGTGCCTGTAGTAACCCAGAGCCTTTGCCATTTTAAAAGGGAAGATATGTTATTGTAACTAAGTTCCTCCTGTTATCTGAACTTCTGGCCTCTACCATTCCTTCTGTAAAAAGCTATTTTTTTTATACAAAGAAAATATATGCTCACTTAGAAAATTTATAAAATAGAAATATACAAAAAAGGGAGGGAGGTGGAGCAAGTAGAAACATACCAATAGAAATGGCTAAATAGAAATATAAAAAAAACAGAAACATACAAAATGAAATAGAAATATACAAAACAAAAAATATTCAAATAAAATTAAAAGGTGTAAAATCTCACAGCTCAGAGGTACCTATTAAATATATATAAATATATATATATAATTATATTCTTCTAGTTTTAATATATATACATAATCACACATGTACATATATGTTTTATTATAATATTCAACTTTTATTGTATATATTATTTTTTCACTTAGAAATGCACTATTACATTTTCTTGATCTCTAAATATAGTTATATTGAATATGAATTTAGATGTCTGGTCTCAAATTTCATCACTTATAAAGATTTTAATTATACTAATATTCTTTAATTGTTGCTCAATTAGAGTGATGCCAATTTTTATTGTTATTAATAGTGCTAGCATAGGCACATTTTTATTTACCTCAATTAATTTGTCTTTTAATGTTTCATTTTAATAAATGTCTGTAAATAAACCCACTGAAAACTTCCAGAAAGAACTTATGTCACCTACAATATAAGACAGGTGGTGGCTTTCATCCAATTTTTGGGCTCCATACTTGTAATTTTGGGCTCCATACTTATATGAAATATTTTGAAAACACCCTGTTATCTTCCTGAGTAAATCATTTGCTCCCCAGTTTGGAAAGGTAGATGCATCCTGTTGTTTAGAAAGGATTCTGAACACAGAAATGGAACATCAAGTTATAATGTTTTGTCAACTTGGAAAGTAATTTCTTCTATCTGGACTACAGAATTTTCCCATTTGCACTATTGGGTAATCACACATTCCATCAAGTGCTCTTTGGAGGTTTAATTGAACAAACACTTAAACAGTTTTGAAAACTCAGCCAGATAAGCCACCCAATAAATTCTATTTTAATTTGGCTTCTTCTCAGCCACTATATGGATGTGAGTGTTGTAAATTCAAAGCCACGGACTCATTTTATGACATTCAAAAATAATAAGTGTGAAATTACTTTCCATCTGAGAATAAATAATTTACATTTTTTTACTTTGTTTTGCTGCAAATTTTATTAGCAGAGCATCACTCATAAGGTGAGTTCCCGTAGGCCTTCTATGGTCTAGGATTCTGATTTGTCAGGAACTGTGAGGGGCCCTGGAAGTACAGCTGTGAAAACTATTGGCATCATCATTACCCTAATGGAGCTTAGACACACTACAGGAAAAACCATTAAACAAATAATTACTCAAGGAAAGCAGACTTGAGGAGGAAATTTCCAAAATTTGTGTTTTCTGAATCTTGTGACATTAGGTATTAATGATGACCCCTTTGTCATTGAGGAATCAAAAAATAAAATGCCACAAATCCAATATTTTAACTATGTAAAATTGAAGGAAAATATTCTAAGATAAAGAGAATTGCATATTATGGCTCTATTTAATAGATGCAAAACAAGATAACAGAGGGATGTCTATAAACATTGCTTAATCCTGAAGCACACAGAGGAAAACCAAGTGCTGCAGGAAAGAATTAAGGCTAGAATATCTTTATTTCTTCCAAACTCCCCCAAGTTTCAGTTGAACTAACATTGGGAGAAGACAATAAGTAAGATTAAAGGATTATATCTCCCTCAGGGACTCCTTAGTCTATGGTTTTGTCATCATCTATTACACCCAGTCTAATTCCAAAAACTACAGCTTAGGGCTTTCTCACTGAATTCCAGCCTCCCTAGCTGTGAAGTAATTCAATTTATGTGTTCCAATTTCACCTCAAACCCACATCTTCAAAACCCATTGCCTCCTCCTGTTGTCCAGAGTAGATTCTTATCACCTTTCAGGGATGCAAAATCTTCTGGTGTCACAGGATTGATCTAAGGCTCTACTACTGTCCTTCTGCAGAAAGTCTCAGCTCCACTGCCCAATGGTTAGAACTTTCATAGTCCACCTCATTCTGATGACCAATTATACTTCCACCACAGTACTGATAAGTGGCAACAATGCTTTATCCCTCACAGAAAACCCACTAGATACCATGCAAATAATCGGTCCCATCCAGGCTGTAGGAGTAAGCCTTCCGCTTCTCAAATATTTTAGGGAAGCCCTAGGATAGCATTAACCAGACTTGTACATTCTTCTGCACTGGTCTTGACCATTGGTTTGGATAACCAGTTATTTGGACTGACCAAGATGGTTTTATGGCCTTAACCTTCCACTGGGCTCAACTGAACTGTAGATAAGCTTCTTAACTCTAGGCCCCTAACCTCCTTTTTTGTGGAGCATTTACTTTAGAATATGTAACTCTAATTTCTTTATATATCCATTTGAGCTGTAAATCCTTTTAGAAGCCTCTTGCCAGTTTAACAACCCAGGACTGTCTTTCTCAGTGGCCTGGGGGACGTCCCTTTGAAATGTAATCATTAAGGCAAATAGTGCCTGTATCTACTAGTTTCTGTGGAAGGAGTGTACAGAGCTACCTTTGAGGGTGGTAAGCACCTTGCTCCAATTTGCAAAAACACCTCCTATCATAAAGATATGAGCTTATTTTTGCTTTGGATTAAGCCAATTAGCAAACACAGATGGCCTATTGATTTCCCCCTAATATCCTCCAGTAGTTGGCATTAGCTCACCCCAACCTTTAAAAACCCTCCCATTTCCTTTGTTTCAGTGACTTGAGTTCAGGCTGAGTTCTGGCCTCTCCTCCTGATTGCAATAACCTTAAATAAAATCATTCTTGCCTGTTTAACTTTGTCTTTCACAGTGTTTGCTTCAGAAGAACCACCTCACACACCAAATAACAGATTTTCTTATCTTTTCTCTTTGGATAGCATGAGCAACAAAACAAAAACTCAAAATATTTTCTGTTTTGTTTTATCTTTACTTTTCCCCTAACTCCTTTAGAGGATGTGTTAGTTCATTTTCATGCTATTGATAAAGACATACTCAAGACCGGGCAATTTACAAATAAAAGAGGTTTAATGGAGAACTCACAGTTCCACGTGGCTCACAGTTCCATAATCATGGTGGAATGCAAAGAGGAACAAGTCACATCTTATGTGGATGGTGGCAGGCACAAAGAGAGAGCTTGTGCCGAGAAACTCCTGTTTTTAAAACCATCAGATCTCAGGAGACCCATTCACTATCACGAGAGCAACATGGGAAAGACTCGCCCCCATGATTCAATCATCTCCCAATGGGTCCCTCCCACAACACGTGGGGATTATGGGTGCTAAGAGATGAGATTTGGGCGGGGACACAGAGCCAAACCATATCAGAGGGCCAATATTTAACCTTGTATAATCCAAGTGTCAGCTTCTCTACCTTTCAGATATGCAATTCTTCTAGCATAAAATAAAAATGCTATTTCTTAACCTTACTCCCTGTCTTAAATTATCTGTTTATGTACCCTTTTGTGTCATTCTGAGAGCTTCTCTCAACTACCCAGTCACTGCCCTGCTGGTTCCTGCTGGCCAGCTCCCTGGTTCCAACCACCACCATGGGCTACTACTCCCTGTCCACTAGGATTAACCAAGAGGTGGAGCAGAGAAAGCCACCCTAACCCTTCATTCTCCCTAAAACTCCTGCCCCTGGATGTACAAGGGTACATCTTTTCTTTACGAAAAAGGTAAGGAAAGGGAAATGTATACATATATACTAAACTTATAAGTATAAACACAATATAACAAATAATATCTAATTATATATCATAAAATGATAATAATATGATAAAATTATTTAAGGAGAATTATCAAGAAGGGGGAAAGTTAAACAGCTGTAACCTAGAGATAAGTTTCCTCAGAAATGAGAAGGAAAATAAGAAATCCTCAAAGTAGGCATTGATGGAAAACTCACCTGGGTCTGAACTGATTCTTCTTTCTTCCCATTTATGATCCCTTCCAAAGAGTTACTTGCTTCTCTCCACTTCACTCTGGGACAACAAATTCTGCTCACAATATCTTATAGGATGTCTAAGGGGCAGAGCTTTGGCCGTCTAAAGCTGCGGAAGCAGCTTTGGGACTGGGTAATGGGAAGAGGTTGGAACAGTTTTGGAAGGCTCAGAAGAAGACAAGAAGTTGAGGGAGAGTTTGAAACTTCCTAGAGACTTGTTGAATGACTTTGACCAGGCAGAAGTCTGCTGCAAGAGCAGGGCTCATATGAAGAACCCCTATTAGGGTAGTAAAGAGGGGAAATATGGGACTGGATCACCTACACAGAGTCTCCACTGCAGCACTGCCTAGTGGAGCTGTGAGAAAAGGGATACTATCCTCCAGACCCCAGAATGGTAGATCCACCAACAGCTTGCACTGTGATCCTGGAAAAGCTGCAGGCACTCAACACCGGCCTGTGAAAGCAGCCAAAGGTGCTGTACCCTGCAAAGCCACAGGGGCAGAGATCCCCAAGGCCTTATGAGCCCATTCTTTGCATCGGTGTGGCCTGGATGTGAGACATGGAGTCAAACAAGATTATTTTGGAGCTTTAAGATTTAATGACTGCACTGATGGGTTTGAGACTTTCATGGGGCCTGTAGCCCCTTTATTTTGGTTGATTTCTCCCTTTCAGATTGGGTGTATTTACCCAATTCCTGTACCCCCACTGTATCTTGAAAGTAACTAACTTGTTATTTATTTCGCAGTTTCATAGGTGGAAGGAACTTGCCTTGTCTCAGATAAGACTTTAGACTGTGGACTTTTGAGTTAATGCTGAAATGAGTTAAGAATTGGGGGACTGTTGAGAAGGGATGATTGTATTTTGCAATGTGAGAAGGACATAAAATTTGGGAGGGGCCAGTGGTGAAATGATATGATTTGGATTTGCCCAAGTCTTATGTTGAATTATAATCCCCAGTGTTGGACGAGAGGCCTGGTAAGAGGTGATTGGGTCATAGGGTTAGATTTCCTCCTTGCTGTTCTCACGATAGTGAGTGAATTCTCATGAGATCTGGCTGTTTAAAAGTGTGTGGCACCTCCCGACTTCTCTTCCTCCTTTTCCAGCCATGTAAGATGTGCTTGCTTCCCCTGCTTTCTTTTCCCACCTTCTGCCATGATGCTAAGTTTCCTGAAGCCTCCTGAGCCATGCTTCCTGTACAGCCTGTGGAACTGTGAGTCAATTAAACTTCTCTTTATAAATTGCCCAGTTTCAGGTAGTTTTTTATGGCAGTGCAAGAACACGCTGATACCACAATCAAGAAAATTCAAAAGCCTCAAACACAAGCAAGGAAACAAAAATGTGCTATCTGTAATCTATACACCTCTTCCTAGGGGAAGCACATTGATCTTTACCCTAGATTTAACCTTCAAGGAAGAAAACAATAATTCACCATCTGCGAACTGTCCACCTCTTCTAAGGAGAAAATAAGTTTATATTCTTTCAACTTTCAGAAGGAGCCCTTTCAGGCCTGACAGAATAAGAAAGGAGCTAAATATCACTACAGTGAATATTCTATCAGTTTCATTTTTAATGTTTTTGAAAGACCATTTTAATGAGGACTTAAACTCTGAGATAAGAATCTTTCATTTCCCTGGGCTCTAAACTGAAGAATAAAGGCAATATTCTATTCTCTTATTTTCTTGTGTTATTTCCATCTCCTGCTATTGACAACACTACTCTCTTAAATCTATTTCTGAATGTCCTTATCTCCTGGCAGTCTCCCTGTCTGTTTCTGTGTCTCCATGTTACTCACCTCTAAAATGACTATCCACAAAGGTAGAAATTGTCCTGGACATCACTGTATCCATAGAACCTGGTACAAGATCTGACAACAGTAGTGGCAAATACCAATAACTCAAACTGAGTTTCAGCCTTTCCTTTCATTACTTCCTTGGGCACCAATCTCCTAACATATCTTTTTATCTTTTTTTTTTTTCTGAGATAGAGTCTCACACTGTAACTCAGGCTGTAGTGCAGTGGCACAATCTTGGCTCAATGTAACCTCCGCCTCTTGGGTTCAAGTGATTCTTCTGCCTCAGCCTCCTGAGTAGCTGGGACTACAGGTGCATGCCTCCACACCCAACTATTTTTTATTTTATTGTTAGTAGAGACAGGGTTTTGCCATGTTGACCAGACTGTCATACTCCTGACCTCAGGTAACTCACCTACCTCGGTCTCCCAAAGTGCTAGAATTACAGGTGTGAGCCGCCACACCTGGCTACTCCTAACATTTCTTAATAGGACTGTCTACTGGTTTAGAATTCCAACCTTGCAAAGTAATAGCTGATGCATATAAACCCACAAGAGGTGTATGAATCATTAAAGTGTATAAAAGGTTGCAGCACCCTGAGAGAGAATGCTCTTGACTTTCTGCAGTGCTAGAATAAAAATGGCAACACCACACATACACAAGCAGCTGGACATTGAGAGGAGCAGAAGAGCACACTGACAGACACCAGCAAATGCTAGCAGGCCATCAATGGCAGGATGAGGATGACTTGGAATTTGGCAGGGGATGATCAGAGGAGAGTCTGGCCACTGGGCAGCCGACTCCACACTCCCACTCCATCCCCCTTCTGTCTTCCCCATCCACCTTGCTGAGAGCTACCTCCACTCAATAAAATCCTGCACCCATCCTCAGAAAAAAAAAAAAAAATGGAACACCTACCTCCCTTACTTTTGTTTTTTTCTTTCCATCTTGCTATATACTTCTTCCCAATAAATTCTTTAATTACATATATTAAAATCTGTCATATCTGATTTTGGGGCTTTTATTTTTGGTAAGAAAACTTATCTCCATACATTTCAATATGTCTGCATCAGTGCCTGATTGTCCCTAAATGTTAAGAGGTTTTATATATTTATATATAATCTATAATTTATAGATTGGGCTTACTTAATACATTTAAATATTTATAATTCATAATAAGTATCTAATTATTTACCTTTAAATAGAAACAGTTAGTATATTTACATAAGCTCGGATTTTCTCTTAACAAATTGCTCCCAGTATTTTTTTTTATTATACTTTAAGTTCTAGGGTACATGTGCACAATGTGCAGATTTGTTACTTATGTATACATGTGCCTTGTTGGTGTCCTGCACCCATTAACTCATAATTTACATTAGGTATATCTCCTAATGCTATCCCTCCCCCTACCCCTATCCCACAACAGGCCCCAGTGTGTGATGTTCCCCTTCCTATGTCCAAGTGTTCTCATTGTTCAATTCCCACCTGTGAGTGAGAACATGCGGTGTTTGGTTTTCTGTTCTTGCGATAGTTTGCTGAGAATGATGGTTTCCAACTGCATCCATGTCCCCACAAAGGACATGAACTCATCCTTTTTTATGGCTGCATGGTATTCCATGGTGTATATGTGCCACATTTTCTTAATCCAGTATGTCATTGATGGACATTTGGGTTGGTTGCAAGTCTGTGTTATTGTGAATGGTGTCACAATAAACATACATGTGCATGTGTCTTTGTAGCAGCATGACTTATAATCCTTTGGGTATATACCCAGTAATGGGATGGCTGAGTCAAATGGTATTTCTAGTTCTAGATCCTTGAGGAATCACCACACTGTCCACTGTCTTCCACAATTGTTGAACTAGTTTACAGTCTCACCAACAGTGTAAAAGTGTTCCTATTTCTCCACATCCTCTCCAGCACCTGTTGTTTCCTGACTTCTTTTTTTTTTTTTTTTTTTTTTTGAGACGGAGTCTCACTCCGTCGCCCAGGCTGGAGTGCAGTGACCGGATCTCAGCTCACTGCAAGTTCTGCCTCCCAGGTTTACGCTATTCTCCTGCCTCAGCCTCCCAAATAGCTGGGACTACAGGCGCCCGCCACCTCGCCCGGCTAGTTTTTTGCATTTTTTTTTAGTAGAGACAGGGTTTCACCGTGTAAGCCACGATGGTCTTGATCTCCTGACCTCGTGATCCGCCCGTCTTGGCCTCCCAAAGTGCTGGGATTACAGGCTTGAGCCACCGCGCCCAGCCAGTTTCCTGACTTCTTAATGATTGCCATTCTCACTGGTGTGAGATGGTATCTCGTTGTGGTTTTGATTTGCATTTCTCTGATGAGTAGTGAAGATAAGCATTTTTTCATGTGTCTGTTGGCTGTATAAATGTCTTCTTTTGAGAAGTGTCTGTTCATATCCTTTGTCCACTTTTTGATAGGGTTGTTTGTTTTTTTCTTGTAAATTTATTTGAGTTCTTCATAGGTTCTGGATATTAACCCTTTTCCAGATGAGTAGATTGCAAACATTTTCTGCCATTCTGTAGGTTGCCTGTCCACTCTGATGGTAGTTTCTTTTCTGTGCAGAAGCTCTTTAGTTTAATTAGATCCCATTTGTCAATTTTGGCTTTTGTTGCCATTGCTTTTGGTGTTTTACACATGAAGTCCTTGCCCATGCCTATGCCCTGAATGGTATTGCCTAGGTTTTCTTCTAGGGTTTTTATGGTTTTAGGTCTAACATTTTAGTCTCCAATCCATCTTTGTTGGGGTCCGTGCCGGGGGTGGTGGAGAATGAAAGAACACACAAAAGACAAAGACACACAGAGAACATGGCGGCCACGCTCAGAGCCTCCGCCTCACTTTATTTATACCCCATAAACCCCACGTCAGCAGAAAGAATGCAATGCAAAACAAACTTTCTTTTCCCAGAAATAACCTTCTACTCAGTTCCTTGTTTCTATGCTCTTCCTTATCTGCCTGCCTTCTTGGCGCCTACGGGAGTTCATTAAAAGTTCAATTGGAGATACTGTCCTTGAGCCCTATCTATTCTCAGCATACTGTTTTCAAAGGCCCCTGCAATCTTGAATTAATTTTTGTATAAGGTGTAAGGAAGGGATCCAGTTTCAGCTTTCTACTTATGGCTAGCCAGTTTTCCCAGCACCATTTATTAAATAGGATATCCTTTCCCCATTTCTTGTTTTTGTCAGGTTTGTCAAAGATCAGATGGTTATAGATGTGTGGTATTATTTCTGAGGGCTCTGTTCTGTTCCATTGGTCTATATCTCTGTTTTGGTACCAGTACCATGCTGTTTTGGTTACTGTAGCCTTATAGTATAGTTTGAAGTCAGGTAGCATGATGCCTCCAGCTTTGTTCTTTTGGCTTAAGACTATCTTGGCAATGTGGGGTCTTTTTTGGTTCCATATTAACTTTAAAGCAGTTTTTTCCAATTCTGTGAAGAAAGTCATTGGTAGCTTAATGGGGGTGGCATTGAATCTATAAATTACCTTGGGCAGTATGGCCATTTTCACAATATTGATTCTTCCTATCCATGAGCATAGAATGTTCTTCCATTTGTTTGTATCCTCTTTTATTTCATTGAGCAGTGGTTCGTAGTTCTTGAATACGTCCTTCACATACCTTGCAAGTTGTATTCCTAGGTATTTTATTCTCCTTGAAGCAATTGTGAATGGGAGTTCTCTCATGATTTGGCTCTCTGTTTTTCTGTTATTGGTGTATAGGAATGCTTGTGATTTTTGTACATTTATTTTGTATATTTATATAAACTCTGATTTTCTCTTAACAAATCACTCCCAATATTTTTTAAAAAAAGATTTTTCTAAAAATGTAGAAACCATTGTCTTTGTTTGCTGGTTCTGCACCTTTCTTATTATTTTATCAACATATAATTCCGATCTTTATTTTGCTTATTTTGTTATTTTTGACTTAGAAAGTATTTGTTATTAACTTTAAGATCCCTACTTTCTTTCTTTTTTTTTCTTTTCTTTCTTTCTTTCTTTCTTTCTTTCTTTTTTTTTTTTTTTTTTTTTTTTTGAGGCAGAGTTTCACTCTTGTTGCCCAGGCTGGAGTGCAATGGCGTGATCTTGGCTCACTGCAATCTCCGCCTCCTGGATTCAAGCAATTATCCTGCCTCAGCCTCCTGAGTAGCTAGGATTACAAGCATGCACCACCACGCCCAGCTAATTTTGTATTTTTAGTAGAGACGGGATTTCCCCACATTGGTCAGGCTTGTCTCGAACTCTCGATCTCAGGTCATCTGCCCGCCTCTGCCTCCCAAATTGCTGGGATTACATGAGTGAGCCACTGCACCTGGCCAAGATCCCTACTTTCTTAATAAATTTCACAAAAGAGTATTCTGTGATTAGGAATTATTTCACTTATACCATATGCTTGTAATAAAATCAACAGCATGAATATCAAGGCTTATTTGGTTAAATCGGAAAAATACAATTACAAGTTATGATTGACATTTTTATCTAATATCAGCTTCAGGTTTCACTTTACATCTCAATTTTGTTTTGGTTGCTGTTATGAACAGAATTATATACCCCTTAAAATCATATATCATGATCCTAATACCCAGTACATCAGAATGTGACAGTATTTAGAGATAGGGCATTTAAAGAAGTAATTAAGGTTAGATTAGGTCATTGGGGTAGGCCCTGATTCAGTATGACTGGTGTTCTTATAAGAAGAAAAAACTGGGATAAAGACAAGCAAAGAAGAAAAACCATGAGAAGGCTCACAAAGAATATCGCCATCTATAAGCCAGAGATAAGTCAACCCTGCTGACACCTTCATCTCTGATTTTCGGCCTCCAGAGCTGTGAGCTAATTTCTGTTGCTTAAGTCATGTAGTCTTTAGTACTTTATGATGACAGCCCTGGCAAATTAATACAGTTGCATGTTTAGAACACTTAGATTCACAAAGACAAACAGTTGAACATGTTTTTAAATAGCTCCTTTGGCTTTTCTGAAGCACTTTTAAATTACATTGACCATAAGTTTCATAGAGAAATGGTAGATTTGTTATTAAATTTCAAAATTAAATTATTTATATGGTAAAACACATAGAGCAAAATATTAATGGCAAAATTTTGGAGGTGGGTATATGAGTTTTGCCATAAAATTCTTTCAACTTTTCTGTATTTTCTGGTATTTGATAATAAACTGTTGAAAAAAATTAAACAACTATGAGTATCACTCACTTTCATTTATTGATCAGAAATGGATTTGGAGAAAGTTAATGAGTGCATTCCTGACCAACTGAGATCTTCATGATTTAGAGAAAAATGCAATACTTTTCAAAAATATTTTATAACTTGAGAATTTAAAAAATCTTAAAAGCAGTTATTAGCTATCACTGGTAAATACTCATTCAGCCAGTTGAAGAAGTCAAATTAAATTTCCCTTGCATGTTTAATTTAAATTATAAAATTATTGCTATAAATATATCAAAAATTTGTAATGTTGTGACTAGCATTGAGCTCATTGAGCTTAACAAAATTATCAACAAGACAGAAGGTAAAACAAATTTTATTTCAACATTTTTAATTTTAAG
Organism: Macaca fascicularis; assembly: GCF_037993035.2. NCBI lineage: Eukaryota > Metazoa > Chordata > Mammalia > Primates > Cercopithecidae > Macaca > Macaca fascicularis. The sequence continues at coordinate 154,933,592 of NC_088380.1, read as the reverse complement.
TAATAATACCTTGAAATGTCTTCCTCAGGTTAGTCAACTACAGATCTCTGTTGACATTTTTTTCACAGGGCATTTAAGTTGGAGGCTGGACAAGGCAAAATACTCACAGGACTAGGAATAAATGAAATCACTCATATTGACAGGCAGGAAGGCTGGTGTAGGCAAAATAAGCTATCACCATAAGCGGAAGATACTGATAGAAAGAAGGAGAAAACAGAAGAGAATTTACATCCTGAAAGAGATAAAACAATAAATTAAGAGAATAACAATTTGAGGTCAGAGGGTACTATGTCAGGGAGGACACACTATGTAGGCTGAATGTGCTTATCTGGCGCCAGGGCTAGGAGAAGCAGACAAGGGGATTGTTTTCTTGGTATACAATCCCAAAGACAGAGGAAGGAATATCACTGATACCTGAGCAGTGAAAGCTCTTAGTGTTTGAAAGAGTATGTTCAAATTTACAAGAAACAAAAACAAATAAAACCCATTAAAAAGTGGGCAAAGGGGCCGGGTGTGGTAGCTCACACCTGTAATCTCAGGACTTTAAGAGACCGAGAGGAACGGATCACAAGGTCAGGAGTCTGAGACCAGCCTGGTCAACATAGTGAAACCTCATCTCTACTAAAAATACAAAAAATTAGCGGAGTGTGGTGGTGGGTGCCTGTAATCCCAGCTACTTGGGAGGCTGAGGCAGGAGAATGACTTGAACCCAGAGGCCGAGGTCGCAGTGAGCCAATATTGTGCCACTGCACTCTAGCCTGGGTGACAGTGTGAGACTCCGTCTCAAAAAAAAAAAAAAAAGTGGGCAAAGGATATGAATAAACATTTTCAAAAGAAGACATTTATGCAGCCAACAAACATGAGAAAAAGCTCAATCTCACTGATCATTAGAGAAATGCAAATCAAAACCACAAACTACAATGAGATACCATCTCATGCCAGTCAGAATGGCAATTATTAGAAAGTCAAGAAACAACAGATGCTGATGAGGCTATGGAGAAAAAGGAATGCTTTTACACTGTTGGTAGGATTGTAAGTTAGTTCAACCATTGTGGAAGACAGTGTGGCAATTTCCTCAAAGACCTAGAACCAGAAATGCCATTTGACCCAGCAATCCCATTACTGGGTACATATACAAAGGAATATAAATCATTCTATTATAAAGATACATGTATGTGTATTTTCATTGCAGCACTATTTACAATAACAAAGACATGGAATCAAACCAAATGCCTATTGATAATAGACTGCATAAAGAAAATGTGGTATGTAGACATCATGGAATACTATGCAGCAAAAATAGGGAATGAGATCATGTCCTTTCCAGCTTTTTCACATTCAGTATGATGTTGACTATGGGTTTGTCATAAATGGTTCATTATTTTGAGGTATGTTTCTTTAATACCAAGTCTATTGAGAGTTTTTAACATGAATGTGTGTTGAATTCTATTAAAAGACTTTTCTGCATCTATTGAGATAATCGTGTGTTTTTTTTATTTAGTGTCATTTATGTGATAAATCACATTTATTGATTTGCATATGTTAAGTCAGTCTTGCCTCCCAGGTATAAGGCCTACTTGATCATTTTGGGTACATTTTCTGATGTGCTGCTGAATTTGTTTGCCAGTATTTTGTTGAGGATTTTTGCATTGGTTATCTAAATTTTTGTGGGGTCAGTGGTAATACCCCTTCGTTGCTTCTAATTGTGTTTATTTGGATGTTCTCTCTTTTATTCTTCATTATTCTAGCTAGTGGTCTATCTATTTTACTAATTTTTGTTAAAAAGCCAAATCCTAGATTCCTTTATCTTTTAAATGGTTTTTTTTGTGTCTCAATCTCTTTCAGTTCAACTATGATTTTGGTTATTTCTTGTCTTCTGCTAGGATTGGGGTTGGTTTCTTCTTGTTTCTCTAGTCTTTTTAAATTTTAATGTCAAATTGTTAAATTGAGATCCTTCTAACTTTTTGATGTGAGCATTTAGTGCTATGAATTTCCCTCTTAACTCTGCCTTAGCTGTGTCACAGAGGTTCTCATATGTTGTATCTTTCTTCTCATTAGTTTCAAAGAATGTCTTGATCTCTGCCTTAATTTCATTATTTACCCACTAATCATTCTGGAGTAGGTTGCTTAATTTCCATGTAATTGTGTGGTTTTGTGTCATTTTCTTAGTCTTGATTTCTAATTTTATTGTGCTGTGGTCCAAAAGAGTGGTTGTTATGATATCAGTTATTTTGCATTTGCTGAGGATTGCTTTATGTCTGACTTTGTGGTCAATTTTAGAGTATGTGCCAGGTAATGATGAAAAGAATGTATATTCTGTTGTTTTGTGTCGAGAGCTCTATAGGTCTATCCATTCCATTTGGTCTAGTGTTAAGTTCAGGTTCTGAATGTCTTTGTTAATTTTCAGCCTCAATGATCCATCTAATACTCTCAGTGGGGTGTTGAAGTCTTTCATTATTATTATATGGAAGTCTGACTCTCTTTGAAGGTCTCTAAGAATATGCTTTATGAATCATGGTGCTCCTGTGTTGGGTACATATATATTTAGGATAGGTTTTCTTGTTTAATTGAACCGTTTACCATTATGTGATGCCCCTCTTTGTCTTTTTTGGTCGTTGTTGGTTTGAAGTCTATTTTGTCTGAAATTAGGATGGCAACCCCTGCTTTTTTCTGTTTTCCATTTGCTTGGTAGATGTATTTTGAGCCTATAGGTGTCATTGCAAGTGAAATGGGTCTCTTGATGAAAGCGTATGTTGTGTCTTGGTTCTTTATCCAGCTTGCTGTGTTTTTAATTGGGGCATTTAGCTTATTTAAATTCAGTGTTAGTATTGACATGTGTGGATTTTATCCTCTTGTCATGATGCTAGCTGGTTATTATGCAGACCTGTTTCTGTGGTTGTTTTATAGTGTCATTGGTCTGTATACTTAAGTATGTTTTTGTGGTGACTGGTAATGGTCTTTCCTTTCCATATTTAATGCTTCCTTCAGAAGCTCTTATAAGGCAGGTCTGGTGATACCAAATTGCCTCATCATTTGCTTCTGTGAAAAGGATCTCATTTCTTCTTTGCTTATGAAGCCTAGCTTGGCCAAATATGAAATTCTTGGTTGAAATTTTCCTTTCTTTAAGAATGTTGAATATTGGCCCACTATCTGTTCTGTCTTATAGGGTTTCTGCTAAAAGGTCGGCTGTTAGTCTGATGGGCCTTCCTTTATACGTGGCGTGCCCTTTCTCTCTAGCTTCCTTTAATATTTTTTCTTCTATTTTTGAAATTGGAAAATTTGATGATTATCTGTCTTGAGGATGATATTCTTGCAAAGTATCTTACTGATATTCTCTGCATTTCTTGAATTTAAATATTGGCCTCTCTAGCCAGGTTGGGGAAGTTCTCATGGATGATATCCTGAAATATGTTTTCCAAGTTGTTTCCATTCTCTCCATTTATTTCAGGGACACCAATCTGTTGTAGATTTGGTCTCTTTGTAATCCCATATTTCTCAGAGTTTTTTTTTATTCCTTTTTTTTTCTTGTTTCTCTATTCTTGTCTGACTGTCTTATTTCAGAAAGCCAGTCTTGAAGTTCTGAGATTTTTTTTTCCCTCAGCTTGGTCTATTCTGCTATTAATACTTGTGATTGCATTATGAAATTATTGTAGTATATTTTTAACTCTATGAGGTTGGTTATGCTCTTTTCTATACAAGATATTTTGTCTGTCAGCTGCTACATTGTTTTATTGTGATTCTTAGCTTTCTTGGATTGAGTTTCAACATACTCCTGCATCTCAATGATCTCCCTTTTTATCCATATTCTGAATTTTATTTGTGTCATTTCAGCCATCTCTGCCTGGGTAAGAACATTTGCTATAGAACTGGTTCAGTCGTTTGTAGGAAAGAAGGCAGTCTGGCTTTTTGAGTTGTCAGAGTTCTTGTGCTGGTTCTTTCTTACTTGTGTGGGCTGACATTTCTTTAATCTTTGAAGCTGCTGTCCCTTGGAATTTTTTTTTCTTCTATTCTATTTTATGACTTTGAGGGTTTGATTGTGTGTATAAATTGGATTCAGTCTCATGGCTTCATTATTGGAAGATTTTAGGGGGCAAAGGCTCAGCTACCAACTGCTGGATTTTCTGCTCTAACTCTGGGGGACTGTTATCAGGCCCCAACTTTGTTCTCTGGCTCCTTGAGGTTAGAAATTCATTATGCTGGGGATGGGGATCAAAGTGCTTCCAGACCACTGGTCACCACACCCTGATTTGTGGTGATAGCCAAAGCAATTTGTAAGGTGAAGGTGGCAGGACCTGTCATTGTTCTCATGTGCCAGCAGTAGTGGCAGCAACAACATGGCAGGGTGCTTGCTCATCAGCTGCAGAATGGTGCTAGGGGATACCAATAAAGCAATGTGGGGTGTGGCTGTGGACCTTGGGGAAACTACAGTGGGGGAAGGGAGCAGGCAGGCTGGTGCATGTCTACAGAGACTGCTGTCCTGGTCAGGTGCAGTCTGCCAGTACAAGAGCTATGTTGAGGGTCTCCAGGGCACCAAAGTCTGCACTGCAAACAGACACAGCAAGGCTGGGACCCCAAGGTAAGGCCAGCAGACTAAAAGGTGCTCAGGTTGACTGGTCCTGTCTGATGAGCAATACCTCCCTGCAGAGTTTAGGTCTGGCAGTTCCCCCAGGGCTAAAGTCTCCTACAGGAGCAAGTTGAGCCTAGGGGTATGGGCATCCCTGGACAAGCTCCACTACAGATGCTCCCACACCAAACCCTCTGGGATCTACACCAAGTGGAGTGCTGCCCCTAACACTTCACTAAGCAGCTCTCTCTGCCAACTCAAATGTCCAAGGTGGTTGAGGGGTCTTGTCCCACCAGGATTCCAGAAGCCTATCGTCAGAACAGGTTGCTCCTTGCCAGTTTAACTCAATCATTCCCCTAGAGTGGTTGGGGGCTGGGAATGAATCTCAGTGTGCTGTACAGTAGCCCTGTGCAGGGTTCCCAGTAATTTTTTTCTTTATAAATTACTTAGTTTCAGGTATTCTGTTATAAGCAACACTAAATGGACTAATTGCGGCCCTCAAAGAAGAGGAAATTCGGCTTCCAGGCCACCTTCAGAGTTGAGTAGCAATGTCAATACACCTCTGGGATTTCCAGCCTGCTGCTCTGTCTTGCAGATTTTGGACTTTCCAGCCCTATAATTGTGTGAGCCAGGGACTTATATCTCCTACTCTGTTGCGCTCTCTCTCTCTCTCTCTGTGTCTCTGTCTCTTCTCTCTCCCTCTACACATACACACACACACACACACACACACACAGTCTTTATTATTTATGTATTATATATTTATATATTATATATATTATTATATATCAGTCTGTTTCTCTGGAGAACCCTGACTAATAGAGACTAATACAGTTGCATTAATTCTATCATCTTGCCACTTGTTTTCCATTACTCCAACCTATTTTCCTTCGTTACTTCCTTTTTATTTTCTTTTCCTTCTTTGGACTGAAGTTTCTTTCTTTTCTTTTTTAGTTTTTTTCTATTATTATTCCATTTTATTTCCCTTATTGGCTATTTAATGTTGTTTTAGGGTTTAAAAATATACAATCTTAGTTTCTAACTAAGATCCCAAAATATATGTATTCTCACTGTGTAAGTCTAAATGGTATGATATCACTTTACTTACAGTATAAGAAATTCATAATAGAATACTTTCATTTCTCCTGTCCAAGTACCATCCTTTATGCATATAAAAAAAAGATAAAAATAACACTCTAGTAACCTAGCTGCAATAAACTGAATTGTATTCCCCAAAATTCACATATTGAAATTCTAACCCCTAATGTGACTGTATTTGGAGATAAGGCTTTTAGGACTTTATTAAGGTTAAATGAGGTCACATAATGGTGGGCCCTCAATCTAATAGGATTGATGGCCTTGTATAAGAAAAAAAGATAACCCTCTCTTTCTCTTTTTTTTTTTTTTCCTGTCTCTGTTTCTTGTCTTTTTCCCACCATCACCCACATCATGTGAGGACACAGTGAGAACAAAGCCATCTGCAAGCCAGGAAGACAGGCTTCACAAGGAACTGAATTAACCAGCACCTTGATCTTGGACTTTTCAACCTCCAGAATTTTGAGAGAATAAATTTACATTGTTTAAGCCATGCAGTCTGTGGTATTTTGTTACAACCAAGAAACAAGTAGACTGATTGATATAGTATGTCATTACCACCTCATATCTTTCTTTTTGTCTTGATTAAACGTCTAATAGTATGGTCCTTGTGACCTTGTATAGTAATTAACTCCTTAAAAGTATGTCTCTCTCACTAGTCTGAAAATTTCTTTATGAAATGGATTCCTCTTTTGCCCATTAGTATTGCTTTTCCCCACACAAAACATTGCTTTACCCTTCATAACTTTTCTATACATGTTGCTAGAACACACATACACACACACACACACACAGACACACACACACACACATCTCTCCAGCATATCTGGCATGTATTTAACCAACCTGTGTTTAAAAACCATGTGCTCTCCACAGTTAAATTTATAGGGCATTACTGTGTTCCAAACTTACTATTAGAAAATTCTTTTCTTTTTCAAGGTGCAATATCTCTCTCAGCAAGTTGAATTAATTCTCTGGGTGCTTTCTATGGCATGCTAGATGAGAAAATTCTGGAGTTTCTCTCTCATGATGGTTTTGAATATATCCTCATCTTTCCCACCTCCATCATATTTTCCTGAGGCCTTTTCAGTGACTTCAACATTTAATCAATCAGATCTTGTTTTTAATGTCCCCGTCCTTTCAACATAATGCCTTCTTCTGCATGTTTCCATATGTGACTGAGTCCTCTTTAAATGATGACACCTAAAATTTATGTTATTACTGGTCTGTTCTGATTAGTGTATAGTATTTTGGATTCTCACTTTCTCCAAATCTAAATTTTTCACTCTTCATTAGTGTGCCAAAGATAATATGAGACCAATGGACAGGTCCGTCCTCTGACTCATGTTAACTTAAAACAATTGAGTCTTTTAAAAATGATATGAGCATATTCTCCTCTCACCATTATGTGTATAGTACCTAGTTCCCAATTTGTGTAGAAATAGAGAGAATCTTTCCATATGATTTTTAGCTTAGGAAAATGACCATAGATATTCCCCTTAAGAGAAGAATCACATCCACCGACAGGCCTGATAGTCAGTTTCTTGCTGAGAATATTTTATTGAAGACTCAAATCCATGTTTGTACCAGATTATTGCTTGCCTCCTCAGTCATCCATGACAAACTGGTTATCTTCAGCACAATCCATAATTTTTCAACCAAATTGCACCTTGGCTCCTCCTATAATAAAAGTTATTATTATTATTTTTTAAAAGGATGGCTTTGGAAATATTAAATGAAAAGTTTCATATTTTAGATTAAGCCAGCTAGATGAGTACATGGCATTAAAAATGAGTAATTAATCACTAAACTTTAACATGGTAGAAAAGAGACTTTTCATGGTAGTAAGAGCCAGAGTCAGAAGCCAAAGAATCTGTAAATTTTTCTGTTAGCAGCCACTTAGTGATGTTGACCAAATTTTTTATTTTCTTAGCATCAACTTTTTTCCTTATATATTTTCTTCCTCTTTTCCTCTCTCTTTTCTTCTTTTATTTTCTTTATTTTTGTAAAGTATTATGATAATAATCGCAGTCTTATGCTTCATAGTAGCATCTAGCCTGTTAGGAACAAAGATTGTTTCTGGCTATTTCTGTGAGAGGCTAGTTTTGCAAATAATACATTAAATTCAGCACTTACACAACAGCATTGCAAAAGATACATCTGTTGGAATATACATTTCCATCGGATCCACAGTGAGGTTTGTAGTCCATGGTACACACCTCAGAATACCTGGTACACTGAATCTGCCCCATCGGAAATAAACAAACAAACAATGTTTCATCTTTCAAATCATTAAATCATAGGAAACAAACTTTTAAAAGATCTTAAAAGACCATTCATTCCAAAATTCCATATGCAAAAAATATAGCTGCTGCAGCTTACATACTCTGTCTCCACAAGGCTGGGAGTCTTGTCACAGCTAGGGACAGCTCAGTCCAGTTTAGGCCCTCCCTCTGAGTAATTCCCTGTATCTAAGTGATGAATACACCTTGTGGATTCCATCTGGTACTTCATTTCTGAGTCAGTCCTCTCCTCATCATGCTGTCATCCACTTTATTCACGCCCTCAATATGTCTTGTTCAAACGACCCCAATTTTCTGCCAATTCTCTGCCCATTCTCTATGCTTATCTGAGGTTTCAGTCACTCTCCATACTGATGCCAGACTGATCTTTTAAAAAGCAAAATAGATCTTACTCTTCAAATACTTAACTGATTCTCCATGAGGAGATAATCCTCACCTGACTCATGCTTATCTCTTCAGGTTTGTCTACAATGTCTTCCTCATCTTACTCTAATTAAACCTCAGGACTGAGTTCCCAAGTATTTCCTGCCCCTGGATACCTTTGTGCTTTTGCTCTTGCTGTTTTCCTATCTTGCCTGACCTTTGCCAACTGTATGCATCAGGACAACTCCCACTCCTTCTTTAAATGTCATTTTAACTACTTTTAAAACAGTTTCATAATGATACTTCTCTCTCTCACCCATCAAATTCGGTTAGGTGCCCATCCTAAAAATAAACTGTCTTTATTGTCACATCCCCATGTTTATAATTATCTTATATCACATTTTAAACTCCATTAGAATTATTGACACTCCACACACATAGCTTTTTACCCCTGAATTAATTGTGTCTACACTTGTTTTTAATTTTTTCATACTTTATTTATAAGTTTTTTATTGTTATAAGAGTGTCTTTGAGTTCCTAATTTTCCTTGAAATCATCACCTTTTAGTTGATTGCAATGTTAGAAAATAACTACATGGATAGCAATATATTCCAATTAAGGGCTATGAGTTAGTTTTGTGAACCCTTCCTCTGCTATATTTCAGATCTGCTTAGGTTGGCCAAATGCCTTATCTATGAATATAAATAGTCATACGTAATTTTTAGAATATGTATTTTTAAATAGTTGTTTTCTATGAAAGTGAGGCATATTGTAACATTTTACATTAAGAATAAATAAAATTTCTGCATATACTTACACATTCACCTTCATGAAGTTTTCTGGGTTGAAATTCTTGATCTCTGGAAGAGAATATTTTATTGAATGCATAATGCTATAATTTGAGATTTCATAGTCTACAGAGTAAAATAGTCATATGTTATTTCTTTGTTGTCTGACCTAGACTGAGAATGAGAAGTTCTTGCTGAATTACTATCCCAGTTGGTTAATATTGATGGTAAACATCTTTGATATATGAACACTTTTGAATCAAGTAAGAATATAAGAACATAAAATCAACACTAAGAGTAGATTGAGCATTTTTTTAAAAATCCTGTGAATATTCGATGAGAATCCAAGGCATAATATAGTGTGAAAACATTCTTAACTTTGGAATTAAGAAAAAGAAAATACGCCCAAATCTTTTTCTGCCACTTAAAGTCTATATGATTTTGGTATAGTCACTTCTTTCTAAATATTAGATTTCTGCTCTCTAAAAACAGGATGTTAGATAACATAATTTTAATCTCTTCTGGTTGCATTACCATATGAGCTAACATGTACTGAGAGACCTTATTCTGGATAACACTTGCTGTTATACTTGACTTTAAATTTTCAAAAGGACTAGAAAACAGGAGAAAAGAAGGAAGAAAAATATAAGAAAAAAGGAGCATACTTCTATAAGGCACTCTGTGTTGGCCGCTTAGCTAAGATTTGGCATGCTTTATCACAGTGAATCCTAAATTCTATTATAATTTCTGTCTTAGAGATAAGAACACTGAAGCTTGTAGTGACTTGGGTATTTGCATAATCTACAAATTGGCGTCTGGATTTTAATCTGAATGTTTGACACCAAAGCCCATGATTTTAACCACGAATCACAAAGTATTGAATTCATACTACTGGAAGGCTGGTAATAATCATTGTTTCATTCTTCTAAAGTCTCAGATCTTGTTAAAAGTAAAGACTTAATATTAAACTTGTAGGGCTAGTAGTGTTGGGGATATGCTGATTCCAACTATTCATTTGTACTATCATTCTCTTCCCTCAACTTTTCTGGATGATCATGAGAGGAAACACAAGTTCTTAAGGATAGATCAAAGTCATAGATTTCCATATAAATTCACAAGGCTTTATGTGTCTATGGCTAACAGCCTAAATAGAAATAGCTATCCTCAAAATTCTCCTGTGGAGGAAGAAAAGTGTAGGAGATTCATGAAAATGTGACCAATATATATTTCCTGCTTGAGACTGTTTCCTTAAATGTAATATGGGTATCAAATGCTTATAGGTAACAGCTAATACCCCAAAGATAGCGTATAATGTGAATGAGAATTTGGTTGAATAACAAATATATTATATATATATGTGTGTGTGTATATATATAATATGTGTGTGTATATATATGTACAAAAGTAATTGCAGTTTTTGCCATTACTTCTAACAAGTACACACACACACATATATATATTTACATACGTAAATCCACATATACACGTATATGTATATTTCTTTAGCGATATAGCTAAGCTTTTCTTTTTCATAACTTTAACAGAGCAATGTCCATGGGGTATTGAAGAAGCACACAAAAAGTGGCATTTGGGAAGACCAAGAGGATTTTGGCAGTGCGGGCTTTGTAATCATAAAAAAAGAAGAGATGGGGCTTCAAATTGAGTGTAACACTTACTGGTTTACCATGCACAATGTGCATTCATTACTGTAAGTTTTCTGATCTGTGCCACATATTGGTCTCCAGTCTCTTGGGCATGCAGTCTTTAAGCCTTTAATGTATCTGGAACAGTTCACCTGCAGTTGGAACAAAAAATAATGTCCTGTATTCCCATTCTTAAATTCTATTCTTGTATCAAGATGGTGAAGGGGAAGGAAGTGGAAAGAGAACTAGCCTCTTCAGCTTTTCAATGAACACATCTGGAAGATCTATGAACCGGGTGTTGTGCTACAGAAATAAACAGACCAGAACATGCCCTAAATAATAAGGGAATTTTTTGTTTAACAAGGAAATATCAATCTCTCCTTTAAGGGTTCTAATGAAAGTCTAAAGGAATAAGGAATGTGAAAAATGCTCAGAAAATTTAAAATGCCATACAAAGATAAAAGTTTACTTTATCTGCAGTTCTTTTACAAAGATGTTCCTTGTGCAAGCTTCAGAGAAGGAAATACCACCAGGAGGGTGCAGAGCAGACATATTTTTACCTCCAGAGGAATTACGCGAGTCCACTGTGAGCCAGTTTAGCTGCTTTCACAGCTCTATTTGCACTTTCACTATGACTTCATTTTTATAAAGACCACACAGAGACAGTTGCACTCACCTTTGTCCCTTTTGTTTGATCACCAGAAGAGAGCGAAGCAAGAGTCAATTGAAGAGGAGGAGTTGGAGAAAGAACAAATTGCACAGTTAGAAGTGCAAAGCTAGATCCCCATTGTTCACGGTAACCAAAACCCACTTCCCAGCAATAATCCTTGCCCAGCCCAGCCCTAAAAGAGGCCATTTCTTTATGAAAGTCCAAACTCAGGATCAAGATAGAGATGTATGTGGCTCTGATTTTTAAAAAAATCCAGTAAGGAAAGCTCTGCTTATTAAGAAAGGGCTGTCACAGATATCCAGGAGTTCCTGTGGGCATTCCCCGAATATGTTGGGATGGGTTATGGTCCCAAAGCTTTATAGGTCGTTTCTGAAAGGACCTGAGGGATCCTGATCAGGAATGGAACATACAGCCACAATCCTTTTATTCCTCTCCTCAGTCTCTCTTCCTTACACTAAAGATCTGACCCATCTCACTTTTGTTAATCAGGTCAATTCAAACAGATGCCTTCTAAATTTTCTCTAGTTATTAACGTTTATAATTTAATGAAGGCTGAATATATTACAGTTAACATAAATGCGTGACTATTGGAAAGAAATCCTGACTTGCCAGATAGAGAGGTAGCCCAGGCAGTGGCTGCTAGAGCAAGGATGGCAAAAGCAGTGAAGCCTTTCATAATGATGATAAATGCCAATGATGGAGATATGCTGCTCTGAGCCAAGGAGTCCAGGGAGAGACGAGTGGTCTATCCCATACAGGTATAAATACACACACAAGGCAGGGTACCTCCCACATCCAAGACCGACATTTTCAATGATGATTGTTTGTTAACTCAAGATAGGGTATTTGCTTCATTTGTCAAGGAAAACCACATGCCAAGCCACGTGGCATTTCAACATGTTGCAAATTTGATCTCTAATGTGGAAATGTTGGGAGGTGAGGCCTAGTGGGAGGTGTTTGGGCCTTGGAGGACCCCAAAATATACGCATTTCTCATGAATAGTTTAATGTCCTCCCTTGGGAGTGAGTGGGTTCTCACTATTGAAGAACTGGATTAGTTACCAGAAAGAAGGTGTTATAAAATTGAGTTCAGCTTCCTAGATTGTCTCTCTTCCTTGCTCTCTTGCCATGAGATCTCTTTGAACATGCCACTCACTTTTATGCTTCTCCACCGTGTTTTGACCCAGAATGTAGCCTCACCAGAAGCCAGTCAGATGTGGTGCTATGCTCTTGAACTTAGCTTGCAGAACAATGAGCTAAAAAACCTCTTTTCTTTATAATTTACCTAGCCTCAAATATTCTGTATAGCAAAACAAAATGAACTAAGACAGCTAATCTGAGGTAAGCATCCCTACCAGAAGTTCTGGAGTAAACCCTTACACCTGGAGCTCATCCAGCTGCTTCTTCTGAGTGTATAGGAATAGCTCCTGGGTAAAGAATGATGTGACATTTCCTGTTCAACTCCTCAATGCCTGTTCTATAAACAAAGGCTAGAACATAAGCAAATATGTTTAAGAGATCTCTCACTTTTAGAGATCGTAGCAATACAATTTCTGGCAACTTTTTTTACTTAAAACTATAGGAACAAAGCTGATTCCAAAGTAAGAATATAATGGCTGACAACCTTTCATTGTATAACTGACCCTATGGATTTCTTTCATGTAAGTCAAGGCATTGGAATTTACTTTTTATCACTAACCCCATTGCTATATGTGGATTAAATCTACAAGTGTACTTTCTTCTACCTAATATTCTGTAGATATAAAGTTGAAATACTCTATAAATAAACAGAAGTGACCATTTCTGCAGATAATCGACAACTTTCTAAGATCACTGAATACAAATTCCGTTCCTTTTGCCTGAAAACACAATCAGATAGACAATATTATTTATACAGAGAACACATGACTGGGATTCATGAGGCTAAAGGATGTGGTATAAAGAACATGAGATTACAAGCCAGTCACTTAAATTTTTATTTCTGATTTATAGTCATTTAGGTTTGCTCAGAAAATCACTGTTCCTCTCTGCTTCAGGCTCTCCATATATTAAGGATATTGGATAAATTATCTCTAAGTCTCTGCCAGTTCTATCACTCCAGGATTTTATCAGCCTTAAAGAAATACCTTTTCCTGATTGAGATCTTTGTTAACTACACATTACATACTTAGCAAACAAAAAAAATTAATTAGTTGAAAGTACAAGGTTAATTACAAAAAAAAAATACACTTAACAGGATACTTGTTCTGGGGTCATGCTACTCTTTGCCCTCCTTTTTAGCTGTAGCTTATCTAATATTTCTGAGAACCACCTCATGATTATAGCCTTCTTCAGGGAGAGATGGGAAAATTTCATAAGTTCATATTTCATGGAACTAGCTTATTTCCAACAATGCCAGCTGTTTCCATCAGTGCTAACAATTTTTAATTTGTACCTGGAAGAGAATGCAGAATCCCTAAGTTCTTTGAAAAATAAGTTCCCTTCTCTATCCTTGTAGAGGCTTTATGTTACTGATCAGAGCTGAGACTGTCTGTCCTAAATATTACTCACTTTTAACATTTTTATCTTAAAGGTCTAAGTTTACTCAACCACTTTTAATGAGCAATTGCTTCATGCCCAACATTGCGATCAGCAGTAGTGATAAAAACAATAATAAACTGTCTTGCTTTTTAAAGAAGTCACATTCCATTGAGACAGACCAACTTGTAAATAACTAACTAGTAGACAGTAACAGTAATGTAGGTGCAATATAGGTGTAAGGACAGGGTGTTATAGGAGCATAACAAATGAATAAATAGTTCACATTCATATGGGGAAGTGGGTCATGGAAAACTTTTAGAATAAAGCAGCATCTTTACTGAGATGAATAAAATAGTATAGAGTTTGGAGAGAGAAAATTTGTCCAGTGGAAGGAAAAAGGGGAAGAGAAGGAACAGGGATGGATAACGTGGTTATGTTAGGAAGAGGGGACATATAGAAACAATTTTGAGAAAATCATTCAAGTGTAGATGGGAAGGAGAGCAACATAAATGTTGAGGCTGAAGAGGTAAACAGAGAACTCGTGTGTCAGAAGAAGCCACTTCAAGGTTTTAAGCACAACACCATCAAATCCTAACTTTAGGTGATTACCACAGGGGAGAATGTAATGAAGTAGAAGAGAGTATAGCACTGAGATCTGTTATAAAACTGTTGCAGTCAATCAGGAAAGACGGATGATAGCTGGAACCGAATGTTTATCAAATGTTGTGGTTACATGAAGGATGAAAGAGAAAGACGAAGACAAGGAGAATACACAGATTTCAGGTTTGCCCAGTTTTGCTTTGTTCTTATGAAGTTTGGCTGCTGAGTAGGATTTTTCAACCAATTTGAGTTGGGAAATTGAATAGATTTGTGCTTTGAAGAGGTCATTTCAAAACAAACAAGTTGTAAAAGATACAGCCCTTGTGTTGTTCTCCTTCCCTTCTACACATGCCCCCTCTTCCTAGCATAACCATTTTATCCATTCCTGGTCCTTCTCTTCCCTTTTTTCCTTCCGTTTTAGAATTTTTGTCTCTCCAAACTCTATACTAATTTTTTTTTCATCTCAATAAAGATGCAGCTTTATTCTGAAAGTCTTCCATTACCTTGTTCCACTAAGAATGTGAATTACTCATATTACAAACAAGTATATTGCAGAAGGATATTGCAAAAGTCTGCTGAAGTGAGAAAGAGGGTAGAAAATCCATGTTAAAAAACAAGGTAGAGGCCGCAAGTGGTGGCTCATGCCTGTAATCCCAGCACTTTGGGAGGCCAAGGCAGGTGGATCACCTTAGGTCACGAGTTCAAGACCAGCCTGGCCAACATGGTGAAACCTTGTCTCTACTAAAACTACAAAAAATTAGCCAGGCGTGGTTGCATGCGCCTGTAATCCCAGCTACTCAGGAGGCTGAAATGAGAATCGTTTGAACCTGGGAGGCAGAGGTTGTAGTGAGCCAAGATTGTGCCACTTTACTCCAGCCTGGGCAACAAGAGCGAAACTCCATCTCAAAATAATAATAATAATAATAATAATAATGTAGAATGCAAGACGTCCATAGACTTGAGAAATAGTTAAAAGCACTACAGCAAATTAAAATAAAGTACCTAGAATGAACTGCAGAAAGACAGCGCATCATCCCTCAAAATAATCCAAGAAAAACTGTTACACGGTCAAATGAAAATTCCATCACGAAAGAAAAATATTTTAATTGATGTTTTTTTCCAGGCACCTATCAAAAAGTGACAGTCTTTCTCTCTGTTCTCTCTTCATGCTTGAAGAATGATTTATTGTCATATCCTATTTATTTAAATCCTTAACTTCAGTACTGGAAAGAAAAGGGGATCTCTGTGCCAGGATGGTGCCCAGGAAAGAACAGGATGTCCTATTCTGCTTCTTTCTACAAAAAGAACTGTTTGGGACATCACTCGTCATTAGTAAGGTCCTCAGCGAGTGTCATTTGAGGACTCATTCACAATCTAACTGGGTTAGATATTAGAGTAACCTTGGTCAAAGTCAATCAAGAAGGCCACAACTACACTGGTTAGCTCTGCTGCTCTAACAAAATACCAGAGGCTGGGTGGCTTAAACAACAACAATGTATTTTCTTACACTCTGGAGATGAAAAGTCCAAGACCTAGGTGCCAGAAAATTCTGTTTCTGGTGAAGGCTCTCATCCTGGTTTGCAGGTGGCTACCTTTTTGCTCTATCTTCAAATGACCTTTCCTTGTGCACGTTCAGAGAGAGATCTCTGGTGTTTCTTCCTCTTTTTATAAGGACACCAATCCTGTTAGATTAGGGTCTTTCCTTTATAATCCATTTAACTTTAATTACCCCCTAATAGCTCTATCTCTAAATAGAGTTACTGTGGGGGCTAGGGCTTAACCTGTAAATTTTGAGGGAAAAATATTCAATCCATAAAATAGCACATAGATTTGGAGTACAAATGTGAGCTTCTCTATGTGTTTTTCTTGATTTTGAGTACATATTAAGTTTTATATAAAAGTGGAACTTTAAAAATTATCACTGTTATTATCATAAAATGAAGAATGTTGTTGGTGTTTGAAGGTGTGGAAAGGGGCAAAGAGAAGACAAGTTGCAAATAAGGATGAGAGCCAGACATTCATCCATTGCTGAGCTAGTTGTTCTACATCAGGGAAACTACAGCCCCAGGGTCAGATCCAACCCACCATGTGTCTTTGTAAATAGAGTTTTATTGGTACATAGCTGTGGGAACACGTTTACATAATATAAATTTATTTGCATTTCTTTATACAATAGCAGCAACAAAAGAGGTTATATATTCCACAAAACCCGAAATAGTTACAATTTGGCTCTTCCCAGGAAAAGTCTGTAGATCTATAGTCTAGACAAGTGCTCTCTTTAGTTTATTTCTTTTTTTTTTCTTTCTTTAATACTGTGTTATAGTACCTAATCCATTTTATTAGAGTGAAAACTAGGTACAAATAAACAATAGCAAATCCTGATCCAAGATATCCACAGGACATGAGTGCTTATTTAAAGGAAAAGATTAAAAACTGGTGAAGAAAATGGTATGTTTCAAGAAAATTAGGAGCAATGCATACTTTTGTATTTTCTAAAATTATAATTTTTTAAAATGTATGTGTCAAAGATATTTTTGAGGTTAAAACGGAAAAAATCACAAGGAAATTAATTGAATTAGAGAGTTTATTGAATAGGCAAATTCTGACAACTTACTGTTTTTATATTAAATAATGATAAGCATTTATTGAGCACTTAATGTATATGAGATCTTCAGTTTGTGGCATTGATAAACTATATAATATAATCCTCATTGTAACCTGTAAGGCAGAAATTATTAGGCCCCCTTTTATAGAAGAAATGAAGACCCAGAGCGATAAAGTAGCATTTTCGTTGTCATAGAGTTAGTGAGTGACAAAGTCGGGATTTGAGCTTAGCTCTGCTCAGTTCCTAAGTATCTGCCCTATTGTGGGATGGCAAATACCTGGTGTTCCTGCCTTTGTTACTTCTGCCCTGTGCTTATGACAGGAATTACAAATCAACTACAGAATTATCTGCTGTTGGTTCCAGAAGTAACTTGATGTTTTGTTTCATTTTTAATTTTAGATTCAAAGAGTAAATGTGCATGTTATCATATGGGGATATTGTATAACGGTAGGCTTCTAGTGTACCTATCACCCAAATGGTGAACATTATATCAAATAGGTAATTCTTCAACCCTCATCCTTCTCCCATCCCTCCTTTTGGAGTTCTCGGAGTTTAGTAACTGTCTTTTTGTCCATGAGTGCCACTTATAACTGAGAATATACAATCTTTGATTCTCTGTTTCTGAGTTAGTTCACTTAGGATGATGGCTTCCAACTCCATCCATGTTGCTGCAAAGGACAAGATTTCCTTCCTTTTAATGGGTGCATTGGATTCTGTGGTGTATATATACCACATTTTAATCCAATCAACTGTTGATGGATACTTAGGTTGGTTCCATGATTTTGCCACTGTGAAATGAGCTGTGATAAACATCCTAGTGCAGGTGTCTTTATGTCTATAATGATTTATTTTCCTTTGGTCAGATGCTTAGTAGTGGAATTGCTGAGTCAAATGGTAGTTCTATTTTTAGTTTTTTGAGATGTCTCCATACTGTTTTCCATAGGGTTTTTAATAATTTATATTTTCATCAAGAGTATGTAAACGTTCTCTTTTCTCCACATCCTTAGGTATTTCTGATGCCTGAAAGAAATGGGAAGGCTTCAGGAGGACTAATAAAATGAGAAAATAAGGAGTTTGAAAGGGATAGATCTCTGAAAACCCTTAATGCAAAATGAAATCTGAAGATCATGTTATATAGAGACAATACGTATTTGGTAGTAGTGGACAGGTGGGCTGACAGAAGTATTTTGGCTTTCTTTAGTCTCATCTCAGCATTATTTATCACCTTCTGGTTTAGAATTTTAGATCTAGTTTTGAAGCCTCAGTGAGATAGGCCTGGTTTTCATTTACCTCCTGTCCATCAGTATATAACTTAAGTAACTCAAAGATTAGTTTACTTGATATTTAGTAAATCAATTTATTTGTTACCATTTTGACATAGATGCAATTTTATAAACACTCCTAGTTTGTATACCACCCCAAAAAAATCAACTTTCAGCTTTTTAAATCCCAAGTAATACGTTCTACACATTCACACTCTCAACCCTAATCCATGAGCCTCACTCTATTTTCAACTTTATTTTCCTTGGTCTTGTTCTATCCCTGACCTCTGCACCCGCCCCACCCTCCACCTTTGATTCTTACTCCTGAGGTCACTGGGCCTCTCCTCATTTCCTTGTCTCATCCCATTCCAGACTATTGTATCCTCTACCCCACTCTATCTCTAAGCCAAACTCTGTCTCTGTACTCAGAGTGATTACCAAGAATTGGTAACGTCTTAAGGACGGGATAAGAATGTCTTTTGAGTATATTAATAATGATAAAATAAATATAAAGGATTTGTGTTTATATTCTAATCAAATATTCAAAATGACATAACAAAACACCTTCTCAGAAAAGCATATGTTTTAGCCAGAAAAAGAGTTTTTCTGGATTTCCTAGAAGTGAACAGGAAGAAGATAAAAAATCTCATATGTCATAGGCACTCAGAACCCATCCTGTACATCCTGAAATTGCCTAATAATAATAATAATAATTCAATAGGAATTACTACGTATTTCTCATGCTTGAAAAAATTACTTATAGGCCCTTCTTCTTTTTTTCTTAATGTAACGTAGAAAAGAATGCAGCATAAGGGAGAATTTATTTTCACTCAGTTACAAAGGAAAAAGATCTCCAAATCCTATTTTAATTGAGCTAGTAGAGACAGAAAAAAAAAAAGAGGCGAAAAATAACAAATTAACTTCCCAAATCCAAGTAAGTCTGTCACATCAGGCTAGTTCTTCCGGAGCTGAGAACATCTTGCAGCAAAATGGATTTTCCATATAATTTCTCCCTATGGAGTGTATTCAGAATTAGCCCAGAATTTTCAAGTGAACAAAGCAACTAGGTAGACTAGGGATTTACAGGGTTTTAGCATAGAGGAAGGTGTTTACAAGCATTTCATCCACCCCTACCTAGTGCCTGCATTCCTTCTCTGATTTCCCACGTCCATTAGCTCACGGCAGCACTGTGTTGCCTAATACAGTGACCTCTATCCATATGTATCTTTTGAGTACTTGAAATGTGGCTGGTCCAAAATGAGATGTGGACCATCTTAGCTTTTCATCAAGAGTGTGTAAACGTTCTCTTTTCTCCACATCCTTAGGTATTTCTGATGCCTGAAAGAAATGGGAAGGCTTCAGGAGGACTAATAAAATGAGAAAATAAGGAGTTTGAAAGGATAGATCTCTGCAAAATGAAATCTGAAGACCATGTTATATAGAGAAAATACGTATTTGGTAGTAGTGGACAGGTGGGGTTGACAGAAGTGTTTTGACTTTCCTTAGTCCCATCTCAGCATTATTTATCACCTTCTGGTTTAGAAGGTATAAAATATACACTAAAATCAAAGACTTAGTAAATTTAAAAATTTATATTGATTATAGTAGTAGTTTTGCTATCTTAAGCTAAATGAAATATATTATTGAAATTAATTTTATAATTATTAATTATTTGTAGCCGCTAGAAAATTTAATATTGCATATATGCAATTGTAAACCTTCTGGCTTAGAAGTGTAAAATATACACCAAAATCAAAGACTTAGTAAATTTAAAAGTTTATATTGATTACATTAATCATTTTGCTATATTAAGCTAAATGAAATATATTATTGAAATTAATAATTTTATAATTATTAATTATTTGTAACCTCTAGAAAATTTAAAACTGCATATATGGCTTAAATTACATTTCTATTGGAGATTGCCACTTTAGAGGCTTACACAAATTGGTAATTAATTTTCTTAGTTCTTCCCAGATTATGTGTACAAGGCCGTGATATAGGAAATTGTCAAGATGTAACTTAATGAATAGACATGAGAACTTACTGGTTTGTATCTTTGGATGGGACCTAAATAACTGAGAGGCAGTTATCCCATTCATGAAAATGTAGAAAGGGGAGCTGGTATGGTAATGAATAGTTAAGATGAAGCTGATTTATAGCTAGTTTAACTTTGTATAGCTGTTGGCTGCTGGGAACCCGTTATCTCCCCACCTCTCTTCTAGACAGTCTTTCTCAGCTATGACAGCAACTTAAGCAGGAATAAAGTGAGCATTCTCTGTCCACCAATGGGTTTAGCCAGACAAAAACACAAAAGGGTAGAGTTTATTCAGTTTCTGTAAAAGCAAATATCTATTATCCAGACAGTGACAAAGAAGCCTCAGAAAGGGTGTTCTGCTGAGTTTGCTTTTATTGAACAGGCAGTTGGACAGGCAGCATTGTAATCAGGACATTTTGAGGGCTGAGACTTGGTGGAAATTTCTTTATACCCTCAGATTACGGAGTCTAGGAGGAAAGAGATGGAAAAGACTGAAAATCAGTGAGTCTATTCCCAACAGCTCTGTATTGTTTTCTATAGCAAATAAGACAAGCTCCAAAGAATTCTTTGTATATACAGAGGTGAAGGTAGGTGATTCAGAATTGGGGTTTACTTTTTCCCTCATGGCTTTCAACAATCTTCCCATCATTCATCCTAGAAGAGAAGATGGGTAGGTTAGATACTAGAACCCAGAGCTATTGCAGAAATGTGGGCTGTATATTTATAGCTACATCTTAATCAAAGAAATACATAGATTCTGCATTCTGCAAAGAAGTAACAGTTTAAAATCAGTTTCACATTTTAACCTGTTTGATACAACAAATATTGAGCACCTCATATGTACAATGTGTTGAGGTGGATACAAAAATGAACATGGCTCAATTCTGCGTTTGATCACATGTAGCCTTCATGCTGATAAAAAAAAGAACTAGGTGTAATTAGCACCATTTTGCAGATGAGGAAATTGAGCTTCAGAGAAGTTTAGTAACTTGTCACTGTCATCTTAGGTCATAACTTGAATTCAATTCCTGTAACATGAATGTTTTTCTACTATAGTTTGTTGTAGGCCACTAGAATGTAATCAGCTGTCTTCCTTTGCCTGACTCATCCAAATATTTGAAATCAACCTTTAAAACATTAAATTAATATTTTTAAAATAATCTTATAGGGGGTGAGGGCCTCAGGAATTTTATTTCACATAACCGCACATCTTCAACTAGTACCACCTGGGGCATGAACAGCACTGTCACTCCAAACTCAAATCTCCACTTTATTGCCTATATCAACTCCAGGCAGATTTCTTTGGTTTGAAAGTAGCAAGCTTTGGTCTTCCTGAATCCTTGAAAATCTGTCATGAAATTGACGGATATAGATAAGAATTTTCAAGTGAACCTATCAAAATACATAATAATAACGTAGAATGCAAGATGTCCATAGACTTGGGAAATTGTTGAGAAATAGAGATAAGAATAGTCATTTATTTATCTCACAAAATAATATTGGTATTTTTCTTAATATAGAAATTTCCTTCCAATCTAGCAAATCATCTTTTGAGATAATGCCTTCTCGAGAGCACTTAGTTTTCAGAATCTCCTGACAACTAAGGAATGGTAGTAGAGCATTGGAAATGAAGTCAGGATATCTACATTGAACCCAATGTATTATACTGAGGGACTTTAGTAAGTGACAGTTTCCCCCAAGATGATTTTCTGTAAAGTGGGAAAAACAGTGATCCCTGCCCTAATCAAATGACTGTTGGAAGGAAACAAACAGAAAATGTATGTAAAACTCTAAAGACCTATGTAAATCTTAGTAGTTACTGTATAATAGTTATTGCATAATAGGAAGTATTATGTATTTAGCAACAAAAGTGTGGGTTCCAAGATACTCAACGTACTTTTCCAGGAAAGTTGTGACTGCCTGGACTGTTATTCTATTCTTGAGATTCCAGACTTTCTTAGAGAAACTTCCACCCAGAAATAAAGTTCAGACAAGAGGCTTCAACCCCAGTATTTACATCCTTACTAGTCATCAGAACAATGCTAGGCCATGACCAGTCTGTACCACCTGTACCCAAGATCATACCCTTGAATGTTACACAGGGACCTGAAGTTCCACCTGTGTCCAGGACACTTTCAGTTTTTGTTTCGTTAACTAACACCACAATAACTTTTGTCATTATTAATGTCTGCTATGCAACTCCAGTGGAAAGCACACACCCAGAAATGGAAGAACGGCACTCTTTTACAACACCTTGTGTGCCGAGCCCCGGCAAGACTCTTCATTATTTAAAGAAATACATCTTACCAGTATAAACCTATGGCAAATTCTTTATAAAGTAGTTTTTTCAAGTTGCCTACACAGGATGAGAGTTACAGGGAAGTGTGGTCTAAGGTGTGGTCTATTGGACTGGCATAAAGCTATTTTGACCTTCGTCTCCTGAGATATATGTAAAGGTGAGTTTGTGAGGAGGGGGAACAGTATATTCTGTCAATAAAATGGGAGCAAACTACTAAGAATTTCTATATAATAAGACAGCAAACACAATACAGGGACTAGGGTTAAAGTTTAAATTCTCTTTTCATGGATTCTGGTAAAGAACCAGAATAGAGGTCTTTAAATGGGTGGTAAATAACTTTGTCAAGCCCACATGAGAAAGATAAGGCCTTCTGATTTCATTCCAGTCCTCAGCTTCCTCTACGCTGCTTTCAGCTGCTGATGTGAAACCAGGAAGACTCTAGCTTACGAATCTTGTTTTCACAGTTTCCCATAACAAAGATTGTGGGGTAGACGTTTTTAATATGGCCTTATCTAGTATTGCTTGATTAAGATTTTCAAATCTGGCTGAACGGTTTCTGATTCCATTATTGCCAAAGCTTTCTGTGGCAGTGGAATGGAGGAAAGAGAATGTGAATGATAATCAATAGCTTTATTAAATATAATGCATTAAAATGTTGTTTATTACATATAATTTTATCGAACTACAATTGAAAATAATTTATTAAAAATAAATAAGCACTCTACCATGGTCTGTTTATCTAAGTTCATACTTTGGACTCTTCTCTTTTTCTAAATTCATACTTTGGTCTTAGGCATAGTAATAATAGTGACATTAATTTTTCAGACATTGTGCCAAATGTATAAAAGTCAGTCTTTATTGAATATTTTCATAGTTCATTGGGATATTTGGTTTAGAGTATTTATGTGATTTGCCAAGAGTCTCATATAGGAAGCACAGCAAAAACTGAACTTTGCACTGACATTTATCCCAAAACAAAATATTTTTCTCTTATTTGAAAATTCCTATTTTTTCATGTTATATACCATCTCCCTGAGGATGACTATTTAAATAGCCACCAGGGAGAATGTCAAATTCAGTAATGCATGTTGAAACATCCTTTCAGGAGTTTAAATGAAATTGGTCAACTTTTAATGCTGGGAAATAATTTAATACAATGCAAAGTTCAAGAATATGGGCATTATATAGAAATTGTTTAAATCCAACTCTGTCACACTCTGACCTCTCTTGGTCTCTGTCTCATCTTCGTATTGTAGATCACAGAAGATAAAACCTATCCTGAAATAAGAAACGTTATATTGGAGACATTGCTCATAAACAATCGATTAATGAATCCATTAAATAGTTCAAAATATTAACTGCTGCATTATTTCCACTTATTTCAGTAATTACTTAATTATCCTTATAGTGAAAATGTGACCAATTCTGGGTCACCTGACCTAGTGTTACCTCTCTGGCCAGATAAATGTCGTTACTCAATGGAAGAGAACAAAACCAGAACCCACTACTCCTCACAGCGTAACCATGGAGGCCAGTCTACTTCTGTACTTACAGATGCGGGCTTGCTGGCAGCGGTTGTTTCTGGGGTGCTGCTCTCCTCACACTTCCCTGTACTGCGGATGTGTGTATTTGTTTGGCGTATCCTAAAACAGATCAGAGGATGCTTCAACAATGAGGAAGTTCTCAGTTACAATAAGAAAATAAATAAGGACCAACGCGCAGGACATTTGGTATCAAACCAAACTGCATTTAGAGGGAGGATCTGGGATCTGCATTCAACTATTTTCATTTTCAGTAGGTATCGTCCAGGCTGTCTCTCTTCTGCTCCAGATTTGTCCCCTAGCCCTGGACCTATCCTGTCACATTTCATTCACTGATATAGTTCATAAAGAATGTTGGAAATAAACTTGGAGATCATC
Source organism: Macaca fascicularis (assembly GCF_037993035.2). Classification (NCBI taxonomy): domain Eukaryota; kingdom Metazoa; phylum Chordata; class Mammalia; order Primates; family Cercopithecidae; genus Macaca; species Macaca fascicularis. The sequence continues at coordinate 154,908,924 of NC_088380.1, read as the reverse complement.
TGGTCTAAAGGTGATCTCGCATTTACAGATGCGAGAAATAGATCCGAGAGAGATGTTTGACTATATTGAGTACCAGTAATATGACTTGGGGAAAAATATAACAAGACACAAATGATACAGTCTGAGTTTTGTGGTTGGAATGAATCTTAAGGAGTATGAATTTTAACCCTTTCACTGGAGAAATATTATGAATCAGACACATACTTGTTTGCTTTTGGTAATGGGAAACTCATTATCTATCAAAGCAGTGCAATTTGTCTTTTGGCATTGCTTAAGTTGAAATTGCTCTCCTATAACTTTCTCTAAAACCTTGGAAACGAATATTGTTTCCTTTTGCCTCAGATAACCTGATCCTTCTTTATAATATATACTCCCAGCTCCCTTAACCAAACAAACTATCCTGAGGCATGTTTTCTTAATATTTTCATCATTTCAGTTTCTTACTCTAAAGTTCCCTTAAATAGAGCACTTGTTATGGGTCTATAAATTGATGAAAATGTTGAAGAAAATTTTATGGATAATTTAGGCTCTGACATTTACAAGAAAGAGGAATTGAAGGATTCTGGGCTGCAGATAAGGTATACATAGTAATGGAATTCCTGGGCAGTTATATTTATTGCTTAAACAAGAATTCTTAATTTTTCTTTTTTTTTTTTTTATTATACTTTAAGTTCTAGGGCACATGTGCACAACATGCAAGTTTGTTACATATGTATACATGTGCCATGTTGGTGTGCTGCACCCATTAACTCGTCATTTACATTAGGTATATCTCCTAATGCTATCCCTTCCCCCCTCCCCCCTCCCCACAATAGGACCGGGTGTGTGATGATCCCCTTCCTGTGTCCAGGTGATCTCATTGTTCAATTCCCACCTATGAGTGAGAACATGCGGAATTTGGTTTTCTGTTCTTGCGATAGTTTGCTAAGAATTTCTTAATTCTTAAAAACCTATAAGGTCTATGGATGAATTTCAAGTACTCCATGAGCCTAATTGTTCACATCACATAATTTTTAAAAAATTTCTTGAAAGGGGTAACTTTCTTCATATTATCTAAGGAATCTTTGGTCTTTGAAAAACTAAGGAATTTAAGTGGAGATAAAAGAAAATTGTATTTAGACCCAAATCAATAAGGTCAAAATCCTGTCTGATTTACTTCCTACCGTTGTAACTTTAAACAAATTACCTGGACTCTCTGAGCCTCAGATTAACCTTCTGTGCAATAAAGATAACAACATTCCATAGCAGTTTGCAGGGATTCAGTGACTGAAATCTGAAAGTGCCTTATCTACCGTGCCTTACCTATAGATGAAGGATTATATTCAGATTTTATGCTTTTAAGCATATGACCTGAGGAGCGCCTTTTTCTTTTAAATATTTTTCCAGGATTAAAAAGCAGGATATCAGGGAGTCCTATCCTCATGTTCTAGGCCTTGCTTATAGCGTCCTAAGAAGGATAAAGTAGTACATGAACTGCAATGTAGGTCTGGGGTCAGGTGAGATGGAGAAAACAAGGTTTGTCACTATTCTCTCCTTGAAAGCTGGCCAAATGGTGGCCAGGAGAAGGGAAGGGATGCACGTAGAGGCAAGGGGAAATTATTTAAAAATTCAGACAGCATTTGAGCAGAGTAGCAACAACAAAACTAAAGCCAGTAATAAGAATATTAAAATGAATCCGGCCGGGCGCGGTGGCTCAAGCCTGTAATCCCAGCACTTTGGGAGGCCGAGACGGGCGGACCACGAGGTCAGGAGATCGAGACCATCCTGGCTAACACGGTGAAACCCCGTCTCTACTAAAAAGTACAAAAAACTAGCCGGGCGAGGTGGCGGGCGCCTGTAGTCCCAGCTACTCGGGAGGCTGAGACAGGAGAATGGCGTGAACCCGGGAGGCGGAGCTTGCAGTGAGCTGAGATCCGGCCACTGCACTCCAGCCTGGGCTATAGAGCGAGACTCCGTCTCAAAATAAAATAAAATAAAATAAAATAAAATGAATCCCTTGTATTCAACTTAAGATAAAAATATTTTTATATCTAGCAGTTCTCAATCGTCTGTGAAGTCAGCAGCTCAGAGAACTGTCTCCATTTCTCCAATGAAGGGAGTGAGATTCAGAATCATGAAATAATATGCCTCCAGATACCCAGATAGCCATAAATATGAGAGCAGACATCGGATCAGCCATTTACTTATTGTTCTTTCTTTTGTACAGTGCACTTTCCTTTGGCAAGGTACTACTTCTCTCAAGAGGCGGGGTTAAAGAAATGGGGAATCTGTAGCTATATTATAGTCACAGGAGCTTTTAGATATTATACACTGGGCTGGGTTTATATAGCCGTACTCCTCTACTGTTTTTGTCCACTACACACAGAATGAATGATATTCACACTCCCGTGACTGTGCACAGGCTTATCCCTATATTCTGTAATTGTAACCCCACTATTATTTTTTCATTCTCTTTTACTCAATAGAGCATATAGCAATGTAGGTAAGCAATTTACCAAAAGAATAGCCTTAAATCTTTTCTATTTTACATATAAGAAAGATAATTCACAAATTTTGAATTTTTAATTTCTACGATGAGTAAATTACTTGCAACACCCTTCGAATTTATATCGGTGCATTACTATGGGTTAACACTCTAGCTGAGAAATTCTAAACTGGAAGATATGATGGGGCAACTTGAATACTTACAGGTTTTCATGACAGAGCATGCAGGGATTGTTGTAGGTTTGGCCGTCGTCACCACAGACAGGCTTTAAATCCTTCGGACAAAGATAACCTATCCTGGGCAATACTCGGTAGTCCTTGCACATCTCAGAATCCTGAAGAAGCAAAACATAAAGCAGACTTACTTTATGGCATTCAAAGAGATGGATGGGCTTAAGAAAACCTCTTGAGTTCCTTAATCCAACTTGAATAAATGGTCATAAAAGGACTGTGATATAGGTTATTCAAACTCAAAGATTGATTTTGCACCATATGAGGTGAATTTAACTTCCTGAATTTGGCCATTTTTAACTAGACAAGGTAAATAAACAAAGAAACAAGGAATAGCAAAGCAATAAGAAAGCAAAAATCCTTTATAATATGTGACACAATTACCTGCCCATAAGAAGAAATCTAGAATGATAGGCATACTAGAAATAATATTTGCCTTTTTAAGTGAAGATACTGGTTATACACAGCCTAGAAAGGAAAGACTCAGAGATCAACACTCATAAATTGCATGAGTTTTTGAGTCCTAGCTCTACCACTAACTAGAGAAGTGACTTATCTAACTTTTCTCAGCCTTAATTTTCTCATCTGAAAATCATAAATAATAGTAGTCCTTACTTTATATTACTGCTTTAAGGGATTAAAACAGATAATGCATGTAAGTTCATGCTTAACACAGTATCGGTCACATACTAAGTGTTCAGTAACTTTTAGTTGTCAGTATGTGTTCCAGGGTAAAATCATATGTATATTTTCCATGTGAAAGAAGAAACATATTTGCTCTTTGTAGTGTTTTGGAAGTACGAGTTTAGTAATTAATGATAATTACAAGAACTTGATTGGTTTTTTAAGAAGACAAAAAGTAGAGCCAAAATATAAAAAAATGGATTCAAAAGCAAATAGGATGATGGAAGACTTAAATCCAATGGTATCAGTAATTACATAGAATATTAACAAGTAAGTACTCCAGTTAAAACACAGAAATTATCAAACTGGAAGAACAAAAAGAATCAAGTATATAATATTTATAAGAAATATATTTATAAGTAAAGGGATGAGTTCTAAATAACTCATGACTCAAAGTAATAATAGAATTTAGAAATGAAATGAATTGCAAAGAAAATATAACCTGTCAAATCCCAGCAGCCAAAGCAGTAATTTGGGGGAAATTTATAACCTTAATACATATATTAGAAAAGAAGGAAGTTCTAAAATGGATGATCTAAACTTTCATCTGAAGAAGCTAGCCAATGATGAGCATAGAAAAATTTTTAAATAAATAATAAAGAGGAGAAATTAATGAAATAGAAAACAGAAAAAAGCCAAAAGTTGGCTGCTTGAAAAGATTAGTAAGTTGATAAGCTATTTGCAAAATTGTTCAGAGTCAAGTAAACATATATTAACCAATATTAGAGATAAGAGATCATCGTTATATGAGCTGTAGATATTAAAAGAATAATTTAGAAATGTTATAAATAACTATATACCAAAAAATTTGACAACATAGGTGAAATTAATACATTCCTTGAAAACTACTTACTGAAAACAGGCACAAAGATGACAGAAAATTTAATAATATTATATCTGCTAATACTCATTTTGGAGAAGTCAAGCAGCATTTGTTTGCTTGTTCCTTTGTTTTGATAAATGATTCAAACACCTAAATGAATTGCTTTAGATTGTGGTGAGTTCCATATTAGTATAAATATTCATGGAGAATTTAGATAAGTAACTTATATGAATCCCTGGCAAAGGTTAGACTCAATCAGGTATATCAAGTGTATTTTTTCAGGTAACTGGTGCTATAATGTTCAAAAGGTACTACAATGCTCCTTACTCTCTCTCTCTCTCCTTATTTTTTTTTAACATAGTACTTCAACTCAACAAATTCTGTTGACTCCACCTTCAAAACAGACCCAGTATCTAACCACCTCTCAAAAGTTCCACCACATGGTATAAACTAGCATCATCTCTTCTGTAGACTACTGCAATAGCTAATTAGCTGTCCAGCCCTTGCCTCCCTGCAGTGTTTTCAGTAGATATCAGGCAAAGTTATTCCTTTAAAATATAAATCAAATCATATTACTCTTCTCAAAAACGTCAATCAGAATATTAGGCAAAGTCTTTAAAACTGTCTACAAAACCCTTTATAACATAGCCTCCCATTAGCTTCCTGACTTCCTCCTCTACAGCTGAGGTAGCTCTATTTCAACAACACTAAACGTTTTGCTATGTTTTCTCCCTGGAATATGTTCCCCTCAGATATACCTACAGAATCAGTACCCTTAGGTCTTAATGTAAATGTCACCTTCTGAGAGAGTTATTCCCTATATATGCCACTTAAAATTGTATCCCCTCCCCTCCCCATCTCAGAATTTACTGTACCATTTTTTTTTCTGCCTTATTTCCTCCTTGGCATTATTTTATTTATTTATTTGTATTATTTATTGTATCTGCTTTTCCAATATACTATGAACTTCATGGAGTGAGTGCTATCTCTTTTGTTTATGGCTATTAACCTAGCATACATAAATAATGCCTGTAAAAATAGTGGGTGCTCAATAAGTATTTGTAGACTGACAAAAGGACTGCTGGCTTGATGAAAAGAAATGAATAATGAAAGATTTATTTTTCCAAAAGAAATCTCAGCTCCAAAACAGACTGTAGATTATGAGGGAGAATGAGGGGGTTACTGGTCTGCTGCTGATATCTTATTTCTTGCTGCTATCACAGAAGAAATATGTGCATTTCTTTTATGTGACTATTATACTTTAGCATTTTTTAAAAAAACATATTTTGTTAATAGCTCTTCTCCATGCCTTTGTATCCCTGATGTAGAGCCCAATTTACATGAGCCACCACACCCAGTTCAGCCTATATTTTAAACAAGAAGTTTCAGCTACTGGGAATTGCTAATTTGTGGAAATGTACACCTGTGAGCATGCTTGGCATAGAGTTCCAGGATGTGGACACGGATTTGGTTGGAGGAGGGAAATAAGCGGAAGCTAGGTGAGGAAACTTGTTGATCTGCTAAAATTACAGAATTGAGGCACCTGACTACGTATTCTACCACATGTGAGATTAGTCACAATTATTCCACACCCACATTGTAAATTGCAAAATGTACTAAACTGAAGCAAGGCAAATAATCTCAAAGGGCACAGAATAAGGCACTAATGAGAAACCCCAGAACTCTTGCCAAGCATAAACTGCATATAGTCCTCAAATGACTTCAGGATGCACTGAATCAGCAAACCTCAGACCCTTCTATGAAAATAGCAAATAGCAACAGGTCAAAAAAAAAATCAAGAAAATTAAACTGATAAGTAGCATTTCAGAAATAGTTCTCCTTACCAGAGAACTGAGAGAGTCTGGGCTGTCTTGCTCTTGAGAAGCTCTAACATGGGATGGCTTTTCTTGAAGTTTTGCCCTTTCCAAAGCTTCTGTTAGACTAGAGAAGAAAACAAAAAGTGACTGAAAATAAGAAACAGTTCCTATAACTTTCAGTGAGAAGTTAAGCAATCCTCATAAAATATGACAGAGGCCAGGCATGGTACCTCACGCCTGTAACCCCAGCATTTTGGGAGGCCTAGGCTGGCGAATCACCTGAGGTCAGGAGTTGGAGACCAGCCTGGCCAACAGAAACTCCGTCTCTACTAAAAATACAAAAATTAGCTGGGCATGGTGGTGCACACCTGCTATCCCAGCTACTCGGAAGGCTGAGGCAGGAGAATCTCTTGAACCCGGGAGGCAGAGGTTGCAGTGACCTGTGATTGCACCATTGCACTCCAGCCTGGGCAACAGAGTGAGACACTGTCTCAGTAAATAAATAAATAAACAAATAAATAAATCATAATCACAGAACATTGAGATAGTGACCAGGATAACATATTAAGAAAATACACAATTAGGAGCTGGTTTAGAACTTTCATCACTTAACAGATGACAAGCGGCTTAATGTGCTTAAGTTTTGATTTTCTAGAACATAAAATGAGAGTAGTATTTGGTAATTCCTCCCTCAAAGAACACTTACTATGAAAAGCTAAATAAATTTGACTATTGTTGTGCTCACAGTGCGCTTTACAACCATCATCATCATCATCATCATCATCATTTATAATGTCCATTGGTCTCCACTTCTAGTTGCTTTTTAGAATAATCTAGAAACTCTTTCTAAAAAATAAATTACATCACCCCAAGATTCTGATGTAATATATTTTGGGGTGTAAAAATGTGTGTTTATTTTTATGAGGCATCTCAATTGAGTCTGATCTAGTTGTGGAATAAAGATCTTGAAGAATTTCTTCTAATTATGATGCTGAAAGTTGAAAACAAATTGTTTAATGACACAGTTAGTATACATCTTGGTTAGAATTTACGGAATTTCTGTCTCCAAGTCTAAATGTTCTTTCTACTATATCAGGTGTTCTCAATTTGAGGACTTTAATTCTAAAGACTTATTTTTAAAATCCCATAGGGTTCATAAATACACAAATTTATTCAATCAGCAGTTTCTAAAAATGCACTTCCCCTGCTAGCTGTAGGAGGAGCAGAATCATCTTACTCACAAGACAGCTCTGCACATGTAGCACTTGTTTGTATAGAACTTTCCATCAGCACCGCGCACTGGGTCATTCTCTCTAGGGCAGATGAGCTCATTGTTCCTTATATAGTTTCGAAATTCACTGCACTCATCCTAGAAAATGAGAAAGGGAAAGTGAACGTGACTTTGTCCCTTTTTGGCTTAGTGATTTTTTCAAACTTGGTTTTAGGAAGTCCTCTCTTAGTTCTGGGCTCAGACTCACTGTACTTATCCTGGCAACAGAGGCCAAGGAACACACAGGTTGTCTAAACTTTGCATCCTCTGCTTCATTCTGAACCTGTCTGCACTGGTCCTGAAAAATGTAGGGAAACATAACACAACACTTGATAGACCTTCTTGTTTTTTCCTCCTGTTCATCTATCCTTCCTTTCCCCTATTTTCCCGATGAAGCATGCTTTTGACAAAAGGACAATTGCTCAGGGATCTAACTCTACAAATGTGATTGTTACTATTAAAGAACTGAATGAAGATGTCTTCTTTGTAGTCTTGAAAAAGAAATAGAAAAGAAAGCATCATGCACGCACACTACTGATTTTTTAATGCTGATAAAATCATCTGGTGAAAACAGAAGCGAAGCTAAAAGGGAGACTCAGATTAGTTTATATTGCCTGAATTATGAAAATAAATATCAACGAGCTACCCAAAGCCTTATTTCACACTTAAAGTGTCAAAGATAAGCATGCAGTTGAGTTGGTAAAGAATTTTACCCTCTACTTTTCAATCCATATTTCTCCCAAGGAAGAAAGACTAAAACATTAATTGACACACACTCTCAGAGAATTTTCCACAAAATCAAAAACGATATCAAACCCCAAAACTCCCCAGAAAATCCTGTTATGATCCAAAGTGGCAAGACTAGTAAAATCAATTTTCTTTGAAGTTAAGAGATTAGTATCTTTATTATTCCCAAAACTGGAGAAGAATGCAAAATTCCGAGGGTGAAAAGTAAGAGAGTTATTTTGGTATCCTTTAAGAAATAACCTTTGCATTATTTGAGGGCTTGCTACTTGATTTCTCTTCATCTTTCTTTTTTCTTTCATTAGCTTCTCGATCGCTGCAGATTTAAAAAAAAAAAAAAAGATAGGGTAATTTTTCTAGGGTTGTTACTGAATTGTCTTTAACCAAGTGTTTCTTCAATGCTAAACATTAGCAAATCTAACACTATTTTCTTATACTTGAAAATAAAATTCTAAGAATACTTTTCTATAAGCTAATCAGTTCTGATTGCTGGAATTTTCATGATAATATATTTGTGGCAATGCTATCGACTATCATAGATGCTGTTACTATACTCTTATCCAGAAAAATATGATCCTAAAAGGTCTTTATTTTTCCTTAATATAACAGATTTATGACTCTTATCTAGAAAGTTTCTATAATTTTCATTTTTACTTCTCTAATTAAATTATAACTAAACTCATAGTTTTTATTGTTATTTACATAGGTATAATGCTTTGAAGTTCAGAAGCATTTTTAAAATGTCCTCGAATCTCCACAAAACTATATTGTGCAGTTATTTTTCCCTTAGGAGGAACTGAGGCTCTGCACAATGAACTGGCCTGTCCCAGGTTACGTAGCTGATAAGCTACCTCTTCCTACCCCAGAGGTTCTGGGTGTGATTATGCTTCTCAACATCAAAATAAAAAAATTATTGTGAAAGGGCTTTGGAAATTGTCTCTTCAAAAGAGAGGAGCTATCGTATCATTAATGTGTGATGCCAAGTATCTTAGGTTTTAAAAGTAACAAGAACTAATTTCTGGCAAACAGGCACAACTATCAAATTTATTGATAAACCTTTTTACGTACAAGATGCTCTGACACATAGCACATTTATTGATGTGCATCTTGCCATATGGGCCTCGAACAGGGTTATTTTCTCTGGTGCAGATAAGCTTCCCATTTATCCGCATGCTTCGAAATTCACGACACAGATCCTACCAACAGTAGCAAAAAAAGATGTTACTGTCATGGTATAATCTTTAAAACCTGATAACGTGATTGACTGATTAGATATAAACTCATAACACAGGAAAAAAAAACAGAGAAAGTAAAATTTCAGAGAAGAAATATGTTTTAAAGGCACTTTAGTCAATCTCTACGTAAGAAGTTTGAATCTTGTTCATTGCATCTCTCTCAAATGATTGTCTTGCCCTAATGGAATTTCAGTACTGCCTAAAGCAGCCTATTCCTTTAAAAACTAAGTGTGTGTGTGTATATGCGTGTGCGTGTGTGTATATATATATGTGTGTGTGTTTGTGTGTGTGTGTGTGTGTGTGTGTGTGTGTGTGTGTGTGTGTATATATATATATATATATATATATATATATATATATATATGATCTTGCTCTGCTGTCCAGCCTGGAGTGCAGTGGTGCAATCATAGCTCATCGTAGCCTCCAACTACTGGGCTCAAGCAACACTCCCACCTCAGCCTCCTAAGTAGCTAGAACTATAAGCATGTGCCACGGTGCCTAGCTAATATTTTAAAATTTTTTGTAGAGACGGGAGTCTCTCTGTGTTGCCTGGGCTGGTCTTAAACTCTTGGCTTCAAGTGATTATCTCACATTGGCCTCCTAAAGCACTGAGATTACAGGCATGAGCCCCCAATGCCCTGCCCCATCTCATTTGAATACAATTTTCTATGAGGCAGAGCCCCAAACCTGTCTCCCCATGAGTGCACTCCGTATTCCACACATAAAAAGTCTACTTCAAAAGCCCTGGAATGAACTAAAAGACACTCTTCTGCAAAACATAAAAACATGTAAACTTTCAGCTTCATTTCTCAACAACAATTTACCAAGAACAAGCAAAAAAAAAAAAAATTTATTGTGCAAAGTGCTTTGTCATGTGGCTTAACAGATTTATTTTAGTGGTTGTAAAAATCTTATAAATAAATACTCATCATTCTCATTTTACAGATGAGAAAAATAAATCTCAGCGATATTAAATAAAGTCAGTGTTGAATTTGTGATCAGAAACCTGCTAACCACCAGGCTATACCTTTTTACTTATTTGCTTTTACAAGGCAGAGAATAAAACTCCTATCTGTGGATAAGTATATGGAGCTGCCTTTTGTGTTCATTGAAACATAATGATCGTAAAAAGAAGCCAATAGAACCGAGTCTACAGACAGGATCTGGAATGTATTAAAATCTTTAGAGAGCTTCAGAAGTCTCTCGAACTTCGTTTAAGCCCAAAGAGCCAAAGTGATGATATGGAAACATTACCTTAAAAAATAACACAGTAACCTAGATTGTACTTACCCTTCTTTCTTTAAATTGTGATGTCCGTAAACAAACAATTCCAGGCCTTACTTTTTATTGCAGCATTCAAAAAGGTATTAATTCTCTGGAATTAAATACCTATCAACATATTAAATGTCTCACAACCACCATTTTCACAAATTACTGGAAGTATTTTCTTTTCCAGGTGCTCACAATACCACATACATCTATAATAGCACTCCTCTGACTGTATTGCAACCCTGCAATTCAGTCTTTGGTTCTTCTATTCATTATTTATGTGTAACTAACTTCTCTTAAGTTTTCCTGAATTCTAAAAAATTAGAAAAATATTACCCACTGCATAGATTTTGGGGGAGGTTTAAATATAATTATTGGTAAACCTTATTTAACTTTGCATGTGTAGATAAAACTGTAGTTCTCTATTTTACACACACACACACACACACACACACACAATCTCAATATTTTCTTTTTATTTATTTTTTTAAGACAAGTTCTCACTCTGTTGCCCAGGCTGGAGTGCGATAATGCTATCACAGCTCACTGCTGCCTTGAACTCCTGGGCTCAAGTGATCTGCTCACCTTAACCTCCCAGTAGCTAGAGTTGCAGGTTTGCACCATCATGCCCGGCTATTTTTATTATTATTGTTATTATTATTATTTTGTAGAGACAGGGTCTCACTATGTTGCCCAGGCTGGTTTTGAACTCTTAGGCTCAAGCAATTCTCGTGCTCTGGTCTCCCAAAACACTGAAATCATAAGAGTGAGTTACCACACCCTGCCTCCATATTTTCTTTATTGTTGGTTTTTTTCACTCAATATTTTCTATCTATACATATAGATAGCATTCTTCTGTTTGAAATTTTTTAGATAAGGATCATAAAATTAAAAATTTACCAAGATTTTAAATAGATGTCCTTTAAAGATCATGTGAAGTTGTGCAATAAAATTCCCAAAATATTTTTAAATAATGATAATTACTATTAATATTTCATTTTCTTTAGTCACTACAGGCTTAATGAAAAGTGGCCCTACCAATAGGAAAAACCTTCCTAGGGAAATTTTACTATTTTTCTGTTCTAACTGGAGTCCGTCGGTGGATTAAAAGAGATTGTGCTGTGTAATATTCTACGTGTTGGTGTTGTAGTGTTGAATACTATTTATGAAGACTAAAACTGAACACTAGGTGGCAATGAAATGCCAGATCAAGAATTTATTATCTCAAACTCCAACTTTTTTTCTTTCTGTTTTTTTTGTTTGTTTGTTTGTTTTTGTTTTTGAGACAGAATCTCGCTCTGTCGCCCAGGCTGGAGTGCAGTAGTGCGATCTCGGCTCACTGCAAGCTCCGCCTCCCAGGTTCACACCATTCTCCTGCCCCAGCCTCCCAAGTAGCTGGGACTACAGGCGCCCACCAGCACGACCGGCTAATTTTTTGTATTTTTAGTAGAGACGGGGTTTCACCGTGTTAGCCAGGATGGTCTCGATCTCCTGACCTCCTGATCCGCCTGCCTCGGCTTCTCAAAGTGCTGGGATTACAGTCATGAGCCACCGTTCCTGGCCTCAAACTCCAAACTTTTGATACTAATTTTCTTTGTAATTTTTGGCATCTGATTGTTTGATATTTATTTGTTTAAAAAATTCAGAAACAGCCAAGTGCAATGGCTCATGTAATCCCAGCACTTTGGGAGGCTAAGACTTGAGCTCCAGCAGATCACTTGAGCTCAGGAGTTCAAGACAAGCCTGAGCAACAGCAAGATCCTGTCTCAAAGGAAAGAAAAAATTCAAAAATGAAATTCACTGGCTAACTACAATAATTTAACAATTGTCACTGGTTCTACAATTGCATCAGAGTCACTCTTGGGGAATTGAAGAGCATGCTATTTATTTTCAAGGTCTGGCCATGACTTCATTGTTTACCATTATATTGCCAATGATTGGGACAGAGTCAGCATTTCATGAATATTTGTTGAATAAATTTACCATACAGTGAACTAACTGAATTCAGGTATTAGCGTGTCTAACATCTATTACCTCTTTGTCATTGCTCCTTTCTCCCGTATTGCTCCTGTTTTCATCCTCTTTCTTTTTTTTTTCAGCTGCTTCCTTTTCCCTGGGGGGAAAACAATGAAACATTTCAATCAAAGTGAACAAACACCTCATTAATTACTAGATCTGCTTCTAAGACAACTGCCATTTTCTCAAACTGGTAAGAAATGACTATTGTACTTTAAGACTCACAGGCAAAATCTCATTTTGAAACATACTCACAGTTTTTCCTTACACATAGCACACTTATTGCCATGTGTCTTGCCATCTGGACCCCGGACAGGGTCACTTTCTCGAGTGCAGATAAGTTTTCCATTTTTCATTTGGTTTCTAAACTCATCACATGTATCCTGAAAAGATGGAAAGATTATATTGGAAGGGCTGTTTTTACAGAGTATCTGATTGGATTTGAGAATCAGAGGATTTCTTTCCAAGAGTCAGGCAGCCATGTAACCTTGCTGTGGTAGGCAAAATAATGGCCCACAGAGAGGACATTCCACAATGTCCTCTGTGGAATCAGACTCTGTTTTAGACATATGTTCTAATTCCTGGAACCTCCAAATAGGTTGCTTTCATGGCAAGGAGGAATTATGGCTGAATATGGAATTAAGATTGCTGATCAGCTGAATTTAAAATGGGGAGGTTACCCCGGATTATCCAAGTGGGGCCCAGGTAATCGCAAAGGTTCTTACTCATGAAAGAGAGAGGCAGAGGCAGGAGAGTCAGTGTGAGAACGATACAACATGAGAAGGACTTGACTGGCCATCACTGGCCTAAGGGTGGCCACAAGCTAAAGAATACAGGTAGCTTCTAGAAGTTAGAAAAAGCAAAGAACCAGATCCTCACCTAGAGCCTCTACAAAGGAATGCAGCATTATCGACACCTTCATTTTAGCATGATCAGACCCATTTAAAACTTATGGAATCCAGAAAGGTAAGGTAATAAATTTGTGTTATTTTAAACAACTGCTTGTAGTAACTTATAATAGCAGCAAAATAATACAAAAACAAAAATAAATCCCAGTATACTTGCAAAACCTCATTTTCCCTATCTATAAAATAAGGTTAAAAGGCCATATTTGACCAGGCTGTTGAAATAATTAATAAACTATTATTTATAAAATTGCCTCATAAAGTGATAATCACTAATAACTTGGTAACTCCTGACCTTCTATGGGCAAGCTCTAGCTTGATCATATTGGCACCTTCTTCTGTAGTTTTGATCGCCAACTGTTGACTCACAGAAAGAACATTCTTGCCAAAACCCAAATAATAACTCACCTTCCCTGATTCTGATCCAGTCCCATTTGAGCTGGAGTGAGAATCATCATTTTTTCTCTCTGCTTCTCTTTCCCTGGAGGAGAAAAAACTCAATATTCGTCTTGTTAACACATATTTACCCTGGATTATGCAGTAAGTGTGTCCCGTGCAAATGACAAGAAGCCAACTTTCTTCAACTGTGCTGGTCAATGATTCCAAATGGCCATCAAAAAGTCTCTAGAATTCTGGCGCAATAAAGAACAAGGGTCTACCATGATAGGACTTAGACTTCACAGAATTGTAATAGAAAATACAATAGAAATCAGCCACTTGGTTAACTGCCCTTGCTAAGCCTCATTGTTCCTTAGAGAATGCAAGAGAAAAAATATAATATTTGGAAACTAGCAAAAAGAATAATGTGCATGGAAAGAGCCATAGCAAATGAGAAATAGCCATTCATTCAAGAGGAATGTGACTATGTTTTAGACATGCCTGTTGAGAGACATACTTACAATTTTGCTTTACACATCGTACACTTATTGTTGTACGATTTGCCATCAGCATCACGTACAGGATCACTCTCCCGAGTACAGCTGAGTCTTCCATTTTTCATTTGTTCCCGAAACTCAGCACATTTATCCTGAAAACAGAGAAGAATGAAGTCCCCCTGGATTACTTAGTCTACTGTATTCTTAATAAATATTTTTAACAATCTGAGTAAGAGAAGTTCTTTCACCTCTCTTTATAAGAAACATAACACCGCCGGTGTAGGGTCCAGCCCCACAGGGTGGGTGGGTTTTTCTCCCCTTGTGCGGAGACGAGAGATTGTGGGAATAAAGACACAAGACAAAGAGATAAAAGAAAAGACAACTGGGCGCCGGGGACCACTACCACCAAGACGCGGAGAGCGGTAGCGGCCCCGAATGCCAGGCTGCGCTGATATTTATTGGATACAAGACAAAGGGACAGGGTAAGAGTGAGAGCCATCTCCAATGATAGGTAAAGTCACGTGGGTCACGTGTCCACTGGACAAGGGGCCCTTCCCTGCCTGGCAGTGAAGGCAGAGCGAAAGAGAGGAGAGAAAGAGAGACAGCTTATGCCATTAATTCTGCGTATCAGAAACTTTATTACTTTCACTCATTTGTTACTGTTATCTAAAAGGCAGAGCCAGGTGTACAGGATGGAACATGAAGGCGGACTAGGAGCGTGACCACTGAAGCACAGCATCACAGGGAGACGGTTAGGCCTCCGGATAACTGTGGGTGGCCCTGACTGATGTCAGGCCCTCCACAAGATGGGGAGGAGTAGAGTCTTCTCTGAACTCCGGGGAAAGGGAGACTCCCTTTCCTGGTCTGCTAAGTAGCAGGTGTTTTTCCTTGACACTGACGCTACCGCTAGACCACGGTCTGCTTGGCAGCGGGCATCTTCCCAGATGCTGGCGTTCCACTAGACCAAGGAGCCCTCTGGTGGCCCTGCCCGGGCATAACAGAAGGTTTGCACTCTTGCCTTCTGGTCACTTCTCACTATGTCCCCTCAGCTCCTATCTCTGTATGGCCTGGTTTTTCCTAAGTTATAATTGTAGAGCAAGGATTATTATAATATTGGAGTAAAGAGTAATTGCTACAAACTAATGATTAATGATATTCATACATAATCATATCTGTTATCTATATCTAGTATAACTATTCTTATTTCATATATTTTATTATACTGGAACAGCTCGTGCCCTCAATCTCTTGCCTTGGCACCTGGGTGGCAGCAGCCAGGTGCGGTGGCTCATGCCTGTAATCCCAGCACTTTGGGAGGCCAAGGTGGGCAGATCATGAAGTCAGGAGTTCGGGACCAGCCTGGACAACATGGTGAAACCCATCTCTACTAAAAATACGAAAATTAGCTGGCCATGGGGGCAGAAGCCTGTCATCCCAGCTATTCGGGTGGCTGAGATAGGAGAATCCTTTGAACCCAGAAGGCAGAAGTTGCAGTGAGCCAAGATTACGCCATTGCACTCCAGCCTGGGTGACAGGGCGAGACTCAGTCTCAAAAAAAAAAAAAAAAAAAAAATCTAGGTCTGGTGTCTGCAGAGAAAAAGGGACCAAAATCACCCACGTTCTAATTACAAGAGATGAGTTATCATGGCTACTAATGTTGCTTTTAAGGATCTATACAAGGAAATTGTAAATATGACTGAATTTAACAGCATATATTAAATGTCAGCAAGCTACAGGTTCCCCTTGGTACTCTTAGGGGACCGGTTCCAGGATCAAAATCCATGTATACTCAACTCTGTCAGTTGGCCCTGTACAACTCACCTATACAAAAAGTTAGTCCTCCAGATATGCAGGTTTCACCTCCCACAAATCCTGTATTTTTTATCTAAGTTTGGTTGAAAACAATTACGTACAAGTGGACCTGGGAAGTTCAAACCCACTTTGTTCAAGGGTCAATTGTGTAGCCCACAGGGAAAAGTCTTTCCTGCTGCCTGTTCTTACACATAAAGTTTTGCTGAAACACATCCTCACTCATTTATTCAGATATTATTTTTTGGCTTCTTTCCCACAACAATGGCAGAGTGAAATAGTTGCAGCAGACATTATATGACCCACAATGCCCACAATGCTGAAAGTATTTATCTGGCCTTATACAGAAAAAAAAATGTACAGATCTCTAGTGCAGATAGAAGAGAGAGAAAAATGCTGGAGGAAAACCCAAAGTTACACAAAATGTCAAGGAAGGTAGGTTTGACCAAGTTATGAACAAGACAGACAAAATGTCTATCACACAAGTCTAATCAACAGGGCTATTCCTTCAAAGACAGAACTCAGCCTCCCACAGCAAAAAAGATGGAAAAAAACAGAACAGCCAGCGTTTATCAAAGGTAAATATTGGGCCTTTGTCAGATCTGGAAGTGAAGACATGGTTTTGATATTCTAAGGTTGTAAAAGGATAAATAAGGTGACTGCAATTTTATGAAACTGTGTTCATTGACCCAAGGAGTGACCTTCTGTGCAACATTGCCATGCTGACACTTAAAAATGCCTCAAGAAACATGCTAAACCTTTGCCTAAATTATTTTCTTTTATCCCTGGAAGAGTACTGCTAAATCAGGGAAAGTAGAATCCAGCGAGATGAAGTAATTTATTCAATGTCTCACACGTCCAGGTAGTAGGGGCGGGATCGTATCCCAATCTGACTCCAAATCCTGTGTTTTTTTGTTCTATCATGCTGCCTTGGATTGACAGAAAAGACACCTCAGAAAAGTGGCTCTGTCAAAGGCAAGAAAGAATAATGAAAGAAAATGAAGAGCATGTGATGCTGATGAGAACAATTATTGATATGAAGTCTAGATTACCATAAAGAGGGCTCAGGAGACTGGGATAAGGTCATTATATATTGTTAATTATTTCAAGGTGTAAAGAAGTCAAAATGAAGCCCAGAGCAGTGAAAATGTGCTGATATCTTACCTGCAAACTTAAGGAGAAAATTATCTGTTCTCCCAAGGACTCAGCACTGTATAAAACTGCCTTTACCATAGACTATATATGTTGTGTCATAGTCCTATTGTCAAGGAGTTGAGCCCGCCCCAGTTACTGAAATTAGAGGTTGCTCTCACCTGAGTGTTTCCTCCTCCACCATCACTGGAACCATGTCCTGCAGCATTTCTCTGATCTTCCTCTTCTTTCCTCTTTCTTTCCTCATCTTCTTTCTGGCTGGAAATTAGAAAGTGGGAGGTAGGGAATAATAGATTACAGATAATGGTGTGCATTTCTTTGATTTTCTCATTATATGAACAAATCACATATGTATAGAATTATCGAGCATTGAGTTAACATCTACTCTGCTGCAGTCCTTCTCTGAAAATAAAAATACAAATTATATGGAGTCCTTTGCCAGGAAGAGGTCTCATTAAAATAAAAGAACACCACATATATATCACCACAAACAAGACAAGGTGAGTAAAGCTGGATGTGGTGGTTCACACCTGTAATCTCAGCACTTTGGAAGCCTGAGGTGGGTGGATCCTTGAGGTCAGGAGTTCGAGACCAGTCTGGCCAACATGGCGAAACCCTGTCTCTACTAAAAATACAAGAATTAGCCGGGTGTGGTGGCGTATGCCTGTAACCCCAGCTACTAGGGAGGCTGGGGCAGGAGAATCGCTTGAACCTGGGAGGCGGAAGTTGCAGTGAGCCGAGATTGCATCCCCGCACTTCAGTGTGGATGACAGAGTGAGGCTCCACATCAAAAAACAAACAAACAAACAAACAAAAAAAGACAAGACGAGCAATTAACTAACATTTCATAAATGTTCACTAGGGATCTCCAACTGTGTTTATCATAAATACCTAATGATCAAGAGGCCCCAAAATCATTATCTTCTCTACCAAATGTATTCTTTCTCCTAGATTTTCTACCTTTCACAAAAAACAAACACAAAACAGTGGAGTCATCTGTAATTGCTCACTGTCCTTCAGCTTGCATAGCTGTTGCCACATGACATTGACTTCACCTTCCCAGCATCCCCCACCTTGATCCATTTGCCTTCTAGCCTACATCCTTGCTCTGCATAGCTGCCTCTTCCTAGGTTATTTATTGCAGTTCCTCCCCCCTACATGAGTAGCAATTCTTAAGTTTAGTACTTTCTTTCTCTTTTTCTCCTGTTTACTGCTGATAAATGAATCTTCCTAAAGGAACAATATTTATGGCACATACTGTCCTATCTGAACAATTTTTGCAGCTTCCCATTACATATAGAATTGACCTCAAAATCTGTGGTGTGCATTCAAGGTTGATAAAGTTGGTAAGTTCTGACTAAACTAAATGACTTGCTTTTTTCCTAATTTTAGATCCTTACTCTTGCTGTTCCCCTCTTTTCCTCTCATTACTTTCTGTCATGTTCACATTTTATCTAAATTATAAGGTCCAGTTCTATCCCACCATAAAACTTTCTATTAACTGTCTCTTTCTTGAAGTACCATAACATACTACAGACAAATTTTTCATTCAACAGTTCCTCCTTTGTATTATATTACCTTATGTCCAAGACTAATCTCAGTGGACTGCATGATTTCTGAGAAGATTATCTATTTCATTCACCTTTGTATAACCATTATACACATTGTACATTGTAGATGTTTGGTAAATGCTATTGAATGACTTAAATTTTCTAGGTGTACTTCCAAACTTTGTGTAAAGACCTACTTTTCATTTTCTGAAAATGTGTTATTTTCAACAATGTAGGTGAGGACTCTGACATTAAAATCTGTGTGTTTTCTTTCCAACATGAATTGCGAGATAATCCAGAGAAAGGATCCACTTGATAGCAAATAACTTAAGAATTTTATCCAGGAAGTGTGATCCACTGGTAGAGTCTACCCCAGAACTAACAGAGAATGTGATAACTTAGTTGTATATATATATTTTTTATTTCTAGAACTGTGACTCTTGGCCATTATAAAGAAAAGATTTCTTTCAAATGCTTTATGGATAACCTTGTGTTTCTATTACATGTAAGGAAAGGACAAACACAATACATATTATTTGCCTGGCTCATTGCTTCCCAAATTCCACCATCCCATAGTAGCGGTTTTCTTTGTGCACTCACAAGACTGCCTTACACATGGCACACTTGTTGCCATGGGTCTTGCCATCTGGGCCACGCACAGGATCATTTTCTCTTGTGCAGAAAAGTTTTCCATTTTGCAAAAGACTCCGAAATTCATCGCATGTCTCCTAAAAGGAAAAGAAAAGGAGAAAGCTTGAGTATCTTCTTGGAAATTAGTTTATTGGGTTGCTACTAAGTGCTTTATGGAAAAAAAAAAAAAAAAAAAAAAAGAGAGAGAGAGAGAGAAAATGACCTGAGAATTTTTTTTCTGGCAATTATAGTGTTCAATTTCTATTAAGCACACAGGACTTAAGAAGAAGGCTCTATTTCTTTTTCCTTGATAGCCCCCAAATCCAGACTAAACCTGCAACCATACACAAGACTCTCAATAAACTTAGTTCTCTGATGACTGGGCACACTCCTTGTTTAGGGTTACATGAGGAATTGAGACAGAATAAGCAATCACTTAAGATCAAAGAGTTAATTACAAATGGCCGTTACAATTGATTTTGTATTTTATTCTGAATTCTTTAGCTTAAATTGAAATTCAAAGAAAATGAAAGAGGGAATTTTTCTCCTAGCTCTGCTTAAAAGTTCATTGCCAGATCCCCTAATTAATTATATTTAGCAAAAGAAAAATAATATGAGAGGAGAGTTTGTCTGTAGCAATAATGTGAAATCTGAAATTATCTCATACTGAAGAATTTTCTCTTACAGATGTTGAAGAGTGAATCTATTTTTCATGTGAACTGCTATTATTTTTAAATTTAGAATTACAACTGTGCAATACAACTTTAAACAAGCCAAACATACAGAATTCCAGGGCAATACTTCTTTAGAGGTGATTTTTATTATCAATAGTCTTTGATGGGGGCAGGGAAATGACCACAACTTGGAATAAACTACTTGGAGCCAGCCTTTTTGAATCCGAGAAAATATTATTTGGGGATGCTACTTTTTAATATTTTTCCCAAATATGGGCATGAAAATATAACCACAGGTAAAGCAAGGAACACACGTGTTGACCAAATGTGGTAATCAAAAACACATTGTGTGCTAGAAAGAAGGCTGGCTTTGGTATCAGGAAGTCTAGGATTGAATTCTATTGTTTACAGAACTTTGAAGTATGAAGATATTGGTGCTGATACTCATACTCCCACTAACTTTATAAGTAAGTTATTCTTTTTCTCTGAATTTTTTTTCTTTCTTTCTTTTTTTTTTTTTTTTAAGATGGAGTCTTGCTCTGTCACCCAGGCTGGAGTGTAGTGGCACGATCTTGGCTCACTGCAAGCTCCGCCTCCCAGGTTCACGCCATTCTCCTGCCTCAGCCTCCCAGGTAGCTGGGACTACAGGCGCCCAGCACCACTCCTGGTTAATTTTTTCTATGTTTTTAGTAGAGACGGGGTTTCACCATATTAGCCAGGATGGTCTCGATCTCCTGATCCGCCCACCTCCGCCTCCCAAAGTGCTGGGATTACAGGCCGAGCCAGCGTGCCCAGCCTCTGAATTTTAAATCTTAATATTAATATATGGGAACGGAATAAATCAGGGGTTTACAAACTGTGACCTGTGATCTACATCTGACCAGCCATTTGTTTTTATAAATAAAATTGTACTGGAGTCAGTCATGCCCATATGTTTGTATACAGTTTAGGGCTGTCTTAGAGTCACAACAGCCAAGTTGAGTAGTTGTGACAGAGATTATATGGCCACAAAAAAGGAAATATCTGCTATCTGTTCCGTTAAGAAAAAGTTTCTCAACCCCTGGACTAAATGAACCTGTAGTTCCCTCACAACTGGGGTTTCAGTAATTCCATAGTTATTTTTACAGAGATACTGCCAAACCTCATACTTTCATTGCAGTGTAAACATTCAGGATCACTACCTTTTCAGCTTCTCTTTTGACTTTTGCTCTGGGTTCAGCTCCTTTTTCTTTTGCTTCTTGCTGGCTATAAGAAAAGGGAGGACAAAACAGTCATTCCTAGCACCCAATACATATTATCCTAAAGGAGAAATGTCTCTACATAAAAATGGTCCATTACTTCTGTACCTCCACCAACTTAGCTTTGGAGTAGAAAGGTAAATACACACCCCTCTACATCATTGTTCTTGTTCTTTTGTTTGTTTGCTTTCTGTTTTTTTGAGATGGAGTCTCGCTCTGTTGCCAGGCTGGCATGCAGTGGCACGATCTTGGCTCACTGAAATCTCATTCTCCTGGGTTCAAGCAATTCTCCTGCCTCAGCCTCCTGAGTAGCTGGGGCTATAGGCACGTGCCACCACACACAGCTAATTTTTATATTTTTAGTTGAGATGGGGTTTCACCATGTTGGCTAGGATGGTCTTGATCTCTTGACCTTGTGATCTGCCCACCTCAGCCTCCCAAAGTGCTGGGATTTCGGGCATGAGCCACCGCGCCCAGCCGTTCTTGTTCTTATTGTTGTTTAAAGAAGACACACATGCCATAGTAAACCAGCACATAAATTTTTATGACTATATCTCTTTTGAAAAATAAAGATGTTGTTCTTCTCCCCAGAAAGCTTCTAAGATATCATTAGACATTAACTCATTTTCAATTTATTAGCACCTAACGATTACACCTTTGGATTATTTGACAGTGACCTATGCCTG
Organism: Macaca fascicularis; assembly: GCF_037993035.2. Lineage (NCBI taxonomy): Eukaryota > Metazoa > Chordata > Mammalia > Primates > Cercopithecidae > Macaca > Macaca fascicularis. Next base: position 154,886,832 of record NC_088380.1, on the reverse strand, counting down.
CAGAGAACAGAAGTCCTAGTCCTTTTATGCCATTAACTCCTGGGTAATTTTGCTCTTAGCACATGGCCCTTTCGTGATGGTGATTCAAGTACCTCTCAGACTATTGAAGAACACCAGAAGTCAATGGGCTGAATATATGGCTTTATAATAGTAAATTTCCAACCCAATGCAAAGACAGCCTTCATTATCTACCTCCTGGAGAAAACTTCCAATGTCACCCCTCTTGCCCACCCAATGCTGATCTTCTACACTCAGTAGCAGAGTGGCTGCCTCTCACTCACAAGAAGGCTTCACACATGGAACAGGTGTTGCCATGGATTTTCCCATCTAGACCCTCGATAGGATCATTCTCTCTGGTACAGGGGAGTCGTCCATTCCTCACATAATGACGATATTCACTGCACAGCTCCTGCCAAATGAAGGAGATTTTAAGAATCCAATAACTAAACACTAGAACTCTTCCTCCACGTTACCCCTTTAAAAACTAAAACATAATGATTGCATGGAAAAGGTGATGTTGAAGGTTAATATTAGCCAAAATGCTTTTCAGAGACCTAGGTCACACATTATTTGGAACATAGATTGCTGTTATTTATCTCTTAGAAAACCTTCAGGTCAAATATTATTCTGCACTAGGTACTGTGAAAGATACAGAGAAGAATAATGTATGGCCTCTTAAATTGGTAAAGGAATTTGTAGTATGCAGAATAATACCCTTCCACCAAACACATCTAAGTCTTAATACCTGAGACCTGAGAATATGCTGCCTTACACAGCAAAAAGGACTTTGCAGATATAATTAGGTAAATAACCTTGAAATGAAGAGATTATCCTGGATTGCCATAATGGGCTCAATGTAAGGCTCAATCACGAGGATCAGTCCTTAAAACTGCAAGAGTGAGATGGAAGACAGAGTGAGAGGGAGATATAACCACAGAAGAACAGTCAGAGAGATATAACATTGCTGGTTTTGTAATGTTAGATGGAGAAGTGGGTCCAAGAACCAGGGAACATGGGCAGGCTCTAGATCTGGAGAAAGAGAGATGGATTTTCCCCTGCAGACTCCAGGAAAGGAATACAGCTCTGCCAACCCTTTGATTTTAGCCAAGTGAGATCCTTTTTAATCTTCTAACCTGTGAAATAAGATAAGAAGTTTATGTTGTTGTTGTTTGCATTGTTTTTTATTTTATATTGTTTTCTTTTATTTTACTTTAAGTTCTGGGATACATGTTCAGAGCATGCAGGTTTGTCATATAGGTATACATGTGCCATGGTCGTTTGCTGCACCTATCAACCTGTCATCTAGGTTTTTAGCCCCTCATGCATTAGGCATTTATCCTAATGCTCTCCTTCCCATTTCCCCCAGCCCCTCCCGGTGTCCATGTGCTCTCATAAGTGGGAGTTGAACAAAGAGAAGTTTATGTTGTTTTAAGCCACTAAAGTGTGCTAATTTGTTATAGCAACCATAGAAAACTAATACAGAGTTTTTAATTTCTTTGAAGAAAACAGGTAGAGGCAACTATAAGTCATAATAAAATGAATGATATAACTAAAATATTTTTTAAATTGTTGGCATATCAAGTGATAGAGTTCTTAAGTATATTGCACAGATGGGAAAATCTTTAGGGAGCAGTTAACACACAATCTGAGCCGTGAAAAGTGACCAGAATTTTTTTAGACAAGAGGGATATTCTGACTGTGAGTAATGGAATATAGAAGGTAAAGTTCATTGTATGTTGAAGAATTGGTGAACTGTCCAATGTGGAACACCCCACTGGACAATGAGATTAGACCAATAATGACATTAACAGCAATAAATATAATATTACAGAGTGACTACTTAAGATATGTGTGACACTGTGCTGTTACACATTAATAAGTTTCTTGGGCCTTCATAAAAATAATATACATAATAATAATGTCCTTATCTTATAAGTGAGAAAGCTAATATACAAAGATGTTAACTGTAGGACCTTACTGGTAGGGAAATGAAGCAAGAATTTGAACCCTGGCAGTCTGAGCCTAGAGTCCAGTTTTCTAACCACATTGTTTTTGTGACCACATGATGGAAAGCCATGAATCAATGCTTGGGATGTCCAAGAAACCAAAAGGTGGCCAGTATAACTGGCACATGGAGAACAATGTAGAATAATAGGAAATGTGACCTGTGAAAAGTGTCAGGGATCAGACCGCGTATGGCACTTCCAGACACTACAAGGACCTTGATTTTTACTTTGAGTGAGATGAGAAGTCACTGGGTAGCATGACCTGCCTTATGGTTTTAAATAATTACTTTGGCTTAAGAGTTGAGAGTAGATTGTAGAGAGCAAAGGTAAGAGCAGTAGAAATTAGATATTCTAAATCACACAAAGACAAAAATGAATAATGAGGACCTAAGGCATAGTCTGCAGGAATAATACAAATGGCAGAAGCATGTAAAATCTGATGTGCATCATGGGGCTTAAAGCCAGAACTTGTGGTTCAATTCTTGGTTCTCAAGTTACTAACTACATATAATTATAATTATATATGATATTATTTTTATCATATAATGTTTATGTTAACACATAGTAAATAATATATTAGTATATAATTGCATTATATATAACTAAATATATTTCTTAACTTCTTATGTCAGTTTCCAAGTCCTCTTCTATAAAATACAGATAATAATATGTACCTTCAATGGCTACTACAAATATCAGTCATAAAACTTTATGCCATGATGCATACAGTAGCAATGAATGTACAATTATCATTATCACTATCATGTGAGATGTTAAAGAATGCAAACTCAAGACTCAGAGATGCATTTATCTCCTCAAAATCTTACAGAGAATTAAGTGGGATAAAAACCTAGTTGTTGCTGTTTTTAAGGTAAACACCCATATTCAAAAATGTACTTGAGAAAAATCTGAACATCTGTCTCTATTAATTTGCATTCAGACAGTAAGATTACAATCTATATACACTTCTTTCTTCGGTAATATAATTGACACAATCAGGGGAGAAAATGGTGATTGATCTCTCTACTGCACGAGCAATTAATAGATTTAGTGTGAATAAATTGAATAAGGAAAGGTGAGTACTCTTGTATATGGGGATCCAAACACATTTTTTCCAGTTTGCAAAGTCAGTAAGAATACTGGAATGACGGGGAGGGAGTAGGAGCCCTGCCTAGGGAGAGTGATCACTGAATATTTATGTGACTCTGATGATCTCAGACAACTACCTGTACTGCTTCTCTCTTAACTTTTTCAGCCTCAACTTTCCCTTTTTCTTCTTTATTATTTTTCTTCTCTTCTTCTTCAAGTTTGCTGTAATAGAAAAAGAAGATATAGGCTGAATATGATTCCTTACTCTTTTTGGCAGTACATTTTGAAAAGGAATAAGGATCTTCCAAACCAGTAGTCAGATTCAATCTTCAATACAAATTTATCTAGTCTAAGAGGTGCTTTTGCTTTGACCAATAGTAGAGATAAATTTAGTTGTTTACATTACCCCTATAAAGAGGAATAATTATAAAACAAGCATGCATCTTTATCAGTCCGTGGCCCTCAGGCAATCTTATTTTTCGTAGGTTGCTAATTTTAATTAACATTCTGAATAAAGCTACGATTGTCTTGATTTTATTTCACTTGTTAAACTTTTCCTCTCCAAGTAACTACCATATCAGTGATAAAAGCAAAGGGTGATGCTAAGTGAGATAAACCATGTTTTACAATAAACTAAAAATTTTAAATATTATTTCAATGGAGCTAACATTGAAGTTGAAATTCAAGGTTTGGATTGCACTAGTGATTCAAGTCCAGTTAGATTCAACCGCTAATCTTTGGGGGTCGAACACAAGCCTAATATTCTGGTATTCTTGCCATTTTCTACTGACATATAGCATGTTAATGCTGGAAAATCCTTACCATTTACTACATTTAGTCATTACCACAACACCAGCAAATTGAACGGGTGAGAGAAAAACCCTGGCTTCTTGAATTTCAGGCCACTTTTCTTCTAGTGCTCTACTCTGTCAACCTCTCCTTTTAGGGAATTGTATGCATCCACTTCAGGTTGGATCAAGACATGTGAAAGTTAGGAGGCATTAACTTTGCACCTCAATAGGTATTATTTAAATAAGTCTTTTTCTCAGTATTTATTTTAGGATTAAGTTCAAGAGCAGATTAAGAACCTAAAAAGGAAGAGAATTAGAAGTGATAATAATTAACTTCTATATTGTCCCACAGTATGGAGCTGTGGTCACAGGCTTACCTACACCACTCAGCAAAACAAAGGCCTTAGAAGGCCCTGAACCTGGCATAACAGGGAGACGTTTTAGTAAACATTTAGAGTATGAACCCGTTTCCTAAAGGTTTTACTCCACACTAAGCCACTTATGAATGTATGCATTATACAATAATGTCCTTGAAAGGATAAATAACAATCCTCCCTATTCCATTTCTTGTTCAGGCTATTTTAATAGTCTTTATGTACTGATCCCACAGACTTCCATCCAGCTGGCTTTTCCTTAGCTCCTATCTGAATAGACTAACAAATCATAAAATGTCAGGAGTGGGAAGGACATCAAAAAGATCACCCAATCCAAATCATGAAACTTCTGCTCTCTCTTTTTTACAAATGAAGTTTATCAAGTGTTTAAAGAAAAGCATTAAATTGAGGCTTTTCCCTTGACTTAATTAGAAAATAGAAGGATAATTGAATAAAGAATAGTGTTGTCACTTTATGATTCAATATTACTTAATGTCTCATCCATCTGCTTTTAAACCTTTCTAACATATAACCCATGGTCTATACTCTGCACATGCATGAAGGATCTGAGACTCAGGGGCGATCGTGGGTGAAGAAATTCAGTGGGAGAGATGGGGTGGACACTCACAACACGCTGGCACACATGGCACACTTGTTTCCATGCATTTTGCCATCTGGGTCACGGACAGGATTATGCTCCCTGGTGCATGTAAGTGTTCCATTCCTCACTTGGTCCCGAAATTCACTGCAGATTTCCTGGGAAATGAAGAAAATATTTTCTCAGAATAGTTTTCTATCCTTCCTGCATCTTTTCTTATTATGAGGAATACGTAATGTAGAGTAAAAAGTAAAAAGAAAAGTGATAACATGTAGTCGTAAATCAGTAAGTATTTACAAAGCTTCGGTCGTCAACAAGTATATTGTCCCAGCACTATAGCAAATCTGAAATTATTTATCATCAAAAACATACATGTGTGTGTTGTGTTGCATACCATGGTCTATAAAAGCTGGGAAAGATCAGAGGTGGGAAGATTCCATAGGCAGGCTTAGATGAGAAGCCTTGAAGGAAATGAAAATATTGCTCACTTGTGGTTTGTCTTTAGGGGTCTGAGAAAGGAAAAAAAAACTTGCTTAACCTAAGAAGTACATATATATTTTGTCCAGGTATGGTGGCTCACACCTGTAATTCCAACACTTTAGGAGGTCACCACAGGAGTGCTTGAGCCCAAGAGTTCAAGACAAGCCTGGACATAACAGCAAAACTCTGTCTACAGAAAAATTCAAAATAAAAATAAAATAAAATAAATTGCCAGGCATGGTGGTGCATGCCTGTAGTCCCAGCTACTCATGCGGCTTAGGTGGGAGGATCACTTGAGCCCAGGAGTTTGAAGTTGTAGTGAGCTTTGATTGCACCACTGCACTACAGCCTGGGCAACAAAGTAAGACCTGATTCAAAAATAAATAAATAAATGTAAAAAGACATATCTTTATAAATAGAGAACAGAATAAGTTTGATCCCTAGAGAAACTGACATATTTCTGGAAGTAAATTGATTTAAAAAAATTTAAAACTAGGAATGGGAGATGTGGATTTGAAGCAAGGGAGTAAAAATAGGAGTGGAGAGAAGGGGGAATATGTTAATATCACTGGAAATATCTAAGAGGATTTAGCAGCTGATCAAACATAATGGATAAAAACAAATTTTCAATTCTAAATGATCAATGAAAAGATAGTTTCACCTAGCAGAAAGACTTATTTAAAAAAAAAATGAGTCAGTAAGAAGGTAAATTTTAAACTGTGTCAACTTTTCCCCAAGTAATGATGAGGTGTGTACTGTTGTGGCTATTGTTAAGAAATAGAATAAACAGGCTGGGTGCGGTGGCTCACACCTGTAATCCCAACACTTTGGGAGGCCAAGGTGAGTGAATCACTTAAAGTCAGGAGTTTCACACTAGCCTGGTCAACATGGTGAAACCCCGTTTCTACTAAAAATACAAAAAAAAATTAGCTGGGCGTTGTGGTACGCGACTGTAACCCCAGCTACTAGAGAGGCTGAGGCAGGAGAATCACTTGAACCCGGGAGGTGGAGGTTGCAGTGAGCCTAGATCTGCACCACTGCACTCTAGCCTGAGCAACACAGCGAGACTCCATCTCAACAAAAGACAGACAGACAGACAGAAAGAAAGAAAGAAAGAAAGAAAGAAAGAAAGAAAGAAAGAAAGAAGGAAAGAAAGAAAATAAAGAAAGATAAATCTTGTATGTAGCTATTACATGAGAATAATTCAACATTTCCACACAGATAAATTTGGCTCTGCTATGCATAAAATTATAAAAGCATGGAGAGTGGACTAAAAATAACTGGAAAGTCAGAGGCCCTACTTAATGAACTTAATTGGGTGCAAGAAAACTACTACTTGCTCCATAGCTGGGTGGTGACAAAGCTCAAATATGATAATATATGTGCTTTCGTTTTGTAAATTAGAATGATTGAGATCTTATACTCTCTATTTCAAATAACAGAGATATGAATAATGTAAATTGAAATTAGTAAATGGCATAAGTTAATACTCTAACAAGAGAAATCTAATAAAAGCCAAATATGGGGAAAATTCCTTACAAAAACTTAACACTCCACTTTTTATGAAATAAATCTCAAAATTTGAATAATTATGAAATAAAATTGGTACCCTGGACACTTCTAAGCAAGACCCTTTCTGTTCAGGTTAAAAATGTTCTTCATTTGTTTCAGGCATGAAAATTAAGCAGAAAACATTTATTCTAATGAGATAAGTAAAGAATTGCAAAGAAATGAAAAATGTCAGGACACAGCATCAGCATTCCTGAGATTATTACCTTTGCAGCTTCTCTTTTAGCCTTTGCTTTTGCTCTTTCTTCTTGTTGACTGTAAGAAACCGAAAAGAAAAAAGAGAGAAGAAATGGATCTTTGCTGTTTTTTTTTTTTTCTTTTCTGAGATGGAGTCTAACTCCGTCACCCAGGCTGGAGTGCAGTGGCGCGATCTCGGCTTACTGCAACCTCCACCTCCCGGGTTCAAGCCATTCTCCTGCCTCAGCCTCCTGAGTAGCTGGGATTACAGGCACGTGCCCCCATGCCCGGCTAATTTTTTTGTATTTTTAGTAGAGATGGGGTTTCACCATGTGGGTCAGGCTGGTCTCCAACACCTGACCTCATGATCTGCCTGCTTCAGCCTCCCAAAGTGCTGGGATTACAGGTGTGAGCCACTGTGCCCGGCCAGAAATGGATCTTTATATAGTAGAATAGATCCTTAACTTTCATAGCTAGATCATTTATTGTTTTGACTATTCTCAAACAATGACAAATATCCACCCATAGTAATTTATAATTTTATTAGACAATAAACAATTATGGTTCACTCTACCTCAAGAGAATGGTGTGCAAGAGAAAGCCCCTGAATTAGGGAGTAAACCTGTTTAACTTCCCAGTATATGTACTGCAATAGTTCTTTCTTATTTGCTGATTCTTTTGCATGTGTGATTACTCTTTATAGAGAGGTAATATTTTATCTTCTGAGAGGCAGTATAGTGTGGTGGTTAAGAAGAAAGACCCTGGAGCCAAATTCTATAAGGAAAACAAGAAGTACCTTAACTTCTCTGTGCTTTCCTCATCTTTAAGTGTGTGTGAAGGAGAAATAGAAGAGGTAATAAAAGTACCTTTCTTATTGGAATGTTATGAACATTAAATGAGTTGCTACATGTAATGCAATTAGAACAATACCTGGTACATAATAAAACAATTGGTACAATTGTTATAAGGGTTTGACATCATCATTATTGTCATTATTGAAAGGAAACTTTCCTTCCAAAGCTAGGCATATGATGGAAATGAACTGAAAGTGATAGCTGTTACATTTTGGATAACTAACAGTGTTGCAAATTGAGCTTCGTGGATTGGATCTACAACATAATTAGATAGATAACACAAATAGTTCAAAATGTAGAAAAAAATTACCTAATTTGTGAAAATGTTTTAATGTGTCCCAATCAACAAAAGACTTGCACATAGATCAAACTAAAACTTTTTGAAAATTGAAAAGATTTTTTTCACATGGTATGAAAGTGTGAAAAACAGAATAATTCTCAAAAAAATCAGTCACCTTTGTTAACATATCTATAAAACATGAGGTGATAAAGGTTATTTCTTTTCAATAAAGAATTTATATATTTATGAAATAAACTGACTAAAATAGATCCAAAATTATGGGATTGTTCATACATCTTTATATGAAAACTGATCTAACCTTTATCACAAGTCTAAGTTGACTAAAACATTTAAACAGCATTTTCTTTCTTCAATGGAAAATTGTCAGAGGAGGCAGCAAAGATAACCACTAAGTGGCAGAATTAGTTTCCTGCTACTGAAAGATTAATGTAAGGGAGAACAAAAAACAGGTCGAAAGGCCTTGCTAAGTGATTATATCCCACATCAAGAAATACATTAACTTTTTCTTCATCTATAAGTCCCATATCCTATCCTGACTTTTCCATCATTCTCAACTGTTCTGGGCCTTAGTTTTGTTTTTGTTTTTGCTTTTTATCTGGTTTCATCTATTTCATGTGGTTGTTGTGAAGACTAAGTGAGATTAGGTAGCAAAGCTCTTAGCAAGTGTCATATAATTATATGCATTCAACATTTGCTGTGACATTATATGGTCATCATCTTAATTTTCCTTCTAATAGATTTTTAGTGCTCCAAGCCTCAAATGCTATGGGAAAATATACTGGATTATACTACTTTCTATATGGGAAGACTAAATAAATTAAGTCCTTTCTAAGATTCTTGGCACATGGGAAATAAAATGGGGTTATTTTTAGTAAAAAATCAAGAGTTTAAGAAAAGCCTAGTCACACTTTTGAAGGGCCGGCCATACCATGACATTCATTCTAAAGACCTATTTTAGGCACCCTATAAATAGACTCTCAACTCCTACATAATAAAATCTCCATTCTTGTCTTTCTCTGCTTTATTACAAAGTCAATCTTCATCATGAGCCCAAATCTTTCTTCCCATAGCTCTTTTCTATTTTAATTATATTCCTTAAAATTACATAGAATAAGTAGGAAGAAAGATAGTGAACAAAAAATCTCATAAATTTTCCATGCATTGTAATATTTTACATGTAATCACATGTATTTCCTATTTCATCTGAGAATGTTTTCAAAAGGCTAAAAGCAATTAGTATAGTTATCATGAAGTATTCTCTTCTCTGGGTGAATGATTCTAGGTTACTTTTTAAATGCCATAGAAGAAATTATTCTGCACTTCACTTTTTTAACTTGTGTTCTTCCTTGACAAATAATAATTGCACATATTAATTGAATTCAGTGTAATGTTTTGGTATATGCATACATTGTGATGATTGAATCAACCAATTTACATAGTTGTCTCTTGATACTTATCTTTTTTGGGAAGGTGTAAGGGCATTTATAATTTACATTTTTAATATTTTTGAAATATGCGATACATTATTATTAACTGTAGTCACCATGCTGTCCAATACATCCTATAAACTTATTCCTCCTGCTTAACTAAAACTTTGCACCCTTTGATTAACATTTCCTCATTCCCAACCCTCACCCTTATCTACCCTCATTCTCTGGTAAGCACCATCCTACTCTCTACTATTAGTCAGCTTTATTTAGATCCCACATATAAGAGAGGTCACACATTATACGTTTTTCTGTGTCTGGCTTATTGTGCATCTCTTTATATCATAATAGAAAGCCTCCACTTGTTTTATTGCTGCTGTTGTTTGTTTTTAGTCCATTTAAATATGACACCCAAAACTGAAAGCTACACTGAAGAAGAACATGTATTATTCACAATGGTTTGAAAACTTCCCATGGAAATTCCCACTGCTCAATCCTCAGATGCTATGGGGCTACTGCTCTACTCACAAGAAGACCTCACACATGGAGCAGGTGTTGCCATGCATTTTCCCATCTGGGCCCTGGATGGGGTCATTCTCTCTGGTGCAAAAAAGTGGTCCGTTGTTCCTGGATTTGCGGTATTCACTACACAACTCCTGTGAAATTAAGGAGGGAAGTTGAAGGTGTTGAACATGGGTTGAATCAGATTGCAAAAATAGCTAAAGCTTGTACTGTTTTTCTTAAATGAGGATTAGCAATTGGCTTATTTTAGAATGATTAACTTTGAAAGCATGGATTTTTTAAGTGATAAAAACAATGAACCCATCAACCAAGAAATAGTCACATATGCATATGTATAACTGCACACATGTAAATACACATGAAAACACAAACTATACAATTGTTTCATGCAGTTTTAAGGAATGTATGTGTTCCGTGAACATGATCTGTGGATCCTCAGGGTCATATCCCTCTGAGTTGTTGGAGGAGATACACTCACCTCAAAGGAAGCTGTACTCTTAGATTCTCTTTTGTTTCTTGATTCGCCTTCCTTCTTTTTCTTTTCTTTTTCTTCTGCTTGGCTAAAAAAGGATGGTTAAGAAGAGATGAGTAAAAATCATCAAATCTCCATATTAGAAGTGATCTCAAATGTAATTTAATTTTACACTTAACTATGATTAAATTGTTTCAATGTGATGTGCCTAACCCCGTGCTTGCACTGTGAAATCCTCACAATCGCATTATAAAACTACTATTTTAGCCCCAGCATACAAATAAACTGACTGACAGAATGCATAACTCGCCTGAAGATGTAGAAATAATAGGTACAGACTTGGGATTTAAACCCTAGTCCAGAGATGGCTTTCTAAATTTCCAGCGCTCATTACTGTATCTCTAATGACTCTCAAGCCTTTGCTTTAATCTGCCTGTAAAGCCTGTACTTATATCATCCTTGGAATTGCATGGTAAATCATCCATCTTTGAAATCCTCAGAGTGTTAGGAAGTTCTTCCTGGAGTCCATTTGGAACCTGTCTTCCAGGGCTTTCATCCATTGGTCCATTGGCCTCACTTTTATTCATGGAGATAAGTTAGAACTTGTCCTGTTTCCACACTTAAAAACCAAAACTACTTGAATATTTCAAGATTGTGACTGTCTCCTTGCTTAAGTGTGAAGTCTTAACAATCTTCAAAGGACATGGATTTTCAAATACATGTCTCCAGACAGTTTCTCTAAATATTCTTTATTTCTTTCATTCTTATGTTGAAGTGGCCCTCCCATGATTGAACATGGAAATGAAATAGAAAGAACAAAATCATTCCTCATGTTTCCAGCTGCAGGGCTACTCACAAGAAGACTTCACACATGGAGCAGGTGTTGCCATGCACTTTCCCATCTGGGCCCTGGATAGGATCATTCTCTCTGGTGCAAGCAAGTTTTCCATTCCTCACAAGCTTTCGATATTCGCTGCAAAGCTCCTGCCAAGACAGAAGAAGTAAGGTGGCCATATATTTCATTTCTACTTAAAGCAGAAGGTTCAAACATCTGCATTGGCAGAAACTAATGCTACAGCTCCTTGAGCAGAGGATTTTAACTGTGTTTTTCTGAGATGTAAAATCCAATTCAACAACAAGAAAAACATCATATGCTAAGAGATAGGAAAAAATAAAGCATAGTACAATGTCTCAATGTAATATATGCAATATGTAAGCAAATTCCACTATAATCTAAACAGAATAAAATAAGTACAAACATACAGGGTACAAGAAATCTGAGAACTCATAGACTGGAACCATGAAATCTGACTGTGGAAACCAGGGAAGATGTCAGGGAGCAAGAACAACTTAGGTGAGACTGTGGAAGTGTAAATAGGATTTGACTGAGCGAAAAAAATGAATTGGGAAATATGCACACAGGTTTATGAAAATAAAATTAGCTGTAAAACACAGGTAGGAAAAGCCATGGCACATAGCAGAGCATGATTTTCTGAATGGAGATAAGGGTACAAATAAGAGGAGAGATGATGGGATTAAAGCATATCCTGTATGAGCTGCTTGTGGGTTTTAATCAGAGCAGTATTATGATCTTATTTACATTTTGAAAGTTACTCAAACTATGTTAGGGAGATTGGTTGGACAAGGGAAAGGATAGAATCCAGAGGGAAAGTTAAGGGACTTTTATCATCAAAACTATTGGGGATGATAAGTGAGCTAAGGCTTTGGAAACTAATATTGTAATATTTCAGGAATAAAAATCATGCTTTGGGGGGGCAATCAAGGTATTTTCATATCAAATTAGACATGAAATATCAGAAACTCTTATGTAGAAAGCATACATGTAGAATTTCTCTGGAAAGTAGTTGGCAAAAGCTAACACTCTGTAAGTGATAAAACTAGAAGTACAACTCAGTTCTTCAGCTTTTAAACAACTGTTTTTTTGTTGTTGTGTGTGCGGTTGTTTTTTGTTTTTTTGTTTTGTTTTGTTTTGTTTTGTTTTGTTTTTTTGCAGAGTTAGTTTTGAATCGGCAAGAATAGATCAATCTTCCCATATAAATTATCTCAATGCCATCCCCAGATTGAAGAGTTAGGACATTCTGGGGATTTCTGCAGGGCAAAATCTCACCCTTTAGGCTCTTAAAATTTGTTCAAATTATAGCACCAAGTAGGATTTTTCGGATGGATTCCACTCACTGCATATGAGGTTGCTTTTCCAGATTCTCTTTTATTTCTAGCTTGTGCTTCAGCCTTTTTCTTTTCTTCATTTTCTGCTTGGCTGAATAAGAGGGAAAAAGAAGCAGATCCATTAGGAACAAACACATGCCATGATTTCTCCACAGCCTTGCACTGTTAACTGTTCTCCCTCCTTAGACTGGAGCAATTTTGTCCCTTTATCACTATGTATCAATGAGAAGCAACAAAATATCCTCCAGGATAGTATGGTGCTATTATTTCTTCAAAGTGTCTTTTTAATGTTGAAAGAAAGACAATAGCGGATCTGGGAAACTTGCTTTCTGTAAATTAGCTTTGTTGCCTATAATAAGAAAGGGAGCATCATTAATGTTCATAACAGAGGCACTGAAACTAAAATCATGGTGACATAACCTGAAGGCTGAAAGTCGCCTTAACAAAGCACATCTACTCATCCCCTTGTTAATTAGAGAAGATGAGAGGTAGAGGGGGCCTTGGCTACATCTCAGGATATGACTACAAGCAAGGTCTCCTCCCTCAAGACCATGGTCTATCTACCACACCATGTGTACCCTAGCTTTGCTTTAAGCTTAAATATTTTGCTTACTCATAGCTGTTTCATCTAAAGGACAAGATGTGAAAAAAAAAACACACACACACAATAATTTCCATATACTGATAAAACAAATAAGCCTAAATTTGCTTTGTACAATGGAATTGCACAGTATGTGCAGTTAACTGGTGATATTACAACCATATGTAGTTGTCAATCAAAACAAAAAAAGCCATAGATTCTAAATGTAAGTTAAATACTTAATTTGAGCTCAACCAAAAAAAAGTAAGAGGTTTCTTAAATTTTGAAAGAAAACTGTCCATTCTAACTTTTTGAGAAACATTACATTATATAAAATAATACCCATTGTAATTTTATAGGAGTTTTGTGTTGTTTCATGGGAAATTTGACTTTATTCCATTTCTACATTAAGCACGACCTTTGGACTCTTAACTCCCATGGAAGATGAGATACCTATAAATTGCTAAAACAGGCTAGCTAACGTGAAGTTTCAGGAGCGAGGGAGCAACTAATATTTGCACAAGTTCATGTTTGTCAGGACATGCCAGTGCTAAAAGAGGGAGTGCCAGAGGAACAAGGCTTCTTACAACCAACAACTCTAGGTACTTACTCCCAGCTCTATTACTGATCTTTTCCATGTAACATATTCAACTCACTTCCCTGTCTTGAGCCACGGTTTCCCCATCTACGAAGCAAGCTGTTTCTATTAAATTACTTGCAAGATCCCTTCTTTCTTTGACATTCTAAAAAATCTATACTCACAAGTAGACTTGACACATGGAACACAAGTTGCCATGCATTTTCCCATCTGGACCACGAATAGGGTCATTTTCTCTGGTACAGAAAAGTATTCCATTCTTCGCCTGATTTTGATATTCACTGCAGAGTTTCTGAATAATGAATATGAAAAAGTTTAGATATAGTTCTGTTTTCTATGTGTGAATGTTAAATGATATTTTACAAAGAAATTGAAAAAGAGAAATTAAGGATGAAAAATAAAACTTTTAATATTTAGGACCATCCAAAAACTGTGATATTTCTTTCCTTGTAATATCCATTTACATCTTCAACAAATGTTTAAGTTAGGAATATATAAATAGAAATAAGATTTATTTATATTTATGTTCTTTATTAGTCAAATGGAAAGGATAAGTAAGTATAATATAAAAAGCTAAGAAATATAACACTAGTATGAATTAAGAGTGTACAAGTACAATGAAAAAATAATTCATGGAAGTTCAGAGAACTTGTGTCTAAGTTCTATCTTGAGAATATATTCGGGAACATAATGTGGTAAAAAGGCCATCCAAGAGGATTTAAATGGATAAACACACAGAGGCATGAAAGAACATGTTATTTTTAGGTAACTAACAGTGGCTAAATAATTAGTTGGATAAAGAGAAGAATATTTGGGAAATGGTCAAAAGGAGACCTTGAAAATCGAAGACCACTAAACTTGGAAAGGAATTTGGATATTACTTTTAGGCAATGGGAAAATTATAAATGTTTATAGAAGAAAATGGCAAATTCAAATCTTTGTTTTACAAAGATTATCAACCAGATGTGTGGAGGATTTGATTGACCAGGGAATGAAGTTAGAGACATTAATTATATTATAAAAAAAGAGAGAAAGAGGGAGGAAAAGAGAATAGAGAGATAGATTAGGAGAAAAATAAAAAGGAGAAAGAAAAGGAAGAAAGGAAAGGAAGGAGAAAAATTGGAAAAAATGATAAAATAGTAGTTGACAGATATTTGAGTATTAAAATTAAAAGGACTTGATAACCTAGGACCAAGGGGAAGAAAGCAGTTCAAAATGAGGCTTAGGCTAGGTGTAGTGACTCATGCCTGTAATCTTGGCCCTTTGGAAAGCTGAGATGTGAACATAGCTTGAGAGTGGGAGGTCAAGGCTGCAGTGAGCCATGATCCCACCACTACACTACAGCCTGGTGACAGAGAAAAAAAAAGAAATAAAATGTCAAAGCAAGCAAGCAAGCAAGCAAGCAAGAAAGAAAGAAAGAAAGAAAGAAAGAAAGAGAAAGGAAGGAAGGAGTTACACAGGAAGAAGGTGGCCTGATGGAGTGGCTTACTTAGGAGATCTGTTGACTGCACATCATAGAAGTCTGGAAAACTGTCTGTAAGAAATAAGTTAGGGTTTCTATAGGAAGTGAAATGGTCTGAATATACTCTAGAATATCTTCTAACATTGGAATCTTATAGTATCACTGACAAGTGGAACCATAGTTTTTTGTTTTCATATTCTATGAAATATGAACACTACATGGAGGATGAATTAAATCTTGAAGATTGAGAAAGATGGAGACCGACAGTGTACAGACCAGGCACGATGCCAATACATCAATGCAAAAGAAAACTATTAAGTGTCTGAGCTAAGAGGGTAGCAGTAGAAAAACAGACAGGTGACTAGTTAAAAGATGCTTAGAAAGCAGAGCACAGTATAATTTAAAAGGAAGCACATTAAAATTAAAAATTGATATTGTTTTTGAAATAAATACCTTCACAATAGCTACCACACATTGAAGAATACATGTCACACTTTGAATTCAATGTTTTGATATATCACCTTCATTTACGAGTGCAAAACTATATTATTAATATGACTTGATTAATTTCCTCCATGCACAGCTAGAAATTATAATGCCGTAATTTTTAAATCTAAGTTTCATAAAACAATAACTATAAATTAGTGTCCAGTAAACCTACTAGTAGTGTGGAAAATATTAAACAATATTGAAAATGCATACTACATAATATGCACTCTCACTCACACATACCCCGCACACACACACACACACACACACACCCCACACACACACAAGTTGTAACTAGATTGATCAAACTGATTCTCACCAAAATTTCTCTTTTAACTTCAGTTTTTCCTTCAGCTTTTCCCGAATTTTTATCTGTTTTACTGTTTTCCTCTGAAAAACGCCGCTTGCTGGAAAAAATAAAATATATGAGTAGAGAGTCTTCCGATCTTCATGTTACAAAACAGTCATTAGGTACAGATGGAAAAATATCTAAGTTGTCCTGAGTTTTAGTACAAACACTTTAAAAACACCTCAAATCCCCAAAAAGACCCTTTAATTTCACCTTTATACCATTTCCTTCCACTAAATGATCTTTTTTCTCATCTCCCTTTCTTAAAAGAAATTTAAAACTCTTCAGCTTAAATTCTACCTTTTTGAAGAAGACGTTCCAGTTCCCAAATACAAATGAGTTCTACGTGTATTGCTGTGTTTTTGTATCTGAATAGTCTTCTCTTATGCAATGGTTTTTATTCTATTTTGCAATATATAAATATATGCACATGTCCATGGTTTATTTCTGCTACTGAATTTAAGCTTTTTGAGAGTGGGGGATCCTCATTCACATCTTCATTCATTCATTCACTCATCATTTACTGAGTAATTATGGTTTTTTGAGCATGCGTTGGCTGGCCCCTGGGCATGCAGGAGTATATAATACAAACACATACCCTGCCCTCTTGTAGTTCTTGAGGCTGGTAGACGAGACTGAAAGTCAACAAATACTTGGAGAAATAATTGCATAATTGCCAACTGTGATGGTGGTTATAAAAGACAATTACTAAGGATTATGAGAATTTAGTTTCAATTAGGGAGGGACTTTGGGAGTTCTTATCCAAGGAAAGATAATCTGAAATGTAATCTACAAGAGGAGGGGACATCAGCTGGCCAAGACTGGGAGGAACTGGCATAGGACAGGACACAGGAAAGGGCTCGTAGAGCTCGAGAAGCCGGAAGTGTCATGAGATGTCATCTAAGATATCTTCATAAATGCGATAATTTGTATGTTGTGAGATCTGCCCTTCTCTCAAGGTCATATGTCCCAGATAAAAAGATAAGAGTAATCCAATTAATCTATAAACCTGAAGTATCTAAGAGTGTTCCATCAACACTATTACTATGGGATAATTACTTAAGAAAAACAAAGTCTTGGTACCTGCTTTTACCTCTATTCTACACTAGAATTAGTTCACAAAGAAATTCACAAAGGTCACAGGCGAATGTTAAGAAGTATGTTGTAAGTCAATATTTCAACAGGAAAATGGAATCCATTTGTCCTCAGAAATAGACAAACATCAGTAGCACCTACTCACTAGGTGGCATTATGATTTGTGGAGGACATAAATCAGCTCAAATGGTTCTCAACAACAAAGCTTCCTTTCAAAGTTATTTTTACTCATCAATCCAATCAATCTACACTTCGACCTTTTGAGTCACTCTGAAAAAACTGCTTCTATACTTACAAAATTTCAGCACACAGGGCGCATTTGTTGCCATGCATCCTGCCATCAGGGCCACGGACTGGATCACTTTCCCGTGTACAAAAAAGTCTTCCATTTCTCACTTGTTTTTCATATTCCTTGCAAAAATCCTTTGAAAAGACAATTATATTTATTTTACTTCATTTCATTTCAGGATATTTTATTTTTTGAGACAGGATTTTGCTGTGTTGGTGGAGTGCAGGGGAATGATCATAGCTCACTGAAGCCTCCAACCTCTAGGCTCAGAGATCTTCCCACCTCAGCTTCCTAATTAATGGGACTACAGACATGCACCACTACACCCAGCTAATTTTTTTTCTTTTTTAGTAGAGACTGGATCTCATCATGTTGCCCAGGCTGGTCTTGAATTCCTTGGCTCAAGTAATCTTCCTGCCTTGGCCTCCCAAAGTGTTGAAATTATAGGCGTGAACCACCACATGAAGTCAACACGTAATTTTATTTACCATTTTTCTACTTTTTAACCTAGAGACTTTATAATAGATTTATTACCACAAAACATCAAGTCTAGAAGTTGGCATATACATACAACATATTAATGAGAACTACTAAGAAATAGTAATTATATTGTCAACTACTTGGCACTTGTATGCATTATGTGGTATGTTTATTATAAGGTAAAAAAGAGCCTTGGAAAAAATAAAGCTGATCAAGAGTTTTCTTGGATTAAAACTGGGTATTTCTTTTTAACTTTCAAATCAGTAGGCATCCGGGGATCTCTTTCATGAGGTTCCAGCACAAACACAACAAAACGCAGCAGCCAAATCACACACACACACACACACACACACACACACACACACACAAACAATTGTGAGAAGATGAGGTGTCTAAAAGTGACTTAATATGGATCAAGTCAAGAATAATTCAACCTAGTTTGTAAGTATAAAGAAACAAGATGCTATCCAACAGTGTTACACTTACTTTAGTTGATTTTCTCTATGGATCTGTGGATAATTTTTGTGTATTCTGCCTTCTTTATCCATGATCATTTCTGACATTGTAGAGAGACAGTACATCTAATTTCCTTTCACCCTTACCTTAGATGGATAGATCATCAAGACTGATACTGATTTAGAAGAGCTAAAAAAGGAGTGACTCTCCCACCCCCCCAAAAAAAAAATCCAAGAAAGATTTGTTTTCAGATTTCCTGATGCTTTGGTTCACTACTTTCAGGCTACTTTCTGTGTTTTGAAAGCTCTACTATGTGATGAGGGCTAAACTTTACAAAAAAAAAAAAAAAATGATACTCTAAGCTACTCTAGGCTTGGGGATCTCTATGTCATTAAACATTTTGTGGTGGGATATAGTACTACAATATGACCTACAAAAAGTCCTGGTCTATAACTTTCTTTTCAACTGTGTGACCTTCATCATTCCATTTCAGGCAAGAAAACATGGGCATAAAGAGCATGGCTAGGAGTCAAACGACCTGGGCCACTGTGCCTCTCACCCAACTGGGAGACCACAGTCAAGTCCCTTCTTTGGAAACACAATGTTACTACTTCTACAATGAGGTTTTTGGAACAGATGCTCTGTAGGATCTTTTCTAGATCTAGCATTCTTTGGTTTTTTTAAAAAAATAATTCAACTTCCATTGGGATGCTTTAACAGAGAATCCTAACTGCTTCCTATTAAGAAGGTATTTATTTTTGGAGGAGCAATGGATGTGCTCCAAGCGTCATGGTTGTAACAATCTAGAAATAGAGACGCAGAAGACAGTCACCTGATAGTCAGCATGGTATACAAAATTAATGCTCAATGATTCTCATAAAAGAAACAATGATAATTTCAGTTTATAAGTTGTGACTCATCCAAGGAGATTCTGAAGAAACACTGTGTATGCAACCTAGTGACAAGTTAATTATAGGGAACATATTGAGCCATCACAATAAAGCAGTCCTATTCACACCATCGTGCCCAGTGACCCCACAAAACAATGACCCTAGCCACAGAGAGGAAGAGGGAAGCACAGAGAGACCTGATGAAAAACAAAGGAAAATAACTCTCTGTGTTTATGAAGCAATAAAATGTTAACTATCACTGGATGACCCAAAGTTTTAGACTGAAATTTAACAACCACCACAAAAGAACTCCTTTTCAATCCTTGGCAAGTGTTGCATAAACTGTAGATGGTTTTGAATACTTAGTTTTCCTAAATGTAAACCTTTAACACCCTACTTAGGGTGAGAGCTTTGCTTCATTAAATAAGCATTACGAACTGAAGGGCTAGTTCTTGACTACCAAAAGGTGGTCTTGTTTCTTCCTTTAGGAAAACATAAGCCCTACGATCTTCAAAAAGGAGTGCACTTGTACTAGCACAAAAGTGTGCAGGATGTAGAATCACAGTCCAACAGGAAGGTAAAATTCAGGTCATTTATCCAACCTCTTTATTTTGCTGACAAGGAAATTAAGGCCCAGGATGATTATTTATTTAGTCTCCCACACCCACAGCATGACAAAACCAAGGTTAAAACTCAAGTGTTCTGACTTCTCAACAAGAGGTTAGCCATTTAGCAAAGAAACTGCTATCCCTCTCATTGAAAGTAGGTGATTTAAGAAATCCAGGCTATATTACCTAAAGTGCTTATTCAAAACATTTTATACTAGATTGAATAATTAAATTATGAAGTAATTTCAAAAAAATAATTTTAAGGATATTGTTTAAAACACAATCTAAAAATTTGTCTTTTTTTTTTTTTTTTTTTTAGCAGAACCAAGACCTTTGTAAGTGCAGGTTTTTCTGAACAGAATAATCACAATGGAAAAGTTAATAACTTCAACTTGTGTCAATTTAATTACACATAAAATGCACCAGTGGATATAGTGTTTAAAAGACTGTCACAATTTTAAAATTATTCCTGTTTAATTTATATTATATTGCCACTTTTAAACAATTTATTCAGAGTAAAATGGGTTTACACTAAACCAAAAAGAAGGCTGCTAGAAATTAAGCAGAGTTTGGTTTGTATAAACTTTCTATCTTATACCTTCTTTTGGGGGCTGGAAGCCTGGAGAAACATGGGTGGAAATTGCACATTTTGGGCCTTAGGTAGGAAATGCTGTTTTCAATCTGAATCTAATGATTAATATTCTAGGAACAGTCAATTTGGGGAATTTTGATATTAAGAAAAATATATAATACTAAAAGACAACGACTTTATTTCATTACTTAAAGGTTTAGGCATAAATTTGTTAATATTTATGGCCACAAGAACCAAATCGTGTTGGGGAGTCATTTTACCTTTTCAGCATTTCGTCGAATTCTAGTTTCACCCTGTCGCTTGGCATTTTCAGTTTCTTTTAAACTGTTAAGAAAAGTAAACAGTTGGTCAGTTTATGACTCAATCATATTTTCAGTATCCTCAGTCCTGTGCTAAACACTTTCATATCCTCTGCTACGACTTGCTGAAAATGATCCACTTACAAGAGACAAGCATTTCCCTGTCTTCAATGCCTGAGCCAGAGAAATTGCCAAAGATAAGAAAAGGCAGAAAGACAGCAATAGTGGATCTGGGAAACTTGCTTTCTGTAAATTAGCTTTTTTGCCTATAATAAGAAAGGGTGTGAAACTGATTCACTGACAGTCAATTAGAAGCTTTGTTCTGTAAAACTGAATGGGTGTGACACCTTGATTGACAAACAGAAGATTGTCAGGAAAATTCCCTTTAACAGGCAGAACCAAGAGCTTTAAAATAATGTTGTGACAAGGGTGAAACCAAACTGAGCGTTTCAGGCATTGCCATCCACACCCTTAAGTATAATGTTGTATACCTTGTAAAGTATTTGTTTGCTTTCATGTAAAAATATTAAGTTGTTAATGAAAGCTACATTTGAATCGAGCTTTAAGCCCCTTTCACATCTATCATTTGATTAGCATCTCATCCTGGAGATAGGTGTGGCTATCTCAGTTCCCCAGAGGAAGAAACCAGGAGTTAGAGAGGTCAAATTCCCCTTTTCACATAATGCATAAAAAGAAAAAAAAAAAAACAAAACACAGAATTAGGACAGATTTGAACACTGAGAGAACATGTCTCCTAGGTAAGAAAGTGGAAATCAGGCTGATTTCCTGTCTGGAAACCAGTTATCATCACCGTTTTGTAAACCTGAATGGACATGTCCTTGAATTCTACAAGGACTAACTGTAATTTTCAAAGGCAGGTGTGACGTTTACTAATCAGTTAAATCTCTGTCCTGATTTTAAAGTTCTAGTGATGTAAATATGGCAATTGAAGGCTTGCTGGCACATGAATTAGATAATCTAAACATTGTTTAACAGCCAGAATATTAAAGACTAATTAGATCTTATCCACATCTGCCTCTTCAATGTCCAAGCACTGCCAGGCACTCAGATAAAGATTAACCCAATAGTCCTTCCTTTCGTAATGATCCGTGTTCCACCTTTTAAACTAATAAATAGATTCAGACACATGGCATTATTGCTATTATTATTTTAATTAGCCTCACATTACTGAGGAAGGGTCTCTACATATGCCCAAATGAAGCAATGGATGTCAAACGACTGACCTAGATCATTCCATAAGAAAGTGCTTTCTAAATTTTAAAATATTGTGCCTTATAAAACACTACGCATTTTCAAATTACTGTAATTTAAAAGAAGTAAGAGTCTTGAATTTAATAACTAACATGCCACCTTATTCTCTCCTTTTAAGAAACTTCAATCAATGATATGAAGAAAAAGAAAAGAAGCCATTCTGTGAGAAAGGCTATTTTACATTGTAAAGACAAAGAATTGCATGCTTCATGAAAACGATTTTATCTCCCAGCAGAGTGATTCTCAGGGCAGCAACGAAGAGCATCATCATCAAGTCCACCAGGGGAAGATGCTACTTACAACAGCTCAGCACACATCGCACATTTATTGCCATGTGTCTTCCCATCAGGACCAAGAACAGGATCATTTTCCCTTGTGCATCCAAGTCTTCCATCTTTAACAAAGGGCCGAAAAGCACTGCATACATCCTGAAGAACAGGGAAAAGAACTGGAAAGTTACCAAGATTGTAATGCTGATAACACTGTTTTCAGAACTATTATAGAACTCAGTCCTGCTAACATTGCTGTGGGCCACTGAGAGCAGTACCAGCTGTGTAGATGTAGCTCATGTGTAGATGTAGCTCAGTAAGTACTCTATAATTCATGTGGTTAAATTAAAAACTTTTTTACTTGTTTATTCATTTATTTAGTAAACAGCTAACCCACTGTGTGCTAGAACTCAGACAGAACACAGTCCTTGCCATTAACTTGCTCCCAATCTCCTAGATGATAAAAAGAGACATTTAAAATAGCATGATGCTAAATGACTTGGTGGAAGTAACCTCAGGTGCTCTGGAAGCTTATAAAAAGGGCATCAGACCTTGAAAATTAGGAAAATCATTCACCTGGAAAAAGACAAGTGTGACATGTATGAGATCCTTTCTTCCTTCCCCTTCCCCTACCATCACAGGCTCACAAAATTGTATCATAGAAAAAAATCTCTTTAGTTCAAATCTCATTTTAGGTTAAGTAATTTGTCCAAGTTCTCCGAACAGCAAGTGACACTGCTAGGGTTTTAACTCAGGCTAAGTGACTGAAGTGTACTGCATATGTAGTTTCCCTTTTATTTCTTCTTCTTCTCTTTAATAGAAAGCAGAAATAGATTGAAAGATCTAACCACCAAAGTAATCTGATCCAGTTTCAGAGACTATAATTAGCTTTTTCATATTAGTGGGCAGTACCGGATATTCCATTTCACATAAAGCAAGAATTACTTCCTTCCAAGCCTCCCACCTAAGAAGGAAGAGGAGAGCACTTACTTCCTATTTGAAGTTAGCCTCCCAGTATTTCCCATCACACTGACATTTGACCTCACCTGCTCTGGATTACTGCTCTTACATTCCCCTTCACTCTTTACACCAATTTGGGACCCGGTTTTCCTAGAATCAAAAGTTAGTAGACACAGCAGTTTAATATCACAGAACTTCCCACCATTCAAACCTAACCGCTCTACATTGCATTGTCATTATCCTTTGCTCTTGAAAACAGCTGCCACATAGTATTATTTCATTACTTTTTCTAATAAAAACCACTGTTTATAACGTAAAGTCAAAGAAATGTAGTTAACATGGAAGAGATGGTAAAGATTCAGACTTGTAAGTATCATTTACAGAAATCTTTTTTAACCTTTATTTAGAGGAGGGATCCACATCAGAAGATGGGGAGAAGTAAAGCTTGTAACTGCATAGTAGATACCCCTCAGTCCCCAAGGAACTTTGTTGTTTTTAATAAACAAAGTCAAATTTTCATTATCTAACCTCCCATTATACTACTCTTTATTTGGGTTATGAAGACTAGTATTTTATTTTCCATAGAAAGTACATGAAGTCTTGATAATTAATTTTATTCAGTCTAGTAGACCTTTAAAGTATATCTGAAAACACAGAACCACAAATGTAAGAGATATTTTCTAATTTGTCAAAAGTTAAAGCAGATGACAATGATAATATCTGTTAAACAATAAAAATTTAGTAAAAGCAACATAAAGAAAAAACTAAATATTTAAAAACGATTAAAAAAGGGTATTTCAAAGGATATCAGCTGAGAGAGCACTATAAAAATCAAATTTTCAATTTTATTATAGAGCCTCCTAGCAGCCAGAGCTGCGAGGAAAACAACACAAGGAGAAGTGTGATTCTCATTGCATAGTACAAAGAAATATACCAGAAATTAAGAGAGAGAAACTTACACCTGGACCAGAGATTTAAAGACTCATAACGTGATTCCCCACATAAAGACGTGGTAAGAATTAAATATATAGCATGCTCATACTTGTGCTACACAATATATATCTGATAAAAATCTGTATGTTCTTCATATATCTATGTTTGTTTTCTGTTTCTCTATGTTGACCCTTGGTGAGAGTTGAGGACATAATTTTAAAGTGAATTTCTGAAAATACCATCATGCAAAGGATGAGAGTGTTTTAATGCAGTTTTACTTTGCTGAAAATATTTATTGCAAGGAGAGCTAAAGCTTACAGGATCTCAGAAAGCGAATAATTATAATATCCCTCATTAGCCTACATAAACATTAGTTTTTATATTTGCAAAGCCTTAAGACCAGACAATTCAAGATTGAGGTCACAAGCCAGAACCTGCAAAGCAGGTATGCCACCTTGTTAGTGGAGACAGTTGATAACCAAACCTAGCATTTAGGGTGGAGAAAGAACAAAACACGGACAAGATATAGGACAGTAAGATGCCTTAGCTATTTGGTAAATGTTTAGAAATGGGAAGCAATTTAATACTGAAAGTCCCAATTATCTACTCTAATATTACATACTATTAAGCACTTAATAAACATAATTTGATGATGAAATAATTCTCTGTGAAAAAGGGTATAGTCACAGATAAACAAATAGATGATAGACGATGGATAGATAGAAGATAGATGTGTGTATGTATATATATACATATATATGTATGTGTATCTACATAAATATATTCTATATTCTGTTATATATTATAATCATATAATCTATATCTTATAGATTATAAAATAGTAAATCTATATTTTATTATAATATTAACTCTATAATGTTTTATTATATTAAATCTATATTTTATATTTTAAATATAAAAACTGTAACATTTTATAGATTATGAACATATAATGTATAATCTCCCTATCCTGTCTACTTCATAAAGTGATAACCATCTGATAAATCATACATAAATATAAAGTGTTACGCTATACACCTTTATTTGCCTTCAGAGTAGTAAAAGAAGTGGTACTAATAATTTAGGAATGGCTAACTCCCACGCAATGAATCGTTATCTTAAAGACTGTAGGAAAAACTGTGTCATGTAATTATAGAGAGAACATGTTTTAGGGAGAAAGCCTACTTCAGAGAATACTCACGCATTCTCAGCACACAGTTCACATCTGTTGCCATATGTTTTCCCATCTGTGCCACAAACAGCTTCATAAAAATCGGGACAGATAAAATCCCCATCTCTTTCTCCTTTTTTAAAATCATCACAATTCAGCTGCAAAAGACATGATCAAGGAACATCAAAATATAAGAGACAAAAGAGTTCTTAGATGTATAAATAGATTAACATTTTAAGCCCACAATAATGTAAATTGCTTGAGAAGAAAAAACATATCATGAAGGCTATAGTGAGCTAATAAATTTATGGGCAATAAAGCGTGATCCAAAAACAGAGAGAAAATTAGATTTCGAAAGAAAGAATTTCAGTATCACTTCAGCCACTTGCTGTCTGGGCAAAGTAGGCCAAGTCACCGCTCTGAAACTGGGCATACTGTTTGTCTGTCCAATCCTGCCTGCCTTCTCCACAGAGTAGTAGTGAGGTCCAGTAGATTAAGGATATGAAAGCTCTTAGTAAAGTATACAGTAAAGTTTCTCTAATTATAGATTAGGATAGTAATTAAGAGCAGGATTGTTTGTTTCATATTTCTAAGTCTGCCGCTTAAGCTGTCGGACTTGGACAAGTTATTTAACACCTCTATGCTTTCGTGTCCTCATTTGCAAAATGGTTATAATTTCGTCAACCTCTCAGGACTATATAGGGATTTAAATATGTTAATTCATGTATAGCACTTGGAAAAGTGCCTGGCACAGAACCATTTATTGTTGTTGTTGTTGCTGTTTTCAATGTTTTCTCTACTGACAAGCCAAGAAAACGAAGCATCTTTTAGGTATGGCAGGAGAAAGCCCAAATCTCTATTCTAATAACGTTGACATATACTTAGGAACAAACTTGATGGTAAAGAAAAACAAATGCACAGAGTAGTAACTGAAGACTAGTGTTCAAGCCTCAGACCTGCCACCCACTCACTTCACCTCTTTGCACCTCACTTTCCTCATCAGGAAAATGGAAATTCATACCCTACCTACATTCCAGATTTGCAGTAAGGATCAAGTGAATTCTTAAGAAATACTATTTGGCAACTTGTTATTGTGAAATGACCTAGCTAAAAAAGATACAGAGTTAACTTGAATTTAACTTTTATCTAAAACCAAATAATAAAACTGCATAATTTTTCTTTAGAATATCACATTGCAAAATACAATTTCATGTCATCATTGTCAAAATAAAGACATTTTAATGAAAAATATGAAACACTTAGAATGTAGACCTATGACGAATCAGTATGTCACACAATATAAAGAATAAAAGTAGGATACAGAAGATCAGGTTGAGAAGCTTTTATCTAGAAGGACAAGAACTGAAAATAGAAAAGAAAAGCTAAAGAACATACTCCACTATTCATATGTTTAGAAAGAAGTTAAAAATAGATTGAACATAAGATAAGCAGTGGCCATATATGTTGTTTCATTCATTTATTTGTTCATTTTCCCACAAAATTTATTACACATTAGCTACACTTTAGCACTCTTCTGGACTGTGAAGCTGCCACAGAAAAGAATAAAATAAAAGAGAGAGAGAGAGGAAAAAAATGGAATACATATTCTAAGGAACTTACATTCTGATAGAAAGAGACAGATATGTACAACAACTATAGATTACAGTAAGTGCTTCCAAAAATAAACAGAAAAATACGATAGTGATCAGAATGAGGACTATTTTAGATATAGCAGCAAAAAAACGTCTTTCTACAAAGGTGACATTTGAGGTGAGATGAGATTATTGAGGCTGTGTCAAGCATTAAAAATTTGAGGGAAGAACATTCTAGGCATAGAGAATGGCAATTGAAAAGGATTTGTGGTGGAAACTAGACTGTCCTTTTTAAGGAATTGACAGAAAGAAGGGAAATCTGACTGAAGCATAAAGAAAAAACAGGATGGCTATTGGTTTTCTCTCAAAAATCATTCCTGAAGAAACTACAGAAGCATAGGGAAATTATAGATCAAAGTAATTAACTCAAAACAATCACTGCTATCCCCCTTAACCAGAAAATCAACAGCAACATACTAACTAGGTCACAGGTGTAGACAGGGGAATGACAGAGCAAGTCAAAAGGCCAGCTGGGAGATGATGAAAACAGGTGCAAGGATTTATGACTACACCTCCTTTCCCTCCAAACCCCTAGGTGGTGGATCACAACCTACAGAAAACACCTCTTCCTAATGTTGACATTGCCTGAGAGCTTACCATGGATTCCTGACCTGGTGAAGTGACAGTAAACTAGAGTGGAAAAGAATAGATTCAGAACCTCCAGCTCTGGGTCTTGTCTCTTTTTCTATCCTTATACTCACCGGAAGGGCTACATACTGAAGCTTGACATTGAACAAGACCTAACTGAATTTAGCAGAAAAAAATAAATCCAGCCATTATGGAATATTACAATAAAAATATCTGTATATCTGACAAGTAAAAAACAGAATATACTAAACAACAAGTATCAATTGAAGTAGAAACATTGGAATGGGCAGAAAAATATTTTATCAAGTCTAACTACGCTGTGGAGAGATAAGAGAAGATATCTGCATAAACAAATGTAAAACAATAACAAGAAACAAGTTATAAAGGAAGAACAAAGTGGAAATTTTGAATATGGAAAATATTCAAATGATAATAAATCTAGCAATATGAAGAATAAAGATGGGATAGGTACAAATAAATAATGAACCTGTAAACCACATGATCAGATCAAGGAATTCTCCTAGAAGGCAATGGAAATAAGAAACTATTTTTCTAAAAAAGGAAAAGCTAAAGAACATCTAAAATAGAATTAGAAGTCTCCAAAGGAAGGAAATAAATATAGAAAGAAATATCTGAAGAAAGGAACTATTTCTATAATTAACAACAACAAGAATAAAAGAGAGAAAAGCAATAAGAATTTTAAACTAAAATCAAGTTAATAACAAAATTGTGTTTACAGAAAATATATGGAGAGCAGATTAACATACATTTGGAGAGAAGACAAAGATATTGACAACAGACACAGATATTAGCAATAGAATAAATAATCAAACAATGGCTGTTTGTTTAGGGATAGTCAGGATAAAAACGAAAGTAAATCACTACCCAAAAAAAGCTAGAAACAAGAAATTACTAAGTATAGTAACTGAAAATATTTTTAAAAGGAAAGAACCGAGTCTTACTATAACAGAAATAACAGTAAATACAAATGGGCTATACCTAAAAATTAAGAGACAATTGGTAACTGGATGTTTAAAAAAGAATCAACCCATGTATTGAGAAAAATTAAAACTAAAAGGCATGCAAGTATCAAAACAATACGATAATAAAAATATACAAGACAAAAATGAATAAGAAGAGAACATATGCAGCAAATTAACACTTAAAAATTAGAATTTAGTCCAAAAATGTGTCATAAGTGAGAAAAAGGACAGCATATGAAGTCAGAAAAGACAAGAACAAGAACAAGAAAGTATAACAATCATGAGCATATATTCACCTAATAATATAGACTTTAAATATGTCAAACAACACAAATAGAATGTAATAGAATTTAAAAAATCAATAACTGAAGTTAGAGATTTAAGCAAACACTTCTCAGAAATTTACATATTAAGTAAAATAAAAAGAATCTTAAGCCATTAGATTTTTATGAACAACTACAGCCAAGAAACAGAAAATAAACATTTTTTTTAGAATGTATAAAACATTCATAAAAGCAGAATATTTGTTAGGTCACAAAGTATTAAGAAATATAATAAATACTACATTATTTATGTTATCTTACCAAAATTTAATAAAATTAAAAGCTAATATAAAATATTTAAAAGTTCCACATATTTGAAAATTAGATAATCTATTACTAAATAACATTGGGGTAGAGAAATTAAGAAGTGTTTGGAAAATAATGATAAATAGAAATACTTAAAGCATAAATCCTGAGATATATAATGATTAATATCTTTAAATATATTTGTCAGAAATTTTTTAAAAATTAAATTTAAAGTATTCCTCAATCCCATTGTAAAATAAACAGCAACGAACATAAAGAAATAAGAATGAACACCATAGAAAACAGAAACAACAGAGAATATTATCAAAAAACCTGTTACAAAAGATTTCTAGTAGGACTGACCAAAGAGAAAAGCAATATGAAAAGTAAAAATATATGGAATGATAGTTAAAAATAACCAAATAAATGTTGAGACATTAATATGATTAAAGCATTTTATAAGTATCAGTATGCTAATACATTTGAAAACCAAATTGGATATATGACTACAAAAAAAGTATAAGATAACTACCTTTGTTACAACAGGTCAATGAACATTAATCCAATTGATATATTGGTCTGAGATATTCCCACCCCAAAATAACTCAGTCCCAATAGATTTACAGTCTATTTTTCTGAAGGTCTAGGACAACTTGTATTAAATAATAGTAATGTACAAATCATTCCAAAGCAGTTACAATTATATAAACTGAAAAATAAAATTCTAAACCGCTTTATTGAGGTATTACTTACATACTATAAAAGTCACCCATTTAAAGTGACTGAAAGTGATTCAATGATTTTTAGTAAATGAATAGAGTTGTACAACCATCATCAGAACCTGGTCTTAAAATATTTTCATCACCCCACGAGATTCCCCTGTGCTTCTGTACAGTATGTCCCAGCTCCCAGCTCCAGCTTCAAGCAATCATTAAACTTTTTTCTGACTCTGTAAATTTGCCCTTTTTGGACATTTCATATAAATGGAATTATAAATATGTAATTGTTTAATTCTAGCTTCTTTCACTTTGCATAGTGTTTTTGAAGTTCATCCGTATTGCAAAATTGTCAGCAGCACATCCCTTGTTATTGTTGAATAATATTTCAATGTATAAATATACTCATTTTGTTTATCCATCCAGCAGTGGACATTTGGATTGTTTTCAGTCTAGAACTATTTTTAAAAATGTTGCTATAAATATTCACATGCCTGACTTTCTATGGACATGTATTTTCACTTCACTGAATACCTAGGACTGAATTTTCTGGATCACATGGCCAATCTGTTTAAATCTTTAAGAAGTTCTCAAACTGTGTTCCAATGTGGCTGTAACCTTGTATATTACCCCGTTCTATCTATATGTGTTCCAGTTTCTCCACACCCTTAACATTTTGTATTTTCTGTCTTTGTGATTATAGTCATTCTAGTGGGTATGTGTAGTGATACCCCATTGTGGTTTTAATTAGCATTTTCCTAAAAATGATGTTGGACAACTTGTTATGTGCTTATTATCTTTGGTGTAATATCTATACTTAATTGAGTTGTCTCCTTATAAGGTTGTAAGAGGTTTTTATAATTTGTCAGTTTAAGTCCTTACCTACTTTATAAGTTGTGACTATTTTTTCTCCCTGTCTATGACTTGCTTTTTCATTGACTTCTTGTTGTCATTTGAAGCACACAAATTTGCAATTTTTACAATTTCATTTTATTAATTTTGTATTCATGGATTGTGCTTCTGATTTTATATCTGAAGTCATTCTACCTAACCCAAGTTCATGACTTTTTTCCTCCGATATTTTACTTGAGAAGTTTTATATATTTAGCTTTTACATTTAGTACTAAAATAAAATTTAATTTTTGTGTATGGTATGAGGTAAAATTCTGTTTTTTAAAATTAACTATATTCAATTTCTCAGCATTATCTTGACATGTTGGTTAACTATTAACTGACCATAAAAGTAAGTAATTTCAATTCTATTCCCCTAATCTTTATGCCTATCTTGAAATAATAGCACACTATTATGATCATTATTGCATTATAACAAAATTTAAATTCAGTTACTGTTAAGTGTCCCAATATTTTTTATATAAATAGTAGGATCAATTGCTCTACTTCTACCAAAAAGAAATCCTGATGAGGTTTTGATTGGGAATATGTTGAATTTATAGATTAATATTGGGAGAACTGCCATCTCAACAATATTGAGTTTTCTCATCTATGAACATGGACTATTCATTTCACTAGTTATTTTGATCTTTCATTTCTCTCAGCACCATTTCATAGTTTTTAGTGTATAAGTCTTGAACTCATTTTGTTAAATTTATTTCTACATTTTTATGCTATTGTGAATGAAATTAATATTTAAATTTTCAAATTGTTCATTGCTAGTATATAGAAATACAATAGAGTTTGTATTATTAATCTTGCACATTGAAATCTTACTAAACTCATTTATTAGTTCTAGTAATTTTTCTTTTTGTGGATCCTTAGAACTTTTCACATATGGCATCATGTTTTGGAATTAAAGATAGTTGCTTCATTTCCAAAAAAAATGTATTTAATTAATTAATTAATTTTGCCTTACACTGGCTAAGAACCTCCAGTACAATGTTGAATAGCAGTGGTGACAGTAAACCACCCTGTGCTTTCTTCTCAATCTTAAAGGCAAAGCATTCATTCTCTAACCATTAATTATAATGCTAGTTGTAGATTTTTCACAGACGTTCTTTAACAGACTGAAAAAGCTTACTTCTATTGATAATATTTGTATGAGTTTTCATCTTGAAAGAGTGCTGGATTTTCATAAGTGATTTTTCAACATCTATTAAGATAATCATGTGGTTTTGCCCTTTATTCCATTAATATAGTGTATTAGACTAATAGATTTTCTGTTCCTAAACCAACTTTGCTTTCTTGGGATACTTCTTATTTGGTAATTATTTATTTATTTTTTTGATATTGCAGATTCAGTTTGCCAGTGTTTTGTTACGGATTTTTCTGTCTATGTTTATGAGGAATATTTGTCAGTAGTTTTCTGCTTTTGTGATATCTTCTACATTTTGTATCAGAATAATGCTGGACTGATATAATGAGCTGTAAAGTGTCTCCTCTTCTTTCTGAATGAATCTGTAAAGGATTCATATTATTTCTCCTTTCAGTATATAACGGAAATTGCCAATGAAGTCATCTGCTCTTGGGCATTTTTAAAATTTAATTATTTATCTATTTTACTTAAACTGTAAGTCTATTATGATTTTCCATTTCTTCTTGGGTCAATTTTCAATAATTTGATTATTTCTAGGAATTTTTCTATTTCATCTAAGTTATTTAATGTGGTGGCATAATATTTTTCATAATATTCATCTGGCCTTGTAGTTTCTCCAGGGCACATACTAATGTCTCCTATTTCAGTCTTGATTTTGGTAATCTTTGTCTTCTGTTCTTTTCTTCAAGGCAAAATAAAACTAAGGGTTTGTCAGGTTTGTTGATCTTTTCAAAGAACCAACATTGGTTTTACTAATTTTTTCTATTATTTGTATGTTTTGTGCTTTATTAATTTCTGCTCTAATCCTTATATGTCCTTTCTTCTGCTTGCTTTGGGTTTAGTTTGCTAAACTTCGTTTTCTAATCTTCTCAAGGTAGAGGCTTAAATTATTGAATCTTATCTCTTATTTCTGATTAAGCCATTTAAATCTCTAGAAGGTGCTTTTGAGGAGTGCAATCAGTCTTAAATTGTTGTCCTTTTTTTTTTTCAATTCAAAATATTTTCCAATTTCTCTCAAGATTATTTCTTTGACCCACCAATTATTCAGAAGTGTGTTGTTTAATTTCTAAATATTTGGTGATTTTCATGATTCATTTTCCTTGTTGGGTTTAAATTCAATTCTTTTGTGGTTAAAAAAAAACATACCATATATGATTTTAATATATTAAAGTTTATTATGTTTGTATCTCAGTATATAGTGTATCCTGAAAACATTCCTCTGTTGCTTTAAAATAACACATATTCTACAATCAATGTAGAAGCACTCTCTATATTTCAGTTTAGGTTGAATTAGTTGATAGTATTCTTCAAGTATTCTGTTTGGTAATATTTAGTCTAGCTGTTGTATCAGTATTTTATGTGGAGTATTGAAATTCCTAGCAATTATTTTTGAATTCTTCTTTTTATTTCTTTTAATTATAGCATTTTTTGTTATATAAATTTGGAGCCTCTCTTAGGTGTATACATTTATCATTGTTATATTTCTTAATGTATTAGCACTTTTAAAGTTATAAAATATCACTATTTGTCTCTAATAATGCCTTAATGTCTATTTTATCATATATTAACATAGCCAATCCTGCTCCCTTATGGTTAAACTTAGCATGGTACCGATCTTTTATCATTTCAACTGTTTGTGTCTTTGAATCTAAGGAGCATCTACTGGAGATAGCTTATAGTTCCTTTGTTATTATTTGTCAGTTTCTGCATTTTGATTGGGATGTTCAAACCATTTATGTTTAGTATAATCACTGATATGGTTGTATTTACATTTCTATTTTTCTATTCGTTTTCAGTATGCTTTTGTCCTTTTTTGCTTCTCTATTGTTCTACTACTACCTTGTTTGGGGTTAAATATTTCTAATACACCTTTATAATTCCTTTGTTGATGTTATATATTTATTATATATGCTATTTTCTTAGTAGCTACTCTAGTAATTACAATATGCACCTTAGTTTATTATAAACTACTTCAGAATAATACTTAATCCTGGTAAAATACAGAAACTTTGCCTTAATCAGGCTTTATTTTCTCTATCACCCTTTATGCTATTGTTGTCATATATGTATATACCTGATAAAACAGCATTATAATTGTTGCTTTATATATTAAGATTATTTCTTTAAAAAACGCTAAGAGATTAACCCAATTTTCACTGTTTCTGGTGCTTTTCATTTCTGTCTGTGGGTCCAAGCTATCATCTGGTAGTTATTTCCTTTCAGCTAAATGACTTCCCTCATTATTATTTTTAAGGTAGTTGTGTTAAACACAAAGTCTCTCTCAGATTTCTTTAGTACGGCAATATCTTTATTTTGTTTTAATTTTTGTAGGATATTTTTAGAGAATACAGAATATTACTTAATCTTTTTTTCTTTCAGCATTTTGAACATGTCATTTTACTGCCTTCTGGCCTTCATTATTTTAGATGAGGGGCCAGCTTTTAATTTTATATAGCCTGTATATAGGATGTGTCATTTTTCTCTTGCCACTTTCTAAATTTTCTCTCTGCTTTTCTTTATTTTAGCATTTTAATCATGATGAGCTACACGTGGATCTCTTCATATTTATCCTATTTGGGGTAAATTGAGTTTCTTAAATGTTAAAATTAATTTTTTCCATCCAATTTAAGCATCTTAGGCCATTGTTTCTTCAAATAATTTTTGTGTTCCTCTTTATCTCACCTCTATTTCTGGTATTGCCATTAGGCATATGTTGGCTTGCTTGCTGCTGTCTCAAAAAGTGTATAATTTTGTTCATTTTTCTTCTCTATTGTTTGTCTCTGTATTTCCATTGTTAGTTTTTATTAAGCTTTCTTCAAGTTTGGTAATTCTTTTTTGTAAGGATTCACAAATCTGCTTTTGAGCCTCTCTATGTAACTTTTCATTTCAGTTATTGTGCCCTTCAACTCCAGAATTTTCATTGGGTCTTTTAAAAAATTATTTGTATCTTTTCATTGAAAGTTTTTATTGGCATATTCATTGTTATTATAGTTTCTTGTGAACCCTCAAACATGATTTTTTTTGGTATCCTGAATATATTTTTAATAGTTGCTTCAAGTCTTTGTCTGCCAAACCTAACATCTGTACACAGCTAAAGACAAATTCCACTAATTTTTTCCTTGAGTATGGGTTGTATATTGTTGTTACTTTGAAAATTTTATAACTATTGATGAAAACTTTTTTTTAATCTCACTAACCTGGATTATAAAAACTGAACATTTTGATTATAAAAACTGAATGTTTTAGATAATAAGTGCTCAGGTTTACAATTTTTTCTTTATACATTGTTTTCGCTGCTTTTTTATTCTTTTTCTTTTTTTTTTTTTTTTTTTTTTTTTTTTTTGCTTCTGTGACTGGATTACGTTTTTGAAATCTTCCTCTCTCATAATTGCAACTGCTGGTGTGCTGCTAAGAAAATTATGATAGTTTTTATCATAGTTATTTTTTAAGCCTGGCTTCCTATGTTTTTCCCCTGTATTTTTGTAGCTTAGTGGTCAGCTAAGGATTTAACACAGTTTGTGTTCAAATACTTCAAGTTAACAATGCTTTCATCCTCTCAGATAGACCTTTGTGTATAGGGGAGGGCATGCAAAGTTTAGGCCACTTTTACATCTACCCCAGCATTTGCTTCTCACTGGGACATTTTGTGTTTATGAAGTGGATATGCACAGCTTTATAGTCAGTTAGGAGTTTGTGAATCTCTTGACCCTCTTTGGGCTCTTTCAACCATGTGTGAAGACTCAGCCAGGAATACCCTTGCTTCAATTCTGACTGCAACCTCTGGCCATTTTCCTTACCGTTGGTGAAGATTATCACTTACACTGAAAACACCTCTGGATACGGCTTTTGCTCTTTACTCCAAATTAGGTTAGCCTTCTTCAACAATGGCAATGCCTTTGCTGACATCCGTGCCCTTCCCTGTATAGAACCTCCATGCCAACCAAGCCACGGGGTGAAATGGGAATATCCTTGAGCAAGAACATTACAGACCTCTCTTTTTACTCCTAAAGTCAGCAGTTTTTCAAGATAAATGATTCTCAGATTGGTATAGACTACTGATCAATTTTCAGATTGCTAAAATGTTTTTCTTTTTTTGGTCAATTATGTCTAGCTTTATAGTTGCTTTCTGAGGAGAGGAACTGCTGACCATCTCATTAAGTCATACTCTAAAGTGTTACACCTTAGGATAATTTTATGTAAATTCCCAAACCAGATAAGAATAATTTACAAGAGAAAAGTGGAGATTCACTTTACTTAAGAATATAATTGCAAATTTTCTAAATAAGATGTTAGTATCCAAATTCAGAAATTTATTTTAAATATATTATGAAGTATGATTTACTCTAGGAAAACAATAATAGTTTAACATTAAGAAATATATTCAGATATTTATGTCAATAGACTAAAAATCAAATTATTTTAATAGTTGCAAAAAAGACTTTTAATAATAAGCAACACATATTCAGGAAACTAAAAATAGAAAGGAATTTTCCAAACTTGCTAAAGTGTATAGGTAAAAACCACTGTGATAAATATTACACTCAATAGAGAAACTTTAGAGATATTCCCTTTAATGTGAAAAGACAAGGGGATTCTTTGATGTTCATTACTATCACTAGTATTTAACTATTGAAGTCTGGATCTTTTACCAATTATATAAGAAAAGAAAGAAAGATGTGCTAAGATTGAAAGGAATATTATAAAACTCTTGTTATATGTAGATAATATGATCAACTACCAAGAGCAAAGACAAAAGTTGTCTGACATAAGATTAATCTGAAGAAATCAATAGAATTTGTCCATATCAACAATAAACAGATAAAATATAATAAAAAGCAAAATATATTCAAAATAGTAATAAATTTACACATTTTTAAAACATTAACAAAAATTATAAAAATCTCTGAATATTTTACAAATTTTATAAAGTAGACCAAAGTTATATGAATTATTCATAAACTATTCTACTCTCATGAGTTGAGAAAATTAATACTGTAAAAAGTCAATTTTACCCAAATTAATTTACAAATTCTTTGTATCTCTAAACACATTGGGTTACCAAATTCGAGATGAAGTTGTTAAAAACTCAGTTATTTTTATCTCTAACATGTCATTTATGTGGGAACCATATATCTATGCATAGGTCCATCAGCTTTTAACAACATGAACTAAGAAGGGGGACTTACCATACTAGTTATTAAAGCAATAAATGAATCTGAAAAAAAAAGGACCTCAGAAACACACGCATACACTCGGGTGAACTTAATATTCTATAAAGTTGGCAACCGAAATCATGAGAAACATTGAATGAATGAATTCATCAATTAAAAACAAGTCTTTGCATGTACCAAAACACCAGAGATCAGAAATTATGGATGACTGGATTGAGATGGTAGGGATGGAAATGGAGAAAAGGAGTTAGACTTTGGAGGAAGTACCAACAATACTTGTCAATGGAGGGAATACTAGAGTCAGGAAATGAAAGGGTGACATACTAGTGAAAAGAAAATTAGTGATGAAAGAGAGAGTGAGAGGATGTCTGTAGGAGAAAACTCCTTGAAATGCAGAGCACCTTATTCTGAGAGTGAGTAGCAGGGTTGATTTTTGATGGGAAGAATCTAAACAGAAAAAAATGAGCACATTGTTCTGTTTTATAGTAGAGAGAAAAACAACAACAAGAAAAAACTCATGGTATAATTGGATGAATCCTTTTAAATACAGAGACAAGGAAAAATTTAGACAGAACTTATTTGAAAGGCACACAGCCAAATGTTAACTGCCTTAACTTAATGTAAGTTACTACTTAGTTATGTAAGTAGTTTCCTAAGTAGTGAACCACATCACTATAAAAGTTTTATCTAGAGGGTTTTTTTTTTACAGTTTGTGTGTGTGTGTATGTGTGTGTATGTGTGTCACTCAGGCATAATATATTAACAGAGTAATTTAATTTCTTAAGACTGCGATTTTATTTTTTTAAAACTCCTACTTGATTAAAATTCAATAAATTTGTGTCTACATATGGAAACATCTAACTAGCTATATTTTTTAGATAGGTTTGTTAAAATCGGTATGTTTGTGTGTATTTTGCTTTTTTGTCATTTCCTCATATTTCATATTTTTAAACACCATAGATATATCATTTTTAAATGATGAAGACAGAGGAGGAAGAGGACAGTGGATGTTAGAAAGTGAGCCACTCTTTGAATGTGACAAATAAGACACATATAAAGTTGCCACTTCAGATTTTGTAGAATATAAAAGTAGCTCTCTTCTGCTACAGATTAAGAGTTTCCAATTATTGATCAATTTTGTGGTGTCTGTTACTGTTTGAAAAGTGAGACTGGTTGAGCCCAGGCAAATAATTTAGTAGACTATGTTTACTATGGAGGCTGAGGTTCTCAGGCATTCTTGGCTAACACTGCCAAGAAAGATGCCAGCGTTGTTAGACCATGGATGTTATAAGTAATTAAGGTGTACTAACCTTGACTGATTATTTTAATTATGTGTTGGGACCAGCAGAGAAGGAAAAGAAAGAGGAAATTAGTGAAGAAACTGCATAGGAGACCTGGGGCAATATCAGTGGTGGTTAGAATAGCTGGTGGTAGTCCCAACTTTGTCAATAACCCATTTGTGAGATATTGTAGGCTAGATATATATTTCCACCAATCTGGGCCCCAGTGTTTCATTTTTTTAATTTTATTTTTATAATTTTGTATAGATTTTTAAAATGTTTATAAATGAAAAAAATTATAAAGTGAAATGGTTTATACAGTAGGATAAATTTGCAGTTTCTTGCCTTCCTTCTACATTACTTCTTAATGTTTTATGATCCTTTTTTTTTTTTTTTTTTACCGGAGAACACTTTTCTTAAACAAAATATTAGCCTGAGTCCCTGTCTGCAAAATAGATACAACCAACCAACTCTAGTTGAATTAGGAGGACCCTCCAGGTACTGGAACATATACAGTAAAAAGCAAAAGAGCAAAAGAAAAAGGAAATAGAATGAGTCAAATGCCTGCTAGAACACGTTAAACCCTGAGATTGGCTTTTAGAACTTAGTTTCCATTTGGTCTAAAACTCATTTTATAGATGAAAACATTGAGATCCAGAGATACATAAATTTTCCAAGTTACACAGGCAATAAGAATTCTTACAGTCCCAGGAAAGCTCTTCTTTGGACTAAGACAGGACAAGAGGAATGAGAAATGATGGCCGTGGAAGGCAGACATCACACTGGCTCACTCCACCTCTTAGTTTCTGTCAGTGCCTAAAATGTTTTTAGAGTTGGGTCATGGGTTGGGCCTATGGACAAGATGTACCAGATATTTAGCCCACCCCTGGACTAACCCATGTTCCCTCCCTTCTAAGTTGTTGGCTTCAAAACAGGTATGACCTAGTACTTAAGGAATAAACAGATAGCTCTAAATAGAGTCAATCATCCTCTCAAAAGTAAACAGGTTGGCTCCAAATAGTCTCACCTCTGTTGGAGCAGTAGCCTTGGTAGCTCTTGCTAAATGCCTGACCCTCTTCTGTGATTTTGCTTCTTTTTCCCTGGAAGAGGACAAGAAATAGCATAGTTTAAACATTGTTTGCTCAACTTTTAGGAATAACAGCTAGCATGGTAAACTTAATTTTGACTGCCCTCCTCAGCCTATCCTGGCATGTCAAAATGGGTAGCATGTTCAGAAATGGACACAGTACCTCAGATCTCCCCTCAACATTGAAAAATATCTTGAACATGGTATCATTATAGGCAAGAATCTCTAACTTTAACTGCATAACAGACTACCTTCCTGGAATACTTCCAACAGCCAGGTGGTCATCAACTCTCAAAGCTATCTGCCCCATTCTTTGAATGTAGTTTTTGAAAGAGAATATTCACATTGAACCTGCTTATATTGGTTCTAATTCCAACATCTAGGGACCCACAGAGCAAATCAATTTTCTCTTCCATAAGGCAGTTCTTTAGCAATCTGATGACAGCTTTTATGCCTTGCATAGCCTCCTTTTATTCCAGGTTAAAAAAAAAAACAATTTTCTTCCAACATAATTTACCCAAGTCATAAAAATAATAACTGAATGAGTAACTTCAAAATAATAAATTGTCTTCAGACTCTTAAGGCATTTCATTTTGGTTTTACATTATTTTTCAGTAGATTTATTATATTCATACTTTCAGTCTCATATTAAAATATCTTAGAAACAAGAAGAAAATGTTATAATAAATATTATAGCTGCTGGTTTACATTCAGCTTTCAAAAGAAGAAAGAATTATTCAACCAGCCCTAGGCCTCCCATCTTCTATTAAATCTTGTCCTGGCTTCTTTGTAGTCTCACAATCTCTTCACTAGAAGCAGTGCATGAACAAACGATCTGAGCTTCATTACCCCAATATGATTGACTACGTCAATCTTCAAATTAAATTCCGTGACACACACCAACCTGACATTTAAAAAGCCAATTATAACATAATTTTCCTAAGTGAGTAAGCTCAGTATTGGCTTGCTACCACTGTTGAAGTTTTTGAAAAGGAAGGCTAACCTTCCTTTTCAAAAACAAATTAGGACATTCTGGTTTGAGGATTCGCAGTTGATAACACAAGCCTTCTTTTACCTTTGTGGTGACAATGGAGAGAAGGAAACCAAGTTAAGAAGCATTGGTTAGAGATTGCTAAACTACCAGGATACTAATTATTTCTGGGCTGCAAGGAGTAGGAAACTATCATCTACCCTTTAGTTTATCTCATCCTAGAATAATGCTAGGTGTCTAAAGACACTGGCAGCTCACAGAATCAGGGTATGCCTTGCTTAAGTCCTTCTGCTGGTTGGCTGCCACAAGGAGAGTCTGGCATTATGCTTAAGCCAATCTTCTCAGTCCCTAGGCTGCAACAGAATCAGGTCTTAACAGGCCCAGGGAACCTGACTTTCTTTGCCAACTTCATTTTTTTCCAAAACCAGAAGTTCAAAGTGGAACTACATCCTCAAAACACTATAGAGTGCTACAGAAGGTATTGATACTGGGCCCTCTGGAATGCTTTCGGAATCTTGTTTGAGTGATTATTAAAATCTTTCCAGGTGGGTGGCAATTATCCAACTTTATCTGATGGAAGATGTCAGAGTGATCTGCTCAGCACTTTTATTTAACCATTTCAGTTTAGAAAAATGCACTTGAAAGAAAAGAAAAAGAATACATTTACCAGTTCAGAGACTAGCTGTTAACTCAAACATTGCAAAGAAAGAAAGAAACCTTTACTCACAGTATCATTTTGCATGTGGCACATTTATTGATGAACATTATTCCATCAAGACTTAGAAAAAATTTCTTATCCTGGGGACAGAACAGTTTTCCATTTTTCATAAATGCCTGAAATTCGTGGCATATTTCCTAAGATAATGCCAAAAAAAGTTGTGTTAGCTGAAATTACATCAAAACAAAGCTTTGTTTTGATATATATGTAGATATATGTATATGTCTACATATATACACGTAGATATATGTATATGTCTACATATATATACATGTAGATATATGTATATGTCTACATATATATGCACACAATTCAAAGGTTTTATGAAGATTAACTGTAAGTATGTAAAGCCCTCAAAGAATGCCTGATACATAGTAGGCATTCAATTAATAAATTATCCTCCTTCCTTCTTCCTCCTTTTTTATTATTATTGTTTTGATGTTGGTGGCGATTGTCATTATTATTACTGGAATATGCTAAGATGGTATATATAAAGTACCTAGTACACAGTGGGCCAACAGTAATTGCCGCGAAAGGAGTATGAAAATGTTGCTGAAGGACTGAGGCAAGGTGTTTGAGCACTGAACACTATAAAATATCTGCCTACATTTCCCCATGGGTGTACTGCAACATATCGGCTCCTAGAAATTTTAACAATGTTAAATGAAAAAAGGATTTCTTGGTTCTATATATTTGGAAAACAAATTTCTAGGCTGGTTTATTTTCTGAAAAGAATTTCATGTCCCTTGATCTATCATTTGACTATGAGCACAGGCAGACTGACCTTAAAGCTAATAAAGCTTAAGATTCAGGGCGCTTCACTGTCACATCCCCCTTCCGAGGTTCTGGGAGAGGCCTAACCATTTTGCATTTTCAAATTTGTGTTACATATTTTTTAAAAACCCATATTCCCACCCCCACCACCATCACCACAAATGCCATCAACACTACTATAACTACCATCAGAATCAAACCTTGTGAATCTATGGAAGTACTGAGGAAATTTCTCAATAATTGCATAAGCCTTTATCTCTCTCTCTCTCTCTCTCGTAATTTTTTTGACACATCATTTGGAACTAAAATCCTACTATATTTGTTTTGGGCTTTTAGTTTTGTAAATACCAATAACTGTGTTATACAAAGTTTAAGGAGGACAGTGGAAACATTTTAAATAATAGAATTGGTGGGGAAATAGAAAGTACAATGACCCTCAAAAGTGGTAATTCCTTCTTTTCATTCATTCAATACATTTTATGAAAGTCCTGCTATCCATCACGCATTCTTTTTTAGGAGCTTAAAATATGTGCTACCTAGTAAAGTATGTGCCACCTAGTAAAGTATGACTTTAAAATGTTATATTCCCTTTTAATTTAGAAAACTCACTAGGTATTTATTTATTTAGTTTTAGACAGAATCTTGCTGTGTCGCCCACCCTGGAGTGCAGTGGCGCAATCTCAGCTCACTGCAACCTCTGCCTCCCAGGTTCAAGAGGGTCTCCTGCCTGAGCCCCCTGAGTAGCCGGGACTACAGGTGCATGCCACCACATCTGGGTAATTTTTATATTTTTAGCAGAGATGGGATTTCACCATGTTGGGCAGGCTGGTCTTGAACTCCTGACTTCAAATGATCCACCTGCCTTAGCCTCCCAAAGTGCTGGGATTAAAAGCATCCACCTCTGTACCCAGTGAAAATTCACAAGGTCTTTAGAT
The DNA here is from genome assembly GCF_037993035.2 of Macaca fascicularis. Taxonomy (NCBI): domain Eukaryota; kingdom Metazoa; phylum Chordata; class Mammalia; order Primates; family Cercopithecidae; genus Macaca; species Macaca fascicularis. Next base: position 154,843,679 of record NC_088380.1, on the reverse strand, counting down.
TAAGCCTTTGGAATCTAAGGGGATTTTTGCTGGTTTTTGTTTTGATTTTTTTTTAAAAATCTGCCTCAAATTGTTTGTATCAGGAAACAAACAAAGCTTTTGCTTCAACTCTGACAAACACAACCTCTTCCGAAAAATTTACTAAAGGTTTCTATTTAGACTCTTATATCTATATCTGGGGTGTTTTGTGCTTTTTCTTTCTTATTTGTTTATTTATTTATTTATTTATTTATTTATTTATTTATTTATTTTTGGGAGATGCAGGGTCTCACTATGTCACCCAGGCTGGTCTTGAACTCCGGTAGTCTCCTATATCTTTATGATCATCATTGAATGAGCCAGCAATCTCTTATTATTAGATTACTATACTTTGCTAGGTACCCTAGATACAGCATTAGGTAGGTAAAACAGAAGTATACTTGCCTGGATGAATAAAGCTGTTCTTAATCTAGCCTCTTAAAAATGGTAGGCAGTTGGTAGCACTTGCAAAATGATTAATGGTGAAGGAGAATCACTAAAAAATATCACAGACCAGCCCTGGGAAATTTTGCTAAGGATGGCATGCTAAAATGTATCTAAGATTATTATCACTACACAGTAACTCCATCAGAGTAGCACAGTAGTAATTTCTGGACACAGATTAATTACTGGGCATCTTGAGATCTGTCTGATCTCTGACTCTACAATATCAAATGCCAACTTTGCAAGTTGTGCTTACCTTGCCGAATATAATTGATCCTAAAATCCATACAGTAGAATCAGAGAAGGGCCTGAGGCCTTTGTAATAATAAAAAAAAAAAATCCCTTATTAAGTAAGTCTTATAGAAAGTGTGTAGAAGACTCATGATAATCCTGGAATAAAGCTATAAATAATTTTGAATGTTTATCATAAAAGAGTAGCATCAAACCAGGTGCAGTGGCTCATGCCTGTAATCTCAGCACTTTTGGATGCCAAGGCAGGAGAATTGCTTGAAGCCAGAAGTTCAAGACCCTCTTGGGAAATGTAATGAGACCTTGTCTCTACTTATAAAAAAATAATTAAAGAGTTGCATCAATCAGAATAATCCCTAAATTGGACTTATCCAATGTCACTATTAGATGAGAGCTTAATTCCTAGAAAGACTCCTTTTCTTACAAACTGAGCATCAGAGGCCCAGATAATAGGTTAAGAAACTTGTTCACAGTGATTAATTAGTTAAGATGAGATTCAGTGCTATTTTTCTGAGTTATGAAATTATCCAATGTATTCTCTTGGGAAACAGGAAAAGACCATAAAAATGGAAAGCAGCAGTAGAGTTTTTCTCTGAGCAAAATGGAATACCCTTTCAATGACCACAATAGAGAGGGTTGAAACAGAAGCATATTTAGACTAAAAGCCCTCCTGAGTTGAGTAGATGACTTTTCAGCGACTGTTTACTTGCAGGGTAACTTCCAGTCCCTGGCCTGTTTTTGTTTTGTTTTGTTACTGTTGCCATTATTCTCTTTTTCTCAGCATGTCCCAGGAAAACCGGAGCCCTCTAGGGCCAAGTTCTTCCTGTTTCCCTCACTGGCTGAGGCCTAATTTGCAGTCTTCTATTGTCCATCTCCAGCTATTATAATAAAACCCTCCAGGAGCTGCCATTGTCCTATCTCAGTGTTAGAGCACTGACCAGCTTGCTTTTGCCTGAAGAATGACTCTTAGGTGATGACAAATTTAAGCATGCTTAAGATCCTTGCAGATTGCTGCAGTGCTTTTCCCTGCTGTTTAGGTTCATGTTTATGACATTTAACATGCTTTTATCATGCTGAAAGGAACCCAAGCTACTAAAGTTGGAAAATAACCAAATCGCAGCATCATAAAAAAGACTACATCAATAGTTTTCATTTCTGACACAGTATCCAAAAACTCTGATTAGAAAGGCTTCCAAATAAATAATTACTTCTTTGTGTTCTTGCCTTTAATACCAAATATAAGAAGTCACTAAATTTGTTTTTAAAATGGTTTTCAGTGAAATGGAGGTTAATGCTATGAAAAATATCAGTGTAAAGGTCCCAGTATCTGCCACAAATCACCAACCATCATCACGGACTCTGAAAAAGAAAATGATGGTTTTATACACAGTGAGACTTATATAACATCCTTCTTTTTTCCAGGATAAAACATCCAAGTGAGCATGCTCTCTGCTTCCCAAAAGTCTAGCTTATTTTCTACTCTACTGAACTTTCTGGACTTCTCCTTAATCAGTAAACTTAGATGAAATAGTAGAGAGCATGATAAAATTATCTAGAACACTCATGTAAGAAGTTTCTTTAAAAAAAACAAATAATTGCAACAAAATACGTCAAGAGAGTATTGTAACCATGGTTCTCAGAGTTTCAACATAAAGAATAGCTGTTTCACATTTTCATTCCTTTAATGTTCATGGCCAGGGATACAGCAAATTTTGACACATATTCAGCAAAACGTTTAAAATTGTGTTTTAAGTGCTGAATTAAGAGCATGCATAGCAGTGTGTGTGTATATAAATATACAAAATGTGTGTGAGAGAGTAATTGGTCATCTTCTCTTTCAAAGAGATGAAAAAATTTAACTTCTAGTAGAAAATGATTTTTTAATTTACCAAACAAAAGAGTTTTAAGAGTTGGTAAAGTGCCTTCTTGCATCAGGGCCTCTGCGCTCACAGGTGCTTCTGTCTGGTCTGTTGTAAACTGCAAACACCTTCATGGTTCATTCCCTTATGACCTTCAGATCCCTATTTTAATACTGTCTCTTCAGAGAGAACTTCCCTGATTACCCTTATGAGAATGGATACCACCTCCATTCTTTGGGATCCTATTATGCCTCCTGATTTATTTTTCTCCTAGCATTTGTCATTATTTAATGTACCATATGTTTTGCTAAGCTACTTATAAATTTGTCTGTCTTCCTACACTAAAATGTAATTTTCAGGGCAGGAATTTCATTTATTTTGTTTACTTAAAAATATCAACAGCATCTCAAACAGGGTCTGACATCTAATAGATGCTCAATAAATATTTATTAGATGAACTATATACCCTAACTATATTCAAGATACAGAGCACTCTCTTTTGCATAATGATTACTAGAAAATTTATTTTAGCTTCCTATGTGGTGTATCATGGCTTGTTCAGATGTTAAATGGAACAACAGTAGTTTTCCAGTTGATTTATTTTTTGTTTATGAAATGTTAAAGTGCTCATTTAACATGATAAATTGCCTCTTGCAGACATCCATCATCATTAATATGTTGGGCGTGTGTGTGTCTCTGTGTGTGTGTATGAGAGAGAGAGAGAGAGAGAAGGGGAGGGGGGGGAGAGAGAGAGAGAGAGAGAGAGAAAGATTCATGTCTTGATTCATAAAAATCTGTTTCTGTGTTTTTAACAAAAGCTATTAGTACCTACCAGTATAATATGTTTGTATTATTAACATGAAGGTGTTGGCCACAAACCATTTTTCTTTGGGAATCTTGGAATGAATTCAATGAACAGAAAAAGCAGGACTAACCTGATCTTCATTCTCACTGGCAGCATCTGGGATGAAAATATAGAAACCAAAGTTAAGGAAATGTACAATATTTAATACACAAAACAATTCATTTAATGTAGTGTCCTGATTGCTTTAATGACAATATGTTGTAAAACCACAAATTGTTTTTGAACACATTAAGATTTACCATGGCAAATAAAAGAAGGGTGCTGGACCAGGAGATTAGTATGTATACTCACAAAGGTCTAATCACTCGGAAAGTTACAATTACTTTGGAAAATAATATTTATGTGAATTCTAACCCCATCAAAATCACTCATCTTCAAAAGGTCCTTTTGGAGCAATAAATGGCAACCTCCCTTTTAAAATTACAATATAACATACATGCAAAATACTATACCAATTATAATATAATTTTGAAACTATATTATAGTTTTAGTTGAAACTATAATATAGCATTACATTTATAGGATATATAAATACAATTTAATTTTCTGAATTCTGGCAGCTCTACCTCCTTATTACAGCTACAAAAGTTAGAGATCTGACAGAAGGTAAGATTAAGATCACAGGCTATTATACTCTCTCATTAACATAGGCTCTTTTGTACCTACATACCTATTTTAGGAAAGTGGGCATTATTTGTATATGATTTAAGACTATCTCTGAGTTTCTCTTTTTTAAAATTTTAATGTTTCAGAGCAACATAAGTCTAGGAAATTTGTGTTCTCCTAGGGTTAAATAGCAAATATAAAAATCTACCCTCCACCTCCCACAAAAGTCCCTCACTCTTTGGAAGAAATGCTTTCAACCCATTTAGCACTTGAAAACACAAGACTAAAATAAGCTAGAAGACTCTACTGCTTTAAAATAAGAACAGATGATTGAATTTTTAAAAATATTTCATTTATGCCTATAACATTAAAATACATATATTATTTACAATTAAGTTTTAAATGTCTATTATGTAGATAAGTATATGTACTATGAATTGATACATTTAGTAAGAGGAAGATGAAGAAGAATCTATTCAGTTTTCAGAATTAAAGAATTAATGGAAGAATTTCTCATGGTTAAAAAATTCAGATTATCTCAAACTACTTGCCATTTCTAAAGATAACAACATAATTATAAAGCCACATATATAAATCTTCAGAACTCTGTGTCTGGCAAGATATTTCAGGATTATATATACATACATAAATGTTTCTTGGCAGGAGTAGGGGGAGAAAAGTCCCTTCCCCAGGGCTTTGAGTTGTGTGGCAAGAAGCTTAGATTACACACAAATTGCTCACCTTGTATGAGGCAAAGAGCCAAGGGCAGAAGCACTGACACTGTGGCTATCTTCATGTTGAAGATGATGCAAGTCGCCTACAGGTCCACTCCGTGCATTGCTCAGCTGGTGCAGTATGACTGAACTCGGGGAGATGCAGTTTACTTTTATAAAGCACTGGTGACACCCACATAAAACCAGTTGTTCAAGGTCATGGGACTCATATACCACACCACTTTAGCTTCTATCCTTTAGGATCCCGACAGGGTGTCAGGTTTGAACAGAGAATATCTATCTCTAAAGTAGTAATGTGCTTTCATGGTATCTCCCCCAGAACGCAATGGATTGAGTCCACAGACCCTACTCAAAGTTGAATATTCTGTAATTCTATATAAGAACTGAATTCCCCAGAAATACCAGATATACTACCTTGTAGATAAAGATGTTTTTGACTGGACTCCCTTCATAAGTGGGAGGAGAGAGGAAAGGAAGACAGATTGGTTGTCCTACCAGTCGGGTATAGATTTAAAGATTTCCACATCTAGAGAAACCCAGGGTTCCTGTGCCTTTCATTTGTAGGTGTTCTGAAGTGTCTGAGTTCAGCGTCACAGACTCATATATATGTTAGAGTTGAACGACCCTAAAAGATAACCTAGCAAAGTTCTAATGTTGAATATATGGGGAGGCAGGAACTCAGAGGAGCAATGGCTTTCTCATAAGCAGACAGTTTAGTTGGAGCAGGCAGAGGAGGCATCCAGCACTTTCAAGCAGACCACACATACAGCATTCTTTCCTCTCTGTACACCGCTTCACCCTTAGACATTAGAAAAGGCAGAAACGTTGGAAAAATAAAACTTGTATGTAACTACTTTTAAAACTTCTCAATCTGCAGGATATTTTATATTATGGAGCCTTATTTTATATTCCAGCCAAACATCATAATCATAAACATTGGAGACTCAGTTTAACTTTCCATAGCCCGTGATTACCATGATCACCCATATTACTGTTTGAAAAATTTGGCTCAGTTTTCTCTAAATTAGATTTCTTCCTGTATCATCCCATTATTTAGTCTCCCAAAAAGAAAAGAAGAAAAAAGTTGTTAACAATTATAAATATGTAAATGTGATATTTTCTAGAGAAAGTTTCTTCTCCTTAGTTCCTTCTTTCATCCTACAAGTAATACGTTTATTTCTACCAGCTTATTTTGCCCTAATAGCTTAAGAAAGCACCTGAAGAAACATGTGAAGATGACTGAAACCAGAGCAAAATTGTTTCATTCCAGTACTTCTCAGGTCTTCACATCCACAGAAGAAAAGTTCAAGATTTTATCCAATTAAAGGCCTTTTTATGATGGTTCCAGAAAACTGATCAAGGTTGCGCAGCTTAGGGAGTATGCCAATATTATGAGATTTATCACAGTGAGATATGTCCTTTCTTTTTTCTCTCATGAAATTATTTCCTATAAAAATATAATCATTGGGCCAGGCACAGTGGATCACACCTGTAATCCCAGCACTTTGGGAGGCAGAGGCGGGTGGATCACGAGGTCAGGAGATTGAGACCATCCTGGCCAAGATGGTGAAACCCCGTCTCTATTAAAATACAAAATACGAAAATTAGATGAGCTTGGTGGTGCACACCTGTAGTCCTAGCTATTCTGGAGGCTGAGGCAGGAGAATCACTTGAACCCGGGAGGCGGAGGGTGCATGAGTCGAGATCGCGCCACTGCACTCCAGCCTGAGTGACAGAGCGAAACTCCCCCCATCTTAAAAAAAATGAAATACATAAATACACACACACACACACACACACACACACACACACACACACACATATATAATCGTTGGTTTCAAGGTCTGCACTATTGTTGTAGCTTGGCTCCTTTCCAATGGAATAGTAAAATTACTGAACATGCAGAGCGAGTTCAAATTCCATGACTGTTACAGGTTAGAAAATCAAAGTCCATCATAGCTTAATGGAAGGAGAATGAGACAGTGTTTCAGAAATCTGTTTCTATTCTATGTAGTCTTTTCAACTATGTAGGGATAGAAATGAACCCAGCTTTGAAGCAAGGTAGATCTGGGTCCAAATCTTGACTTGTTAGCCATGTTGCCTTGGACCAGTCACTTGTTTTCTCTAAGTCTCATTTTCCTAATATGTAAAATAAAAATAATAACACCTATATTGTACTAGTGTTAAGAGGATTAGAGATAAATCATATATATAATGCATGTGTGTGTGTGTGTGAGAGAGAGAGGTGCTTAGAACAAATATCAAGTTTATGTGATAAGCTTGATAGTTAATGATAGCTGGTCTTGCATTTTTACATAATTATAATAATGTGGTTGTACTAGATAATTTCTAAGATACCAAGAAAAGTCAACATCTGTTGATGGTGGATTTCGCCCATAGATTTACATTTACTCAGCGTAGAATAATTACCCAAACACATTTTGAGGTGAAATTAAACTACAAAGATATATGTTCACTTTTTCCCTTTTAATTGTACTTTAAACCATAATGCCTAAACAAACCAAAACATTACCTGTTAAAACTTACCAAAACCATTGCTCTGTTTCAACCAGCATTGATTTTTTTGTCTCTTTCTCTAAAAGCCTCTTCTAAATATTAACATATCAGTACTAATTTTTTATCTTTCATCTGCCCTGTCAGACCATACGAAATGTGTCCCAACCATATATTCTGTTATTGATGGCAAAACAGTTTGATGAGTTAAAATGGAATCAATGACTGTGTATTATGCTCTAGTGATCCCTAGTCTAGCCCAAATGGAGAATATTCCCAGGAGGGGAAGTGGTACTAGGGTGGAACAGAAGAACCAAAAGATGATTGCCTGTCTTAGGAATCTCTACTATGAGGAAACATTGAAGATATTGATTTCCTTCTTACTGGAAAAGAGCTTCTCAGTGATGCCAACCCTTTCTGAAATGATGAATAAAAAGTTTGAAACTGATACATTTTCCAGATGGAGAAAGTAGTAAAAAGAAGATTCAGTGAGCACCCCCAAAATTGGAAGTACCCATCAGCTGGTTCATTTCATTAGGGCTTTTCCTCCGTTTCATTTTAGGAATGTTGTAAATCCAGAGGTGATTCATCACATGCTTTGTTAATCACTCCTCATTCCTGAAAATCACCATGAATATTAAATTTAAATGAATGGGATTGAAGTTTTGGAGAACTCGGGTTTGGGTCAGAGTTAGGTTATAAGGGTATTCTTCTAACTCAAAATATCATCCTTGTTTTTAACTCTTTCAATTATTCATCAAACATGTAGAAACTTTCTTCCTCTCATTAGAAAGGAGTGGGCTTAGATAATAAAAACTATGAACTTTACAATCTTACACATTTATAAGTTTGGCCAGAATCTGAAGAATACTGATATGGGGGGAGGAAATGAGAAAAGTATAAAAATTGTTGTAGATCAGTAATGTTACTACAAACAAAAGTTATTTCCAAAACATAAAGTTACTATATCATTCTTAAAGTCCTCTCTTTTTCTATACAGAGGGATCATTGATGATCATAATAGTTAATAAATAACTATACTCTTTTATGATTAGATCACCTTCCACAGCTTTCAAAACAACCTGCCATTCATTAGCTCTTTTGATTTGTTTATGCAGTGTTGTGAGGCAGCCAATTAGGTGTTATTATCTTTTCCTTACCTGCCAAAATTGGTGTCACAAAAGAAACCTGCAGTAGGAGCCAGCTGGGATGGTCATCTCAGCCTTGACACTCTCTCACTTTTTATAACTTTAATTTCTCTGAGTTTCCCCATGGCCATCTCACAGACTTTTATAGAGTTCAAAGAGAATCCAGACATTAGAGTGCTTTAACTAGATACAGCCCTGTGTATGCACACACACAACACACACACACACAATCACTTGGGCAGAAAGAGGTATGTCGTGACCATGAGTAGAATTTATATATTCTAATATACCTTAAAAGATGAAATAATTTCTTTTCTATTTTGTTTATTTTTAAATTTTCTTTTCTATAATTCTAATATTTTCCCCCATCAATTTAACATGTCTATATTCTCCTTTGTAAAAGACACTAACTGGAAAACAGCCTTTACTCACCTTCTTGTCTGGTAATGTTCCATTGTCAACTAACTTCACTCCCTCTGTGGGAATTCCTTTCTGTTTGTCTGGAAAGACTAAGAAACTATAGAGATAGGCATCTCATTTTATCTAATAATAGAATGGGATGGGCATTGTTTGTTTACTAAGTAGATAGACCCTGCTATTTATAGACATAATTATTGCTTTTATTAGATTAGGATTAAGAAGACAGGAGTTTCAATGTTTAATTTTTAATTGTATTAACATTTTCATATGGTTTATATTTTATTTTAGAAATAACAATCAGCTTCTCCCTACAGTTGATATTAGTTGAACCCCCGACCCATGGCCCCACACTGTTTATCACTTAGAAATTTAGTACATTTTAAAGTCTCCTAGGATTTATCCTGACAATAGAAAACAGGTTTGAGGAACTACAGTCTTTCAATAAATCATAACGAATTGATTCTGAAGTAGCTAAGAGTCTACCTAATTTTAGCAAAAAAGCATTGCAAATTTTATATGTGTAATGTGTGTGTGTGTTTGTGTGTGTGTTTACAGTAAGCAAGAATGAAACTGTTAGATTTATAAGCAAAGTTAGAAAAAGATAATCTATCTTTATAAAAGAACTTGCAGGCCGGGCGAGGTGGCTCACACCTGTAATCCCAGCACTTTGGGAGGCTGAGGCAGGCGGATCACAAGGTCAGGAGATCAAGACCATCCTGTCTAACATGGTGAAACTCCATCTGTACTAAAAAAAAAAAAAAAAAAAAAAAACCGTCTCTACTAAAAATAATAAAATTAGCCAGGCGTGGTGGCAGATGCCTGTAGTCCCAGCTACTCAGGAGGCTGAGGCACAAGAATGGCTTGAATCCAGGAGGCAGAGCTTGCAGTGAGCCAAGATCACACCACTGAACTCCAGCCTGGGCAACAGAGAAAGACTCCATCCCAAAAAAAAAAAAAAAAAAAAATTGTAAAGAAATAAAATTTGCTCAAACTTTTCATGCAGTTAGGTACAGCAATAAATATAAAGATTAAGTATCATTTTATTCTTACAGGTAAAGAAATTGAGGTTTGATGAGATTCTATAACTTTTCCAAGGTCATACAGCTTGTAAGCAGTGATCTTGCAAATGATGACAGTCAATGTAATAAAGGCATTCAAACTCCAGAGCCCAGCCTCTTAAACACTACACACTGTAGTAACCACATTACCTACAACTGTAACTAATGTATCTCAGGTACTCAGCGTTAAGAGCTAAACTCTGTCAGCCCAAAATTTATACGCTGAAGCCTTAAACACCACTACCTCAGGATGTGCCTATATTTGGAGATAAGTAAAAGTGGTGGTGAAGTTAAAATGAGCTTATAAGGTTACGCCTTAGACCAAACTGATTGATGTCCTTACTAGAAGAGGAAATTTGGACACACAAAAGAGACACTAGTGATGCACACACACAGGAAATACCACATGAAGACACAGTGGGAAGTTGCCCATTACAAACCAAGAAGGAAGCTTCAGAGAAAACCCAACTTGCTGTCACTTTGATCTTGAAATTCTAGTCTCCAGAAATGTGAAAACGTAATAAATTTATGTTGTGTAAGTCACCCAGTCTGTGACATTTTGTGATGGCAGCCCTAGCAAACAATATACTCACCATATGTATTGACCCACTCACATGCAAACTGTGTAAAAATGTATAGACAAAGTTATATGGTTGAGAATGCAGACTTATGTAGGCTCCTTTCTCTTTAAGTAACCATTACATTAAACTTATGATCCTATAGAATAGTGTCAAAGAGAAACAGAGCTGAAAATGTATTAAAACTGGCAAGACTCACTTTATCTGGGCTATTCCAATAGAGAAAAGAAACTCCAGTATAAACCAAGCTCAGTTCTGCTAAAACCAAAGGCAAGATGCTTTTTTAATGCTAAGGTGTGCTGTATTCATTCATTTTCATGCTGCTGATAAAGACATACCAGAGACTGGGCAATTTACAAAAGAAAGAGGTTTATTGGACTTATAGTTCCACATGGCTGGGGGGGGCCTCACAATCGTGGTGGAAGGCAAGGAGGAGCAAGTCACATCTTATGTGGATGGCAGCAGGCAAAGAGCGATTGTGCAGAGAAACTCCCATTTTTGAAACAATCAGATCTCATGAGACTCATTCACTGTCATGAGAACATCACAGAAAAGACCCGCCTCCATGATTCAATCATCTCTCAACAGGTCTCTCACAACACATGAGAATTATGGGAACTACAAGATGAGATTTGTGTCAGAACACGGAGCCAAACTACATCATTCCACCCTGGCCCCTCCCAAATCTGGTATCTTCACATTTCAAACCCGATCATGCCTTCCCAACAGTGCCTCAAAGGCTCAAATCATTTCAGCATTAACTCAAAAGTCCACGCCTTGAGACAAGCCAAGTCCCTTCCACCTATGATCCTGTAAAATCAAAAGCAACTTAGTTACTTTCTAGATACAATGGGGGTACAGACATTGGGTCAATACAGCTGTTCCAAATGGGAGATATTGGCCAAAATAAAGGGGCTACAGATCACATGCAAGTCCAAAATTCAGTAGGGCAGTCAAATCTTAAAGCTCCAAAATGATATTCTTTGAATCTATGTCTCATATCAGATCATGCTGATGCAAGAGGTGGGTTCCCATGGTCTTGGACAACTCTACTTCTGTGGCTTTGCAGGGTACAGCCTCCCTCCGAGCTGCCTTCACAGGCAGGCATTGAGTGATTGTGGCTTTCCCAGGCATACGGTGCAAGCTACCTATGGATCTGCTATTCTGGGGTCTAGAGAACGGTGGCTCTCCTCTAACAGCTCCACCAGGTGGTGCCCCAGTGGGGACTCTGCGTGGGGGCTCCCACTCCACATTTCTCTTCTGTACTGCCCTAGCAGAGGTTCTCCATGAGGACCTTGCCCCTACAGCAAACTTCTGCATGGGTATCCAGGCATTTCCATACATCTTCTGAAATCTAGGCAGAGGTTTTCAAACCTCAGTTCTTGACTTCTGTTCACTCACAGGCTCAACACCACATGGAAGCTGTCAAGGCTTGAGGCTTGCACCCTTGGAAGCCATAGCCTAAGCCATTGTCCCTTTCAGCCACTGGAGTGGCTGCAATGCAGGGCACTAAGTCCCTAGACTGCACGCAGCACAGAGACCCTAAGCCTGGCCTAGAGAACAGTTTTTCATCTTAAACCTCTGGGCCTGTAATGGGAGGGGCTGCTACAAAAGCCTCTGATATGCCTTGGAGACATTTTCCCATTGTCTTGGGGATTAACATCAGGCTCCTTGTTACTTATGCAAATTTCTGCAACTGACTTGAATTTCTTCTCATAAAATGGATTTTCTTTTTTTTTTTTTTATCACATAGCCAGGCTGCAGATTTTCCAAACTTTTATGTTCTGCTTCCCTTAAAAAGTTGAATGCCTTTAAGAGCACCCAAGTTATCTCTTGAATGCTCTGCTGCTTAGAAATTTCTTCTGCCAGACACCCTAAATCATCTCTCTGAAGTTTAAAGTTCCACGAATCTCTAAGGTAGGGGCAAAATGCCACCAGTCTCTTTGTTAAAACATAACAAGAGTCATCTTTGCTCCAGTTCCCAACAAGTTCCTCATCTCCATCTGAGAGCACCTCAGCCTGAACCTTATCATTCACATCACTATCAGCATTTTTGTCAAGGCCATTCAACTAGTCTCTAGGGAATTCCAAACTTTCCCACATTTTCCTATCTTCTTCTGGGCCATCCAAACTGTTCCAACCTCTGCCTGTTACCAAGTTCTAAAGTTGCTTCCACAGGTTTGGATATCTTTTCAGAAACACCCCACTCCTGGTACCAATTTACTGTATTAGTCCATTTTCATGCTGCTGATAAAGACACATCCAAGACTGGGCAATTTAGAAAAGAAAGATGTTTATTGGATTTACAGTTCCACATGACTAGGGAGGTTTCACAATCATGGCAGAAGGCAAGAAGGAGCAAGTCACATCATGCTCCATGGATGGCAGCAGGCAAAGAGAGCTTGTGCAGGGAAACTCCCACTTCTATAACCATCAGATCTTGTGAGACTTATTCACTATCACAAGAACAACACTGGAAAGACTCGCCCCCATGATTCAGTCATCTCCCACTGGGTCCCTCCCACAATACATGGGAATTATGGGAGCTACAACATGAGATGTGGTGGGGACAGAGACCCAAACCATATCATGTGCTAAAGGAAAAGTACCAAAAGGGTGGCAGGGGAGGTTGGTCATTGTGGTTAGGCCATTTGTGTTTGCTAATTTACAATTGCAAGTTTTCTAAAGTAAATGCTCTAAGAAATGGGAGGTCATAGGTCTACAGTCAGGTAAACAGTAAATTATTTAAGTAGCATTGAGCTTTTCAGACAGGAACTTAAGCAGGGTCTGGATTATCAAGAACATGTTCTTGAGGTATTATAAATGGTGGTAACATTTGCTCAAGCCTCTCAGTACAAAAGGGGGTAGACAACATCATATGGGTTAAGAATTTGCAGTTCTCAAAGGCCAAGGTTAAGGCCTAGTCAAAAAGAGGGTTCAGAGGAATCTGATTAAGTTTGGTCAAAGAAATGATCTTTGCCATTAGATAAAGTAAAAAACCAACTGGTTAACAAACTTTCAGGTTGGAGTTTACATATTGAATTTGTTATCACTCAGCTGGCTCCTTTGTATAGATTTTATCTTTTCTATTCTCAAAGGCTTTAATGCACACATTTTGATGTCCTTCAACAATGTGTGTAACAGAGCTAGACAGACTTCTTGACTTCTCTTGCTTTAACCCAAATACCATCCACCAAAAATGTTTACTTGATAATGTTTCCCACTTCTAAAGCGTTCACATACTGCTTCTTTGTTTTGTAGGATGATCTTTTCCTTCTTTACTTGTGTATCTTTGTTTGTAGGATTCAGCTTAGACTGTGTGTTCCCAGGGGCTCCCTTCCTGACCCTTCATAGAGTGTTCTTACTCTTTGCCCCTCTGTACCCGGTGCCATTACCACTTCCATACCTTGCACTCATGACACAGTCTTGCAATTGTCAGTTGACTTGTCTATCTCTCTAATTAGATAAATGACATTTTTAATGAAAGGAATAAATGAATGAGTACCAAACAAACTAAAAGCTTAATTCAGCTTTATAATCTACAACAATTTTCCACAATTACTGTTTTATTTCATCTCAGTTGCTTTAAGAAAGAAGGCCAGTTTAAAAGGAAGGTAACAAAAACATAGAGAGGCTCAGTAATTCACAGGAGGCCACATGGCTTGTAAGGGGTCAAGCTGAGTCTCAAATCCAGGTCTTATGGTTCAAAAATTAAGAATGTGCCAAGTTAAACAGCACTAACCATTGTGTCACACCATAACTTTGATTCATTAGACAGAAAAAAAGGAAGAAGTGAATGAGTAATAACTCTAAAATCAGGGAATTCTCAGGCATGGGACCAACTTACTAAAATGTGATTTAAAAATTTAAAAATCTAAATCCAAAGTTAAGAAATTGTTATGGTATTCCAGATGAGCTCCATAATACTCTCCACATGAATATGACAAATGTTAACTAAATGCCTGCATTTGCCTGACACTGTGCTAGAGCCCAATGTTAAATTTCTGGAAAAAGAAAATACGATAGAATCTCTGACCTCTGAGAGGACAAATTTTAATTTTAATATTTCTAGGCAAGAAACTATACATAGTGGACATTTATTTGTCATCCACATAAACAACCCTGGAAAAAGTAATAACTATCTTTTGTCTACAGTATAGGGACTATTTTTTCTGTCTCTTCTAGATTAAAAAAAAAATACTAGTTATGCTACTGGGAAAAGTACTTAAAAACTGTATAGAAAATTATTTAAGTATTTCTTACAGTTACTAGCATTACTAATGGCATTTGTTTATTATATTATTATAGAACAATATTGTATAATTTATTATGGAACAGTGCATAGTTACAGAACAACTTGTATAATACCAATTTGCACACAATATGTGTGTGTTAATATATAAATATTTATATTCTATTTATTTTTTATAGTTGATCCTCACCTTTAAGTTAAGGAGAGAAGGTATTATTTCCATTTCATGGATGAGAAATTTAAAGATCTGCATGATTGACTAATTTATCTCAAATCTATTAGTCATAAATGGAAGAGCTGAGACAGGAACTCAGGCCTCCTGACCCGTGTTCTGATATATATTTTTTTCCTGGTCTTTCTTATTCAACAGAGTTTTAATCACCTACTCAGTGACATTAGGATATGAAAGAAAAGGAAAATATGGAGTGAGTCTAAAGGAGAGGTATGTCTTTAGAAAAATAAAGAGAATTGACAGACATCAATGCATTGAAAGAGAAAAAGGAACTTAAACTAGTCTTGGTTGATGAAGGTAAATATTAACATTTGTAAAATGCTTACAAATTATCAGTGTTTTTCTATATGCATTCTAATTTGTCCTCATGATCAGCCTGTAGAATAGGTTGGACATGTATCATTATTACCATTCTCAATTTACTGAGATTTAGAGAGATACGAGAACTTCCCCATAGACACAAATAGTAAGTGGTGATAATTGGAATCAGATAGAAGTCTATTAAATCAACATTCTGTCTTTTCCCTATGTCCTTCACCTTTCTTAACAATGTTAAAGATGCTTGAAGACATAGCTTTTATAATTCTATTAGGAATCAAGTAATGTGAAGGCTTTAATTGGGGAAATGAGAATATTAATATGCCTGCTTTATATCCTGAAAACAGAAACACAAATTGAGGTGTGGGTTAAGGAATACACAAGTTTATTTTTAAATTATAAGTATGATTTCTGCTTCTGGCATAAACGGAATAATAGAAAAAAGATTATTCTTTCACATGAAGCAATGAGAAAAAAATAAAAGCAAAAGCAATTGTTTTTGACATTGGACATGATATAGTACAGTGGAGTGATTCTTGGGAGAGGGGAAACAAACCAAGTTACTCCTACATTGCCACAGTTCACTGCCCGGAGAAAGTTGCCAGGTTGTAGCACAGAGAGGGAGAACACAGGTAGCTCCCAGAAGCTTCCCTGAGATGATCATACAAAGCTGAGGGTCTGGGAGACCAAAGGAGGTAAAATTCCCATGGCATGCTAACAAGAAGGGAAAGATTCAGAGGGAAACCTTTGGAGATTTGTGACACATAGTTTATTTAGAATCTTCAATTGAGTACTAACAAGTAAATGTATGTGAGAAAAGTACTCCAGGCTGCAGAAAGAATCACTCTAAGGATTAGAGGGAACAATATCCAGAACTTAACATATGAGAGGAGATAACTTGTGTTCCTATCAGTCGGAAAGAAAAACCTTGCCATTCATTTACAGATTAGAGAGATATGTTGCCCCAGGAGTGGGGCAAAATTAACCTCAAAGCCTATTCTGCTTCCACCTAACAAAGCTTAAAAACAAGCTTGAGATAAGCAAACTATTTCCAAGTAACTTAATTGTGTCCCAGAATAAAGTTCAAGGATATTTACAGGAATACAAAAAATATCAATCACCTAACAAAGTAAATCACAATGTCTAGCAGAAAATTTTAAAATACCAGACATACAAAGAAAAAGGAAAATAATCCCATAATAAGAAGCAAAATCCATAGGAACAAACTGTCTGGATGTATTCTTGTAGCCAAAATAAAGTAACAAGGACTGGGGTTACCCTCCTGCCTGCAGCAAACAAACAACAACAACAACAAATACAAAATAAAATATATTAAACAACGATTTTCAAGATTGTGGACATCAGTCTTTTGAAGAAAAGTCATCCATGACATAGTAACAAACAAGGTAAACCCTAAAATTACTCCAGTTTACTGGCCTGAGAAAATGTCTAAGCCATAGAGCATGGAGAAGAAGCTCAGGCACAGGCTCACAGACTCTGTGTTGAGGAGACAGCACTGATTCCCAGAAGACCAGGCTGTGGCTCAGTAGTAGGGGATAATTAGCCATCGGTTCTACTTTAAAACATTTAACAGTAAGACCCAAAATGATTATATGGTTTCCAAGTAACTTATCTGTGTTCCAGGAGAAAACTCTATATTTATAGAAATACAAAAAGCATTCACTACTCAGTAATGTAAAATTAGCAATGTCTGGCATTCAGTCTAAAATTACTAGGCATACCAAGAAGCAAGGAAATATGATCCGTAAGTAGGATAAATGACTCAAAACTGTTACGGATGTTAGAATTATACATAAGAACATTAAACGAGTTATTATAACTGTTTCATAAATTCTAAAATGTAAAGCAGAGACAAAGAAGACATAAAAACAAAACAAATTAAACTGAATCTGAAACTAAAAATATAATAAATGTAATTCACAATAAATTTGACTTGTTGAAGAAAAGATTAATAAACTTGAAGGTATACAATAGTAACTATCCAAAATAAAACAGAAAAAAAAGATAAGAGCAACAGCAAACTGTGGGATAACTGTAAGCAGACTAATATAATTATAGTCCCTGAAAGTGGGCCTAGGGAAGTAAAAAAAAAAAGTTAGAAGTAATAACAGCCAAAATTTGTTCAAACTATAAACAGGTCCAAGAATTTCAAAGAATCCTAAGCACAGTGTGTGTGTGTGTGTGTATGTAAACTATATCAAGGCACACCATTATCAAATTGTTCAAAAATATTGAGACAAAAAGTCTTAAAATCAGCTGGTAGATGGCTAAGAGAGGTGAGGGAGAAATCCCGTTACATACAAAGGAACCAAGAATAAGATAATACCAGATTTTTAAAAAAAATTGTTAGGTGAAAAGGACATGAAGCAATATTTTTAAGTGACTGAAGGAAAAAACTATCAGCTAGAATTCTATGTCGCATGAAATCAACTTTTGAAAGTGAGAGTGAAATAAAGACTATTTTACATAAAAGAGTTAAAAGAATTCAGCACTTACTGCAGACCCGCACTGGAAGAAATGTTAAAGGAAGATTTTTCAAGCAGCCAGAAGAAAAAATATATTAGATAGAAATATGAATCTATGCAAAGGAAAGGAAATCACTAAAAGGAGTAGCTACATGGATACATATATAAGTTTTTTTATTATTTAAATCTCTTTTTAAAATAACCAAGTGTTTAAACAATAATAACCACCACCAAAGATTTATAGTTAGTAAATTAATAAAAGAAGATACAATGATATAATAATAACTCTTGATTCATCCAAGAGAAAGCAGAAAAGAAGAAAGGGGAATTAAAACACAGATGGTACCAGCCTGGGCATCATGGTGAAATCCCGTCTCTACAAAAGATAGAACAATTAGCCAGGAATAGTGGTGCATGCCTGTAGTCCCAGTAACTTGGGAGGCTGAGGTAGGAGGATCACCTGAGCCTAGAGAGGTCGAGGCTACCATGAGCCAGGATTATGCCACTGCACTACAGCTTGGGGAAAAGAGTCAGATTCTGTCTCAGAAAAAAAAAAAAAAGTAGTAAAAATAGAAAACAGATGATAAAATTAGAAAACAATTGGTAAAAATAATAAGATGGTAGATGCAAATCTGACCATATGGATTATGTAATATGTAAATCTGTTTTATGTAAATTATGTATATATTAAATGTAAGAATATACTTTATGTAAATGTATTATACATAAATATAGGTTATATATGCAAATTAAAGGATAGAGATTGACAGATTCAATTTTTTAAAAAGGAAGCCCAAACTATTTGCTGCCTAAAGAGACATACTTTAAATATAAATACAAAAATAGTTTAAAAGTAAAAGAATGGGAGAAAATATATGATGCTAACACAAATTTTAAAAATAGCTTGAATGCCTATGTTAATATCAGACAAAGTAGATTCCAGAGCAAAGAATATCACCAGGAATGAAGAGAATCATTTCGTGATGATAAAAAATCATTTCACGGAGAGGACATTCCAATTCTAAATGGTTTGTACATAATAAATGAGAGATAGTCAAGAGTTACAAAAATTGGATGAGAGAATGTTTTCCTTGATGAAAACAAAGTATTCACATAATATATAGAGATTCATAGAATCTGTTTATAATCAACTTTAATCCCGAACTTTTATCCATTGGCATTTTGAACACTTAGGAAAGGCTTGAAATTCTTTAGGATCAAGCAGAAAACAACAACAACAACAGTTATTCTACTTCATATAACCCAAGAATGCACGGGTAGAACCTGATTGAAATTAGAGACAGGTATGACTCCATTGAAAGGGACAGCTCTCTAACAGTAAAATCTGACTGGAAATAAAGCAAGTGTTTATCTGGAGATGGCAGAAAAATTAGAGCTTATACTTACAGATCCTTTAAACGAACTGCTGCTATCTGGTTCTATGATAGAATAAGTGGATTTTAAACTATACAATTTTTTTTGTTGAGACAGAGTCTCATTCTGTTGCCCAGGCTGGAGTGCAGTGGACATGTTCTTGGCTCACTGCAACCTCCACCTCCCGGGTTCAAGTGATTCTCGTGTCTCAGCCTCCCGAGTAGCTGGGATCACAGGCGTGCACCACAACACCCAGTTAATTTTTGTATTTATTTAAAAATTTTTATTAAACTTTACATTCTGTGATACATGTGCAGAACATGTAGGTTTGTTACATAGGTATACATGTGCCATGGTGGTTTGCTGGACCCATCAACCTGTCATCTAGGTTTTAAGTCCCACATGCATTAGGTATTTGTACTAATGCTCTCCCTCCCCTTACCCCGAACACCCCCAACATGACAAGCCCCGGTGTGTGTTGTTCCCCTCCCTGGGTTCATGTGTTTTCATTGTCCAACTCCCACTTATGAGTGAGAACGCATGGTGTTTGGTTTTCTGTTTCTGTGTTCTCATTGTTCAATTCCCACTTACGAGTGAGAATATAGCAGTGTTAAGTTTTCTGTTCCTGAGCTAGTTTGCTGAGAATGATGTTTCCAGCTTCATCCATGTCCCTGCAAAGGACATGAACTCATCCTTTCTTATGGCTGCATAGTATTCCATGGTGTGTATGTGCCACATTTTCTTTATCTAATCTGTCATTGAGGGTCATTTGGATTGGTTCCAAGTCTTTGCTATTGTGAAAGCACTGCATGCAATAAACATACTCGTGCCTGTGTCTTTACAGGAGAATGATTTATAATCCTTTGGGTATATACCCAGTAATGGAGTTGCTGGGTCAAATGGTATTTCTGGTTCTAGATCCTTGAGGAATCACCACACTGTCTTCCACAATGGTCGAACTAATTTACACTTCCACCAACAGTGTAAAAGTGTCTATTTCTCCACGTCCTCAGCGGGGTCTGTTGTTTCCTGATTTTTTAATGATCGCCATTCTAACTGGCGTGAGATGGCATCTCATTGTGGTTTTGATTTGCATTTCTCTAATGACCCGTGATGATTAGCTTTTTTCCATGTTTGCTGGCCACATAAATGTCTTCCTTTGAGAAGTGTCTGTTCATGATGGAGTTGTTTGTTGTTTTTTTTTTCCTTGCAAATTTGTTTAAGTTCTTTGTAGATTCTGGATATTAGACCTTTGTCAGATGGATAGATTGGAAAAATTTTATCATATTCTGTAGGTTGCCTGTTCACACTAATGATAGGTTTTTTTGTTTGTTTGTTTGTTTGTTTGTTTTTTTGCTGTGCAGAAGCTCTTTAGTTTAAATCCCATTCCTCAATTTTGGCTTTTGTTGCAACTGCTTTTGGTGTTTTAGTCATGAAGTCTTTGCCCATACCTATGTCCTGAGTGGTACTGCCTAAGTTTTCTTCTAGAGTTTTTATGGTTTTAGATTTTACATTTAAGTCTTTAATCCATCTTGAGTTAATTTTGGTATAAGGTGTAAGGAAGCAGTCCAGTTTCAGCTTTCTGCATATGGCGAGCCAGTTTTCCCTGTACCACTTATTAAATTGGGAGTCCTTTCCCCATTTCTTGTTTTTGTCAGGTTTGTCAAAGATCAGCAAGAGAAAGAAAGAAAGGGTATTCATATAGGAAGAGAGGAAGTGAAATTGCCTCTGCAGATGACATGGCTGAATTTTGTGTATCAGTCGTGTATCTGGTGATGCTGTTATACTCATTTCTGGGTTCTAATGGGTTTTAGTGAATTTGTTATAAACTTTTATATGTCATCTGCAATTAAAAACAATAGTAACCTCTTCCTTTTATGTTTCTTATGTGATTTCCAAAAAAATCTCTAGTTTTATGATAAATAATAGTAGAGTAGACATTACTGTCTTCTTCTCAAATGTCAAGACAAAACATCCAGTATTACACCATTATAGTATTAACTATAGGTTTTTTATAAACTCCCTTTAGCAGGTGTAAGAAGTGTCTTTGTATTCCTAATTTCCAGAGAAATTAATCATGAATGGCTGTTGGATTGGTCAAACACTCTTTTGTGTCTATTGAAGAGATCTTTTTGTTGTTTTTGTTGTTGTTGTTGTTGTTGTTCTTTATCCTATTAGTTCTGTTTATTAAATTGATTGGTTTTTGGAGGTTAAGTCAACATTGCATTCATGAAATAATCCTTTTTGGTCATGGTGTACAGTCATTTTTATATGTTACTAGACTCATTTCACTAGTATTTTTAAGGATTTCTCTGTGTGTATTTATCAGGGATATTTATTCATACTTGTCTACTTGTGATGCTTTTGTCTGGCTTTAGTATTAGGGTAATACTAGCCTCATAGAATCAATTGGTAGGTGTTCCCAATAGTCTTCTTCTATGTTTTGGAAGGGTCTGTGAAGAGCTGGCATTAATTCTTCACTAAATATTTAATATAATTTGTCAGTTAACCCATGTGGCTGTGGGCTTCTCTTTGTGGAAGATTTTTAATTAATTGATTGTCTATAAATCTTGTTTTTACTGTGGTCATTTGGGTCTATCGAGGTATTCATTTTTACCTTGTAGTATTCTACATTTTTAGTATTTTAGGCAGTTGGCACAGAAGATTCTGGAAGTTCAACGTAGGTGAATGAGGCTTTGATGTTATCAATTAATGACCCAAAGTTTCTTCTGTGTGGTATGAATAATATCACTGTAACTGCTGTAGGTAGCACCAATTTATTTTGTGAGTCAAATGAATTAGAAATAAAGAAAATCTAAAGAAACAAAGACTTAACTATTGGAGGAAACTGGGTAAAGTGTACACAGAACATTGCTGTACCATCTTCCAAATTCCTGTAAATCTTTTTTAAAACAAATATTTTTTTAATTATGAAACAAAATATTTTTAAAACAAGTTTTTACAAAAGAATATTTTAAAATCCTACCTACACTTACCATATGACCTAGCAATCTAACTCCTAGTTATTTATTCAAGAGAAATTAAGACATATGTCTATATAAAACCCATAAGAGAATATTTATAATGACCTGATTCATAATCACTAAACACTGTAAACAAGCCAAATGTACATCAGCTGATGAATAGGTCAACCAACTGGCACATCTACATGATGAATTTCTACTCAAGAATTTTAAAAAAGAAATACTATACCTGCTACAACATGGATGAACTTCAAAAGAATTATTCTAAGTGAAAGAAGCCTGAAACAAAATGTTACATACTTTAGGATTCCATTTACAGGACATTTGTAAATGGACAAAATTTTAGGGGCAGAAATCAGAACAGTTTTTGCCATTTGCTGGAGATCAGGGGAGGGGACTGACTACAAAGGTACACATGGGAACTTTGAGGGTAATGAAACTACTCTGTATCTTCATTCTGCTGGTGGTTGCATAAGTGATTATGTCTATCAAAAGTCATGTAACTGCACACCCAAATTGTAAATTTTGCTTTTATAAAATGTATCTCAGTAAACCTAACTTTAGAAAAAAATTCATATTCATTTCATACTATTTTTAAAGCATTATATATGTCTGTATTAAGGGAGACAGAAACGGGTTTTCAAAAAATCTTAACATTTGTTATCTCTGCTGGGTGGAATTACTTATGACTTTTTAAATGTTTTTCTTCCTACTTTTCTTGCCTGATAAATTTTCTGCACAAATTAGGTATTATTTTTAAGAACAAAAATGCTGTTTTTAACTTAGTGAATATATATATTTTGGGCTGGATAGAATATTGAAATTCATCCAGCACACCTCTTTCCTTTAATTTACAGACGAACATAGGAGGGCTAAATCAAATAGAGTGCATTTCCTAGTTATTTCAAGTTTAAAAATAGGCAGCCTACATCCTCAATGCCACCTTTCCCTGATATGATTCAACTACAAACATCATGATTTATTTTGATGGAGAGTAAGGGTGATAGTTATCCTTTTAAAACACACACACCATAATTCCAAAGTAAAGTACAGTTGACTTTTGAACAACCTGGGTTTGAACTGCACAGGATATTTACTCACAGAATTTTTTCACCGAAAGGCATATCTGCAAATATAGTATTTGAAGGATATAAAACCGGCCTATACCAAGTACTGACTTATCACATCAAATTCAGTAGGGTAGCTATAGGACTTGAGAATCTGCAGATTTTGGTATGTGCGGGGTCCTGGAAATCAATCCTGGTCTATTCTGAGGTATGACTATATTTCAGGATTTTCCTGGACTGTCTTCTCCAGACTGACCCAGACAGTGCATCAACAGAGATCACTTCTCCAGTCTGCACCATACATAGATTAGTGACATTTTGGAAATGTATGACAGGTTAACACTTTGACCTCAGGCAAATCACCATGAGTATCATCCACTTGATACGACCGTTGAGCAGATTGGGATGATTACATTACAGAGCTGAAGTAACTATTATTGGTAACAGTCAAGCCATACATAGCCAAGCCTTCTTGAGAAGGAAGCATAATTCAGAGGTTCAGTGTTTGACTTTGGAGCAATGCTACCGGGGTCAAATGTTGCCTTCTTTGCTGTGTGAGGATGGACAATTTGCCTAAACCCTCTGTCTCAGTTTCTTCACCACTAAACTGAGAGGTGGTAATCATGATTGTCACAAGGATTAAGTTAATTCATTCATGTTGTAAAGCCTTTAGATGATACTTGGCACATGGGGAATGCTCAATGTTAGCTATTATTAGAAGTCTTTTAACTGTTAGACTGTTGATTATATCAAACTAGAGATCATCGTGAGGCAATTCACCTCTAAGCTTCTTGAAATGCTGAATATTTCGTGGGAAGTGCCAAAAAACGTGCCTAATTTTAAGGATACAAATTAGTTACCTCCAGGGTAGAGAAATCATTTACTTATTAGTGTCCCTTCCTTTGGACAGTGTATTATACTACAAATGGTGACGTCTTTGGAAGGAATTGGTTCACCTTCAATGAACAATAGCCACACATGACTGGAAGGATTGACAGGTCATTTGAGTCATGAAAAAATGACACCTTTTCAAATAGTTCAGAAAATCAAACAGCTCATTTTAAGCTCTTAAATATTCAAACATCTTCTCTTCCTTAAAGAGAAGAAATGTCTTATTGAAAAAAAATGTCCTTTCATGCTGTTATCAATCACTCTTATTTCTCTAACTTTCTAGCAAGGTCATGACTGTATTCGAAATAATATTTGTTATGGAGTTAGAAAGTCTGTGTTTTAATTCCAGCCCTCACATTTAGCTGAAGCAAGATTGTGAGCACAGATTACATTCCTAAATTACTCATGAGGTGAGGCACACTGGGAAATGGAACAAGGAGACAAAAAGAAGGCAAATAATTAAACCGTACTTGTCGAGTATATCAGCCAATGTAATAAAAATACTGCCTCTTCAGGTAGCAGTACCTGGAACATAATAGCACTCGATATATACAGAAGTAATTGATGACTTCTTAGACCAGAACATTCCACCATTAAGTTACATAGAAAATAGCTACGAAAACAGTGACAAAAGAATGAGATTTGGTGGTCAAAACTGGGCCCTTCAACTTGTGTGTGACTTTTGACACATTTATTTACATCTGAGCCCGTTTTTCTTATTTATAAAATATAAATAATAATACCAGCTATATATCAGTTTTGTCATGAAAATACAATTACACTGTAAATGAACATACTCCACAAGCTATAAGGTGCCAAGCAAAAGCTAGTCCATGCTCCTGATATGCCAAAAACCTGGGTTAGTCCAAATTGGCATTGTGTGGGTCAAGCCGCCTCAACTCCTGCCTTCATCAGGTATATTCACCTACATGGCTAGCTCATTGTATCTGTAAATCTCAAAAAGGTAGAGGATGAGAAGAGGGGAGAAAGAGCTGACACTTTTCTTTTTTGTCTACAGATTAATTAATAATATACGGTTCTTAATTAACATGAATCTTTAAAAAGTACAATTTGCTGGTGTCTGGGCGTGGTTGTGTTGTAAGATGCCACTGCTCTGAGGGTGGCTGGCAGTGGCACCAGGCCAAATCCACCGTGGGTGTGGAGACATACAGAATATAAGTGTCGCTCCACCCTGTTGTCATGTTGCCTAATTAGCTGGTATGCATGAAGCTGAACTGGAAAATAAAGCTGGGGAGTCAAAGTAATCTCTCATCTTAGAGCTGTGATGCAATGGGAAAATGGCAGCCTACTTATGGAGGAAATAGTGAATATCATCTGACATCCGTTTTCTAAGAGAGGCATATGTAGAGATCTGGGCTCTACAATTCCCATGGAAGTTTACTCTTGATTCCTTGCCTGTTTAGGTTATATTTCCGAGCTCAAAAAAATAGTGCTTACTCCAGGGAAACTGTTTAGCCTAAGGCCTCTTCTCCAAGGGGAAAGATGACTATCATTTTAGGGCAAAATAGCTGCCTTTGCCAGATCACACTTTCTACCTCCATTTCTCATTGAGCAGTGAGGATGGATATAGGAATGAGCCTTGTGAGACAAGGAAAAATGAAAGACAGAAAACCTGTTAGTTGGGCTCTGACAAGAAAACACACTCAGCCTTCTTGAGAGTATAGCTCTAGAGAGAGTTCAGTACCCAAAGAACCAAGTATAGATTTATGAAGAGTCACAAACTTACCATCGTCTTTGATCTAGAATGGTCCATAGTATATTCTAGTAGAGCATATTTAAATCCTTTCATTTTATTAAGAAGTTCTGGCAAGGGGAAGTCATTGATTCAAGAATAGCTAGAAAGTGGCAGAACTGGAACTCATTCATGTTCTCCTGACTCCCAGTACTAGGTGGTTTTCCCAAATCACAGCTTCTTTTTCAATCTTCCACTCATGCCTGATTTTGGGGATTGACTCTTCTTTCATCACCCTGAATTCAAGGGACAAACACACTCATTTCATATACAGCATTTTATGTCACGGGTTTAACCTCCAGTTTGCATTTTTATTAGCTTTGCTCCATTTTAGTGCCTCTCAGCTAGCGGCAATTTTGCCCTTCAGGGAACATCTGACAATGTCTAGAGACATTTTTGGTTGTCACAACTGGGGAGGTGCTATGGGATCTGGTGGACAGTGGCCAGGGATGCTGCTAAACACCCTACAATATTCAGGACAAACCCTTATCCCCGAAAAGAAAAATCATCCCATTTGAAATGTTGATAGAGAGGTGAACAAAGAAACTCTTTTCTCTGCTTAATAACTAGAATTAGCTTCAAAGCTTTGTTAATTATCTTGGTGATTGGACAGTCAATTCTGTAAGAAGGGATACTGATATGTTACTTAAAGGGGATGTAGGTACTGATAGAAAAAGCCAAGTAACACTTTTTTTTTTTTTTTTTTTTTTGAGATGGAGTCTCATATTGCGGCCCAAGTTAGAGTGCAGTGGCACCATCTTGGCTCACTGCATCCTCTGCCTCCTGGATTCAAGCGATTCTCTCACCTCAGCCTCCTGAGTAGCTGGGACTGCAGGTGCCTGCAACCATGTCTGGCTAATTTTTGTATTTTCAGTAGACACAGGGTTTCACTATGTTGGCCAGGCTGGTCTCAAACTCCTGACCTCATGATTCGCCCACCTTGGCCTTCCAAAGTGCTGGGACTACAGACATGAGCCACTGGGCCCAGCCAACACTTATTTTTGAAAAATCTACTAGATTGGCCGGTTTTTCATCTCTGATTTTAAAAATCAAATCCTTACTCTAGTGAGTACAGAATGCCCGTCAAAAAATATTGAATCCATCAATTACCCATTTTCAGCCAGAGATAGGACCATTTCAAAGATGTAGAGCACTGGATTTTTCACCTTGGTCTTTCTACCTGTCTCCTCTAAGTTTTCCGATCATTATTATGTCTTCTAGCATCTCTACAGCTTAATTTTTCTGAGATCTAATTTCTAAACCCTTTCTTTTCTTCTTTGAATGGCTTCCCACCTATGCTAAAACTTTAACAAGCTACTCAGAGACCCACAGTTTGTCATATTTTAGGGCTTTATTTGTATTACTAACTCTTTAGAAATGTAAGCCTTGCAACAAGGCTTACAACCATGGTCTATCTCAAACCTGGGTTCCAAGACTTACATGCCTCACTTCCTCTCTACTTGCTCATTTAGAAACTTTCTAGTTGTCTTCCTGTCTTTCTTTGAGACTTACAATGTTTCTGCCTTTAATATATCTAATTTCATGTTTAAACAATAAAATGTGCTCAAATAACTCCTTGAATATAACCATAATATACATAACAAATAGAAGTGTTATGCGTTCAAGCAGAGATGAGAACAGGGTGCTTCAGCCAGCCTCCTCCTTTATCACAAGTTCAAGGAATATAACTTTTGAAATCATCAGTGTTTATCCAGGATCTAGTACAGTAAGGACATGCAAAGAGGTATGTACATATTTATTGATATATTGATTAACTGGTGAAAATGAGAAAGATAAAAGGCATATAAAGAGCTTAAAAATCACATTAATGACAATTGTGAACACTTTCTCCCTGCCACAGTTTCTCCTGTATTCAATTGCTCTGACGTATGTCATATATCAGCTGAATATTTCTCACATTATAAAGAATTGTATCTTTCCACACTGAACCCGTTATTCAGAACTGCTGCCCCTTTCTTCATTTTTAAAATCCACTTCTCATTTTTCATTTCCTCTATCAAAAACCTTTACTCATTCACTGATTCAGTAACTTTTTAGCATCACTTTCAAAGTGCTGTGGGAGTTACTCGAGATGAATCAGATACAAGCCTTGCCCTAAAGGAGTTTACAATATAATAAGACGGAGAAGGCATATCCCCAATATAACCTACTTTGAAGTGAAAAGTTATAACTGCCAAAAAGTCCCATGGGAATTTGGACTGGGGGGATTTACTCTTAGCTGAAAGATTAAAAATATATATATATATAGGACAAATAAAATTTGACAAAAACCTTAAGAGATGAATGATCTGGACACAGATATGTGGGTAAGTCTTCAAGAAGAATAGTTGTGGTGAAAGTGATATTGCAGAGTTTAATTAGACTGTAACAAAAGTGAATAAAAATAATGATAGACATGCTTATAAAAAAAAAATTTGAGTCCAAAATGCAAAGGAAACAATACATGGATCATTAAGGCTGATCCTGCTTTATTTCTCATGGCTTTTCTATCTGATATTTTCTGTTAGCCAATCTCTTCTTTATAGGAAGGTAATATACTGGGCTAATGTTCTATTGTAATAAACATCTTGGCTAACTATTCTGCTTTGAATATTTACTGAGCATGGCCAAATTCTTATATGCCAAATTGAGGAGTAAACTATTCATAACTTACCTCCGTAAATTAGAAAATGTAATCAGTGGAAAGAGTTGTCAATTGTGCATCATCAATATGGATATATCTTTATTAAAAGTTTGGTAAAAATTAACGCAAACTACATTTTAAAATGCAACTGCAGTAAACAGTTTTACTGGAAATTAGTCCGGCTGTACAAATAATAATTTGAAAAAAGTAAAATGAAAAATTATCAAAGTTGCTTTAAAAGAATACTGCAAACTTGTGCTTTTTAAACATATCTATAAATCTCTATATATATTTATATCCATCTATATTTATCTTTTTTATCTATCTGCTCAAACATTCATTGGTGATAACAGTTGCTATGAGAAATGTAATAATAGACTGGTTCTGCTCAGAAAAAGTGTTTGACTCTGGCTAGTTTTGTTTTTGTTGTTATTTTTATTTTTTAACAAGGCTGATTAACATGCTCATAGGAGAAACATTGAAATTGAAAATCCAGAGAACCTGTACTATAAGTTTGGCTGCAACTCATCTGGTCTTAGACAAATTACATTTCCTCTCATGACAGATATTCTTTCTTCACTGTAGAAAATCAACCAAAAGACTTCTAATTTCAAGTAATGACAATGGTAGTTTTATTTTCTATGATGCCTGACATGACAAGTCTATGGGAAATTACCTTACCTGATTTATTTGATGAAAAGAAGCTCTGGGCTGTTTTTTGAGCATAAGGATGAATAGCCACTAATTGCACTTGGGTGGATACCTAGTCCAAGGGCAGTCTATCCATAGACTGCACAAAGCCTTCTGATGAATAAGGCAATGGATATTATTTTAACTCAACAACACCCCTCTACCCCACTAGAATTTGAGTAGTATAATATGGAGAAAATCAACAAACTGGCAATAAGAAAAAAAAAGAAATAAGACAAAAAGATAGCCAAGGGTGCAGTGGCTTGCGCCTGTAATCCCAGCATTTTGGGAGGCTGAGGCAGGTGGATCACTTGAGGTCAGGAGTTCAAGACCAGCCTGGCCAACATGGTGAAACCCCGTCTATACTAAAAGTACAAAACTTAGCCAGGCATAGTGGCGGGCGCCTGTAATCCCTGCTACTAGGGAGCCTGAAGTAGGAGAATTGCTTGAACCTGGGAGGCGGAGGTTGCAGTGAGCTAAGATCATGCCACTGCACTCCAGCCTGGACAACAGAGAAAGACTCAGTGGAAACGAAAAGGGAAGGGAAGGGGGGGAGGGAAGAAGAGGGGAAGAGAAGGAAGGGAAGATAGCCAGGACCAGGAGAGTAGTAGAGTCAGAAGAGATAGTAAAATGTATAGAAAAAAAAAATCCACTGCTCTCAGAGAGGAAGGCAGAAATCCTAAGTATTGTGATTATATTGACATACCCCTCTACAAAATATGGAATTCAAAATTGTGAATCACTAAACACTAAAACATGTGTTCAGCAGCCTACCACACTTGTGTTTTCCCTTTATGACTATACTCTAATTATAATGAAATATCAAAACCTATATAAAAATATTCTGGTACCTCAGCTTGGTAGGTCCTTAAGCACATTATCAGTCTTCCATTTATTTGACCTATTTTGCAAAGTCATTCCAGAGTTGCCCTAGGATTTCTCCCTCTCCTCTTCCTCCTATTCCTTCTTTACCTCCTCCTCCTCCTCTTCTTCCTCTTCTTCTTCCATCTTTTTATTGTCGTAGAAAAAAACATAACATTGGATCTACCTTCTTAACAAAATTTTAAGTGTACAGTACAGTGTTGTTAAGTCTAAACACACTGTTGTACACCTGATCTCTAGAAATTTTTCAACTTGCATCACTGAAATGCTATACTCAATGAACAGTAACTTTCTATTTCCCAATCCCCTCCACACCAGGCAACCACCAAACTGTATGTTTCCATGAGTTCAACTACTTTATATACCTCACATAAGTAGAATAATGCAGTATTTGTCTCTATGACTGGCTTATTTCACTTAATATGAAGCCCTCAATGGTTATCCATGTTGTAGAATGTCAGAATTTCCTTCTTATTTATGAATGAATAGTATTCCATTGTATGTATATATATATCCCATTTTCCCTCTAGAGTTTTTCTTTCTTATTGCCATGTGTTATCTCACAATACATTCTCATTACTAGAAGTAGCTTGGGTAAAATCTCTTTTCCTTGGGACCAACACATTACTAAGCTGGTGCAAAAGTAATTGCGGTGTTTGCCATTACTTTCAATGACAAAACCTATGAAGTATCATTTCCCCATTTTAACATTAGAAACTGAGGCTCAGAGGGGATAAAATTCTTACCCCAAACCATGATACTAAGGAGTAGCACAGACAGGCTTCAATCCCCAAAAGGTTTGCCCACAAAGCCTTGCCATCACGCCCCTTCCAGCTTAAAGTCCTAAATGTCTGTGATCCCCCATTTCTAACTGAAAACAATAAGGTAATATCTTACAAAAAACTCTATCTTTAGCCCATTTGGATAATAAGGCTGCTTCGCTTGTTCCAGTGTGAGAAACAGATGAGAAAGTTAGTATCATTACTGTTTATAAATGAGGAAACCTAACATTCCATCCAATCTGGAGACTGTGCAAAGCAAACCAGTGCAGAGGAGAGGGTACATGATTTAGAGTCTGCCTTCTCCACTTAAGAGTGCATGAACTTTGGCATATCACTGATATGGAAGGAGAAATAATGACATTGTTCTCATAAAATAATTTGAGAATTACGGTTAAATAGAATTTAGCCCAATAATTGGCAAATAAAAAGTATTCAATAAATGATTGTCTTCTTTCCTCTTCATTCCAAGTGCCATCACCTGCTCTTTAAAAATTAAACAACATTGTCCCTAAAATTCATCAAACTCTCCCAGGTCAAATTAAATTGTGAATTGCATGAGGTATGATTCATCCCATAGGATTCCCTTGGATTTAAAGAATATCATTTTATCCAGGACTACTCATGTCTATTTATGCTCACTTACTAATTTATTTCCACCCCACCTTGTTCTAAAAGGTATTTGAGACTGACAATTCAAACTTTAAATCACACTGCATGGACATAAACTGTGATATAAACATAATACAGCTCACTCTTTCAGCAGTCTTCCAGGGAAACAATTACCTGTAGAAAAGGGAAGAAGTGGCAAGGCACAATGATCTGGAAGTCAGATAAATTTATAATTGAGTACTGATTTTATCATCAAAAAAGTTAGATTATATGAAAATTGCACTCTCTCAGCCTCAGTTTCCCTATCTGTGGAATGAGGGAGAAAGACTAGTTGATTTTCTTCCCAATTTTATGATGCAATGTTATTACAAGAGCAGAGTATCAACTGAGGAATCTGCCTCCTCCCTTAACGTTGAAGTAGAGCAGTTTCATCTGCTACAAGGAAAGTTCTCTCCACCCGGCTTCAGGAAGCATTCTCTCCTCAAACCTCCTCTAGGAAACGTGTCAGCTGGATCACCCATTTAATACAATATTTTAATTACTAAATTATGAACTGCTTTTTCTTTTCATAGCTATGTATCTAACAGTGCAGACTCAATGTCTTATACATTTCTGTAACCACGATACCTAAAAGAGTATTCAAAGATAACAAATTTTTGTTGACAAGGATTTTGCTTTTTATTTTCTTGTCTTCCTAACATTTAAAAATTTAAATACCTAGAATGTATTTAAAATTGAGGATGTTGCCTGGTCCAAAAAAGTTTGTCATTAATATTAGTCCCAGATACTATAAAATGTTTTCAACTCAATTATTCATAACTCCAAGAGCTCTGTGAAATATTTTTTCTTGAATTTCATGGCTGAGAAAAGATAGCTCGAAAGAATTAATTTCAGGACATAATTTCTAGGAAGTGTCATAGACGAGGCTAAACCACATATATTCTAACTCTTGCCCTCGATTTCTTTCCCCTTCTAAATATCCATATGTGCTAATTACTTTTAAGTCATCCATTTTCTCATCACATCTCATTTAAACATCTTCTATCTCTCAAGACTCGATTGAAGCTTTAACACCTCTCAACTTTGATGTAATTCCTTCCCCCAAACACTTAAAAACCACATTTCTTGATCATGTGCCAAGCTCATGTTAAAAAAAAAAAAAAAAAAAGATGAATTCAAGCATTCCCACATACTGCTAGAAAATTCAGAGAATTCAGACTATACCATCTATAGCCTTTTCAAAGAAAATAAAGAAAGAGCCAACCAGAAAAACTGTGAGTTTCTTTATGTCCCCTCATGTGAAATGAAATTGATATTGGCTGTTGCTGCCAGCTGCTGTCACTTTGCCCAGCCTCCATCACTCTCAAATCTGGCAGTGTTGTCTGATCTATATCCCTATAACATTTATTAGCAAGGAAGGCAAGAACATGAACTTTCCAATTAGATCAGAATCTTAATTTCTGGATACACTCTTTACCAACCATGAAAGCACTAGCAAATTACTTAAAATTTCTGAGCCTCAAGTGAGATTAAACTATTTCATAAAGTTATTATATTAAATAATATTTGAAAATTCTTAGGATTTCATAGGTGTTCAATAAGTTGTAACTATAATAGTTCCTTCTAAACACTAATCCTACTTTGTGACTTCTATCCACAAAAATCCTCCGGTGATTTGTTCCTGCCTTAGAGTCAAGATCTTTCTACTCATCTCTGCTTTTCAAAGTCCAGATAATTTTGCTTTTGCTTACTATCTAAATATTTGTAAACCTATGTGATTCTTTGTCTTTGACATCATCTTGGCTTATGAATCTGTCTTCTTATTCCTTCATTTGCCACTTTGGGAAGAGTAAAGATTTTCAAGTTAGACAGAGACAAACTGTGTTTGAATACAGACTCAACCACTTCATATCTATGGGATCTTTTCACTTAACCTAGTCCCTCTTTCAAAAGTGATTGTAATTCAAGAATTGCCATAATATCTCCAGTGCTTATAGCTAAGGGCTTGGAACATAGTAGGCACTCAGTAGTTGGTAGTCATGGTGATAATGAGGATGATGATTTTTCTGGCTAAGCCACACATATTCTAATTATAAAGACACCTGAACAGAAACACAGAGAGTAGAGAAAGTTTTTCCCTTTCAGTCAAGTCCTAACTAAATCAATAGTGACTTATTCAGCTTGTGTGTATTTTTTCCTAACTACTAGAGTTTCTAATACCTGAACCGCATATACTATCTTATGCTGTTTTCCTTATGTAAATGAAACATTGACCAACCAGATGTCTTGTAGGTTGTCAGTAGCAAATAATGATTAAAAGAACAGGTTCTGCAGGTAAATGCCTAGCTTTGCATCTGTCACTGACTGTAAACTTGAACAAGTTATTTTACCTCTCCTTGACTCAGTTTTTGAGAGTTTATGATTACTGGGAACTATTTAAGTATTATATACATATATATACACATATATACTTATATACAAATGTACATACTATATATACACGTATATAAGTACATTTGTGTGTATATGCATGTATATATGTATATAGTGTTTAGAATGGTTCCTAGTAATTATAAACTCTCGATATTATTATTGTTATTATTATTATTATTATTGCATTTCTTGTTCTGTCTGATAATCCTTTTCCCAACTCCTTCCCAAAACTTTCAAAATTATCTAAAGAGAAGGGCCGCAGTCCTTAATGACTGGAAAGAGGATTCAATTTGGATTCCCAAGGCTTAAAAAGAAAAACACTAGCAATGCTGGGAGAGTTTGTGGAGATGAGCATTGTTTATATGGTGCAGGGGGAGTGTGTATTGGTGCAGCCTTTTGGAAGAGCAATATGGAGGGTCCATAAATATCCTAAATGGTCATATACTAAATCACTAACTGTGTAAACTTGAACAAGTTATTTTGCTTCTCCTTGCCTCAGTTCACAGATATATAAATTCTGTTCACAGATATATAATTGTTTAATTATGACATAGTTATAATAATTATGTATATATAATTAAATATATGTGTATATAATTAAATATACGTATATGCAATTAAATATATATGTATAAATAAAAGAAAATAACAACAGAAACTTAAACATACACCCAAAGAAAAATGGCAAAATTCAGCATAGGATATCTATCATGCAGCTTTTTAGACTTCAGCCTATCAATCCTCCAGTTTTAACATTCCATTACCACAGCCTAGCTTAGGAAATGTCTCCAGCTTCAATTCCATCTCCAAAAACCTAGGATTCTTATGAGTGCTTTCTCTTTAATCTCTCAGTAAGTCCTATTGACTCTCCTACAACATGAATCTCTTCACTGCAACCAACTGACACCGCCATTTCTCATATGGACTGCTGCTCTGGCCTCCTCATTAGCTTCCTTGCCACTGTTTGGATTTTCACATAGTGGCCTGACATGTCTTTTAAAAAATAAGTGAGATTAAGTAAAACACTAGCTTAGAGACTTCTGATGGTTTTCCATCAACCTTTACATGTGGTGTTAGATCCACACTCCCAGCTGTGGCCTACACATTGCAAATAAATTTTTCTAATGTCAACTTGTATCATTGTTTCTTCCACTCACTTATTATATTCCACTATGATTAGTCCCCTTCCTATCTCTCAACTGTGCCAAGCTCACTTCCACTTTAGCATCTTACAGCAGGTGTTCCTTGTGCCTGGAAAGCCCCTGCCATCGATTTGTGAATGGCTGGTTCCTTTTTATTATACACAGCTCAACTTAAGATATTATTTTTTCAGAGAGACTTTTCCCTACAACCAAATCTAAAGCAGCTTGTCTCTCTACTACATCCCCAAGACCAGTTGCTTTTTAATTAAATTGCTTATTTTCTTTTCTTTATAGAATAATCACTGTCTAAAGTCTTCTTTTTGTTAACTATTTACTTCTTTACTGTTTGTGTTTCCCACCAGGATGGAAGCACCACAAAGCAAGGACCTCACTTGATAAAGAATTGCATGTTCTTTCTCAGTTTTTACTTCATGAAAATACCATTTTAAACTTATTGTCATTATCAGTATTATTGCCTATGTTATTATTATTTTATTGGCTGAATTGAAAATTTATATTTACTTTTTCCTACTTCAGAGCCAAAATAAAAGCATTCTTTTACATAGGTATTATAAACCATAAATACAACTTCTCCCACTCACTTTTCTCATTTTTCCATTTAAGAAACAGTGAAGCTATTAATTTTCTGCTGATGATCTTGATTTTGCCTCAAATCTCATTACATCTCCAGCCATGCTTTCATAAATTACAATGTTTATATGGCAATGATTCTTTGAGTAATGATTAAGATCTGTGCTGGTCGTTTAATCTTAGTTCATTTAAATATCCTTGGCAATCTGAAGAGGTAGCATGATGCCTATTTTATGAATAATATCTAACATTTATTTGTGCCAGGCACTGTTAAAAGTATTCTTAATTTATTTTATGTTTGTAACAACCCATTTTACAGATAGGAACCCAAGGAGCAGAGAAATAAATTAACTTGTCTGAGATTGTACGCATGTTGTTAATGGTAACTTTGAGATTCAAATCCAATTCATCTGAATCCAGACTCATTTTCTTAACTTCTGTACTATCCTGCCTTCCAATACAGAAAAACTTCCTTTGGGAGAGTTTGAAGGATTTGAGAATAAGTGGCAGAACAGAGTTTGAATGAGAAACACATATAGTCAGTTCTTCATATTTATGGGGTTCCTCATTTGTGGATTCAACCAAGCACAGATAAAAAATATTTGAAAAAGATCCCAGCACTTTGGGAGGCCGAGATGGGCGGATCACGAGGTCAGGAGATCGAGACCATCCTGGCTAACATGGCGAAACACCCTCTCTACTAAAAAATACAAAACAAACCCTAGCCTCGCAAGGTGGCGGGCGCCTGTAGTCCCAGCTACTTGGGAGGCTGAGGCAGGAGAATGGCGTAAACCCGGGAGGCGGAGCTTGCAGTGAGCTGAGATCCGGCCACTGCACCCCAGCCTGGGCTACAGAGTGAGACTCCGCCTCAAAAAACAAACAAAAAATATATATTTGAAAAAGAAATTGCATATATGTACTGAAAATGTACAAACTTTTTTCTTGTTGTTATTCTCAAAGCCATACAGTATAACAACTATTTACATAACATTTACATAGGATTAGGTATTATAAATAATCTAGGGAGGATTTAAAGTATACAAGAAGAAATGCATAGGTTATATGCAAATACTTCACCATTTAAATGAGGGACTTGAGCATCTGCAGATTTTTATATGGGGGAGGCCCTGGAACCAATCCCCCAAAGATACCAAGGAACAACTATTCTCTAAACCAGTGATCCACAAACTTTTTGACACCAGGGACCGGTTTTGTGGAAGACAAATTTTCCGTGGACAAGTCGGGGAATGGTTTTGGATGATTCAAGTGTGTTACATTTATCATCAGATTCTCATAAGGGGCATGCAACCTAGATCCTTTGAATGTACAGTTCACAATAGCATTCACGCTCCTATGAGAATCTAATGAATGATCTAACAGGAGGCAGAGCTTAGCTTCACTTGCTTAACCGCTGCTCACCCTCTGCTGTGAGCCCAGTTCCTAACAGGCCATGGGCCAGTACCAGCCTGTGGCCCCGGGGGTTGGGGATCCCTGCTCAAAACTGTTTCACTGTTTAGTTTATTCTAAAGAGATTTAGTGCCACAATCAAGATCATGAACTTCTCCTGACTAACGAAGTCGTTAGAACCCAACGTTCCCATCCTCCAGTCACTGCTCATTCACATTTAACTACCCCAGTTCATTCTCTATGGAAAGTTTCCCTCTTCACAGGATTGGTTAAAATCCTGTGGCTGTTCACTGCTCACTGCTTACACTCACCTTTGTCCCAGCCAATGTGAACACACAGGACTGGCCCAGAAAGGGAACTTCAGTGAGGAATTGCAGGAGCACGAGATAACAGATTTTGCTGAGAAGAAGCTACAGCACTAACAGCTGTCCTTGACTGAGCAGTACACAAGTTCCAGGCACTGTGAACACTTTGCATGCATTATCTCATTCAGTTCTTTATAACAACGCTGTGAGGTAGCTATCATTCCCCTTATTTCCAGGTGAGGAAACAGACTCAGTGAATTTAAGCAACTTGCCCACAGTTTCACAGATAGAAGTGAAGCACCGGGATTTGAATATGAGTCTGTCTGAACCCATAGATGACTCCTAAACACTACACATACAGTTTGCCAAAACATAATTCGGCAAGAGCTTTGTGTAAAGTCTTCTTTTAAGTCTGTTTATCAATGACTTTTAGAAATGTGATATAGACAATTTAATTAATATGTCACACAGGAAGAATGCTAGATGTGGGAGGGCTCAAAAGTCAGTAAGGGCATCCCGAGCTACAACAGTTTCTGACCTTACATTACAGAGGTGCATAAAATCTTCCATGCCCAGACATGCGATGTCATCCTCTCACTGGATGACACATTCAAAGCTGTCATTCTCAATATTGTCATGGTATCACGGCAACTGAATCAGGTCAGAATTCCTGCATGTTAATTATTGCAAAACAATGGAAAGAGCCTCTCATTCTCAGAATTCAAAAAATCTTTAGAGTTCATCTAGCCCAACCCCTTTCATTGTATAGGTTAAGAAACTGAAGTCCTACTGGCATTCAAACACAAGGTAGCAACTTGAATGACTCTCAATGACATTATATGGAGTGAAAGAAGCCAGACACAAAAGATTATATGGCATATAATTCCCTTTATAAGAGGTTCCAGACAGACAAAACAAATCTATAGTAATGGAAGTTCAAACAGCAGCAATGTCGGTGTCTGGGTGGAAGAGACAATGACCATAATGAGGCACAAGGAAAACTTTGAAGCAATAGAAAAGTTTTATACTTGGATCTAAATGGCAATTATACAGATACATGTTTTACATAAATATCATCAAATTGTATACTTAAGCTCTGCAAAAGTTAATGTATATAGAGTATACCTTAATGAAAAGGAAAAAAAAATCCCTGCCTATATTTTAAGAAACCTGTCTGAATTGCATTCTTTATGGAATAATACCTAGAGATGCTTTTCTGGCACATTCAGAATTACGTTTAGAATTGGAGACAAGGAAAATTGAGGTACCGAGAAGAGAGCAAGGTTTCTCAAGATCATATAATATGGAAAGAACTAGAATTAGATTTTACATTTCTATGTCATAATGACTTGGAAATATCTAGTATTATGAATAAGTTTCAGTGGAGGCCCTTGTGATAAAGTGGATAAAGCAAAGTAAAACCAATACTGAGTTTGAAGCCAGATAATTTGTACTCAAAGATCAGTAATACCATTATTTGTATAAATTACAATGCCTGGCACATGGCAGGCATTTAATGGATTTTTAAGGGAGTAAATGGGTAGATAGAATTAAATATAAATCACTTACCCTTTCTAAATCTACGAATGATAAAAATGAAAAACATTTGAATATTTTAA
This sequence comes from Macaca fascicularis, assembly GCF_037993035.2. Lineage (NCBI taxonomy): Eukaryota > Metazoa > Chordata > Mammalia > Primates > Cercopithecidae > Macaca > Macaca fascicularis. Next base: position 154,804,725 of record NC_088380.1, on the reverse strand, counting down.
ATCAGTAATCCTCAAAATGCATTCAACAAAAAATGAGATACTTACAATTGTACCATTAGATAAAAGCTTTCTAGGCTGGGTGCAGTGTTTCATGCCTGGAATACCAGCACTTTGGGAGGCTGAGGTGGGTGGATCAATTGAGACCTAGAGTTCAAGACCAGCCTGGCCAACATGGTGAAACCCCATCTCTAATAAAAATACAAAAATCAGCCAGACGTGGTGGCACATGTCTGTAATCCCAACTACTCAGGAGGCTGAGGCAAGAGAATCGCTTAAACCTGGAGAGTAGAGGTTGCAGTGAGCTGAGATTGTGCCACTGCACTCCAGCCTGGGTGACAGAGCAAGACCTTGTCTCAGGAAAAAAGAAAGAAAAAAGCTTTCTAGAGTCCAATGTGTTTGCCAATTTTAGTGTAAGCAAATTAACTTTGCTTGTCTGCAGAACTTCTGTTTAAGTGCTAAAAAATATTCCAGACCAAAGAGATTCAGCTAGATGAAATTCCTGCAGGAAAATAAAGTTTGTAGCATTTTCTAAAACCAATTGATCACTAAATCCTCTCAGATTAGAACGTTGACTAACATCTCACAAAGCAGAAATATGGAATGTTTCTATATACTTTGGGAACTACGCTGTATTAATAAAATTTCAGTTTGTTACTCTCGCTGGGTTAATAAATCATAAGTTGCCCCCTAAAAGGGGGCACTTCATCCTTCACTGGAATTTTTCTGTAGACAGGCTTCAAGAAGTATAAATTACATATTGCAGCAATAAATGAAAGTTCATTAATTTAGGAAAAGATTTTTGTTGAGGAATACAGACATTTTTGTAGATCTCAGTGATCATCTCAACATCTTGCTATAAATGGAAAGGAAGAGAGATCTCTTTTTCAAGGATGTGGGAAAGCGTCAAGTTCAGCCAAGAATACCTGGAATAAAAATAAATGAAACGAGATGAGATTCCACTTTTACTAGCTCCCAAACTCAAATGTAAGCATTATTTTTATTTTTAATATGTTTCAAAGATGTGAGGCTCTAAAAAAATAGTTAAATATATTTTGAAGTTTATCAAATGGAGAAGTGAAATATATAACAATGGCACAAAGGATGGAACAAAGTGAAAGTATACTACTGTAAGATTATTACATACTAAATGGAATGGCGTAATATTTAATAGCAGACTGTAAAAGTTAAAGATATATAATGTAAACACTAAAATAAAACATAAATTTTTTAAAAGATACATAACTATTAAGCCAATAGTGGGGATAAAATGGAATCGTTTTAAAAAAGAAATCCAAAGACAGCAGGAAAGGGAAGAAAAAAAGGCAAAAAATAAAATAAAATAAAATGTATGGTAAGATAATAGATCCAAATCCAGTATTAGGAATATTTACCTTCAATGTAACTGGTCTAAATACTTCAATTAGGTAGTATTTACTGAATAAAAAGCAGAAATTGACTTAATAAAAAAGCAAAGACACAACTACATAATATCTATAGCCAACCATTTTAAACATAAAAACATAGATTAAATGTAAAAAGATGGAAAATATGTACAATGTAAATTTTAATCAAAAGAAAGCTGCAGTGGCTATACTGATGTTAGACAAAATAGATTTCAGAACCAGAAATAGCACCAGGGATAAAGAAGAATATTACATTAAGAAAAAGAAATTAAGTCATAAAGAAATTATAATGTTAAATTTGTTTGCATCTAACAACAATATCAAATAAATGAAGCAAAATTTGATGAAACTGAAAAAGAAATAGACAAATCCCAATTAGACTTGGAGATTTTAACAGCCATTCCTTAGTCATAAATAGAACAAGTAAATGAAAATCAGAAAAGCTATAGAAGACTTTACCACTATTACCAACTTAGCCATTACATTTTTTACAAGTGCACATGGAGCAACATTAAGATAGATCATGTTATGTGCTATAAAACAAATCTCAACAAATTCAAAAGGATTTCATTGTGCAAAGCATTTTTCTCTGACCACAAAAACCATTAAATTGATAATCTTTGAAAAACAGAACTTGATCTCCCTCAGTTTTTCAAGGCCTACACCCAACAGTCTCTCAACCAAAAGTGCAGAAAGGCTATAACACAATCCAAGTGTAGAATGAGTTTCACTGAAACTGTTTAGTTTTTGATCACTTTTTTTTTTTTTTTTTTTTTTTTTTATACAGAGTTTCATTCTTGTTGCCCAGGCTGGAGTGCAATAGCATGATCTTGGCTCACTGCAACCTCCTCCTCCCAGATTCAAGTGATTCTCCTGCCTCAGCCTCCCAAGTAGCTAGTATTACAGGCATGCACCACCATGCTCGGCTAATTTTTCTTTCTGTATTTAGTAGAGACAAGGTTTCATCATGTTAGTCAGGCTGGTCTTGAACTCCTGACCTCAGGTGATCCACCCTCCTCGGCCTCCCAAAGTGCTGGGATCACAGGCGTATGCCAACGTGCCCAGCCCAGTTTTAGATAATTTAATCCCTGATTATATTTATGTAATTAGGCTCTTACCCTGTCTAAAAGAAAAACATGAAATGGAGAAAGAATTCAACAGTATTGGTGGAAAATGGTATCATCTAGATAGAGAGTTTATAATTACATCACATACTATGTCCAAAATACTAATTTAAAAAATACTAGACAAGCAACATGGTAACAAAATAAAACTAATTAGCAAGAGAAAAAATATGCAAAGGGAGCAGAAGTAAAATTAATCCAGATATTGTAATTAGTAGAAAAAGAATTTTGGTTAACTGTGATTAATACATTTGTTATTTGAAAGAAAACATGCACAAAATAGATGAAAGCATGAGGAACTTAAACAAATAAATAGAGGTTTTAAAATTAATCAAATGACATTCCAGGACTTAAAAAGATAACCACATGAAATCATGAAACTGCTGGACACAATAGAATGAAGAATTGGTAAACTGGAAGACGGTGTTATAGGGAATTTCCTAATTCTGATTTTTAGAAAAGATATGTACAAAAAAAAAGAGAGAGAGAGAGAGAAATTGCTACATTCAATAGCGAAATGCTAGCACTTGCCCCAAAAAGTCAGAAATAATAAAAGAGCATCAATGGCTGCTATTTCTATGCATCATTATAAAGTAAGTTCTAACTATCCCAGTAAGTCAAGAAAAGGTTACAATATTTGGAAAGCAGTGTGTGAAGCTGCCTTTTTTTTTCCCACAGATGACATAATTGTGGATATAAAACATCTAATAAAAAGATAAAACAAACTATTACCATCAATAAATCAATTTGTCAAGGTCACTGGACAAGGGTCAATAACAAAAAACAATTGAATCTCTATATACTAGCAATAAATAATAGAAAAATAAGATAACATAGGAACTAGTTACAGCAGCATTTTTAGAAAACCACACATTTATGAGTAAATCCTAAGAAAGTTGTGCAAGTACTATTGCACTACTGAGAGACATTAAAACCTAAATAAGTAAAGAAGTAGTCCATGTTTTTGAGTCAAAAAAACTAAATATTCAATATATTAATTCTCTCAAAACTTATCTATAAGTACAATGTACTCCCAATAAAAAAGGTTAATATTTTTTGCATGTAGAAATTGACATGTGATTCCAAAGTTTATGTAGAAATAAACAGGAAGATATTAAAGAAGAGGAAGAAATATGGATGATTTAAAATACAAGATTTCGGTGTGTTCTAGAAAGCTACAGTAATTAAGACAGCATGGATTCTTTGCAAAGGTGGAAAAACATATCAACGGAAAAGAATGGTGAAACTAGCAAGGAGATCACACATAAACAGTCACTTGGTTTAGGTAAAAGCACCAGTTCTCTTCAGTGGCAGCAGTATGGTCTTTTCAATAAAGACTGAAATAGTTAGATATACATATGTGAAAAAAAGGTGAACTTTGACTCTGAACTAACAGCATAACCCAAAATTTATGTGAGGTGGCTCATACCTCAAATGTGAAAGCCAAAGAAAATATGGTTAAATACCTTTGTGACCTTGCAGTAGGAAAAAAAAATTATAGAACATATAAATGACAAATTACAAAAGGAAAGAATCAACAAAGTAAATGTAAAAATTTCTGTTTGTTGAAAAATATTCTGAAAGTAAATAGGTAAGCCACTGTCTGGATAAAAATCCTGCAATACATAAATTCTGACATAGCTAATATATATAACATATTATATAAGCTCTTATACATTTGTTAAAGAAAAACAATCAATTGATAAATGTGCAAAGACTTGACCAAAACTTCAAAAAAGAGAATATCCAAGAGGCTGATATGCATATCAAAAGATACAAATAATCATAAATAATCAAATATATGCAAATTAATATTGAATTGAAATATCACAACTACTCAAAGAGCTACTCAAAGACAGACAATGTCCAGTACTAGGGAGTATACTGAGCAACTTGATCTCTCATATCCTCCTGCTGGGAGTATAAATTGATTCAACCACTTTGGAAAACTATTTTGGCAATATCTCCTAAAGCTAAACACTTGCTTGCCCTATGCTCCAACCATTATACTCCTAGGTATAAACTCACGAGAAGTTGGTGTACATGTCCACTAAAAAAAAAAAAGACATGTTCAAGAATCTTCATTAGCAGCCTAGCTCATAACAGCTCAAAACCAGAAAAACACAAATGTCTATCAACAGTAGAGTGGAATAAATTGTGGTATATTCATACAATGTGATACAGGTTGAATATCCATTATGCAAAATGCATAGAACCAGAAGTATTTATTTTTAGTTTAATTTAAACTATTTTAAAAATAAAAAACTGGAGAATATAAAATATTAGGTTGAACTTGTAATCAAATTAACAAAATAAAAATAAATAGGCAATGTGTAACACCTAGATTTACTGTAGTCTACGTGAATGAGACATAATGTTCCAACTTTTAAACTCAGAGACTATAGATGTCATTATTCCATGCTCAGTAATTATTACTAGAAAGTTCATGATGGACTTTTATCAGATATATGGATTTAGAGGCATAATTACTATAGAATTATCACAAGAAACTCAATCATCGAGATTTCTAAGTTCAATAAGAATCATTAGTGGCTACCCCAAAAAACATGAACTTTGAACATATTTACACATCATTGGAACAAAGGAGGTGATCATTATATTGTGTTCTAATCCATTAAACATAACACATCTAAAGTATTATGCTCAAGTGTAGATTTCATGTTTTAGAGTTATGATTAATGAAATAAGACCAGGTCCAGAAGAGAGCGACTTCCACAAAACAGCCTGAAAAATATGTCCTGTAAAACAATAATAATAATAATAGTGACATGGCATCCAGAGAAGAGTACCTGAAAATACTGAAAGGTTGTCTAGGGGAAGTGAGTGCTTATTTCTTTAGTCTGCATAGCTGCAGAAGATGGACTAGAAGTCATGAATAGAAGTTATATGGAGGCCAGTATCAGCTCATTATAAAGAAAAGCAAATAATCCAAGATAAACTAACCTGCCACAACAGGTAATATATTGCCTACATCTACAAAGACACAGACAATGAGACTTTAGCAATAAATGGAAAGTTAAAATCCATGATGCCAATTTTTTTTTTCTTCCACTTCTCAGGTACATATTTCTATAAAAGGGTGAAGCTTCTGAGAGTGGTATTTTACTTTAGAAGAACTATGTTCTCACAATGGATACCTTTACTTACCTAGACAAAAGACCCTGGACAAGTCTCTTGACCTCTCTCATCAGTCAGAAAATTGGAAATAATTCAGCTTTATCACATGATTAGAATGAGATTAAAAAATGTGCATGTAGAAGCTTTTCAGAACTGTGGCATTTATATATTTGCTATTGCTCTTATTAAGAAATTTTGCTTGTGTCAGGAAGAAAATAGAAAAGCTAGATGACAAGGAGATATTTATGGAACTATCCAAAAGATCTGAGTAGGAAGGAAGAAGCTGAGATTCTCAGGTGGAATGTGGGTGGGCATTTCCTGAGATGTCATCAGGAAGAGGGCAAAGTTTATCAGACATGGTGGAAGGAAGCTCAACTAGGAAGTCACTAAGCAGAGGAGGCTCCTGGGAATCAGGATTTCCATACCTGCTGGCACCTTACTCGACAGATAATATAGCCAACTTGGCCATGTGTAACAAAAGAATCAGTAAAACAATTGGGATTAACGCATTAGGTAAACATAAATGGAATGGGAATATTTTTAAAGAAAATGGTATCAGTAAAGCAATATCTTAGATAATAAGTTATTTAATATGGTCAAGATTTCTAAATAATTTAGAACTGACTCCCTACATGCTATATGGTTTATCCATGTTCAGGAGGAAAACATTCCAAAAATCGATACACACACATTTTGCCTCCCTGAATAAAAAATAATATACGTATAATTTAATCTATCCTCAAAAACTATACAAAATATAGTTGTACCCTCTGGATTGTATTGAGGCACATGAGGTTGTTTGCCATACACTATATTAACCCCAAATTGATGTGTTACTTGAGTTCTCCTGTAAACTTTCTTTGTTCAGTTTTCTACCTCAGCAACTTACATGCATAGCCTCACCATCACCTGCATCATTACACAGAATTCCTCAACCCCAAGATACAACACTTTAAGTACACTCTCTGATCATATCACCTTCTTTCTATCTTTCCCAGCCTCCAACTCCCACTCAAATTGCTCCTCTTATTAATCACACCCAAGGTCCCTTCTTTACTTCCTATGTTATCTTTTGTGAAATATCCCTTTTTAGCTTTGCTGTCTCTTTATCCCATAGGTACCTCATGATCGTAAATTCTACAAGTCTCTTTGCAAAATTCTAACTCTAGTCAACGAAGGTCAGCTTTTAAAAAAATGGGCTCTGGATTCGTGAACACCTAATTGTGAATTCCATTTTTGCCACTTACCAGCCATCTATGACCTGAGACCGTTAATTCAGCTTCTCAGTGACTCAGTTCTGTATGCATGACATATGAATTGCTGTGTCTTCAGTATAGAATACACTGCCTGACCAAAACCAGATGCAAGATGAATATTTGTTGAACGAAAATTAACACTAACCTATTTAACTTCATGGAAAAGGCTATTAATTTCATGGAATGTTCTCTTTTTTCATTTCAAAATATGTTCACAATTTCAGGCAACTTTTATCCCCCATTTACAACTCTGGTGAAGAGTGACTGCAGTTCTCCAAGGGGAATCTTACACCTCTTCGCTACATTCCATGCATTGCCACATCTTCAATGCATTGCTTTATCAAATTTCCTTATTGTATTCTTACCACAACAGGATGTTTTCCCTTCAACCCACAAACATGCTTTATCTTTCACCTATATTGTACTACCTCAGCTGTCCCCTGCCTGCCTTGCCAAACTCTTGGCAAGGGTAGCATCTACTTATGGCTTTTACTTCCTTGCCTCTCATTCATTCATTCACCATTCAACGAATTCAGTTTAGCTTCTTTCCCACAACTCTACTGAAGGTCACTAAGCATAACTGTTTAAAGATCAATTCTTTTTTTGTCTATTTCATTTCTTATCATGTGCTACTTTCATTCCTGCACACTTGGCTCTGATTGCACTAGCTTTCTGTTTCTAAGACAGAAAATTCTTCTAACTCAGAGACTTTGCTCTTGCTAGTTCTTTCGCCTGGAAAGCTCTTCTTTTACCTGATTCTTCCCATAACTTACTTCTTACCTCAAAATAATTGTCGAATCATTTATTTGACAATTTACATCTTAAACAGTCTACATTAGTTACTACCATGTTCTAAATTGTTGAAATACAAAAATTGTTAATTGTTGTTTTTAAGGACTTTGGTCTTGTAGAAAAGTCTACAGATAATTCTAAAACTATGTGGGGAGATGCCATTAAAAGGTGTTTGGGAAGAGAACAATTGAATCTTTCTAAAAGGAGACAAGGAAGTTTTCATAAAGGAGTTGACATTGGAATTAGATCAGCCGTTCGCAAATGGGTGTAATTTTATCCCCCGGCAGTGTCTGTAGACATTTTTAATTGGCACAATTGTAGGGGGCAGGTGACTATTGGCATCAAGTGATAGAGACCAGAGATGATGCTAAACCTCCTCCAATGCACAGAACAACACCCACAAAACAGGATTATCCAGCTCAAAATTTCAATAGTTCCAAGACTGAGAAACCCTGAGTTAGATCTTAAAAAGTTAATGAAGATTTTCTGTCAGCTAGATGACCACAATAGCTTCCTGTCTTTCTGCAAACATCTATTCTATACCCAGTTGCCATTAGTTTTCTAAAATATAAATCTATTTATGTCACACCCAGTTCACAATTCTTTCTAATACTAATATATAACACTAATATCAATTATTACATGCCAGGATCTTCACAAGACTGTGAGGAAGATATTGTCCCAGAATTACTGAAGAGAAAACTAAGATTCAGATAAAGTAAGTAACCTATGGGGTGTCACAACTGATGGTTTCCCTTTACCTATAGAATAAAATCCAAATGCTTCAGCATGTCAACTTACTGTACAGTGTGATTCTAACCTTCATTTCCAGTTTTATTTGACAATAGTCCTGCTAAACATAAAGGTTTAAGCATTACTAATTGCCATTCCAAAATCACAACACTATCCATCAAAATCAAAGATGTACACACCACCTAAGAAAAAAATGCAAATCTTAGGCGTACCTCTCAAATACATCCTTGCACCTCTGCACTGAGAGACGTGTACAAAAATATTTAAATAATTTTTTTCCAACAGAAGAGAAAAGGAAAAAATTAAATCAATACAAAAGTTTGTCAATAAAAGATTTACATTAGTATATTATGATTTATTCAAACAGTAGAACAGTACATGGCAATAAAAATGTGATATATAAAAAAATGGTCATGGACAAAATCTCGCAAGTATAACATTACCAAAAAACACCAGTAGCAGAAATAGAAATACATTATTTATATTCCATATAAAATATTATACATTATATTCCACACAAAATCCTAAACAAATTATTTAGATGACCATATGTAAGAGAAAAGCAAAAAATGCAAAGAAATCACAGACAATTCAGGATAGTAGTTATTTGGAGACAAGAGACGCTCTGAGATCTAGGAACTTCAACATATTTGGTAATATCTACTTCTTTTTTTTGTTGTTTTTTTTTTTTTTTTTTTTTTTTTTGGAGACGGATCTCGCTCTGTTGCCCAGGCTGGAGTGCTGTGGCCGGATCTCAGCTCACTGCAAGCTCCGCCTCCCAGGTTCACGCCATTCTCCTGCCTCAGCCTCCCGAGTAGCTGGGACTACAGGCGCCCGCCACCTCGCCTGGCTAGTTTTTTGTATTGTTTAGTAGAGACGGGTTTCACCGTGTTAGCCAGGATGGTCTCGATCTCCTGACCTCGTGATCCGCCCGTCTCGGCCTCCCAAAGTGCTGGGATTACAGGCTTGAGCCACCGCACCCAGCTCTACTTCCTAAGATAGATGATAAGTATATGAGTCTTAACTATATATTTTTTATCCTACATAAACATAGTCTGTGTATGTATTATTAGTGTTATATTAGTATTATTTATATGTAGTAAATACTTAAATTTATAACATATAATTGTTTTTCAGTTTATATTTTGGTCCTTGCTACACCTTTTGCCTGAAGTGACCTTCTTTTTTTTTCACGTGATAGAATCTTACTGTTCTCAAAGTAATGTGGAAGTTTGGAGGGGGAAGTTTAATTCAGGCAGAGGAAACAAAGAAGGACCTGAAGTGGAAGTGACATTTGAACCAGGATTTAAGTTTTGAGGAGTGGAAACAGTCAAATGAGGGTCACTAAAGCAGAAGGAACTGCTGAACTAAAACATAATGGACAATCACAAATTCAAGAATTCCACTGTTGCCGAAGAGAGGTATAACAGCAGAAAAGGATGAATTTGAATGTAGAGAGACAATGAGATATTTTGAATGTCATCCCAAAATCCTAATAAGAGGCACTGAAGATTTGAAGAGTTGTGCCATCTGTTTTAAAAAAAAAGAACAACACTAAAAAGAAAGAAAAGAAAAAAAAGATGGCCGGGAGCGGTGGCTCACGCCTGTAATCCCAGCACTTTAGGAGGCTGAGGCAGGCCTGGTCTTTGGTATTATTAAATATGAGTTAGATTGCTGAATCCCAGAGCTATAGATTAACTTGAGATAGAACATGCTTATTTGCTAATAGCATGAGAAAGGCATGGGAATCTTTTAAGGAGTTACTTCTAAATTTCTAAAAATTACGTATTTTATCTTAAGAAATTAACCCACAGTATTCTCCCTTTTGCTACAATTTTATGAGATGAAATTTGTCACATTATTAAATTGCATTAACCACAAGTCAACAGGATGCCAATTTAGCTATGAAATTGTAATACTGAAAATTATTTATTTGCTGGAAAGAATAAGTGCAGCTTTTCAAGATGCTTAAGGAACTTTCTAGAAGCTATTACTTGTCTCCACAGTAAGTCTAAGAGCTAGAAAGGTCAAAGACTGTCAAAGCTATAAAGAATATTGGAAGTTATTGGCCAGGTGTGGTGGCTCATGCCTGTAATTCCAGCAAATTGGGAGGCTGAGGCAGGTGGATCACTTGAGGTCAGGAGTTCAAGACCAACCTGGCCAACATAGTGAAACCCTGTGTCTACTAAAAATACAAAAATTAGCCAGGTGTGGTGGCAGGCACCTGTAATCCCAGCTACTTGGGAGGCTGAGGCAGAAGAATCATGTGAACCCAAGAGGCAGACTGACTCCAGCCTGGGTGACAGAGCAAGACTCTGTCTCAAAAATAAAATAAAATAAAATAAAATAAATTGGAAGTTATCTAGTTCAAGTTTTTCATTTTACTAATGAAGAGACTGAGGGAAAGAGATACAAGGTCACCAGACAAGTCATTTCATACACTCATTAAGACAAATATTTATTTAACTTCTACCTTGTACCAATAATTATGTTGGTATCAGAGCCGTATATAAATTTCAGGTTTTCAGACTCCCAGCTTTGAGTTCCTGTGCTACAACATGTGCAGCCAAGCACTGAATAAGCAAACAATTCACCAGGCACACATTTCTGTAACTGAGATCCATGGCCCACCAGTATTGAATCCTGGGCCCTAAATTAGACCTACTAAATCAGAATCTCTTGGGAAAGGGCTATAAAAGTTGCATTTTAACAAGTTCCCTGAGGTAAATACATATTAATACAAGGTAATTCTCATTAACATGAAATGTGAGGAGCACAGATCAAAGAGAATAGACAGGAAAAAGCAAGGATTTGGATTTTTAATGGAATTTAGTAAGGCAAACTGTTAACACCCCATAACACATTCCCATAACCAGGAAAGAGACTAATCTTCCAGTCAAGATATATCTCAGAATCTTACCAACCAATTAGTCAGTTACCTATGAATTATACTTCACCATTTACAAGTACTTTCATATACAATATCTCATTTGATCAACACAAAAACCCTGAGAATACTGGTGCAATTATCTTCTATTTTCTATGAAAAAAGACTATAGCTCAGTGAGTTTAAGTAGTTTGTAAGAGGTCACACTAAGAGACGAGACCAGAACTCCTTTTCATTACACTACAGTTTCCTCATTTGTTAAATAAAGGAATTGTATTTGGTAGAAATTAAAATTATCTTTACGATGTATGAAAAATGGAACACATGCTTGTCAGTGCCTATCTGTGTGGTTTAATTCATTGGAGAGTCAAAAGTCAATGTTCCCTTTAAGAAAACAGAAGGAATGAAGGCCAAACATGTCTTATCAGAATGACATGCTGAAACTACCTTAGAGAATAGTATCATATGATAACCCAATATTTGGTGTCTCAGGAACTGACTCCCATGACTGCTATCTGCTTTTGTGTATTCTTTTTTGAATAGATGCTTCCTTGCAGGTGTTTCCATGATGTTGTAGGTCAACACTGCCAATGCTCCTCTTTCTCCCATCTGCATTCCTTCTGCAAACACTAACACCATCTTACATTTAGTTTAGCACTGTGCAGTTTTTAAAGGGTCTTCAAAGACTTTTCATCAGATCCCAGCCGGTTATTGGTTGCTGGGTTCTTTTAGCTGTTGAGGCTTCTGGGCTCCCGATTGAAATCCTTCTCAGCCGAGTGTCCAGGGTTCCCCGTGAGTCACCCTTCTTGAGATTCTGCTTCACCTGTTGTAGCCAGTGCAGCCAACTAGGCTTATGCTTGGTCCCCTGTCTTATTTACATGAATAAAACCCCAGCCCTTTTGAGCCTGGGGTTTTGCATTGCTTCCTCCCCATGTCCCCACATCCTAGAGTCCTACCCTGGAACATTAAGCAGAGCCTAACTCCTTGCTAACAGAGTTCTCTGAGGCTGTAAACTTGACTGGGTGCCCAAATATTGTCCTCTCAATGCCCTACCATAATGCTCAAGTTCCTCCATAGGAAGGCACTCCCCCAAAATTTAATGCCAAACTCCTGTAATGGGAACAGCTTAATAATAACAGCAATACAACTGACTGTGTCCAGGAGCTATCCAAGTGCTTTATATGTATTATCTCCAATAATACTATTAAAATATTATTTCTTTCATTTTACAGATAAAAGAACTGAGGCTCAGGGAGATTACGTATAGGCTGAGTATCTTTTATTCAAAATGCTTGGGACAGGAAGTGTTTTGGATTTCAGATTTTTTCAGATTTGGGGATATTTGCATGTAGACTTACCAGTTAAGCATTCCTAATCTGAAAATCTAAAATGTGAAAAGTCCTAGTGAACGTTTTCTTTGGACATGACCTTTGAGCATCGTGTCAATGCTCCAAAAGTTTCAGATTTTGGAGCATTTCGGATTTCAGATTTTCAGATTAGGGATGCTCAACCCAAACTGACTCAAGTTTACACAGTTAAAAAATGGAAGATTTGAACTCAGATTGGTTAAACTTTAAAACCCATATTCTTCACTAGCAGCTAAACAGGCTAACTTAATCATCACCTGCCTTTCATCATAACCTTCCTATGAATATTGAACTATGTTGGCTGGCCTAAAATTTCTAACTGCATGATCTGTGATTGAGTTCCTGCTTGCCATTGTCTCATCCCAGTGGGTGGATAGAGTCCCATGTTCCAGCCTCTCCCAGTCATTAAATCCCACTGAAGTTAACCAGGCCATGCCTAGAATTATCCCAATATATAACATGTCATCTATTTGATCCTCCCAAAATATTGGTGGAATTGACACCACATAGATCATAAGTCCCACTCCCTATATGAGAGTGGCCAAGACACAAACAATTACTTTGAATAGTCCAGGTTAAATATAGCTAACCAGTGGCAAAGCCATGACCAGACCCAAGTTTCCTGACTCAAACACTAAAACTTCATGCATTAAATTCTCACCAAATACATTTAAGCTAGTCAAGGCATATAGAAAACACACACACAGAGTTCAATACATCACTGTGTTGAAGTGCATACAAATGCAGCTCTATACAATTGCTTGGGGCTAAGATGTTACCATTCTCTTCACCCTTACTCACCACCTCTTTATACCACATTGGCCCATATGCTAGAACAATGCTAATCCATGCAGTGTAGGAGGCAGTTACACTCAATGATCCAGAGCCTATGACCCAGTGCATTTGCATGACATGATATAATTAATGGAAGGAAGAGAAACAAAGGAATGAAGTAAGAGTAAAGTGAATAAGAGCCCTGGGTGGTTCTAGACAGGAATTGGGAAAGGAAAATTTCTGTTAATGGGATTGAAAGTTTACTGTGGTAAAACAGATTTTTTCCAAGGTTAACCTAGGTTTCTCAAACTATTTTTGGATGAGCCATGTCAACATGTGACCAGGCCCCAGCATAGCAGATGCAATCAACACTATTGATGAAAACTCAGGAAACAGGGAGGTTTCGCCCAACCCGTGGTATTTTTCACAGAAAACTTATAAGTGGACAAGAAACCTCCAGAGACCATTCATTCTGTACCCTTGCTTGGAGACATTGTTCCCTCCACTCAGTTTCACAGAGTGGTGTAGAAACTAAGTAGGAAGGGCCTCAAGTGGCATCTCCTCCAATGTCTTCATTTTACAGGTGGTGCAACGGAGGCACAGAAAGAATAAGTGACTTGCCCAAGCTCACATAGTGAGTCACTGTCAAAGCTGAGGCACAAGAACCCAATGTACTCTTCCTTCTTCTCAGGAGTTATATAATTCATGTTTTTCTTCGTATAATTTTATATTTTATGTTATTAGCATGCTACAAAAGAGTACTCAATTATGAACTACAGCAAATGAAAGCAAGACACTAGGATGATTATTGTCTTTTCCGCATTGTGAATGTTTTCTTTGGTGAGAAGGAATGGTGAAAAATCGGTATACCCGACTGGCTGCCGTTTTTCTATTTTCATTTTTTTAAAGAGTACGAAATGATGAACTGATCAACTAATGATTCAAATGGAGGATTAATCCTTAAATTAAAGGTAGGTTAGACGAGACTACTTTAAGATCCCTGGAAACATCGAGACTCTACGACCCTGGATAGAGAGGGGCGTGAACCCTGGACTCGGAGTCCAAAATCACCTATCAGTTGAAATCCCAACTCAAACCTAACCAGTTTAGATCAAACTCTTTCTGCAAAGAAAAAAAAAAGAAAAGCAGCATCATACTCTTTTTGTTTAAAGAAAAAAAAAAAAAAACCTGACCAGCTCTGCAACCATGGATAAATCAGTTAATCTTTCTGAGCTTCAGTTTCTTTATTCAGATAAAAAGGCCAATAAGCCCTATATAACCCTCAACATTATAAGGAACATATGAAGTTGTGTATTTAGCAACAATTTTATTCTGTATGAATATTAGTCTATACAGTAATTATAAAAATTCGGATACTATATATGTATGTATATAGTCATATATATGTATCTGTGTAGGTCTGTATTTATGTATATATATGTGACTATGCATGTACATATTTATGGACACATATATGTACAAATGTAGGTATGTATATTCATATATATTTCTGCTTTGGCTCTGTGCCCAGCTTAACCGAACTGCACCCTCTTATTATAGCAGCACTCCCATAGGGCGTACCATACCTGTTTTAATTTTACTTCCTATGAACAATCATCTCCTTCCCCTTCTTCTTGCATGTTTCTGCCAAGGTTCACACAGCTGACATCATGGAGGTGAAATGGCTCACCTCCTATGCCTATGGCTGTTAAGTCTTAGTATTCTGTTTTTCAGCATTCTATTTTGTGATTTAAGTTTCCAGTCCTTTTTAAAAGAACAAATAAGTTTTGCATATATTTTTGTTTATTTTTTCCAAGGCCTGCCAGAATTTTCTATAGAAAATATGTATGCGTATTTTCTTTATGGGATTTCATTATCAACCCTAGATATGAAACATTTGAATTAAAAGCCTTTGAACTGAAGATGTGGTCATTTTCCAATCTTTAATTTACAGATGAGACAGGAATAATCAGCTATAATCCTCTCAGTGTATACACTGTCTAGCATAAATAAGGGGTTCAAGATTTGTAGAAGTGACATTTTCATTGAAGTACTATTAGCATTGAAAGTAAACGAAAGAAAAAAAACCGGTAAACTTAGAAAAGGAGAAAGTTCCTCAAATTACTGCCTGGGAAGGGCTTTTCTTATTTATGAAGTCTTTTTATTTACCATATCTCATTTCAGCCTCATAACAACACTCCTAGAGAGGCAAGTCAGTGTGGGATTTTTGTCATTTTACAAACAGGCATCTAAAGTTTAATAAGGTTAAGTATTTTGCCTGAGGACTCCTGTATAGGAACTGGAGAAGTCCAGACCTAATTAAGGACTTTATCTAAAACATAAACTTTATTTTCCAGGACACAATATCACCTGTTTCATTACTTTTTGTTCTCAAAGCATCCTATATTAACATTATCAAATAATTTTTTCAAATTCCACAACTCAAAAGTTGTATCTTTATTTACTCAGTCAAGCCATAATACCTAATGTGCATGTGGCCTCCAGCAGTTTGCAAAACCTCAGGGACCCCTTCTTACTGCAGAAATTTGATCCCCTTTATCAGGAACAATTATGTTAACATCGTTTGCAAAGTGATCTGTTTGAAGGGAGCCTGTTTCACTTACAAGATCTTAATCAGCAAGAGATTTATTATCTCACATAACAGGAAGCCCAGAGGTGGAGCAAGCCTCAAGACTGGGTGACTCAGTAGCAAGGTTTGCATCATCCTCAGGCTGGAGGTCAACTGGATGCAGTAGTTCCAGGCATCAAACCACAGGAAAAAAAAAAAAAAAAGATAATCTCTCCTTCAGGACTTGTAATTCCTAGAAATTTTTAGAAAAAGCTTATGGCAGACATCCCACTTACCTGTGTTGAGTTTAAGTAATTCCTAAGCTAATCACTAGCAAAGTCAGTAGAATTTCCCTCACATCAATAGGCCCAGCCTGGAGTTTCTGGTAAGATCAGCTTCTCTGGAACCACAGGGTTGAGAAAGAGATAAATAGAGAACAAAATTAGCATCTGCTAGGTGAAGAGTGAAATACATGCTGAGTAAAGAAATAACAGTGCTCACTAGAGGACAACAGGTGGTGTGTCTGCAATGTAGGAACAGGACCCACATGAAAGAATGCTTCAGTGGAAGCCCTCATGTTAGACAATAGAAGTTGCTTCATAAATGTCTTTAAAACATATGCCAAGGCCGGGTGCAGTGGCTCATGCCTGTAATCCCAGCACTTTGAGAGGCCAAGGGGGGCGGATCACGAGATCAGGAGATCAAGACCATCCTGGCCAACGTGGTGAAACCCTGTATTTACTAAAAACACAAAAATTAGCTGGGCAAGGTGGCACGTGCATGTAATCCCAGCTACTGAGAATCGCTGAGGCAGGAGAATCCCTTGAACCAGGGAGTCAGAGGTTGCAGTGAGCCGAGATTGCGCCACTGCACTCCAGCCTGGCAACAGAGCCTGGTGACAGAGTGAGACTCCATCTCAAAAAATGAAAAACAACAACAACAACAAATATGCCAATACATGATATTTTAGGGCAAGAATACAATAAATGCCTTTTCATAGTTTATTTACTTGGATGACAGAAAATTATCATTTATAAAAGATGCAAGAACTGCAATAACAGCATATCAGTTTTAGTAGTAATTCATTCACAAAATTCATCTATTAACAAACTCACTGAGCAAGTGCTATATGCCAGATAACATTCTAGGTACTGGGCATACCAACATAAATAAATCAACGTGTGTATTGATGGTTGGGGGAAGACAGATGGAAATTATTATAATATAATGTGTTTCTTCTTATACTATACACTAGTATGGAAGGATGGCCTAATACATTTGGTTTAGGCTAATGAAGGTGTGTATACACTTATGAAGAGAAATCATTAATAAATGTAATATAGAAATGTATACATACTTTCATCACAGCAATATTAGAATAGAGAATTTTTATTGTTGACCCTATTATGTAGAAATGATTTCAACAGTCTATGCCTTATAAACTTTATACTCTAGTTGAAAATGAAATTGCATAAAGACATGGATCAGTAGCACGGCTAGTTCCCCGAGTGCAACTCTAACAAGACCAGTGCAAATGACAGTTAGCTAACTACAAGCTATGTTTGCTAAAAATTTGACAGGCAACTCTCTATAAAGAATATTCTGATAATTTAAAGATGGAGCCCAATGTTTAGTTAAAAATTAGTAATAATAAGATTCCTTGTAGTAAGTACTTAGACACTTTACAAATAAAGTCTTAATTATCAGAAAGCCCTGAAGTAGTTATAATTATTATTATCACTGCTTTTTACAGATTGGGAAACTGAAACTCCAAGGATGTGAAGTAATTTGCCCCAGGTATATAAGCAATGACAGATGAAATATCTGAACCCAGACTCTTCTGTCTCCAAAGCCTATGCTTATGTTTTTCAAAATGTGGTCTATGGTCAGCTATATAAATAGCATTTGGGATACTTGTTAAAAACGCAAACTCTTTAGTCCCATCCTGGACTACCAAATTAGAATCTTTGAGATGGAGCCAAAAGTTGTGCATTTCACTGGATTTTTTGCCTACTATCTATTAACATATTGCTGTGCTACTCTGCCTTATGATGTTTCCTAAACCATTATGGAGAAAAGATTAAAATCTTACTAGTAAACACAGATGAACAAAAACCTTCTGAAGTTTATCTTACCTGGAAGCTTTCATTGTGTAGATAGGAAACTCCACTGACTAAAAGCTTAGAACCTAAGTTTTACATCACAATCCCAAAATTATACCAGGTGGGAGTATCTGCTGGTACCTGAGACTCCTGGAGTTTTTCTTCTCCTCTTGATTCTAATAGGCTGTATAACTTTGGAAAAGTCACTTTTCATCCCCAGGTATTTGTTTCTTTACTGTTAACTTCTGGTGCACTAATCTGTCCTTCTTAAGAATGATTCTGAGATCCACTCAGAGAAAGAACTTTCCCAGAGCGTACAGCTCAACCAAATGCTTCCAGGATTTCTAGCTCAAAACAAAGAAATGTCCATCAAGGAAAGGTAACATAACATCACTTCTCACTTCTCTATCCAAATGCCCTTGCATTTTCTTATTATTATTTTCTATCATCCCAAAATTCTTCCAGGAGCAAAACCGGATGTAACATGTAAATAAATGTCTCTCCTTGTTTCTTTCAGATAGCAAGAAAAAGTAACAGGTTCAATAAAGTTCCTCCAAACTATTAAAGTGATAGAGGCAGAAGGGAATTTACAAATACTGATTTTACCCTCTCTAATTTTTATAGGTAATAAAACAAGACAGTGGCTGGAGCAGGTGAAATACTCCAGTGTTACTGCGTGATATGGTTTGACTCTGTATCCCCACCCAACTCTCATCTCTAATTGTAATCCCTATAGTCCCCACATGTTGAGGGAGGGACCAGGTGGGAGGTGATTGGATCATGGGGGTGGTTTCCCCCATTCTGGTGTCATGATAGTGAGTGAGTTCTCACAAGATCTGATGGTCTTATAAGGCAGTTTTCCCTGCTGTGGCTCACTCTTTTTCTTACCTGCCACCAAGTAAGATATGCCTGCTTCCCTTTCTACCATGATTGTAAGTTTCCTGAGGCCTACCCAGCCATGTGGAACTGTGAGTCAGTTAAACCTCCTTTGTTTATAAATTACCCAGTCTCAGATAATATCTTTCTAACAGTGTGAGGAAGGACTAATACACTGCACTACGTAAGATGAATGCTTAGGCCTTCTGGTCTCTGCTTCCTCAAAACAGTACAAGTGCTGCTATTGCTGCCGCACCTTCATCCGTGGCCCCATGGCTCCATGGCAGGGCAGGGCAGGGCAGTATTTCTCAAAGTTTGGGACCCTCTGCCTTATCAACCTGGAAAAAGATTGAATTGGTTTTAGATTATGTTGAATCACACAATGGAAAAGTAAATTCTTACTGATTCTTTTTCGATCCTTTCACTTCCTTCAAAGAGAAAGTCTCAGAATGGTGCTAATACGGCCTTAGCACCTCTATAACCTGATGATCTCCCTTTTTAAGAAACTGAGAGCAATCAGTTTGTCTTATTGTATTTATTCTTATAATTACCTTCTCTTTATGGCAAGTAATATAAGATTTCTGAATATGATGCTGATATAAATTTTTCTTCTGAAATCAATCAATTTAAAGAAAATATTAAGCAAATGATAGTACAGGTAATATGATTTTTTAAAATCTTGAAAATAGTACAAGAATGATTCAAGTATGGCAGAAACTGACATCATGGTTTGAACACAGGCTTTGGAGTCAAACACACTTGGTTTTCTAACCCAACTTATAGAAGTTAAGATTTGAGGTAGTTTATATATTCCTTCAGCAATGTACTTTTACTGCTGGCAAAAGTGGCATATTAGAAGTGTCTACCCATGGTTGGCTATGAGGACTAATACAGTGATAATTTTTATTCTTTTACTATAGTGCTTGGTACATAGGAAGCGTTCAATGAGTGTTGTTATTTTATCATCAGTGGCAACACTACCATCACCTTGGCCATGAAATGTTGATATAGTTCATCTTCTAGGACCACAGATTGTAAAATCTGGGGAATATTTTTAAAATTGCTAAAGTGCATCTAATCTAACCTTTCCCAGGTCCTACTGCTCAAGGCTTAAATTTCCCCTAAAAGTGTTTTAAATTTGTGGTTTATGACTTACTATATTTTATCATGTTTTATTAATCTCCAACTAAAATTTACCACACTCTTTAATGATGATAGAGGCAGTAGTATAAGCAATACAAGGAGTACCCTCACTGTCACCAATAGATACTTCACGTTATATTGTTCAAAATATCATTTATAATCTCCACTATTTAGAAATCATTAGGCAATTACTAGAGGAGCTATTATTAATAGATTAAAGAACAAACAAATGCATGACTGGATATCACAGATTTGTAATATATTGATAACTGCATTTCAATATGTTGGTTTCCTTGTAATCCTATGCATTTTATGTTATGCATTTGTAAGTGTTCTGAGAAGCAAACTAGAGGTGTCATCCCACCACCACAGGTGTCCATGGCACATACACAAAACATTTAAAGACCCCTGCTGTACAGCCTTGCCAGATTGTGGCCCTGTAGACTGCTTGTATACCTAGAAGATTTCCCACCTTCAAAGACTTCAAAGATCAATCATTCCACATTTGTCTGGGTGGGTTTTTAAAACAGTAGACAACAGATTCTACTTGGTGGTAATGGAAGCAGGAACCACTGTGCTAAACCACACTTCAAGGAAAAAAAAAAAAAAAAAGAAGCAGCAAATTATGATATTTACTTTGCAAAATATCTGAGTTACCCGCTAAGAGAAATATTAACAGAGGCAGCCAAATTTCCAATATTTAAATTATCTAGAAAATAAATACAGTAGGTTTGTATTCAGTTCCAGAGTGTATTCTATCTATAGGCTATTTTTGTATTTATTTATTTAAGTCAGAAGATATATATTACTACATTGTTCACAAATTACTTTCCTTGCTAAACAAAAGGAGAAAGGGGTATGAAAAAAGCATCAGCTTGCAATCATTCCAACCAATCCAACTGCTCTACAAAGACATGTAAATAGTTAAATCAAAGTTTCATTTGTTCCAATTTATTTCATTTATAGAAATGAATCATTATGCAAAACAGATCTGTGATATGTGCAATAGTCCATAAATTAGGCAGCAAGTATTTTTATCTTCTCAGAATTAGAAGAGTTACCTAATTTATGGCATATCAAGATAGCAGAGAAGTTAAGTCAGTGGTGGAGCAATGTGAAATCCAGTGCATTCTTACTTCCTATTTAATGCTCTCTCCAGCACTCATGGCCAGAGAGAGGAGGATTTTAGGAATAATGTAGACAGAGAAAGGGAAAGAGATGGTGTTTCAGGAGTTTTCCTTAGTTCAGCTAAAGACAGGGTTCTTGTCCGTCCCATGGCTATGAACATCTAGGCTCACAGAAAGCTTAAAAGGTGAGTAAAGCACGGTTTTATTGGGTACAAAGGGAAAAAAGGGGGAAACAGGCACTGTTTGCAAGGCCAGAGTCCCTCCTGTAGAGCGATTCCCGCCAGTTTGAATTCCAGGTTCCACACGGGAAGAGGCGGGGCCAGGATCCTCCCCACTGCAAAGGTTGTGAACTTCTCCAGGCTCCACCTCAGTGGGCAGGCTGGTTGGAGTTTCTCCAGGGACCTCCTCCCACCTGGCTGTCTCATTCCCCTCTCTAAAGAAGTACATCTAACTGCCATTAGATTAAGGATAAGGATGAAGACCGATCTTAACAGCTTACTGCTGACAGGGGGCGCTGTTTTGGGGCAATGGCGGTCAGATCTCCCTCAGAGGCCTATGTAAGGGTTCCTGGCAGAAGGGGCCATCCTCAGAGGCTCCAGTTGCATGACTGTTTGGAGTTTGATGTCCTGAAGGCAAGAACAGACAGAGTTATTAGAAAACATTTATCCAAATGAAACAAGGGGAGGGGTAAGGACAGCTCAAAAATTCCGAGGCCTTTTACCAATTTGCATAGGAGGAGGGAGGCCAAAAGCCCAACTGGCAAAAACATTTGACCCTGTTGCCGGCATGTCGGGCTTCTGTGTTCCCTTCGCCTGAGCCCAATCCTAAGCCAACCAATTTAAGGTTTGGGAAATCAACTCCTTCCAGTTTGGAGGATGCATCTGAAGGGAGAGTCCCATAGTAGGGAGACACAATTACCTAACTGAAGAAAGGACTGAGGAGGAGAAAGGGAAAAGAAGGTGCTTTTCAAAGGAATCCCAGGGTTTCAGGATGCATTTGAAAGAGGTACAGACTGAAGATGAATGGTTACCTATCTAGAAAGAGGGGAGCAGGTGTCCTTGTTTCCCTTCTCTTCCTAGCAGATACCCAGGATACACCAGGGAGAGAGGGAAGAGCATCCTCTTTCCGTCTTCCATCCTTGCATCCCCAAGTCCCAGCGACCTTGGCGGGCACCACCGTGAGTGCCAAAGAGTCATGCATCCATGAAACGTGAAGGGCCTAGAGAATAGGAATTATCCGCTCTCACCTATGTCTCTTTCCCACCTACTTTCAGTAGCCTTGGAGCTCCCTAGACCTCATTTATAGCATGGATACTAATGTGTCCTTTATCCATGAAACAGGAAGCTTGGGTTTAGCTTAATCGGCAGGAATCAGCCACGCTCATCTGTGCTGTGCCTTTTAACCTCCGTATCATCTGCCTCTGGACCCCTCAGATCCATTTTTTTTCCCAGGGCTTTGATCCAAAGCTTGGAATTGAGTCTGGGACAAAAATGTGTCTCTGGGTGGGTGGTTGCATGGACTCCTTATCATGAGCCAAATCCTAAGGTGGAACTGTGGAACTGAGTCCTCCTCCAACAAGGGAGAGTGAAGAATGTCTTGTGACACAACCAGATAACTGGTAGCTGTAGTTATGCTTGCTAGGATTTGGGGGCATGGTGCTTGGCTTTGGTTAGTTTCCTTGGTCTTACTTTACCAGAGGAAACCTCCGAGTAATAGGCATCTATTTATTCCCATCACCTGGCAGTATTTGCGGGATAATTGCTTAAAACTGGAATATTAGTTCAGATTTTCACATTACCCATCCCTCTTGTTCTTTCTGAGCTGCGGCTGGAGATTCCTGGTTGGTTCACAGGAACCAGCAGGGTTAGTCTAAAATGTAGGCAAAAACTTAAAACTAGCGAGTTTAGAATTTAATGGCAAATATATCATAAGTTTTGGAACATAATTTCTCTCTCCCCAGTTCTCGTTTTTGTTTAAAAAAAAATTATGATAAGGACTGAGTGGTTTACAAAATAAGACTTCAGTCTTATACTTGCCCTGATAATTTGCATAAACTGCAGCAAGAATAATTATTTCTACACAGGCCTTTTGGATTGGATTTGATGGAAGTTTGTTCCACAGGGAATCTCAGATAAGAACTTTTAAAGCCAAGCCCAACCATGGGTTTTTATCCTCAAACACCTGTGAGTTGGGTGATTCTCTCCTCTTAAGGTCCTAAGATAAACTTGGAGCTCCTAGACCTGTTAGAAAGTGACATTCTTTACTGACCACAGGTTAGGAACCCTGTACAGGGACTGCATAGGCAAGAGTATGAGACCAGTTTCCCCGCTGGGCTTTTATTGGCTCTGCAAGTTGAGATTGACTCCTTAAAGGGAAGCATACCCTTCCAGTCAAAGTCTTGGTAAAATTACCAGTTTTTCTAATTGTGTCCTGTTGCAAAAGAAAATTGGATTCTTACTACACTGACGCAAACAACTATATTGCCATAAGTTAAGAACACTCACAGGAAGTTTCTAAATTTTAGAGGAACCAGACAGAGAGAAACAGGCTCCAAATTTTGTTCATAGGAGTATGCCTTACTCAATTATTAAGGGCTGTAAATAGCTCAAAATAAGTTTCCTCCACTCTGAAAAACAAAACAAGGATCAGCAATATTCCAAGCAAAAGTCAAAAAGGTTGTTTCAGCTTCCTGAGTTCAGTCCATTTAGTTAACTCTTGTTAAACATTTCAGCTCTTTATGAGTTCTGTACCTTTTTTATTCACGTCATAATCTCCGAAGTTACCAGAAGACTGTATTTCAGAGCATCTCTTACAGTTCTATAGCTCATTATAAATCCTTTGAAAAGGATTAAAACAAAAAAACAGTTTTCTGTGAATAGCAAAATATCCAGGGTAGTTACAGTTAGAAACACAACTGACAAAAAATTTGGTTGTCTCTGTGGTTTACAATAATTTAACCTTAACAATCTTAATTATAATTGATAGCATACACTCAGACATCAGAATTTTAGAAATCCCATACAATTGGAACATACCTCAGCATTATTCACAAAATATAACTTAAAAAGGACTGAACATCATTTTTGCAATCCCTACACATGTCAAATAATTCTATTTACATCTATTTTCTGGACACTTGGGGGGCCCTCTGAAATATTCAAAAAATCAGGTGCCAGGGAAGACAATTTTGAAACTGAAGTTTGATTTTAGGAATGCTGTCAAATATGTTTGAGGTTTAAAACACTTGATATTATGAAATAGAATTCCAGATTACCATGAGTTACTTATTTTGCCAAAATGATGACTCAGGAATTTTAAAGAAGCAAAAACCTTTTATAACCCCATTGAATTTATTCAATGTGTTCACACAAAGAACCTCTTCTCAAAGATTAATTTCTACAGTTCTTCCATCACTTCTTTGAACCTTCAGCTTTCCCTATCTAACTCAAAACAATTATTTAACCATAGGCAAAAGTTTACATTTGCATGCTTTCTTATAACCTTTTATTTAAAATAGACACATTTTACTGTTTTTACATACCTTGATTGTAAATCTATTTCAAGTAGTTTCACTTAACTCCTAGCAATTTTTAACTTCAAGGTAAAACTTGGTAAGTTGCTTTAATTGTGTGCTAACTGCAGCCAAGGTTTGCCTTCTTAGTTAAGGGCATTGCTTCTTCCATATGTCCCCAGGCCTTGACAATTGCGAAGCCCACAAGTCAAATAGTTCTCAAAACCCAAAAAGCAGTTTGTAACCTCAAAACACTTAGCAAAACTGGCAGCTGACTTGCATTTTAGTAACAGTCTTTAGGGCTGTTTTTATTTCTCAAAGATTAAAGTCATGTGAACTGAAAGGTACCACAGCTTTTACCTTTCCTTAAAAAAAAGCATTTCATCCAAGCACTTGTCTTTCACTAGGCCAAATTAATTAGAGCTTCCTTTACAGACATCACACACAGTACACACATAGACAGGCAGAAGAGAAACCAGTTGCTGGGTGAGGCCGTTTAAGAGACATGGCTAGGAAAACATGCAGATATCGAACCTGAGAGGGCTCATCCCCTCAGGCAGGATTGCTAAACAAAGCCTTGCCAAGTGGTTACTGGCCATGCCCCAGTATGTAAGGCAAGATGGAGGCTTGCAACATAAACCATACAGAAATGCAAAGCATACCAGATTGGCCACAGCCCAAGACTAGCCAAATCCTGTTTCACAATTAAAGCTTTACAGAAAATACAAACAGTTATAGTCTGGGGGACCTGGCCTAGTAAAACGTCTTCTAAGAGAAAAAAAAAACTTTAAAGATTAACTTGTTGATGGGGTAGATAAAGGGAATGATAAAGGTTTCAAAATGCCTAGGAAAGAACTTTTTATTCTTATGGGACTGGTTCCTCTACCAGGGAGAAAAGTTGAAGCTTAATTACTGTCTGATGGAGTAAAATTCTTTGGCTGGGGAAGGGAAAGGGGAAGGTTGTGGCAGTGGCAGTGGTGTGTGGCTGGGAACCAGCCAGCTGGCTGTGTGGGACCTTTGGGCCATGCATCCCAGCCCCAGCAGGGAGTGGGGAGTGGGCAATCGGGAGCTGCTGTTCACCAGTGGGTCCTGAAAAAGGAAAAAAAAGGTCATGAAAAGGCCTGAGAGTGACAGGGGGTGGGGACATGTTTTCCCCCTCAGAAGTCAAAGGATGAAAAGCCTTAGAAGCATCAGTGAGAGGTTTTGAGTTCCCATTTCACTCACCACTTCTTGAGCCCCATGTTGGGTGCCAAAAATATTGCAGAATTTTTCCTTAGTTCAGTTAAAGATGGAGTTCTTGTCCATCCCATGACTATGAAAATTTAGGCCTGAAGATGGCTTAAATGGTAGTAAATCAGGGTTTTATTGGATGAAAAGGAAAAAATGGGAGAAACAGGGACTCTCACAAGGCCAGAGTCCCTCCGCTAGAGCACTTCCTGCCTGGTAGTTTGAATTCCAGGTTCCACACAGGAAGAGGCAGGGCCAGGCTCCTCCCCACTGCAAAGGGCACGAACTTTCTGAGGCTCCACCTCAGTGGGCAGGCTGGTTAGACTTTCTCCAAAGATCCCTCTTACCTGGTTGTCTCAATCAGAATGAGATGAGTAGAAAAAGAATAAACTAAAAATTTTATATTTAACAAAGCATTTCCATATAATCTCTTCTCATTTCCCTTCCCACAAAAAGAAACCTGTGTTGTATTATCAATACTATCTTGCTAAATAAATACAAAAGACCAAAAAGTTGTGCTGCATCCAAATTCACATAGCTCCAAGGAACGAAGTCAAAGTTTGAGCTCAGGGAGGCCCTTAAGAGGCAGCCTTGGCCTTGCCCTCTCTCAATCCATTCCCCAAAAGAGTAGAGGTGTGATCTTCCTAATGAAAGATCTGACCAGGCCACTTTGAGGCTTAGTAGAGTTCAAAGCTCTGGGGCTAAGTCCAGGACTTTAAAAATCCATCTTGGTCTGGCTACTGCTTATTTCTGGTATACTAAACAAGGTGTCTACTGGCCTTTCAGAAACAATTGTTAAATAGGCAGAAATTCTGCAAGTCAGTTGATGAATCGTTGGTAGGTTGAATTTGATCATGGTAGAAATACTGATCAGAAAGTGGTGGAAAAAAAATATATATATATATATACACACACACAAAAGCTTTTCTTTAGAACAGATTTACCAACACACTACCGATTCATCATTTAATCACACTTCATTTAACCACATCCTCCCTCTTCTTTTCAACCATGCTGAACTACTTTCTGTTCTTCAATAAGTTATGCTATTCCTTTGCCTAGAACATAATTTTCCATTTCCTCTGCCCCAAGCCTTACTCTTAGTAATCTTCCTAGTTGCGGTTTCTTTGTACCTTTCTTCCTGATATACATTGCCTCCTAAACCTCCTCCCTAAAAGCCTGGGCGAGATGTTCTGCTTATGCCCTCAGACAGCACATCATGCTTTCTACTGTTGAGACAGTGCTGGCATTGCTCTATTTCTTGCCTGTTTATGTCACTGAACTTACTAGCTACATTGAATGCAGGAACTCCATCTTTTCTTTATTTTCATTCCATTCTTTATCATGTGTCTGACATCTACTAAATACTCAATATTTGGTAAGTGAGATAAATGACTAGAGCTAACAAAATCTCTGAAAAATAAGACTTTTCACTTATTCACATTCAGAGGTGGAACACCAAGAATTGAGAAAATCCTTATCAAAACAGAGAAAAAAAAACCTTGAGAGAAATAAAAGACAAAACCAGGTCTTAAGAGACAGTGTTGTCAGTTTATTTCTGGTTCTAGCCCAAGGATGGCAAATACCTGTCCAGACACCATTGCCCCCTTGCCAAAGGCATGAGAATCTTCCATGCTTAATCTCTGACCTCTTTTCTCCTGAGCCCAGGAAATCCCTCTATGTCAGGGCCACTGCCATTAATCAAGCTGGAATTCAAATTGAAACTCATTTGGCAACCTGGAGGAGGTCATGAGACACAATGACTACTGCTTTCCTGCCAGAAGCTTCTCTGCCCTACTTTCACGGTCTCACCTGCTTACCCTTTTTTGGTCAGGTTTGAAACTGAAAGAAGTGAAGAAAAGGAAGAGGAAGTGAGGAAGCTGTGTAGGAGGAGAAGCTAAAAGAGTTGGTTGGGGAGGCCACTCATAATCTGTTCTCACATTCCATCTCCCCCACTTTCCTTTCTTCCCTTGAGTTTCTTCTTTCTGGTTCCTATTCTTTCTGTGATTGTTCTCCCACCTGCCTATCTCACTGCTGTTTTTGACTGTTTTTCCACCCATTTCCCTCTGCAGCAGCTTCTCATTTCTTCTCTATTCCTTTCTGTGGCCCCTTTATCTTCCTTTGTCTTTTGCTATCTTCTTTCTTTCTCAACTTCTTTTTTACATTTCCTCTTCCCTTTTAATAGACTCCACATTATTTCTCTGCAGTTTTTTCAATCCCTTCTATCTCATTTTCATCTCTCTCTAACTCAAGTGGATTCTAGAATTCCTTTGTCTTGAACACTGTTTTCCTCTTCCCCTTTCTCTGATCCTACTTATCTTTTAAGATTCAGTTTCTGTGCCACTTTTTTCTTGACATCCATCTTCCTCTAACCTACAATTTCCAAAAGGAAAGAAAGAACTATTTTAGAGCACTTTTTTTTCTAACAGGCTTTTCAGTTAAATATCAAAGCATTTTATTTAATGTGAAGGCAACAGAATTTTTTAGAAAACATTGTATTACATACATATTAATACAACCTTAACATTATTTTATGTCTGGTTTTACAAATCATATATTCCTTCTAAATGGATAATTTTATTACATTAGCTCTCTTTAAGTTAAAACCAGATGACAATGGCATTTTTAAAAATTTTGTCATTTCTTGTCATGGTGTCTACTATATACACGCTGTTTAATATGTACTCAAGTTCTAAAGCCTTTCCTTTTTTTATCCAGTCCTACACTTAATCTGATTTCTAAAAACAGTTCATAGGAACCTTCATTTTTAAATGAGCACAGACTGATTAGAGCATTTACATTTTTATCACCTTCTTAATGAACATGGAATGCCTGTAAGTCTTGAACAGAAAATTATGCATGCCTTCCTAAAGGCCTTTGCATGGCCTCCTTAATGCATGCCTGAATCTTCTCTCTTATTACCTTAGAAATATTAAAATGTAATGATAGTTCTTTAAAAAGTGAAAAACACAAATTCTCATTTAAAGTCCAAGTAAGCATTGGTACTAGGAAAAAGCAGTCAATCACAGTTGAGTCATTTTACAGAGGGTGGGGAAGTTTGGTTAACCTTGTTTTTAGCAGGGAGGCATCAGTGTTTCCTCAAAGTCTGTCACTCCAGTGGTTGACCAAGTGCAAAAACCAGCTTAGAACTAATAAACAAAACAAAGGAAACTCAGAAAATTTTTAAACAGAAGCTCTAAGTACCAGACCAGAAAAAGATGGAGACACACCCCACAGAGAACACTGTTTTTTCCCCCGTATTTACTGATTGTCATCTATAGAAGAGGAATTAGGGAATATTAAATCAAAATCCATGACTTTACTGGGAGACATTGTGGTTATAACTAATAACATTAGCTTTAAAGATAAACAGACTTAGGTAGCTTTAAGTTGTCACTTTGAAACTCACTTGCTGTGCTCTAAGTTAATAATAGTGCCTGCACTGTTGGGCTGCTATGAGCATTAAGTAAATGAGATTATAAAGTTATGACAACATAGGTAATGTTCAATAAATATTTACTATGAGTTCCAGGGAGAGAAAGAAGATTTCCTGAAGTCACATACTTGGCCTGGAGCAGGATTGAGATGAGGCCACCATCAACTTCATATTCATGCCAATACTCTTTCAACTCATTAAAACAATCAAACTATGGCCCATGAGTCAAACCGGCCTGCTGTCTGTTTTTGTAAATAAAGTTTTATTAAAAACACCCCCATACTCATTCATATATGTATTGTCTATGGTTGCTCTAGTACCAGGACAGCAGAGTTGATAAGTTACAATCTGTAGAACCAAACATACTTACTGAACGGCCCTTTACAAACAAGTTTTCTGACCCGTATGATTAGGACATGAGGCTACTTCTAAACAAAGCATTCCACATCTAGATTCCTTAGGGAAACTGAATAAGCTTTTACCATAAGCTTTTCTGTGCTTTGGGGGTATCACTCCAAAAGGTAAAAATTGCCTAATAGTATCTGACCTTTCTGGGTCTTAGTTTTGGCAGTTTGAAACAAAAAGAAAAACCACTTTCCATAGCAGAAGAGTAATCTGTTTCCAGTGAAGAATACATTTCAGATGCAACAGAGTGTCTGGAACCAAAATCATCTTCCATCTGGCCACTGAAATCACAAATCTCTACTCTACTGTGCCTTCCACCAGCTGGAGAGCATCTGAATGCATATGGAATAGCTAACCCCTTCCCTTCCATGCTGCTTTGGTTTATACCTTAAGGTCAGGGATTACTGGTGCTCAATCCGCTCTAAGCCCCCGTCTCAAACAGTTGAAGGAGTTTGTGTCCAGACAGGAAAAGGTTCTTGGTCACAGATCCCAAATACCACGGGTTTTGCCCTAAAGTGTTCCTGTGATTTCCTTTATGTGGCTGAGCTGTTTAGTTTGTGTGATGATAAATGAGATCACAGATTTCAAATTTTCAAATAAACATTTTATCTTTTATTAGTTTATTTTTTCAAAAACTGCTTTGCTAGAGGAAAGGAAATTAGTGGTCCTCAGGGAAGGGTGAGAACCAACTGCCTTATGTCACTGTCTTAAAACATCAAAGTTAAAGACTTTTTCTTTCACACAAAACTATAACATAAATACCGTGCTCAGATTGCCTTTTTGCCAAGAGATGAGAGGTCTTGAGGTACATACATAGGGAAGAAAGCCTCATGATGCTGGGGCAAGGGAGAAAAGGGTGGGTCATGTTGTCATGAGTAGCAAACTCCAAAGAGTTACTGCTACGGAAGTGCTGGGAGGGGAAGATTTTGGTCCCTTTAAATAATACAGAAGTGGGAAAGGGAAGTGCTGAGTAGAGGAGGGTGTGGTCCTTGACTGGGGTTCCACCTCCACGGACCTAGGTGAGGACAGGCATTTCCTGCCCAAATGTTGCATTTCCCAAGACCACCCTAGCCCACCAGGCCCCCATCCTAGGCATATAAAAACCCAAGACCCTAGCGGGCAGACACAGAAGTGGTTGGACATTGTGAGGAACACATCCGTAGAAAACACAAGCGGCTGGTCGTCGAGAGCCAGCCGGCAGAAGAGCACGCAGACAGCCACCAACAGGTCAGCAGGCCATCTATTAGCAGAACACCTTGGAGTTTAGCCAAAGCGGTCAGAGGCCCCGGAGTGGGCCAACTCCAGAGGAAAACCATTCTTCAGGCTTCCCTATCTGCTCCCTATCCCTATTTCTGCTCCATAAAACCTTGCACTCGTTCTCCAAGCCCACATGTGATCCAATTCTTTTGGTACACAAAGGCAAGAAACTCCAATATATAGAAATCATTCTGTCCTTATGATAAGGAAGGGGATTTAACTGAGCTGCTTACCACAAGCCACTTATAGATGGCAAGCTAATAGATCACCCTGTAACACACGTCCACTGGGGCTTCAGGAGCTGTAAACACCCCTAGACACTGCGGTGGCTTTGGAGCCCCACAGTCTGCCCACCTGTATGCTCCCCTAGAGGTTTGAGCAGTGGGGCACTGAAGAAGCGAGCCACACCCCCATCACACACCCTGTGAGGGGGACAAGAGAACCTTTCCTGTTTCACTACCTGGAAAGGTGCTCCTAATAGACATTTGGAATAAATTGTGAATTTGTCCAGTAAAACATGATGATATGTAAAGGCGGCATATTGTTTGTAAAGGATGACTGCAGTTGAAACTTTCAATTATACCCTCCTCCCCACTCGCCCACTCCTTCATTGATATAAGGCACTGGCATATTCTGGATGGCTGATGGGCTGATGCCTCATGTTTGGTTCCCCAGTCCACAGAAATGCAATCAACATATTTGTATCTATATGTCCACTAAGCTATAAATTTTACACTGATGATATAATTGCTTACCATTACTATAAAAGACAATGGGAGGGTGTGAACATAGTGAGAAGTAGAGAAGAAATGTCAACCTTGGGTGCTATTAGCCTTGTGGTTGTCCTGGTCAATACCACAAGTCCCGAGGTTATTTGTTTTGTCACCAAACCTTTATTTGCAGCTACCTTGAAGTTGGCTGTAGAAATCACAGAGCAACATATTTTTCTTCTAGATTAGAATTGTCTCAGGCAGTAAAAATTTACAGATTCCCTTTCAAGCAATTAAATTTAGTTTGAAAATTTGCTGTTCCATTTATAAGACATTTTAGGTTGACTTTATTTTTAAAATCACTGTTAAATAGCCTCTGAAAAATTTTGTTATCTTTTTAAAACCTAGTCAATTAGGTGCCCTAAAACTTTTTAAACTACATTTATAAACAATTTTCCTTTCAAGTATTTCAATTAGGTAATAAAATGAATAAGTATTTTTAAGTACTAATGAATTTTTATAAATTTAATAAAAAACAACGAACTTAAAATTCTCTTAGATATCACAATACTGATACTCACATTGCAACATCTCAACTCAAATGTGTCAGTGTAAACCTATTGACTACTGATTTAAATGTATTTACAAAGTTGTTATTTCAATTAACCAAATTTCCTTGCATATTACAAATATATGAAAAAGCAAATATTCGTGGGGACTATCTTTCTTATTCTGATATAACTGACACACCAAAAGCTGTGTATTTTTTGAATGTATAATGTCACAATTTCAGACGTATGTATACGCATACGTGTGAAAACATCACCAGAATCAAGATAATGAATATGTCATTGCCCAAAAATTTTCTAAGTCTCTTTGTAAAGAATTCTCAAA
Organism: Macaca fascicularis; assembly: GCF_037993035.2. NCBI lineage: Eukaryota > Metazoa > Chordata > Mammalia > Primates > Cercopithecidae > Macaca > Macaca fascicularis. Next base: position 154,771,974 of record NC_088380.1, on the reverse strand, counting down.
ACTCAGTAATAAGATTATGACAGCAAACCGAAAAGCAGCAAAAGATATGGACAGAAATTTGGCCCCAAACAAACAAATGACCAATAAGCACATAAAAGATGCTCAACACTATTAACAATCAGGAAAATGAAAATTACGACCACAATGAGATACTTTTACATACTTATTAGAAAATGGCTATAATTAGAAGACTAACCACACTGTGTGTTGAAGATGATGTGGAAGAACTGGACCTCTCATATAAAAAATGGGTCAACTACTTCAGGAAAAAAAAAAAAGTTTGGCAGTTTCTTTAAATAGTTAAACATATACCTACTATTTAGTCCAGCCTTATATTCCTAGGTGTTTACCCAGGAGCAACAAAAGCATATGTTTATGTAAAGCTTGTACTAGAATGCTTAAAGCAGTTTTATTGTAATAGTCAAACACTGGAACCAACTCAAATGTTCATCAACAGGTGAATGAACAAACACATTGCAATATATCCATGCGACAGAATATTATTCAGCAATGAAAGAAAAGAAACTACTCATACATGCAACAGTATAGGGGAATCTCAAGATAATTTTACTGAGTAGAAGAAACTATACGAATAAGTACATATTGCATAACTTTAGTTATATGAAAGTTGTTAAATAAAATGGAGACCAGGCCTAAAGAAGCCCTGAGCAGACAAAGCCAAATGGGCCTTTTAAGTGACCTTAACCTTGCTTGATTTGCAAACATAACATAACTTGAGCTATTTCTTGTAAATGCCTATATTAAAGAAAACAACTTAAGCTCAACCAATCAAACTCAGTGACTAATTTATAATTTTGTAACTAGGGACTTTCCAGCAGCATAGACCAAGTAAAGCAACTTTGCAACTATAACCAATCAAAATTTTTTAAATTACTTTTTCATTCCCTCTGTTAAAGCCTGTCCATTATGCTTCTTCAACGGAGCCTCCAAACTACTCTCAGTCTGGTGCCATTCATGAATTCTTGCATGCTCAAATAAACTCTATAATTTTATTGTGCTTCAGTTTACCTTTTAAACAAAATCAAGAAAATGCAAACTACTATATAGTGATGGAAAGTAGATAAGAAGTTGCCTGGGCAGAGAGATAGGAGGGTAAGAGATGAGTTTTTAAAAGGGCCATCAAAAAGTTTACAAGTTATGAATATGTTCATTGCTTTGATTGTCATGAGGGTTTTACTGGTGTATACATATTTTAAAATGCATCAAATTGTTCACTTTAAATATGTGCAGTTTATTGTGTGCCAATTCTACCTCAATGAAGCTATTAAAATTGCTTTGACCCAGTATAAGTGAAAAAAACTTTGAATTTTTAAGTCAGAGGATCAAGATCTTTAATTTCTTTTTTTTACTGTCAACAAATACTTGCATAGGCTAAAAGTGTTTTTTAAATTCTTTTTGATTCATGTGTCAAAATTTAGACTTTGTTTCATATAGTAGTATTCTTAGTAGCATTCTCATGATTTACTTAATGCTATATGACTTCAAATTTCCAGACAATTAAGAATGTTTTCAAAAACCATAATATAGTAAAATAAAATATAATCAAGTCAATCAACAAAATGGTTGTGTTGCATTTTTGACTTTACCCAGAAATTTTAGGAGTACAATTTTCTATTAATCTGTCTATTTTTCAAATTACCTAAATTATATTTAAATAATTTTATTAAAAACTATTATTTTATAGACGGTAACAAAGTTCAATTGCATGTCAATAAAAATTCTATATTATTTTACAGTTATGTGTGTCTTTCACTATTTACTAAAGAACTTAAATCCAAGATCCTGAATGTAATCAGGTGCGCAAATTCTCAATTTTGCTTTCTGTAGAACTGCACTTACTATCACAGAAAAAAGCACACAATTACACCCTCTAAAATTAAGGTAAATTTTCAAAGTTTCTAAATCATCGTTTTTAAAAATCAACTTTGGATATTTAAAAGGCATTTATTATAATAGCTCTGATTTTGGAATAAATGCTTCAGAAAAATAATATTTATAAAGAAAGCTTCTTAATCAAAGAAGGACTGACAGACTCTAAATTTTTATAGAACATGCGCTTTCTTTTTCATTTCTTTTCTACGATTTTTTTTTCTTTTGGTGGTGGGATAGGTGGATATTGTCCAAAGTTTAAAATCTGTCTTCCCATATCACCACCAGTGTCACACAACTCTTTATATTCTAGCTTTAAGCCCATACATTTTATTTTCCCCTCAATCTATGTCTTGTTCTTACCAGTTCAGAGATTTTTGGCGATATCCTTGGGTGTTATTTTAAGGGAATGCGTTTCTAAAGCACAGAAACTTGAATAATAATGCTTCTAGAGCCTAATTCTGTGCTGAGTCAATCTAGTAACTGTGACATTTTCCAGAGGAGAAAAATCTGACGGCTCTTGGGTAGTTTTGAGTCTACAAACAATATGTACAAATGGCTGAGTTTTATTTAGGCATTCATTTCACCATTGGCAAGTTCATTGCCTGTTTGTTTTAAATGGGGTGATATTTTCCCTTATATAGTCTGACAGAGAGTCCAGACTCTTATAAGGTGTAAAAGTTTGGTCATTTATTCTTGAGCAATTTTTGCAGATGTTTGCAATCTCTCCTCAGTAAATATAAGGGTAATCATGACTGCCCCTCTCTCTCTCTCTTTTTAATCTTGTCACAAATAATGTGACTCCATCTGACAAAGATGAGAACTTTCTAGATTTTTCCTTACATATTTCAGAGTATTGTAATCCTAGGAAGATACATTGAGAAAAAACTAGTTTTTAACTATGTAAAATGAACTGAGCAGAGGAAGAGGTTTTTCCTAAGACTTGGACTTAGGATCACTCAAGTCAATTTAAGTTACGAATGAATAAAAGGCTATGTCATTCTTAGAAGAAAGATAAAAATGTAGGGAGGAAGCCAGAGGCTACACAAACAGACTAACAGACTCAGTTTATGATGCCTACGTGCAATGACAAAGACTTACTGAACTGAAAACTGCTCAGCACTGAATTTAGCCATGGCATTCCTGGAGCGCAAAGTGGAGATGAAGAAAAGAACAAAAAGTAAGAGACAAGGAGCTCACCCTGCATGCATGTGGTCCAAGATCTGCTGTCCTCCCTGTCCTCAGGGACCACTTGCTCAGATTCTGCCCAAACTAGGTAAATCATTATGGAAAATATGACCATCTGCTTCAATATTTTGTAAATACTTTATTATTTACAAAAGTACATTGAGGAAAGAAGAGATGAAGTTGGAACCCAACAAACCCCAATTTCTTAACACATGGAAATTACTAGCAATACAAACATATTTGAAGTACCACACAAACATATTAGAATGAGCAAAATCCAAAACACTGACAACATGGAATGCTGGTAAGATGCAGAGCAATGGGATGGGACCTATTGCTCATTGCTTGTAGAAATGCAAAATGGTATAGCCACATTGGAAGATAGTTTGATGGTTTCTTACAAAACTAAACACATTCTTACCATTCAGCAATCATGCTCCTTGGTATTTATCTAAAGGAATTGAAAGCTTATGTCCATATAATCTGCACAAATGTTTATAGCAGCTTTATTCATAGCTGGCAAAAATTGGGAGCAACCCAGGTTTTCTTCAAAGAATGAGTAGACTTTTTAAAATGTTACATCTATGCGATGGAATATTAGTGAATGAGGAAATAAGCTACCAAAACAACCAAAAATACATTTAAAATGCATGGAGGAACCTTAAGGACATTGCTAAGTGAAAAAAGTTAATCAGAAAAAAACTACATACTGTATGACTCCAAGTATAAGACGTTCTGGAAGAGACAAACTATAGACAAACTAAAAAGATCAGTGGTTGCCAGAAGATGGTAGTGGGGAGGAATGAATAAGTGGAGACCAGGGGATTTTCAGGGCAGTGAAACAAGTCTATAGGATACTATAATAGTGGATATATGACATTATGCCTGTGTCAAAACCTATAGAACTCTACAACACAACAGAGTGAACTCCAATGTAATCTATACTCATTAGTTAATAATAATGTATCAACATTGCTTCATAAATCATAACAAATGTACCTCACTAAGGCAAGTTGATAATAACAGGGAAAGCTGGTCATAATATGGGAACTCTGTGCTTCTATTCAATTTTTATATTTATTATTTTATTTTATTTTATTTTATTCTCTTTTATTTTATTTATTTTGAGACAGAGTCTCTCTCTGTTGCCCAGACTGGAGTGCAGTGGTGTGAACTTGGTCAGCTCACTGCAACCTCTGTGTCCCCGGTTCAAGCAATTCTCCTGCCTCAGCCTCCTGAGTAGCTGGGATTACAGGCATGCACCACCACCCCCAGCTAGTTTTTGTATTTTTAGTAGAGGCGGGGTTTCACCATATTGGCCAGGCTGGTCTTGAACTCCTGACCTCCAGTAATCTGCCCACTTCAGCCTCCTAAAGTGCTGGGATTACAGGCATTAGCCACTGCACCTGGCCTTATTTTTTTCAAGTTTTAGTAATGTGTATTAAAATTCATCTATTTGTTTTTATTTTTATGCTGGAAGTGTGATCCTGAAGATCCTTTAAACAAAATTTTAGCAGATTTTTTCTAGACATTTAATATAAATTTTCCATGAGTTAATTTTCAATTAGTAATAGGCAATAGCTATTCTGCTATGAAATTGTCATCTGGTCATTTGTTTATGTTGAGCTATGAAATATATAAATATTTTTGCTTTGTTGTATTTAAGCTTTATTAAGATGTAATTGATAACACAAGAAACCTTACCTATTAAATGTAAACATTCTTGATGAGTTTTGACATATGTATACCTTTGTGATACCATGACTATAATCAAAGTACTAAGCATATCCATCACCTCCAAAAAATTTTTCTATTCTTTGTCTGTGTACATGTGTGTGCATTTTATGGTCTGCTCACTTAACATGATTTCTATCCTGTTAACATATTTTAAAGTCCATAATTATTAACAATAGGCACTATACTGTACAGAAATCTCTGGAACTTATTTGTCTTGATTAACTGAAATCTTATACCCTTTGAGTAACAAGTCCCAATTTTCTCTTCCTCCTAGCTGCTGGCAACCACTCTTCTATTCTCTGCTTCTATGAATTTCACTCTTTTAGATACCTTGTGTAAATGGAATCATGCAGTATTTGCCTTCTGTGACCAGCTTATTTTACTTAGCATAATGTCCTATAGGTTTATTCATATTGTCACAAATAGTAGAATTTTCTTTTTGTAAAAGGCTGAATAATAGTTTATTTTTTGTATACACTACATTTTACCTATTAATCTTTTAATGGACATTTAAAGATGAATGAAAATGAGAACACAGAATTCCAAAACCTATGGGACAGAGCATAAACACTACTAAGAGGGAAAAAGAAAGATCTCAAGTAAAACAATCTAACTTTACACTTCAAATAACTAGAAAAAGGACAAACTAAGTACAAAGTTAGCAGAAGGAAAAATATAATAAAGATTGGAGAAGAAGTAAATGAAATAGAGACTAGGAAAACAATAGGAAAGGCCAACAAAACTGAGTTGATTTTTTGAAAAGATAAACAAAATTGACAAACATTCAGCTAGACTTAAAAAAAGAGAAAATTTAAACAAATAAAATCAGAAATGAAAGAGGAACATTACAAATGATGCCACAAATATACAAAGATTATAAGAAAATACTATGATCATTTATATGTCAACACATTGGATAAACTAGAAGAAATGGATGAATTGCTGGAAATATGTAGCTTGCAAAGACTGAGTCATGAAGAAAAAGAAAATATCAACACACTAATAATATGTAACGAGAATGAATCAGTAATCATAAACCTCCTAACAAAGAAAAGCCCGGGATAGGAAGATGGCTTCACTGGTAAATTCTACCAAACACTTAAAGAAGAATTAACACCAATCCTCAAACTTTTTCAAATAATTTAAGGGGAAGAAACACTAGCAAACTCATTTAACAAAGCCAGCATTAACCTGAAACTAAAGACAAACAAAGACACCCCAAGAAAAGAAAGTTACAGGATAATATGCCTGATGAATATAGATGCAAAATTTATCAACAAAATACTAGCAAACCTCATTAAAAATTCAAAAGCAAGCATGTTAAAAGTATCATACATCATAATCAAGTGGGTTTTATCCTTCATATGCAAGGTTGGTTCAACATATGCAATCAGTAAATGTGATGTACCACATTAACAGAATAAAAGATAAACTTTATGTGATCATCTCAGTAGATGCAGAAAAAGCATTTGACAGAAATCAACATATTTTCATTTAAAAAAACACTCAATAAATTAGGTGTAGAAAGAATGTACCTCAACACAATGAAGGCTATATATGACATCCCTATGGCTAGCATCATACTCAATGGTGAAGAACTGAAAATTCTTTCTCTAAGACCAGTAATAAGAAAAGGATGTCCACTCTTGCTACTTGTATTCAGCGTAGTACTGGAAGTTTTAGCCTGAGCAATTGGGTAAGAAAAGAAATAAAGACATCCAAATGAGAAAGGAAGAAGTAAAATTATCTCTGTTCAATTTTTCTGTAAAAGTAAACCTGCTCTAAGAAAGAAAGTCTACTAATTTAAATAAAACTGTTGATGTAGAAACCACTTCATTTTGAGCATTATATGAAAAAACTCAATATAATTGTCACAAATATATATATTATAGATGTCTTTATTGAAGTATGTATAACAAATATAGATTGATGATTGATATAGATAGATAGATGATAGATAGATAGATAGATAGATAGATAGATAGATAGATAGATAGATAGACAGACAGACAGATAGATAGGCAGACAGACATAAGAACAACACTAAGCTCCTCCTCCAAGAATGTCCGTGTGTTCAGCAGGGGAGGAAATGTGTCACAGCACTCAAGAAAGTTAAGTTAAATCTTACTGCCATAATTTAGTAGACTTTATCGGGACTATTTAAAGGTAGTGCTATTTTTTGTAAGGGGGGGTTCACAATTTGTCCAGCTGTGTGTTTAAGGAATATGAGGAAGTCACAGTATCTATAGGGAAGAATAAAAAAACTGTTAACAATCTCTTTATTATTTAATACTTTAGCATTCTTTCTCTAACTATGGGCATGTATTCTTGTCTTATTCATAGAACTGACTTCATCATTTCCCAGTATTCTGAAAAAGAGAAAGACTAGAACTAGGATCCAGGTTATTGGGATTCCAGTATAAGACCTTACCACCACCACTACTACCAACTTCATTTGTGAGCCTGAGAAACTCCACATTTCTCTTCGACGTTTTCCTAAACTTCATGTTTAAAACACAATTTTTTAAAATTGCCTAGCCATCATTCTCACACTGCAGTACTCCTTGTCTCAGGATTAGATAATAGTATGCCAAGAGATCTGCAAATCCGTGGAGAAGCCTGGTAACTCTTTCTAAACAAAGCATCAGTTTTACTCAAACATTCAGGGAAAAAATTGTGTATAGAAATCAATATATGTATTTTGTAGATTAAAACAATACATTTTCCTGATGTTTTAATTAAATAAAATGTTTTCAGAGAAAGTTCATGCTCACAGTGGACCAATTCTAGCCATTTCCTGTCTGGCAGAGAAACTTTCTTACTTTTTGCTCTCTCCCCAGGTATAAAATAGAAGATAGTGCTCCATAAATATTACTGCAAGCAGAGAGAAAGAAGAAATTGTGCACAGGTCAGAAGAAGGTGACAAACTGAAGAAATCAAAACACATGCAGTATGGCTGGGTTAGGAAATAAAGAGAGCAGTAGTATGAAATATGTCAAAGCAAGATTATATAAAGTTTAGGAGTTAAAGAATGACACATTTCTGGAAAATCCTACTGGATATGAGCTTCACTTCTAAGTAATCCTACATTTAATTAGTATTTACTGGCCTTCCACTTCACTTTGTTCTTAAAAGTTTCAACATCAGCATGTTTTTAAAAGTTTCACCTTCATCTTTATAACAAGAATCTTGAAATAGACCAAGTAGTCCTCATTTATCTGTCATTATAAGCAAGTTCTATAAATAAAATGTTCTTCTTTTTCATTATTTATTTGCTTTATTTTTTATTATGTTTTGTTTTGTTTTTCAAAAACTAAAATTCTCATTTATTGACTTGAATGTTAGAGATCTTCAGGGTTCATGGACCTTGAGGAAGAATCATGCTCCCTTTTCACATTGTTCACCAGTTTAATTCTCCTGCATGCCCTATTCTTTCCTTTCTTTGAACATATCTAAATTAACCAAGTCCTGTTAATGCAAACTTAAGAATCCCTTTGGAATTCATCACCTGCTCTTCACTGCTATCAACACTACCCAAATTCACATTCTCATTCTTCTCAAAGCACCCATTTCCATAGTCTCCATACTGATCTCTGGGCTTCCAGTCTCTCTCCTTTCAGTCTCACATAGGATTACCTGGTTTATCTGTTTGATATGCAAATGCTATTGTTTCTCTATTCTGTGAATAACAGGGAACCACTGAGGTCTTTAAGAAAAAGTTCATAATCATCAATGCTGTATAAATGTTCCTTCAAATGTAGCCCAGCAGAATTTACCAGTCTTCCCCTCCGTAACTGTCACTCACTACAGCAACCCATACCTTCATTCGCCAGAATTTTTTGTTTCCCTAAATTTGGTAAATTCTTACATGCTTCCTTGCTCTTGCCTGTGCTTGCCTGTGACTGGGATGCCTTCCGCTCTTGTGTCCACTTGACTAACTCCTGTTTAATGGTTCAGATGTCTTCTTTTCTTTGATGCCTTATTTGACTTTTTGCTGTCACACTCACAAACTTGTGTGTTTTCTCTAACGTTATTAGTCATGTGATATCTGGTCATTCAGTGGTAAAATGCTCAACCATTTTAGTGGTTAAGTTTATATAAGGGTCCCCTCCACTAGAATTAACTTCTTAAAATCTTCACTATTCCCTTTTCATTTTGACATACCTAGTATATAAGATCCCAACTGTATATGACTTAATGATATATATCAGATAGATGATAACGATAAATAGACGATAGATAGATAGATGATAGATAGATAGATAGATAGATAGATAGATAGATAGACTCAATATGTTATACCCAATGTCTTTCCAGTGGCTAGCAAATAATGGAATTTTTGTGAATGTTTGAATGTTCGTAGCATTAAACAATTAAAAAAAAAGAAGTTTGCATCATAAAGATCTTTACCTGCCATGCTAGGAAGTACAAGGTGCGTTCTAGAGGTAGCAGGGTGAGATACAGGACATTTAAGAAGTTTAAGCAAACAAAAGACCCATTTTGTTTATTTTCCTTGAAATATTCCTCAGAAAACCTTGGTAAATATGATTTAAGAGGAAAGAGCGAATCTGGAGGCCCAGATGAAAAGTAATTGGAGCAGACCACAGTCAATTAAGTAGCCAAAGAAATGGAAGGAATGGAAACAACAGCTGTTCAGAATGTAAACTTACAGGATCTAGTGACTAATGGACAAACAAGATGGGATAGTGAAAGACAGAAAGAATTAAGCCTTCTAAGGTTCTGGCATGTAAGAATTAGTAGATGAAGATCCCAAACCACACTAAAAATATAAAAGGGCATGTTTTAGTGGTAAAGTAATTATATGTTTTGGACATACTGAATGAAAGATTTCTGAGATAGATCTAGTCACTAAGTTCAAGACATTAAAATATTCCAGGTGCTATATTGGAAAGGTGAATAAGGCAGATTTTTGTCCAAAATGAGTTTAATACATTGCAAAAAGCATGATATATCCAACTACCTATGATATCATATAATAAATGCTACTGTAACAGAACAAAGTGCAGTAAATGTAAAAGGAGAAAACAATTGAATCAAATAAAATCTGATAAAACTTCATGGTTTAGATTAATTTGGAGCTGGACTTTCAAGGATAAATTGATTTTTGCAGGCCACAAAAGAGACCTGGCCCTGCTTCCAGAGGGGTTACAGTTGCCTCATGTCAGAGTTAGAGACAGGAAATTAAACAGAGTTATAATCAGAAACATAATATAATCAAATACGGTATATAATTGGGAATTTCAGTGCTAGTTGAGGAAGCAGAAAGAGAAAAAAGATAAGCACAAGCAAAAATATTACATATTTCTCCTTGGCCATTTTTTGTGGATATTCAGAAAGTAAAAGTCTATATCCAGTATCTGGTATCTACCATTGAAACAAAATATTAAGAAATGTCACCCCATTCATGGAGAAATTCAGCAAATATGATCCACTTGAAAACTTATGATGTTGGCATCAGAAATTAATTATTAGTTCTTACTGAACTCCCTTCACTTCTGGTCAACTCTCACTGTAATAACACAGGCATCTGGTGAGCTATTGCTCTCTATTACATCGTAATTATTTCATTCTAATTGCAAAAATTATTTTTTGAAAACAATTTCAATAGGCATAACATTCCCAAGAAGATACATATTGAACATGAAGTTGAAAAAAAAGTTTTAATCTCATTTATCATGCCTTATCATAATCTTACTTTTACTTTAATTTCTCTTTTTTCTTTCTTTTTTTTGTTTTTCTTTTTCTTTTTTTTTGTTTGTTTGTTTTTTTAACTGGAGATGGATCTCACTATATTGCCCAGGCTGGCCTCAAACTTCTAGGCTCAAGGGATCCCCCACCTCAGCCTCCCAAATAGCAGGAACGACAAGCATGTGCTACTGCACCTGGCTCATCATTTTTACTTTTTTCTGATAATTTCTAATGTAAGCATATTTTATGTTTTAAATCAATGCCATTACCTCATATCTGATCCGACCATAAAGGGCATTGAATTTTCCCTCCAACTAGGAAACCATGACACAATTGGAATTTGTAGTTCACTTATTTTTTTTTCCTTTTTTTTTTCTTTTTCTTTTTTTTCTTTTTCTTTTTTTCCTTCTCTTTTTCTCTTTTCTCTTCTCTTTTTCTCTTTTTTCTTCTCTTTTTCTCTTTTTTAAATTTTCTTTCTTTGAGACAGGATCTCACTCTGTCACCCAGGCTGGAGTGCAGGGTGTGTGAGATCATGGGTCTCTGCAGTCTCAACCTCCTTGGCTCTGGTAATCCTCCTACCTCAGCCTCCTGAATAGCTGGGACTACAGACGTGCACCACCATGCCCAGTTAATTTTTTTTAAATATATTTTTTTGTAGAGATGAGAGTCTCACTATGGCTGGTCCCAAATTCCTGGGCTCAAGCAATCCTCCCACCTCAGCCTCCCAAAGTGCTGGGATTGTAGGAGTGAGCCACTGTACCCAACTGTTAATTTATTTTCTAGTAAAACAAGGTCTGATTGATCATTCAAGATGCAATCTGCTCAAATAAGGAAACAAAAAGAAAAAATCATGGGGGATAAATGTGTCATCTGCCCTTCTGTCTCATTTCCTCTGTTGTGTTGGCCATCGCAAAGGGTAAAGCGCTTGGGCTTCCTGCATGTGCAACCCTTCAAAGTGTGTACCCTGATCACATGAGTGATACCTCAAGTTAATACTGTCCAAGTTCTGGAGCCAATCTGGTCCTGATCAAGGGAATTAAAGGCTTAATGCTCAGGTGAGCCCTCCTCCAACCTTGGCCTCTTCAATAGTAGAGTGTAAGAGAGACTGAGCCTCCCATTCAGGCTCTGCCATGGGGGCTGGCTCCCCGTGAAACTTAATAATAGTGACTTTCTGCCTTTGGATGTTAGTTAGTTCCTCTCTAGAATCAAGGGATTGGACTACATAGCTTCTCAGTCTCTTTGATTTCTGAATTCCAATGATTCTAGTGGTTAAGAGTAGAAATGCTACAAGGGATTCAAGCCTTACCTCTGCTACTTACTGCATATATGATGATGGGCAAGTTATTTAACATCCCCATACTTGCTTTCCTAGACCTTAAACTGGGGGTAACAATAGCTTTACAGGATTACTTTGTAAGTTAATTGACAATGCATACAGAGCTGTTAGCACAGTTGCTGGTAGATAGTAATTACTCAATAAATGTTAACATTAATGTTATAATTGCCTGTCTTCCAGGGTCCTGTCCCTGAATCTTTTGGATTAGCCCTATTTGCTGAAGCTATCCACAAACTTGACTATAGTATTAAATAGTGTATGTAGCAACATCCACTTAATACATTTCATAGACATTTTTTAACCTACTCCTAGACCCTCCTAGATTGTCTGCCTTCTTCTTATAGGTATGTCAAGTCTCAAAATCCCAATCCTTCCTGTTTTACCTCCTCCTTCTGGGAACATTAGCTTTGGTTCTAATACAAGTCTGTAAATTTGTAGTAGAGTTTATCCTCTGCACTTCTTGTAAAGACTGCTACCACAAATTTACATGGCATGGCTTTGCTCAGAAACAGATTCTAGCTGCCAAGTGCAACTGCCTAGTTCAAACTGAAAGCCTGGGGTTTCGTTCCATGTTCTCTGAACCATGCATTCCCATTCAGTTTTTTGCATTGCAGCTCCATGCTCGTCATCCACCCATTGCTTTCTGATGTTGTGCCATCTGCTTTAGCTCACCGCATTCTCTGTGCCATGGGAATTTTCCAATCAGCTCCTGTGAGTACTCTCGGTAAGGCTGGTCTCATTACTCACTAAATCCCTGAATTTCTATTGCAAAATCTTTCCAAAGGCTGCTCTCCTTTGAGATTATTATAATTAGACTATTATTAGAGTTAGATTATGAGTAAGAATTACTAGGGCTTAATCCAAGGGAGGAAGTGAAATGATAGTAGGAATGAAGAAGCAAAGACATAGCTGAAAGTCGCTTGCTCCTGATATTGTATTAAATGTAAAAGACTCGGTCTTCAACAACCTCATAAACTTCTTGGGAAGACAAGATGTATACAAAAGAAAACCAAAAACATCCTTCAATTTTGGGGCAATAAGTGGAACAAAAATACAGAGAAAGAATATATCAAGTTAGGTTGAAATTTCTGGGGAAGATTTTTAATAGAAGAGGCAATTTGAACTCAATCAGGAAACAATTGGTGATGTTTGGAGACCTTTTTAGTTGTCAAAGCTGGGGGGTGATTTCTACAGGCATCCAGTGGGTAGAGGCCAGAAATGCTGCTAAATATACTACAATGAACAGGAAAGCTTCCCCTCACTCCACCCCAACAAAGAATTATTTGGCCAAGAATTCGAACAGTGCCAACACTGAGAAATCCTGTTTAAAAAATTGTTGGGACTTGAAGAGACATTGGGAAGGTTATTTTACACCTCCGATCCTGCTAACTCATTTGTAAAATGGAGTCATAAAGTAGTAGTATCTCCTTGTTAGGATTTATGACAAGATTAAATAAGATGCTAGTTAAGCATTTATCATAAAATATGTGCTCAATAAATCTATAACAATCATTTTTTTTTCAAAAGTGGGCAATCAAAAGGACAATAATTGATTTCATAATGAAAAAATTCAGGTGATCGAGAGTAACTATCTCTGGGCCACTGAATCGAAAATATGTAACCCCAACTCTGACCTCCCTGCCAGACTCCTACTGCCTGTTACACTGCCTGACACTTTCATTTTAATATCTCACTGTTATTCCAGACTCAACCTATACAAAATAGAACTCATAATTTCCCTTCCAACTCACCTCCATTATTTCTAGAAAAGATACATTCCCTTAATCACTGAGTCTAAAAGTACAATAAATACAGTTCAGGAAAAATGTCTTTCTTATCCCCTCTGCCATATCATGCCATATGCCATGCAGCACTCACAGCCCTCTACCCCTTCCTGACCTCAGTCTCCCCAGCTGTAATGGGCACTGCATGATGTCATCTAAAAGGCCTCTTCCAAAACTAGTATTCCATTATGTTTTATGACTCCCTCTCTCCCTCCCTTTCTCTGTCTCTTTTCCTCTTGCTCTCTCTCTCTCTCTGCCCTACATATAATGTCAACAAATAATGTCAATTCTTGTCTAGAAACAGTTCACATTTGCTCACTTTTTCTTATTTTTGTGGTAACACATTCAAGCAGCTACTCAAGAGCCGTTAACGAATATTGCAATAGTCCCTTAACTGGGCTTTCCATCTCTAGCATTTCTCTTTTAATCTACTCTACATGCCACATACATCCCATTAACACACTTCTTTTATATACTACTGCTGCTCAGAATTATTCACTGGTTGCTCACTGCGAGTCTCGTTCACTACAACTCATCTGCTGGTACGTAAGGTTCTCAATGATCAAACCCCCCTTTCTAATTCCATCTCCCATGGCTTTTTTCCATATAATATACTATCCTGTGGTTCAAATATGCTTATATCATTACCAGCTCTTTGTCATGACACATTCATTCCTACTTCTATTCCTTAAACTGCTATGCCTCCTGAAATGCTTTTATGCATGTCTAACCATCCCACTAGTCATTCAAGTAGCATTACTGGAGGATCTACTTGGACAGAGTTGGAATGTCAGGCACTATTATAAGCAAAAAACCCAGCATAATCTCTGCCTTTATAGAGCTAATAGTCTAAAGAGAGAGACTGACTTTTATCCAGTAGTCTTATAAAGAAACGAAAAATTATAACTGTGTTGATTCCCACAACTAAGAGGCACATAGTGCTGTAAGCGAATAATGTTGAATTTGACCTAGTCAAAGAGGTATAGGGTGGAGAACAGTGGAGGTGAGGGAGGTTCTAGCACAGGGACAATTGAGCTAACATCTGAATTATGGGCTAACTGGGCTAGGAGAGGTAAGAAGCCCACTGTGAGCAAGCAGGCACTAGAGGATCTAAAGCAAAGGTGACTTCCTTCTTACATATCTACAAATCAAAACTGTTTAGAACTGTGTATAACTAAGTACTAACTGTGTATAACTAAGTACTTAGGAACTGTGTGTATCCTAAGTACTTTCCATATATTTACTTAACTCGATGAGGTAGATTCTATAATTAATCTTATATTAGAAATGAGGGAGTTGAAGAATATAAAATTTAAGTAACTTTACCAAGGTTACTAATTAAAGTAATGCATCCATTCTGAAAACTACTTAGATGCCATGCAGCAAGAAAATGTAAGGTGTAAATATTTGACCTAGTGTAATAACTGTATGGACATATTTATGAACAAATGTATTCAAAAAAGTATTAGCATTCAGATTGTTTCTGATTTATTTCACTGTTATAAATGTGAATATTAAAATTACAGAGTGAAAACTTGGAAATGGTATTTGAGAAATTGTTAAACAATTATTGTCTATCTGTATGACAAAGTATATCATTTGACCTTTCACAATGATATGGGTAACACATTTTTGACTAACATAAGAAAATATTCCAAAATATTGTTGAAAATGTTAACAGATAAAAATAATCCAAAGTTATATATAGGATATGATTTCAACCTTGTTTTGGAAAAGTACTCAGTAAATATTTAAATGCAGCTGCGAAGATAGGCAATAATATCCTTGACTAGGTGAAGAGAAATACATTATAAATAAGGAGACTGTAAATCTTCTTTGAAGGAATATTTAAATGTTTAAATACAGCTGCAAAGACAGGCAATAACATCCTTGACTAGGTGAAGAGAAGTACATTATAAATAAGGAGATGGTAAATCTCTTTGAAGGAGCAGCAAAAAGTTAATTTAAGAACATAGGGAGAATTCTGCTTTAAAACAAGAATAGAGATTTACAGTCATTATACTATGGTCTTCATGAAATAGTTCAGGGTTTACAGATTGAAAGTACCTCAATTCTGTTGCCTTACACCTAAATCTCATTAAAATGAATCACACCCTTGAGGCTTCCTCAGAATTATAGAACAAAACTGAACTATATCTGAGCTACTTGGCCAGGTAGTGCTACTGCTACTGCTCTTCAGGTTTAGCTGGTCTCCTTGACCCAATGGGGCTAGGTGTAGATGACACTTTTGAACTCAGGAAGTCAGATTTAGGTGTCCCATTGACTCCTTGAAGTATAAGAGTTTACTTCTGGCCCACCCAAAAGACAACCTTGACTACAGCTGACTACAAATACTCCAAACTCTACCTGCCTCACCCGAACTTATTTGGTCCCTTGAGTTTTGAAAGCTAGCTACTGTCAATCTTATTTCTCTTCTCTTATTCAGGGCCAGAATGCAATCCCTATTCCTCAAGTGATCCTCATTTGAGATTGGAGACTGGATTGTATTATCACAATACTAACAGAGGCTGCCCTCACTCAGACCCTAAGCCAGGAGATCCAGAGCAAGCAAGACCC
Organism: Macaca fascicularis; assembly: GCF_037993035.2. Classification (NCBI taxonomy): domain Eukaryota; kingdom Metazoa; phylum Chordata; class Mammalia; order Primates; family Cercopithecidae; genus Macaca; species Macaca fascicularis. The sequence continues at coordinate 154,755,753 of NC_088380.1, read as the reverse complement.
AAACTCAAAGGAGCTGTTGAAGGAACACTAAATCTCTGCTTTCCCAGGCCCACCCTCATGATGGATGGAGGCCAGGTCATTTGATCCAGTTATCTGTGTGTCTCCATGTTCTCATCTGACAAATAGGTATAATAAAAATATTGTTTAACTCATTTAAAAGATTCCATTAAAAAGCTTTTAACACATGGGTACCAAGTCCATAAATGTTAACCTCTATTATGCTAATGGCATCATGATGATGATGATGAAGGAGAAGAAGAACAAGGACAAAAAGAGGAGAAGAAAGAGGAGGAGGAAGAAGAGGAAGATTATGAAGATGGGCTAGCCAATTCCTAGTCAGTCAGAAATTTAGCCAGACTGTAAATTCCAGCCTGTCTGTTTTTACTCATTATTTGTTATCTCTTCAGTTTCCAGTGCAGTGAATGGCACATAGTTGGCACTGGAAAAATACTGATAAAAAAATGGACGAATAGGTCTTGCAATTACCTTCCAGTTGCCCAGAATTTGGGCATCCCTGGAGAGCAGTAATATTTCCCATTCATGGGGAAAGAGCCTTCCATTACTGAGAGGAACATACAGATCCTTTAGCCACCTTTAGAACCAGTAACTAGGTGCACTCTTTGTCAAGTAGCTGCCACTTTTCATTGATCTTTATATAACAATAGGCAGAACTAAGATTTAAATTGACTACTTGTGGAGAACACTGTCTGAAGCCAATCTCTTGGTTTAGGCAAAACCAGCTAGCATTGTTAGATCTAGAAATGTAAAGTGCAGACACATCCTACCAGACACTTGTTGGCAGGGGAAGGATTAAATAAATTGCTGTGATCCAACAAGCCACTCCCTGTAACAACCATCAGAGAAGCCCTGCAGCTTCTCTGTACAGGATGAGCCTCATTAAACTCCATGAAGCAATAGTCACAGATTCAGGCAATCAAAATCTTAGGTTTTTACAACAGAGTGCAAGGAAGGGATTATACATGGGTGGAGAAAGCTGTTTCCAAAACTGCCCTCCTAGGCCACCGCCTTCTTCCCTAGTTCTCATCTCTTCTCATCTGCCTAGAATTAGGTGAGAATTTCAACAACACAGTCTGGTCTCATTGTCCCCAGACTGGAAATCTGGAAACTGTGTTTTTATTCCCTCATTCCCAGAGGACAAGTAATATCACCTCTTTAGAAGCCCTAGTTGCCTAATTTTCCATGTTCTTTGTTTGTGCTATGGAAACAGATTTTTATAGCTGCAATTATCCTTTAAGAATAAATCTGACCCATTGATTTTCATTCCCTACTCTGTTGAGCTAGTTGATAAGAATCTCCTGACAACTCATTAAAAATTCAAATTTCTAAGCCCAAAACCCAGATTTCATGAATTAATAGTGTTGCGATAAGGCCCAGATATCTCTTTCTTTCCTTTCTTCTTTTCTTTCCTTTTTCTTCTTAAAATTATTTTCTCAAAAGATTCTGATGCTCTTCTGCCAGAGTTGAAAGTCACAAATTCTCCAAATTCTTCTAATCTTCAGTCTAACACCTGAATCTTCTCTATAATATTTACAGCAAATGACCATCAAATCTATGTTTGAGAACTACTAGTGATAGAAGACTTAATTTCTAGAACAAAATCATCTTTTTAGATAGTTATTGAATTCAGTATAATTTTAGCCTTTTGTTCTAACTTTAATTTCCTTGGGACCTTGAAAAATAAATATAATCCCTCTTTCACATTCCAAGTTTCTTCATTTGACATGGCTCTTTGTATAAGGATCAAAGGATTATGTGTAATTTAGGCTTCTCCAAATTATATTTCAGAGGACCATGTTTTAAGATGTGTTCCATGAAAAGGTCAATCAGTTCACAAATAAGTGTGCTGATTGCCAAGAACATAGGATGTATTCAGTGGCAGCAAGTCCATGTTGTACAAGCAAAAACAAGATGGTAGTCACTCTCACACATGCATTAGAAGGAATTTTCACATTGGATGCAAGAATTGGCTATATAACTAAATTATGCTCTCTGCTCCCTTCAGTACTGATATTTTTATTAAAAGAATCTCATAATTTCTTCTTGTTCATATGGTGTACTCCCATTTGAAACCTCATAGAAAAGCAGGGAAAAGTGACCATCCTCCATTTAACACATCCCTAGTCATCAAGGGTCAACCCTAGGTCACCCACAATCAGGAGGTTTTGCCAATTAGTCATTAACTTGAGGGAAGGGCTGGGTCTGTCTACTCCCAGTATAATTCACTTATTTCTCATCAGTGGCAACAGAAGAAAGATTTCACCCTTCACTTAGTAAAGGCTCAGCAAATTTCAGACGAAAGAGAATCAGAAGTCAAAGAGGTCCACGCCTACCCTTTTCTAGACACTTGGGAATCTGACCTAATTTTGTTTTATACATTGTGTAAGTCTTTTGGTAGCCTGAATGAAATAGTTTCAAATTTTACACATGAAATTTTACAAATTTTACACTATTTTTAAACAAATAGTTTCAAATTTTCAACCATTTCTAATCTCGCATAAATATTCCAGTCCTAATGCAACTGCTTACATATTTTACATAGTTGTAATCACAGTACATATATACTTTTGTGTTCTGTATTTCATATATATTATATATATCTTTTATATTCTTATGTTATTCATATTTATAATACAATATATATCCAGAGGGCTTACCCTATGATCCTTAATATTTCCACAACTTTGTAATTTAAGGTTACTGTAAATTTATGATACAGTGTGAAAATAAACGCTTACACATAAATGTTTTCTGTTGTTGTCCTCAATTATGTTCTTAGTGTGGAATTTTTTGAGTGAGACTGTTGACACAAAAGGCATATTTTAGCAACAATTTAGAGAAATTCATATTTTATAATGCTGAACTAATTTATAATGATATCAACATGTGTTAGAATTATAATCAGATAGTATATTGTTCCACCCATTTCATTACAAATTTACCAGTGTTATATAGTATATTTTTCTTCTATATTTGTCAATATATACATTGCTTTTTTTCAAACAACACAAAAGTTATCCATACAGGAAAAAAAAATCCTTAAATAAGTCTTTAAAATATTTCTTCAAAGAACATAGAAATTTGTATAATACAAACTAGACCTTGTGGCAGGAGGACTTCTAAGATGGCCCCCATATTCTCTATTGCAAGTGTCCTGTATAGTCCCCTCCCCTCGAGTGTGGCAGGTGCTATAAATATAAGAGCATACTCCACCAAGATGAGGTTACGTTATATGGCAGAGGTAACGTAATTTTGCAGATATAAAGTCCTTCATGTATTGAAAAAGTTAATTGAAAGGAAGATTACCCTGGTATGTAATCCAATCAGGTGAGTCCTAGAAAGAGGGTCTAGAGTTCAGAGACAGAAGAGCCAGAAAGATTCAGAGCAATAGCAGACACACTCCTGCAGATCATGAAGAAGCATACAGCCATGTTTTGAAGAGGACCACCTCCCAGGAAATACCAGGTAATCTCCGGAAGCTGAAGGCCTCAGCTGAACAGTTGCAAAAACAGTAAATTTTCTCAACAACCTGTGATCTTGGAGAAGACCCGGAGCCTCGGATGAGATTTTAGTATCAACTGCTATCTTGGCTTCAGCCTGATAAGACCATAAACTTGGTGTCAAGATAACCTGTCCTGGACTCCTGACCCATAGGAATTGAGTGAAATAACATATTTGTGTTGATTTAAGGCTCTCTTGTTTGGTGACAATTTGTTTTGCAGTAATAGAAAACTAATACAGACCTAATACAAAATATTAATAATAAAAAAATCTAATGATGACCAAAGAAACCAACTAACATTAAAGAGAAAAAATAAAATAAAATATTAACTGCAAATGTAAAGAGTTGAAGCTAATAACCATTCCAAAGTGATGTAATGCTTTGAAGAAATTTAAGTCATGACTACCAAAAAATAGAGTCAAAGATTGAGCCTCAGCCTCCAAATTAAACAAAACAACACAAAAAAGTAAAAAACAAAAAATTGTTTTAAAAACCATTAAGAATGGTCTTTAATAATAACTTTCTATTAATATAAATAAAAAAATACATTGTAGATAAGTATAGACAGATAACTTTATGGCTAACAATGCTTGAAATTATATAAGAAAATAACTAATGTTGTAGAAGAGAGAATCTTTCTCTTTGTTAATAATTTTGAATATAAAATCAAATAGAACATAATCCATGCACTAATAAACAAAACAAACAAAAAATAAGTGTGAGTAAATTTAAAGATATACAAAAAGATCTAAATTATGAAAGTTATTCAATAAATGTAAATGCTGTAAATTTTCCTAATCAAAAGCAAGAAGTTTCTGACTCTATCTTAAAAGAAGTTTAGCAACACTCCTTTTAAAAGACATTTTTAAAACAAATTGGCTGCGTGTGGTGACTCACACCTGTAATCCTAGCACTTTGGGAGGTTGAGGCAGATGAATTACCTGGGCTCAGGAGTTTGAGACCAGCCTGGCCAACGTGGCAGAATCCCCTCTCTACTAAAAATACAAAAAAATTAGCCAGGCGTGGTGGCTGTCATCTATAGTCCCAATTCCTCGGGAGGCTGAGGCACGAGAATCACTTGAACCCGGGAGAAGCTGCAGTGAGTCAATATCATGCCACTTCACCCCAGCCTGGGCGAAAGAGCAAAACTCTGTCTAAAAAAAAAAGTTAATTAATCTAAAAGGCTAAATATAGTTTAAATAAAAAACAGAACTGCCAATGTCAACCTCTAAGAAGAAATTAAGCAAAAAATATTAAGAAAGTTTTAGAGGCTTACTTTATAATAATTAAAGTTATAATTAAAAGATACAAAACCATTATGAAACAAAGAAATGTGTAAAGCAAAACACATTATACATATTAAAAGAATGGTCAGAAACAATATAGGTTTTATATTAATACAACAAAATGAGTCTATTGCAGATGAAACAGAAGTTTCTGACAAAAGCAGAATAAAAATATTGAAAATAATTAAAGATTAAATTTTATATACCAGAACTTATAGGATCTAGTAAAATTACTTAGAGCAAGAAATAAAACTATCCCGAAAGAAAGTAAAGAGAGGAAAATCCATTATATAAAAGCTGTTTTATCCAATTTAGAAATTATAGGCACATTTATGTTAAAGTCCAGTTATTAGTAATATAAACCAAATCAAGAAATCAATCAAGAAAAAAGCAGTAGCATAATCTTTATGTTATTGTTGCGAGATTATACTTACAAAATGGTTATTTAAAAGAGTATGAGTTTTTGAAACATGGATAACTTTATATCAAAAAAACAAAATATTAAAAATATAATGCAAGAAAAAAGTTGAATTACTCCTCTTTAAAAATAATAATCATAAATATAATGTAAATCAATCTAGGTGATTATCTTTTATCTTTTTAATGTTTTATGATAAGAGTAATAGCCATATTTAGAATATATGTTCTTTTTTCATGCTACAAAAGACTATTCATTATCACTTCATGTGTGTACACACACATACATGAATATATATATACCTATATTCATGTGTTTGTGTGTGTATATATATGTATATATGTACATATATATGTTATTGGTACTAGTGGAAGAAGTAAGGATACTCCAACATTCTTAACGTATTACTAGTAAGGATCCTCACTTCTTCCATAAAGTGTATTTTGGTAGTGGGTCATACAGACTTCTGTAGGTTAAAATATACCTTACATGGTCTATAATTAAAAGCTTTCTTTATTCTTTGTGTAAAATTCTATCTCTGCACCATGGATCTATGACTGAAGGACAGGCCAGACAATGGCTTCATGTTTGCATTCATTTTTTTTCTAAACTATCCCTAGAGAGTAGTACCGTAAAGATCATATACTTAGGCATAAGACAGACCCAAGTTGCTAAACTTCTCTCAGCTCAATTTTCACAATTGTAAAATAAGATTAAACATACCATTTTGTTTGTTTTGCCTCGACACTTAGAAGAAATAAGGACTGCATCTGGATTAATAACTGGGAAATAAGAGGAAATAAACAATTGGCAGACTCCTTTCTACTTCTCAAAGCTTAAATCTGGGGTTTTAAAATTATATGCCACTGTTACAGAAAATTAAAGGATAGATAGTGCCATCAGGATTTTGATTAAGTCAGATTTACCTTAACTACTTTCATTACTAATGAAATTATTATTTTTTTTTCCGTATTTGGAATTGTTTTAAGACGGGTAATTCTCTCTCTCTCTCTCTCTCTCTCTCTCTCACACACACACACACACACACACACACACACACACAATTCACTCCTCACCATTTAAAGAATAACACATTTATGCTTAGCTAATAGCTGATATGGGGAGCTTACCTTGCAGCTGATAGTCAATGTGGTATATAAGAGAAAGGCTAAAAAAATGGTTAAGTGCCCTGGTTCTGAACTGCCTGGGCTTGACTTTTAGAACATCTACTTACCAACTCTGTGAAGTCGGGCAAATTCACTAACTCCTCTCTGCATCATATATAAAATACAAAACACAATAGCAGCTACTCACAGAGATGTTGTTAAGCATTACATGAATTAACATATATAAGAACTTAGATTAGAAGGTGATATATAGTTCATGTTCAATACATTTTAGCTATGATTATTACATAAGTTGTCTTTGAATGTATGTAGTGGCTCATGCCAGTCATCCAGTACTTTGGGAGGCTAAGATGGAAGGATCACTTTAGGCCAGGAGTTTGAGACCAGCCTGATCAACATACTGAAGCCCCATGTCTAAAAAGAAATAAATACATAAATACATAAAAGTAAAACAATGAATGTATATTCAATAAAAATGTCCATAGTTAAACATAGGCCACATATGTCAGGCTTCACCAGGATGTAACAACAAAGCAAGGTTATAGTTCCTTCTTAAAAACAAATTATAAACGGACTAATGATTCTCTGGTCAAAAATCAGCCTGATATTTCTGAGGTTTCCCCCACTACTGCTATTTATATAGTTAGGAAATGGATCTTGTGGTTCTTTCACCCTCAACACTTTATCAAGCCAAAGTCTCTATTTCCAGTGACCCAGGGACATCATTCCTTGCTTGGACACAGGTATTGTCCAAAGATCCCCACTGCCATTCTTTTCTGGCATCAGCTGGAGAAGGTGGATTCCTTAAAATGGCTTATCTTTGCTACTCAAAACATCCCTGCACAAAGGCTTTTCTTTTTGACTAGAATTTACTGAAGCTTTATGGATAGTGAAAGGAAGGTGCACTAAATACTGAGAATAACTTTAAAAGGCTCTTTGCATGGCAGATTCTGCTTAATTTGAGGTTCATCTACAATGCCATCTTCTCAGACAGACCTTCCCATATCATCTTCCTATAACACATCTTCCTGTTGTAATTTTCTCCTCCTCCTCCTCCTCTTTTTTATCCCTTACCATAACCTGAAATTATCTTATGTATTTGTTTACTTGCTTCTTTGTGTTCTTGTTTTAGAAAGAGAGTTCTTCTCGTTTTTTAAGGTTTCTCTGGGGTCTCCATGGCTAAGAGATGGTCCATCCAGTCAGCCGGAGAGCTTAGAATTTTATTTTTATTTCTCAAACCAAAGGCATTTCTGCTAGAGAGACCTCTGGCAAAATTTGAGCAAGGCAAGAGAAAGATCAACAAGAAAACCAACCTAGAGAGAGTAAATGCAAAATTCATAATAAAAAGTGGGAAATAATTACAGATGCAAACATTGATTACATGAATTGAGTCATTCTTGTCAAACCCAACTGTGAAAGCTAAAGCAGCTCCATATTGATCCAATATTACTACGTTGTTTCATTTTAATAAGAATTTTAAAAAGTGTATAATAACCTATAATACACTATATTGTAATCTCAAAGAAGACATATTAGTCTTCCACGTTTTCTATTGTATCTGCATCACCTACAATTCCTGACATCTTGTAAGCATTCAGTAAATATTGATAGAATGGAAGAGCAAATTCCGAAGGCCCACTTTTCTGTTTAGTGTAACTTTATTCATCAGCCCTTAAACATCTCCGTGTTAGGCAGAATAATGGCCCATCAATGATGTCCATGGCCTAATCCCTGGAACCTAGGAATATGTTAGGTTATATAGCAAAGAGAATTAAGGTTGACAATGAAATTACGTTTGTTAATTAGCTGACTTTAAAAAAGGAAGATTATCCTGGATTAAACAGATGGGCCCAATGTAACCGCAGGGGTTCCTAAAAGTGGAAGAAGGAGGCAGAATAGAGAGAGCCAAAGACGGACAAATGTAAAAAACTTATTTTAATGTTACTGCCTTTGAAGATGGAGAAGGAGGCCACGAGTCAAGGAAAGTGGATCACTTCTAGAACGAAGAAACAGATTCTCCTCCCAGAGGCTCCAGAAAAGAAGGTACTCTGCTGATATCTTAATCTTAGCCCTGTGAGAGATCTGTGTTGGACTTCGGATCTCTCTGTTGGACTACAGAGATATAATAGTTTTGTATTGTTTAAATCACTGATTTTATGGTAATTTGTTACAGCAGCAATAAAAAGCTATTAATGATTTTAAAAAAGAAATGGAATTCTTGCTCATTTCCGAGTCTTCCGAACTTGGAATAGGGCATGCCTCATAGTAGAAAAACAATATACCTATGTCATAAGAAAGAATGACAAAATCAATTCATTAATTAATTAATGCACAGAACCAGGTCTGCCTTAGAATGCAGCTAATTTTTGTTCATCTTTCAGCTATCAGCTTGCACATGACTTCTGCAAGCAAGTTCCTCCCTGACCCTCTAGACCACAAAAGCTCTCCCTGTAAGATGATCCCCCTGCACTCTTTATTTACCTTAAGTCATTCATTTAATTATTTGTCTTCCCTGCTTATGGTAGTACATGAATTGTTTGTTTTATCCCACATTCTGCTCCCAACTCCTAGAAGAGTGCAGGCCATATGATTGGTACTTAATAAAATTTAATCCCATAAAAGAGTTACTAAAATACAGTTGTGCACCATATAACAACTTTTGTTGAGTGATGACAGTGGTCCTATCAGCTTAAAAAGGAACTGAAAAATTCCTATCACTAGTGATATCTTGATGATCCTGACCCCGTGAAGGTCTAGGCTAATGTGTGTGTTTATATCTTAGTTTTTAACAAAGAAATTTAAGAATTTTTAAAAGTCTCATTTAAAAATAGAAAAAAAAAGTTTATAAAATACTGATATAAAGAAATAAATTATTTTTCTACAGTTGTACAATGTGTTTGTGTTTTAAGCTAAGCATTATTACAAAAGAGTCAAAAAGTTTAAAATTTTTTTAAATTTACAAAATAAAAAAGTTACAGTGAGCTAAGGTTAACTTATTATTGAAGAAAAAATATTTTTTATAAACAGTGTAGCCTAAGTGTATAGCATCTGTAAAGTCTACAATAGCATAGAATAATGTCCTAGGCCTTCATACTCCCTCACTATTCATTCACTGACTCACTGAGAGCAACGTCCAAGCTCTACTCATGGTAGGTGTCCTATATAAGTGTACCACTCTTCATCTTTTATATAATATTTTTACTCTACTTTTTTCTATGTTTACAGACACAAATACTTACCATTCTGTTACAATTGCCTACAGTATTTAAGATAGTAACATGTTATACAGGTTTATAGCCTAAGGGCAATAGGCTATACCATATGGCCTGGGTGTTGTAGTAGGCTGTACCATCCAGGTTTGTGTAAGTGCACAAGCATGATATCGTTCAACGACACATTTCTCAGAATGCATATCCATTGTTAAGTGAAGCATTACTGTAGTATTCAAAGTGATGATGATATTAACTTATTTCTGGCTTAGGAAAAAAACTGCAGCTCACTGCCAGCACTCACTTAATTTTATGTAAACACGCTCTTTGAAGCTGAAGAAAATCTGACTGATTTTTGACGTGAAAATAAAATATAAGGACTGTTCTTGGAGTCATTTCTAAACAGAACTTGTCTCTAATCCTAATGTAACATCATATGCATTTGTGTTACATTAGGATTAGAGACAAGAGTATTCTGGGGACAAATGAGAAATGTGTTAAGAAACAGCTTTCTTAATTAATGGAAAATGCAAAATTGAAATTTTGTGAAGAAATCATTCTAAAACAAAGTTGACCTGTCCAAGAAACCACACATAATTTTTTTCTTGACTCCTTATATCTCTCACTCTTGAGTCAATTTGTTCCCATCATGACTAAATATTACAAATTATTTCACTGCACTTATAAGCATCTTTCAAACTAACACTCAGCAATAAATGCATCATTTAACCCGTAGAGTACTAATGCCTTCCATGAACAAATCCAATGACTATGAAAATAGTTTCCCCATATGTACTTTCTCATTATTCTGTAAGGGAGAAAAATTATAATAGTCAGTGCTTCTATTGTTTCATCTGGTGTCATCAGGAGAAAGCTGCATTCAAAGTGACTCGTCTAACCAAGTCAGCATGCCTAGGGTTTCTCAGCCTTCAGGAATGTGAAGATGATAGCACATTCCCACCTAACTTTTCATGGCCAAAGTGGGTGAAACAGCCATTCAGCTGTTTCGGTGCTTAGGCTTTAAATTCTGGTTTCTATATATGCTCACACAACAGAAAATAGCACCATTTAATTAAATAAATAAATATCACAATTTTGAAGTAATTAACTGTAACTGTGGAAAAGTCACTCCATTTAGAAGCAGACTTTGCTTTTGGTTTGCCATAGTAAGACCTGCCATAATATGCAACTCTAGTTGGCACCATCCTTATCACAGTCCATGTGCATGGTGCCCCCTGCAAGCATGCAGCGCTATAGCCCCATGTGCCAGAGCCAGGATTAAAATCAAGCCCTTGGACCTAGTGCTCTACCACTTGCTTAGCTGGGAAGTACAGCACAGATGCAAAAATATTAACTAGTATCTTCATAAACAATTATAAATATTGAAATAATTAATTGTATTTTGAATTTCTTGCTTAGGATAAAGTATGCTAACTAAATATATTTAAAAGAAAAGTCTGATGATTAAGTTTACCAGAAACAGTAAATCAGAAGAAAGACTATTTAATCAGGCTTGGAAGAATCAACAGAATAGCCCAAATGAGGAAGACTGTAGAAGGCTGGCTGAGTTTAAATGGGCACAGTGGTACCAGTGCCTTACTTGTTAACATCATATCATGAAGCACATCTATGTTCTGTGGGTTTACAGTACAACAGATGTAGAAGCAGCAATATCACATGTGCTTTTTACAAAGAAACACAGATTCAACTTTTATCTTTAAAAGGATATGTTTCCTAAAGGAATCCCTTCACTGTTATGTCTTTTGAGTAAAGCTTCCGTAGTCCAAGTTTCATGGAATTGATGTGTACCTTAAAACAAACTTTGGCTGGGCGCGGTGGCTCATGCCTGTAATCCCAGAACTTTGGGAGGCCAAGGTGGGCGAATCAAGAGGTCAGGAGTTTGAGACCAGCCTGACCAACATGGTGAAACCCCGTCTCCCCTAAAAATACAAAAACTAGCTGGGCGTGGTGGCGCATGCCTGTAATCTCAGCTACTCAGGAGGCTGATGCAGGAAGATGGCTTGAACCCAGGAGGCAGAGGTTGACGTGAGCTGAGATCATACCATTTGGGTGACAGAGCGAGACTCCATCTCAAAAAAAAAAAATAAAATAAAACCCTTAATAGGAACTTCAAATCTTCTCTTTTGTTTCCTTAAAAATACTTCAGATCATTTTAATAATAATAATAATAATAACTACTTACAGTTATTGAGGGCGTACAACGTGCCAGGTCCTGTGTTACGTTGATTACTTAATCTAATCCTCCCAGACAACTTTAAGAGTTAACAAAATTATTATTCCATTTTACAGATGTAGAAACTGAGACACAAAGACATTATTTATATTACCACAAACAAGCTAGTTAAGAAATAAAGCTGAAAAAAAAGGGTAGTCACATAGCTACACATTTGAAAAATTACTGAATTATATACTTTAAAATTATGAACTTAATTGCATTTAAATCGTACCTCAATAAACCTGACTCTTAAAAAGCCAAAAAAAAAAAAAAAAGAAAGAAAGAAAACTGGATTGAAACAAGGTCTACACTCTAATGCCAATATTCTTAAATGAATTAATATTTTAATAAAAGATTAATTACAGAATCATTCCTAAGAACCTACCCCTCCAAACTAAGCTACTTAATAGTCTTTGAAAATACGCTGGCTGGGCGCGGTGGCTCAAGCCTGTAATCCCAGCACTTTGGGAGGCTGAGACGGGCGGATCACGAGGTCAGGAGATGGAGACCATCCTGGCTAACACAGTGAAACCCCGTCTCTACTAAAAAATACAAAAAAAAAAAAAACTAGCCGGGCGAGGTGGCGGGCGCCTGTAGTCCCAGCTACTCGGGAGGCTGAGGCAGGAGAATGGCGTAAACCCGGGAGGCGGAGCTTGCAGTGAGCCGAGATCCCGCCACTGCGCTCCAGCCTGGGCGACAGAGCAAGACTCTGTCTCAAAAAAAAAAAAAAAAAGAAAGAAAATACGCTATACTTGAGCCTTTGAGTTCTCTCCAAATCACTGTCTCTTTCTAAAATTTGATTTTCGTGAATTACTTATTAGAATACTTCTATAATTCAAATTCTAGCTCTAAGTCACCTTTCCTCATGAAACTCAGAAGTATTATTCTTGATCATCTTTTTTCTTCAGTTTCTTATTGCATGCCACCTTGGATTGTAGTTATTTCGGGACAGACATCATAGCCCTCTCTGCTTCTTCCAATGCCAAGAACTGTCATTATTCAAAGTAGTCATTTTATAATTACTAGTGGAGCAAAGTAAATAGAGCATAGAACAGAAACAGAAAAGCAGTTGGGCAACAATTTATTTAGTTAATCAAACTATAAATATTTGCAAGGTTTTAAAAGGAAGGTACACCAGGCCCATAATTACTAGAAGAGGCATGACTGTTCTAGCAGCCTTGACTCAATCGTCTAGAATTCTCGGCCGGGCGCGGTGGCTCAAGCCTGTAATCCCAGCACTTTGGGAGGCCGAGACGGGCGGATCAGGAGGTCAGGAGATCGAGACCATCCTGACTAACACGGTGAAAACCCGTCTCTACTAAAAATACAAAAATTAGCAGGGCGAGGTGGTGAGCGCCTGTAGTCCCAGCTACACAGGAGGCTGAGGCAGGAGAATGGCGTGAACCCGGGAGGCGGAGCTTGCAGTGAGTGGAGATCGCGCCACTGCACTCCAGCCTGGGCTACAGAATGAGACTCCGTCTCAAAAAAAAAAAAGAAAGAAAAGAAAAAAGAATTCTCACTTCCCTTGGAGAATTCTCTCTTTGTTATCTGCTCCATTTTCTGTGCTCAGAATCAGGTAGATTCTGCTTCTTCCTCCATTTAAAATTGTGTCTCTATTTGGACCAAAATCCTTTTTCTTATGATGTTAGTGTGAAAAAAAAAAATCAGAATTGTATTTTCAAAACGAATATTAGTCTATGCCAAATAGTGCAATAAGATAATAACTTTAGGGAATAAAATTAAACAGGTTTCCAAAGGAGAAGTTTCTGGTTCTTAGCTATTAAAAATAGAAAACTATGATAAAACAAAATTTTTTTGTTTTATATAAAGTGTTTCGCCAAACACTTTATATACATTACCTCATCCCAGTGAGAATGATATTACTTTTATTTCCATTTTGTATTTTACAGAGAATTTAAGTAACTTGCTGAATTACACATGGTTAGTGGTAGAACTGGAATGTGAATGCATATTATCCTGTTTTTGAAGTCACTTCTATTAATCATATGTCTTGGAGTCTCCCAGCTTCTTCCCAAGGACAATCCCAACTATGCTTATGAGTCATTTTCTGTGGGCCCCTCTCCATGGGCTCAGTGCCATCATCTCCCTTGCTCATCTCTCTATCTTGCTTCATTACTTGAGTGATTTCGGAAGAGATGACAGAAAACTTGTTTTACTCCTTTGTTGTGCTTATTCAAAATTCCCAAAACAGAACACTTGAACACTGCTGGTGGAAATGTAAATTAATACAATCTCTATGGAAAACAGTGTGGAGATTTTTCAAAGAACTGCCATTCAATCCAGCAATCCCACTACCAAGTATCTACCCAAAGGACAAGAAGTCATCATATCAAAGATACCTGCATGGGTATGTTTATCACAGCACAATTCACAATTGCAAAGACATGGAACCAACCTAAGTGCCCATCAACTGATGAGTGGATAAAGAAAATGTGACACACCTGTATCATGGAATACTGCTCAGTCACAAAAAAAAAGAACAAAATAATATCTTTTATAGGAATTTGGATGGAACTGGAGGCCATTATTCTAAGTGAAGTAACTCAGGATTGGAAAACCAAATACTGAATGTTCTCACTTCTAAGTGGGAGCTAAGCTAAGGATATGAAAAGACATACAGAGTGGTATCATGGACATTAGAGACTCAGATGGGACAGGCTGGGAGAGGGGGCCTGGGATTAAAACCTATTGGTTATAATGTGCATTATTTGGGTGATGGGTGCACTAAGAGCCCAGATTTCACCACTGTAACAGTTCATCCATGTAACCAAAAGCCATTTGTATCCCTAAAGCTTAGAATTAAAAAAAATAAATAAATTACTAGAACCCATTGACCTGTTCCATTTCTGAAAGAAGTCAGGAAGAAAAGGAATAATCAAATTCCGGCACTTCCTCCACAAACCAAGAGAGGCAGACTCATTAAAGATGTTTCTTTCTCAAACATACCTTTGTTTCTGTCCCATTCCAGGGACTGTCAGTCAGGCAAGAGTCTCCATCTACCCACACATATGCATGGAGTGGGTTTTATTATTGGTAATAATGACAAAAACTAGAATTTAGTGGTGTCTCCTATTTTCTCAGTACTTGCAAAATGTTTAATATTCTTTACCTTATTACTTTTTCACATCCACACTATTAGATATTGCTATCAGCAGTTTGCAGATTATCATACAAATTAAACAATTTTGTCTAAACTCCCCAACCCTGAAAACTGATGTCTGAACATTGGTCTTTCTGTCTGCAAAGCACTGGCTGCGAACCTGCTTCCCATATTGCATCTGATCCCACCCCATCAAAATTTTATTATTCAAAATTTGAATATAACACTGATATAATGCAAACATGTACACACAGGCATGCACATAAAGTCATCATATTTATACATTATGTAATTCGATACCTACAGGTATTTTCTTACAGTGTCTTTCAAGTTTCACTTAGCAGTGTTGTCACCAAGCAAGCTGTATGAATTCCACAAATAGTATTGATAAGAACATGCAATTCTGTGGAAGCTTTATTACTATAACTAAACTGTTCATGGCTTTTTACAGTTTATAAATACTGTCATCTAGTTCTCATTTGATGCTTGTATTAACCATGAATGTGAAATTATCACATTTTACAGAAAAGATACAGCTTCTAATAACTCAGAAAACAATCTGAAGTTAGAAGCTAGCAAAACAAAGAGAGGGGAATTGAATCTTGGCTCAAACTTCAAAGTTGGGGCTCTACATCACTTCCCACTGCCTCTTTTTATGTATTTCATGGATTCTTCCCTTATCCTAAATTATTCTCAGTGTGGTTGCTGATCGTGGTCATCTATGAAGCTGGTCATTTCCCCAGATAGAAATCTCCAACCAGTTCTATTACCAGAATGATTTTACATGGATTCAGTCCTTAATTTTTTTCCTAAGTCTTTCACTTCTCAGTGAAATGCCTGGATACAGCCCAAGGTGAAATGGAGTGAATGGCTCAGTGCTGTCTATTGCTGAGTCAGCTAATGCACGGTCTATGGGTCTGTGTGACTGAAGGCAATTGATTCCCAAAGGCAGACCTCTTCATCTCCTCAGCAGCCCCAGGCCTGAGTCCAACAAACCAGCACATTGTCTGGGATGGCCTTTAGAGTGCAGAAATCTTGTTTGCCACCTTTGTTGTCAAAGTGGAAGAGATAGAAGGATAGAAAGCTTTTTCCATCTGAAACCCTGCATCAACAGTGTTTTGCCTATGTTTTCTGATTACATACACTCCTATGAATGAGATATTGGGCAATGATTCCAAGATATAACTTCTCATGAATTAATGTTAACTCCTGTTACATTATTTAACATTAATGTTAAATAACTACCCAGAATTCCAGAAATAACTGCAATCCCAATCCAGTTAAGCAAAGCCATATCTGAGACATATACACCATTCTACACTACAGCACTGCCAAGATTGGTGAATAAGCTAGAGAAGAATAGGATAAAGGCCTATTATTTATGTCTCATAGGCAAAACCACGATCACAGCCTACCTTCACTACTGTATTAGCCTCCAGAGTATTCTTGTATACATATTTGACCCCTACAGTCTAATCTGCAAAGACCAGCCATGGGTTATCTGACAGCATAAATCATATTGTCACTCCCCATCTTAGCAATACACGACAGCCTCCCATTACTCAAAATAAAATCTAAACTCCTTACAAAGCCTGGTTGCTTAGATTTTATTCAGAGAATGTTTTAGAGAAATACTTGGAAAATTCAAGATCATAAGTCCATGAACAGCCAGGGGAGGAAGATATTCCTGCAAAATATTTTGATCTGGAGGAAGACCTGAGAACAGCAAGAAAAGGAGATGTTCACAGTGAAAGATGGAAGCTGGGAGATAGTCACCCAAAGGAAATAATATGTTCCTTATGGAGATCTGAAGAAAAGCAGTCAAGGTCTGGGCTGTGATTAGGTTTTTACCAGAAAGCAGGATTATTTGGCTCAAAAGCAAGCAATGGAGCTTTATTCAGTTTATTTTTTAAAATATTTTTAAAGGATTATTAGGATTATGGCATCTTCAAAGATAAAGAAAATTAAGAATAAGATACTCCAAGATCCTTAATTCATATACAAAGAAAGTAATTTCCAAAGAGGAGTGAGTAGGGGCTCCAGTGGTGCCGTCAGTGGGTGGCATTTACACAAAGAGGAGTGAGTTGCCTGGGATCTCGCATGAGGTGCTGTCAGAGCCAGGACAAGAACTCAGGAATCCACACTCAGACTCAATGCTTTCAAACAATATGTTATGAGGAGCTAATTTCTTTTTTTTTTTTCCTTTTGTTTGTTTTCTATTCGTCACAATTTAATGCTTTAAAGTAAATGAAGATATAAACACATATGCTAAATACAAGTCTACGTTTCACCACTGTTAGATTTAAGACATAAAGATACTTTATGTCTTATGCTTATTCTCAATTCTGTACTTACTACATTGCAGACCAGTAACAGTTTGTGGATCAGCACCAATCTGTAGGCAGCATTTTGAGTAGCACAGCTCTGCATATCCTAACTAACCACCCCTGCAGGTTCATGACATGCTTCTCCATAGCAAGTTGATGCTTGACTTGCATAAGCACTTACAAAGCAGATGGCTGCCATCTCCAAAGGCGATCCTTTCTTCTTTGTATATGAACCTCACCATTAACTCACTTCCTCTGAGAAGTCTAGAAAAAGACATACTGACCCTAGAAGTGACTTTAGCCATTGAACACAAAGCCCCTCATGCTGAGATGTTGAGCAACTTAAAAGCACTCAGAAGGCCAACCAACGATAATGGCATATATACATGTATCTTTAGTGAGTTATCAATACTTTTCTCAGACATTTGTTTTCTACAAGAAGAATGCTTTGAGAACATATTACAACCACTTTTCAAAATTGCCTTGTGGTATCCTTCTGTCTCTATTGGCACTTCTCAGCCTCTCCTGCTTCATGTTTTTTTCCTCACAAAATGTCACCATCAGCGTATTTTATCTTTGCTTGTTTTTCTATGCCCACCAATAATGGCAATATACATACTATCTATTTTTTATCAGGTACTATCTTAAGTGCTTGACACACATTTATTTATTTATTTAATCTTTAAAACAACCTTGTGATTTAAGTATCATTAATATCCCCATTGCAAAGATGGAGAATCTGGGAGAAAGTGAATGGGTTCAGTTTTGAACTCAGTGAGATTGAAACACCTGTGAGATATTCATGTGTGGATATTCAGGAGGCCATTGTACACAATCCTGGAACTCAGAAGAGAAATGACATTAGAATTAGATACTAGAATCTTCAGTTGATGAAAGAAAGCTTGGGTGGACTAGACAAGATTTCTTGGAAGTGTGTACAGAGTCAGAAAGGGGCCAGAGCCCTAAAGAGCAGCAAACACATCATAATCTGTCACCGAAGGCTTCACATAAATACATTTGCCAGATCCTTTGCAATTGAACTGTTTACTGGGAGTGTCTGTCTCCCTGTAAAGAAAAAGGAGCCCAGAGTCCAAAATCTCTGGCCTACAAAAAGGGCAAAGAGGAACTGTGTTAGAAATGATGTCAGTGATAAGGAAGGAGTGGGGGCTGGAAACTATGCTCAGAAGGAACAATGTGCGTCTGTGGAAAAATGGGGAACAAAAACCACAGGGCAAATGCTCCTTCGGTCTACAGATTTCTGAGGGGTTTACGTGGGGGGCACTGGAGAGGCTTGTTCTTTGTGGTTCAAGGAGATGAAACTAGGACATGTGGAAGAAAACTGCAGAGAAACATATTTCAGCTTGTATAAAGAAGGATTTCCCATAGCCAGGGCTCTCAGTGTGGAACTGGTTGCCTGTCCGCATCCTCCACTGGGAAAAGGCCAGTTTCCACTTGAGGGTGAGACAGGATGGTTCCTCTCTGTACTCATGAGAAACGCTCACAGCCGTTCCCACGGTTATGAGGAAGGACGTGAGGACAGAATAGGGATTTTTCCTGGTTGGGCAAGAACTATGGGACAATAGCTGTGTGGTTCTCAGACAGCTCTTCTTCTTGACAGTGATGTGGGTGATGAAAAGGCCAAGTCTGGGTGTCACAGCCAACAATAGTGTTCACAGAGCAATGGCTTTTTCAGTGCTGATGATCAGTAACTAAGTGTCCTCTCAAAACGTAAGACGAAAACTCTAGTTGCAAGTCCTTTGGATTTCACCAAAAAGCAGGATTGGAATCTCCAGGTTGTAAGGACCTCAAAGCACTAGGCTGGCTCTTACCTATGTAAGAATCTCCCTTGCAGCATCCCTGATAAATGTCCTCCTGGTCCTGTTTACAAATTTTCAATGATGGGCTTTCTGCAAGGCAGCTTTCCACGGTTCAAGAGTTCTCATTGTGATGATGAAAAGTAAAAACAATAGCTGAGATTTATTGTGTTCTCACTGTGTGCTGAACACTGAACTGAATACTTCCCATGTATTGAAATCTTGAATCCTTGCCACAAAGTTATTAAACAGCTTTAGTGTTATCCTCAGTTGTCAGGAAGTGAAGAAATTAAGTGTCACCATGTTAAGAAAGCGTTCAAGGTCACACAAAGTGATAGAACACTCTTTAAAGAATACGATTTTCACAAAATCACTTTATTTGTAATGTGTCTGAGAATCACCTTTACTATTTTTCACCGTTTTCTTTAAATTCTTTTATTAACAAAAACTTAAATACCTACTTTTAATTATTTCTTATACATCTGAAATTACAAAATTGGTGTAGTTGTGTATTTTTCTCTAAATATGTATATTAAAACAAATTCATAAGTAATAAAAGGTTGCAAAATTTTCATACACGTGCTAGGTACAAACATCTAAGTGCCATTTTTGTGTGTGCCATATTTTGGGAAACATTGTTCTAAGGTGTATTTCTTCTCATTTTTACATATTTATTTTAAAACCCAAATATGATAGATTTTGTGGTAATTTTCACTGTTGGTGTTAGCTCTGCCTTGTGACATTGCCAAGGGTAAGTCTTGGCAATCTTGGAAAAGTCAAAGGTTGGTTATAGAGTGTCTAAGAAGATTGTCTATATCCCCATTAAGAATTTTCCAGGTGTGGCTGGACGCGGTGGCTCACACCTCTAATCACAGAACTTTGGGAGGCCAAGACAGGCAGATCACTGGAGGTCAGGAGTTAGAGACCAGCCTGGACAACATGGTGAAACTCCGTCTCTACTAGAAATACAGAAATTAGTTGGGCATGGTGGTGTACACCTATAGTCCCAGCTACTCGGGAGGCTGAGGCAGCAGAATCGCTTGAACCTGGAAGGTAGAGGTTGCAGTGAGCCGAGATCACGCCATTGCACTCCAGCCTGGGTGATAAGAGCAAGACTCCATCTCAAAAAAAAAAAAAAAAAAATTATTCAGGTGTGTCATTTCCTGTTCTTTTAACCTCTTCCACAGGGACGTCTAGGTTCCACTAGACTCCCCTGGGCTGTAACTTTTGCCCAAAATGCCCTATTTTGTAAAGCAGCCACAGTTGTTCTATAAGGGCATATACAACCCTAGTTATAGAGCCCAGAATCTTTGCACCTGTATCCAGAAGCTGCTTTCACGCTCAGGCTCAGCTCCATCCAGGGATGGGGACAAAATACACACCCTAATGGAAGGATCATAGTCTCAGCCCAGAAGACAGGAGCCCTTTCCCATTCCTGCCTGTCCTTTAGCTATCACATGAATTATGGAAGTCTGAGTTCACTAAACTAAAACATTAATATAATAATTCTTGTCTTGCCAGCCTCTCAGGATGGTTGTGAGAATAAAAATGAGACAATGGATGTGTAGGTTTTGCAAACCGTGAAGAGTCGTAGACATTAGTCACTGTTGGGGCAGACTTCATGGCCTAAATATACCCTTACTTACCTCTTTGAGTGATCTATAAATCCAGGACACTTTCTAGCTCTTCTATAAAATATGAAGTTGGAGAAGTGGTATGTGGACAAGACTCAATGATACTCACATAATTTATTAGGTGAGGAACTGCTATGTGTCAGTTGCTATTCCAGGCCTTAAGATACAATGTTGAATGGGGGAGATAAGCAGAGCTGATATTCAACCAGTAGAAACTAGTGGAAGTACTGATTGCTACAGTGTTTTCTGAAAAGATTGCTAAATATTTTCATGCTAATGGATGCGTGCCATTTCCTTTAGTCTTATAGTTCACACACATAACCCTATCTACTCCAGCCCCTCACTCAGAACTTCCAGACCTCCCCACAAGCCAGCAACTGAAGGGTTAAATTCCAGACTGCAGCCCCCACCTCCTGCCCTCCACCTGCCCCCACCTCTCCCGCCCCCACCAGACTCTGTTCCAGGACTTTTCCCACTGTCAGTTCTGATTGATTAGTGCCATGTTGCACTGGTTGTTAAATAGTTTGAATATCACTCTGGGAGAACAGGTTCTATTCTATTGAGAAGAGATGGTAAACAAGTGAATGAAACAATGCATACTTCAACTGCAGATTATGATAAGAACTATAAAGAAATGAGTCGTGCTGGGGGTGGAGAGGGGAAATCTTAGATGGCATGATCAGGAAAGGTCTCCATGAGGAAGTAAGACGTGAGTTGAGACAGGAATGGGAATAAGAAAACTAGAGCCAGCCATGCAATGATCCAAGGGAGGAGCATTGCCACAGAGGGAAGAGTAGGAGCAAAAGCCCTTGGGCAGGAATGGGTTTGGCATGCATGCAGAACAGAAAGAAAGCCCATGTGATCAGACAATAATGCAGGTTGCCCAAGGTAGGCATGGCTGGAGCATTTGTGTGCTGCAGTCTTTGGTAGCCTGGATTTTATTCCAAGTATGAGGAAAAACCATTAGAATGACTTAAATATGTTAAAATGTGGTTATCATATTTACAAAATACCTTATTCTGAGAAGTTCAGGTCTCAGAATAGACTCTCATATTGTTTCTCTACTGCAATTGAAAAACCTGAGGCTGATTAACCTTCTGCTAGGTGTATGTGGGGGATGATAACAAGCCATTCACCAGCCTAGAGGGACCAGCCTATACGGTTCTACAGCTTAGGGAATTTAAGAACAGGAAATTACCAATTGGGAGAAACTTTAATGAGGACATAGTCAATCTTTTGAGACACTTTAAAATCAGCCTTGAAAACAAGGTAGCCAAGACTTTATCCTTTATCTAATCTGATCTTCACAACAACCAGGTCAAGTAGGCCAAGCTGAAGTTATCATTTCCCATAAGTAAGAAGCGTCAGATTTCACAAAGAAAATTACATTTATGTTTAACAGAGCCATGGGCAAAGATTATTTCACCTATTTTGCTGACGGAGAAAGCAATTACGAAAATTTTCCTGATTTTACAAGCATTTGTCGCAGCTGGACTAGCACTAAAATATAGGTGCCCGGATTCTCGCTGTCTCTCTGTGTCATTCTCCTTGTGACATTCAGGGAATGGGGAAATTTTGTAACTTTCATCAAGTCAGGTAAGGAACAACCCAGCCAGCTTCCCACAAACTACTTAGGGCATTCGCCCCACACATGCCAATGAGTATCTGGTCAAGTGCTCTGATAATTTGCATAGTTAGTGTGGAGAGAGTACATGTATATGCACTCAGCATGGTATACTACATGTCAGTGAATTTTCATTTCAAATCTTAGAGCTGGCTGAAAGCTGTCCAGAAAATTATCTGTGAATGGGTGCCAGTTTTCCAAAAATATCTAAACTTTTGAATTATAAACCAAACGGTCATAAAGGGATGAGGGAAAGCAAGAACAAAGAGATGACTTTTTCTTCATTTTACCAGAGGCCCCTAAGTAACTGTAGCTCTAACCTGTGAGTATCCCAGAAAATACAAAAGAATAGGAGCGTGCATTTGCATGGTCCTGATGCAGCATTATCGATTAGAAGAGTCCCACACAAGGACATGGGAGAAGGTTTGCCCCTAGGATAGGATACAATATCAAGGTGGCTTTTCCCACACCTTGGCAATGAGAATGCCCCTAGGACCCTTTTCCCACTGTGTTATTCCAACTTCATTCCCATTCAGTTCTATCCCTCTGACTTTACCCCATTTCATTCATTCCTTTTACTTAGTTTGATTTTTCCTATCTCTCCCATTAGTCTGTAGTGTTTTTGAGGCAGCAGTCACGTCGCCAACTTTCAAAGTACGAAGCGTGGTATTTTTCATAATAGATGCTCAGCACATTTTTACTTAACAAAACAGAATATAATAATGGCTACTGCTTATACACCAATGTGTGTCACTGTGATGTTAGGTGCTCTTTGTATTTGATTTGATTTTATCG
This sequence comes from Macaca fascicularis, assembly GCF_037993035.2. Taxonomy (NCBI): domain Eukaryota; kingdom Metazoa; phylum Chordata; class Mammalia; order Primates; family Cercopithecidae; genus Macaca; species Macaca fascicularis. Next base: position 154,732,642 of record NC_088380.1, on the reverse strand, counting down.
TTATAACAATTGAATGATGTAGGTGTCTTCATCCTTGTTTTACAGGGGAGGAAACTGAAGCTTTGGAAAATTAAGTAACTTGTCCAAGGTCACATAACTAGTAAGTAGCAGAGTTGGGACTCAATCCATATCTTTTCTGATTTAAACATGGGGTAACTTACACATTAATCTAGGCTGCCTTCCTGTGTTGACTATTTTGTTATAAAATTGAAAGAGAAAAGCTGGAATCGTGAGACCTGGTTAGACAAGCAGTCACTTGCCTTCAGGAAGCTGGACCTGTTGAACTGCCAAGCAGAGTCCACATTCTTGATGTGTACCTGGGTATTAGAGGGCGGACAGGTACCTGTGGAAAGGAACTCATTTCAAACCTTAGGCTAATTCTTATGCCCTTTTAATACTAGACGAACAAACTAAAATGAAGCTGTCCTGTGTTCAGGTGTACTGTGTGCTAATCCTATTCTCCTTAGGAGAAGAGGAGCAGTAGGGGATGATTTCTACAAGTCATTGCCTGGCTTTGCAGACAGATTGCTGAGTCAGAGAGAGTCAGCTGAAATTACAGAAAGGCAGATGGGCAGCTTACCCCAGGATAATGCAGGTCTATTATTAAGAGTTACAGAGCAGGATGCCATCACAACAGACTGAAGGTTTAGTGACCGTGGGGGGATATATTGGTAAAGGTGTACTATGCTGGTGCCTATTTGGAAATCCAAGGTCCTGAAGTTGTTGAAAAAGTTATTTAAATGAATAAGCTAAAGACAGAACCAAAGGGGTATAGCATAGCAGAATAAGCTCTAATCATGATCTTAGGTTATTGTGTCTTTTAATTTAAATGCTGGAACTAATTTTAAAAATCATGTAGATGAATAATGTTTTGAAATATTAATTAATGGTCTCTCGAATTTGCTTCAACCCTTGTTCCTTTTCTCATTCAGTCAGTTAAGGATTCTTCATCACTGCCTTCGGGGTGAACTGACAGCAGAAAGCAGAGAGTCAATTGTTGGCTTCTGAGTTTAGCAATCCAGATATTATGACTCAGCTATGAAAACATGAGATTTTGAGAGAATATGGAATAAGTAAAAATGTTCTGATCTCAAAGACAAAGAATGGATTCCCAAGGCTGGGAAGAAAGATATACAAGAAACTTAAAGGTTGGTTGGAGAAAGAATAAGGAAACACAGGCAGATGGACCATGATGACTGTATTGAGTCAGCATCTGGGGAATGACCAGAGTCCATTTGACTGTACATCATCTGTAGCTCAGAACCTAGGGACAGCAGGCTTTACACATGAAGTCTTATGTATTGCCTGCACTGAGGAGCTGTGATGAGGTCCCCTCTTTGACAGAAGTCAGCACCTAGCCCACTGGTCATCTAGCAGGAGTGATAGCCATTCAAAAGCCCACTCTTAAGCTTGTTTTGTTGGCATCCAGTTATCCTAGAATTGTCGACTCTTTATCAATATCCTGGGACAACTGTATACCTGTGAAATGGACACTTATAAGGGTGGTAGCATATAAGAAAAAGCCCTTTACTCATATGCATAGGTGGAAAAAAAGGAAATTATCTAGAGGTTTTTCTGTGCATTCAGCGGCCAAAAAAAAGTTTCCATTTGCAGTACACAAAGTAATGGCTCCCAAAGATGTGGGAGAAGAAGTCCCTTTTGCCGTGTAAGGTAACATATTCTTAGGTTCTGAGCCCTAAGAATAGGTACAGATGATCAAATTTAGGATACTCAGATAGATAAATATTACTTTGGATTATCCTGGAGAGCTCAATATAATCACAAGTGTCTTTATAAAAGGGAGGCAGGAGAGTCAGAGTCAGAGAGGAAGATGCGACAATAGAGCAGAAGTGACAATAGAAGCAGAATTTGGAGTGACACAGAGCCATGAACCAAGAAATATTGGCAGCCTCTAACAGCTGGCAAAGAAAAGGAAACGGATTTTCCCCTACGACCTCCAGAAGGAAGTAGCTTGTTAACAGTATGAAATCTTGAACCCTGTTCTATGTCTGCTAAATCACACTATATCAATTTGGCCCCAGACTTTGCTGTGTAAAACTGTCCCATGTTATTCTGGTACTGCCTGCAGCCTGTGCGCAGAAGTTTAAAAAAAGTACTGACTCTAAATCGACAAATCTCTCACCATGACCATTATCATATTCAGGAATTTGAATGGTCTTTTACCACAAAAAGACCAAATGGTCATTCAGTTTCAACAGATCTCATCACATCTTGAAAAAAATAACAACTTCCATTTACTGAACGTGTATATTCTAAGACAATCAGTGTGCTGGTACTTTCATGCTTTAGGTCATTTATTCTTACAGTCACCCTATAAAATAATGACTAATGTTATAATCTATAATTTTTTAAGTTCTAGAATAATTTAACTGCAGCTGGATTTAAAAGGTAAAAAAAAATAGTTAAAATACAATCTGGGATGCAACTGAGTGTCATGGAACAGACCTCAAAACCAGTTCTATTAATTCCTGCCAAGGCACAATTGAGGCTTCTCTTCCATAAAATCCTTCTGTTGGTGTTCACGAAACATCTCATCAACTCCGAGAAGGCTCAGAGTATATCTGACAAACAAAAAGTTATACCACATGGAGCAAGTTCAATAGGGATGAGGAAAATTTGGGTCCCAAAGACCTCTCACTCCTCTAAGACAATGAGCAGCACTCCAGTGGTGCTGTCAGTGGGAGGACTTTACAGGACATTATAAGGACAGCTAACATAACTCTATAGCATGGATGATTTGTGACACTGGCCTAAATGTCTAACGTGATCCCATGATCTGCGTTTGATGACTTGACTCCCAGCTCACGGTAGATAACATCCTTCTATTAGCAGTTGATGAGTCACAGTGCTGATTCCCCTCTGTCTGCCTGGTTCCTCCAGGTATGCTGAGCCCTTGGCATGTTGGACCCCACCAACCTCTTCCCTCAACACTGCCTTTCCTCCGTATCTTCATCTTTAGCCCTTGTAATTTTTATTTGGTCTCAAGGGACAGCGTAGTGTATTTTCCAATCTGTTATTTTAGCATATGTTTTATGTTCTACTTTATTCTAGATGTTCTGGCCTTTGACTCTAAAAGTCAAACTTTGGGTATAAGAACTATTTTTCTCAAACTACTCTCCCAGTCTTGAGTTTCAAAATCCTGACAATATAAGCTAGAGGTGGGAGCATGAGGTACAAGGATGTGTGGAAGAGTAAGAAAGGAACCACATACACAATATTGCAAAACACGATTACTATTCATAATCCCAGGGCCATACAGGCAATAAGAGATGAAGGCAGGAATCACATCCACATCTCTCTGATGTGGTCTCTCTGATGTGGTCTCTCTGATATGACAACCAGTCCATCATTAGACCTCTCTGACTAGCATGCCCAACTCTAAATCACTGCAAATTCTACTCAAAGGTCCTAGTCTGGGCCTATGGAGCAGCTTTGTCCCTTCTTTCTCAAGATAGTCATTTGGATATTTGAAAAGAATTATTTTGGCACCTGAGACATCTATAAGCTAAATACCATCTAACTCCTCTACTGTTCTTCCTAGACATAATGTTGTCCATCTTTTCATCTTCCTGGACCTTCTTCTGGAAGTACGCAAGTTTTTGTGTGTCCCTCTTGACCTGGTTCCTCTGTCTGCCTGGTTCCTCCAGGTATGCTGAGCCCTTGGCGTGTTGGACCCCACCAACCTCTTCCCTCAACATTGTGTGTCTTTCTCAAGTAAGCTTCATCATTCCAATTAGGGAGGTCTAAAGTTAACAACAGACACTTTCCCAATATCATTGTTCCTGGCACCACACTTCCAAATTGAAATCTGACTGTACCGTGCAGAATGTGTACAGGCTTCTACTGCGTCCTTCTATGAGATATTTCCAACCTCAGAGAAGGTGCTTGGGATCAATTGAGGATATTCTTCAACCTCTCTCTAGAGCAAAAAGCACTCCTAATGCCATAGCATACCAAGATTTATAGAATGACTAGGAAAAAGGTTTTGAATGTGTTATGTAGTAATTGGTTCCAGCAATAGTGAGAATCTGAAGTTACCACAAGTGCTCCTTATGTCAGAATCCCATACTGTAAGGCAGCAGGGGATGGGGTGGGCAAGTCTGCAAAATGACGGTATACCTACTATGTACCCATTAAAATTAAAAGTTTGAAAAAAAAGTATAGTATAAAGAGCAGGAGCCTGTAGCTGATTCTGCAAAAAATTCACTTTGGGCCCTTGAATAATGGTTTTACCTCGTTTGATTTTATTTTTCCCACTTGTAAAACAATAGGATTAGGACAGAGTGAGGTTTAAAAAAATTTTTTTTATGTTTATAGCTTTTGAGGTACAAGTGGCTTTTGGTTATGTGGATGAATTACATAGTGGCAAATCTTGAGATTTTAGTGCACTCTTCCTCTGAGTAGTATATGTTGTACCTAATATGTAGTTTTTTATCCCACAACCCTCTAGAGTAGTTTCTTAAGGTGTTTGTTTACTCACTGCAATAAGGAAAACATTTCTGCACATGAACACCAAAAATATGTGTTTTTTACTTACCCAAAAATTATATACATAAGCTACTCTAACATGTATAGTATAAAACACACCACAAGTAAAACTTTTAAAATAATTGGAATTTTAAAATATAATAATGAGTCTAATCTATTTCATTTTATCCCAGTGAGTCATCATAAGCACCTAGAGCATGGAGTGGCAAACTTTTTCTATAAAGGGCCAGATGGTAAATACGTTAGGCTTTGCCGGCCATATTCTTTCTCTTGTAAATATTATTTTGTCTGATGTTAGTACAGCCATTTCAGCTTTCTTATGGATGCTATTTGCATAACATATATTTTTCTATCCTTTTACTTTCAACCAATTTGTATCCTTGAATCTAAAATAGTATGTCTTATAGGGACCCCTTATACATGGTTGGTGGGGATATAAATTAATATAGTCATTTTGGAAAACAGTATGAAAGTTTCTCAAAAAGAAAAAAAAAAGAAAATTACCGTATTATCCAGCAAGCCCACTTCTAGGTTTATACCTAAAGGGATTGAAATCAGGATCTTATCAAGATTATCTGCACTCTCATAGTTTATTCACAATAGTTAAGACATGGAAGCAACCGAAATGTCCATTGATGGATGAATGGGTAAAGAGAATGTGGTGTATGCATAATGGAATATTATTCAGTCTTATAAATGAAGAAAATGCTGCTATTGTGACAACAAGGATAAACCTGGAGGACATTATCCAAGTGAAATAAGCCAGGTTCAGAAAGACAAAGACTGCATGATATCACATACATGTGGACTCTATGAAAGTCAAACTCATAGAAGTAGATTGTAAAATGGTGGTTACCAGAGCCTGGGAGGGAGCAGGGATTGGAGGGTGGATGGGAAAACTGGATATGTGAGTCAAAGGGTACAAAGTTTTAGTTGGTTAAGAGGAATGGGTCTAGTGGTCTGTTGCATAGCATAGTGACTATAGTTAATAATAATTACTGTATATTTCAAAATTTCTTTAAAAAGAGTAGATTTCAAATGTTCTCGCAATAAATGATAAGTTTGTGAGGTGATAAATATGTTAATTAGCCTGATTTAATCATTGCACAAAGTACACATGTAACATAACATAACATTGTACCACATAATATATATATATAATTATTTGTCAATTAAAAAAAAACCTAAACAGAAAACCAAAATCAAAGTCTCCGATAGACAACACATAATTGCATCTTGTTTTTTATTTGAGTTTGACAATTTTTGACTGAACTATTAGTCAGTTCAAATTTAACATTATTATTGATATGATTGGATTTGCATCTAGCACCATTTAGCTTGTTTATTTCTGTATGTTTCATGTCTTTTTGTTCCTCTATTTCTCCTTTACTGCTTTTTTTCTTTGCATTGAGAGAATATTTTCTAATGTAACATTTTAATTCCTTTAAGTTATTCTATTTTTAATGGTTTTGTTTTGTTAGCGGCTGTTCTAGAGTTTACTATATATATTTTAATTATCGCAGTCTACTTTAAATTTATACTACCATAATTGAAATGAGATATAGAAACCTTGCTTTTCCATAGCTATTGTACTTATTGTTGTATGTATGTGTATATATATTACATTATATAACATCATACATGTTACAAATATGCTACAAAATATGTGTTGCAAATCTAACGATATTGTAGTTTAATTTTTACTTCATATAATTTTATGTCTATTAAAGAAGCTGAGACATGATGTCTGTTGCAACTACTCAGCTCTGCAACTATAGCATGAAAACAGCCATGGGCAACGCTTACATGAGGAACATTGCTGTGTTCCAATAAAACTTTGTATATAGGCATTGAAATTTGAATTTTACATCATTTTTACGTCATGAGATATTCTTCTGTCATTTTTTCCCAACCACTTAAATATGTAAAAACTACTTTGGCTCACAAATTATATGAAAACAGTCAGGGGCAGGATTCGATCTGAGTGCATAGTTGCCCAACCACCTGGCCATCGGCAATTACACTTTAAACTCTTTTATGTGACACCCTGAGGCTACCTAGACATATCACCAGGCCAGCCATGGTGGTGAAATAAGGTCAGAGATTGGGCTTCAGTGTCCTATCTTCATTTCATGAAGAATAGTTGTACTTATATTTTGTTTTGTTTGTCAGATGAGAAATATTGCTTAACAAAATGGAAGGAAAGAAGAAGGGAGAGGGAAGGAAGGAAGAGAGCAGGAAGGGAGAAAAAAGTAATCTCAAATGTTCTCTCTAGACCTGACATTTTACTACTTTCATGTAAAATAGTACCAAATCTTTAAGAACTCTGATAAATTTCTGTATTCTTAAAATCTAAATATTTGTATATTAGGCTGTATTTTCATTTATCTCTATTAATGTCTTTCTGAACTTTTAAATCTAAGTTTATTTTCACAAAGAGAAATAACATTAAGGAGAGGGAACAGATTTTCTATACCCAGACATAAAGAATTAGGAGAACAGAGATCTTTTAGCACCCTCTTGTGTCCGTAAGTAGTGATCACAACAGCCTAGCCCTCTATTAATAACATCTAAGATCTCAGTGGGATAATATTCTTGCAACAAATAACTAGAAGTGATAACAAGGGTTTGACAATGCTTATTTGCACTTATTTGTTATATTTGAACACATCTTCTACAAATAACAGTTCCCTGAAAAGAACACTTCCTTTCTTCCTTTGGTCTAAATGCTACCCACTCTTTTAAAAAAAAGTTTACCACCAACTTTAGCCCATCGTAATTATCCTTTCTGCATAATTAAAGCACTTGATATTATAGGTTTCAACAGCAGACATGGGTTTGCTTCTTAACTCTGCTCTTTATTAGCTGTATAACTCTCTGAAAATCAATCAGCCTTCTCTTCTAAGTGCTTATGCAGCCGTTTATGAATGAATGGAACCCTACCCATGTAAGCATAGTTGTTTCACCTATGACCGAACTAAAAATCACTTTGACTTAAAAGTTAGAACTGGAGACACAAGCAACGAAAGAAAGAACAGACAAATGGCACTTCATCAAAATTAATAACTTTTTTGTGTCAAAGGACACTATCAAGAAAGTGGATTGACCTACCAAATGGGAAACAATATTTACAAATTGTACATAGTGGATTCTTCTTATTGGTGTTATTTGTAGTACTCAGGTTCTAAAAGTCACTGTAAACATTGAATTAGCAAATATTACAACATTGTTCCTAGAGAAATAGACACATATTTATATACACTTTGTGTGTGTATATATGTATATCCCAATTATATATATTTGCATTACATATATTTACATTTTATATAATGTATATATGTTTACATCATATTTAATGTTTGGATATATATCATAGATTATAATCTTAAATCCTAAAAATAACTCATTTTGGTAGGTTTTATTTTCTTTAATTTACAAAAGGGGAAACAAGGTTTAGAAGAGATAAGAAACTTACCTGATGCTGCCTCACTAACAGGTTTGAGTTGAGACTCAAACCCATGCCACTGACCCCAGAGCTTAAACTTTTTGCAGTGTACTGCACTGTCAATCTGGTAATCTCTGAACAGAAGCTGAAACAAGAAGATAGAGCAATGCCTTAGTCAGTCTCAGCTGAGAATATGCAGCTCTGGCAACTAAATTTTTCACTGCTTTGCATATCTTCAAATGACCACTGATTTTGGGATTACAAATAATTTTAGCAAATAGGCAAATTCACAAATATAAAACCTACAGATAATGAGAATCAGCTATATTTGATAACGGTCTATTATCAAAGATATATAAAGAACTGTTGCAACTCAATAAAAAATAAGTCAATTAAAAAATGAGCAACTCACAAAAATAAAATGCAATATTTAGAAATACATATAAGCAAGGAGGTGAAGGACCTCTATAAGGTGAAGTACAAAGCATGGTTGAAAGAAATCATAGATGACACAATCAAATGGAAAAATAGTTTATGCTAATGGGTTGAAAGAATCAACATTGGCTGGGCGTGGCGGATCACGTCTGTAATCCCAGTACTTTGGGAGGCCAAGGCAGGCAGATAACTTGAGGTCAGGAGTTCAAGACCAGCCTGGCCAACATGGCTAAACCTTGTTACTACTAAAAATAAAAATAAAAATAAAAATTAGCTGGGAGTGGTGGTGCATGCTTGTAATCCTAGCTACTCGAGAGGCTGAGGCAGGTGAACCACTTGAACCTGGGAGGAGGAGCTGCAGTGAGCCAAGATGGCACAACTGCACTCCAGCCTGGGAGACAGAGTGAGACTCCATCTAAAAAAAAAAAGAAAGAAAGAAAGAGTCAATGTTGTTAAAATGACCATATTGCCCAAAGCAATCTATAGATTCAATGCAATTTCTATTAAATTACCAACATCATTTTTCACAAATTAGAAAAAACAATTCTAAAACTCATATGAAGCCAAAAAAGAGTCCAAACAGTCACAGCAATCTTGAGCAAAAGGAATAAAACTGGAGGCATCACATTACCTGACTTCAAACTATACTACAAGGCTACAGTAGTCAAAATAGTATGGTACTGGTACAAAAATAGACCAATGGAGCAAAACAGATAGCATAGAAATAAAGCCATAAATCTAAAACCATCTGATCTTTGACAAAGTTGACAAAAATAAACAATTGGGAAAGAATATTCTATTTAATAAATGGTGCTAGGATAACTGGCTAAACCTATGCAGATGAATGAAACTGGATCCCTGCCTTTCACCATATATAGAAAGTAACTGAAGATGGATTTTAGACTTAAATATAATGCCTCAAGCAATAAAAATCCTAGAAGAAAACTTAGGAAACACTTTTTTGGACATTGGTCTAAGCAAAGAATTTATGACTAAGCCCTCACAAGGAAATGCAACAAAAACGAAAATGACAGTAGAGACCTAATTGAAATACCCAGCTTCTGCACAGCAAAAGAAAGTATCAACAGAGTAAACAGACAACCTTCAGAATGAGAGAAAACTTTTGCAAACTATGCATCCAACAAAGGTCTAATATCCAGAATCTATGAGGAGCTTAAGCACATCTACAAGCAAAAAGCAACTCCATTGAAAAATGTACAAAGGACATGAAAAGATGCTTCTCAAAAGAAGACACATTAAAAAATTCCAATATTATTAATCATCAGGGAAATACACACCAAAACCACCATGAGATATCATCTTACCCAGTGAGAATGGCTATTATTAAAAAGACAAAAAATAATAGATGCTGGTGAGGTTATAAAGAAAAAGGAACTTTCATACACTGTTGGTTTGGAAGTAACAAAACGAGCAAGGGTGATATAGAAGTCTGCATGGTGTGTGGCTAGAGTTGGTTAGTTTTTGTTTGTTTGTTTGTTTTGTTTTGTTTTGTTTTTTTAAGTTTCATTCCATCTCTAACATTTAATGCTAAAGTATTAGCAGAAAAGAAAAAAAAACTCTATAAGTGGGTTATACGTTTGAGAAAGAAACACATCAAGAAAGAGATGGAGAGGTGGAGCAATATGGCAGAATAGAAGGCTCCACCAATTGTCCCCCCTGCAAAGAAACCAATGTAAAAACTCTCTACACTCAAAAAAAAAATCTTCAGTCAGGTAAGCACTCACAATACCTGGTTTTAACTTCATATCACTGAAAGAGCCACTGAAAAGGTAGGAAAAACAGTCTTGAATCACTGACACCACTCCTCCCCCACCTCCCTGTCAGGGGCAGTGTGGTACAGACTATTTCTGTTCCACGGGGAGATGGAGAGCCAGCAATTATGAGGTGTTAAACTCAGTGCTGCCCTCGTTATAGCAGAAAGTAAAACTAGACCAGACTTAGCTGATGCTGGCCCATAGAGGATGCATTTAAATCAGCCCTGGCCAGAGGGAAATCACAGATCCCAGAGGTCCAAACTTTAGTTCCCACAAGCCTCACCACTGTGGGCTAAAGTGCTGTGGGGCACCAAATAAATTTGAAAAAGAGTCTAGGCCACAAGGACTGCAGCACCTAGGTGAGTCCTAGGGTTGAACTGGTCCCACAGTGAACTGGGGATTAGAGGGCACAAAACCTACTAATCACCAGTCAGGACAACTTGAGCAGTGCTGACCTTCCTGTAACCCCAAGCTGAATAGCTTGCAGCTCCAAAAGAGACCCTTTCCTTCCTCCTGAGGAGAGCAGAGGCAGGAGTGGGGAGGACTTTGTCTTGCATCTTGGATATCAGCTCAGTCACAGTAGGATAGAGTATGGTCAGAGCTGTGAGGCCCCCTTTCCAGGCCCTAGCTCCCAGACATTTCCAGACACACCCTGGGTTAGAAGGGAACCTGCTGCCTTGAAGAGAAGGACCCCGTCCTAACAGGATTCATCACCTGCTAACTGAGGAACCCTTGAACTCTGAATAAGAATCAGCAATACCCAGGTACTACACTGAGACACTTGGGTGAGACTCTGAGACTTGCTACCCTCGGGTAAGACTCAGCACATTCCCAGCTGTAGTGGCTATGGGGTGAGACTCCTACTGCTTGATAAAAACAGGGGGAAAAGTTAAGGGGACTTTGCCTTGCACCTTAGGTACTAGCCTGGCCACAGTGGGTAGAGCACAAAGTGGGCTTTTGGAGTCCCTGGTTCTAGGACTTGGCTCTTAGACAGCATTTCTGGGCCTGCTTTGTACCAGAGGGGAGGCTGCTCCCCTACAGGGTGAGTCCCAGGCCAGACAGCAGTCACCACAAGCTGACTGAAGAGCCCTCAGGCCTTAACGAAACATCAGTAGTAGTCTGGCAGCATTCCCCATGAGATGGCGGTGGCTGTCTGGAAAGGGAAGAGAAGAGTGAGAAGAACTGTGTCTAATGGTTTTAGTGCCAACTCAGCCACAGTACGATAAAATACCAGGTGAACTTCCATGGTCATGAATCTAGTCCCTGGCACCTGGACAGCACTTCTGGACCCAACTGAGGCCTGGGGGAATTTGCCACCCTGAAGAGAAGAATGTAAGCCTGGTTGGCTTTGCCACCTGCTGATTGTAGAGCCCCAGGGCTTTCAGTGAACATAGGTGGTAGAGAGTGGTTACAGCAGGCCTTGGGTGATACCCAGTGCAGTACTAGCTTTAGGATTGATCCAATGCACTTGTAGGGGTGATGGCCACAGAGGTTCTTGTGTCACTCCAACCCCAGCTCCAAGTTGCTCAAAGCAGAGACAGACTCCATTTGTTTCAGAGAAAGTAAGGGAAAAGAACAAGAGTCTCTGTCTGGCAGTCCAGAGAATTCTTCTGGATCTTGTCCAAGACCATCAAGGAGGTTATCTCTATGAGTCCATAAGAATTACAATGCTGCCGGGCGCGGTGGCTCACGCCTGTAATCCCAGCACTTTGGGAGGCTGAGACGGGCGGATCACGAGGTCAGGAGATCGAGACCATCCTGGCTACCACGGTGAAACCCCGTCTCTACTAAAAAATACAAAAAACTAGCCGGGCGAGGTGGCGGGCGCCTATAGTCCCAGCTACTCGGGAGGCTGAGGCAGGAGAATGGCGTGAACCCGGGAGGCAGAGCTTGCAGTGAGCTGAGATCCGGCCACTGCACTCCAGCCTGGGTGACAGAGCGAGACTCTGTCTCAAAAAAAAAAAAAAAAAAAAAGAATTACAATGCTACTGGACTTGGGATCACCACTAAAGCGATTCAGTTTAGATCACAACACCCAAGTCTTTTCAAATATCTGGAAAGCCTTCCCAAGAAGGATGAGTACAAGTAAACCTGGACTGCAAAACTACAATAAATACCTAACTCTTCAATGACCAGACATAGATGAACATCTACAGGCATCAAGATGGCTCAGGAAAACATGACCTTACCAGATGAACTAAGTAAGTCACCAGGGACCAGTCCTGAAGGAACAGAGATATGTAACCTTTCAGACAGAGAATTCAAAATTGCTGTTTTCAGGAAATGCAAAGAAATTCAATATAACACAGGGAAGAAATTCAGAATATCAGATAAATTTAGCAAAGAGATTGAAATACCTAAAAAGAATCAAGCAGAAGTTCTGGAGTTGAAAAATGCAATTGGCATACTGAGGAATGCATCCGAGTCTTAATAGCAGAATTGATCAAGCAACATAGTTAGTGAGTTTGAAGACAGGCTATTTAAAATATATAGAGGAGAAAAATGAAAACAGAATTTAAAAAATGAAGCATGCCGACAGGATCTAGAAAATAGCTGCAAAATGGCAATTCTAAGGCTTATTGGTCTTAAAGAGTAGGCAGAGAAAGAGATAGAGGTAGACAGTTTATTCATAGGGTTAATAACAGAGAATGTCCCAAAGCTAGAGAAAGATATCAATATCCAAGTACGAGAAGATTTAACCAAAGAAGACTACCTCAAGGCATTTAATAATTGAACTCCCAAGGGTAAAGAAAGCATCTAAAGCAGCAAGAGAAAAGAAACACATAGCATACAATAGAGCGCTAATATACTTGGCAGCAGATTTTTCAGTGGAAACTTTACAGGATAGGAAAGAGTGACATGATTAATTTAAGGTGCTGCTGAAGGGAAAAAAAAAAGTTTACCCTAGAATAGTATATCCACTGAAATTATCCTTCAAACACGAAGGAGAAATAAAGGCTTTCCCAAACAAACAAGCTGAGGGATTTCATCAACACCAGACCTGTCCTACAAGAAATGCTAAAGGAAGTACTTCAATCAGAAAGAAAAGGATGTTAATGAGCAATAAGAAATCATCTGCAGGCACAAAACTCACTAGTAATAGTAAGTATACAGAAAAACACAGAATGTCCTAACACTACAACTGCGGGGTATAAACTACTCTTGTCTTCAGTAGAATGACTAAACAATGAACCAATCAAAAATAATAACTACAACAACTTTTCAAGACATAGACAGTACAATACAATATAAATAGAGACAACAAAAAGTTAAAAAGTGGGGGATAAAGTTAAGGGGTAGAGTGTTTATTAGGTTATTTGGTTTGTTTGTTTATGCAAATCGTGTTGGGTTGTTATCAGCTTAAAATAATAGGTTATAAGATGGTATGTGCCGCCCTCATGGTAACCTCAACCAAAATACATACAATGGATACATGAAAAATAAAAAGCAAGAAACTAAATCATATCTTCAGAGAAAAATCATCTTCACTAAAAGGAAGACAGAAAGGAAAGAAATAAAGAAGAGAAAATCACAAAACAATCAGAAAAGAAATAACAAAATGGCAGGAGTAAATCCTTATTTATGAACAATAATATGGAATGTAAATCAACTAAATCTCCAATCAAAACACAGAGTGGCTGAATTAAAAAAAAACCTGTTGCCTCCAAGAAACACACTTAACCTATAAATACACACATAGACTGAAAATAAAGGGATGAAAAGATGATATTCCATGCCAATGGAAACCAAAAAAGAGCAAGAATAGCTATACTTCCATCAGATAAAATAAATTTCAAGACACAAACTGTACAGCCACTATGGAAAATGGTATGGAGATTTCTCAAAAAACCAAACATAGAACTACTATATAATCCACCAATCCCACTATTGGATAATTATACCAAGGAAAAGAAATTGGTATATCAAAGCTGTACATGCACCCATATGTCTATTGCAGCACTAGTCACAATAGCAAAGATATGAAATCAATTTCAGTGTCTATCAATGGACAAATGGATTTTTAAAATGTGGAATATATACATAATAGAATATTATTCAGCATTTTAAAAAGTATGAAATCCTGTCATTTGCAGCAAAATGGATGGAACTGGAGATCACTATGTTCAGTGAAATAAGCCAGTCACAAAAAGACAAATATCACGTGTTCTCACTCATATGTGAAAACTAAAAAGGTTGATCTTCTGGAGGCATAGCATAGAATTATAGAATGGAGTCTGAGAAAAATTGTGAGGGCAAGGAGTTGAAGAAAGTCTCAGTAAAGGATATAAACATATGGTTAGATTAAAGATTTAAGTTTTAATGTTGTTTGACCCCTTTTTTTGTTTTTTGTTTTTTGGTTTTTTTTTTTGAGACAGAGTCTTGCTCTGTTGCCCAGGCTGGAGTGCAATGGCACGATCTCGGCGTACTGCAACCTTTGCCTCCCAAGTTCAAGCAATTCTTCTGCCTCAACCTCCCAAGTAGCTGGAATTACAGGCGCTGGCCACAACACCTGGTTAATTTTTGTATTTTTAGTAGAGACAGGGTTTCACCATGTTGGCCAGGCTGGTCTTGAATTCCTGACCTCAGGTGATCTGCCTGCCTCAGCCTCCCAAGGTGCTGGGATTACAGGCATGAGCCACCCCTTTTTCATAAGGTGACTATAGTTAGCAAAAATGTATTGTATATTTTAAAGTATCTAGAAGAGAGTACTTTAAATGTTCCCAACACACACACATCCACACAGTTTTCTCCTTATAAAATATGATTTCCAGGCCCAATCCTCTCACAAGCATCCTAGAGCAGTAAAGATTTCACATAGTGACATCAGACTTGACTTTTATTCCAGCTTTACCATTCACTTACCATGAGACTGGACAAATTAGTTAACCTCAGAGTCTCAGTTTTCTCATCTGTGCGTTGAATATAGTAAGAGTATTCAATTAAAAGGGCTGTGGGGAGGATTAAAGAAAATACTTCATGTGAAGAACATAGCATAGCATCTACGAATCTACCACAGGGTAGACATTCAGTAAATACTAACCATTTCTATATTTTCAATATTATTACTGCTTGTTATTATGATTGGTCTCATCTAGCAACCTAGTTTTATTTGTCAATACTCCTCAAATTGTAATATACATCATAGTAGTAGCTCCATGTGTTTACTGTAAAGTCAGGCACCATGAGGTTAGTAGATTACCCCCATTTACAGATGAAAAAAACAGACAGGTGAAGTAGCCGACTCAAGGTATATGATAAAGAAGGAATCCTAATCCGATAATTCTGACCCACACAGGATTGCAACATCTGAATTATGCCGCTTTAAAAATTGTTATTTCCACAAGATGGCGATCAACAATAGAGAATGGCTTGTCCTCTTATGCCCTCTCAATAAATAAAAATGATGTCCCATGGTGGTTAGTCAGTACTTACCCTTATTAACAAAAGCATTTTCTTCCAGGAGGAGAGCTTTCAGTATTTAAGGAAACTAAATATTTGGAGATAAAAGATGTATACTTAAATAAGGATACTTGTAGCCAGTATTAAAGAGGTTTGTTCAGTAGAAATTTAGAGCACAAGATAGGCACTTGAAGAAAATGTGAAGGGAAACCCTTTATGAAAAGTAATCAAAAAATAAGCAGCTTCCTACAATACTCCACAACTGGAGTCGTAATACACACTTCACGTCCCCATATCCATAATTCGGTCATTCCTTTGGAGAGATGAAAACAAAATTGCAGTTGGGCGTGGGGCTCACACCTGTAATCCTAGCACCTTGGGAGGCTGAGGTGGGCAGATCACCTGAGGTCAGGAGTTCAAGACCAGCCTGGCCAACATGGTGAAACCCTAAATACAAAATACAAAATACAAAAATTAGTCAGGTGTGGTGGCAGGCACCTGTAATCCCAGCCACTCAGGAGCATGAGGAAGGAGAATCACTTGAATCTGGGAAGCAGAGGTTGCAGTGACCCCAGATCACACCATTGCACTCCTGGGCAACAGAAGTGTAACTCTGTCAAGGAAAAAAAGAAAGAAAGAGAAAGAAAACAAAATTGCAATGAATTTAAACTATGCACATATAAACCTGTATTTACTATCTTCCACCCTTCCCCAATGTATTAATGAGAATTCTGCATTTTCAGCATTTCCTACTATGCCTCAATTCATTCCCATCTTCAGAAGATGAATTTCAGCCACTCCAGTTCTGTCTCTGGCCAATTTGTGATATAGAATTGGCAAATGAGTAGAGAGACAAAGTGAAAAGTAAAGAGAGGGAATTTTTATCAGAAAGACAAATATTCAATCAATTAAAAGGTGAGATATGGAAGCTGAAAGATAAGAGATGAGAAGAAAAATGAAGAGTCACTAAGGCTTGTTTTCTTTGATTGTTTTGTTGTTAATCAAGTTGAGTTTTTATGTGATAGAGAAGGTTTAAAGAAAAGGTTTGGATGGCTTCAGAGTGTAAGAGATGTGAGGATTGGAGGAACTAGGAAAAGGGGGATGGTCAGAAGATTTCAGTTATAAATTATATCCCTGTTAATCTTTGCCAAGAGATTCAAGAAAAGATTTGAATTACCTTTAATTACTTTAAATATCAAGCTTAGTTTCTTTGAAGTTGAATCCACGAGAACTCCAGGCAGCTGGAGCTCCCAGGTTTTTTCTCATTACAGCAGCCTGTTGGAGGCATCCACGCATGCACACACCTTGCTGGCATGAAGGGTACCTAAAACAATACCACTTTTGCTCCTTCCTGCTTCAAAGCAGAACCTAGAAAATAATTATTTTCAATATAATAATAAATTAATATTAAGTATCTGTTCCCTCGCCATTTTAAAGGATGTAATATGAATATGAATCCCTTATACATCCGTTGCTCTCTATAATTTTCGAACATCTTTTTAATCTCATTTGAACTTCGCAACAATCTTGGAAAGCAAACAAGGGTCATTGTCACCATTTTACAAGATGAGGGAAGGGAAGTTCATACAAGTTGCATGGGTAGCACAAAGTCACCCAGTCACTAAGTGGCAGAGCTGGATTTTAACTTTGGTCTCTCACTGCAAGTTCACTGGGCTCCATACCGCTCAAATGTACTTCAAATACTCCTTCACGGAGAGTTCTATGTATGTATAGGCAAAACCACAGGGCTCAAAGCTTGAAGATCTTGGTTCCAGTCCTATAACGTTGGGTAAGTCATTTTTCCGTTTTGATCTGGTTTATCAACTTTTTCAGCTGTGTGTATTTTAGAAGTAAAATATTCTACATTTGTAATGATAATAGCTATTATCACTAAGGCTTATTTAAGATAGGCACCTCTATTAAGTGTACAGATTTATCATCCATTTAATCTTCATAACCTAGCAAATTTTCAGAGAAGTTAAAATAATGTTCTCAAACTGTCAAATAGCAGAACCAGGATTTGCACACAGGTCAGAAAGATTCTCTTTTCATAGTGCTAAATTGCCTCAAAATCTCTGTTGAATTATGAAAATAGGTGAGTGGCTATGAGGCTTTCTTCTCTCAGGTATGATGCTGACCTGACGTATTTAATGTACACACTAATTTGATAAATGAAAGTTATAATAATAATGACAATAATATAAAAATAAAAGCAGTAGCAAATTGTGTTAAGTGCTGTCTATAAATCAATTGCTAAGCACATAAAATTATATAAAGTATATGCATCATCATATTTAATCCTTGAAACAACTTTATGTGGTCAGTGCTTTTATTATCCACATTTTAAAAAATGGCAAACCAAGAACTAAAAGGAGTAAATTTCCCTACCATATCCAGTAAGTTGTAGAGCTTGAGTTTATGTCTGGGTTTGTCTTCCACAGAATCTATGTTCTTAACAACTGCCTTGTACTTTCTGAATAAGTGGGGCTTTTCTGTGGCCATTGCACCTGAGCCTTTGTCTTGAATTGATGTGGGTAGAAGAGCCTCTCTTCTGAATGAAAGCAGAGGTCCCTCGTCTCTAATCTCAGTGCCCATTTCTCCATGCCTAACCCCTCTCCTCTCTTGTAACTCCTGCCCTAAATTGTTGATGCATCACCCTCTTCCTTCCTTTCCCACTGCACTAAACCAGAATGTACTTATTTACACAGTTTCTATTCCATTTATCAGCACGAAGAAAAATAAGTTCAAGAAAGTAGAACTTGATAAGACGTATTTCTCTTCTTCAGAATAAAGGCTTGAGAACTTTACATGAGAGAACAATCAAAAAATACTAGTTGAGACAAGCTTCAAGCATCATTCTGGATCATGTCCATATTTCTGAAATCAGTGCTCTAAGCAAGTGATACAGGTTTGGGTACTTAATCTAAGTAAGTAGTAGGCCTTTGTTGAACTAAATACAGGACATCCCAGTCCTTAAACTGGGAGAGAAAGGCCAGCTTTCACTGGAGAAAACCTAGTTTCCAACTGAAACAAGAAGACAAACACTAGAGTTTGCCTCTAAAATTCATGAACACCAACTCACAGCTCTCTGCTCAAACATAGGCAAGTAAGCATTTCCAAAATTAGATTTTTATACAGCTCAGACACACTCTTAGCCTCCCAGACCATGGCAGAACCACCAGGCAGACCCCACACCCTCTTCCAGACTGAGAAACTGAGGGGCCAGAGGCTTGCTCAATGTCAAACAACTCTTAAAGATATGCTCCAAATCCCTTCTTGCCCTTTCTTAACCCTTGGTGCTTTCTTTTGGGAAATCTGACAACCATGGAGTCATCCTGACCAGGTCTGTGGAGAACTGCCCTTGAAAAATACTTCTTCCCTCCTGACTAAAATAGATCCTCAAACTATCATATCCATCAATGGTCTTAGGGAAACAGTCTAACATCTTCCCAAATTACTGCAACAGACAGAAAGAAAAAGGAAGGAAAGAAGGGAGGAAGGGTGAGAGGAAAGGAGGGAAGGGAGATAGAGAGAGAAAGAAGAAGGAAAGGAGGAAAGAAAGTCTTTGTCAATAATAAGGGTCAGAAATGGAAAATTACTTCAAGCTAAATAAATGTTTCACCTGTGATTTCCTTAAGTTCCCAAACTTATTTGGTCACGTGTCTTTCTTATCTCCTCCACGGAGAAGCTCATAAGTTTAGTGTTCTGTGAAACGCAGTTTGGAATATGCTTAAGCAGTCGAATATTCTTAAGATTCCATTTGCAGACAAGATTCATAAAGCTGAAATGACTTGCTTAAGGCCCTTCAGTATGCGTTTAAAAGAAGGAGGGTTGCAATCTATGTATTTTCACCCTTGAGGTCAATAATCTATCTACTGCATCATGCTTCCTCGTTCCAGGACCAAAGCATAACTGTGGTCCGTAGGACTCGAAAACAACCTAAACCGGATGAGACCAGGGACTGTCTGTCTTGTTGACTGCTGAGCACCCAGCACAGTGCTTGGAACATTGGAGGTATCCATAATGTTAAAAGAAAAACCTTAAGCAAAAATTTAACAGAATTTATTTAAGCAAAGAATGATTCATGAATCAAGCAGGAAAGCCAAAAGGAAAACAGAACCAGAAGTTCAGACAGCCCCTCTCTGCAGTGGGAGTAGCAAGCTTTTTTAGATCAACCATGAAAGCAAATTAGGGAAGTTACTTGATAGGCTACAGCTAGGCATTTCTTTATTGGGGTGTGATGCAGTGGAGAATCCCAAGCTAGAGGTTAGTTGGAGGTTTCTGATTGGTTAAACTTAACTTGTGTTTTACTGTTTACATTTAATTGAGTTTTGGTTTGCTTATGTTGGAGTTCCTATTACAGAGACAATCTCAGGCTAATGGCCTCCTTCTTACTGGCTTTAACTGTAAGTATTTAATGAATAAGTGCTGCACAACAACACAGAATTGCATTGTCTTATTGACTCTTCACAACATCCCTAGGATTATTATTTTCAGATTAGACCTTGAGATTCAAAAAAGTCAGTAACTTGTCACAAGTTCATAGAACTAATAAATAATAGAAGAGTCAAAACTCACAAGCAGGTCACTCTGCCCCTAAACTCCATACTCTTTAACTATAATTGTATACTATCTCAGTATTTCCCAAGTCCTAATGTACATACAAATCATCTGGGTATCTTTTGAGAATGTAGATTCCAATTCAGTAGGTTTGGAGTAGGGTCTGTAATTCTACATTTCTAACAAGTTGCTAGGAAAAGTAGATCCTGCTGTTTCACAGTTTATACTGAACAGCAAAGCACTAGTCCACACTCATAGAATGTCAGAGGTTTAAAGGGAAATTTAGGCAGTCGAACTGGAAATATGGAGCCTGGATATTACGAAGTGCTTACCTGTAGGTCATTTATTAATGCTTACATCACAACTCTGAGCTAAAACCAGACCCAATCCCATTGGTCCCTACTGTAGACAAGACACCACAGGGGGACAGAGTCAACATGCAGTGATGCAGCATGGAGAAAACCAGAAGGAAAATACTCAATAACACTTTACTACTGCCCTGTGATGGTCCACCAGTGTTCACCCTTGTCCAAACCCATCAGGAAAACAGGAGGCAAGGAGGCCCTTGGACATAATTCAACTAAGTAAGCCTCAATGGGTCACAAGCAGGGTAAACAAAGGTGGATGGTGGTTCTGGAAGTGCCACGTGAAGCTAGCTGAAGTATTTGACTCTCTGTGGAGACCACATCAAGCTGATTTCAACTTTCTCTTTTATCTGGAGTGAAAAAAACAGTAAGAAAAAAAAGTAGGGATGGGAGGTGTTTTTTTTTCCTACTCCGCGCCTACATATTTCATCTAGAATTGGACCACACTCTTACCTGTGGAAAAGAAATACGTCTTTTTATTTGGGAGGTTAAACCCTTTGCAAGTGCTTATAGAATAATCACGAAACCCTCTCACTCTTTTCTCTCCCCAAATAGACACGCTTTACCACCTT
The DNA here is from genome assembly GCF_037993035.2 of Macaca fascicularis. Lineage (NCBI taxonomy): Eukaryota > Metazoa > Chordata > Mammalia > Primates > Cercopithecidae > Macaca > Macaca fascicularis. The sequence continues at coordinate 154,711,581 of NC_088380.1, read as the reverse complement.
AAATTCTCTCCTTTCTCAAACTCCAGATAATTAACTCTCAGAATTCTCCTACAAGTTACCTCACTGCTTCTTCTCAGATTCACTGCTAAGTATCTCTTCTTATACATAACAGATTTTTTACGGTACTCTACGCACATTTTTTTTTTTGCCTGTTCAAGCCTTTCTATCTTTGGGAATCCACTCTCAACTCCACTCTTTCAGTTCCATTTTGCCATCTACCTGTGGGAAAACTTTACCTAAATGCTGAAGATGCCCCTCAATTTCAATAAGTGCCCAAGTGGAATTTACCATCATTCCTCTGATCTTTCTTCTGTGCTCCCTTTTCTTAGTAAAGTCACTATAATTTCTCTGCTGATCATCTAGTTTCCAAGACAGGTCTAACAAATTATAGCCTCATTACACTGCTAGGAATTTTATCCTCTGCTAATTTTCCACTGAGAAAAAAAGCCTGTTTAATCCCACTTTTTTTCTTGCCTGGGTTAATAGAATACTTTCCTAATTAATTCCCTGCTTCTTGGTTTTTTCCTCTCTGGTTCAATTTACACACACCACCATCTGAATAATACTCCAAAATTACAATTCTGATCATATTATATGTTTTTAAAATAATGCAAGTCTCTGAACAGCCATTGAAAGGAAAGGAGCTATGGATGTGTATGGATGAAGAGGAAAAGGAGGCCAAGTTAACATCCCACCTATTTGAACTCCGTTGGCTATTTTGTTCTTTATCTTACATATCTTTTTGTTGGAGGTGAGTGGTATATTTGTTTTCCTTTTCATTCATTTTCTATTTTTTTTTAAGTTTTGAAATCAGAGTTAGTACAAGAAGGAGGGAGGGGAAAAATGAGGCCGGTGGTAACAGAGGAGGAGGAAGTCATGCAAAGCCTGAGTGATCAAATTGGTCATTAATAGTTGCCAGTCATCAATGGAGAAATTGAAGGGTTGAATGATCTTTTCAAAGAACCCCAGTGTTTCTATGTATGACTGAAGCATAATTCTTTCATTGACTGGTTTTCTTAGTAACAATACTAGTTCTGGGGGCTTAGAAGTCCTGGCAAGAAAATGCCAAAATTCTAACGATTTCATTTGGAATGAAACCAAAACTTAAAAAGCTCAGTTTCGTAGACTTCTGTAAAATCTTGACTTATTTAGCAGTCCCAAATGTTCTTAGACAAAGTATATTTTTCAACTGCTGCAACAAAACACACTTAGAGGGATTTGGGGAGAAAGATAATAAATGTCAACTCCCAAGAAGAGGATGAGTATGAAAATAGAGATAATGAAGGTGATGTGGAAGATGAGCTGGTCCACCCAGAAAATATGAGGAAGAGGAAGAGGAGGAGAATGAGGACAAGATGTAGCAAGTTCAGAATTGGAAAAGGGAAAACAGGAAATAGGTTGCTCATTTTCAAAGAAAGAAGAATTTTAGAATAAACATGATGATAGCTATGCTGACAAAGACAGAAAGAGTAGAAGATAAAGAAGAGCACTTTTGGGGGAAAAAGAGGAAAAAAGATGTTAAGAATAAGAAAATGAAAGAGATAACAAAATCATTCTAAAACCAGACTCCCTGATCCTGCTGATTTTGCAATAGGATAGTCATTTATGGTTATTTCTGTAGAAAGTAACATGTAACTTTTCATGGGAAGTATGTGTTCTACTATTTTCACATTGTCATTATGCAAAATGAGCTGTTTTAATGTGTAAACGGTAATATTTTATAGGGTGAAAAATTTTCATTGATATCGTCGTCAAGTTCCATATACATTTATATGGAATTTTAGCTTTTCTCATTTTTTTTGTTAGTGATGATTAGCCATCAATTAAGACGTGACTAATTTTACACAGATTTAATGTGGTTCACTTCATTCATAATGTGTCAAACTGTTTTTTTTTTCACGGCGAGTTGATCATTTTCATAGCTGACTCTAAGATCTCTAGTTTGAAGACTTTTTCTTTGTTTGGTAATGTTTTTAATAATTTTTAAAATTTGTTTTTTGTTTATTTGTTGTGTCATGAGAGCAGTTTAGAGAGTAGCAATAGGATAATGAAGATTTTATTTAATTACACGGTGCATGGATTTTAATATTCTTCATATAGCAGTATGGATATTGTGTGTTAAGTGCCTTACAAACAGTTCCTTAAAGTTTTGAACTTAATTACCTTCTGTGAATTTATGTTTTTTAAATAAAACCATAACACTTTAAAAAAAAACACAGTTCTGGCTATTCTTTGCTGTATCTCTTCTCTGTTTTATCTGTATTACAGTTTAAAGATTTTCAAACCTAATCAAGTCAAATAAAGTAAAGATTTGTCATTTAAAAAAATAAAATTACATAATGATTTCATATTGGGAATTGCAACAGGAATGGCCTTTTAAAAAGAGCCCCATTTAACCACACCCAGGCTGGGTGGAATCCAGATGGCTTATGGGTAGAACTGACTCCACCTTCACCTCAAAGATTGGCCCAGATGGGCCTAAACCCATTTACATTATCCTATCTCTCATGCCACGCTGATTGTGTCAGGCATCAGTCAGTACATGACACTCCCTTGGCTATAGCAAAAGAGTGCAGGAGTGGGCAGGCACATAAATTGGGCAAGTTCAAAAAGGTGCAGGAATTTATTTTTCTATGGTCAAGATCCAGAAGAAGAGCACTTTAGGAGGCTGAGGCGGTTGGATCACCTGAGGTCAGGAGTTCAAGACTAGCCTGGCCAACATGGTGAAACCCCATCTCTACTAAAAATACAAAAAAAAAAAAAAAAAAGCTGGGCATGGTGGTGGGCACCTGTAATACCAGCTACTTGGGAGGCTAAGGCAGGAGAATCACTTGAAACTGGGAGGCGGAGGTTGCAGTGAGCTGAGACTGTACCATTGCACTCCAGCCTGGGCAACAAGAACAGCACTTCATCTCAATAAAAAAGAAGATAAGCTCTCTTCTTCTGAATCATGTGAACTGTGGTTTGAATGTGTTCCCCAAAGTTCTTCTGTTGGAAACTTAATCCCCAATGCAACAGTGTTGAGGGGTAGGGACTTTAAGAGGTGCATAGGTCATGACGGTTCTTTCCTTATAAATAGATTAATGTTGTTATCACAGTAGTGGGTTTATTATCACAACAGTGGATTTGTTGTAAAGGTGAGTTTTGCTCGCTCTCTCTCATTTTCTTTATTTTTTTCTGTCACCCACACAATGCCTTCCACCATGTAATGGTGCAAGACCCTCAGTAGATGCAGTCCCTCGATCTTGGACTTCCCAGCCTCCAGAACTGTGAGCCAACACATTTCTGTTCTTTATAAACTACCCAGTCTCAGGTATGACAATGTCATTTGGGAGCTTGAGACCTAGAGCTACTCCAGCTATTTTTCTATATTGGAAAGCCAGTCTGAGGGTAAAGCCAATACACAGAAGAAAAAAGACAAGAGAAGATCAAATGGAAGCTCAGCAAAAGCTCGAAGGAGCTATTTATGAAGCCAAGGTTATTTCTGAACTTTTCAGATAATTGAGCTAACAAACTCCATTTGTTGTTTAAGCCAGTTTAAGTTACATTTTGTTTCTTTTAACCAAAACAGATGTTGATATACCAACAGAATAAAATTCAGACTCAAAATCAGGGGTGTGTGTGTATGTGTGAGTGTGCGTGTGTGTAAATCTGATAATTTCTTACTTCTCTATATGCAGCATCATTCTTTAGCCCAGCACTGCTCAATAGAACTTTCTGCAATGATGGAAATGTTCTATAGCTGTGCTGTTCAGTATACTAGCCATTAGCCATATACAACTTATAAGCACTTGGAATGTGACTAGTGTGACTGTGGAATTGACTTTTGAATTTGATTTAACTAATTTTTTGTGTTCATATATGGCTAGTGGCTACAGTATTAGACAACACAACTGTAAACTAATAAAATTTTCCTTGAATATAACCTGGTCTTTTACCTTCCTTTGCTCACCTTGTTTTTTCCACTTGGAATGCCGTATTTTCTTTTGTCACAGAATTAATACATAACCATTCTTATAAGTAAAGTTCAAATGCTCTCTGTTCTATGAAACTTTTTAAAAATCACATTATCCTGAACTACAAACATCTCCAATGTTTTATTTTTGATTTTTTTAAATTCTCTGCATGATCTAGTTTGGGTATTTGTCCTCTTCAAATCTTATGTTGAAATTTGATCCTTAAAGTTGGAGGTGGGCCCTGGTGGCAGGTGTTTGAGTCATGGAGGCAGATCTGTCATGAACTGTTCTCACGATAATGAAGGAGTTCTCACTCTATTCATTCCTGAGAAATCTGATTGTTAAAAGAAGCCTGGCTCCTTATCCTGGTCCCTCCTCCCTCACCATGTGATGCTTGCACCCCTGCACCTTCCGCCATGAGTGGAAGCTTCCTGAGGACATCACTGGAAGCAAATGTTGGGACCATGCTTCTTGTACAGCCTGCAGAGCTGTGAGACAAATAAACCTCTTTTGTTTATAAATTATAGCCTCAGGTATTCCTTTATAACAACACAAACAGACTAAAGTACTGGCATTTATAAATAACGCTTTGTTTTTTAAAAATTGACATTTAATAAGCATTTGTTTTAAAAGAAGAAAAGTGGACAAGCATATTCATATTTGATATTCTAGGAAAAAGGGAAAGTTAAAATAATTCCTGTAAATAGCTAACATAGACCTCACATCTGTCTCTTTCTCCAGGTCACGCTACTATTAATATTGATTCTCAATTAATACACATGAACGATTCCCTTATTTCTCTCTCTTTTCCTTTACATCCACTATACGAATAATGCACCAAAATGACCATCTGATCATGTCTCACACCCACTCCAAACACACTGAGGATATTTTGCTGTCAAATGAATATGAATATAATTGATTTTTTTTTTTTTTTTTTTTTTTTTTTTTTTGACATGAGTCTCTCCCTGTCGCCCAGGCTGGAGTGCAGTGGCACGATCTCAGCTCACTGCAACCTCCACTTTCCGGATTCAAGCAGTTCTCCTGCCTCAACTTCCTGAGTAGCTGGGATTACAGGTGAGCATGATGGTGCCCAGCTAATTTTTGTATTTTTAGTGGAGAGGGGATTTCACCATGTTGGCTAGGCTGATCTCAAACTCCTGACCTCAGATGATCCACCCACCTTGGCCTCCCAAAGTGCTGGGATTACAAGTATGAGCCACCACGCCCAGCCTAGAATTGGTTCTTTGAAAAAGCATTTAAGACTCTCCCTAAACTACATTCTCAGGCTTTATAGCAAACACTTCTGATCCCACGGCCTCACTGCAACTTATGTCACTCATCACCATCTCTGAACATATTCCATAAAATTTAATAATCCTTCAACTATCAGATCAAATTCCACCTTCTCCATTCTGGATGAATAGGGACACCTTGGAGCGAATTTTAAAAAGTAGCAACAATGATAGAGAGGGGCCTTAAAAGCATGTTCTTCAAGGAAAGTTTGAAGAAATTGAGATGCTTACCATGAAGGAGAGAAGATTTAATGATTGGAGAGCTGTAATGGGAAAATAGATTACACTTGTTGGTCACTTCCAAGAGCAATAACTATGGCCAATGCTTGGGAATTAGAGAAAGACACTTTCAGCCAAAATGATTAAGAAATATTTCACCAATCAAAGACTGGTAGAATCTTTCTTGTTGTTTTCATTAAAAATTCTTTTTTAATTGAAAAATAATTTTTGTTCAATTACAGGATTCTTCTTTAATTGAAAAGAATTGTTTTTTACTTGAAAAATTAAATTTAAATTCTTTTCAATTAAAAAAGAATCTTATAATTGAAAAGAATGCTTTTTCAATTAAATAATTATTTTAAATTGTCCTTTTTTCAATTAAAATTGTAAGTTTTTAAATCTATTATATGTTAACATATTCTGTGTCAAAGGCTGTGCTATTTGCTGTTTACATGCATCATCACATGTGAGTCTTTTAACAAGTCTGAGAGCTAGGTGTTATAATTCCCATTTCACATTAAAAAAAAATAATAATAACCCCAGACATTTAGCTTAAATACTTTGTCCAAGATATCACAGTCAAAGATTTGACAGAGGCAGCATCTAAACCCACTTCCATCTGACTTTAGAGTCCAAAGTATCTGGCACCTAGTAAGTTGCCCTAGTGAACCACTCATCTTTGGAAGTGTGAAAACAAAGTCTGGATTATACTCAGGGAAACAACAGAATGGGGTTCTAAACAGCTGATGAGCAGTTGAACGAAAACATCTTTTTATTGCCAATGTTCAATTTCCTTTAATGATCCCCATCTTCATGAAGGGCAGGTGCAGGCTGCTAGACAATGGTAAAAAAATGTTCTCTTGGAGATCTTGCCCTTACTGAAGGCTTTGCCCAAATGCTTGAAGACCCCCTCCCAGGAAAAGTATTCTCCAACCAGTGTCTGGGTCTCCTTGCTTCCAGGATCCAGTTCCCACCTTTTATATGACTCAGAGTCCACCTGCCAGTCTGGACTCAATGGAAAGGCAAGCTCTTGGCCTTGGAAGACCCAGACTCCAGAAATGGAGCTGCTATTGTTAATTCCAAAGAGGATGACACTGGCAAAGGCATCTTCCTCAGCTCGTCCAATCGCTGGAACATTCCAATGAGACTGCGACTCGTGAAGGTTTGGGTGAGTTCTTCAGGGAAGAGATACCCAAGAGTATCACAGGGACCAGCCATCTTTATCAAAGTGCTCCCCAAAACATGGCAGTGCCTCAGAGGGTGTGTCCTCGATGGAGTACTTGTGCTTAAAATTCATCCAACTCAAAGGTATTCTTGGGCTGCTCACATTCTTCCATCTCTGCCTCAGGAGTAGGGGCGGCCACCTTCTCCTTCTGCTCACCTTGGGGCTTCTGTTTCTCTTCCCGTGAGCCCCTCTCTTTCCGTGGAGTGTCCTTTTTAGGCTGACTCTCTGCAAATATTTAAGCATCAAAGTGGGCCATGTTCTCACACAGTTTCATTTCCACCCAAGACAGCCTAGAACTGAGGCTGGTAAATGTAGGTGACGAAACAGCGGTTGATCATGAGAATGCCCTGGTAGAAAGAAAGCTCTAGAATCTACCTGTTTATAGAGTCGCAACAAGGTGCAGATAACTATGATGTCAGCCAGTGTCACTTGTTCACCCACCAGAAAAATCCTCATCTTCAAGTGAGCATCCAGCAGCCCCAGATTTCACCTCACCTCCTCCCTTGCATCCTGGTGGCCTGTTTGTCATGGTGCATTTTGCCCAAAGTGGAAGCACCCAGGTACTGGCTATCATCAGCAAACTTCACCCACTGCACTGCCTGGGCTGCTGCCTCTGGAGCACTTCCCCACAGCTCCTCATTGCTCACATAGGTGGCAATAGCATTGCTCTCCCACACAGAGAATCCATCATCACCCTCAAACACTAGAACCTTGTGGGAAGGAAATTCAGGGGTATGGTTGGTTTGGTCAAAGTAGAAGTGAGCATAGAGCATGCGAATCTGAGCCCCGCATTACTGAGCAACAATGAGGGCCTGCTCGTCATACACCAGCCCTCCAGTTTTCAGGACATGTGTTCAGGCTCCCAGCCGCCTTGGTGATTCAGCAGAGAAAGGGGGTGGGGCTCTTCATGCTGCAACAAAGTAAACAAAAACTTTTTTTTTTTAGACGAAGTTTCCCTCTTGTCGCCCAGGCTGGTGGAGTGCAATGGCACAATCTCAGCTCACTACAACCTCTGCCTCCAAGTTCAAGTGATTCTCCTGTCTCAGTCTCCCGAGTAGCTGGGATTACAGGCACCTGCCACCACCCCCAGCTAATTTTTTTTTTTTTGAGATGGAGTCTCACTGTGCTGTCCAGGCTGGAGTGCAGTGGCGCCATCTCAGCTCACTGCAAGCTCCGCCTCCCGAGTTTATGCCATTCTCCTGCCTCAGCCTCCCGAGTAGCTGGGACTACAGGCGCCTGCCACGATGCCCGGCTAATGTTTTGTTTTTCAGGAGAGACGGGGTTTCACTGTGTTGGCCAGGATGATCTCGATCTCCTGACCTCGTTATCCACCCGTCTCGGCCTCCCAAAGTGCTGAGATTACAGGCGTGAGCCACCATGCCCGGCCTAATTTTTGTATTTTTAGTAGAGACGGGTCTTCACTATGTTGGCCAGGCTGGTCTCAAACTCCTGATCTCAGGTGATCCACCTGCCTCCACCTCCCAAAGTGCTTGGATATAGGCATGAGCCACTGGCCTGGTGTTAAACATCTTTGAGAACCATTACAACAAGGACAATCACATGGGAACTTTACATTTGGAGTAGTTTTACAACAATCAGAGATGAGTTTAACAGGACAGTTATGGTGGAAGCAGAAGAATTAGCAAAAGCAGAGTATGATTTCTCCGTTTTTCCTATGTATACCAGCATTACAGATGTATCTTATTCTGCTTTATGTTGAAGTTCTTTACATTTGAAGAACTTCTTTACATTTGAAGAAGTGTACAAGGGACATCAATACCCATGTTTCACAGACATGCAAGCCCTTGGAGAGATGTGGAATCTGATGGAATCTATTTCCTTGCCTTCTACTACCTCCAGGCACCAATGTAATGAGGCTCATTCCACCATTACACTGACAATTTTCCTGTCGGTGACTAAAGACTTCCTTGTTTCTAGATGAGTAAAGCATCCCAAACCTTATCTTCCTAGATCTCTGAGCAGTAGCCAACACAGCAGAACAGTTCCTCTTTTCATAAACTCTCTCTTTCCTTGGTTTCTATGGGATCTAAGTATTCTCTTTTATCCTTTTTCACCTGAGTAGCCTTTTTGAAGTTTCTCCTGCAGGGCTTTCTTGCTGTGTGTGGTCCTCAAGCACCTACCTAAGTGTTCTTCTCTTTTAATTCTACCCACTATCCCTAGAGAGTCTCATCTGCTCTATGGCTGTTTTTTTTTGTTTTTTTGTTTTCCATTTGTAAAATGATGACCCCAAATCCATCTCTCAAGTAAAGTCTTCCTTTCTGGGCTTAAGGTTTATATTTACTCATACAAAATTCCTAATTGCCAATCATCTCCAGTGTCAATGTCTCAGAATCACTTTAAATTCAACCTGTCCAATACGGAACCCATGATCTTTCCCTTGTCCCCAGCTCTCTTCGTTGGGTATCCACAATGCTGGGTAATATACCACAACCACACTGCCACCAAAGACAGAAACTTACTTGGCATCTCCCTGGCCCTCACACAACAAATCCAGTCATCACTGACACCTGTCAATGGGACTGACTGAATATCATTTGAATCTTGTAGTTCTCTATGGAAATGGCAATGCTTCAGGGAGGCACTTTGTAATTCTATGGAGGACTTAATTTCCTGGTGGTGGTGTATCCATATTAAAATACATATTATTATTAATTTTAATTCTTATTTGTATTGGTTTTAATTTTTTATGGACTTCTGAAATTACGTGTGTTAGTAGGATATTTTATCTACTAATTTTAATAGAATGGAAGGTATATTACAAAATATATGTCAAGATTGCAGCATTAGGGCTAATAAAGTTACAAAAACTTACTGCTCAAGTCTATCCACTTGGTTACATTACCACTGGCTCTAACCCCATCTCTAAGCACTATCATATGGTCATTATTATAACAATGTGATTATAATGATAATAATGATTTCCTAAATGATCTCTTTGCCTTCAGTGTTGGTTCACTCTCATTTTCTACTACTGATCAAGGAAACTGGAAAATAAAATCTGATCATGTCACTTCTCTATTTAAAACCCTTGCATATTGCTCTTAGAAAAAGTTCCAGCCATTTTAAAAACTTCACAGAATTCCGGATGAGTCAAGCCCTAGATATTTTTCAGTTTCTTTTTACTCTGCTCCGTGACACTTTACTTCAAGTCCCTGTCCTACTGAACTACTTAAGTTTCTCATTTGTTGTGATTTTTTTTTTCCTACCTGTAAATCTTTGCCTAACTCCTACTTTTCTCTCACATCTCAGCATAGATAACTTTCCTTGGGGAGATTTCCTTGGTCTTCCTTTATCTGCCCACAATATTCTATTGTAGCAATTACAATGCTGAAGTGTAATTCCCTGCGGAGGTTTTTCATTCGCCCCCTACTAAAATGTAGGTTCCATGGTGGCGGGGTAGTGCCTATCCAATCTACTCTTGTATCTGTTATGCACGGTGTCTTTCCTGATACTTTGCAGGTTACAAGATATCTGTCAATAAATGAATAAATTAAGGAATAGATAAATACGTACATGAACAGTAACCGGGTTCCCATATTTCAGACTGGAACCCTGTTAGATGCACTTTTATTAATGGTTTTAGTATCAGATAGCAGTGAGTTTAAGTCCTAGTTCTGCCACTTACTTGTGGATTGATAATAGAGTAGTAAATTAAAATGTTCACGCCTTAGTTTGTTTTATTGTGTCATTGCTGCTGCTAGTATGTTTTTTTTTCTTTTTAATAATTTACAAAATGAGGATAATTATATCCACAATGACCTACATTTGTGGGCAGGATAATTGTAAAGAATGCGTGAGTTCCCACCTGGGGGCAGGCATTAAGAATGGGAATTATTTTCATTATACTCTATTGAGTTGTTCAATCAAGAGAGACAACAGGATACCTGATAATGTACAAGATGTTTGGGGGTTTTGTTTTTTTAAATTCATCTTCAGGCTCTGGGTTGCTGTTAATGGCAGCTGTTCACAGATCAGTCATAAACAGCTTGGTGAAGGAGGCATGGGAAGGATAAAGGGTGGTGGCCAGATTACCTCTAGCCGTCCTCATGCACAAACACACACCTACCTGTCATGTAAGGAAATGTCTCAGAATGTGGGCCCGGCCCAAACCTTAACAAAAGCATCTGGTTTCAAAGATTGAGGGAACATAAAAACAACCTCAGAAATCATATCTTCAGTCGTCACAGAATGCCAATGCTAGAAGAAACTCTAGTCATTATCCCATCCAAATTTATCACTGGAAAATGAAGAAACTTAGACCTACGAAGGGGGAAAAGAGGTATTCAAGATTACCCAGAAAGTTTGCTGCAGAAATGGCATGAAAGCATAACCACCAGTTCACATATAGTCTAATCACTACCATCACCATCAAGGCTATTATAAATACACTTTTCCTGTATTAGGGTATAATTTACACATAGTTAAACATCAAGGTATATTTTACATACAGTTTAAATTTACCCTTTAAAGTACATTCTATGAGTTTTGTCAAACACAAACGATTTTGTCACCAGTCTATACTCATGACACAAAATGTCCACCATCCAGAAGAATTCCTTTGTGCTCATTTGTAGTAAGCCTTCCCCTCCCTGCTCAGCCCCTAACCACCAAAGTTCTGCTTTTTGTTGCTATAGTTCTGCTTTTTCAAAACATTATATAAATGAAATTAGAATTATACAGTTGCAGCATTTTGAGTCTGGCTCCCACCACTTGGAATAATACTTTGAAATTCATTCATGGCATTGCACAGATTAGTGAGTCATTCCTAATGGTGCTGAGTAATATTTTATTATGTGGACATACTAGAGCTTAAGTTTAGGGTTATTACAGACACTATAAACATTCATCTGTGGTTTTTGTGTAAATGTAAATATCGATTTCACTTGAGTATGTATCTAAGAGTGAGATTGCTGGGTAAATACTTATACGGTTATATAATAAGTATATATACTTATATGATTATATATACTGCCAAACTGTTTTCTTATGTTACATTCCCACCAATGAGGTATGAGAGTTTTAGTTTCTCTACATACTCTTTAGCACTTGCTATTTTTTATTTTGTTTTTTTTTTTTTTTTAGCTTTTTTATTTGGTTTTTAATTTTTTAGTTTTAGATAGGTGGGTAGCAATATCTCATTATGGTTTTGATTTTCATTTCTCTAATGTCAAGTGGTGCAGATTATCTTTTCATATGCTTGTCCTCCACATGTCTACTCTAAATTTCTATTCAAATATTTTTCCCCTTTTGTTTAAATTGGGTTGTTTTCCTATTACTTAGTTTTGAAAACATAATTTATGTACACTGGCTCCAAATCTTTTAACAAATATATGAGTTTTTTCCTAATCTATGGTTTGTCTTTGCTGTTTCTTAACAGTGTATTTCTGTCTGTGTCAATCATGTTTTTGGTATTATGTCGAAGAAACCTTTGTCTAATCCAAGGATACAAATATTTCCCTCCACACTTTTTTCAAGAAATTTTAGAGTATACGTTTTTACATTTAGGACTGTGACCCATTTTGAGTTACTTTTTATATAACAATATATAGATCAATACTTATTCCTTATTTCTTTTCATCCAATTGCTTCCCATTATGTATTGAAAGCATTATCTTTTCTTCATTGGTTGACCTGTGCACCGTCATTGAAAAGCAATTGACCATACAAATGTGAGTATATTTCTGGACTGCCTTCTGTTCCATCAATATGCCTAGCCTTTCTCCAATATAATACTGTCTTAATCATTGAGGTTTATAGAAGCCTTGATATTAGTTTGAGTGGTGCCTCAGACTTCGTCCTACCTGGTTTTATTGTTTCAAATTTTTTTCTGTTATTCTAGTTATTTGCCTTTCCATTTAATATTAAAATTAGTTGGCTTGTTTTCATACAAAATGATGCTAGAATTATGATTATATCTCTGTTGAATCTATAGATCCATTAGGAAGAGCCAGCGTCTTCTAATTCATGAATACAATAAATATTTTTATTTATTTAGGGGTCATTTTTTACTTATTTTAACAGAATTGTATAGTTATAAGCAAACATAATTTGTCATTATTTTGTTAGATATATACCTAAGAATTTTATGGTTTTGGTGCTATTAGAAAACGCACATTTTAATTACAATTCCAATTGTTCTGTGCAACTATGTACAAATGCAATTGATTTTTGTATGTTAACTGCATATCCTTCAACCTTGTTCAGTATTTACAAGTACTTAACCTTGTTAAGTATTAGAAACTTAATATTTCTAATAACATTGTTGAAGATTCTTTGAGATTTTCCACAAGCCAGTCATGGCTTCTATAAATACAGACAGTTTTACCTCTTCCTTTTCAATCCTTTTACTCTTTTTCCTCCATTATTGCAGTAGTAAGGACCTTCGGTTCAACATCCAAAAGGAATAGGGAGAGAGGATATTTGTGTTTTGTGCTTGATCCTAGAGGAATGCATTAATCTCTCATCATTAAGTGTGGTGTTAACATACTTAAGTGTGAGTGTTTTATAGATGTTCCTTATCAAGTAGAGGAATTTCCCTTCTATTGCTAGTCTTCTGAGAGGTATATGCATACACACATACTATTGTATATATACATATATAAGCATATATGTATATTATATAACAGATATTGAATCTTGTCAAATGACTTTTCTGTATCTATTGAAATGATTATATGCTTTTTTATCTTTAATCTGACCATATGGTAAACTGAATTTATTTATTTTTCAAATGATGAATAAGATTTGCATTTCAGATATAAACCCTACATAGTTGATTTGTTAGTACTTTTGGGGGGATTTTTATTTTTATGTTTCTGAGGGATATTAATTTGTAATTTTCTTGTCTTGTCATTTCTCATTCTGATTTTGGCATCAGGGTAACGTTGGCCTACCAAAATGAATGGGCCAATAAGCTCAATGAAGTATGATCAGTATCATTATCCAGTAGGGAAATGCACATCAAAAGCAAAGTTATATACCACTCCATACCTACTATGATGATTAGAATAAAAAAGATGCAATAAAAACGGTAGGTTATAATATGGAGAAACTGGAATTCTCATAAATTGCTAGTGGGAATGTAAAATAGTGTAAATGCTTAGAAGAGTCTGGAAGTTTCTCACAAGTTTAACGTGAGTTCTCATATGACCCAGCAATTCCATTCCTATGTGTATACCCATGAGAAATTAAAATATATGTTCATTCATACACTTATTCAGGAATGTTCACAGTAGCATTATTCATAACAGCCAAATAATAGCAGAACAAACCAAGTGCTTATCAGGGGAATGGATAAATAAAATGTGGTATATCTATACACTGGAATATTACTTAGCAGTAATAAAGAATGAAGTACTAATACATGCTATTATGCAGAAGAACCTTGAAAACATGGGACACAAAAAGCCACCTATTGTATGATTCGTTTCATATAAAATATCAGTGGCAGAGGTGATTCCAGAGTCCCACTGGAACAACAGCCAAAGCTCAAGCCAAGGAATCAGATGTAAACAAGGAAGGCAGTTAAGAGTCCAGTGGCTTTTGTTTTTCTAGCAGCTGGTGCTATGGCTGAGGGTGGAGGCAACATTTCAAAACAGGTACTATGTCATGCCTTACTTTGGTACATAGGATGGAGTGAAGGGAACATTAAAAATATATAAATTAATTACATGGAAATAGTGACTCCCCTCTAAATTGAGAAGACCATAGTACAAAATTAATAATGTAAATATTTCTATGCCAATTATGTATAATTTATCTATGCCAGATAAGGGTATAATAATACCTAAATTACAAGGTTTTTGTGAGACTGAGGTAATAAATACATAATTGATATGAAAGCTATAAATTGTCAAACTATAAATTGAAAACCATAAATTGAAGAGTAACTGTGATCAATTAAAGTAGGTTTATCTACTGAGTCAATAGTAGAGGTAACATAGATCCATAAAAAACAGTCAATCCAAAACAGTTAATCCAAAACTAGTCCAAAAGATGGAAAATAAAATATCTGGCAACATTGTAGATTTAAAAGCAATTATATTAATAATTACATTAATGTAAGCAATCTAAACACATTAATTATAAAACAGAGATAGTCAGATTATGCTGTTTACAAAAAAAAAATCCACTTTAAATATAAAAACATAGATGAGAGTAAGTGAATGCAAAAAGATTTATCATTAAACACACACAAAATAATTGCAATGGTTTTATTAACATGAGAACAGATACTATTCAGAACAAGGAATACTATCAGAGACAAAAAGGAACATTGTGGCGGGGCACGGTGGCTCAAACCTGTAATCCTAGCACTATGGGAGGCCGAGGCGGGCGGATTGCCTGAGCTCAGGAGTTCAAGACCAGCATGGGCAACACTGTGAAACCCCGTCCCTACTAAAACACAAAAAATTAGCCAGGTGTGGCAGGGCGTGCCTTTAGTCCCAGCTACTCGGGAGGCTCAGACAGGAGACTTTCTTGAACCCCAGGGGTGGAGGTTGCAGTGAGCCGAGATCGCGCCATAGCCCTCCACTCCAGCGTGGGTGAGAAACCAAGACTCCATCTCCAATAACAACAACAAAAAAAGGAACATTGCATAATCAGAAAGGAGTCAATTAACTAAGAAAACATAACAATCCTATATGTATAAGCCAGTAACAATAGATCCTCAAATCTATAAAGTAAAATTTGACAGACAAGAAAAGAGAAGTATACAAATTTAAAATTCTATTTGGAGACTTCAAAACTAGTCTCTCAGTGATTGATAGAATAACCAGATAGAAAATCAGTAAAGATACAGAAAATCTGATTATCACAATTAATGAAAATGACCTAATTAACCTTCATAAAATACTCCAACTTAAATATATATTTTAGTATGTGCAGAGGAGACATTAATCAGGATAGATTTTATGGAGTCATTCGACGAACCTTAACAAATTTAACAAAATTGAAATGATGCAAAGAATGCTTTCGTAACTTAATGGCAGCAGCAGATATATAAACAATAACTCATGATTTAATATAATAGAGATGTGTGCACAGTGAGCACACAGGAAAAGTGATTAATTGTACCATGGATTAAGTCAGGGATGTGGTCACAATGTCTTTCTGAAGGATTGAATGTTTAAAGGATGAATTGGTGGGGTTTGGCTCCTTCAGGCAGAACAAGTAGGGTGATAAAATAAGTAAAGTTCTGGAGCATGCCTGGTAAGGTAAAACAGGAGGTGACATGGTTAGAGATTGGTGAGAGGCAATAACGCAAATAGTCAGCATCTGTTAGACATACATGACACTAAGCTTTTTATAGCATGATTTCATTTATAATTTACTTATTTCATTGATATTTTATTACAGATTTATTAAAACTTTTTGCGACTGGTACTTTTATTATCTTTATATTGGAGATGGAGAACTAAAGTTTAGAGAGTATAAGTGAACTGCCAAATCACATTTAGTAGCTGAGAAGATATTAAATTATTCAACAACTAGGGTGCAAACACCAACCCAGCCTAGTAGACCGGATATGAGCATCCCAGTACATGCCCAGTAAATACCAGCCCTGGCGAAGTCAGAAATTGAATGCAGGCTACCTGACTCTAGAACTTGTGCATTAAGATTACTCTATACTACTCCTAAAGAGAAGCTAGAGATATTGATTGTGAATGAAATATGAAAGACCTTATTTATATGTAGTCAGGAGCCATTGAAATTATTAGAGACATGACAGAGGATGTAAACATAATTACGTTATAGAGAGATAAAAATGGCAGCAATGTGGAGGACAGCCTGGAATGGCGAGAGGCAAACATCGGGGAGACTTTAGATTGCTATTCCAAGAGTCAAGACGAAGCTCCAAACTGTGACACTTATTGTGGAAGTGAAAGAAGTTAAATTTTAAGGATATTTAAGAGGAAAATTGATAGCACTTTGTGAGAAAATTGGTTCTGTGGTAATAAAAGGTAAAGAAAATTCACAATTCTGCCGTAATTTGATGGATGGCAATGTCCTTATCTGAAATTCTAATTAGAGAACAGGAAGAGAGAAAAAATTCCTAGCTGTGAGTTTAAATACTTAATGATTTTTTACTCCCCACCCCCAAACATTCTCTGTTCCTTCTCTCTTCTCTTTCCCCTTCATTTTTTTTTCCTTCCAACATGTTCATTAATTAAAACAAATTTTGAGATTCGGTTATTTTACTTCAATCTTCACTTCTAATAACACTGAAGAATTTGAGGTTCATTCCTAGAAATATGCTATGCCCTTCCAAGCTTCTGTGTCTTCACAGATGTCATTCCTCCTACCTGAGGTGTCTTCTCCACACCTTGGTTGCATAGTGAACACCTACACAATCACTTTTCAAGGCCCAAACAATGATTTGTCCATGACCCCCTCCGGCAGGCAACGTTAACCACTCCCTGTTAGTCTTCTATAGGAATCTGTTCACAACTCCATTAGCATTTCTCATATTTAAATTTTAATTATTTGGTTACATGCTTGCCTCCTCAACAAAGGTAGGTCAGGGATTGTTGTTTTGTATTTTCTTGTCCCCAGTGCCTGACAGAGTACCTGGCAAATAGTATAAGCTCAATAAATAAATGTTCATTGAAAAAGTAACTGTTAAATGGATCTATGGCATGAAGATTGACTAATGTATAAGCTACATAGAGGAAGGTGATTAGGGTAACAGAGAGTGGGACCACTCCTCAGCATGTAGACACTATGGGAATGGGACCCCTAGCTGAAGCCACATGCATCCTTTCCAAGACTAGTCTGAAACTTTAGCTGGAATGAACCAAGAACAAGAGAGGGGTTTATGATTTCTTTATGAGGCTTCCAAGAAGGAAACATATTCCAGATGTGATGTTAAAGAGGAACTAGAGACCTTTAATGACTTCTAGTTTCCTCATATGATTTCAACTTCATACATACTACTCTTTAATCCTTTATGTAATCTCTCTCAGTCCTATTCTGCACTCCCTGGTTTTTTAATAAGAAAAGAATTATGGGGGCTTCTCCAGGTAGATTCACAAATAAAAGTACCAGATGCTTGGTTAAATTTAAATTTCAGCTAAAAATGTAAGAAAAAATTAATTTCAGCTAAACCACAAATAATTTTTAGCACGAGTATTCCTGTGAAATATTTGGTATATATACTTATCCTAAAAGAAAATTCCTCATTGTTATCTGAAATCCACATTTAATTGGGCATCATATATTTTATCCTGCAGCCCTATCTTCAGTCCTATTTCTGCCGAGGATATAAAGGACACCATGTAAACTGCATGTTTGCTATATCAAACTGAGCAAAAACATAGTGAATGGAATAGGCCAGAACTTTATTCAGAGGCTAATGAAAAAAAAGCAGAGTTGGCACAGATGAATCTGTGGGCACACAGGTTGATAACATGGTGTTCCTTGCTTGGCCCAGACATTTTGCCAGTAGCAACCATGAGCATATGCCAGTGCAACTTAACAGAATAGCTAAAAGCAGGAACATTGGAATCACACGTTTGCATGTCCAGTTCCCCGCTCTGGCTCATATATGATTTGTAACCCTGGCAAAACTCCTCTAAGCTTCAATTTCCTTATATAAAATGAGGATAGTAATGGTAGCCTCTCAACAATTTCATTGATACATTGTATCTAACTCAGCACCTGACTAGAGGAGGCAGCCTATTATTGTTATTATTAGTGGTGGTGGTGGTGGTGATGGTGGTGGTGGTGGTGATGGTGGTGGTGGTTGTCCTAAAATGTCACTCCCTCCTCTAAGACAACTCAATGTACAATAGAGTAGAATAGAATAGACAAGTTTATTATTTATTTTTCACTTAGTATTTGCAAGGCACTGTACTAGTTTTACAAATTTTCTTATCTAATCTTCATAAAAACACCAAGAGGTATCATTACTCCTGTTTTATGGGTACTGGATCCAAGGCACAGAGAAATTAGAAAATATTGTAAGGTTACAGTGTCACACAGCTCATAAGGGGCAAATCTGAAATTCAAACTCAGTTCTGTGTGCTCCCAAAACCCATGCTTTTAACCACATTGAAATCTCTTCATGAGATTGCCAACCCAAATTGTAATTCTTTCCTACCTTGAGAAAAAAAGCACCCAGATGATTTTTAATTAAGTCTGGAAAAGTCCATAGTAATTAAAACATTTCTTATTTCCTTCATTCCTATACCTTCTTACCAACCTAGAATAGTGTTGTAGAAGAAAGTTTTCATCTTCTTCCCTGCTTGGATAAAACCTTCTTTCATAATCTCAGTTTCTCATCTACCTAAAGCAAATTCACTTTCTTATGGCAGTGGAAGATAAATCACAGCTTTTCAACTGTTATTAACATGGCCAACATTAAAGGTTATTTATAGTTATCAGGTGCTTTATTTTTATCTCCTATATTCTTACAATGGTGCTGATATATGGGCAGGAATTTATATTATGTCCATTTTACAGATGTAGAAACTGAGACCCAGAGGGTATCTGTCATTTGCCAGAGTCGCACAGATAATAACCAAAAGAACCTCGCTCCTGTTCTCAGCATTATTTATTAGCTCATGTTTTCAATGCATATTTGTTGGGTATCTTTTGCAAACAAGGCACTATCCTAGACAGCAAAGCCATCTCCCTGAACAAGACTGATCAGAATGCTTCCCTTTGAGATTTTAACATTCCTTGGAAAGAGAGACATTAAATCATCAAAATTTAGTGCTGAGAAGAAACAATACAGAGTGTAGAAAAATTAATCATATAAGGATCTGAATTGGGTTAGAGAGTCACAGAAGTTTCCACCAAAGACAAGACATTTTAGCTGAGACCTGAAGCTATGAGGAAAAAACCAAGAGAAGAGAAAGAATAAGAACAACAAGCAGGGAAAATGGAGGGTATTGAATCAGCGCCATGCAATGAGCTAGTGTTACTGACAGGAATTGAGGCCAGCTATCCGGACACTCAGGACAGTGCTAGGTTTTTGACACCAGACCACCAAAAGCAGCTGATTTAGGATTTGTCTGCTTGCCCTATCCAGCTGCTATTCCTAAGAAGCCAGCAAATTTCTGTCTTAAGTTGCTCTATCTACAGCCTTCACTTATCTATAGAGTGCCCTTGTAATGATTAGAAAAATATGCACCCTTTCCCAGGCAAACATGGTAATGTGTCAGGGTCTGTGGCCTAATTGATAAAGGACACTAGAATGTGTCCCACTAGCCTCTTGGACAATCACAGTGCTCAGTCATCAGTAGTGACCCTGATGGCATAAATCTACCTCACTGAAGGCCTTCTAATGTCTAGATTTTATTAGAGACTCTGGCCTTGTCTGTCCTATACAAACAGTGGTGATCTAGAGTCTAGATTCACAACCCTTTGTACAAGAGAGACAAGACCAGTGTCTTTCTGAGAAGACAGGCTGGAGAGGCCTGGGAAGGCCACACCACACAAGGTGCAAGCAGAGCTGCCTGATTACTTTCCAGAAGTGGTTTGGTGCCTTGTGAAGAGTACTAACTAGTAAGTAAGAAACATTGCCCTAGCCTTGGCTCTGAGATGCTGGATGAACCTCCTTTTGTCCATACCTTAGTTAATTTTCCCATTTATAAAATGGTCTTCTGATACATGCAAAGTATAAGCATTGATAAATCAATAAGTTTAAGTATTCCCAAGTCCACATTCCAATTAACTGAATTTATAGCATTCCTCAGGACAGCCAGTATAATCTAGACTTGAACCAAACTTTATTCTCTTGTGTGTATTGCAAAGGAAGATTATTTTACACCTGAAATACATAGCAGCATCTCAAATTCAACATTCTGTTTCACCAAGTGCAAATATATTTAATCCAGTTAATTATTTTTCTTTTTTAAAAAAAAAAGACGGTGAGGTAGACTTTATTCAAGGGGAACCATGGTGACGGGTGTGGGTATAGAGACCACGGCAATGGAGTCTGGCAGTAGGGGAGAAGATTGGTCTTAATCAATTGCCAAATTATTTTTTTCTTCTTCTTCTGTTTTTTCGTTTTGTTTTGTTTTGTTTTTTTTTTTAATATTTGCCATGTGCCTCGGGTAATATGTATTCAACTCTAAAAAAGATAGTTTTGCCTTCGAGAAGCCTATAGCCTATTGGTAAAGACATTTAAACAGAGACTTAGCAGGTACCCCAGAGGGTCACCTATCTCTGTTTGGAAAAACCAGAACAAACTTTTAGAGGAGGTGAAGCCAAAGGTGAGACCATGACCAAGCAACAGAGCAGGCTCCATGAGGATCCAGAAATAATAAAACATTCTTCTCTTGAGACCCGCAGGCTAGGAATCAGCCTAAGTGTCCATCAACAGGTGAATAGAGAAAGAAACTATGATATGTATACACTGGAATACTATTTACTATACAACCTTAATAAAGAAGGAAATCCTATCATTTGCAACACAGTTGAACCTGGAGGACATTATGTTACTTGAAATAAACCAGGCACTGAAAGACAAAGACAGACAAATACATACCACATGATCTCATTTACATGCTGACTCTAAACAAGATGAACTCACACAGGCAGAGGGTAGAATGATAGTTACCAGAGACTGGGAGTTGGGTAGTGGGAGGGATTGGGGAGATGTTGGTTAAAAGATACAAAATTTGAGCTAAACAGGAGGAATAAGTTTGAGACATCTATTGTACATCACGATGGCTATAGTTAATAACATTGTAGTATATACTTGAAAATTGCTAAGAGAGCAGATTTTAAGTGTTCTCACCACACAAAAAAACATAAGTATGAGTAATCTGTGTATTAAATAGCCAGATATAGCCTTTGCACAATATATGCATATTTCAAAACATCATATTGTACACCATGAATATGTACAATATTTTGCCAATAAACAAATAAATAGATCCGCAAGCTGAAACAGAAGAGAGCTATTAAAACACTTAGTTCTCCTGTGAGGACACATGGACACATTTGGGGGAGTAACACACACTGGGGCCTGTCAGGGTTTCAAGGGGAAAGAGAACAACAGGAAGAATAGCTAATGGATGCTGGGCTTAACACCTGGGTGCCAGCCGGGCAAGGTGGCTCACGCCTGTAATCCCAACACTTTGGAAGGCCGAAGCGGGCAGATCACGAGGACAGGAGATTGAGATCATTCTGGCCAATATGGCGAAACTCCGTCTCTATTAAAAATACAAAAATTAGCTGGGCATGGTGGCGCATGCCTGTAGTCCCAGCTACTCAGGAGGCTGAGGCAGGAGAATCCCTTGAACCAGGGAGTCGGAGGTTGCAGTGAACCGAGATCGTGCCACTGCACTCCAGCCTGGCAACAGAGCGAGACTCGGTCTCAAAGAAAAACAAACAAACAAACAAAAAACAAAAAAAAAACCTAGGTGACAGGTTGATCTGTGCAGCAAATCATCATGGCACATGTTTACCTATGTAACAAACCTGTACATTCCTGCTGGCTACATGTGTAGCCCGGAACTTCAAATAAAAGTAAAAGTTGATGGGAAAAAAAGAGAAAAATAAAAGTTAAATAAATAAGACAGTTTTGTTGTTGTTGTTGTTTGTTTGTTTGTTTTGAGACAGAGTCTCACTCTGTCACCCAGGCTAGATTGCAGTGTTGTGATCTCGGCTCACTGCAATCTCCACCTCCCAGGTTCAAGTGATTCTCCTGCCTCAGCCTCCTGAGTAGCTGGGATTACAGGCATCTGCCACTATGCCCAGCTAATTTTTTCTATTTTTAGTAGAGACGGGGTTTTCACCAAGTTGGTCAGGATGGTCTCGAACTCCTGACCTCGCAATTCGCCCACCTCGGCCTCCCAAAGTGCCGGGATTATAGGTGTGAGCTACCGCGCCCGGCCAACACTTAGTTCTTATACAATGGGGTCAAGTGTGCTGTAGGACAGATGATGAAGTAACAAACTCCGCCTGGATAAGGGTGGAGTGGTTATCATGAAGGTTTCACAAAGAAGGGCCATTTGAACTAAGGAATACATAGGAGTGAACCAAAGAGAGACGAGGAGGAGGGTATCTGAGGAATAAGGAAGAACAAGAGCAGAAGGATGGGGTGCGAAAGGGCTTGCCCATGTGGGAACAAGGGATTGTCCCAGAGCATGAGGGAAGGCACACAGTGTACAGGGAGGCAGTAGGCTTGCCTTGCCAATCTGATTTGTTGCCTGCTGCTTGGCATTGATGAGTAATTCTACCTGATATCCCTCTAATTATCAATGCTGGCCTTGAAACTAGCCTCAAGAGATTCACTCCAGAACCCTTTATAGATACAAATGTTTGAAATCAAGAGGGTTTTTCTTTCCCTACTTGAAAAATGTTTGGTTTGAATGATAGGGCATGGCTCATTAGAACACATCTGAAAGCAAGCTGTGCAGACATCTTGTGCAACAATCTAAATTCCAAAGCAGATGATGTCACGTATCTATGCCTTATAAATGGAGCAACGTTTCAGATGTATCTGAACAATTTATCTGCACCAATACCCAGTGCTACCAGAATGGCTGTCTCAGTACTTCGCCTGACAGTTGTCCTGGGACTGCTTGTCTTAATCCTGACCTGCTATGCAGGTAAGTGCTTCTGATCACAGCCCACGAATTGTTCAGTAGTTAGCAGTGACTAGAGAAAGCTGGTGGCACTGATTCAGAACATAAAAGAAAGAAGGGGTCTTTGGGCACTGCAGAAAGAGCACTGGCCTGGGAGACAAGAGGTATATCTTCTAACACAAAGATAGTAGGATTTTAATAAAAACCTAACCTCTATTTTCAGTGGATGTATGAAGTTTGAAATTTTTTATGTGCTTATGATATAACGACACTATCCTAGTATAAATTCCATGGCAGCTGACTGGCATTTATTTTTTGATAATTATATCTAATGATATTCAATGGTGAAGAATATGTACTCTGGAATACAACTCCTAGACCTGGCTCTACCACTAACCAGAAATGTGACTTTAGGAATGCTATTCAATCTCTCTAGGCCTCACATATAAATGGGGACATTTAACTTTCTCATAAAGTTATCATGAAAATTCAATAAAAGGAATGAAACAAATTGGAAGAGTACCTGGTTCATAATAAGCATGCAATAAATATTACCTGCTATTGTTGTCATGTACAGTCTCATTTGGTTCTCACAGTAATCCAATGATGTAAACATGTACAGTTTTGTCATTTTCCTTTTTACAGGTTAATAAACTCAGCTTGCAGAGGGCAAGTTACTTGAGCATACATACAGGTGGAAGTGGCACCTGGGAGTGAAACCTAAGTTCCTAGATTGTTTCTACTATTATCGAGCAACTACTTCTTTCCCACCTTTTCCAAGCACATGGAAGCTCATGCTGTATGCTGCCTTCTCATTAATTAATTTATTGTTTGTCTGCAAAAGACTGTGAGCTCCATTCAGAATGAGAGACCAGAAAATAGAGAGAGTGCAAACATTTAGTAAAAGAATCCTTTGAATGTAACTTGGCTGAACAACACACAGGCAGACATTACAACAGAATTACTCTAGATATGGCCAGGGAGATTATTAGGTCCATTCTACTCCTAAAGAAATCACTACAGTGAAGTGAAAGGTGAGATCTGATACCAAGACCATTCGCCACCCTGTCTCTTATAGACTCTGAAACTGGTTAAATCCGTTCACTGCTTTGAACCTCGGTTTTTTTATCTGTAAAATGGGATAACTATCAACTTTGCCAGGTCAAATGAATAAGCTTTTATAATTACTTTGCAAACTATTAAAACTGTACAAATATCAGCAATACTGTTTGTTAAGAACATTATGTTCACATTCACTAAGAAACTCAACGAGGTAGTTACTGTAAATAAAGGCTATCCCATATAATACTTGAAAAAAGGAAATATTAAACTATTGGCTTTGAAGATTTGTTTCTAGGATATAAATTGCTTGATATTTTAATAGCATTTTTAAAATTTATATTATCTTCTAAAGCACTAGAGGAGAAAGTGAATTATAAATCATTTTGTTGCTATTATTAGTAGTAGTAACAATAAAACACAGAACATTTATTTATTTATTTATTCTTTCATTTATTATTTATTTATATAAGGTAAGTTTACCTTGGGATTAGTACTGTGATAAGTGGTATATATATGATATACGTATGTATATATGATATAGATATATGTGGGTGTGTATGTATATTATGTAAAATATCTCTCAATCCTGACAACATGTGAGGAAACTGAGAGATAGCAAAGTTAAGCACTGTGTGCAGGGTTACATGGCTAATTTTTTGTTAAAGGCAGGAATCCGACAGGTCTATAAAACTCCAGAACATGCAATCCATCACACTTTAATACCTCTCAATATATATATGGGGTTCACAAGCTAAGGCCAAGATTTTGATTTCCACCCACTCCAATCCCAGGCTTCTTGCATCTTGAAAAGCCAGCTTTTAGTGTCATATTAAAATAACAAGTCAATAGAATTTATTTTGCAAGTAGCCAGATAGAAAAACAGGAGAAAATATCTCATCTTTCATGCAAGAAATTACTGCTTTGCCCTTGGCAAGTGTCTTTACAGAACAATTGTTTGGAGGTTGTATTATACAATGTGAATAATGTGCTTTGTGGAGTTAAGAAAAAATTAGGTTCAAACCCTGGGTCAGCCACTTTCTAGATGAGTGATTTCAGGTGAGTCATTTAATTTTCCTGAGCATCTGTCTTCTCTCCTGTAACTGTGATACCACTACTGAGCTGAATGACGATTAAGGCATGTGCTGAAAGCACAGGTGCAGTACCTGCACAATAGGCAGCTTACACATGAGTTCTGCTTCCACCTACTTCCCACAATAAAAACAAACCAATCCTTCTGAGTACCTAGGTTGCCCAGCACTTTATGTGAAGGTCATATCTGTAGTTGTCTTTTTTTTTTACCTTGACTTCTAGCATAACTATGCACAAAATAGTAGGCTCGGGCCAGGCACGATGGCTCACACCTGTAATCCCAGCATTTCTGGAGGCTGATGTGGGCAGATCACTCAAGCCCAGGAGTTCGAGACCAGCCTGGGCAACATGGCGAAACCCCGTCTCTACACAAAATATAAGAATTAGCCAACTGTGGTGGCATATGCCTGTAGTCCCTGCTACTCAGGAGGCTGAGGTGGGAGGATCTCTAGACCCCAGGAGGTTGAGGCTGCAGTGAGTCATAATCATTTCACTGCCCTCCAGCCTGGGCGAGAGAGTGAAGCCCTGTTTCAAAAATAAAACATTAAAAAAGTAGCATCAAAAATACTTTTTGAATGAAGGAACCAATAATCGGATATATGAATAGGTAATGATTAGTATATTGATTTTGGTTATAAGTCCCAAACTGGTGCTTCTATCAAATCTTTAGTTGTGTCGTAGTAAACAATAAATGCTCCTAGAATTGTCTGCCAATCTTTTTCACTGATAGTTTTCATTTTAGGATATAATATAGATGTAAAGTTTTTGACGTAATTTGACAGCCTCCACACAAAAGGTAGTTACATCTCTTTTATCCAAAGTCAGGGGTACATTGTCTAGAAGTTGGGACTTCTTGAGTTAAAACTTGTGCTGAGGTTGCCAGATAAAATACAAGAAACAGAGTTAGATTTGGATTTCTGATAAACAATGAATAATCTTTTAGCATCAGTGTATCCTAATTACTGCATGGATCATTCTTATAGTACCAGTAGCATCAGTGTGTCCTAATTACTGCATGGATCATTCTTATAGTACTAGAAAAGCATTTGTTGTTTATCTGAAATTTAAATTTAACTAGGCATCCTGTATTTTTATTTACCCAGTCTGGTAACATTACTTGTCAGGGTACAGTAAACTTAAAAAATAAAGGTCCCACTTTATCCTGTGACCAGCGCTCAGAGGGGAGATCACATGTAGCTACTGTTACTATTCCATCTCTTCTCATCTCCTGAGAATAAAGACAACCAAGCAAAGTCAAAAAGCCCACAAGGGATCTTGAATGTAATCGACCTCACTCTGGATCCTTGGCCCTCATTCCAACGGGTGGTTAAGAATCTAGTGTAAGAGGGCCGGGCGTGGTAGCTCACGCCTGTAATCCCAGCACTTTGGGAGGCCGAGGCAGATGGATCACGAGGTCAAGAGATCGAGACCATCCTGGCCAACATGGTGAAACCCCGTCTCTACTAAAAATACAAAAAAATTAGCCAGGTGTGGTGGAGAGCGCCTGTAGTCCCAGCTACTCGGGAGGCTGAGACAGGAGAATCACTTGAACCTGGGAGATGGAGGTTGCAGTGAGCCAAGATTGTGCCACTGCAAGAGATTGTGCCTGTCAACAGAGTGAAACTTTGTCTCAAAAAAAAAAAAAAAAAAAAAAAAAGAATCTAGTGTAAGAGGCCTGCAGTCGTCGTCTCAGCATTTTTCTTACTCTCTGTGAGGTCTTCCGTAAGCCACTTAATCTTTTCACTTTCTCAGTTCAGTGAGATTAAAAAAATGCATACTCTGTTTAAGGTTGCTCAGGGGGTAAAATTACACAACATTTGTAAAATCACTATTTACGAAACTACTAGGTGATATGCAAGTGATAGAATTTCTTTGTCATCATTGTTGTTATACTATTTTGAATCTTCTAAAAGAAGTGCAAACTGTATAACTTTTCCATCAAAGACTGTGCAGCTCATCATAGAGTACTTTAGAATCCAAGTTTTAATGCCAAACTGACATGGGTTTGAATTGTATTTCTGCCACTTACTAACTGCGACTTTCAACCAGTTTCTAAACATCTCTCAAATTATATTTCTTTACCTTTAAATTGGGATAATTGTTCCTACCTTGTAGAGTTGCTATGATAAAATAAGACAATCCATGTAGATCATCTTAGACATGTACTCAACAAATGTTTCATTTTTATTTATCTATTTTATTTCTTAGAGACAGGGTCTCACTCTGTTACCCAGGCTTGGAGTGCAGTGGAACAATCATGGCGCACTATAGTCCCTTCTTCTGGGCTCAAGAGATCCTCCTGCCTCAGCCTCCCAAGTAGCTGGGATTACAGGTGTGCACCATCACACCTGGCTACTTTTTACTTTTTGTAGAGATGGAAGTCTCACTATGTTACCCAGAAGGGTCTCAAATTCCTGTCCTCAAGCAATTCTCCCATCTCGCCCTCCCAAAGTGCTGGGATTACAGGCATGAGCCACCTCACCCAGTTGATAATTTATCTTTAATATTATTATTACAATGGGCATGGAGATCCTATGGAAAAGCAGACATTTTGTATGTCAGTCCTGGCACTGGCACTTACTATCTGTTTAACTCTGAGATAAGTAGTTAGCTTCTGGGAACTTTGTTTTTCTCACTCACAAGGCAGTGCCAGTGTCTACCTAAGTATCAATATCAGTCGGTCTATTTGTTTGTTTTTACAAATAAATGAGATAATGCATGTGAAGATTTTATCCAGACAGGCATTAAATGTTCGATGAATATAACCATATAAGGCTATGAAATTAGTGAGTGGGTCAGAAAGAATCCCAAGAGTTCCCCACACGGAAAGGAGACTTCCTTCTTTGTTGCTGAGAATCACCTCTGAGATTCTGTTCTGTTTTTCAGACGACAAACCAGACAAGCCAGACGACAAGCCAGACGACAAGCCAGACAACTCAGGCAAAGACCCAAAGCCAGACTTCCCCAAATTCCTAAACCTCCTGGGCACAGAGATCATTGAGAATGCAGTTGAGTTCATCCTCCGCTCCATGTCCAGGAGCACGTAAGCACTGAGACAAACGTTGCTTTTTGTTCAGTTCTCTCTTCATAATGACCACACAATGACCACATGGCATTAAAATATATGAAAAACATAATTTGTGGCACCAGTAAATGTGTTATTTTTCATTGAAAAATGTTGCCCTACTTAAAATATACTTTGCATCTGAATTCACTGCCCTGAACTTTTTGGGGGAAAGCACATTCCCATCAAGTGTTTCCATATGGGATTTTTTTTTTTTTTTAATCTCAGGACCAAATAGGGAGGAGGAAGAGCACTAGATTAATCTCAGGACCAAATAGGGAGGAGGAAGAGCACTAGAGTAAGGAATGAAAAGCCAAGTTCTGATTCTAACTCAGGTGCTATTTTACTAGGTGGTCTTGAACAAGGCCTTCCCACTCTGAAGGCCTCTATTTGCTCATATTTTAACTGTAAAGTTAAAATAATAGATGGCCCACCCCAGGTAAGCACTGTGATTATGTGATGAAGATAAGAGGTAGTGATACGCTCGCTAGTGACAGGTGTGATGAATGCTGCCTATATTTTCTAGCTTGAGTAGCTCAAGAAGGTTAGCAGAGACAGTAGATAACCTCTCTTTAGAGACAAACGAGAGAACCTCTCAGCATGAGTGTTGGTTTCATCATGAGGGACTGCCTTCGGGCTGATCACCAATCCCAGAGTCTTCCCAATGTGCTCTGCGTGCTTCCAAGCCTGTGTCTAATTCCCAATACATGTTATTTTTGCCTACGTAGTTTCGATTTGACACTATTACCTCACTGTATGCTTTATTCTCCAATATTAATCCCCCGAATTTCAGTGCTCCAGGAGGAAATTCACTCTTCTGAATTTCCAGGTGCTTTCAGTTTCCACCGCTCTAAGCCTCTGCTCTCTAATTTTCCCCCATATAGATCCTCAAGCCGAGTTTCACTAGGTGTGGTCTATCCACCTGTTACAGAATCCCTTGGGGGGAATTTATTTTTTAAAATGCTGATTTCTGCATCCCATTTTGCATTTTTCTGGGGACAAGGCCATGGATATGGTTTTCAACAAGCTTTTCAGGTAATTCTGATATACAGAAATTTTCGAAACTCATGCCTTGATCAGGTGTTCTAGGCTGCATGGATGGGCCTTAAAGTTCCAGAAAGCCTTTACATTTTTATTAATATTTTGTGTCAGTGTGTGTGGTTTTTTTGTTTTTTTTGTTTGTTTGTTTGTTTGCATTTTCCTGGGGAAAGTGTTTATGACTTCTATTAGATTCTCAAAGGGGTCTTTAACCAATAGCAGATTAAGAAACACTTCCGTGTAGGAGTAATCAGGGGTTTTGTAATCTCTCATCTGCTTAAAGGGATAGATTGTCATCTGATTGGGCAGTGTTCTACAGGCAATCCTTCTCCACAAATAGTTAAAACTCACAGGTGCTTTTTAGAATTGCTACATTTCCTATTGTGGGTGCTTTTGCAACTGTTATCTTTCCAAGATTGTTAATGTAAACAAGAAGGAAAGCCATAGGCCAACAATAGGAGCACCACCCATTCGATACAAACTAAAGATTAGGCTCCAGTTGAATTAGTATTGTTACATTCATACAGCAAAGCAAGGAGTTAGAACACTAATAATTCTTTTCATTCTTTCCCTAGGGAATTTTGCAAGTATAAAATAGGACATTTTTCTCTGTGTTAACCGTAAGAGTTGACTCTGTGATATGCTAAAGAATTGCTGTCCACTCTAGGCTCAGAAATGGCCCTTCATCTTCTGATTTCCCTTTCCCTCGTTATAGTCTGAGTAAATGGCCTTCTTTCTGTTGCTAAAAATTATTACCATCTCAGTCTCTCTTCCCTTGCTCTCTCTCCTTTCTAAAATACTCCCGTTTTCTCATGACTAGTTCTTGGGCCTGCAGCTAATCTCAAAGTCACTTCCTCAGAAACTATTCTATGATCATTCTTGTTAATACTGTCTTCTTCCATTCCCACTGCCTGTTATTCTCTCACTTTACCTTGTTACAGTGTCATAATGTTTGTTATCATCTGAAATGACTTATTCATTTTTAATCAAGTAGCTAAGTGAAAGTAGAGACCAGATCACCTGACTGGTTGCAAGAGCACAGTACCTGCCATATAGTGTCAGGCACTTGAATTCATTAATTAAGGAAAGATACATTGCAGATGAGACCTAAAGCCCATCTACCTCAATCTGACTGAGAAATCCTGAAGGATCTTTGCTCAAAGACACAGCAATGTCTGCTCAAGAGATAAATCTGCGGGTGGTAGAGCCAGGACCTAAGGCATACCCATAATTCCCTGTTCAAGGGAAGACCATCAGCAAAATAGGGGGTGGAGGATAGGAGGAGACCTCAGAAAGTATTGCTAAGCACTTAACATGTACAAAGCGGGGACACGGATTGTGAAGGAAAAATCTAGACTCTTAACCCCTTCTCCTCAAATAATTTGCAGTCCTTATGGTAAAATTACATAAGCCAGTGCACAATGCAATAACTAAAAATGCCTGGCAAGATAAATGTCAGCCAAATATCACAGGCAGTTTCCAGTGAAAGGAGCTGTCAGTGGGGCCAGTGTGTTTAGGGAAGTGTTTATGGCAAAGGCAAGATGTAATGTGGGCCTTGAATGACTGAACAAGATTTGATTTGGAAGAGAGAATGAGAGGAATAACAAAGATTCATAAAGGTGAGAATTTTACTTTATTTACTCCAATACGTCTGATGCCTAAGTGGTGTGTCAGATGCATAATAAATGCTAGAGACAGGCTTTGGGGACAGTGAATAGACTGGATTGTTTTCTCCACTTGCTTTTGGATTACCTTGGAGCTACCTAGACTGCATTTTGCTCATTTTTCTGAAAAATATACATATTCTTAACTCCTCTCACCCTTTGAGAGCCCTTAATTCTTGGAAATATTCCCCCCTGTGGGTTCCATGACATATTTTCCTGGTTCTCTCTCTACCCCTAGTCATTCTTTCTCATTCTTTTTATTTGACTTTTCTTCATGCACCTGCCCACCAAATGTCATTGTTCCTTAGAATTCCAAATGTGCTTGGGTTTTCGCATTGCAGTTTACACATTGGGAATACTGCCTATAATCTAATGAGCTTCAAATTCACATTTCTGTTGCAATATTTTTCCTGAGCTCCAGATGAAATAACTGATTGCTTGCTACAAAATTCCATCGTTTTTCTACTACTGTTTCAAATTCCACTGGTCTAAACCCATCATCTCACTCAAAACCCTCCTCCATATCTCATTAAGTCACATCGTCATCCACCCAGAATCCAGAAACCTAAGGATCTTCTCAAATCCTTCCTGCTCATCACCACCTTCATTGAATTGCTGAATATTCTACCTTATATGCCATCCTCGGGTATAAGTATATGCACCCTATATACATTTCTCTTTCTCAGCTCCACTGACTAGCTGGTCAAGTTGAGTCCTTCATCATCTCTTTCCCAAGTTCTTTTTATTGGATTTCTAATAAATTCCACTCTTTTCTTTCTCTCTTTTTATTGGATTTCTAATAAGTTCCACTTTCTTTCTGCCTCACCAATTCATCTTCTACCTACTACCAGAACTTATATCAAAAAATGTAAATTTGGTCATATCACTGCCATGCTTAAAAGTTTTTCATGAATTTCCATTGTCTCCAAAATTCAAGTAAATGCATTAGGCTGATGTCAAAGGTCCTTCTCTGATGCCAATGTATCTTTCGGTCACATTTCTCACCTGTGCAACCTTAAGCCCAATGACAAATGAGTTTCATTTTAGAGCAGGTCACGTTTGTATAAACCCCCAATATCTGTGCATGTGATTTTTTCCTCTGCTGAAAATGCCTAGCCCCCAAGCCAAAACCCCACTCTGTTCACTTGGCAGTCTCATCATTTTCTGGAGCCCAATTCAGAAACGAATTCTGTAAAAAAGTCACAGACATCAGAAATTTCAGTTTTTCATGTTCAGGGATTTCATAATGCTTTGCAGAAATCTTCAAAACAACTTTTATCCCTACATTATATTAAATTACTTGTATCTGAGTTGTCTGTTTTCTCTACTAGACTATAATTCACAAACCACATTTTAGTTATCTTTTACAATCTCAGCAGATATCCTGGTACCCAGTCCTTAAGCCATAGGGCATAATGTTTCTAGCATTTAGTAATGACTCTGGAGAGCCAAGTTTTTAACTTTTCTTTGCAACTTACCAGCCATGTACTTTGGACAGGTTGTTTAATCTTTGAGCTTCAAAGGTTTTCTCACACATAAAAAGAGACAATAAAAATGCATTCAATAAATATTTATTAATTTCTACTATTTTCCATGCACTGTTCTAGGTGCTGGGAATATATTACTGAAAAAATATACCAAAATATATGCCTTTATGGAGTTTACGTGTGAACAGTTACCTAACTAATGGGTGTGTTGGCAGGTGCAAAAAGATAATTGTGCATAAATTGCTTGTCCACTATGAACTATGTGGAAATTTTAGGTCTTATTTCTTTCTAACATAGAAAAATCTGGAGAAGAACAGTATGGCTCAAACATTATACAGCACCTTTGTGATCATTCTAACACTCCTGTTCAGTCTGAATTGTAATTCTTATTTTCTCTTTTTTTCTCAAGAGGATTTATGGAATTTGATGATAATCAAGGAAAGCATTCATCAAAGTGACATCCTCAGGTGATTTTTCACTTAAAATTTACAACTGAAATAACAGTGTATTGGACAAAGGAAAAAGGGTCTGTCTAGTTTTATTTAATAATTTTGGTTACCCATGTCTACCTACAAGCAGAAAAAGTATATTTAAAAAAATTCTTACTGTAGTTTTTTAAAATTAATCTTAAATGAATGTACTTTTATCATGTACAAGGTTCTAATAATAAAATTTTCTTAAGAGAGGAGGTACATCTGTGAGATGAAGTGAATAAGGATGGCAAGTTTGGAGACCTGGTTCCTGTCACAACTCTGCTAGGAACTTGCTTTGTACAAGTTCAGCCTGTGAAATAAGGGCTAGCATGCACTAACAATCTAAGGACCCATGTAGTCATGCATTAGTTACTCATGAGAAGAGTGAAATTTGCTGAACCTAATTCAAATAAAAAGGATAACAAACTTTCTATCTCACGCAATTAGATTTATGGGCAAACAATATAGTTTGAGTGCTCAGAAATACTTGTTTTTCCCTACTCAGTTCTCTCCTGAAAATGCATCTTGAAATATAAAAACAGAAGTGTTAGATCTGGTAATATTAGTAACTGGTATGAACGGTGTTCTTACTCTGTTTTAGGCATTAAGCTAAGTGATTAATGACTAAGTGCTATGTAGTATTTAATTTAATTCATAATCCCTACGCAAGGGATTATTATTATTCTTAAATTTTATAAATAAGGACATAAAGGCTCAGGGAGGTTTGCTAATGTGGCTATATTAATAAAGGAGGAAGACAGAATTTGAATTCAAGCAGCCTGATTCCAGGGCCTGTGCTGTATCTCTAAGCCATGGTGCTACTGGAGAACAGAGCAGAATAGTATAGGAGAAGGCAGCGGAGAATAATGATTAAGCTAAGCAATCTAAGACATACCT
The DNA here is from genome assembly GCF_037993035.2 of Macaca fascicularis. Taxonomy (NCBI): domain Eukaryota; kingdom Metazoa; phylum Chordata; class Mammalia; order Primates; family Cercopithecidae; genus Macaca; species Macaca fascicularis. Next base: position 154,677,550 of record NC_088380.1, on the reverse strand, counting down.
CAAGATGTTCATAGAAATACAACACTGCTCCTTTGCTCAGTTGAGTTACTCTATATGCATATTCAGGAAGTGTGGCCTTTCCCAACTTCTGTTTGTGATCTGGTCTGGAAATACTCCTTTTCCCTGTTGGCTCCATTTCATAATCTGGGTGTGATTAATGTAAGTTCAGAAAGCTACTATTGTATTCCCCCAGAACTTAGTCCACCCTTTCCCATCTGCTTCTAAGGATGAGAATCAAGCTTGGGTATTGAAATCAAAACATACCCAACCCGGACACTCCTGACTCTTACCCTAAGGCCAATTAAGCTTTTAAACTCAGTCACTTCTGTTTGTATGTTTTCATTCCCATCTTCTCAGAGAACAGTCTTCCTCTTCTCGCAGGTGTCCTAATATTTTACCTTCATTCAGGCTTCTGGTACACACCTATAATTTTTGGTCCCCACACCCCAGATTCTTAGAGTACATCCTACAGGTCTGGTCTATGATGTAGTCCAATAGGCAAGGCCACACGAAGGAGCAGAAAGAGCAGTAGACATAGACAAGATGTAAGTTCAACTTCTAAATCAGCCACTTAATGGTTATGTAACCATGGTCAGGCCACTTTACCTGCCTGAGCCCCATTTTTCTCTTTATGAATTTTTAAAATGTAGGGAATCTTAATACCATTTTTTTAACTGCATATGAAAAAATTGGAATTGATGCATGAATCAACTTAAGATGCCCTGATGAGCCGAGAGGAATGGCTCACTCTAGGGATGTAAAAAAAAAAAACACACATTAAACTAAGGAGAAGGAAGCAACTAAGGAAGAGACTGATTTTTGTATTCTTAGTAGAGACAGAGTTTCACCATGCTGCCCAGGCTGGTATCAAACTCCTGGCCTCAAGTGATCTGCCCACCTCAGCCTCCTAAACTGTTGGGATTATAGGTATGAGACACGGCGTGCAGCTGGCATTTCCTAAATTAAGATAGATAGTTGGATAGATAGATCTTATGTCAACATTGATTTTTTTTTTTTTTTTTTTTTGAGATGGAGTCTCACTCTGTTGCCCAGGCTGGAGTGCAGTGGCGCCATCTTGGCTCACTCCAACTTCTGCCTCCTGGGTTCAAGTGATTCTCCTAACTCAGCCTCCCAAGAGCTGGGACTACAGGTGTGCACCATCATGCCTGGCTAATTTTTGCATTTTCTTTAGTAGAGATGAGGTTTCACCATGTTGGCCAGGATGGTCTTGAACTCCTGACCTAGTGATTCACCCGCTTCGGCCTCCCAAAGTGCTGGGATTACAGGCGTGAGCCACGACACCCAGCCAATCCTTCCCTTATTTATTTATTTATTTATTTATTTATTTTGAGACGGAGTCTCGCTCTGTCGCCTGGGCTGGAGTGCAGTGGCCGGATCTCAGCTCACTGCAAGCTCCGCCTCCCGGGTTTACGCCATTCTCCTGCCTCAGCCTCCCGAGTGGCTGGGACTACAGGCGCCCGCCACGTCGCCCGGCTAGTTTTTTTTGTTGTTGTTGTTGTTGTTTTTTGTATTTTTAGTAGAGACGGGGTTTCACCGTATTAGCCAGGATGGTCTCGATCTCCTGACCTCGTCATCCGCCCGTCTCGGCCTCCCAAAGTGCTGGGATTACAGGCTTGAGCCACCGCGCCCGGCCGTTATTTTTTTTTTAACAAGTTTCTTTAACTCTTCTTTAATCCATACCTACAATGTCAATCAGTCAATGCTACTAAAATGAAAACCTAGCTGGCTATTGAGAAGTTTATGGACTCAGCAATCACGTAGCTCTGTGTATCTCATAACTGTGGAAGGAAATGATAACGTTATGTATAAAGGGGCCTTGGGAATGCCTTGGAAAAGATAAGAAAGAATATCTGGAGGAAAGGATGAGCATTATGAATGCTCTACAAATAAGGTGAACTCTGAGAGAAGAGATTCTACACACTATCTGATATGATGAGTAGAGAGAGGTACAGTATTTGGAAAAATATCCAATAACTGAATACCTGGTTTCATCTGAGAGCCTCTCAACCTCTACTGAACAACATTGACATGATTTTTACTGAACTTAATATTTTCAATAGACTTAACATTTTAACTCCACTTGTCCTGCATTGTTTAAAATCATATGAATTCAAGTCATCTTTTTTTTTGTGTCTTAAGTCATTTGATATTTTAAGTATAAACTTTCTTTCCTGCATAAAAACAAATTTGGATGAATCTCACTAGATTACTAAAATTATCAAAAGAGGTAATGGATAGAAAGTCACTTTATGAATTCTTAATTTCTATACAAGTGTTTTAGATTAAGACAAAATCTACTACAGGACACACTAGATTTTTGTGCTTAGACTGGCTCCCTCAGCGCTTCCGAGGGAGGGATCTAGGAATAAGTAAGTCAGACAGGAAATTCCAATGCACCGGATGAGCAAAACCGCCCTTGGCCACAATGTCACTTGTAACCCTTTCATGAAGTCTTATGGAAAATTTTTCTTTTAGAAATTAGGCAAGAAAAAAAAAATGCCTTCCCTAAAGTCAGATTCCTCTTTTCTGCTTGTAAGATTTATGTGACAGCTGGGCACGGTGGCTTACGCCTGTAATACCAGCGCTTTGGGAGGCCGAGGCGGGCAGATCACCTGAGGTTAGGAGTTCGAGACCAGACTGACCAACATGGAGAAACCCCTCCTCTACTAAAAATACAAAATTAGCTAGGCATGGTGACATGTGCCAGTAATCCCATCTACTTGTGAGGCTGAGGCAGGGGAATTGCTTGAACCCAGGAGGCAGAGGTTGTGATAAGCTGAGATCAAGCCACTGCACTCCAGCTTGGGCAACAAGAGTGAAACTATGGCTCATGCCTATAATCCCAGCACTTTGGGAGGCTGAGGCGGGCAAATCACAAGGTCAGGAGATAGAGACCATTCTGGCTAACACTGTGAAAGCCGAAAAAATTAGCCAGGCATGGTGGTGGGTGCCTGTAGTGCCAGCTACTCACGAGGCTGAGGCAGAAGAATCACTTGAACCTGGGAGACAGAAGCTTCAGTGAGCCAGGATCGTGCCACTGCACTCCAGCCTGGGTGACAGAGAAAGACTCTGTCTCAAAAAAAGAAAAGATTTATGTGACTTAGTTTTTTCTTTTTCATCATCTATCTATCCAGAAAGTCAGTAAAACTGGTGACTCAGCTTATCCTTAGGGATTTATTCAATGCACATTCTCCCTTCATTCTTGTTTCTGATTCTTTATACACTTAGAATTTTTCCTTTTGTTGTTGTTGTTGCTTATTTCCTTAAATATGTATTATAGTTGACTTTATTATGAAACCTCTTCTATTTTATAGTGCAGAAGCATAAAAATTTTAAGGAAAAGGCTAAAAGTTTTTTGGCTTATTTAACATCTTAAATCCTCTCTACTTGTTAATTGTTTTCCTCTCTTTGACTTGTGTTTCAAAGGACACACCCATGTGGCTCCTGGACAATCCAAGAGCAGCCAAATCCTGCTTTTCCAGTTCTGCTTCACAAGTCCTCCAGGACAGAGTCCTCAAAGCAACTCCCAGCGAGTTCTCAGGATTCAGGCTCTGGCTTCAACCAAACAGAACTCATTTTGAACACCCCGACTGCATTTTTGCTTTTAGAAAGTTAGAATAAATATGGCGCTTTGGGATCACATAGTTGATTTAGAAGATTCGTGTTGCTATTAGTAATTTTTTCTGGCCATGTTTAAAGTTTTAATGATGCAAATATATATATATTTATATATATTATATATATAAATATAAATATATATATATATATATATATTCACCAGGATATATATATATATCCTGGTGAATATTTATATGTTTATATATTCAAACGGATAATCAAAGAATGGTTCAAAATAGGAGGACTAAAGCCCAGATAATGTAGCAAGTTCAAATTCACAGAGCCAATAAGTGACAGAAAGAGGAATAAAACCTGACCTCAAAACAAGCTCTCAACTCCTAAAAATGTATGCAGCTTCAGAGTTAAAAGTTTTACACATCTTTTTTGGAAAGTGTTTTAAAACTCTCTGAGCCTACTCTCCTATGCTAGTAAACTTAAAAACCGACTTTTTAAAATTAGTAAAATCATTGCCTTCCCCCAGAGTCACTATTTTTCTCATAGAATAGCAGTGTCAGGGATGGAAGAGTCCTCGAAATGTTTAGTGCAGCCCTTTCATGCCACCACCTTATTACACAGAGGTGGATCCTCTGCAGCCATGGCTGTGGTTCTTGCCCACTTACGAGAAGGAAAATGTGACGGCAGAGCTAGAAATACAGTGTTCTCCCAGAATTATTTAATGCAGACAGTAAGACAAGACTGAAATCTTAACATGGAGCAAGATGCCAATTAAAGCAGTGATCGAATCTAGAATAAAGTTTCTATGTTTCTATGTGCTGCTTCTGCTGAGTTCTCAAAAACTATCTTGGGTTTTGTCCTTCCCAAACACAGAAACTCTGGAAGTAACTCAAGTGTATGTTTAATAAATCTTTTGTTTGTTTGTCTGTCTTCCTGTTTTTACTTAGCCAGAAGAGGTCTGCATGCAGCAAAAAGAATTTTAATAATACAGGTAGACAAACCATGAGTGAATGTCTACCAAATGTTGAAAAATGCATGTTACTTTCCACAGTAAATTCAGACAACTCACACTGCATTTTCTAGGGATTGTGTCAATTCCAAATATCACATCCCACTTAACTAAATTACCTAGGATGTCTATTATTTTCAGTATCTGGCACACAAACTGCTTCTCCCCAACAAATGTGGCTGCAGAATCTCTTTTCCGATATTGACTCACTGATTTCTGCTTGGATAACGCGTTTACTACAACTAAATTAATACACTACCTATATGTGAGAAACACACTCTACCAGACATTTTCTGCCTTTATCTTCACCTGTGTGTTGTACACTTTGAAATCACTTTTTCATGTTGGGGGTTGGGAAAGTGCCATATCAATACGGGATTCGGTCAATTCCTAACAGGTCGCCGACAAAGATCTCCAATGATCTATAGAGATTTTGAAGATTTCCCAACTGCTTTACAATGTGCATTTCCTCTTCCTCCCCTTCATTGCCTTCTTCCCCTACCCTCCAATAAGACCCATGTCTGCAGCCAGCAGGTACACCTGTTCTTAAAGATCAAGAATCTCTTTCATCTGCATAGAATTTTTCTTTTGCGACCCTTTTGCACTATTATCTCCTTGTAACCTCATAACCGCAATGTGATTGAATTGAGTTGGGGAGGCATTTTTTTCTGCATGTGACAAGTGAAGAAACTGAGGCTCAGGGAGGCTAATTGGTATCATGCCTGAGATACCAAAACTGGTAGAGGCTACATGGGAGTTCCAACCAGGTGTGTCTAACTCCCAGCAGAGTATTCCCCTGTGACATGCTGAGGACACAATCTACATCATCACTATTCTGTCCCAAATCCCAAATTTTCTATCATGACTCAAGTACTTGAGGGAATTTACACCTAGCTTTTTACAGAAATGCTGAGTAGATAGAGTAATTCCATTTAAATAGAATTCAATTCAGATTAATTCTTTCTGCCATTTCCCATCTCTTTTGAAGCAAATGCTACGTTTTAAAATTTCTTTACAATGGTGGCAAAGATCCTATCTGAGCTATTCACTTCCCTTCCTTCCTCCTACTCATTATTTTTCTTCTTTTCACTCCAGCCATATTGAGATCCTCGTCAGTCTTTAAACAGTCCAAGTATGTTCTTTTTATAGGACCTTAAATTTCCCCTTCCCTGTGCCTAAATTACTCTTTCCCAAGATGGCCACTTGGCTTGCTCCTTCATTTTTTAAGGTCTTCTCCTAAATATCACCTTCTCAGTGAAGCCTTCCTTGATCACTTTATTTAAAACTGCGTCATCTACCCTAATATGTCTATCTTCTTTGGCTGCTTAATTTTTTCTCCTATGGATATATATTTTTTAATACATATCTTTTAACACAATGTTAAAATTTGATTTATTTCATTCCTTTTTCTGCCTACCTTCATTAAAACGTAAGCTCCATGAGGCAAGAATTTGGCCTCTTTTGTTCAGTGTTCCTGGTGCAATCATGAGCAATTAGAACAGTGTTTAACAGAAGCAGCTGTTCTGTAAATGTTTCTTGTATTTTGCAAGAAGCGAAGAAATTTAAATCATAGAGCTTCTAGCCAGGGGCAAGACAGTAAGGGTACAAAGTTGAATATCCCACGATTTTTGCTTTCAAATAGCTCACAGTCTTGATGCAGAAGATATGTGTGCATAACCAACTAAACATACTCAACAGGGCACAGCATAACAGAGGCACAGACATGGGAACATGGGAACCAGCACAAAGAACCATTCATGCTCCCTCAGAAATCTGGAAAGATTTCTTTGATGTAATAATATTTGATCCATTACTTGATGGATGATAAAGGATTTGAAGATATGGAGAAGGAGAAGGAAGGGCATTTCAGTCACAGAAGAAAGCTTAAACCAAAACCCTGACTATGGCAATTCTTGACATTCAAGGATGGCCCTACAATCCTTCAAACGTACCTACCTTTCTTAAGAAACAGATTTCATTAGGATACCTTCCACACTTGGTCCCTCTTAAATGTTACCTCATTGAATCCTCATATTTAGTACAAAAATTAGATATGATTATTCCCTTTTGAAATGATGCAATTGAGAATCTGACAAGATCACTGGGTAATGCTGGAGCCAAACTTGAACAAAAGTCTGGGTGACTGATTTCCTTTTGTATTTATTTTGAGAGTGAGAGGAATTACTTTCTTGTAAAAATTTTTTATTTTATTTTATGTTCTGGGATACATGTGCAGGACGTGCAGGTTTGTTACATAGATAAACGTGTGCCATGGTGGTTTGCTGTGCCTATCAACCCATTACCTATGTGAGAGGAATTACTTTTTAATGTGTACTAATTGGCAAAATGTTTTCTTCAAAATTGAGATTCAAAAATTATCAAAGTGGTATATGCTCACCATGTGAGAGGGAAAAATGAGGGGAATATGTAAATGTGTATATACTTTTAGCAGTTAACAATCTCCCATATTAATCCCATTATCCCCAAACCAGCCATATCAGCAACCAATATTGATGCTGTTGTCCCTGCCTATTCAGACATATCCAAACATATTCACATGTAGAGTGGGGGTTGGGCGAGTGCTTTACTCTGCAGCTTGACTGTCTTATTGAATAATTTCTCGTGGCATTTAGTTTAGGTAAAGAGATAGAAATCTTTAAAAAGCTATTCAATAGCTCATAATTTCCCTATTGATAGACTTTCATATTGTTTCTATTTTTCAGCTTTCCAAAGGATTCTGCAATAAACATGCTTACATGTATAAGTATGTGCACTAATATTTGTATATAAATATTTTTGTTTAATGTTTTTATAAAAGATTTTCAAAAATCGAATTGCGAAATCAAAGGACATTTTTAAAAATGCTGATGGATATTGTGAAAAAACCTTCAAAATGTAGCCATTCCCTTATTGGCCCAAATGGACTTTTTATTGACTCACAGCATATGACTAATTTTCTAAACTTATAATTGATGTACAAAAACTGCATGCATTTAAAGTATACACTTAAAGAATTTTAATATATGTATATACTCCCAAAACCACACAATTTAAATACTGAACAATTTTGGAGCTCACAAATAAATGGGAGATACAAATAATCATCAAATAATCCTACAGAAACCTATAATTATGTTTTGAGAGACTTGCTAGGGAAGGAAGGAAGATGGTTCTCTTGGAAGCTGTCACAAATGTGTAACAACTGGGTGAGGGGAAGTTCCTAAGACATATGCTGAGATCTCAAAAGAGAAATAATAAAGTGGTTGAATAGGACAAAATTCATAAGGCAAGGAAGGAAAAGAAGCATTTAGAGTAGAATGAATGGTATTTGCAGAAGTCCTGTGCCAGGTATATTGTGCTCTAGCCATGAAGGAAGGTCAAGGTGGCCGGAAAGCAAATGAGAGTTAGGGAAGAAAGTAAGTCTTACAGGACCTCATAGGTCATGGCCAGGATTTTATTCTTAAATCCAAGAACAACGGAAAGCCACCAAAGGGTTTTGAGCATTGGAACACATATGATCATTGTTGCATTTTTAAAAGATCAGTTGGCTGTTGTGCAGGCTAGATGGAGGGGTCCAGAGTAAAGCAGGAAGCCAGCCAAGAAGTTCTTAAGCAAGGGAGTGTCAATGCAGACAGAACCATGTGGGAGGATTCAAGAGGATATTAAGACATTAGGTTGACAGGACATGGTGGTTAGTTCAATATGACATGTCAGGGAGAGGGAAGTATCAGGAATGACTCCTAGGAGTCTGACTAATGCAAGTGGATATGCAGTGTTGCCGCTCAGGTTTATTGAGAACATTGGATACAAAACTTCCCAAGGCTTTCCTGGGCTCTTAGGATAAAAATGGTGCCATGACCATGACACCCAATGCATGGTTTGACCTTGGTTTGCGTCCCTGTGCTCCTGCTCCCAGGGCTACAGCCACACAGGTAATGTTTCAGTTCTTTGAAGAAGCCAAGTTCTCCTTATCCTCAGGATATTCACACACTCAGTACCTTCCACACAGAATATTATTTGGTTAAGATGGGTCTTCCAACCTCAAGTCCCAACTTGGCATGTCCATAGAAATGACCTAAAATAAACAGGGAATCTCTTGTCATTATTACCTTTCTTAGGATCCTATTCTTTTCCTTTATTGTTATTATCATAACTTATAATTATCCTTTTACCCATGTTTATTTGTGTGGTTTCTATCTCTCCCTTTACATTGTAAAATCTATGGAGATATGGGTCATGACAATTTATTACTCTATGCTTCCTGTCCAGCAAAGATCCTGCAATCAATATTCAATAATTATTTGTTGAATCAAAAATATATAGAGGAAACAATGAATAACTAATAGCTATCACTGTTATTATGGTCATTGTCAGTATCAGAAAACAAGTTCTCATTTGCTAATGAGACAGTTAATGACAGAACAAAGAATGCACCATTTAGCAATGCCTGAAATGAAGTTAGAGGTAGTTACTAGAAAGGGGGAGCATCAGATAGTTGCTATTTAGTTGTGAATCCCCAATGAAAAACTGAGTGCAATAGAAGGTGCTGATATTTCTTATTACCTACCTTGCAGATATACAAAATGTTTTCCTTGATTTTGCTAATAACCTATGAGCGCCCTCTGCTGTCTTTAACCTGCCTCAGTAGCCTGAGAGTTCTTCATCTGGTTGCTTTTTAAAATAAAAAATAATGTAGCAAATAAATTGTACGTACCTGTCTGTTTGTATTGCCTGTCTTAGACATGAAACTCAGAAATCATATAATTCATACCTTGCATGGCTTGACCCTCCAGCACATAATAAAAAGGGATTTACAGCTAGCTCAGGGAGAACAACCATACCCTAGGCGTTGTCTTGGGTCCCTAATCCCATCTTTGGAAAGGGCACTTCTCTGACCTCAGTCACCTGAGATACCAATTGTTCTTTCCAATTGAAATGTGTGACTAGTTATCAAGACATCATATAATTCTGGACCTTGCACTTCCACTTCAAGGATTTTTCTGAAGACATAAAAGACAAAAATGTATGCAAATATATAATAACACTTCATATAGTAACAAAAAATATTTAAAAATTAGATATTAGAAACAATATAATACACGTTATATAAATTAAATTAATATTCACATAGACAACAATTTAAGTAAGGCATGTGTCATTCATATATGCAATGTATCATTCATATATATTTGTCAATATTTAGAAAATGTCTTGAAAAAAGCATATCAAAAGGTGAACTGTGGTTTCCTCTAATTTGTGAAATTTATGGATGAAGAGAATGAAAGTTACATATATGCATACATGTAATTACAGTTATACATAATTATAGTTATATGTCATTATAGTTATGTATAATTTATGTTAATTATATTCCGTATAATTATATGTGTATTATATATTTCTATATTCTGATTATCTTTAAAACAATTTTTAAACTTTTTAAGATAATTATAGATTCACATGAAGTTTTAAGAAATCATACAGAATAATCCAGCATATTTTCTACCAAGTTTCCTCCAGCGGTAGCATCTTGCAAAACTATGCTACTATATCAAAACCAGTATGCTGACGTTGATACAGGCAAGACACAGAACAATTCTGTCCCTATAAGGATCTCTCACACAGCCCTTATATAGCACACTCACTTCCCTCCTGCCCCCACCCTCTCCTTAACCCTTGGAAATTACAAATTTGTTCTTTAGTTCTTTCATTTTGTCATTTTGAGAATGTTACATAAATAAAATTATACAGAATTTAACCTTTGGGGTTTGACTTTTTTTCACTTAGCATAATTCTCTAAGGATGCAGCAGATTACTGTGTATATAAATAGTTTGTTCTCCTTTTTTGTTGAATAGTATTTCATTACAAAGATGTATAAAAGTTTATCCATTCATCCACTGAAGAACAACTGTGTTGTTTCCAGTTCTTGGCTACTAAAAATAAAATTGTTATGACCATTTGTGTACAGGTTTTTGCATAAACATAAGTTTTTGTTTCTCTGGGATGAATGCCTAAGAGTACAATTACTGGATTTTATGGTAGTTGCTGTTTAGTTTTTTAAGAAAATGTCAAATTATTTTTCCACAGTGGCTGTACTGTTTTACTTTCACACCAGCAATGTGTGAGTGATCCAGTTTCTCTACATCCTCACCAGCATTTGGCGTTGTCACTTTTATGATAATGTTTATCATCAGTTTCTGCCTGGCTTCCCAAACATAATTTGTCCCTAAATTCCTTCTTAGTCACTCTCTTTGATACACTCCTGGAAAAAAAACCTTCCAACCCAGTAAATCGCCAGATTGCTGTTATTACTTAGAGTAGAGTGGCAGAGAACTTTATCCCCAGTCTTTTCCATTGAATATCTTGGTGAAGGCGTAGACAGTCATCCTTCTCAAGTATGCAAAACACTGGGAGAGAGAGCAGTGAGTGGTTTAATAATATGACTGGTGGAACAAAACAAAGGGGCCAACCCAATCAGATACAACTTAACAGAAACAAACCCATTTATTCAACAGAACCAACACTGACTATCTTCAGGCTCTATGCAATGTGCTAAGGATACAGACATGTACATTAGAGTCACTACCCATTTAACTTCACAGTCTAGAAAAGAGACTTTGAAATAAGTATGAAAACAAATATGTTTAAACTTATATTATTGTTAATGTGCCTGTTGATTTAATGTAGTGTCTGACTTTTTTTTTTTTCAATCAGCATTAAAAAACTATGGATGAGTTTGAAGTTGGGGAATAATTCCTGTATTTTAGGAAGGCTCCTTCTGTGTGTGTGGCTGAAGGATTAGAAGGGGACCTTTGGGAATACAAAGGTCACCTGAGAGATTAATTCAGTAGTTTGAAGAGAAATGGCAAGATCTGCGGCTGGGAACAGTGGCTCATGCCTCTAATCCCAGCACTCTGGGAAGCTGAGGCAGGAGGATCGCTTGAGCCAGGAGTTGAAGACTAGCCCGGGCAACGCGGTATCTAAAAAAAATACAAAAAACATTAGTCAGGCATGATGGTGTGTGCCTATAGTCCAAGAAAGAAAGAAAGAAAGAAAGAAAGAAAGAAAGAAAGAAAGAAAGAAAGAAAGAAAGAAAGAAAGAAAGAAAGAAAGAAAGAAAGAAAGAAAGAAAGAAAGAAAGAAAGACAGAGAGAGAGAGAGAGAGAGAGAGAGAGGGAGGGAGGGAGGGAGGGAGGGAGGGAGGGAGGAAGGAAGGAAGGAAGGGAGAGAGAGAGAGAAAGAGAGAAAGAGAGGAAGGAAGGAAGGAAGGAAGGAAGGAAGGAAGGAAGGAAAGAAAGAAGGAAAGAAGGAAGGAAGGAAGGAAGGAAGGAAGGAAGGAAGGAAGGAAGGAAGGAGAAGGGGAAGGGAAGGGAAGGGAAGGAAGGGGAGGAAGGAAGGAAGGAAGGAAGGAAGGAAGGAAGGAAGGAAGGAAGGAAGGAAGGAAGGAAGGAAGGAAAGAAAGAAGGAAAGAAGGAAGGAAGGAAGGAAGGAAGGAAGGAAGGAAGGAAGGAAGGAAGGAAGGAGAAGGGGAAGGGAAGGGAAGGGAAGGAAGGGGAGGAAGGAAGGAAGGAAGGAAGGAAGGAAGGAAGGAAGGAAGGAAGGAAGGAAGGAAAGAACAAAGTTTTAAGAACAGTACCAGTGGTGATCATGGAAAATGTGTGCAGTAGATGTGAAAAGGGTTTATAATAAGAAGTCTTGCTTACCAATCAGCCAATGAGGCTGACAACAGGGAGTACTTAGGATTATTCCCAAGTCTCTGTCTCAGGCAACCATGAAAATGTCTGTGCTCTATAAACTGAATAGCAAATTAGAGCATAGGAATGTGTTTTGAAAGAGACAATGAGTTCAGGTAAAAATGTGTTGAGTTGAACCTAAAAAAGAGCATCCCTCGGAGGTGTCCTATAGGTAACTGAATCTCTTCTTTTTTAAAAAAAGATCCAGACTGTAGCCATAGATTTTGGAGTTTCTAACATAAAGATTATATTGGCATCCATAGTAATACATAAGATTCCCCAGTAAAGTTTATACACAGAGTAAAAATAGAAGGGGAATTAAGTTTAGAATCTTTGGAGGTATCAACATTCAAGCGAAGTCAAAAATAGTAAGGGCCATTCAAAGAAACTGAAAAATAATGGTCAAATAGCAGAAAACTAAGGTAGGAGGAAACATGTCATATAATTCAATAGAAAAGAAAAGTGCAAGTATGATAGAGGCATCTAAGATGACAATTACTTTGAAGTCATCAAGTAATGTGGTCAATTACATTACATTAATCACATTTGGCACAGCTCTTTCCTATACGGTAATTACACATCCCCTTCCTAAAGAAGTCAAACATGGTCAAATGACTTGCTCTGGCCAATTAAACATGATTGGAAGTCATATACTTCACTTTTAAGAGAAGCTTTAAGAGCTGGCTCATGGTTCACCAAGTTCTCTTTCCCTATAAACATAATAAGTGAAATGCTCAAGATAGACTATTCATCAGCTCCGGTTATAGAATTCATAAAACATTGATCATAGCTACAGCCAACCAAAGATGGCCATATAGTATGAGGAACAAGTCAAACACTGTGCACATAAGCCACTGTGATTTGGGATTATTTGTTACTGCAGCTGGGCAACCTAATCTATCATTATAGACATAGATAAAATAAGGAAATAAAATAGAAAATTTCACAGAGTGAAAACTATTTTAGTTGCCAAAAAATGGAAGTCAAGCAATGGCAGGAAAAATAAGCTAATATCCCTAGAGATAACATTTAACATCGTCTTAGTCAAGAACCAATGAAGAAACAGAAATTACTCAAAGTACTTAGAACAGAAGGAATGTATTGCAAAGAATTGATTGAATAGACATTAGAAGAGCTAAAAAGTCAACTCGGTGATGGTGAGGCACCCAGAACCTGACAATAGGAGGAAACCACTAACAACTTCAGCTAGAGAGAAAAAGAAAGGAGGTGATGTAACCAGAGCCCAGAGGCTGGACTCACCCAGCAAAAGCTGGAACCAAGGCAGGCCTATTTAGCAGGACCTGGAGCCTCAGACATGGTACAGCCATTTCCAGAGACTTCTCCCAAATACAGAGCCAGAAAGGGCCACACAATAGTTCTCCTCTTTTCCCACTTCCTATCTACTGCCTACACCTCCCAGGGGCAGAACCTAGCCCAAATGTCAGCTGATTTGGGAACCTGAGAAATGCAAGCTGCAGCAATCAGCATCACGTCTCCTATCCCCTCTCAACACAGAGCAGAGTAGAGCAGAGCAGGGGAAGGGTAGGAAATGGATCTGACAGCAAACAGTCCCAAGACTGGCACAGGCCAGGTCTGAAAGCCGAAGGTGGCAGATATTCTAGGTAGGAAGAAACTTGATTTTTCATTAAGGTGTAAGAATGTTAGAGGGAAAAGGATTTGGTTATCTGTTCAATGCGGCTGGAGTAGAGCTCATGTGAAGAAAGGAACATAGATAAGAAGACTAGACGTGTAACCGAAGGCCAGATCATGAACAGCCTTGCATACCATGCTCAGAAGCTTGAAATCTACTGTTCAGGCTGTCATGATATTACCAGAATAATTCCTTGGAAAGATAATTCTGTCATCATTGCAGATGACAGAGTAGAGGAAAGAAAAGATAGTTCCTCACCCATTTGCCTAAGGATAATGTAGTAAAGGCCTAACTTGGTGGAAGGATCAGTGAAAGCTATTGAGTGGCCATAGCTTAACTACAAACTTAATAAAAACTAGCATTCTAGTGAAACAGAAGCCAAACCAATTAAGTTAGTAAGATGCTAGTCTTATCAGGCAATATTTTGAAAATTATTTTTTCATTTTTTAAATGTAAACATTTATTTGGGCTGGGGAATAGGAAAGTGAAGGGTCTGGAAACACCGTGAGATAAAAAACAGTTGGGAAAAATAGAGATGTTTAATTTAGAGATAAGGAAAGGAAAAGGAATCATTGTGTCTTACTTAAGATTCCAGGTTTTCTTTATAAAAACAGGCTCTCTTGAATTTATGAACCAAGGAAAAACTAATCTGGGTATGTCCTTCTGAATAGAGTCCCCAGAAATAAAAACAGGACTACTGAATCTATTCATTGCTTTATTTGTCCTTTTCACAGGTCACTACATTTTAGGGCATTTAGTCTATAATTGGTAGAATGCATTTCAGCCAGGGAAGATAGGAGCGTCATCCTCCATCCCCATCCACCTCTGCTCTTTCTTTATCTTGACATCACACCAAGTGTGATAGCGCCTCCTGAAAGGCAGAAAGACAACAAAAATTAGAGCAGCTTACATGTAATTTGAAATATTCACTTTCAGTATCCTGTTGGCCACCATTTTACTGATGGGGAAACAAAAACTCAGAGTGATTACGTCTCGGCTAAATGATAATGTCACAACTATAACACGTGTCACTGTCATTCAAAAACCCTTCCCAGAAATGTAGAAATCATATTTTTCCTGACATTCCACGACATGCAAACTTCCTATGAGTGTAATCAGTAAAGTGGAAGTGCACATTTACAAGTGCCAAGAGGATGAGGTAGACATTCAGGGTGACTACGCCCTCCCCTCTGGCAGATTAGCCTCCCAAGCTGTGGTTACCAGCAGTTTCTTCACAGCTTCAGAAGCCTCTGGTCCCAGCTCATTCACACACTTCTTTAGCCCCTCCAGAAGGTGCTCAACAGAAATGCCCAGAGTTTTCAGAAGAAGCTTTAATGGATCCATAAGCTGAGGAATGTTGTCCAGAGGTAAAGGTACCAACTTGTCATCAGGAAGGGGCGCTTTGTTGAAGAGGAAGGCAGTAGCTGCAGGCAAAAGAGAAACCAGGTGAGACAGGCACATCCGGGCCCAGACTATGACCTCATCATCTTTCCCTGTGTCCATCAATAGGTCCATTCCAGATCCACTCATCTTACTTCCATTCAAAACTTCTGCCTCTGGCCCTGTGCACCTGCTGTTCCATCTCCCTAGAACTTTTTTTCCTCAGCTAGCTACATACCTTTCTTTCTCACATTATTTGGTCTCTCTTCAAATGTTACCTCCTCGGAGAAACCTGCAATGGCCATTGTCACTCTCCATCACTTACTTTTTCTTACCATTTCCTAAAAAAACAACTCTTCATTTGCTATTTTTATTGTCCTTATTGTCTCATTAGAATGGAGGCTCCATGACAACAAGGAATGTATGTTTTGTTCACTACTGCACCCATGCCTAGAACCGACCCTGGCACAGAGTAAGCATTCAACAGATCCTCGTGATTGACTGAAGAAGATGGTATTTTGTATGTGGCTATCTCCACAGCTCACAGCTTGAGGCTAAAGGAGAGATGCCATAGTGAATCTCCACATAAGGACAGGAATAGACCCAACCACAGCCCAGGAAACTGCTCCCAACCAGTTCAGCTCAACACTACAAACACAATTGAGCACCAACTCTATGCTAGTCTGTGCAGATACATAGACAAATAGGACAAGGATGCCCATTCAGAGACTTCACACAGTCCAGTTGGCAATAAAGATCTGTGTATGCCGGGCCGGGCGCAGTGGCTCACGCCTGTAATCCCAGCACTTTGGGAGGCCGAGGCAGGCGGATCACAAGGTCAGGAGATCGAGACCACGGTGAAACCCCGTCTCTACTAAAAATACAAAAAAAATTAGCCGGGTGCGGTTGTGGGCGCCTGTAGTCCCAGCTACTCGGGAGGCTGAGGCAGGAGAATGGCGTGAACCCGGGAGGCGGAGCTTGCAGTGAGCCGAGATCGCGCCACTGCACTCCAGCCTGGGCGACAGAGCGAGACTCCGTCTCAAAAAAAAAAAAAAAAAAAAAAAAAAAAAAAGATCTGTGTATGCCACAGTGTAGCATGTGCTATGCTAACATTATGGACAAAGCTCTATGGAAACACAAGGAAGGGATGACTAATTCGAACATGAGAAAGTGCTGCAGGAATTTTCCAGAAGTGTTGTTAGAGCTATGTCTTGAGGCAAATGTCAGGATCATAAGGTAAAGAAGAGTGGAAGCATTTTAGAAACATGACCAATAAAAGCACAGAAACGTTAGGATGAAAGTGCATACACAGGATGGTGAGCCTTCTGCCCAGAAGGCTGGAGTGCAGATTTACAATAGGCTATGACCAAAGGATGGAAGATAAAGGGAGTGAGGCTGCAAAAGTTGAGTGAAGTCAGATTTTTTAAACTGTTGGATGTCACACAAAAGAGTTTGGATTTTTTTTCCTGAGGGCAGTGGGGTGCTATCAAGGCTTTTACATAGGAAAATTATATTTTTATATCTTTGGCTTTAGAAAGATAACTTTCCCGCAGAAGATGAATGGGGGGAAAAGTAGAGATTGAGGAAAATATGTATGATATATATTTTTACAAAAACATTGCAGATATGTAAATGTACACATGCATGTGAGCACACATGTAAGAACACATATTCTCCTTCTGGCTAAGACCTGCCATAGTTTATTTTCCTTTGGAAACCTATTATTTCCCTATTCAAATTATTAAAATGGAGCCTGTACATCTTTTTTTTTTTTTTTCCATTTTCTATTGCCTATTGTCCCTCCAAAATTCTCACCCAGAGGGGGTGATATTTATTTTCCCCACCACCTTTCTGTGTCACTTTTGCCCATAGATACCTGTCCCTGGACACTAGGGAATAATGAAATATCCAAAACTGGTGAACTTACAAATTCCTTCAGAAATTCAATAAACATCACAAGTCAAAGTTGTCAGTGTAGGTGTGGGCAGCAATCAATTATTAATCTCCATACTTCTTATTTCAGATATTTTGGTAAATATCTTCTCTGTATGTATTTACAGCTTCCTGGGAGAAGGTCTTCAAAGCCTTTTAAAGTTCTCTCAATGAGCAGTGGCCGTCATGAAATCTTTTTTTCCCATGTACCCAAACTATCTTCCTGATAGTTATAATGATTCCCCCAACCCCCCCCCTCAAAAAGCAGTTCCCATTCTCCTCCAAGAAGCCAGCTTCTATACCCTTACCTGAAAATTAAACTCATCACCCACCAATACACTTACAGAGTTCTAGCTGGCTATCTCACAGTGCATTTACAGTAGTCTAGCATTAGAGTAACTTTGGTAGAAGCCTTATCTACCCTACCAGACTAGCACCTTAAGAACAATGTTTATGACTGATTCATGTCTAAATCTTCCAATGCATATCCAGTGCCCAAAAAATTGTAGCCTTTCAATAAATATCCACTGAGTGGATGAAAAGATGAACGTAGCTATCTCAGGAGAACTAAGCTAGGAAGTTGGATAACTGGAGATGATAGCAAGAATGACTCCATATAGTTCAAAAGCGCAAAATAAATTATAAAATCAAATTTTAACTCAAAATTGAGGAAAATAAGAAAAACTAATGGTGGCCAATACCCAGCAGTGAAATGTGCTTTGTTGACCCTCTGTGGAAGTTGGCTAACTTCCTATGTAAGATGTATTAGAATACTTATAGTGGGTTAGAGCTTAGATGGTGGGGATCTGAAATACTTTCCAACATCACCATTTTCTGTGATTCCAAAACTTCTTCCAAACCTGCAAATATGTGCAATTATTACGTGTCAGTTAAAAATAAAATAAAAAAATAAAGTTCCTACCACCATATTCCACTGTCAGTGAGGCAAAGCTTACTGGTTGTGCTCTTATTAACAGAAAAGTAGATAAATATCATATATGCCAGATGTATTCCAGTTACTTACCAGAGTAACTACAAAGGCCGATGGTCACCAGCAGGAAGATAGTTACCAGCTTCATGACAGTTATCTGGTATATTTTTCAGGAGTTTAAAAATCAGAAAAATCTAGTAAAATCCACCAAGCCAGTGGTTCCACTTGCCATACAAAGTGTGATGGCTGCTTTTGCAAACACACGTATTTATATGCCCGTTGAAGACTTGAATTCTAGTCCCTACCACTTGACTCACCACCCACCCCCCCAAATAAAGGGATAAAGGTTATGTTTTCTCACTAAACAATTTGGAGAGTTTTCCGCTTTGCCTTGTGTTCCCATGAAAAACAAAGCCCTACATTATAGCATTGTCAAGTACCTCTTGCATAAATCCTTGCACAGAAATAAAAGTGGAAGACAAAGAGCCCAAAGAATCCTTCTCCTGGAAGAACGTTGAAAAGAAGTGAAGAATTTATATTGGGATTAGAAGGAGTGTTTTCCTCTAGTTTTCTGTATTTTCCTCCTCCAGTTTTCTATTCATTTAAAGTTTGGAGAATCACATTAGCTGATGAACTACGCGGTTGTGAAAGCAATCTGGAGGTCCCCTTGGCCCTGGTATAATACAGAGTCAGTTTAATGACATTTAGTGCCACATTTCTCTGGAACTCACCTGCCCCCAGCCCACTCACACATCTACTGTGGCAGGATTTTCACATCTCTGTTACCGTTTCCAGTGTCAGTTATTTTGAGTACGTTCAGAGCATGTCTGCTCTGAGCCTTTGAATAGAATAATAGGCTTAAGATCTAACATCAAAATGCCTTCTGAAAAACCTGGGATTCAACCTTCACTGTTTGTGTAATCTTGGATTTGACGTTTTTAATCTATGATATTGTTCCTCTCATCTAAAATGGGAACATAAATAACATGACCAACCATAAGGTGTGTAGCTTGGGGAGAAAATTGTTTTTGCAAGATTCTTTGGCAATCGAATCTGATAAAATAATTCAAAAATACGTAATAACAGGGTGCTGGCTACAGGAGTAGCAATTAGTTTCCAAGGCTGTCTTTCTGGATCCAGGGTCCAGCCACAGGACCTCAGGACAACTTCGGTTGTGAGCACAAGTCCTGGAGTTCTTTGGGGCATCAAGTAGGCCTGACATGTAAGGAAGAGGGTAAGAAAGAACCATGAAGGGATGAAACAGAAAGCAGAGTCCATATGGGCACAGGACCAGCTCAGAGCTCCCTGACCACATGGTACTGCTGGCTCCAGCCATTCCCACCACCAAAGTGGAACCCAGAAAATTTTGAGAAAACACACCTTAAGATGCAAGGCCAGAGGTTGGGTCTTTATTTGTCCTCATCTGAGGGTTTGGTGTTGTAATGAGGATCTAACAAAATTACGCAGACAGAGCATTCTGCTGTGCCAAACCAAAATTAATATCTAATTTATGTCACATTTTACTAATTTTTATGTTACCATGTTGTAACTGCCATTTCTTTATCTTTCTGCTACTTTATAAACTAAAAGAAAGACACCATGAATGCCTGGCATGCACCTCAATCCTGCCACTTCTCCTCCTTTCTCTACCAGATACTGCTTCCGTTTCTCCTACATATTCCCACTGATGCCAGTGATATTAAGATACCAAGCCCCTCAAAGAGCCAAGGTTGTGTGCATGAGTGGTGGTAAGATTGATGCTGTTGCCAGAAGAACAGGGTCTGGCTGCTTGCTCTCATGGTTTAATAATGAGGTGCAGGTGAACTGGGAAAGAAGAGAGTTTATTTTTGTAACCAGTCACAGGGAGAATGTCGGGGTAATTTATCAGACCAACTGAAGGTTATGAGTTTTTCCTTTTATATATGTATATGAATTTCAAGCTCTATGCCTACATGTAGGAATATTTCTACTCAGTCTAAATCTAATCTTTAACCAGGGGTCTGTGGGCTGGAAGGTTTCTTAATTTTACATGGGTCCTGTTATGTTTTGTATGTGCACGAATGCTTTTATCACTCAATCAGGTTTGAGGCTGAGAAAGCCCAGGTAGGGTCTTAATGGGTTTGTTTCTGCATTTCAGCTCTCCTACTCAGGCACCAGTTTCTCCAGGTCTTCAATGTTTAACTTACACATTCATCATTACAGCAAAGGGCTTATGGAGACTTGGTTGCTTGTGGAGATCTAGCCTGCCACAATGCCACCCTTTAGTTTTATATTATGATCTTTTTGGAACACTAAACCAGTGCTGCCCTCAGATTTGTTTGTTTGCTTTTAAATCCTTTCTCCTCACTTTCATTCCTGGCTCTGTATTATAGAAAGGTGACTTTTTAAAATGTGGTTTCCAGGCTTCCTTGCCAACTGCATCTGATTAAGTTAAGCCAGTGGAAGGCACTGGTGAAAGAGTGGAGGGAGAGAGGAAAGGAGAAGGGGTATGTCTCCCTCTGTCCAATTCAGGAGCTCTCTTGGGTAGTGGCTGTACCCTATCCAAGGCTCATCTCCTTTCAGAAAGGCCCTTTATGTGTGGTTCCCCCTGTGCCATGCAGGCCAGCATTGCTCCAGCTTTTACTGCATGGCCCCAGCTCCTAGGCCCCACCTTCTCATCACTGTCCCTCCTGACCTAGAAGGAGTGACACCTTCCTGCATTTTCTCATCTCAGAGTTGATTCATCTTCTGCTTGGTTGCTTTAACTGCATTTCTAGCACTTTGTAAATTACCCTCATGCTGAACTCTTTCTATGTGATCACTTGGTATGGTTTCAACTTTTTGGCTGGACTCTGACTCACACCATCCTAAAATATTGTAGTGCTTTCAATAAAAAATAGGTTTTCCAGTTTCTAAACTGACTTATTTCTTATAAATGTCAAGTTGTAAATCCATGAGGGATAGGACCGAGGCCTCCCCAGGTGAAATATATCATTATACATGCAGAAATGCTTCTCTCTTTGAACCTCTGAAATGATTGGTACTGTATCAGGCTTCTCTGATGGTCCTAGAGGGCAAGTTCTTTCCAGGAGATTCCTGAGACCCCTGGGCAAATAGATTTCTGTTGGGTATATCTAGTAGTCAGCCAGACATGCAGTCTTGACTGGAACCTACATGAAAAACATCAACTCAAAAGCACCCACAAATGTCCACATACATATACATATATGAACAGTAGTATGTATGTGTGTGTACATGCAAATCATATTATACATACACAGATAACCATCAAGCACTATTGTTTTCATTCATTTGTTCAACAAATGTTTATGAAGTATCCATTGTGTGCCAGGTACTGTGTCAGCAATTAGGACTAGTGCAGAAAACCAGACAAGCAAATTCCTTGCCTTCCTGGAGCTGACAGTGCAGTGAGATACACAGGCAAGAAACAGGTAAACAAACAGAAAACACTAGTGGTTAGTGCTGTGAAGAAGCAAATAGGAAGCTGTGATAGATAGGCAACAAGTGGATTGGGGGTATACTCAGAATTGAAAACAGACTTGGACTTGTTTACTTCTGTGCTTCCTATGTTTTGAGCCATTGTATCAATTATGTCTTTTGATTCTGTATTTTTGTTTTGACCCCTTGGGGCCTTGCTGACCTTGAAAGGACTGCCCTTCCCAGGCATAGCTAATCCCTAGAGATATCACCAGGAGCATGCCTTTCATATGCAAATTAACTAATGCAAAGCCCAAAGCCCCAACCACCTTTACTGGGTTGGTGCACTGTGGGCCATTATTCCCATGCCCTAATCACCCCAGGACCAACTAAGGACAGCCCCAAGACCCCAGAGCCCACCAAAATTATTCAAATGAGCCCATTTACAACCTGCTCACCCCATCTCTCCTGTCTTCCTTCAGAAACCACAGTAAAGACTCCTGCTCACATTTTCCTCCACTCTGTCTGCCTCTTGACTAACCCTGGTGCTTCCCGTGTGCCTCCAGCCCCATGGTGTGTCATGACCCCTTGTATTGGGATCCAAGCGCACTAAAATCTCTTTTCAACAGCAGTCAACTCCTGATCTGCTCACAAGAAGAATAATAGAATCTACATTTTAAAACAGCCATGTAGTCTTTTCTTGTGCCTTTGTTACGGTATTGTTACCATAACCACTCAGCAGATTCACCTTGCCTGCTGTCTAGACAGAGCCAATGTATGAAGACAGGGGAATTGCAACAGAGAAAGAGTTATTCACTCAGAGCTGGCTGTGGAGGAGACTGGAGTTTTATTATTACTGAAATCAGTCTCCCCAGGCATTCAAGGATCAGAGTTTTTAAGGATAACTTGGTGGGTGAGGGGCCAGTAAGTCAGGAGTGCTGATTGGTTAGGTTGGAGATGAAACCATAGAGAGTTGAAGCCGTCCTGTTGCACTGAGTCAACTCCTGGGTGGGGCTACAAGATGAAATGAGGCAGTTTATGGATCTGGGTGGTACCAAATGATCCATCAAGTGCAGGGTCTGCAAAATATCTCAAGCACTGATCTTAGGTTTTACAATAGTGGTGTTATCCCCAGGGGCAATTTGGGGAGAGTCAGAATCTTGTAACCTCCAGTTAACAGGACTGCTAAACCATAATTTCTAATCTTATGGCTAATTTGTTAGTCCTACAAAGACATTCTAGTCCCCAGGCAAGAAGGGGAAGTAGGGTGCTATTTCCCTTTTGTTTCTGAGTCTTTTTCCCTTGGGCTTCTTCTGAGGGTAAAGGAAACTGTCCCCCACCCTGCCATCACTCTTGGTGGTGGAGGATATCAGCCTCAGTCCAAGTCAGGCTTTCTATGATATTTTCCTGATTTGTTTGGAACAAACAGGTGAGCAGCAGCTCTCTGCCCCACTCCCCTCCCAGATGAGACTGGGGCGCATAGCCCAAAGGCCACATGTGGCAGGCTGGCCAGTGTTCCTAGTCACACATCCACAGTGTCTTCCCCTCTCCTGGCTGAGGGGTCCGGCTCCATGGGAGCCCCAGGGAAGAAACAGCAATTAAGTTTCTCTCCCTCTTGGATAAGTCCATTTGCATAAGAATAAGAGGTTCTTTCCTCAGGCATCTTTCCAACCCTGCACTTCCAGAGGGTTGTTATTTTTTTCTTTTTCTCCACCCTGTCAGCAGTCAACACAGCCTAGCACTTTAAGTTGTTTGTTTTGTTTTGTTTTGTTTCCTTTTTTCCAATTAGTCACAAGTTATGTGAAAGGCTTTTTTTCTTCCTTTTAGATGACATTTTACTAGGCCAGGACCCAAACTGTCACTGTTTATATTCTCTGTAAAGTTTTAATTATGAGAAAGAATTCTTGAGGTTGTTCTTAAACTGTAGCCAATCTGATGTGCTTTGCATGTCTTTCTGTATGGTCAGTAGGAATTTTTGCTGCAAGCCTCCATCTTGTTTTACATCCTTGAGAGCATGACCTATAACATCATGGCAATGCTTTTCTTTAGCCCCCATCATTCTACAATGGCACCCGGGTTAAATCCTGGCTTGGGGAATGAGTCTTTTCTGGTTTGATATCTGTGTGACCTTTGCCATTTGTTGATTTTCTTTCCCTCAGTGAACTGCCTTGAATTTTCCTTTCTCTGAGCACCTGCGAGGTTACCTTTGATAAAGTTTGGAAACCAGAAAATTGGCCATTTGGTGTGGCTAAAGTCGGGTAATACGAGATTTAAAAGGATTTTCTTAAAGAGCACTCAGCTTAATTAAAAGTGGATATCCAAGTTACAGGTATATTTAAAAGGCCTTTATGTTTTTCTCTTCTTGGGTCTTGTTCTGCCAGAAAAAGGTTTCTTCTCCGTTGACTATTTTTCTCCATTTTGTCTCTTAATGCTTGCATGAGAGGCCCTAAGATAATTTCTTATGGCCTGTGACTCCTTGGGAAAAACAGAAGAGGCACCATGAATTTCATTTTGGGAGAGACCTCTGTTTTCCTCATGGAGCCCCAGGAATTAGAGGTAGATGAACCCCTCTCAAAATCTGCTTTTGTCTTCCAGCCATACCTGTTTCTTAGCCCCTAGAAACTGCATGCTTTCCTAGCCTTGCTCTTAAAGGACTCTACCCAGAGACCAACCATCCAATTAGGAGATGGGCAAATGAAAAATCGTATGGATACTGGATCTTCTGCCTGTCGGTGTAGTTGTGTGTGTGATGTCTATAAATAGAGCTCTAATTAATTGACTTAAAGAAGGATAAGTGAAACTAGGCCTCATAAAACTTAGAAACTAGGCCTCACATAGAAAAAAGTTAACACCAGGTGGCTCTGGATAGGGTCCCACCCTGCCTCGATAGGGTCCCACCCTGATAGGATCCCACCCTGCCAATTCCGGGAAACAACCCCATGGGGTCCCACCCTGCCAATTCCAGGGGTCCCACCCTGCCTCGAAGTTCCCGGAATCAGCAACTCCAAGAAAAAACCTCATAAGGTCCTGCTCTAACCAATTAGAACAAAACACCTTGCTCAGGCCATAGCTAGACCCAATTACCACGCGCCTAAAGCTTTGTTTGAATTTCGCGCCTTAAGCTGTGTTTGAACTTGTGTTTGCCTATATAAACAACCTGAAACAAGCACTCTGGGTCCCAGGGCCAACTTAGAGCTTGGGACCCTAGCGCGCTAGTAATAAATAACTCTCTGCTGTGAATCTTGTGTCGGTGGTCCTTCGCGGCGACCCCTGCCCAGGAGGGAATCGACAGTTCGGTTCCAACATAAGCACTTAGACAAAACATTTTTTAAAGGAAAGATAAAAGCAGTGGTACCTTTTGGTTCACATGAATTTAATCTTTGAGAAATAAAAACAGCCTTAAAGATTATTGGTAAAATCTGGCCTCTTCAGCTCATGCATGGTGGCCTGGTATTCAGTCTTTGAGGTGGGAGGCTGTTGGCAGGACTGCCTTGCTGAGAACTTTTGTTTTCTTTTTTTTTTTGAGACGGAGTCTAACTCTGTTGCCTAAACTGGAATGCAGTGGTGCCATCTCAGCTCACTGCAACCTCTGCCTCCCAGATTCAAGCAATTCTCCTGCCTCTGCCTCTCAAGTAGCTGGGATTACAGACACCCGCCACCATGCCCAGCTAAATTTTGTGCTTTTTATTACAGATGGGGTTTCACCATATTGGTGAGGTTGGATTCAAACTCCTGATCTTGTAATATGCCCACCTGGCCTCCCAAAGTGCTGGAATTTCAGGCATGAGACACTGCGTCAGCCTAATTTTTGTATTTTTTTTAGTAGAGACGGAGTGTCACCATGTTGGTCAGGCTGGTCTCAAACTCCTGACCTCATGATCTGCTTAGCCTCGGCCTCCCAAAGTGCTGGGATTACAGGCGTGAACCACTGTGCCTGGTTGAGAACTTTTTTTAAATAAATTCTACTCTGCTCACCTTTCAGTGTGTCTGTGTGCCTAAATTTTCCTGGTCATGTGACAGGAACCTGGATATTAACTGAACTAAGGAGCAAAAGATCCTGCATCACTAATAGCCTTACTTCCAGGTGAAAAGGAGACAGTCTCTGAGAAGTCACTTCGAAGACTTTGAAGTAGAGTTCATTTTCTCTCTTTTATTTGCTGCAAATGGCACAGTCCAATGGGGCCTCCACCTAGGCCTACATTACAAAGGGGAAGAGTCTTAAATTTACTTTTACAAACACAAGCATATGAAATATAACCAAAAGTCACAACTCATTACATCAATCTCACAAAATTTGGAGAAAGGCAAAACAATCTGTTTCTAACTCTTGTAAATCAAAATTAAAATTCTAAGACCCCCAGCTAACTGAATGGACCCCTCCACTTGACCAAGGGCATTCTAAAGTAAACCTGAAACACTACTTCTGGCCATTATGGAAAGTGAAGGTTGGACATGCCTCATTATACCTTCCTCCCTTTGGAATTTAGGCACAGCTGACCAGCATTAACATTAAAACAGAGACCTTCAGACCTATAAAACGGACTCATTTTGGCAATAAGATACCAACATGACAGATAGCAGCCCCTGAAAAACTGAAGTATTTAACCCCAAAATATATTTCTTTGGCATATTTTGAAATGACCCTGCAGAGCCGTCTCTTGTGGGGAAAATATACATTCTGTAGAGAATCCTTTTCCCTTTCCAGGTCTTTTTCCTGATCCAGGCGAGAAGTCTCATAAGAAACATTTATAATTTATTCTCTCGGAAGCGTCCTACCTGGAGACTTCATCTGCATAATAAGAACTTTGGTCTCCACGACCTATTATCTTAACCCAGACACTCCCTTCTATTGATTCCAAGTATTTAGATAAACTCTTTCAACCAACTGCCAGAGAAAACATTTGTATCTCTCTAAGACCTGGAAGCTCGCCTCTCCCCCACTCTCGAGTTGTGCCACCTTTCCTGATCAAACCAATGTACATCTCACATGTATTGATGAATGTCTTATGTCTCCATAAATTGTATAAAACAATGCCATAGCCAGACCACTTTGGGCATATGTTCTTAGAATCTCCCGGGGCTGTGTCATGAGCTGTGGTCACACATATTTGGCTCAGAATAAATCTTTTTAAATATTTTACATAATTTGATTCTTTTTATCAGCACTGCTTTCCATATTGATTGAATCCTGCGTAGTGGAAATCAGTATCATGAAATGATACTGGTTAACCTTTGGCCACATTCTAGCTGCTGCAGGGAAATTCAAATGGAATGTAAGCCTGGGAGGATGAAACCCAGAATGACAAATAAATCAAGAGAAAATCAAAGCAACATCTAGAGAGCACTCGAAGGGGAGATAAACTATCAATGTGGGCTGGATTTTTCACTGAAGGCCTCATGAATTCAAATGGTTCCTGAATTCAAATGTTTGGTAGACAGGTAGATGAGAAATAACACTAGAATTCACAAAGGCTTGTTTTAGAAAACAAACAGAGACAAGTTATGCCAAGAAAGCTGCGTGGGACAGTGTCTTTCACTTTTCTATGCCCACCCCTCTTCATGCATAGCATGTGCCCATGACAGATATCGAACAAATGTTTAGTTTACAATCAGACAAGCCAAGAGTGTGTAAGATGAGTTAGATGGGAGGGTGTGGCTCCAAAACCCTAAACTCTGATTGACTGATGAGCTTTGTCCTTGATCTGGAATGACTTGGTCACTGGGAAGAAATATGGATTCTTGACCAGGAGTATCTGCTCATGCGGATTATAAAGGAGATTAGTATAAGACAAGACAGGAAAATTTTTCAGTGTCTGGGAAGACTCCGGCCCCATCCACTACTGATCCGAAACCTTTTAGCTGCCATCTACCATTCACTCCTCAGAAGCAGCGCGTCCCACTGCTTGCGGTGCAGTTATTGGTCCCTTTTGTTTGGGTGTGATCTTTTCTGATGTGTGGAACATGAATGCCAGGGGTGTGGCACTTTTGGTTTACTCTTTTGCTATGTAAGTAATAAACTGGTTAAATCTAAAAGTGTCTTCTTGCATCTTTACCAGTATAATCAGTCAGGCTTTGACCTTGGCCCTAATGTCTTGTATATGTGAGCTCCACACTCTTCCAAAAAATGCCAGACCACACATTCGTCATGTGGTGCAACTCAAAGAAGAACAAAAGTTCATGTTGTACTTTGCCAAGTTATAGGTCCAGGATTAGTGTCTTGGCTACAAATCATTTCCCCATTGCTAAATGTTTACATTGTTAAAAGAAAACTTGAGGCAAATTAAATTTAAAAGAGTTTAATTGAGCAAGGAAAAAAAGGTTAATGAATTGGACAGCCTCCAGAATTACAGCGGATGCAGAATGACCCCAGGGATACCTTGTGATCAGAACAAATTTATAGACAAAAAAAAGAAAGAAAGAAAAGTGGCATAGAGAAAACAGAAGGGATTTGTTACACTTAGTAACAGCTGGATTGGTTACAGCTTAGTGTTTGCCTTATTGGAACACAGTTGGAACAGTCAGCAGCATATGAGTGGTTGAAGTATGGCTGATGGGATTGGCTGAGACTCAGCTGTTGCTACTGAAGCATATTCCTAAGTTAGGTTTTCAATCTTATCTACTCACTAAGGTAGGATACAGTTCATCTACAACGACTCAAATATGGAGTTACAGAGGCTTTCTCAGGCCATATTTAGTTCGATTAACAATTCCCCATTTTTGATCGGCCTCTCCATTTAGAGAGATTGACCAAACTTTAGGAATTGACAGCATTCTCTGTCACTAGCATGAAAGACTTCTTCAGTCTCATTAAGGAAATCACAAACCTTCTTTAATGTCAGTATGAAATTCACAAGTCACAGCTTTGTACCAGCTGAATGTTTCTTTACGTTGTTGCTGACACAGTTGGAGTGAGACCATTTAACTCTCAATGGATGACCACATACAAGACATTTAGGACTTGAGAGAATACAGTGCACCAGGGGGATTATTATTAGGACTATGAAGAGGATTATGCCAAAATACCAAGGCATACTTCTTAACAGGAGTTCTTGTGAAAATGAACTGAACCGAATTAACCAAGTGAAGGTTCAGACAATATAAGCAGTTCGACAGTCTTAGCGTCAAATTGGTCATAGTCCTTGTTCAGAGAATAGTAGCAGTTAAGGACCATAGTTCTCCGTAAAGTGGCCTGATTTAAAGAGGATCTCATTTTTACTGTTACCCTGGTAATACAAGTCATAATAACTTGGAAAGCCTCTAGAAGAAACATTAAGATTAAAACTCTTGGCCTCTGATTGTAAGTACTATCATGAGAATTTTTAGGAGAAGCTATTCAAAAGGAGCAAGGAAAATTGTTGTAAATCTCACCCCAGCCGATTTACTGGAGCAGTATCACATAGTAAAAAGTGTGTTATTATGAAAAGGCCCCAAAATGAATTGGATGAGTTCTGATAAGAGATCCTCTTGTACTCAATTTGAAACCCTCACCACAAGAATGACCTTTTTACTCCAAGGGATTTGTTGGCTTATTAAAGTGGAGTTTATGGTAGATAGGGTAGCTCTGGTATCCACCACTGTACATGACTCCCCATTTATTTTAACTTTGTTTCTTCATGTTCATTTAAAGGTATTATAGGGAGAAATTTATCAGAGAATTCCTTGGAGCTTCATCAATGTTGATTTTTATCAGAAGGGCTGAGGTCTCTTGGGTTCTTTTTAGGGTTGAAACAGTTGGCCTAAAGGGAGGCTTATTGGCATACTGAAATAAATGCAGACAATCTCTTTTTGAGTGTCCTGATTGTCTGCAATGAAGGCAGACATCTTGGGGTGAACAACTTCTTGTTCTAGAACCTTTTGGTTGTGATTTAAAATGAGAATGAGAAGGTCCCTTTGCTACCGGCCCCCGTAACTATTGTAGTTGAAGGGTCATAAGCTTGTTTGCCTTTTGAGTTTTTTCCTGCTCTAGAGTCATCTCAAATGTTCAGTTAAGGTCACCAATTCAGTCATTCCTGTAACTTCCTATTCCAGTTTATGTTTTCTAATCAAACTGCTAAGCTCAGGATGGAGTCTACGTATAAACAGAGCAATTAACACCATTTCAGTCCCTGCAGGAAATACTCCTTGCTGTACTTTGAGCCCTACATGTTTCACCGTGTTTCTAAGTGAGCTCTGTAATCTGAAACTAGCTCATCCTTTTTTTTTGTTTACAAGACTGTATGATGGGCCAATCAATTTTTTGTGAACAAATTTTAGGAATTAAATTTAAAGGGTATTTACCAATTCTTCTGGCTACTTTTTCTCCTTCTCATGAAGAACTTTTGGAGGGGTCTTTAATATCTGCCTCAGGTTTGTCCCAGTCTGCTGCTGCCATCCATTCCCAAGCTTCACCAGGCCCCAACATCATGTGAATAAATTGGTAAAGGTCAGGAAGTCCTGGATCGTAAGCTCCTATGAGGATTCTAAATTCCTCAGTAAAGTTCTGAGGGTTTTCTCTTGAATCAACGAAGTCCTTCACAATGGCTCTAAGCTTAGTTTTGGACCATGAAGTGAAAGTAATTACAGCAGGCAGGCCTGGCAGGTCAGAAGGTCTCACTTTGTAAGGCATCTGTCTGATTTCTTTTTTTTTTCATCATCTTCAGGGTGAAAGGGTAATTTACCAAAAAGGTTAGTGGACTCAGACTATGTAGGTAGAGATGCATAAAGAGAAGGAATAGTTGAGGTTAGTTCAGTCAGAGTGCAGTCCTCTTTCATCATGTTCTTGGTCTGTTGCTTACGCTTTTCATTTGCTTTTTGCAAAGAATCTTTTAAGGAGGCAATTTTCGATTCATGTCGTCTTTTAGAGGACTCTGCATACCGATGAAAGAATATATCCCACTGTTTTTGTTGGGCTTTTGATCCCCCTTTATCTATCTATCTATTATTTATTTGTGCCTCATAAATAAACAATTTCATCCAAATTAAAACCTCCCCATTGTGGCTATCTTAATTCTAAGTTTTCTCTAGTGTGGTTAACTCATTTTTCTAAAAATGCACACGTTCTGGGTCCATAATTTTTATATATAAAATTTAGATGGAGTCCCGGAAGGTGGAGTCCCAGACTCTTTGGATTCAAACAATCCCGTTTTAAAAATAAGGTACTTTCCTGAGGCCTGAGACCTCTAACATTGAATCTAATGCAGTTGATTATCAAATCCAATTCAATCCTGGACTCAGTCCAGCCTAACTATTGCTCAAATAAACACATAGAAGCTCAGAATACAAGTTGATGGAGCTCGGAATCTGAGACCTCCAGCTACACGCAAGAGAGCAGGGAGCACATTAGGCTCCTCGGGTACCTCGCCTGGTCACGTGGTGTTCCTGGGGGTTGCTGGAGTTTTACTTTTAGTCCCATTCTGACACCAGATCTGTTAAAATAAAACTTTAGACAAATTAAATTTAACAGAGTTTAATTGAGCAAGGGAAAAAAAAAGATTCAAAAATTGGGCAGCCTCCAGAATCACAGCAGATTCAGAGTGACTCCAGGGAGGCCCCATGGTCAGAACAATAAAAGGAAAGTGAGGTATTAAAAAAACAGAAGTGAGGTACAGAAACAGATGGATTGGTTACAGCTTGGTGCGTGCCTTATTTGAACACAGTTTGAACAGTCAGCAGAGTATGAGTGGTTAAGTATGGCTTCTGGTTAAGTAAGTATGGCTTCTGGGATTGCCTGAGACTCAGCTATTGCTACAGAAGCATACTCAGTCTTGTCTACCTACTAAGGCGGCGATAATTCATCCACAGGGACTCAAATATGGAAGTATGGAGGCTTTCTCAGGCCGTATTTAGTTTGATTTAACGACATGCACTATGATTCTTTTGGTCGGCAGTACAGGGTGGAGGAGGCCTTTTTACCAAGGCATGTGGGCTCCTGACAAGCTTGATGTTTGCTAAACACTGTCTCCAGCTTCTCCACATCTTTCTAGGGTCGAGGCCACTCTTTTGTGCTTTGAGTGCCCTTGTTCTTCGTTTAGTGACAAAGAGCACAGGTCCTGAAGCCAGCCTGTCTGTATTCATGGCCCAACTTTTCCAACGGGGAAGTTATTTACCTTGCTGGGCCTCAGTTTTATCAACTATTTTATAGTTTGGCTAACAAACTTCCTTCTTTCTAAGGGTGTTATAAGTAATGAGTTAACTATGCAAAATGCTTACAAAAATTAGTACCTGGGAATGAACACTCAAGATACATTAGATTATTATTATTACTATTAGTATTACTATTATTATTATTGTCCCCTCTCTATCTTTACTTTTAGCTGTCCAGCTTCATAATTATAACCTCAGTCACAGCAGCCACCATCACCAAGCTCATGAACACTACTTCTCAATAATTTAATTTTGAGTGATGATTGGGGAGTTTTTTTTATAATTTATCTTTAAAGAATTTGACCTTTCTTTAGCTTGTACACAGAACAGAAGCAGGAGAATGGATAATCACTGCATCCAGTGAACAAATTATAAGATTTTTTGGTATAAGGTCTTAAATTTGAGACAATTTCAAACTTACAGAAAATATTTGAATCCAGTACATAGAATTCTTTTTTTTCAGAACCATTGGAGAGTAAATTGCTGGCCAATGTCTTATCACTCACAAATTCTTTAACGTGTGTTAAAATGTCATTAATGCTGCCATATATGTTTGTGTGGATTAATTGAGATGATGTATGTGCAAACTCTTGGTTTACAGTTAAGTATTACACTAATGAAATCATGTTTGTCATTCCATCAAGTCTAGAAAAATTCAGGATTTATTTTTTGGTTGTCAGAAAACACTGAGGAACTGAGGAAAAAGTCACAGGCCCTATTTCAATAGTCTTTCTTTTTAAGTCAACATGAGCAACAATAGCTCTGGTCTCAGAAATCGTTTCAAGTATCACAGATTATGAAAACATGGCTGAAAAAATATGTTACTATGAAAATGTGCCATCAAAATCAAATAAGAAAGAAATCTATTTTACAGGTTATTAGTCACAGTCAACACATTCTATTTAGATCTAAACTCAACCCAGTGAGATCATTTGCAACCTGGACCTCTCAGTGGTCTAATGCTATATAACAAAATACTCCAAAATTCAGTGGCTCAAAACAAGCACAGTGTACTTTTTTTCATGATTCTTTAAAAATACCATATGGTTGCTTCATCTGTTTCGTTGATTGATGTTTACTAGGGCACTGGGATGGCTGGAGAGCCAGAATACTGGCATTTGTGATTGGCTTTGGCTAGGAGCTCAGTGAGGGCAGTTTGCAAAGCATCTTGGCAATTCATGAGTTCCAGGAAAATGCATTCCAAGATACAAAAATTAAAACCCTGGATGTCCTAATGTTTAGCCTCAAAAGACACATGGCATCTCTCAGCCACATCCCATTATTCAAATGAAGCCATAGGACCTGACCAGTGCCAAGAGGAGAGAAAATAAACTCTGCTTCTTGGTGGGAGGAATTACAAAGAATGTGTGGTCATATTTAATTCACAACAAACCCATAATAAGAAGATTATCCAGGCTTTTGAAGGATCATATGAGAGACAGTTAATAAACTTGGTGACATCAGTCTGGAGAGAAGATAAACCAAGAATGCCTTAAGAGATTGTTCAGATATTTGGAGGGCTATCATAATGAAGCAAGAATAGATTTGAATTTAGGATTGAATTTGAGTTGTTTTTGAAATGTGATTAGAAATTACAAGAAAATAAAGTTTAACGGCTCCATATTGAATCCCACAAATAAAGGTTAGCTAATACCAAATTTACTGTGGAAAAGGCTCTTGTAATAGATAAGGATGGATGAGATTATCTACATTATGCTTTCCAATTCTATTAGGTTGGTGCAAAGGTAATTAATTTTGCACCATAATATCATCATATGACTCCAACAGCCTCCTTAACCTAAGACTTAATTCAAGAAGAAGATACTCAAAACTGCAATAAACAAAGCACTTTAAGCCTGATTAAGCTTCTCACATATCATTTCTGGGACTCTATCACAAAAAGTATCCAATTCAATAAATGTTGGTGCACACATTATTTTCCCCCATGGGTCTCAATATTTTAAGGTTTTTGACTGTTACATAAGCAAAGCTCTAATAATCTAAGTCAAAAGTACAGCTACTTAAGCCTCGATACTAATGAAAATATTTAAAATAATTCTTTTTTGAAATATTTAAAATCATTCACAATTCTTCAATATTTTAAAGAGCATTTAAAACTAAAAGGACTATCACAGGCCCTGAGATCTGGAATCTTTGAAATGATAATATAGATTAGATTATGTCTAATATGCCTTCAGCTTCATTTTCTCTCTTTCGGGGTGGAATTATTAAAGTTCAAACCCTGGGAAACTATGAATGTTTGTGGAATGTGATGTTGAGCAAGAGTAACTTCCAAAGTGGTGCACAAATGCTCTCTTGTGGCCATTTCAGAGATTGTGCTACAATTTATCTACAATACAAAAGCAACCCAACAGGCAATGTTAGTGATGGCCATCTTTGTGCCACATCCTGTGCTGGAAGAAAATAATGAATTGAAAAAGGAAAAAGGAATATTTAAAGACGAGGAAGAAGTATTGTTTTTAGTTTTCGTTTTACTTCTCAGATGACAAGCCAGCTAAAAGAAATACTACCTCAAATGCTGCAGAAGGTTTAGGACCTTTTACATTGGATTTGGGGTTACGGGGGAACTCAGAGGCGTAGAAATTTTTATGTTGGATCTGGGAATATGGGGAATTTAAGAGTAAAGACAAAGTACTCAAATTGGCTAACGTACCTTGAAGACCTGGAGGCCTCTAATCTTAGGAGATTTCATAGCATCCCCCAAATATTTAGTAGTATAGGGGGGATCTTCAGGATCCTTCTGTCACACTAGGATCTTGATAAATCAACAGACATTTTAGTTGACACAGGCTGCTACTCAGCCCTCCCTGCATTCCTTAGTCCATGAGTGCCAACTCCAGAACTTCCAACATATTGTCGTCAACAATTGTGGAAAGCATTTAGGAAGGACAGAACTAAGTTTAAGTCCTGGACAGAAACTTTAGAAAGCAGCACTAATAATTAGATGTACAGGTCACATTTGGATACCTAAGGTCAGCCATTATCACCTCCTCACCACAACCGGAAGTGTTCCCAAGCATCTCCAAAGTGGTGCCACAGCTAAAGGTAATACTTCAGATGGTCTTGCACAGAGCAGAGCCAGTCTACTAGCTTCTTTGAAGATGACATTAGAGTTTATTAATGGCCCCAGATCACATTAAGCTTTTTTAGTTCAGATAATGGCTGCCAGAATCAAGTTCTAACACATCATAAACAATATTAAAATATCAGGCTAACAAAAAGTACCTTAAAAGAATAAAACTGTATTGGCATGTGAATATGCATCGGACAAGCCTAGGACTGGCTTAGCCTAGGGGTATTTATTTGACCCAAAGTTTATTTTCATTTTACCTATTGGAATAATTACAAAGCCTGCTACCATCTATTGACACAACTTTCCTATAAGGCTGTGCCCTGAAAGTTTCTCTTTCTTCCATGGTCTTTTGCTGGAAGATGGAAGAGTCAGAAGCGATAAGAAATACTTAGGCATCTAAGTTTTTATTTATTTATTTATTTAGTTATTTATTTATTTTTGAGATGGAGTCTTGCTCTGTCGCCCAGCGTGGAGGGCAGTGACGCGATCTCGGCTCACTGCAAGCTCCGCCTCCCAGGTTCACCCCATTCTCCTGCCTCAGCCTCAGCCTCCCGAGTAACTGGGACTACAGGCGCCCGCCACCACACCCAGCTAATTTTTTGTACTTTTAGTAGAGACGGGGTTTCACTATGTTAGCCAGAATGGTCTCGATCTCCTGACCTCGTGATCCACCCGCCTCGGCCTCCCAAAAAGCTGGGATTACAGGTGTGAGCCACCGTGCCTGGAAAATATTGTGTTTTTTAAGAGTTCTGGATGAAAGTTCAAGCCACAGATATATGACCCCTTGGGTGTGTAATCGTGGCCATTATGATGATATAATGGAAGAGGCTTTGTACAGGAGTCCCCACATATCAAAGAAGGATACATTCCAAGACCTCCAGGGAATGCCTGAAACCTCATATAGTTCTGAACTTTATATATACTATGTTTCTTCTACACATTCTTACCCATGATACAGTTTAATTTATATATTAGGCACAGTAAAAGATTAACAACAGCTAATAATAAAATAGAGCAAC
The DNA here is from genome assembly GCF_037993035.2 of Macaca fascicularis. NCBI lineage: Eukaryota > Metazoa > Chordata > Mammalia > Primates > Cercopithecidae > Macaca > Macaca fascicularis. Next base: position 154,641,667 of record NC_088380.1, on the reverse strand, counting down.
TATAACAACATACTGAAATAAAAGTTATCATGCACTGTGGCTGTAACTTTTGCAGCTTGAAGTGTGACAGAAAAACTAGCACATTTTTTTCCTTCTTCTTCATAGTTTTGCAGATAAAGTATTTGTTCTTACTATAAATCTTAGCAACTTCAGCATATTTTTTTTCTTTCCTTATTAAGTCAAGAACGTTTCTATGTTCACTTAAAGGAAGCGCTTCATGGCTTCTCTTTGGCATATCCAAAGTGCCAGCATCACTGCTTTTGTACTTTGGGACCATTACTAAATAAAATAAGGGTGACTTGAATATAAGCACTGTGATACCGAGACAGTCGATGTGATAACCAAGTTGTCTGCCAAGTGACTACCAGGCAAGTAGCATCCACAGCGCGGGTATTCTAGATAAAGGGACAAGTCGTGTCCCCAGGCATGAGATTTCATCATGCTATTCAGAGCAGTGTGAAATTTAGAACTTATGATTTGTATATTTCTGAAATTTTTCATGTAATATTTTTGAACTCCGGTTGACCATGGGTAACTGAAACCAAGAAAAGCAAACTGGGGATCAAAAAGGCTACCATACACTAGAGATTGTTCTGAGCTATTGTTAACGGGAATGTGCCAGGTTTATGTAAATATATTTCATTTAATATTTAAATTCAGATTTATTTTCATATATTTGTATTCAACATTTACCTCCAACACTATCCTTTCCCCTCTCTTCCAATTTTAAAACTTCACTCACTCTTTGGTTCTCCCACAAAGTTGCCCCTCTCATCATTGAGGAAGTATCCATTTCTGACTTTCTGTACATGGGGGTGATCCCTCACCACCACAACCATGCCATAAACAGGTGCTCTCTGAGCATCGGTTTTCTCATCTACCACAGTGCCCCATGCGGATGGCCTTTCCAAATACTATTTAATAATATTGCATCCTTATAATGTCCAATTATTTTAAACCAAATCACAAATCACACATTTGTATTATGCTTTCTGGTTGTCCAATTACCTTTATTTACTGGGTTTATTTAAGCTGCAGAAGAATATATACTGATTTTATAGCTAAAGTTCAATTAGATTAAGCTCATTTTACAGACCAGTCTCACAGATTAGACCCAAAACTAAGCCTACAAAGTTCAATCACCTCATTGCCATCTGTGATTAAGCAACTACCCTTTCTATTTCCACAGAGGATTCTCTGATGTGGTTTTTACAAAATCCTGTCATCACACCCTTCTGATTCCAAACTACAGAATAGTGAGGGGGTTAAACCTGCTCTATAATAAGCACTCCATAAATATTAGCTGTTACTGTGGTAACTAATGTCAAGCTTTACTATGCTCATGCACTTCTAAATTGTCTTTATATTTGTTTTAAAATCTTAGACATAAATTTCATCAAAGACGAGGTCACATTTCCTAAAGTCTCAATTATCTGGATCAGTGACCACTGAACTGCAAGGCCCTGATGAGTAAAATTTGTTTGTATCCCAAGCTTCCTCCCTAAAATAATTCTAGGCATTTGGACAAACCTTAACACGTGCCCCCAAGTTGCCCGTTTCGATTGTATTACTTAGGTCCTCAGCACAGAGACTTCACCAGTCTGACAACTGACAGAGATGCCTTCAGAATCCTTTGGCCCCGGAGATTCAAAAGCCTCCAAAATGGATTTGGCTGCTATTTCCCGAGCAGGGAAGCAGAGCTCCAAGCTGGTCAAGGTGAGTGTGTGCGGTTCCACTACTGAGAGAAGCGTAGGCAGGTTTCACAGTTGTCTGGGGGTGGCCATTTGAGGGCAGATGAAGGGTGAAAAGTTGGGAAGAGATTGTGCAAGAAGAGGAAAATTTCACTTAAATAAGTAAGCATCTAAGACAAGGGAAATAATCCGTTCCTTCTGGAAAAAGGATTCTGCTTTATATAACTCTTTTGATTCTATAATTTATACTCATGGGTATCATCTCATTGCATCTTTATCCTTTATCAGCACTATAATAAGTAAACAAATGTTTATGGAATGTTAATATAAATCAAATGTGGTGCATGAAATAACAATTAGGATAGTAATGATGGCATCAATGAAAAGAATAATAACCAACATGTTGCATGTTTTTGACGTATCAGATACATTTCTAAATATTTCACCGAAATATTTCCTTATTTTACCACAACAACCCTATGAGGAGTGTATTAATATTATATATTGCTTTTAAAAATTAAGGCTCTAAAGCTCAGAGAGGGTAAATGTCTTGCCTAAGGTATTTAGTGATAGAATTAGAATAAGCTGTGACTCCTGAGATAGATATCAAAGCAATCATTTCTAATATGCAGGCAAGACTGCTGGAATTAAACGGACACCAGGTGCTATGAACAACCAGAGAAAGAAGCAAGTTAAGTCTACTAGGATGTGTGTGTGCGAGATTTCGCCAACAGAAAATGGTGGAGGGGAAGGCATTCTAGAAAGCGAGAACAGCATAAACAAAAGCAGGCATTAAGTAGAATTGAAGACTGGCACCACACACTGAGGAACTTAAAAATTGAAACAGGAAAATGGAACAGAAACAGATAGCAATGCCAACAATGTGCAGCAGGCGTTTCCCATAAGGAAATGAGAAAACAATAATTCCTTTGGGTTAGACAATAATTCATATGGCCCCTAAATATTTGCAGCTGATGTGACCATCTTCCCATAAGAGAGTTTGGAGGATCAGTTACCGGGAAAGAGCCCACCTCCTCCAGGATGGACACCCACCTCCTGATGTTCTTTACTCATAAAAAAGAGCATTGTAATGAGGTGAGGAAAAGATAAGATTTGGCTTCAGGAGGTTTTGGTTCAAGACCCAGGTCTGCTAGTTCCTAGTGCAGTGAGCTACAGCTCAAAGAAAGCAGCCTTTTTGAGTCTTTGCTTTCACATATGTCAAAAATCATCTCAATAATAAAACATTTGTCTTACGTAGCTAACATGGCATTTTGGAAATTATTAAATAGTGTGAAGCATAGGCAAGCCCTTTTGTAAACTAAATTAAAAATACAAATATGAGCCCCCCTTCAGCCCATCGAAGGAGGAATATGCAGTAAAAAGAAAAAAAATCAGGTAAAGTATTTGAATTTTTAATTAAGCAGAACTAATGTCAAAATTCATTTCTGCTTTTTTTACTGCTGAATGTTTGATTTTCAGTAATTTAGTAACTTCCCATAACCTTAATTTTCTCATTTGTAATAATTCCTTTCCATATGACAGATTTGTTATGGGGAATAAATTAAATGCAATATATGAACAGAACACTGGACTCCTAGTAGCTGCTTAATTCATGATATGCAATATACAGAATGTTAGCATAGTGGCTGGCATAGAATAAGTGGTGAAAACTGTAGTTAAGAATATGGATAAGAAAACAAGAAGAGGAGGAGGAAGAGGAGCGAGAGCAGATGGGGGGAGGAGGAGGAATATCACCAGTGAAGAATGGCACATCCTAAAGCAGGGACATGAAAGCTATCTGCAGTCATCATAAGAAAGGAAGTGGTGGTAATTTAAGCAGTTTATGTAGTTTGAAAGTTTGAGCCTAACCTAAACTTGGCTACTTTTAGGTAACATGGAGAATGTGTCTGCATTGTCACTGCTGACTGTGAAGAGTCCCACGTCCATGCTTGACTATTGTGATGACTCTTTGGAGAGGGTCAAGTCTGCTCTTGACATCTTTTCTGTGATCATCTACACAGTGACTTTCTTCCTAGGCTTGGCTGGCAATGGCCTTGTCATTGGGGTAGCTGGCTTCCACATGTCCTGCACAGTCAGCACGGTGCGGTACCTCAAACTGCCCGTGGCTGACTTCATCATCATCTTCCCACTGCCTCTCCAGCTGGTTATGGTAGCTCTACAATACCACTGGCCCTTTGGCCAGCTGCTCTGTAAGCTCAATAGCACCATGTATATTTTTAACTTTCTGGCCAGTGTCTTCCTTCTGACCCTCATCTCCGTGGACCACTGTCTTGTGATCCTGTGGCCAATCTGGTCCCGGAACCATTGCACATCAGTGAAGGCAACTCTGGGGCCCTTGAAGGCCTGGCTTTTGGCAATTTGTTTCTCTGTTCCCTGCTTGATCTTCAAGGAAACTCGTGGTGGAAAGTGTCACCTCTTGGTACGACCAGTATGACCTGCGGAATGAAGCTCAAGGAAGTCACCAACTTTGGAAAGAGATGATCATTCCATGGCACCAAACGCTGGTCACAACAGCCCGCTTTTTCTTTGGCTTCATTCTCCCTCTGGCTATAATCACTGGCTGCTACATCCTTGTAGCCTTGAAGTTAAGAGAAAGGCAGCTGGTTAGGTTCAGCTGACCCTTCCAGGTCCTTGCGACTGTGGTAACCACCTTCTTCCTCTGCTGGTTGCCCTTGCAAGTGTCCCTGTGGCTGGACTTCACATCCTCCCAGGAAGACAGAGAGGGCCTGAACCAGGTGGCCTTACTCATAAGCCACCTAGCCTCATCTATGGCCTTTATCAACAGCTGTCTCAATCCAGTTCTCTACGTCTTCACTGGGCATGATTTCTGGGAGCACTTGCTCCACTCCCTGATAGCTGCCTTAGAACAGGCACTCAGTGAGGAGCCAGACAGCAGCCTGAATCCCAGCTCCCAGGCAGTTGAGTCCTTTATAACATGACCCAATTTCTTATTCCATTTTCCCACCACTCAATCCTCTTCCCAAACAGCTCTACCGTAATCCAACATCCAGAAGAATTTAAGAGAATAAACCACAACTTTTAAGTGAGCTCTATGTGCTGGGCTATGTTTTAGAATACAACCTTAAGTGCCTGGGAGATGGAGGCAAGAAACAAACAAGGTCTTATTCTTTAGAGGAAGATAGTTCACCAAGACTGAAACAGAAAAAAAGATAGCGATCTTGGGACAGAACGAGTCAGAAAATAGGGTAAGGACCTGCAGCAATGACTTTATGCTAGAATCCAGAGCACTAGCAGGAAACTGCTTAAATTTTACTTCCTCAAAGTCAAGTTTGGACATATGCATCGGTAAAACCTAGCAGAGATGAGCTAACTTGATTTTAAAACTTCAAGGGATAGCTCAATGTCATCAAGATCCTTTTGATAACTTGAGGGTGATAGGGTGTTTTTGAACCAAGGAACTTGAAAAATGGGCCAACACTCTGCTTCTGTGTATGTTACATGCTAAGCACTTGGTGAATGTGTAATGAGGAAAAGGAGTGGGGGGAAAATTAGCAGGAAACCTCAGTCGTGCCCAACATTAAAATGAACCTTTATCAATGGGTATCGGTGGGTACAAAGTTACAGTTAGAAGAGATAATTCTCATGCTCAGTTGCAAAGCAGTGACTGTACTCAACAATAAAGTATTATAAGTTAAAAGAGCTAGAAGAGAGGAGTGTTGAGGTGATGAATATGGTATTTACTCGGATTTTATTGTCATTTTATATGTATATATATGCACACACACATATATACATATATATAAACATCACATGGCACCCCATATATATACAGCACCCCATAAATATATACAAACATCACACGGCACCCCATAAATATGTACAATGATTATGAGCTAATTAAAAACAAAATAAAACTTGTTTTTTATAAAGGAACCTCTCGTTGTAGTCCATGGGCATGTTTCAAAATCTCAATGCACGTGCTTGCGCGCGCACACACACACACACACACACACATTTTTAACAATCTTTATAAATATAAGGATTGTGAATCTACACTTCCTGTTTCTCTAATAGCAGTAATTCTTTGTATTCTGGAAATGGTCCTGGTTCGAAGTCCAGAGTTACCAAAGAGGTACTCAGCAAAAGATGAATGGTAAAGATGCATTTTCCCTCTAAACTCAAGGTTCCTTGACAGTTTTAACTCTCCACCTTCCAGGCTTACTTGGGACACTAATGTATATTATGAAAGTGGCTGCCATCTGGCTGCCTGAAGTAGACTCAGAAGCTGGAGTCACCCGTCCCATCTTACAGCAGATAGAAGAGGAGTCAGCTCCCATTCTTGTCCCAACCCGTAAATAAAGGGACAGTGATAGACTTCCCCTTCTATAGGAACCACAAAGCTGATCAGGATAGAAAAACTGAGAGTCACTGGAACAAGGATTTATAAATCAATATAGGACCAGGGTACCAGGCTCTGATCATTTCTTTGCTATTCATCAGAGTTCTGATATATTAAATGACGGGTTGGGGGAGGGCACCAAGAGGGAAGCTTAATGAACACCTAATCTGCCAAGGCCTAGAGAAATGGGAGCCCTTCATATACCTGATATTGCAAATTCCCTTTGGGTTAGAAGTAATACATCTCTTGTGGAAATGATAGTGATTCAGCCGTTTATTTTAGCTTTTGTTAAATCAATATAGAGAAAAAACCTAGAGGGGAGAAAATAGATTGAATACTAAAATGAAGACCTAACTCCTTAACGGATAGGCAGGAGATAAGACAGTCGGCATTTGCCATTTCAAAGAGAGCCCTGTCTTATCAGGAATTATATACGTGGGTAAGCAGCAATCTCAAAATTAGGGCCTATGCCAGGAGAGATAAAACCTTAAAGGATAAACATTTGAAATACATAATTTTAGAAACTAAGGAGAAGAGTTCCTGGGCCAAATTAAATGAACTAATTAGTCATGATAGTTGTTCCCCAATTCAGACTTATTGCTTAGAAAACACTTGAAAATCTGTAAGTCAAAGTTTCAGAGACAGAATTAAACACAGAAGAAATAGAAGTTAGAAGGAGAGTATAGCCATGGTCCTGGCAAAACAATTGTGAGTGCTGTGATGGGAAGTGGGATAAGTGGCCCCAAGAGTAGGAAGATGAAGGATGCAGGCTAAGCCTGAGAAAGTCCTCAGGGAGAGTAGGAATTTTGCCCAGGCCTGGAGGGATGAGCAGAACTTAGGAATGTCTAAGTGAAGAAGCAAGAAAGGCAAAAGGAATTCCAGCTACACATTGTCTCTGTAGCTTCCATGGAAATGTTGTCAAAAGCCCAACTACCAGTTGGATCTCATATTCATTTAAATTTCTGCAGAAACACCCAAGCAACCGATAAAACGGTATTTGGTAATCAGAACAACAGCAGGGCAGACGCTAGAGTGAAGCAGCTAGAAAGACATCTGCCTCAGGTGCAAAATCTAAAAGGACACCCATATCTCAAGCAACCAGGATGAACAAAGCTTCGCTGTAGTCAGAATTAATACGAACACATCACAATAAACAAAATATGACATTTTAAATAAAGACAGGATTGAACCCTGTACTTGAACAACTCCATCTCACTTATCCCACCCTCTCATACCAGTTCCTAGTAATTAGTTAGTGTTTTGTCCTCAATGGAAGAGAAAAGGAAGCTCATTCCATTCTATATAGTAACTTGTAACAAAGACTAATGCATTTTTTAAGATATGTTCTCAACAAGGGTTACAGCTAAAAATATCATATGAAATAATCAACATTGAAGTCCACTTTCACTGAATGTTAGAAAACATTGTTTTATGTTGACAAATAAATGCTTAGTAATAAATATTTTCTGCAAAAGAATTTTCAGTTAAAGCCAGTGCTGTGAACCAAGGAAACAAATGGATGCTTTATCTGTCCTTTGGTCCAGCAGTGTCCCAGGGGCTGGAAATCAGATATTTGTCTTCGGTGACTCATTGTTCTATATATGAATGTTCAACTTCTGGAACTAACAGGGGAGAGTAATAATGGAAAGGGAGAAAAAAGCTAAGAAACCAAGGAAGATAGGACTAAATTCCATCTGGGGAGGTAGGAAAAGCTTCAGAGAGCAGATGTGTCTAAGCAAGACATGAAAAATTAAATAGGAAGTTGATAGGTAAAAGAGAGAGAGAGCATTGGTGTGAAAGTCACCTTCATGAGATATTGGAGATTATGAGAAACTGAAAATTCTAAAGCTGTAGGAGTTCTAGGTATTTGCAGGGAATGGTGAGAGAGAAAGAGGACTAGGTAAGGCCAGATTTTATTCTATTTTTGCAAAATTATCACATTTATTTACATGGTTTGAATAACACAAAAAAACTTTCTTAGACTTTCTTATTTATCCTTGGATCATTTCTATATGTGAATAAAAGTAAATAAAAAATAAATTGTTTTATTCCTCCTCTTTCATACACAAATGGTGGCATACTAGATATCCCAGCATCTTACTTTTACCCCTACTTAACAATATGACCTGGAGCGCTTTCCAATTAATACACAGGGAACTTCTTCATTATCCCTGTTTCAGTTGTATATTTTTCCAGTGTAGGGATACATTACAGTTTCATTACTAAGGACAAGATTTTGGATTTTAATGTCTCAATCAGAAGAACACACGTGTTCCCTAAAGGCACTAAGGAGCCACGAGAAGTTTTTGGGTGTTAAGTGGTGAGATGAGAACCATGTTGAGGGAAGCTTATTCTAGCAACTATGTGAACTGCAGGGAAGCAGGGCAAAAGTGAATAGTGGTGATGGGTAGAGAAGGAGTAAGAAGAGACAAACAATAAGAAAAGCATCTATAATTTCTATCTTGGTTCTTCTTTGAAAAGGAATTGAATTATGTATTGTGGATCCATGAAGCGCCTGCTGTTGTGGAAAGAATTTAGGACACAGGGCCATTTGTTTCTAATCCCCATTCCGCTTAAGCGTAGCTGACTAACCTTAGGCAAGACATTTTTTTCTGGGCAGGTGTTTCCAAGTGAAGCGTCCCGTGTTCAATAATTCATAAGCTTCCTTCTGGCTCTAACATTCTAGACATCTACAGATCCCTGTCTTCCCTGACTCAACACTCAGTCTTCTAAGCTTTTCTTTTGGGATCAAAAAAATTGGAGGTCTCAAAAAACAAAGTAAGTGGTGTCTGACAAAGAACGTGGAAAACCACAGATGTCCTTAGACTGACAACTGCCAATTTCTAAGCTCTTGTCAGTTTTCTTCTAGCAAATTCCCCTGATTCAACAAATCTTCCCCAGTGTTACTTGCTATTTCCTGAGCCCCAAGACAAAACTCTTGGCACACAGCTGGCATGCACACAGCATTTCTAGGATAAGTTATTCTGAACTGGGCAAAAGCAGCCAGACTGTTTCCCTAGATTCTCATAACTATCCCAAATTTACCAATTCTCAAATTTTCTTTTGGTAGCACACACATAACATCCAATTGGCCATCTTAATCATGTTTAAGTATATACAGGTCAATGGCATTAAGTACATTTACATTGCTATGAAACCATCATCATCATCCACTACCTGAACATTTTCGTCCTCCCAAAGTAAAACTTCTGTCTAGTAAACAATAATTTCCCATTTCCCCCACCCCTTAGTAATCAACATTCTACTTTCTGTCTCTATAAATTTGACTATTCTAGTTAGCTCATACAATTGAAATAATAAAATACTTGTCTTTTGTGACTGGCTTTTTTCACTTAACATAATGTCTCCATATTTAGCATGTGTCAGAATTTTCTTCTTTTTTAAGGCTGGATAATATTCCATTGCATGTATATTCCATATGCCATTTATCAATCCTTCTTTTGTTGGGCATTTGGGTGTTTTTACATTTGTTTATTGTGAATAACGATATTGTGAATATGAGTATAAAAACTCTGAGTTCCTGCTTTCAATTATTTGGGTATAGACCCAGAAGTGAAATTGCTGGGTCATATGGTAGTTCTGTGTTTAATTTTTTTTGAAGAACCATCATACTGTTATCCATAGTAGCTGTCCATTTTAAATTCCAACTAGCAGTGCATAAGGGTTCCATTCCTTTCCAGTACTTGTTATTTTCTGATTTGTGGTAATGTCTATCCTAACATCTGAATTTTCTTTATGATCTCTAACTTTTTTCTGACATCCCTGTTTGTAGAGCAGAATGGGAATGCTCGAAGAACAACGTTATTGTTCCATTATCATAACCATTATTAGGATTTAAGGTTTTTACTTTACAAAATTTATTTATATATACATATAATTTCAGGTAATATTCACAAAAATACAGGAATGTGGTCAGCATAAATATATCCATTATTCAGACAAAGAAACAGGTTTGGTGTTTATTTGAAGTGGTCTCAATGCCATACAGTGAGTCAGTAGTTGGGATTAAAATCCAGATCACTGGGATCTCAATTTATATCTCTTCCCAATATCCATGAGGCCAAACCCATCATCAGGCTATTTCCCAGTAACCTATGACCATCCTCAAATCTGAGGTCTAGGTAATTGATTAGATCGATCAGATTAAAGTGCTATTTAGGGAAGCCCCCATGTCACTGCTCCAGCCTTGTAAATGACTATGTCTATATTCTCTTCCAGGAAAAACAAAGAGTCATGACGTCCCAAAATAACAAGGAGCAATTGAAGTAGAATTATATCCACCTGTTACCTGGTTCCAGCTTACTCAGCTGCTAAAAACATTTGCGTCTTACAACTTCTTATCCGTGAGAGCCTCAGATGAAGCCATTTATGTAGAACAGTGGTTCTCAGTGCATGGTCCTCAGACCAACATCAAGGTCCTCTCCTGGAAGTTTGCCAAGAAATTATTTTACTCCCCCGTAGACAAACTAAATCAGAAATCTTGAGGGTGGAGCTTAGCAATCTGTGGTTTAATAAGCCCTCCAAGTTAGTCTGATACATGCCTAATTTTGAGAAACTCTGACAGAGGAGAAACAACCCTTGTCTTAAGATGAAATAGACCATGATTCTAGACAACTCTTGTTAACAGGGTGGCTTTGGATTAGATACTTCATATTAGTTGCTCTGTCTTTTAAAACTTAAAAGAGTAGCTGCCTTACAGTGTTGGTGAGTGTTAGATAAGTCATGTGTATTCAAAAGCATTTTGTACACAAAAAGCTTTCAAGATATGTGTTCTCACCACACACAAACAAAATAAGGATGTGAAGTAATGCTTATGTTAATTGGATCTATTTAGCCACTCCACAATGTAAATATTTCAAAACAAAATTTCATATGTGATAAATATATACAATTTTTATTTGTGAATTTAAAAACAAATTAAAAGGCTTTAAGCCAGTGTAAGGGATTATTGTGCTGGACAGGCCGAGTCTCAGGACACCTGCTACGCTGATGGAAGGAAGCTGCCCACTACCCCAGCAGCCCTTATTACTAGAAGACCATGAGGCACACCACAAAACCCCACTCCAATGGCTCCAGAGCAGACAAGCTACAGACAGTCTTAGGACTGTGGCATAACCTGATAGACACATGCACATGCATGCGCACACACTGAGCTAGGTCAGAGTTTGTATTTTAGGACTATGAATGTGCCAATACAAGAAAATGAAGCAGCAGGTGGTTGAAGCTAAAAATAAAAGTCTGCCTTGAGCCGAGAGGGCACATGGCAAGGTGAAATCATAAGAAAGTAGAAACTTTAAGAAAAATAAGAGAAATAGTATAGAGGGGCTAATATCTGCAAAGAAAGATCAGAGGAGGGATAAAGCAGAGTTACCATAAAAGACCAGCAAGCTAGTGGCCCATAAAAGAGAGAAGAAAGAGGAGCTGATCCCAGAAGCAATCTCAGCTTCTAATGACTTTCCAGCACCAACTTGAAGCCCTCCTGTTGAATGACTCTTTCCTTTATGTCTATGTTTCTTTAAAGCCAAAAATCTCAATTCAACTCATTTTTATTATTATCATGTTTAGACTGCCGAAGAGAAGACTCACATTGGCAAGGGCATAGGAGAATGGGTCATTGCCTGCAGTTACATGATGAGCTATCACAAAAGATAGAGAATGGGCTTTTTCCATATATCTCCAGAAGCCTAGTCCAGGAGAAAGAGATAAAGGTTATAATCCATAAGGTCTTACACAAGGAAGGCTTTCTAACAACTAAATGTAATCAACGATGATATTTTCCTCATAATACAGTGATTTCTCTGGTGATGGCAATGTCAAAGTTGTTAGAGGGAAACTGTATAAATGCCTAAGGTCTCTTCCTAGAGTAAGATTTGATATTCTGGTGAGGAATGGCAAAATCAGGTCCTGAAAGAATCAACAATATGGGTTTGGGTATATCTCAGAATGGCAGCAAAGAGGATATCCATCCTCCATAATATACTGGGGCCCCTATGGAGCTCACTAAAGATAATAATAAGATGGGGCAACTGGAGTTGAGATGGAGATAATGTGGCTAAACTGGATAAAACTGAGAGGATGGAAAAAAATGCAGAGGCCACTTGTTCATCATAACAGCCAAGAATAAGAATGGAAGCATTTAGGGGACCGACTTCTTGGATTTAGGCAGTAATTTTTTGTTATTTTGGTCTTGATTGTGCATTTGATAAATTCCTCAACATTCTACTCACACCTTTATTCTACAGCTCCTTTTACCTCAAGTAGGAAGCAAGTGTTCTTGCTTCTTACTTGATTTCAGCTTTAGCATCCTCATCTGAAAGGTGACAAGACCAACTGGAGGACCTCTGCAGTATTTTAGAGCAGCCTTAATATTGGATAAATCATCGTATGACTCAATTGCTTTTGCCCACTCTTATCAAGATTCTGGCACTGTTTTAAACTCAATTCTAATTCCTGTTTCTTGAGACAGAGGTCTCCAGGCTGAGTTCACTGTTTCTGATACCTCCTATTAGCTTGTTCCCTCTCACTTTACAAGGGCTTAACTAACCATTATAGGAGACTCTTTCCAAAGGCAGGCTTTGCAAAATGTTTAGTGCTACATGCCATACTTCATAAATAAAATTGCATTTAGGATAATTTTCTCATATTTTAAAATGTTACTTTCATGATGAAAATAATACAGGAAAACATTCTTACTGCTTAAAAAAATCCAAACCGTAGTATACAGTGAAATTACTGCTTGGTTCTGACTCAATTATATTCAAGTCTTCTGTTAATAACCATTTTCAATGTTTTATACATAAATGGGATCATCCTGCAACTTATTTATTTCACAATACAACATGGGGCTTTTTAATGTCAGCAGGTAAAGATCTAATTGAGAATGAAGTAGTAATTTTTAAACACAATTTTACTTGCTTCAGTCATTCACTCTTTAAGCACCTACCATGTGTCTGGCACATCATTTACTTTTTAAAGACTTATGATCTGCTAAGTACTGGGAAAAGGAAGCTGCAGATTCTGCATTCCTGGGACCTCCTGGTTCACGTGGAAAGCTATCATGGAAGGTATTCAGTGGTACTGGAAACACAAAGGAGAGCTTGACTGATTAGGCCTCAAAGTTTCCAAGAGTTTCCAAAAACAGAACTGAGGACCCTAGAATGAATGCAGCTTACTGGGTAAACACTCTGTTTGGGAATGATAAAGTCTTTCTCACTGTCTAAAATCTCTCTCTTTCCTAACAGATATTTGACAAACTCTACACACTGCATTTTTCCTGGAACAGAATCTGCCCACTTTTAACCATAAGTGAACATACTATTCATTCAATTAAAAATAAGCCTTTTTTAAAGTACTTTGTGATAAGTACTATGCTAGCTTCTATAGCAGCCATAAAGATATGTAAGACCAAACTGCCGAACTAAAGAAGCATTAAATTTATTAGGGGGATATAAACTCGTAAACAAATGCACAGCTCAGAAAAACAAAATCTTTGCATGCTAGAGCCCACAAAGTAGCTCCACTGCTCCATAAGGAAATACCATACAGATGTATCCTAAAACCCTTCCACTGTGAACTTTGATGGAACTTTGAAAAAGACTCAGATGTTCAGTAGATCTAATTTAAAGGGCTTTATGAGAATATGTCTGGAAAAAAATTAAAGTTAACGAGGACCTCTGGCTCCTTATCAAATATAAAAGGAGACAACTAGGTGACATATAGTCTCCAAATCATTGATCCTTAGTCGGCTTCAGAGATTCTGAGCCCTGACCACTCTATTTTCTCATTTACATTGAAATACCCTGAAATGCCCCATTCTATCCTCCCAGTTCAGGCTCCTAATAGTTATCATCAAATTATTTCTCACCTACCAATGGTCCCTCCCAAGTGTAATCCATTCAAATTCCCACCAAAACAATATTCCTAAAATACAGCTTTGATCAGGTAACTCGTAACTCTCCTGCTTAAATATCTTCACTATGTGTCCTTTATATATTACGTGAAGCCCAAATTTTGCAGCCTGGTATTCAAGCAAGATCCTTTCGCATCTGGTTTTCTTATTATCTGACTGCATATGCTTCATTCAAGCAACAAAACTTCGGGAAAGGTCATATCTCATTCACTTTCACATTCTCCTCATACTCAGTAGATACTTAAAGGATGTTAGACATATAAAAAGGTTTTCTATAAGCTTGAGGTCTTCTTTACTGCTCGTATCTACTCCTAGCATGCATTGAATGCTAAGTCCACTGTTTACAACAGTAAAAGAATTAGCAAGTTTCCCTGTGTAACAGGAGCCCAAGTTGCTCACAATGTAATAAGAACAAGGAGGCACGGCTTTTTCTCCTTTTCCTGCCTTACAATTGGTTTCCAACTCCTGCTTGCTGCCAAATAAACTACTTGTCTTAGGCTTTGCATTGGAGAGGCGTGGGGGAGAGCTGATTCAGATTAATGCAACTTGTTTCATTCCTCACCCTGGTTTTCTAATATAATTTATATCTGTGAATTGATAACAATTCAGATAGCATTTTCAAAAACTAATTTCATTGCATCCAAACTATTAATGTCTAAAAAGCCATCACGTTTGTTTTACAAATGAAGATACCATGGGTAATTGCCATTGTGAAGATCACAATATTATTCATTCAATACAGTTTATTCAGAGTCTGCCACCATGTGGCCAGCATACTATGGAAATACATAGAAAGGTTTCTAAACCCATGTTTTAATGGGAGGAGGCAGTTGATAAAAGAAGTCTTCCCAGAATAGCTGAAATTTAAACTGAGATACAGATGAATTTGTCCATAAGCAAGGAGTAAATCACAAAGGATCTCTTATGCAATGCTAGGGATTTGCATTTTATCATAATTGCAAAAAGGAGTTTTAAGGGAGTTGCAGGATTATTCTGGGAATAGGGAGGCCAAAGGGTACAAAGTTATACGGATGAAAAAGTCTAGATATCAGCCAGGCGTGGTGGCTTATGCCTGTAATTCCAGTACTTTGGGAGGCCAAGGCAGGTGGATCACAAGGTCAGGAGTCTAAGACCAGTCTGGCCAACATGATGAAACCCCATCTCTACTACAAATACAAAAATTAGTCAGGTGTGGTGGTGTGCGCCTGTAATCCCAGCTACTCAGGAGGCTAAGGCAGGAGAATCTCACGAACCTGAAAGGCGGAGCTTGCAGTGAACCAAGATAACGCCACTGCACTCCAGACTGGGCGACAGAGCAAACCTCCGTCTCCAAAAAAAAAAAAAAGTCTGGATATCTAACACACAGCATGAGGACTATAATTAATAATATTTCATTGTGTACCAGAAATTTTCTAAGACAGTAGACAGATGTTAAGTGTTCTTATCTTTTTTTAAAAAAAGGTAATTATGTGAGATGATGAATGTGTTAATTGGCTTGATTGTAGTAGTCATTTATGTATAGCAAGACATCATGTTGTACAGCTTATAATATATAATAACAATTTTTGAATGTTTTCTTTATATATGTGTGTGTGTGTGTGTGTATATATATATATATAGAGAGAGAGAGAGAGAGAGTTGAGCATCTTGTAGTGCCCGAAAATAAAATTGTCAAAAAACAAAATAAACATAAAGTAAAAGTATGTCAAAGTGCTATAGGAGCCAGTCTGAAAGCTCACCCAATAGAGTGGCCAAATCTGGAACAATTTGACCACCAAAATAAAGAGTGTATTATTGAATTATAATCAAAATATTAAATACATATTCGTGAGACTGTGTACTTATCTATCTCAGTAATTATACTGATATAAATCTTTTACTAAATACATGAATATATCAATAAAGAGGAAGAGACATATGTTCCTTACAGAGGAATTTGAAACAGTTTATGGAGATACTCTGTTCTCAAAGAGTTGAAGCTTAACTCCCCATTCCCCAATGTGAGCTGCACTTACTGACTTTCTTCCAAATAATGGGCTATGAAAAGGCAGTCAAAACTAGTTTTATAGTTGAGGAACACCACATGGAACAGATGATAAAGTTTAGCATCATGGGTGACGTCATATTAATAGCATGTATCCATAATATCTGATGAGAAAGGTATCTGATCTCTTTAATTTGGAGGTTCTTTCCCCAAATCCCTAACTGCAGCCTACTCATGGGAAAAACATTTTAAAAAATTGAGGGATATTTGAAAAAATACCTGACTACTCCTTAAAACTTGTCCAGGTAATGAAAAATGAGGAATAACTGATTTTCCTTAATCTTTTCTGATGTGTTACAGAAGAGACTAAGGACAGTTATTTTTTCCCACATTTAATGGTTGTGTTTTCTTAGTCTGTTCTGTCACAGATCAGAAGAGACTAAGGAAATACAATAACTAAATGTGATGTTATATCCTAGATGAGATCCTGGAACAGGAAAAGAATACCAATGGTAAAACTAGTGAAATCACAATGAAGTGTGGTGTTTAATTAATGGTAATATGCCAGTGTTTGTTTGGTAGTTTTGAAAAATGTACCCAGGTAATGTAAAATGTTAAGAATAGGAAAAACTGGGTTAGGGATATCCGTACATTTTCTGTACAAACTTTACAATTTTTTGACAAATCTAAAACTATCCTAAAATACGTTTATATTTTTAAAATAGCAGGATGCAATGAACAGTTAGGCAACGTAAACAAGTTGATAATTGTCTGAACAAAGGAAGAATCAGCAAAACAAATGTGGAGACAGAGTCAAGTAGGTTTAACATGGTTTGATGACTGATATGATTTGGCTATGTTCCCACCTAAGTCTCATCTTGAATTGTAGTTCCCATAATCCCCATGTGTCATGGGAGGGACCCGGTGGGGAGGTAATTGAATCATGGGTGTGGTTACCCTCATGCTGTTCTTGTGATAGTAAGTTCTCACAAGGTCTGATGGTTTTATAAGGAATTTTTCTCCCTTTTGCTCAGACTTCTCCTTGCTGCTGCCATGTGAAGAAGGATGTGTTTACTTCTCCTTCTGCCATGATTGTAGGTTGACTGAGGCCTCCCCAGCCATGTGGAACTGTGAGTCGATTAAACCTCTTTCCTTTATAAAATACGCAGTCTTGGGTATGTCTTTATTAGCAGCATGAGAACAGACTAATACAGTGACTATGTTAGGGGAAATAGGAGGCTGGTGAAGGAAAGAGGGGACAGGGATCACAGTGTTGGTGAGTGGCAGATCAAGTCACCAATCCAGGTCCTCTCCCTCTTCAGGACCATGAGATGGATAGCCTATAGCAAGTAGGAGAGACCATGGGGGAATACTCTAGGCCTAGAGCGATGGAAGATGAATAGAAAGATGAATATAGATGAAAGATGAATTAGAAAAATTGATGATGGATTAGATCAAGGGTCATGGAAAAGCAAAGAACAAGACCCAAGGAGACTCTAAACCTAAGATTTGAAATAATGGCAATGCTCTCAAGAGAACTGGAGAAATTTGGGAAAGGAGAATTGTTAAGAAATAAAAAAATCAGATATGTTTTATAAAGTATGTTTGAAATGATATCGGGGCATTATGTGGAAATGTTCCACAGTACAGTGAAGCCAGCTAGAGTCTGGAGACATACACAATACATCTAGAAAAGTGAGAAAGAGTAAAAATGATCATATGAATTGGCAAGAATAAATTCATTAATAAAATATAAGACGTTTGGTTAAGAGTATGGGACTAGAAGCCAGAATCTACTGAAATTGTTTCTAAGATCTTCGCACACTCTCCCTCTTGCTATTGTTGTTCCACAGCCATTCTATATTTCCTTATCTGAAATGTGGTTATATATTAATTGACCTTTTGTCCCCAGATATACGCTACTACCTTTAGCTACAGAATTATTATTTGATTTTCATACGTTACAAGAAACATTTTTTTTTTCTTCCAGTAAACATGTTTCTCAACTGGGTGCTTCCTTGTCTTATGTTTGAACATTTAGTTAATGATTGCTGTAGGGGATCAGTGCCAGATTGAGAGAAGAGCAAAGCTGCTGGAAAATGAGACTCAGAGGTCTATCAGTGAAGAGAGCTGATAGGAGTCATTCACAAAACTCTTCTGTGTCTAAGACAGTTGATCTCCAACACAGATGACTTGTCCCTATAAGAAAAGTTAATGTGGCTGGGTGCAGTGGCTCATGCCTGTAATCCCAGCACTTTGTGAGGCCGAGGCAGGTGGATCCCCTGAGGTCAGGAGTTCGAGAGCAGCATAGCCAACATGGTAAAACCCCCCTCTCCACTAAAATTACAAAAATTAGCCAGGCGCCACGGTGCTTGCCTGTAGTCCCAGCTACTCAGGAGTCTGAGGCAGGAGAATCACTTGAAGCAGAAGACAGAGATTGCAGTAAGCCGGGATCATGCCACTGTAATCCAGCCCAGGCGACACAGTGAGACTCTGCCAGAAAGAAAGGAAGAAAGGAAGAAAGAAAGAGAGAAAGAGAAAGAAAGAAAGGAAAAAGAAGAAAAAGAAAGAAAGAGAGAGAAAGAAAGAAAGAGAGAAAGAGAGAAAGAAAGAAAGAGAGAGAGAAAGAAAGAAAGAAAAGAAAGAAAGAAAGAAAGAAAGAAAGAAAGAAAGAAAGAAAGAAAGAAAGAAAGAAAGAAAGAAAGAAAGAAAGAAAGGAAGGAAGGAAGGAAGGAAGGAAGGAAGAAAAAAACTAACGTAAGAGCAGTTTCAGAAGCTTCCTATAAATTGAACATAAAATAAGGAAAAATTACACCAATACAAGGAAAGAGAAAGGGCAGGTAGTTGATCCCAAATGTGATATAAACCATCATATGGCAGCAATAGCAGTAGGCACAGGCACTTATTAACCCCTTGTTGTCCCGGCCTGAGCTATGAGCCTTATGTAAAGGCATTATCCTCTTTATTCCTCGTAACAACTCCGTGAAGTATCTACAGATCCACAGTCCCTAATTTATCATTTCAAACCCCACAGAGGGGTTTGTTTTGTTTTTGTTTTGTTTCTGAAGTTTTTTGTTCATTTCATTTTGTAACTCATTTGACAGCAGAATCTGTCAACAGATGATTTAAGGATAATTATTTTCTCTACATGATATGTTTTGCTGAAGAATTATTGGTGTGATTAAAGCATGTTGTGCCAGGCACCATTGGGCTTTCTGAACTGCATCATATAACTTTTTAAAAATTTACAAAAAAAATTGAGTTTTAAAACCCATCCAGCCTGGGGGTATTTGGAGGAAAAATTATGAAAATTGATGGTCATAAATGTGAAGTTTAGCTCAAAATCACACGTAGGTTTGAACTGAGGTCTGTCATTCTGCAAAGATTAGACTTTCAGTCATTAAACGACATGCTGGTAATGTTACTATCTTTACAGCTGGCACCAGAATTTATTTTAAGGAAAGAACTGTCTTTTTTTGGGAAAATATCCTGAAAAGAACTTGTTAGATATGGTATCTCCAGAGTCAAGGTGTCATCTGTTTCTGTTCTAGACAAGGAAAGAAACTGGTTGTTTCATTCCTGGCTGGAGAGCGTAGAAAAGAGAATGAAGAAAGAGTAACCAACATTTGTAAGTTTGGCTACTGCTTGGTGGGAAATGACCAAGAAAGACTTCCAGTTAAGAGTAGTTACAAAGGCTGACATGTTTTTAAAATATTTTGTTGACTTGTGTGTGGTGCAATTCCCTCTACCATTTCTTTGCAATCTTATTAACGTCTACTATGCCCACAAATGCTTAGAAGGCATGGATTTTGCCCATGTTATCAGGTGCCACTGGATCTAACAGTGTACTTGACTCTGTAGACAAAAGGTCATGACATCCAGGAGTTTAGTAAAGGAGACAAATAAGAAAAATGAAAAATTAGAATTTCCAGTTTCATGTGCTATAACAGAGACATGCTTAAGTGCAGGGTTTACATAGATGAGGAGACAGCCCTTTCTGTGTGGCAGTATTAAATTAAGAATCCTGGCTTCTTGGAGTTTAATCCAGCGTTCTCATCATGACGTTAAGATTAAGTTCATACACACACACACACAAATCAACAAATACCATATCTACTAATCTGTTACCAGGAACAAGAAAATTGAAATCTCTGTGCTTCAGTTTCCTTTCTTATAAAAGAGAAATAACAATGCTATCAGGATTTAAATGATGAAAATAAAATACTACAGTGATTGATGAATAGAAACCTTTGAAAAATATTAGTAGTGGCTATAGTGATAATGATGATGAGGAGGATGTAATCAATGTGATTATTAAGTGATAGCTTTACAAACTACTAGGAGAGGCAAAGGAAAGTGAGAAAATCATTCCTAATTGCATCAAGCACCACAGACATTTTACCCAAGCTGTAGAGGATGCGCACAGGAAATAGGTACACATGCGACCTATCTGGAGAACGAGTAGTGGAATAAAAACAAGAGGTCATTTATGAAAAGCCATGAAGTTCTCTAAATAATGAAAAATAAAAGTTGAAGAGTTAAGATGCAACTATGTCAAGGAAGTCTCCAAATGTCAGGCTAAATATAATAAGCTGTATATCTCCAGTTTCTGTCATTTTTTTCTTACTAGTTAAATTTTGGGCACAGAATGTGAAAATCAACAGGTGCCAGCCCAACATCCCCATTCCAGCATGTATTGTCAACATCCGTTAGAGCAGTTCTCTTGAGTTTTGTCATCACTCTTTACTCAGGTGAATAATTAGTCCTTGAATCAGAAGGGAGTAGGTCATAATATGTTTGCTTGAGTTTCCCAAAGATAGACATGCATAAATATGTACTCAGACCGGTAAAGAAGAAAAGGAAAAAATGTACACAAGGTTGAGCAATGTAAACACATTCAGTATGACTAATAGTCTAGCACTATAGCAGGATTTCTCTGGTCAATGCACTCCTCATCTCCCAGGGCAAACAATATTTATCTGTCAAGAATTGATCGTATGAGGCCTCAATATATTTTCTATTGTTCTAATTCACGGAAAGAGGGTGATAGCATTACTAGCTAGCAATTATAATTCCTGGAGATGTGAGGAATAATATTTTTGCACAATATTGACTTATGGTTTCTTAGTTTATTCTCACACCAAATGAACACTGTATGATGTGTATTTTTGTAGTTGAGAAAACTGTTTTACCCAGTCATATCACAGTTGAAATGGCAGATTTATAACTGGAGACAGGCTCCTCTCTCCATAGGTTTTGTTTATCCTCTTCAACTTGTTGTCTGAAAAGGGCCATTCCCTATCACAAATTTAGGGCCAGTTTTGTTTGTTTGTTTGTTTGTTTGTTTGTTTGTTTTTGAGACGGAGTCTCGCTCTGTCGCCCAGGCTGGAGTGCAGTGGCCGGATCTCGGCTCACTGCAAGCTCCGCCTCCCGGGTTCACGCCATTCTCCTGCCTCAGCCTCCCGAGTAGCTGGGACTACAGGCGCCCGCCACCTCGCCTGGCTAGTTTTTTGTATTTTTTAGTAGAGACGGGGTTTCACCGTGTTAGCCAGGATGGTCTCGATCTCCTGACCTCGTGATCCACCCGTCTCGGCCTCCCAAAGTGCTGGGATTACAGGCTTGAGCCACCGCACCCGACCTAGGGCCAGTTTTTAACTAGAATTCATCTAAGTATTGTAGTGATTTAAAAAACAAGATTGTCTGGGGTCCACAGGATATGTTTCTGTAGTGAAATATTTTTCTAATTACAGATTAGTATTGGTGAACTGAGATGGAATAGAATAAAAAAATCTATCAAGAGTCCTCATTATAATAAGACTATGTTTTATTTTTTAACAACTGTGTTTGTCTGCTCCCACATCTACATATAATACATATACTAGGCCATACCCCAAAATTTTTACTTTAGGTTCACAGCCAAATGTTTAAAAAGCACTGTTTGGTGAAAAGAGCCGAGGCTTTGGCATCAGGCAGGCCTAAATCTAAAGTTATTACTGTTGCTATTATTATCTAATGAGTTTATGTGACCAGATTCCAGCCAACTCCCTTCTCCCCACACTGCTTGTGAGACCCAAGGGAAAAAAATCCTTTTCTCACATATGAACCCTCCTTAACAGTGGTTATTGGAAGTTTCTTACTCGCCACAAAACTACTATTTAAATAATGATTTGAGATGAAAAGAACAAATATATTTTCATCCCAAATCAAATCAAATATGATTCAACCAATATCTATCAATGCTAAGACTAAACTCCATGAGGGCAGACATCATATCCATTTCCCCAGCACTCAGCCAAAAGTTTTTGTATAGTAAGGACTTGATGGATATTTGAATATACTAATAGTTGAAGGAATAAAAGGCCTGATGATGAGCCAATGAATGGCTACTCAACTGGAGGCACTGGAGACACAGAAATGAACAAGGCATAAACCTTGGTCTTCAGAAGTATATACATTTATCTCTTAATTTATGTTTTTAGGAAATATTTATTTAGTGTCTACTATTTTCCAGACACTTTATTAAGTGCTACAATAAATAAAGCAGCTGTATTTGCTCTCTAAAAATAAAGAGATATTACATAATAATCATACAAATAGCTGTAGAGTTGGAATTATTTTAAGTGCAATGAAGGGTTTTATGAAATCATACAATAGGAGGCATTAATCTAGATGCAGAAAGAAGTAAAGGAAGACCCAGAAAGAATGGCTTAATGAGAAAATACCTACCACTTAACCTTTTAACCTTAGATGGTGCAAAGCTGTTTTGTTTTGTTTTCTTGGCCCTAGCAAAGGGTAACAGAGAAATGACCAAAGTAGCAAGGAAATAACCGGATTGAGCAAGGAAGAACCTCTTGGGGAATAAAGATAGAAAGGAGCCAAGTCATGCAGAACCTAAATTCTTCCTGAGCATTCTGAACAATGAGAAACTGGACAGAGACATTATCAAATTTGCAGTCCATAAACATCCCTTGACTGTTCCATGGGCAGCAACTTTAAGGAAGAAATAACAACAAATATTGAGAAACTCTTTGCAGGAAATGCAGAAACCCAGGGGGGAAATGATGGCGTTGTCTTAGATATGACAGTGGAAGCTAATGAGAAGTGTCCGGGGTTGAGGTTATTTTGAACACGAATCCAAGAAGAGAACTTAGTAGCAAATTAAGTGTGGAAGATGATGCATAGAAAGGGGAAAGGGAAATATCAGGGAGAACAATGAGGTTTGGGCTTGAGTGATCTACTGGAAAGAAAAGAAGCTGTAGGGAGAATAGAGACAAAAATACTGTGGTGAAAGATCAAAATAGTAGTATGGGACATATTAGATTTGAAGTAGCTGTAAAACATCCAAATAGTGATGTCAAGAACTAAACACTTCCAAAGCTTCCCTTTGATAAAAACCAAAGTCCTTACTCTAGCCTACACTAAATCTAGACCCTCACTGCTTCCTTTATTTCATCTCCCATTCTGCCCTCTATCACTTTGCTGGAAGCCAGACTGTCCTCCTGGATGTTTCTCAAACATGTCAAACCAACGTCAGCCTCACAGCCTTTGCACTTACTATTCTCTCTGTCTGGAATGCACATCCTTGGAATAATTACATAGTTCAAATCCTCATTTCCTTCATGTCTCTGTTTGATATCACCTGAAAAGCAAGACCTCTTCTGATTATGCTATAATACATATCTCCTTAACCCTCCAGCACCCTTATCCTTCCTATCCATTTCTCCATAATAGATATCTGATATATTTTATAATCATTTATTATTTTTTGTCACCTGCCTCCCTCAACAAAAATGCAATGGAAGCTCCATGAAGACAGAGATTGTTATTTTTATTTACTGATCTGTCTCGAGAGATAAATACAGTTCTTGTCATGACTTGGAAAGGGTTTGAGATTTTATCTTACTTGGAAGCTAAGAAGTTAACCTGCCACATTATAATGGTTTCTGGCAGAAGGCACAGACTCCTGGCTCAGAGATAAGGGACTTAATTATTCCATAGCAACAGCCAGAGTGTTGGAATTTGTTCTGGTTTCCCAAGCCCCAATTTCCACAGGCCAATGTAAGGCACATCAAGTGATACTTGCAGCGAAAGTACAATGTGTTAAAGGAAAGCAAGGCCAAGCTTTTAAAAACCCGAAATCTTTTAAATAGGGCAATTAACATGATCTTTGCCCTAGAAGGAGATATTAACTTTATTACACTAAACAGTAAACAAACCTGACTTTTGATGCAGAGGGAGACATTACATATTTGCTAAGGTCATTTGCTATACAAACACCCTTAAAAAGATAGTCTGAAACAAAGGTTATCGGTACCTCTACACATAAGACATGCAGAAACATGAGAGAGGATGGAGAATTCTCTTCCAACAACACATGGTAGATAACCAGTACATATTCTCAAATGAAAGAGTAACCCTTTGAGTTAGATGTTATTATTATTTTAATTTCCAGATGAATACACAGAAGCACAGCAAAAGTGACTCCAACAAGCACCCTCTACTCTAGAATACACGCTTTAGGGAACTGAGTCCTCTCTCTCTCTCTCTTGCTCTCTCTTTCCCTCTCATCTGCCACTCCATCAGCTACTTTAAGCTTTGTGAATGGGTGATAGAAAAATAGAGAAAAGAGAAAGAAGAATAAGAAATGAAGAGTGGAGGAAAGGAAGAAAGAATGGAGAGGTTTTATCCTACTTGGAATAAAATTCTTTCTAGTCGCTATCCATACCTGCTCATCTATCCAGACCTACAGAGTAGAAGGGATCTTTGGGTTTACCTTACAGGGGAGAAAACAGGCTTCAGAAGGGTATGACTTTCCCCCAACCATAGAGAGAGCGGGATCAAACTAACCACTAGAACTATTTTCCTGACAGAATGTTTGCCTTGCATATTTCAGGCCCACCTGGCTCCTTTCACCTTTCTTACGCAGGTGACATTCCCAGAACCTGGAGGCCAGGCTACAACACAGAGTCAATCAATAACCAGGGAGATCTATGATATAGCCCAGTAGGTGGGGCCTTGCTGTCGTCTGCCATATGACCCTTCCAGTCCCAGGCTTCTGAAGAGACGTGGTAAGTGCAGTGCAGTTTTCAACTGACCTCTGGACGCAGAATTTCAGCCATGAAGGTAACAGGCATCTTTCTTCTCAGTGCCTTGGCCCTGTTGAGTCTATCTGGTAAGTGTTTTTGCATATTTTTCAAATTTAAATAAAATCATTTTGACCTGTTGCTTTGTGGAGCACATTATCTTCTAGACTTTTGATGTAGTCTAGTCTTCGAGAGATCTTTTGGACCTAGTGAGATGAAATAGAATCCACAGATAAGAATTATTTTTTAAGAGGGATTTTTAACTTACTACAAGGAAAACAATTCTGCTAGTAAGAACTGCCTAGAGATAAAATGGTTTTCCTCTATTGATGTGGCTGACACTTTGTTGGAATACGGTAGAGAAAAAAGGGTAAAAATATTTCAATTTTAACTATACTTCTAATTTTGTAAATGTGTAAGGCCAAATTACAATAATATATGTGATATAAAGGGGAGTTTTTATTTTCAGTTTCTGGTATTTCTTATTAGTATCTGGAAATACAAAAATTGCATTTTGTGTATTTACATTACACGTTTTGAATGTTTTGAAAGAAAACATTCTGCTTGAATAGATGGTGCACATATACCCCCAACTGCATCTTGACAATGTTAACAGACAACTCTGAACCCTCAGAGCCAAGATCAGTTTCCTTTTTATCATTGGAAATAGTTAACATTTTCAACTTCACCTCTCATGTAGCGACGGATCCTGTGGAGAGCCAAATCAGCACTTTGCTAAGAAGAGGAAGAATATTGTTTGTTGTATTCGCCGAATACTTATGGCAGCTGTCAGTGTTCCCTTTCCCCCTCCTCGTGCATGTTAATTAATACAAATAGATGCTTGTGATGAGCACCTGTTCATCAGTTTTTAGATTCAACTAGATTCTAAAAGCCAGTGGGCCCCCAACAACATCAAGTTCTGACTATCCTGGGGGAAATTCTCCAAGCTCTTAGATGCCTCGCTAATTTTCATTACATTTAGATACAAAGAACTACCTCTTTACCCAGATCACCTCAAAGATTGATGATATTAAAAATTAATTTTCACAAATATTTCCTTATTTGGATGCTATCAGATTAATCCCTTTCGCTTCCATGAACTCATCCACAGTTATCATTTTCTACATGTTGTCAGCAAAACCTATGCTATCTTCCGGGGAACGGAGATTAGCTATTTTGACTACCTGTAAATTCAATAAATGTGAGTTGGACCCATAGTCCATATGATGCAATAGTTGGAAATAGCTTTTTGGGAACTGATAGTGAGTTGGCAAAAGAGCTCTATTTTTTCAACATTACTTACAAAAGAGAATTTAAGTGTAATTGAAAAAGCTAATTTTGCATCAGAAGGCCTGGTTACTGCTTGTGATAACTGTTTCACAGCTTTTCATCTGTAAACAGATAGAAAGTATACTTCACTAATTGTGAGATTAAAGATCTAGTAACTGGTTTTGAGAATGTTTGTGAGGATTCAAAAGATAATTTGCTCAGTGCCTGATACATTTCCAGCAGTAAGTACATAATTTCTATTTTCAAGGAAATAGATCAACTTCCTAAAACATCAAATTGAGATACTTTGGTCATAATCAAAGTTTTACTTAATCTTTTTAAGGTTTTGCCAGGGAGGGGGTGCAGGAAAATCAGTCAGATACTTTTGGAGGATTATAGAAATCAGAAAGGGTAGGGAATGAAAGAGCCTAGTAAAGAAGTCATGGTCTGCAGTGAAAGCAGAGAATTCTGAGGAAGAATAGATCTGACTTCTCTCGTTTAGGACCCAACTTACCATATCTGATTATTTCCAGGTAACACTGGAGCTGACTCCCTGGGAAGAGAGGTAAAGAGATATTTGTAATTTCTTATTTCTCAGGCTGGAACAGTTTGATCCAACAAAAATGCAGCCTTGCTGTCACCTTTCAGTTGAGCCTGAAGTTAAGAGGAGTATGAATGCTAGGGAGGGTTAATGTGTGAAATGCAAACGGTAATAGTAGTTCCACCCCACAGGCATATATTGAAGGACAATTTCACTGATGTATAAGCAAGTTCTATATAGTCCTACAGTGCTTGCTGTGAAGGGGTTTTTATATAAACTAGTGATAGCTGTAAACAAGTATTTGGGGTGGAAGCCTTCTCAAGTTCACTCCAAGTAGCCCTTCCTCCTTACAGCCAGTTTGACCATGTTGGCATGCAGCTTTCCCAATGACCAAGGTGTGGCTCTAATTTATAATGAACAACAGAAAACAATAAACTAGGTTCTTCTTCTAGAAAAATATTCTAACTCTAATCTTTTCATATTTTTTTGTTTAAAAGGTAATTTCAGTAAATTTGGAGACCAGAGGAAGAAGTGTCCCTCTTCTCAGTACATTTATATCTAGTCAGAGACAGCTAATAGACCAAAAGTTCATGAATGAACACATGATTACATTTGTGATAAGTGTTATGAAAAAGATATGCTGCCATTAAGAACTTAGCCTAGTTAGAGAGATCAGGGAGGGTGCTCCGAAGTAAGTGAGGGGTCATTTTGAGCCAAAAATAATAATAATAATAATAATGAGTGTTAGCAAAGCAAAACTGGTGGGGAGATGTAGTAGAATGAAGTAGTTAAGAGCTAAAGCTCAGGAACTCTGACTAGGTTTGAATTCTGAATTTAGGAATTCCTTAGCTAGGTGTCCTTGGCTAATTTTATTGCTTTGTGCCTCATTATCTTCACCTGAAGAAGAATATAATACTTAGTTCACAGGATAGTTAGGCGGTTTAAACAGAATAATATGTAAAAAGCACTAGGACAGTGTCTAGGACAATGCCAATCATTTGATGATTATAAACTCTTACTAGAGTAGAATGCAAAGACTTCCAACACTGGATGTTGGCTAGTGCCTTTAAGTGCCTAATAGAAGGCCAGTGTGTGTGGACTATAGTGTACAAGGAAGAACATACCTCAAGATGTGGCCAGCCTGAGAGATGCCAGCATCTGCAGTAACTGTAAACTTGAACATTATCTCACCCATCCGTGCAAACCTCACAACAACACTATGAGATAGGTGGGAAATGGTAATATCATCACCATTTTGCAGATGAACTGACTGAGTTTCAGAAGGGCCATAGGACTTACTAATGTCACACAGTTTAGAAATAGCAGAGGCATGACTTAAAACAAGGTTTTCTGTCTCGAG
This sequence comes from Macaca fascicularis, assembly GCF_037993035.2. Classification (NCBI taxonomy): domain Eukaryota; kingdom Metazoa; phylum Chordata; class Mammalia; order Primates; family Cercopithecidae; genus Macaca; species Macaca fascicularis. The sequence continues at coordinate 154,613,428 of NC_088380.1, read as the reverse complement.
ATCTTAGGTTATTTCTCTTACAACACACAGTATCGTTCTCCCAATCACAGTTGTGCCCCAGAGAAATTAAAACCATTTCAGAGATTTTGCTATGAACTCAAGAATGGAGAATAATGGGAAATGATTCTGTTTAATTCCATTTTTAGGCCAAATGTTACAATGAACTTACTGGATGCACCAAGATATATGACCCTGTCTGTGGGACTGATGGAAAAACTTATCCCAATGAATGTGTGCTATGTTTTGAAAATCAGTGAGTACAAACTTGAGTTTCTTTTAAACTATATATTTTAAGATAGTTATCTTCAAATATACTGATAATATGAATCTCACCCTGAGAGAAGCAAACTATTTACTTTTTCCAAAAACAGTTATCTCTTTCTTATTCTCCTTTTTATACATTTAGCATTATAATATTATTTTTAAAAAGTCACTTTTATGATAAAAGTCTACATTTTTACAGCAAAATAGTTGATAGATTGGATTTTTATTAATCTTATACACACAAAATACCTTTAATTAAAAAGAAATATTAGTGGTTGCAATGATTGTGTTTTTTAAAGCTCTCATTTATGCAAATATAAATTGTATAGATTATATAACCAAAAATGTATTTTTACTCATGGATATGAAAGCCAGTTTCAGTAAAGCTTCATTTTCTCAGTATCCATGAGTAAGAGATGGGATACAGAGAAACAGATTCGACACAAATTTCCTATCTCACTCAGCAACTGAAACCTTAGCATGTGTAAAGCATTATGCTAATATTCCTTGTCTTACTGGTGCTTATGACTAAGAAAACGTCATGAGCACATATAGGATGGCTTCTTATAATTTTGGGCAAATGCCAGAAGATGAGGTGTAAATAAAGTGCAACAGGAGTGAAGCAGGGATACATATTTTTTGTTATTAAAAGGGGCCAAGAAAGGATCCATGAAAAGAATAGAATGCCGGCCGGTGCCGTGGCTCACTCCTGTAATCCCAGCACTTCGGGAGGCCAAGGCAGGTAGATCACCTGAGGTCAGGAATTTGAGACCAGCCTGGCCAACATGGTGAAACCCCGTGGTGGTGGGCACCTGTAACCCCAGCTACTCAGGAGGCTGAGGCAGGAGAATCGCTTGAACCTGGGAGGCGGAGGTTGCAGTGAGCTGAGATTGTGCCACTGCACTCCAGCCTGGGTGACAAGAGTGAGACTCCATTAAAAAAAAAAAAAAAAAAAAAAAGGAAAAAAAAAAAAGAATAGAATGCCATTTAAATAGAGCTCTGAATTTTGGCAATATCAAAAGAGCATGCCAGGTTAAATAAAGGTGTGGAATGAACAAAACAAATAAAAGGGGATTCCACGAGTGACTTTAGTTTTTCTGAGATTGACTTGATATTAAAGACTTTGACTCAGGCTCAAATGACTGTGTAAATTTCTATTATATTCTACTGCATAACTTTCCTTGCCTGTAATGCAAACCTTCTTCTTGGGCTGGTTTAAACCATTGTGGAAAATTCTCAGAGTTTAGCAAGTATCGTGGAAATAGGTCCCCAGGATGAGAGGTCTAATATCTTGAAGTTTTAGACCCAAAACCTTAGGTATTCTACTTTGTAATGAATCCGTTTCCATAACTAAGACTTGTAAAAGGAATTTGAAGCCACCTGTTAGTTTTCTCATGACCCACATTCTTGACATTAAGGTCAAACATCAACTTTCCATCCAATGGGAGGAGAAAGCAAGAGAACAACAGCTTTGAGACTTGGGAAATTTCCAAGTGCCACTCAACATTTACAGTGAAACGTTAGAAAAATATTAGTAGAGGGCTGGGACACCCTGTCTGCTTAGTCTCTGAAACCTACAAGTTTCTGTTTACTCTTTCTGTTTGTTCAAAAATATGTAAATACGGGAGGCACATTTCTATGCTAGAAAACATGACCTCTCTTCCTATATTTCTCAGATAAGAAAATTTAGGTCTAGAGACAAAATGTTGCTTTTCAAATACAACATATTTCCTAATGTATGACATTGCCCTTTACACTGTTGATTAAAAGTCCCCAACTTATTACCTAGCAACTAAAGCCAGATGCTGATCCTAGTTTGAGACAAGTAGATAATACCAAACAAGGGCTTGCAAATCAGTCTTCTTGGTCATTATATGCTTGACAAATAAATTCAAAAAACACTTTTTATATTCCTTCTATGTCTTCACAGGAAATCTGTACTGGCAAATTCTTTTCCATAAATCTGCATTTCCAATAGAACCTTCTATAATGATGGAAATGTTCTATGTTTATGCTGTCTAATACATAGCCACTAGCCACAAAACAGTAGCCTTAATGTGGCTAACACTAACTTAAGTGTGGCTAGCATAACTGATAAACTGAATATTTAATATTATTAATATTTAATATTTAATATTATCTAAATTAATTTAAATTTACATAGCTGTATGTTGACAGTGAATATATGAAACTAGAGTGAACAGCATAGCAACTCTTGTTTATTCTGTTTAGGTATGTGTGCTTATGTATGCTAACTGATTTGGAAATCAGTATTAATGAGTACTTAATGATTGTGGGACAAGAAAGCATTAAAAAGTCTTAAAGAGTTTCACTGAACATGGTGGCTCATGCCTGTAATCCCAGCACTTTGGAAGGCCCAGGCAGGCGGATCACTTGATGTTAGGAGTTTGAGACCAGCTTGGCCAACATGGTAAAACCCCGTCTCTACTAAAAATACAAAAATTAGCCGGGCGTGGTGACATGCACCTGTAATCCCAGCTACTCAGGAGGCTGAGGCAGGAGAATCACTTGAACCCGGGAACCGGAGGCTGCAGTGACCCAAGATCACACCGCTATACTCCAGCCTGGGCAACAGAGTGAGACTCTGTCTAAAAAAAAAAAAAAAGAAAGAAAGAAAGAAAGAAAAGAAAAAAAAAGTATATGGAAGTCAGATGTCCTCCAGTAATAGAGAAGTAGAAGAATTTTTGTAAGCCAGTATATTCAAAGAAAAAAATGGTTAGAAAAATTAAAGACCTGGAAACAGTCTTCTAGGGAACAATTACAACATTTAGAGATATTTAGCTTAGAGAAGAGAAAACTGGTTTGGTAATGGCAGTGTGGGGCGAACAGAGAGGTTTTATCTGGAGGGGAGGATGTTTAGAACTGGCAGGAATCATGTGGAATAAATATATGATTTAGTTTTGCGAGACCTCACAGAAATGAATCCCTAGAGCTCTAAGATGAAAGGTCAGTCAATTAGAAGGTCCAGCGATAGCTCAGGCAGCAGCTCAGATGGAAACCTGGTGGCGAAGGCAGAGGCATCAGGAGCAAAAGATGCAATGATGGATTTGAGTTTAATTTCAGGGGTTCACTGTAACACTCCACTAGGTCTGTAAAAACTGTAAGGACAGATGTTTTTCCTTTCTGTTGTATCCTTAGAGTATACAACAGTAATCAATAAATATTTGATGAATTCATGAGTAAGTGAATGTATAAATGAATGAAAGAGAAAAGATTCTAAATCTCAAACCCCTCTACTTTAAATGAAGTTATTTTCCCCCGTTTTTCTCCCATAGTCACTTTTTTGTCAATAAAGTATAAGCTGATTTTTTTTTTTTTAATTTCTACTGCAGGAAGCGCCAGACTTCTGTCCTCATTCGAAAATCTGGGCCTTGCTGAGAACCAAGGTTTTGAAATCCCATCAGGTCACTGTGAGGCCTGGCTGGCCTGATAGTTGAATAAATGCATCTGAATACTCCCTGTTGTTCCCATTTGCTTTTTCCTCAAAGGTATGTTTGATTATACCAGGGTCAGGGGACTTTGGCAAGACTCAGAATAGACCAAGTTTTAAAAACACCAGGAATCCTGTAATTTCACACAGGGTTTTTCCCTCACAATTCCTTTTCTTTCCTCATCTTTCTTACATCCTGAGGTCACTGCCTGAGAAAATGTGATTGCAGATATTAAATGGCAGAGCACGGATGATCATGAATGCAAGTAATTCTGCAGAGGACTGGACTACTATTTTAAGGAACAACTGGAAAATACCCAGTGCAGAAACATGTTACCCATCACAGTTTGCTGACTGAAGTAACTCCTTTAGGTTTCCTTGGGATTTGATCGAGTGTCTATTGAGCCTGGCACAGGTCTACATGCATGGGCACAGAGCTGCCTGTCTGGTGTAATAGAGTTTAGTCTTTGAGATTTTCCACTTATCTCAGAATGTAGAGTTTGGGTCAAACATAATTGTCTCAAAAAGATTTGAATCACTGAGTAAACAGAAAAAAAGTACATTTTCTTAACAAGGCTATGGAGCAGCTTGTGGACGTAGCCTTAGTTCTTCGCCAGCAGGGCCAGTTCCTCATTAGTTACTAAGGTGACTAGTGGTAAGGTAGAGCCTGTGGTTGTGCCTGATAACCCAGGGCTTGGATGGAGGACTTCCTCTTGTGCTTCCCTGGGAGATCCGCTTCACAGGGCCTGATGGGTTTGTGCTGTGCTAACCTGAGGCAGGTGGGTGGGGAGGCCTGATTCTGGATTAACTTTGGGAATGGTCTCTTCTACTATCAAACCATTCCCAAAAGATAATCTGACAAGGAAAAAAGTGACTATAGACCAGATGAACTGATCAAGAGACCTTTGTGCAGTGCACTTTGGTTTATGTGTAAGCCAAAACAACCCTGTAAGATTATCCTTATCTTATGAGTAAACTTAGAACTAAGTGAAATCACCTGCCTAATATTGCCAGCAAACAAAGTGGCGGGTTTAGGCTTTTATTATAATACAGGACGGAATTCAAGTCCAGTGCTTCTTCCATGAAGCCACAATCACCTCACGTGAGTTATTCATTGCCTACTTTTTCTATAGAAACTTTAGATAACAACTTCCTATTAAAAAGGTCTATGTGTTTATATTCAGGGAAGCAAATAAACTAAAGAAGTGCCCCCAAAGAAAAATAAAAGTATGTACAGCTACTAAAAGAAGAAGGAGGAGGAAGAGGAGGAGGAACAAAAAAAGAGGAGGAGGATGAGGAGGAAAGGAGGAGGAGGAGAAGGACGGGGAGGGGGAAGATGAAAAAGCAACTTGAATTCCCAAAGTCATGAGGAACTAGCCTAGAATGGAAAACTAGGTAGAGGGCTAACAGAGCCCAAGATGCAGGTTTTCTAATATACAGCAGGAAATAGATCACCTATTGAATCAGAAATAACCAGTCAAAAGCTATTTCACACTTGCCAAACACAGTTGCCGGACACTGTAAGGTTTAGGTTAATTTTTTGTGATATTCAGAATATACACGTCTTGAAGTTTAAATCTGGCCACTAGAGGATGCTGTAGTCTGCCAAGTGCCTCAGTCAAACCCCTGTCTAACAGCTCTCATTAAATATCAGGCTAACAACAGTTACGGATGCAAGATGGCTTCCAGCATCTTGTCTGTGATGCTAGATAGAGGACACTCGAAGGACAGCCCTAATATTAAGGACCTTTGCCATAATAAACAGAATTTAAATAGTTGAATGCTACAAATTTTCATGCCCAATTGAACCAGTTTACAAGTCTGGAGAGACAAGCCTTGGAGATTATAAGCAGAAGTAACCCATTAACCCAAACTGTCTGTCTCTAATGTTCTGTTTTCTCTCTGACCCATCAGAAAGCATGTGGATTGCTATGTTCGTGTATGGTAGTTTATTAGGCCATTCTCCCATCGCTCTAAAGAAATACCTGTGGCCTGGCATGGTGGCTCACGTCTGTAATCCCAGCACTTTGGGAGGCCAAGGCGGGTGGATCACCTGAGGTCAGGAGTTCGAAACTAGCCTCGCCAACATGGTGAAACCCCATCGTTACTAAAAATACCAAAATTACCCAGGATTGGTGGTGAGCACCTGTAATCCCAGTAGGGATTACACCTGTAATTCTCCTGTCTTTGAGGCTGAGACAGGAGAATCGCTTGAACTCAGGATGTAGAGACTGCAATGGGCAGAGATCATACCATTGCACTCCTGCCCTGGCAACAAAAGTGAAACTCTGTCTCGAAAAAAAAAAAAAAAAAAAAAAAAAAAGAGAGATACCTGAGACTGGATAGTTTATAAAGAAAAGAGGTTTATTGGGCTCATGGTTCCACAGGCTATACAGGAAGCGTGATGATGCAGGCATCTGCTGAGCTTCTGCGGAGGCCTACAATCATGGTGGAAGGTGAAGGGGGAGCAGTCAGGTCACATAGGCCAAACAAGAGCAACAGAGAGGGGAGGTGCTACACACTTTAAAACAATCAGATCTCAGGAGAACTCATTCACTATTGAGACAGCCAAGTAAAAAGGGCTCCCTGGTGAACCTCCAACCAGCCTGAACTGGGAGAATGACACGGAGCCACAGAAGTTCGTGCCCTTTGCAGAGGCGAGGAGTCCGACCTCTTGAGTTCCTGTGTGGTGGGGCAGAAGCCAGATAACAGGCTTCCTTCTCGCTCTACTGAAAGTTTGAAAGTTTTTCTCTTTTTCCTTTATTGCCCAATAAATTCCATTTTTCTCACCCTTCTATGTGTCCACGAGCTTAATCTTCCCTGGTTGTGTGACAAGAACACAGTTTTTAGAAGAACTGAGGAGAAAGTCCTACAACACTATCACAAGAACAGCACCAAAGTGATGGTGCTAAATGGTTCATGAGAAATCCACCCCTATGATCCAAATTACCTCCCACCAGGCCCCACTTCCAACACTCGGGATTTTGACATGAGATTTGGGTGGGGACACAGAGCCAAACCCTATCAGGTAGTTGTGTCTTAAAAGAGATTATTTACAAACCAGAATATGTTTAGAAGAAGGAAACTACCAATATTGATAAGAATTTGAAATTTTGCTCCATGATGAGTGGCTGGAAGAAGTAGGAAAATTTGTGCTAAGCAAAGGAAAACGCTTAGAACTCGGTGGGTCTTTTCAAAAGATTTAAGGGATTAAAATGTTAACACCATGGACGCAGAAATTTTATCCTTTTTTCACTGCTGTTTTACAGGCTCAAAGACAGTATCAAACACCTAAGAGGTACTTAATCAGTATCCTTTTTGGTACATAAATGAATGGGGAAGAGGAATGAACATGATCTGGTTAGCCCCAAAGGGTAGGATTTAGACTAACTGGGTAGATATTAAACAGATACTAATTTTGGTTCAGTGGGAAAATGTATACTATAATGGTTAAGATCAGAGGCTCTGATTTAGAGAGGCTGAGTTTGAATCTGACTCTGCCTCCATCAAGCCCTGTGTCCTGGGAGAAGTTGGAGAATTTCTCAGTCTCAGTTTCCTCATCTCCAGTAGGGGTTAATGATAACAATTCCCACATAGAGCAAATAGCACAATGCCTGCCATATAGTATGTGCTCAAGAATAATTAGTTATTGTTATTGTTATTATTCATCTTACAATGCTTTGGGCTCACTAAAACAGTGACCAATTGTCTCCTGGTATATAAACATTTCTATGATAGAAACTTTAGTTCTTCAAGTGATAATTTATTGCATTATTTACTTCTTCAGGTAATAATTCATTGCATTATTTATTTCTTCAGGTAATAATTTGTTGCATAATTTTGTAGAAGATATTCCTCAACTGGGTATAAGATTGGACTAAAATCGCTCCATTTTTAATAGTAAAAAAATCCAGAATTATAAACCGTGCCTCCAAAATAGAAATTCAAGAGTAATGGCTGAAGACGAATTTTGTGGGCTAAGAAGGGTTTTGTAGCCCTGCGAGGGAATAGGGTAATAAATCCAGCTCACACTATTAGGTTCCCCATCCCTGGATGAAAAAAAGAACTATAATCCTCATTAAATACAGGACCACAGAACTGCAAGTAAACTCCAAGAGGGCATAGTCACGGGGCCAGTACATTTCTGTACAGTTTCCTCTATTGGTTTCAGAACATTTGAAATATGAAGCTATCTGATGGGAACAGCGTATCAAAAACAAACAAAAAAATTGCACCATTGGAGAAGTAAATGTGTTTGAAATTAAACATTTTAAAATATAAGTTATACTAAGCCTTCTGAAAAATAAGAACTTGAAAAATATAGTCCCTTTATTTCCATTTCTCTGACCCAATTTATCTCTTAAAAACCTTAGTTTATTCCACCTATATATAAATACAATTTATTTGCATAATAAGGGAAGCAATTAAATTAAGAAACATGCAAAGCTTTTGCTTTTCCAAGCACTAGCACTGCCAACAATTTTGCTTTTTTTTACTCTCACAATCCAGTGCAGAGAGATCTTTTGTTTTCTTTCATTATTTAAACAAAAGCTAACTTTTAGCTAAAAATGTGCAATATGTATATAACAAAATGATGTTCACACAAACAGAATAATGCAGATCTTTTGCTTTTAAACAAATCAAAAGTCACTAAAAGGCCAAGAAATAGTGAAAACAAACAAAATAGACTGATTGGAGATCAAGTCAAAACCTTGTTACTTGGTTGGGATGCTATTTGTGGATAGGTGCCTTTTAGATGTGTTCAAAATAAATAAATAAAAATGGAGGCTACAATTTAGATACCCATGGTCAACTGCCCACAGCCATGTAAACAAAATTTAAATCATCCTGATTTCCCTGAAATCTTAACCTTGAACATAAACAAAGCATAGAGATTAGCATTTTGTCCTTTTCAGCATGGTTCAATGAAATTAAACCAGTAGCTACAGATAAATCAGCTTGAATAGGCTCTGTTGCTTTAAAAACAAATATATGACAGCTAATCATGAAAACGACCAAAATACTTTCTCCTTCAGGCTCTATAAATTGTGCTGTAAGTGCTGTTAAATGGAGATTTCATGCATTTTTCGGCTTGAGGTTTCCCAGTTCATGAACTATTCTTTTGTATTCACAATAAACTCTTAAAATTCTACGTGATTTAACTTTGTTTTTGACAGATAATGGATAACTCATTCAAATATTTTAATTTGTATTCATGAATTAAAAAGTGTAATACAAAATAAATAATAATTTTTTGACTTCATATTAGCCCATGTTAAAAGAAGAGAAGATGAAATAAGAGAAAATTAGGAATTAGACGTCACCAGAGGAAAAGTTGTGTTAGAAATAAAGAAAATTTTAAATGTGTAACTGTGGAAATTAGAAGGAAAAAGGCAGAAAGAGCCATGCATATTATCAAATTAAACAAAATGTAGACATAAACACCTGAATAGACAAAGAATGAGAAGTAGAGAGAAAGACAGTGAAATTTTGGTAAGATTTGTAGTAACTATGGTTGTGGAAGCACAGAGGCACAATGAGTTATATTTTGAATGTTTGTGCTAAATTTCAGGGTTTTTTAAAAAACACTTTTTTTACTGAAAGAATTCTATGTGCTTTCCTTGAAAGCTTACATCTACATTTTTGAAATTTTTTTATATTATAGGGACCTTTAAAGTACTTAAAAGAATGACTTCATAAAGATTAATTCTCAAACCTTAAAGATGTAAATTAGAACAAGGTGAAAGTTAATAAAGAATAATAAAAATTATAGGAGCTAACCTCCAGGTACAATTCTATGTGCCAGACTCTGTATTAAATATTTCCCATGCATCCTCACAAGGAATCCTGGGATCCTCATTTTAGGAATTAGAAAACTGAGGTTTTAACTCCCTCAAGGGTTGAACTAGTCAAACTGCAGAGCTCCTTGGCCCTTCCGTGATGTTACACTGTCAATCTCATTTACTGCTGCGGTTGCCTCTGCTTTCTGTAACGGTTAGCACTGATGACCTCCCTTTCTTTGAAAAATAATTACTCCAAGTTCCCTGAACATGTCATGCTCTCTGGCCTCTGTTCTGCTTCTCTGATGGAATTGTCCTTTTTGTTTTACTCCCCTACAATACAAACACACACAGAGAAACACAAACATTCCCCCACACATACACACGATCCATCTGTCTTTTTCTTGGCTAACAGAACACAGGTATCACCTCCTCTGGGGACTGTTCATTAATTCTCTAAATCTGAATCATGTGCCTTCCACTTTTTACTCTCTCTGTGTGCTTGCCAATTTCTGAGATGTCTTTTAAAGATCTCTGCTACTGCAGAAGCTCTGGACTCATACATTTTTCTAACTTTTTCCCTTTCTTAGTTTTTTAAGTATCCTAAGGGTGGTATTGGGATGGAGTCAATAAATCTGCTTCTTAGCCAAATACTATAATCCCTTTCCCCACCCCATGCTCACCAGAAAATCAACTGGTATCTAGCAGATAAAAATCAAGGACCAACAAAAATTTCCATGGATTTTTTTTGGAATGGACCCTATTTCTGGACACTGGATATTTCTAAAACATATTGTCTTTCAAATCCAATCTCTTTTCTTCATCCCCTTTAAGCCCAGCATTACTTCTGACATGTTTTAATGTAACAGACCAGGGATTCTACCTGCCCGAGTTTACTCAGCCCATCTTCCCTCCAACACATCCTCCTACATACCCCATTGAACAATGTCAATTCATCCTGAAACAGAGAATGCTTCTAAACTACAAAATAATTACAGTAGTGCTCTGATGAAAAACCTGTCACGTCTACATACTGTCTACTAAAGAAAGTCCTAATCTCTTCTGGTGATCTAAGCCCTCAAAAATATTAAACCTCAAGTGTTCCAGTCTTCAGGCATTTTTCCTGCTAAATTATCTCTCTACACTCCTTTTTCACCTATCAAAATTTTACCTACTTAATAAATACCACATGTGCAAGTGTTGTCAGTTACAGTAGTGGTCCGCAAAGTTTAGAATGCATAAGAATCACCCGAAGAGCTTCTTTACAATTTGGATGAATAGGCTACAACCTCCGGATACTCTGGATTGGTTGACTTGAGGTGAGGCTCACTGATTTGTCACCTAACTCAGCTGTGGGGTCCTCCATGAATTTTTCTTGCTCTCTCAAACTAAGCTCTTCCATATTCCCATAATAATTTGATGCTTCTTCTCTAATAGTAATTGCTGTCAACCTGAAATACAAGAAAGTGTGTGCATATTTGTTTGTTTATTTTAGTTTCCCAAATAATTATCTTTGTACCCAGCATTATACAATCAGAGTACATTATCAGTATACTGCCTCAATAAATAAAGTTAATTCTGTATCAAGAATACTGAAGCATTGAACATTTTTTAAGAGTTTCGTTTTACCCTTTCATATTACCTAAAAATTCCTGTTTGAAAATTGATCAGATCAAATGTTTAAATAATTTGATAAGATGTTTTCATTTAATGAGGTTGTAATGAAATTTCGAACAGTAGAACCCTAAAAAGGAATGGGAACATGTTCATGAGGAAAAGAAGTCTTTACTAATTCAGGGTTGATTTTTTATTTTTTACTTCACTGAGTATTATATATCTGTATTTTTATGATCTTCAAAAGCCAGGTTAGATTTCTTAAAATTTCATAAATAATATCCAACATAGATTTCACCTTTGCAACTGCAGTTTTACTGTGCTACAATAATTAATCAATTTTGTTTTCTGTTCCTGTTAAATAATATTCTCTCTAGTGTCCCAAATATCAGGCATCAGAAATCTTTCTTCTTTACCTATTAGCAAAAACAAAAAGAGAAAGGAATCTGCTATACTGCATTTAAAAGGCTTTTAAAATGCTACTTAGAAGCTATTGATAGTAAGGAAAATCACATCTATTCAAGATGATGAGTGCTTTGAAATTAATTCTTTTAGGGCCCAGTGCAGACAAACCAAATGTCTATAAACCCCACTCTCCTTATGTTACCTGCGAAATTCCATGTCTGAAAACTCAAGAGACTCTAAAATAAAGGTCAGGAGAGGACTACTGTTTAGATCTATGAAGATATGTCACACCCCTCTTAAAAATAGGGTGTCTAATCTGTAATGAAAACAGCTTAAATTTTATTGAGGATATGAATGATATGTTATAGAAAATTTCATAATGGTGATAATGCAATCACCTTTTCAGCTGGAAAATATCACCATAATACATTCTTAGGAAATAATCCTTATATAAATGTTGTACACTTCTACAGTTCAGTGAGTTTTTACAAAGATATATACTTATGAAATCTCACTGTGATTTGAAAAAATGAAATATTTCTATCACCCCAAAAAGTCCCCTGTGCTCCTTTGTAGTCAACACTCCTCCTTCCAGCTCCAGACAACCACCGATCTGCTTTCTGTCACTAAACATTATTTGCCTTTTCTAGGATGTTACATGGATGGGGTAAACATTATATATTCTTTTGTGTTCACCTTCTTTTATGTATCTTTTTTTTGGAATTCATCTGCATCGTTGTATATTTCAATAGTTTCTTTTTATTTTCTTCCTCAGTAGTACCTATTTTGGAAGATACCACAATTTGTTTATGCATTCATCTCTTGTTGGATAATTGGGTTGTTTCCAACTTTTTATTTTAACATTTTTCAATTACTATGATTAAAGTTGCTAAGATTATTCACATACAAATATTTGTGTGGACATATATTTTATTAATCATAGGTAAGTAAATAAAAGTACAATTGCTGGAGCTGGAGTATACTGTAAGTGTATTTTTAACTTGATAAAAAAAAATCCTGCCAACTGTTTTCCAAAGTGGTAGCATTATTTTGTATCCCCATAGCAATGTATGGGAGTTCTAGTTGCTCCACATCCCAACCAACACTTGATATTGTCAGTCTTTTAAACTTTAGCTATTTTAGCAGGTATGTATAGTGATATTTCATTGTAGTTTTAATTTTTATTTCTCTAATGACTAATGATGTTAACAATCATTTTGTGCATTTCTTCAGTAAAGTATGAAGATCTTTTGCCCATTTTTAAATTGACACATTTGTCATATAATTACGTTGTGAATGTTCTTGATTTTCTCCCAGTATGTCATTTTGTTTGTTATTGTGTTAGTGGTGTTTTTCAGAGAGCAAAAAATTTTAATAAAATGGAGTTCATTTTGTCTGTTTTTTCTTATATGTTTCATATATTTTTCCTTGTAACAAATCTGCACATGAACCCCTGAATCTAAGTTAAAAATGAAAATTTAAAAATTGCCTACTCCAAGGTCACATGATTTTGGTCTTTGTTTCTTATTAGAACTTTTATAGTTTTTTATATATAATATATATTATTATTAATAATTTGTATATTTTTTATATATATATTGTGTGTGTGTGTATATATATATATTTTTGACAGAGTCTCACTCTGTCACCAGGCTGGAGTTCAGTGGTGCAATCTTGGCTCACTGCAACCTCCACCTCCTGGGTTCAAGCAATTCTCCTGCCTCAGCCTCCCGAGTAGCTGGGGCTACAGGCGCCGGCCACCATACCTGGCTAATTTTTCTATTTTTAGTAGGGTTTCACCATGTTGACCAGGATGGTCTCAATCTCTCAACCTTATGATCCACCCACCTTGGACTCCCAAAGTGTTGGGATTACAGGCATGAGCCACTGTGTGGCCTATAGTTTTATCTTTAGGTCTATTAACTGTTTTGAGTTCATTTCTGTATATGTAGTATACTATTCTTTAATATTTGAGATCCATTTTTTCCCATGTCATCATATTTTGGTTATCTGGCACTATTTGCTAATATCTCCATTTTAAGGTGAAAGAATAAAAGTAAAAAAGTGTGCTTTTAATGTTCTTAGATAAAAAGGTATGGTATCAACTGCATAAAGAAGTAAGAAAAGGAAAAGGATGAACAGAAAGAGGGAGAGAAGGATAGGAAGAGAAAGAAAAGAAAAAGAAAAATTAAAAAAAAAAAAAAAAAACAGGAAAAGCAAGGAAGAAAAGAAAAAATCCAAGCATTTCTCTGAATCAATAGCCACATATTTATGCTTTCTATCCTAATAGTTTTTAAAGTCAAGCTCTGTTTCCATGACTACAGATACAAAGAAGTTACTACCTATTGGTTCAATAAAAATCTCCAAATAGGTAATATCTCAATCCAAAACAGATCAAGACAAAACTGTAAACTATTTAGTTGAAAAGAGCTCTCAATATTTCATGCTGAATTTTACAGATGCCATAGGATTAAAGGTAGTCTGTAGCAGCAAACAATCCATTCAAAAGCAAGTGTCTATGTTGCAAGGATATACACCTTGTAGGGGAGGAAAAAATTGCTTTCTTTACCTGTTGCAAGGTTCTTGGCTGTGGCACCTATAACAAAAGACAGACTAACAAGAAAACAAAAGCATACGAGTTTATTTAATGCAAGTTTTTTGTGACAAGGGAACTTTCATAAAGAAATGAAGACCCAAAGAAACAGGTAAACTTGTGTTTTTTAATCTTAGGTTTGATGAAAAGGTGATCAGTCAGTGAGAAGTATGATTGGATAATGGAGGTCTGATTTAATGGCAATAAGCTGCAGGGAATTTAGGAAGGCCTGTTTATTCAGATTCTTATCTGTGTCTGTGTCTTCAGGTATAAGAATGTTTGCTTTCTCTGGGTATGTACAGGGCATCTCTCCAGCGAGGGTTTAATGACCTTCTTCAGGGGAGAAGAGAGAGGAGAAGGTAAGAGAGACCTTCCTGTTTCCAAGGTTTTCTCAAATGTCAACGTGCCATATTTTCAGGTAGCACGTCCTGAACCCCATCGGCCTCAATTCTATACTTCAATTTGCCAGGGATAATCTGTTCATAGAGTTACTCCTTAGACATTTATGGACGAGAAGATCAACTGGAACCTTTGTTTGGATACCTGCATGTGAAATAAAGAATGTTAATTATTATAATGTCATCATTAGGCACCAACATAATAGTTTCCCCGGTTCACTTCCTTAAATTGAATGTGTCTCAAGAAATCTAGTACTCTCCTTTCAACACCTCTCACTTTCATTTGTCTGTGATGAATAATTCATGTGTCTTTGCCTCAGTTGTTCAAAGAAAAGAGAAGAGAGAAAAAAGACAGAGGGTAGTATATAGAAGAAGACATTATAGTAGTTGGTAGAATAACTTGACTTAACCTCCGTAACTGTTGGTAGATGTTGATTAGAGAATGGAACTTCAAATTGAACCCATTTATTTGCATCTTATAATGACACGAGACTTGTAATACCAATAAACCTAAGAATATTTTCAATGTTCTAATTTGTTTTTTATTGAACATTTCATGTAGACAGTAATAAATTGGGGTCTGTTTTTACATTGTCTGTCTTCCCTCATCCTTCCACTTTTGGAACTTAGAAAATAGTTCCCTCTCTTCTTATGTGTGTCTTCTCTTTATTCCAGAACTTATAAGTAGGTGAAGTAGGTTTGTCTTTAGTAATGAGTGGGTACCCACTGTCCTCATACTACCAAGTAAGTTTTTCTTGTCTCTCCATTGAACTCTCATCATCCAGGCCATTCATTCTGCATTCTCTTTCTCTGTGTGCGTGTGTGTGTGTGTGTGTATACGTGTGTGTGTGTCTGCCTACCTCTGTCTGTCTCTCTCTCTCCCTTTCTCTCTATTAGTGACTCAACCATTCACCTAGTCACCCAAACTATAACCTGAAATTTACACTTAGCTCCTTGCTTCTAATCTCCCTCTTGCCCTTTATCACAAGATCATTTATATTTACTTCCTTAAAAATACACATAAGAAAGTCTTTATTCTCATTTCACAGATGAGGACATTGAACCTCAACAAGTTTAGTAATTGTCTACTACTAAAGTCTAAGTAAATGGAAAGGCAGGATGGGAATGCCTAACTATGTGATTTTCATTGTGCCATGCTGCTTCCTCTACGACTTAAGCAGTGTCTCTGGATGTGAATTATAATACAAGAGCTCAGTTAGCCTCTACACGGACTATGCATTGTTTGTAGACAAAGGAAAATACTTCTATAAATAGGTAATAATTGTTCAAATATATTTGAGGGTTTGATTCATAAAAAAATTAAAGGCAATATTAATTTGTTCATTAAAAAAATACTTAAGTTTTTGTCTCTGTGCACTTTCTTAACTAAAGGATTATAAACATTTTAATTTTTGGCATTAGGGAGTTCCTCATTTGCAAAGAAGTTGGAAACTTCAGGATGGAACGTGAGTTTTTTTGACAGAGTCTTGCTCTGTCGCCGAGGCTGGAGTACAGTGGCATGATCTTGGCTCACTGCAACCTCCACTTCCCGAGGTTGAGTGATTCTCTTTCCTGAGCCTCCCAAATAGCTGGGACCATAGACGTGTGCCACAACACCCAGCTAATTTTTGTATTTTTAGTGGAGACTTGGTTTAACAATGTTGGCCAGGCTGGTCTCAAACTCCTGACCTCAGGTGATCCACCCACCTTGGTCTCCCAAAGTGCTAGGATTACAGGCGTGAGCCACTGTGCCTGATTGGAATGTGAGCTCTTTTATAGCACACAGCTGCTGGAATTCAGCTTTTGCATAGGTGCTAATTTAAACTCCGGTTATTCCTGCTCTTTCTCTGTCACAGGTTAGACTTACTTCTAGTTGCTTGGAACACACTTTTCTTTTGTTCATTTACTACATCTCTTTCCTTCTCTGTCACCATCTCCTAGCACTGATGGATGAGGTGGGCCATAGACTTCCCACGGCCTTGCTGGCCATGTGTGCACACCACTACCACAGCATGCCTCATGTTTTCTTTATCCACTTGTGTAATCTTTATCCCTCATTATAATAAAATTCCTTAAATGTAGAAGATACGTCTAATCCATGCCTTTGTCTTCAGGAGGCTCAATAAGTGCCTATTAACCTACATTTTCCTGAATAACTTTCAGTTTACTACTATACTGTCCCCCAAATATGTTACTATTATCCATCCATACTACTATACTGTCCACCAAAACTACAAATCCATAAATTAAAATGAAATTTTATTTTTCAGACTAATTTAAAACAAATTTCAGTTAGATGCAAAGGAGAGATAGATTCTATTATTTCCAGATATAGTGTAGTGATAAAATAGAAATTTAAAAATAATCTTAATTGAAAAAATATTTTGATGTATTTTCTTGGTTCTGTCTTAAAATGATGTGGGGCTATTCCTAGTTGACCTTTTTCAGCTTTACATAGGGCCTTCCACAGAAAGCAGGCTACAATGGGGCTTCATATGATGAATTAATTCTCAATTATTGGAAGATAGTAAGATAATACATAGCTAGGGCTGTCTGTGATTAATTATTCAGAATTTGAACAAGAAAATGAAGCAGCATTTCAATTTTGCTGTAAAACCTCCTTGGAACACAAACAGGCCACTAAGTCCTGTTCATCACTCACAATACTTCTCACCTTTTATCTTTAGTCAACCTATCCATTCAGCTCCCAGAGAGTATTCAAGGGAAATAATTCCAGATCACTGTAAGTACTAGTCTTCTGTTGAACCAGGTATTCTGAATTCACTTATTCATTCATACATTAATTCAGTCGACCATCATATCTTGACCATTTATCATATGTTAAGTAAAGACTGTTTACTGTTCTAATCCCTGCAGCTTCAATAACAACCAAGTCAGAAAAGATGCTTCTTGTCATGGAGCTCACACTGAAATGGAAGGAGCAGGACTCATTATCAAAAGAAAACAGATACATAAACAAGATAACTTTAGATAATGTTAAGAACTCTGAAATAAATAAATAAATAATAAAGAAGAAGATATGATAAAGACTGATGGGAGGACACAGGAAAGGAGGCAGGATAGATTTGAAATCACCACAAATTATATGCAGCAATGCTTATCAGGATGTAGAGTCTATTTCTCATCCATTAATATTGGCTAGCCTCATTGGCCTCGACTTTGGCCAATAGACTGTGGCCAAGGTGATATTGTGCAACTTTCAAGCAATATCTCAAGAGGCCTTTTAGTTTATGCTCTCAATCTCTGGAAGCCCAGGCATTTTGTAAGAAAGCCCAGACTAGCCTGCTGGAGAGGCCATGTGGAGAAAAATCAAGGTCCTCCAGCTGACAGATTCCACCAACTTCCAGGCAGGTGAATGAGGCCATTTGAGAGCCAGCCTCAGGGTTCCTTCCAACTGACCACAAATGCATGGTTGAACCCAGATAACAGGATGTGGAACAAAGAGAGACAATCCCAGCAGAGCCCTGACCAAATAGCTGGCCCTTGAGTCATGACTAAATAAATAGTTGTTTTAAATCACAATGCTTTTGGTGAATTGTTACATGGCAATAGATAACTGAAGCTGAAACCAAGGTGATAAAGCTACTTTAAATGGGATGGTGAGGGAGAACATGCATGAGGGGGTAGCATTTGAGCAGAAATTTAAATAGGAAGCAGCCAGCCCTGCAGAGGTTCATAAGACATGATCCCAGGTAGAGACAAATGCAAGTGCAAGGGACCTAAAGCAGAAAGATATGCAAGAGAAACCGAAAGAAGAACATGTGGCTGGAGTGTGATAAACAATGGGGAAAGTAGCACTGTAATAGGAGATGAGGGAACAGAGGTAAAGGAGGCCTTATCATGTAGAGCCTTGTAGACTGTGGAACCAGGTTTTGATTTTATTCTAGATGAAATGGGAAGTTATAGAAGCTTTTCAAAAGAAAACTAATATGATCTTTCTACGTGCTTACATATTATCCTGGCTACGTTGTGAAGAATGGATAACAGAAGGGTGGAACAGGAAGACCAATCAAAAGGCTGTTGAGTTAGTTTAACTGATAGATCATAGCTTTGACTAGGATAATGATTGTGAAGATAGAGGGGAGAGAATAGGTTAAAAATGTGTGTTGAACATAAAAACGGTAGGACTGTTGATTTGGATGTAGTGGATAGCTAAGAGAAAGACAAGAATTGAGAATTATTGCTGGGTTTTTGGCTAGATCATACCAATTGAGGAATAAATTGAGGGTAGAAGAGAGGCAATGAATATTTAATTTTTATTAAAGTGTGTTATTTTGAGTGGTGATGCATAGTAGTTAATTGGCTTTTTGTCTGAGACTCAGGGGAGAGAACACAACTAGAGATATACATTTGGGAATCCTTACCATATTTAAAGGCATAGAAGAACATGATCACTAAAGCAAGTTTAGGTAAAGAAGAGAGCCTTGGTCTTATAGACAAAGAAAAGACATTGCACTGATATAAAAAGAGTGGCCAGTTTAATGTGAGGAAAATAAAGAGAATACGAAGTTGTGAAATTATATATATATATAGTATTATATATTTATATATAATGTATATATAATATATATATAATGTGTATATATATAATATATATATTTTAAAGAGTGGGTGGTCAGTTGAGTCAACTGCTACTAAGAAGTTCAAGAACAAAATAGAAGTAGACCTGGGGGAATGTTTCAACAGGGAAGGTATTAATGACAGAGACAAGAGCGATTTTGGAGAAATCAAACCAAAAAGCTAGAGTGGCATGAGCTGAAGAGTGAATGGAAGGTGAAGGGGTAGAGACGGTGAGTAAAGATAACTATTTCAAGAAATCTACTGTGATAGGGAGTGGAGAAATGGGTCTGCATCTGCAGGGAAATGTGGAGTCAATGGAGGGTTTGGAACCTTCCAAACCATGTTTTTGAACTCATGTTGGGCAAAGAGGGAGAAACTGATGATGCAAGAAGGTAGGGGATAATTATAGATGTAATATGACCAGGTTCGATGACTAGAAAGTTTAATCTCCCTAGAAAAGCTTTCGTGTTACTTATTTATCTTATTTTATTTTATTTTAATTTATTTTATTTTATTTTGAACCAGAGTCTCACTCTGTTGCCCAGGCTGGAGTGCAATGGTGTGATCTCGGCTCAGTGCAACCTCCGCCTCCCAAGTGCAAGTGATTCTCCTGCCTCAGCTTCCCAAGTAGCTGAGATCACAGGCCCCCACCACCACACTCAGCTAATTTTTGTATTTTTAGTAGAGACAGGGTTTCACCATGTTGGCCAGGCTGGTCTCAAACTCCTGACCTCAGGTGATCCACCCGCCTTGGCCTCCCAAAGCACTGGGATTAGAGGCATGAGCCTCCGTGCCTGGCCTCATGTTATTTTTTAAAAAAAAAAGCTTTCAGAAATGACACTGTAAGCATGCACAGAAGCAGTGGATGGTACGTGAGCATGTGGCTGGGACTCCAGCAGCACCTACTGCTATTGCTCTGATGCTCCTCCCTCAAGCATACACCTGTGGCATCACCTGAAATTCTTTAATTTCAGTTGACAGAGAAAAAAATAAAGGAGGTGTGATTACAGATGGCTTTGCATATTGTGCTGGAGTTAGGCTAGAAATGCACGATGCAGAATTACAGCCCTATTAAAAGCTTTTGTGTTATAAAATGAAGAAAGGAGTCTGCCCTTTAGAATATCTTCTAGTAGTATGTTTGTTTTTTCTACTTTTTCTGGATAGAGTTGGCTCAAGTTACTAATATATACTACTTCATGGTCAGTGTATATAATGGGCTGGCCAGATCATCAGATGCTTGGGAAGAACACAGCTGAAGATTTGGTAACAAGGAGAGATCTGGGGAGAAAGTATATCAACCTTCTCAGAATGAATATAGGATAGGAGGATATTTGTGATCTATGTGAATACTCACTCAAGGGTACCCACTGCAGAGGATGTTCTCAGTAATCACATGGACAATGCTATGCTCTGCAGATGTCAGCCAATCTCTTTCCCCAGGCACCCTAGCAGTCACTCAATTCAATCAGGTAAAAATTGTCCATGGTAGTAGGGATGAAAGCTGTGCATTGGCTCAACAACATGGATTTCACCAGGGCTGACCTGGCTACCACCACTGCTGAATATCCACCTGATCATAGCAGGTGTTGATGCTGAGTCCTCTCCTCAGGGGACCAGACAGCTACTTGGTGTTACATTGATTTTACTAGACCCCTTTCCTAATGGTAGGAGAACAACTTATCATCACTAAAATACATAATTATTTTGAAAATAGATTTCCCATTCCTGCACACAGTGCCTTCATAGATACTCTTGCAAAGGAGTTATTTGGAATCTTCATATTCCACAGAACATTGATGCTTTATTAGTTTCCTATTGCTGCTATAAAAAATTACCACACACCTAATGGCATTAAACAATACTGTTTTATTCAGTTACAGTTCTGGAGGTCAGAAGTCTAAAATTATTTCATTGAACTAAAGTCAATGTCAGCAGTACTGGTTTCTACTGGAGTTGAGGGGAGAATCTGTCACCTTGCCTATTTCAGTTTCTAGTGGTCCACCTGTGTTCTTTGGATTGCTACTCCTGTTTCCATCTTCAAGTTCATCATTCCAGCCTCTACTTCTGTCATCATGTCACCTTCTCCTCTCCTGTAGTGGTACCTCCCTCCGACCGCCTCTTATAAGAACACTTGTGACCAGGCGTGGTGGCTCACACCTGTAATCCTAGCACTTTGAGAGGCTAAAGCAGTCAGATTGCGTGAGCCCAGGAGTTCAAGATCAGCCTCAGCAACGTGATGAAACCCTATCTCTATGAAAAATATGAAAATTAGCCGGCCGTGGTGGCATGTGCCTATAGTCTCAGCTACTCAGGAGACTAAGATGGGAGGATCGCTGGAGCCGAGAAGGTGGAGGCTGCAGTGAGTCGAGATAGTGCCACTGCACTCCAGCCTGGGTGACAGAGCAAGACCCTGATTCAAAAAAATAAGAATAATAAAAATAAGAACACTTGTATCATTAGGACCACCCAGACAACCCAGTATATTCTCATCTCAAGATTCTTGGCTTAATTGCATATACAAAATCTCTTTTGCTATATAATATAATACATTTACAGGTTTAGGGGATTACTAGGTAGACATATTGGGGCATCACTGTTCAGCCTACCACAACTGGTGACCAATGAATGTATTCCGTAGAAAACAAAGTGGGTCAATGGGCTGACACTCATTAAATGTACTGATCTTGCCATGTGCTCCATTATCCAGAAACGCTCGGCTCTGCAGAGCATTAGAATGGCCTACTGAAGATGTAGTCATACTGCTTTCTGACTGAAAACACTCCCCAACCAGCCTGGAAAACATAGTGGGGCCCCTGTCTCTACAAAAATAAAAAAAAATAGGCGGGCATGGTGGTGCACACCTGTAGTCTCAGCTATTTGGGAGGCTGGGCAAGGGGATCACTTTAACCCAGGAGATCGAAGCTACAGTGAGCCACATGTGTTCCACTGCACTCCAGCCTGGGTGACAGGGCAAGACTCTATCTCAAAACAAACAAACAAACACACACACAAATAAACAAACGAAAACATCCTTCAAAGACAAAGATGTGATGCTGTCCCAAAGAATGTGGTATATTCTTTGAACCAGCAGTCAAAATATGATGCTTTTTTTTTTAATGATTGCCAGATTTCACAGTTATGGAAATCAGGAGATAGAAGTATACTCAATGACCAGCTTGAAAATTTTCAATTTCCTGGCCCTATAAATTTAAGCTCTGCTTCTTTTAAGGCCTTAATTCCAAAAGGAGAACACTTCTACCACATGACATGATGGTTTCATCGATCTAAAAGATAAGACCATCACCTGGCCTTTTGAAGAATCCTCATGTCACTGAAGCCACAGGCAAAGTGAGGTGACTGATCTCTATTAAGGGAAAATACAATGTTCTCCACAATGGGACATGGTTGACAACATATAGAACCCAAAAGATTCTGTGAAGTGCCTCCAATAATAAAAGTTAATGGAAAACTACAGCAACTCAACCAAGAGTAGAATGGGAGAAAGGGCCACTGTCCATTAAAAAAGAAAGCACACATCAACAGAGGCAAGGAAGTGGTACTGGGAACTGATGCCTATTGGTACCCCCTGCTTACAGTGTAGAATGGTGATATAACAGAGCTTCTCAAGGGCCAGAGCAGAGGAACACGTAAGGCATGGGGAAGCAAGCATAAGCATCAGGGCAAGTCATCTTGAAGAAAAATATTGTCACTGTTCTCAAAGATATCATCCCTGTGGTACAGTTCTCAGTTGTTTCACATCTCTATTCCCAACACGCTTCCAAAGCCTGCCCCAGTGTAACATATGCAATTACTTCTCTGCATAAGTCCTGCTTTTCCCTCTCGAGTCTTACCACATAAAGCTACAGTTCTACTGCAAGAGAGGGAAGCACATCTCTACAGATTGTGTCTTTAAGAACTAACGTGAGTATTTCACCCATCTGACTAGGAAGGAGGAGGCTTATCAAGTGATAGCTTTAGAAATCTAGATAGAATTTTTCTCCCAAACATTCAGAGTCAAAGGCCAGAAGTTACTTACCTAATGTAAAGTACTTTCAATTAGACATACTGGAGAGAGACTTGTATCAATGATGTTAAGTTGTGAATGACAAAAGAGAAATAATTCAACCTCTTCTAAGGAACATGTGTGACACTCCCTTGGAGTGTCACCAAGCCAGGCTAGGACAGAGAGTGAGGCCTCCAAACGCCTAGGTAGCACTTGCTTTCTTGAGACAGCATTACCTGGGGATCAGTTTCAGGTGGTAGGCAAAAAGTTAAGGAAGAGTTTGCCACTATGGCAGAATTAGTTTAGCAGTGGGAAGGTCTAATGTTTTGGTCTCAAGAGAGGAAACTGTGAATTTACCTAGAAAGGGTGAAGATTTACCCAGCAGATAACTCTGCCTTTTCCTGTAAATTTACCTAGAAAGGGTGAAGTTTACCCAGCAGTTAACACTATGGCCCATGTAACCTGGACAGCCCTGTATTGCCCAGCACAAAGTTACTCTTAGAACATAGAAGACCTAGGCAGGAAGACCTGGTGGTGTTTATGAGGCCCACTGTGGCCTTGCCACCAGCGAACCAGAATAAGAGATTTTTAGGGACTGCTCCTTTTTCTCTCTTCGAAAAGGAAAACAGAATATTGGGCATCGATGGAAACATCAGCCTCTGTCCTCCTTGACTTCTGATGTCTACCCTTGGACATCCACAAAATCCCAAGCTGTCTAATTCCCCTTGGAAATGAAAAAGTAGAGAGGGGTATGCACTTAAGTTTCTCCTGCATGATGCCTCCACCACCTTACAGGAACCGGTTAAACATCCCCAGGACAATCATCAGCAATTGCCTTTGGATGCATAAGGATTCCTAGAATCAGTTGCTCCCCCTGAACTTGGAGAGATCACTTTACGTGTAAGAAAATGAAAAGCACACAAATAGGGGCATTGAGGACAACATTGGACAGAAAAGGTAAGGTAAAGGACCCAGCAAAACAAAGAAGCATTCAGGTAGGATTTTCCAGGCTCAGATCATACTCACATCAAGGTCAAGGCCATTTTTAGTGTTCCCTTCCCTTCATCTCAGCTAAGGTCTGTAATTCTCACTGCCAAGTCCCAGGTTAATTTAGGCATGCACTTGATGCCGCTTCTAAACTCTTATCTTTACCTGTTCATCTTGCTGTTTTCTCAATATTTGTGGCTGGATGTATCTGCTGTCCCAGGCAGACCAAGTTTAAGACACGTACATTGGTCTCCCAGATCAACTTAATTTAAATGGGTATGTCCTCCTTGCCGCAAACAAGAGGATTTTGAATTGATAATCCAGGAAAACTGGAGTCACTTCTCCTAGGATAGAGCTCTGCATTTATTTCCTAAAAGCAACTGGTAAAGAACGATGCATGAGCCAAGGTTTTCATTTCACCATATGGAATCAAAGGAGTTTGCATTCCTTGTTGCTATGTCTCTCAGTCTGTAGTCAACGGAAAATATATTTCATTAGAACAAGAGGGAGCTATTTAAGTTACCTCTTTGATGTTACTATTTATGTTAGATCACAAATTAATCTAGTCTTTGATATAAAATCTAATATTTCTAAAGCCATTACGTAAATACAAAATTACCAATTTTCAGTACTTAAACCAGGGATGATGCATCTCTCCTAAAACATACGAGAATTTTCTTTTTATCAGAAATACTGGTTCTCAGGCCTTTGAGATTACTATAAATATGAATGGGAGACTCTGACTAAAAGGCTTCTTTTTAAAGATTTGCGTAATGTTGTCTGGATGGTATTGCAGAACCTGGATCCTGTAATCTGCCCTTATCTTTAACTTGTTTGCATTGTGTTTGCTTGCCTTGACCTACTGGTTAGTCTTGCTCTCACTGCCATTTTCACTGGAGTCTTTCTTCCCATGTGCTTATTTGTAGGAAACTCTTCTCCATTCCAGACAACATATTCTAAATGCTCTTTACTGCACCATACTTAAAGAATGCTCCTTTTAGCATGGACTTTTCTAAAAATTATATCAGTGCCAATGCAGTAAGATTTATAAGAGGATGGAAAATGCAGAGTCTGGTTGTTTTTATAC
Source organism: Macaca fascicularis (assembly GCF_037993035.2). NCBI lineage: Eukaryota > Metazoa > Chordata > Mammalia > Primates > Cercopithecidae > Macaca > Macaca fascicularis. Next base: position 154,588,265 of record NC_088380.1, on the reverse strand, counting down.
TCTTTTACGTAAGTAGGCTCTACAAGACATTTGAACTATACTTTACTGAAAATAATTACATCAAAATTTGGTCAACAATGCAAATTGTTGCTGGACCAAGTCCAGTGCTAAGATGATACCCCAGGCATTCAAAAACTCATCTGAGCACTCTTGTCACATACGAGCCATGAAGCAGGAGCGTCAAAGGGAGAAAACATACATCTCATCTCTTCTAGCGCCTGCTTTACTTATTTACTCTTAACTGTGTGCATTTTCTTTATTCAGTCATTTATTGGCTGCCTTTATCTTCCTGGGGGAGTTAACCAATTACAGAAACAAAACTCTTATTTTATCTGATTAGAATCAGATTATGCATTTTGGTAGAAATACCTCAGAAGTGATGCTGTGTCTCTTTCAGTGCATGATGTTAAGGAGACACAGGGCCGGGCATGGTGGCTCGCGCCTGTAATCCCAGCACTTTGGGAGGCCGAGGCAGGTGGATCACCTGAGGTCAAGAGTTCAAGACCAGCCTGGCCAACATGATGAAACCCCGTCTTCACTAAAAATACAAAAATTAGCCAGGCGTGGTGGCGTGCACCTGTAGTCCCAGCTACTCAGGAGGCTAAGGCAGGAAAGTCACTCATCACTTGAACCCAGGAGGCAGAGATTGCAGTGAGCCAAGATCACACCACTGCATTTCAGCCTGGACAATAGAGTTAGATTTTGTCTCAAAAAAAAAAAAAAAAAAAAAAAAAGAGAGAGAGAGAGAGAGGATGTCTGTTCATTCTACTCTTGGTGATGTTAACTTTGATCACTTGATTAGAGAGATACAGTAGCCCCCTCTATCCCCTAATCCGGGGGATATGTTCCAACACCCTCAGTGGATGCCTAAAACCGTAGAAAGTACTGAACCCGATATATGGGCATACTTCAGAGATGTTACAGGTTTGGTCCAGACCACCACAATAAAGTGAATATCAAAATAAAGCAAGTCATATGAAGTTTTTTTGTTTCCCAGTGCATATAAAAGTTATGTTTACATTATACTATAGTCTATTAAGTGTGCAATAGCATTATGCCTTAAGAAAACAATGTGCATACCTTAATTTAAAATATTTCGTTGCTAAAAAATGCTAATGATCATCTGAGCATTCAGGAAGTCATAATTGTTTGCTTGCCTCGGTACTGATGCTGCTGACTGACCACGGTGGGAGTTGTTGAAGGCTGAAGTGGCATGGCAATTTTTTAAAGTAAGACAACAGTGGAGTTTGCCACAACCATTGACTCTTCCTTTTATTAAAGATTCCTCTATAGCTACCAATATTGTTTGATAGCATTTTACTCATAGTGGAACTTCTTCCAAAATTGGAGCCAATCCTCTCAAACTCTGCCACTTGTTTATCAATTAAGTTGATGTCATACTCTAAATGCCTTGCTGCCATTTCAACAATGTTCACAGCATCTTCACCACAGGTAGTTTTCATTTCAAGTAACCACTTTCTTTGGTCATCCATAAGATGCAACTCCTCATCTGTGAAAGTTGTATCATGAGATAGCAGAAATATAGGCACATCTTCAGAGTCTACTTCTAATTCTAGTGCTCTTGCTATTTCCATCACAACTGCAGTTATTTCCTGCAGTGAAGTCTTGAACCCTCAAAATCATTAATAAGGGTAGAATCAACTTCTTCAAAACTCCTATTAATGTTGATCTTTTGACTTACTTCCATAAATCTTGAACGATCTTCATGGCATCCAGAATAATCAATCCTTTCCAGGAGGCTTTCATTTTACACAGATCCTTCCCAAGAATCACTATCTATGACAGCTATAGCCTTATGAAATGAATTTCTTAAATAATAAGACTTGAAAGTCAAAATGACTCCCTGAACCATGGGCTGAAAATGGACATTATGTTAGCAAGCATGAAAACAACGTCTCCTTGTGCATCTTCACCAGAGCTCTTGGGTAACTAGGTACCTTGTTAGTGAGCAGTAATATTTTGAAAGGGATCACTTTTTTTAAGCAGTAGTTATCAATATTGGGCTTGAAATATTCAATAAACCATGCTGTAAACAGATGTGCTGTCATCCAGGCTTTGTTGTTTCATTTCTAGAGCATAAGCAGAGTAGATTTAGCATCATTCTTTAAGGGCTCTAGCATTTTCAGAGTGGTAAATGAACCCTGGCTTCAATTTCAAGTCATAGCTGCTGGCCCCTAACAAGAAAGTCAGTTTGTCCTTTAAAGCTCTGAAGCCAGGCACTGACTTTTCCTCTTTAGGATGTTCTAGGTGGTATCTTCCTCTAATAGGACGCTCTTTTGTCTGCACTGGAAATCTCTAGTATAATATAGCCACCTTCATCAACGATCTTAGCTAGCTAGGTCTTCTGAGTGTTTTCCTGCAGCTTCTACATAAGCCCTTGCTGTTTCACTTTGCACTTTTCTGTTATGGAGATGGCTTCTTTCCTTAAACCTCATGAACCAACTTCTGCCAGCTTCCAACTTTTCCTCTGTAGTTTTCTCATCTCTTTCAGCCTTGTAGAATTGAAGACAGTTAGGGCCTTACTCTAGATTAGGCTTTGGCTTAAGGGAGTATTGTGGCTGGTTTGATCTTCTATCCAGACCACTCAAACTTTCTTCATAATAACATAACAGTAATAAGACTGTTTCACTTTCTTATCATTTGAATTTTCCTCAAGCACTTTTCCTTTGAATTCACAACTTGGCTAACTGTTTGGCATAAAAGAACTAGCTTTAAGTCTATCTTGACTTTTGGCATGCCTTGCTCTCTGAGTTTAATCGTTTAAGTAGAATAAGAGTTACTTGAACACAAAGACTGCAATACCGTCACAGTTGATCTACTAACTGAGAGAGCTACTAAGTTACTAACAGACAGGTAGCGTATACAGAGCAAACATGCTGGACAAAGGGATGATTCATGTCTCAGGTAGAACAGAGTAGGACCATGAGAGATTTCATCATCCTGCTCAGAATGGTGCACAATTTAAAACTTATGAACTATTTATTTCTGTAATTTCCCACTTGATATTTTCAAACTGCAATTGATTGCAAGTAACAGAAACTGTGTAAAGCAAAACTAAGGATAAGGGGGAACTCTGGTACCAACTAGGTTTCTTCACTGTAAAGTTATTGCTTTTCTCAATATGAAGAATGGGAGGGACCTTGTGGAGATATAGTCTGAGACTCTATAAATATCCTCTTCCTCATCAAACATTCACCCATTAGTTTTAGCATTCATTGATGATTCATCCTTAGAATATTACTATGATGTTTGCTAAATGATGATTTCCCAAATGATGGATCATTCCTTTTATAGTTATTAGTTGGCATTTTGCTGTAAGAAAAAGCTTTCCTTTCCTCCCTGTTTATTTCATTTTATTTATTTATAAAAGAATGGAGTCATGGATTCTAATTTTATTATATGGATTATATTCCATTACTATATTATTATTCTTTTTGATGCCCAAACTCTTTTAGATTTTGTGAATGCCACTCCTTTCAAGTTGATTCCTTTGACTTTCGAAGTGTTTCCATCTTTCTTTAAGTACTTCTTTACTTTCTACAATAGCAAGGTGTTCCAAGCTCATTTTATCTTTATTGCCACAGCTCTGGAATCAACCATTTGTCCAATGAGTCCTGATTTATTTTCTTTTAATGAAGTATGGCCTTTAGAATTCATGCTCTGGATATTGTTGTCTCATTGCTACCAGGCCCTCTGAGCAGACAGAGCTGTCATATACATGTCAGCAATCTCTGTCTCTCTCACTCGCTCTGTCTCTTCCTCCTTCATCCCCCCATCTCACTACTGACTTTTGTTCACACAAGCGATCTATGAGTATCTGTTCCTCCACAATCTCAACAGAAGCTGTTTTTATAATAATCCGATCTCATAAGACAATTCCCAATGATCTGTTCTAGTCATGAAGGCCAGACTCACACGGATCTGGGAAGAGGCAGCAATCACTGCGCCGCATAAAAGTGGAGGCACAGGGTGACTAGATGTCACCAAAGGGCTCCCCTCAGTGTGGCAAGTTATGAGTGAAGTTCTGCCTATAGCTTTTAAGAGAAGACAGGCTGAGTGTTTCCCAGTAATTTTGTCCATCTGCCCTAATGCATACGGGAGACATAAAAAGAAGGGTCAGCACAAATCAGAGTACAAATTCTAAGATAGACATGAACTCTTGTCTCAAAGACTGGTCCCTGATAATAAGCTTTGGATTACTGACACTTCCTCCAAGCATGTCTGCAGTGCTCAAAGGTGGCTCAATGGAAAAAAAAAATCTCCCTTTAAAGACTGCATCTTAAAATTTTGCCACTAAGAAAATTTAGAGTGGAAATGGCTCTTGGAGAGATGAGAATGTATATGATATAAAGCAAATGGTTCTATTATTCCTCTGTGGTCTGTCTTCAGTGAGATGATTCTTGGCCACCGTAAAGGTCCCGTGAGAAGGCATGATCTGAAAAGATCCTGGCCTTGATGGTTAGAGTTACAAAGTTCTGGGGACAGTATTGGGAGAGGTGAGACTCAGCATTTCATTGATTAACTTTTAATTGAACCAAAACTGGAGAAAAGAGTTAAATGAGATGTCTTCTAAAGCCTTTTCATTGGGGAAGAAAGGTGCAATTCTAGGTTCCAGTTGCAGTTCTCATCCACATCCAACTGCAATTCCCCAAAACTGAGGGTTTTACAGAAATCCTGATAACAGTCATGGAGCCACTTCTCTATTGAAGGTGTGGATGGAGGAGAGGACAGTAGGAATATCAGTGACACATTACTCACATATATGTTAAACGAAAAGGAGAGGAATAGCATTAGGATTCCCCTTTAAGTTTGGTCCCTCATACTAATCCCTGGATTAAGAAATTACTATGAATTATCTTAGTAAGATGTTACTAAGAATTATCATGTACTTGGAATCGTTAGTCTCAATCATCATCATTTTCTCATTCTCTGTTTTATACGTGGGTTTGTCTGATCTGAGAATAGGGTCAAATAGAGGAAAGTATGAAGGTTGAGGACACTGAATGAAGCAAAGAATTAGTTTGTAATAGATTAGTTAAGGCTTAGATTTTTTAAAAATGGGAAGCACAAGAGATGTTAGTAGCCTAAGCCTGAAGCTGCTTTATCTTGGTCTCATACAATCTGCTTCTAAAATCTCATTTATAATAATCCATGGGACAGAGGCTCAAAAAACAGAATTTAATATTTATTACAACCTTTTATTCAAGAAATAGGAAACATTGTTATTATGATCTATAAAAGGCCAGGCCTTTGATTTGGTCTAATTTGGTCACAGAGGCCATAATTAGGTATAAATTATTCTTTCTAAGTCTGATATCCCATACTTAAGTCTAGGACATGAAGACTTCTCCTTCAGGAAAGGTACATAAAACAAATGTACTCTTGTCTCCATACTTATGATCTCTGCATAAAGTCAGACCCAGGCCATTTTCCAGAAAATTCTGGGAAATTGGGACATTGTATAATGCAAAGCACTTTTCTCTTCTGTGACTTCTCTATGCTATAATATCCCAGGGCCAAGACAGAGATGGTTGGAAAAATGGAGAAAATATTAGGAGATCCATTGCATCTGATTCACACTGTGTCTTAATTCCAATAATTAGATGTTTGAACCAGGTAGTCATTAGTCACACTGTTGTATCAAAAGGAAGAATAAAAATATACTCCTGATTGTGAAGGCCAGCAAATCTTTAGAATTACAGTGGAATTTACATGATTCTCAATATGCTATATCTTCTTTTGCTCTGATGTTTAAAAAATTGTTCCATCTTACAAAGGCAGATCACAGCTTCTGAGAATCTGGGGGAAATAGTAATGAAGCCATGTAACCTATTCTTCCTTTCTGGGTCTCCACTTACTCAGTGACTATATGTAAAATAAGAAAGGATTGGAAATTGAGCTATTTGGAAATGCAGAAAGCAGTGACGTTTTTCTCACTCAGTGTTAATTTGCTCCTAATGTAGTGACTTTGAAAGCCTCACCTAGAATAATACGGTAGGCTGAAAGGGGAGGGTAAATTCACTATTCATAGCATTATTACACACCAGAACTTTCAGGAGATTTATTACACACCAGGCCTTTCAAGAGATAAGAAGATGGCATAATAACAGAACAGTTGACCGGACGCAGTGGCTCAAGCCCGTAATCCCAGCACTTTGGGAGGCTGAGGTGGGTGGATCATGAGGTCATGAGATTGAGACCATCCTGGCTAACACAGTGAAACCCGTCTCTACTAAAAATACAAAGAAAATTAGCCAGGCATAGTGGCATGTGCCTGCAGTCCCAGCTACTCAGGAGGCTGAGGCAGGAGAATCGCTTGAACCCGGGAGGCAGAGGTTGCAGTGAGCCAAGATCGTGCCACTGCACTCCAACCTGGGCAACAGAGAAAGACAATGTCTCAAAAATAAATAAATAAAAATAACAGAAGAGTCTTGAATTTTACCACTGATACTCTGCTCCCATATTGAAAGCCAAGTATTCAAAACTCTGGAAAAGGGCCTGGCTCACTTTCCTACATCATAATATAAAATCTCCATATACAAGGAGTTGGGATGATGTAAGTGACTCCAAGAGTTTCTCTGTGGTGTAAAGTCTGCTGATTCTCTGCGTTGCCCAAAAGCACAATCATCATAACTCTGTGGCGAACAATGACTACATAGTGTTAGGCTTTGCAAGAGGAGCTTCCACTGAAGGGACCCTGGAGAAGCAGGATCCGCAGAGTTTACAGTTCTGTTGAACAGAGGAGAAGCATGAAGTTCTGAGCACTGAGCTGTGAAGGGCTCTGCCAGACAACTCTAGACAAATCAAGGGGAATTTGTGAAGCAAACATTTCTCTCTTTTTCTCCCAATTCAAGAAACTCTCTTTTATGAAGACAAACCATAGGATTAAGAGGAAATACAGTCATGAGCAAACCATACAAATAAAACCGTCTGTATTTTCTACCACTGTCCCGCTGCGCTCTAATGTAGAGGCAATGAAGCACGAAAAGTAAAATGATAGGGATGTAGCATGGTGATGCGCTGTGTTTCTACAGCACGCTCGGCTTACCTGTTCTCAAGGAAGATATGAAAGATTGGATAAGGAATTTAACAAGAACTATTTGAGTGGCTCACACCTATAATTCCAGCACTTTGGGAGGCCAAGACGGGAGGATCACTTAAGGCCAAGAGTTTGAGACCAGCATAACCAACATAGTCAGACTCCATCTCTGCAAATTATTTGAAAACTAGCCAGGTACGGTGGTGCACACCTGTAGTCCCAGTTACTTTGGAAGCTGAGGCAGGAGGATTGCTTGAGTCCAGAAGTTCAAGGCTGCAGTGAGTTGTGATTGTGCCACTGCATTCCAGCCTGGGTGACAGAGAATGACCCTGTCTTCAAAAACAAAAAAAACAAAAACCCAACTATTTGCTATGTAACCTCGTATCTCAAACCCTGATTCATCTGGATGAATGAAGAAGCTATTCACACTGAAAGACTACATTCCTGTTGCATATATTCCCTAACTGCCCTCCACATCTTCCACTTCAATGTGTCTCTTAAAGTCCCCAAGAGGTTTATTATACGAGCTCAAGAATCAGTGTATCAGCCTCTGGCCTCTGCATGGAAGGACCTGCCCTTCATCAGCGCCACCAAGCATGCAGCTGCTGTTGCTTCTCAAGCACCTCACACATGGTCTGCTGGGCATCCCGTCATCCTGCAGGAGTCCTCATATCCTCCATGGCACAGTGGTCGTCATATTCACCCAGGCCACCAATGTCCCCAGTCCTTGTCAGATCAAAATGCTTAGCAGTCTCTTTCAAGGTAAAGAGAATTCACTCTCACCTCTACTTTATGCTGTCTTAGAGAAGGAGAAAGCTCTTTCCTCTGTATGTTAACATTTGTGAGTGAGGTAGGAACAATCCTCTTCACCTTCTTCTAGAAGAGTTGTCAAAGCAGGATCTCTTGGGCCCCAGTGTGTGTGTGTGTTAAGTAGAAGGGATCTTTCAGTTTCCACATAGAGTACAGCATGCCTCACACCCCCAGTGTCACTCAGTCAATAGTGGCTCAGGGTCCAGTGCGTTGTCTACCTGAAAGCATTGTTTTCATCCATTCTCCTTTTTTGCTCTCTATATTTTGGTTATGTATCTCTTTGTTATAAATGTATAGCTGTAAGATGGAAGGATATTGTGAGAGATGAAGACATTGCTGAAACAAGAACTCCAATATGTAACTTTGGCCATATTGTGATTCAGCAGATGGGTTTAAAACACAATCTGGCAAGACCAAGGAAAGTTAGGAGAAAGGGTATGAAACTGTATTTCTCCGACTTCAGGATCAGATAATAGTGTCCTTAACATCCAGCGTGAGGTCTTTCACAGGTATAAGAGACAAATATTCATCAATCTGTTGATTCAGGTGATACAAAGACTGGCTATCATGACCTCAAAAAGTCAACCACTGGCTTAGTTTATTCAAGGTCATAAATTAGATCACTCGTATGTATAAAATTTTATCTCAAGTTTGAAGTCCAAGTGAGTTGTACAAACAAACCTGCTCTTGTCCTCTTATTTGTACATTTTCTATAAAAATCTAATTTCTCAAATGTACTTTGGGTCAGTTTTAACACCTCATTAATTAATTAATAAAATTATTGACGTGAGTTCATTTTGTATTTGCCTAAGGATCTTGGTATTGCAATTTTTTTTTTTTTTTTTTTTTCTGAGACTTAGTCTGGCTCTGCCACCCAGGCTGGAGTGCAGTGGCGGGATCTCAGCTCACTGCAAGCTCCGCCTCCCGGGTTCACGCCATTCTCCTGCCTCAGCCTCCCGAGTAGTTGGGACTACAGGCGCCCGCCACCGCGCCCGGCTAGTTTTTTGTATTTTTTAGCAGAGACGGGGTTTCACCGTGTTAGCCAGGATGGTCTCGATCTCCTGACCTCGTGATCCGCCCGTCTCGGCCTCCCAAAGTGCTGGGATTACAGGCTTGAGCCACCGCGCCCTGCCGGTATTGCCATTTTGAGAATTATACTTCAGCCAGAGAAAAGAGTTTAATAGATTCATTTGAGAAACGGATTGGAGTTTTATTAAGAATTGAGAAATGTATTAGAAGGAGAAATGGATGGTGAGAAACAAGAAGGAATTTGGACTTAGGGTAAAAGAGGTTTACAAGAGTTAATATGAGGAAATCTGCTGCCCTGAAGTCTAAATCCTTCTTTCTTGGCTTGGCCCTGCCTTTCTTCCAAAGCCTTCATTCAGGATTAAACACACTAGTTTCAGGCATCTCAGGAGAAAGACCTTCAGCTTGTAGCAGTAGCTAAAGCCAAGGACATGTTAAGTGAAATGTCCCATGAGGAGGCAGTGGGGTAGTAGCAGACACAGAGATCTCAGATATTAGCTCACAAGGTTTTGTGTCCTTGGCAGGGAAAAGAAAAACAACAACAACAACAACAACAACAACACAAAACACAAAACTCAAACTCCTTCATTGTGCATTTTTTCTAACATGGAAGTGTTGACTCCCAATTTCACACTTCGGATCAACTGTAAGAATGAAATCAAACAGTAATAAAATGCAAATACAGGATATAAATATTTAAAGGAAGCTGGCTCATAAACATGTGAGACAGATGATGAAATCTGTAAATGCCACATTCCGGCAACCCTTTTGTTCATCAGTCTCTCTGTACCTGGCATATCTTTCACAGGAAAATAAGTACTTAGCTGTTTGAGGTACCTAAAAGATTATTTGGGGGTCTTGAGGTGGGAGGTATTAGGAAAAATGTTCGAACACTTGGGGTCCTGAAGGAAAAGACTAGGGCCCTCAAGGCTTTCATAAGAAAGATTCAGATCTGGGGGAGGGCGTTATATAATAGAACAGCTGGAACTAAAGAGACCCTTCTACATGCCAGATGTGTGCTCAGGCCTTTACAAACATAATTCATTTAAATCTCCACTTAATAGCAAAGGCAATTATTATCCTGGCCTCACAGATGAGGACAATGAGGCACAGAAGATATAGTTACAAGGTCACATATTTAGAAGGTAACAGGATCAGGAGTGTGATCGAGGAAGAGGCCAAGTTAGCTGTGGGAGAAAACGCGTTCTGAGTAGATAGAGGAAGGCCGTTTCCTATTGGCAACCCACTTCTAAGGTCCTTGGGAACATTCTGAATGAAAATCCAGGGCCTCACCTGCCCTTTTTAGCCAAGTTGCTTTCATTGCAGCAGCGTAAGTTCAGTGATGGTTTGCCTGATCCACTGACAAGTTGTTCATGCCTAATTCACAAAAGCACTAAACCTGGGGAGGCATGAAGAGGAGTCCCACAAGTTGAGCATTTAGAACACCTTAAGTTTCCTCACATTTTCCCAGAGCCAGAGCTCTGAGGCCTTTCCTCATTACAGAAGGTAATAACTGAACCTTGACAGTGTATCCTTTCAAACGAAAGAAGTTAGCTGTCTACTTAAAAGTAATCCTTGACACCTCCCTCTCCCTCAACCCCAACATCCAAACCCTCAGCAATCCCCAGAATTCTACCTCTAAAATGCATTTGAAACAGTCCAGTTTTCTCCATATCAACCCTAATCTAACAAGTATCATCTCTGGCTTAGATTATTGTAGTATGCTAACTGCATCCACTTTCACCCATCACCAGTTCATTCCCACAATGCTTTAACCCAAATTTAAATTCTGCAATGGCTGTTCATTGCAATTAAGAAACTCCAGTTAACTTACAGTGGGCTTCACGGTGCTGAATAATTTGACCCCTGCCCACCTTCCAAACTTCCCCTCATGCCAATTTCACCCTTACTCACCATATTTCAGCCTTCAAAAGTATTTCTCATTCCTAACTTTTTCTTCAGAGTTCATCCATCCACATGAAACTCTCTTTTCTCAGCTCTTACATGATTGGCATAATTCAAATGTCATTTCTCAGTTTGAATGTCACTCCTCAGTCCTTCTTCATCCTTTCTTTCCTTGCTTCATAGTACTTGTGAAAATTTGCTACTATTTTAGTGGTTTGATTTTTGTTCTTTGGCTATCCCACACGTTTGACTCTAAGCTCCACAGGGGAAAAGCTATGTCTGTTTTTTCTCTGTGCAATGACGTGTTTATTGTACTCTCTGGCTCGTGTTCTCTACTCCCAGTGATGTAATAAGACATTTTGAGTTCCTAAGCACTGTAAAAATTATGAAAATTATGGTGCTTCCCATAAATGACTAAAAATAAAAACTAAAGTTACAATAAAACTTATACATATACTGAAATTAAACTGGCTTTTATTTGTAGAGTTGCTGATTGTAAAATCTTGGAAAAGGTCATTGAAACAGAAGTTTTCTCATTTCTTTGGCGTCCCTGATTTTTTGGTAACTTAAGCCCATGTATTATCTGCCATGGTAATATACAACTGTCCAGGACCTGAAAGGGAAAAACTGCTTCTCATTTCAGCCTCAGAGCAAAGGTTTGTATTATCATGTAAATCTCACTTAATAAATCTGAAATGGAGCAGTAGTTACTGTGAGCATCATACCTCTTTTTTCTACTGTTAGAAGAATTAATCCTTTGGCCTGTTTTCATTCATTCTTATCTCATACAGCTTGTCCATTCCATAGCTATTGACAAGCCCTAATCCCCTTAGTAAATTAACAGAAGAAAAATGGAAGAAAGAAGTTCTGTGTTTACATGTGTTGGGAGATGGAGAAGGCAGATTTTTTTGACAAACATGTAGGTGGCACATAATGGGTGCCATGTTCTGTGCTAGGTATTAGGATTAAACAACATTTGACCAGCATGCCATGTTCTTTCACATATCAGGACCTACATGCATATTCTAAATCACCTGCTCCCATTTCACCCCACAATCTCTCCAGTAATATCTTCCCTGGGATTCCAAACTACATTATACTTTTATTTTATCTGCTGTCAGAGCTGCCTGATTTTCTTTATTGTAGTGCTCAACATAATTTATTTTAAGTAATTATATAAGCTCTCTTTCCTCTTAGACCATAAGCTTCATGAGGGGAGTTCTCATGTTACCTGACTCACAGCTACATCTTTGGTACCTAGTAACAGCACATGATAGCAACTAACAATAAACATCTCTTAGATTGAGTAACAATAAATGAATGGATGAACTTTAACCTTGACCTCAAAGGCCTTGCACTAAAATAAGAAGGAAAGACAAATAAAAGAATATTTACCATTCACCATGTAAGTGTAGTTAGGATGTGTCACAGTACAATGGGAACCCTAGCTTCAATGCTAACCCTCGTATCAGTGAAGATACCCTGAAGGAGTTAATGGATACATTTTAAAGGTTGAAGAGTTGAGGCAACAAAGGAACCTCAAGAGGACATAAACTGAACAAACACAAAAGTGTCTACTTGCTATGCAGGAAGTCGTCTGCAAGATCATCGGCCATAAGAGTGTAGAGTTCATAGGAGAGTTCTTCTAATATATTTGCTTACTGATACTATTGATAAAGGATATACAATGAGGTCAGAATGAGATCCTTATTCTTAGCAAACTCAAGATCCTTACTGCTTATATTTAATGTTCTCTGTAAATGTATAATATATTAATAATCTCTCATAAAGAAGGCAGGGGACAAATAACAGTCACTTATGAATGCCTTTGTTTTTGCCCCCTTTTTGGGGAAATCAGGCTTTTGATGAAGTGTGACATAAGCATCTCCAGAATTCCTCATTATCTCTTGATAGCTGGTCTGCAGCCGTAACAGCAGCTTTTAGAATAACCCCAAGTGATCTGAGTGCTTTGGAAACATCCAGAAAAATGTGCTAGGCATAACCATAGTTAATAAAATTGTGTTTATAACAATACTGATATGATTTATCATTTATTACATGCCAGGTACTCCTTAATATTTTGCACACATAAACTTCAAAAACGACTCAATGGGACCAAAGACTTCCAACAACCCTGGGAGTGAGTCTGGACTCACTGAACTCAGTCGAGGCTTCATATGAGACAGCAACCACAGCCAACTGTTTAACTACAACTCATGACAGGCTTTGAGCCAGAAGCTCTGAGCTAAGCCACTCCCAGATTTCTGCCCCGCAAACACTATGAGATAATAAATAATGTTTCAAGGTGCAAACAAATCCCACAGAACAATAATTCAGTGAGGTAGGTATTGCTATCATGTCCTACAGATAAAGAAACTGAGCCATGGAGAAATACAGCAACTTGTCCAAGGTCACTCAGAAAAGAAATGGTAAAGCCTGTACTCAATCCAGGAAGTCTGTCCCCAGAGCCCACACTTTGCAGCTTTCTCCCATTATGCTGTGGTATCTCCTGAAATTTTAATGCCACTTTTGGAGCCAACACCCATACCCTGTACTTTTTCAGACATCTCACGGAATTCAGAAGTCAAAGTTGGAAAAGTCCCAGGAGAGACAGACAGTTTGGTCACAATTAGTACTATTGACCAAGAAGCTCTTAGAGGAAAATCAGTGTTGCCCAAAGAACACCATGCCTACCCACTGAGGACATGTTAGATGACTTTGAACATACGTGAGCAAACATTTTTACTTTCATAACTGTGTAGTTTTAAAATCTGTGCCAGATAAACATTACGTTAACATGCATGTGTGCTAAATAAGGTAATTAACATAATTATCTAAGTAATTAGAGAAATACCAACAATATATCTGAACAAACGATACTATATGTATTATTATATAATTATATGTATAAATGATAGAGCCATGATTCAACGCAGAAAGTTATTCTTTTATTTATTTACTGGTTTATTCTTCAACAAATATTTACCGAGCACCTAATAGGGCCCAGACACCACTCACAAACAAACATGGAAATAAAAATCCCTGCCCTCTCATAGTTTATGTTCTGATAGGGAGAAACAGATAAAGAAATTTAATAGCACCAAAAAAACAGTATATCACTAATATATAATATAGTACACATTATAGTATAGCATACTACATTAAGCAATGTTATATTATAATATACTCTATTATATTATCATAGAATATATTATTAATGTTAATTTTCTATACAGTTATATAGAAAAATAGAGCATGGTAAGAGAGGGGATGGTAATAGAGAGGTGTGAGTTTTAATCTTTCTTTTTAAATTAAAAATTATTATAAATAAAGCTGAAGTCTTTGTTTTACTAAAAAATTTAAGAATTTGTTTTCATTTCCTTCCCATGGGTCCATTATCTTTACCATAACAATTTTCATTTATGTTTTGCTGAAGTCACAGAAACATTTCATTTACAAATGAATAAATGGCAAATCAAGTAAATCATAATTAAAATAAATAAGGGAAAACTATCAATAAATAATGATAACAGTGCTGCCTGGATATGACCAAAAACAAATGAGTAAGTTGTATTTGAATGGTTAAACTGGAGATTTCTTCAAATAGGAAACACCAAACTTTTCTCTCACCAGTTGACCCTTGACCAATTGTTTTATGTTGATGGGAGGAGTGGAAAAAACTAGAATCACTTACCCCTAGCCATTTAGCTCCTAGCACTAAGGATGAACCATATGGTTATAGTTTATTAACTATAACCATAGTTAATAAAATTAACTATTTAATTAACTAGACAGTGTGGAGGGTTCTGTCATCTAGTATGTCACAACTTCTACAGCCTTCAGCTCCCTGGTCTGCTTGCTTACAAGACCATCTCTGCGGAGAAAGCAGAAGATAAAATACAGGAATACTGAAAGAAGAGAGATGATCACATCCCATTCCTTTATGTTACACGTTACACATAGGTGATGCTGACTTGGAAGTGTTTGCAGGTTGTGTGGCTGCCGAGGCTTTGACAGAAGACAGGGGACACTAGCTGCACAAAGGAGGTCGCAGGCTTTCCCACCAAGTGGATGGAAAGCCAGTGTCAAATGCTGGGGAAGTGCTGCAACTCTTTCCCTCATCACCTAGTTATCTTCAAGCCGGTTTTATTAGAAGAAGCCCCTGACATCAAGAATGACACTATGCAGGAAAAAGTCTTCTCACGTTTTAATATTAGTTACTTACAAATGAGTAACAACTAACCGTAGCTACATCTATTGAACATTTCCTATCTGCTAAACACTGCACATTTTACACACATCATCTAGTTTAATTTTTGTAATGACTCATGAAGTTCTGTGATTATTTCTTTTTACAGATGAAGAAATGTAGATTTGAGGAAGTTAATAAATACGTTCCAAATTATACCTATAGTAAATACTGGCACTAGGAATGGTGCCTAGGTCGTCTGACTCTGGAACTTGTGTTAATTCCATTTGAACATGTAAATAACTCTGTGGATTAAGAACAAAGATTATTTCCATTTTATGGAGGAGTGGCAGAAACGTGTAGTGGTTAGGAGAGCAAATGTAAGTGTTAGAAGAGCCCATTTTGGGGAGGCCAAGACGGGCGGATCACGAGGTCAGGAGATCGAGACCATCCTGGCTAACACGGTGAAACCCCGTCTCTACTAAAAAATACAAAAAACAAAACAAAACAAAACAAAAAAAACTAGCCGGGCGAGGTGGCGGGCCCCTGTAGTCCCAGCTACTCCGGAGACTGAGGCAGGAGAATGGCGTGAACCCGGGAGGCGGAGCTTACAGTGAGCTGAGATCGCGCCACTGGACTCCAGCCTGGGCGACAGAGCGAGACTCCGTCTCAAAAAAAAAAAAAAAAAAAAAAAAAAAGAAGAATTCATTTTGATTCTGGCTCTGTCGTTTATCAGTTGTGAATTTGGGAAATGTATCTAACTCCTCTGAGATTTACAATGTCCTCAAATATCAAGATGTAGAGAACACTTAATCTCTTAGGGCCTCTCTGTCTTTGCCATCATCATCATGGTTATTACATATTTTGGGTTTTCTCACCTTAATTTTTTCTCCTACCTGAAATTGCCATGTTATTCCCCTTAAACCCTTAGATTAAGAGGTGGCTACAATGTACTACTATGCCGTTAATAGTAAATATTTATTGTACATTTACTACATGCCAAGAGCTTTTAGCGCATTATCTCATTCAATCTTTACAACCCCTGCACGAGATAAATACGGGTGTCATCTATAATTATGGTTAGAAACAGAATTCGCCTACAACTGGACATTGCTGACCTCACTTCACCTTTTCCTGCCCACCACCCTGACTGCCAACTGACTTCGGAACTCCAAAGGGGCATCCATGAAAACGACAGGAATTGCCTGCAGGAAAATGAATGCTCTAGGAGTTTGACTCTAAAAAGATTGGGAACTGTCCACCAACTGGTGCTACTGAGAATAGTGGTTGTTGAAAGGAATTTCGGTCTCTATCCCAACTTACTTTTCCTCAGGGAAGCGTCAATTTCCTCCAAGTCCTCTTCAGAAGGGTAGCTGGAAAAACAGTGAAACCAAGTAACTTACCTGAGAACAAGCCGGGAGTAGTGCAAAGGAATCAACCAGATTCTTAACCTATTACAAAGTCCAGGCACTCCGTTTGCTTTCTAATAACCTTGTTGCCTGGTATTGAGTAAAAGATGCTATAAAGCACGAACACGTTTGGAAGTAATAATAATCTGCTGTTATGCGACATAATTTTCTCCATATTTGTTATTATTTTTCTGATAATAAATTTCATACATTTTATTGGAAAACCACAGAAAATGCAAAAAATAGCTAAGCTGTTACGTATGTTTCGATCTAAATTTCAATTAAATTTTAATTATTCTCTCCCCGTGCCTAACCACCCTTACCCCATTTTTTAAAAGACCTGGAGTCCAGGGTAGGAGAGATCAAGAGCGTCCCAGAGGGCAGCAGCACAAATTCTCTCTCCCCTCCAGACCCTGCAGCTTGCTTCGCCCATCTCCCCTCCCGCTTAGCTTGGTCGCTTATCATTGGTCATTGCCATGGCAACCAGCAGCTGCCGGGCCAGCAGCCTCTACCGCAGCAGGGGTGGGGCACTGGGGGAGGGGGAGAGAGAGAGGAGGAGCCAAAGGAGGTGTCTGCTGCAAGTTCCTGGCTGCTTCCGAGCTCACCCCATCCTCCGAGAGGGAGGAGGCCCAACTGGTGATGCTGCTGCTGCTGCCGCCGCCGCCGCCTCTATTGCTGATACTTTAGCGGGGCTGGAAGGGTGGTTCCTATTCGCACCATCGCCAACCAGAGACAGGGGGGGAAAAAAAAAAACCGGCAGCCGCTGCTGATGTTGGGTTCGGAGGCTGCATCCGACTCGGTCACAAGGAAAATGGATTCAGTTTGCATCTCTCCCTCCTTTAAACAGCTTCTCCGGGTCTCAGCATGGTGAGTAGGAAACAGTAGGGCTCCCTTCTTGGTTTAGCGTGTTATTATTTGACCTATGTATACATTTCTGGCCTGAACTTGAACAATGACTCCCGTGCCACAGACTAGAAGGGGGAGATGTGGAGACAGAGATGAGGATGGAGGGAGAGGAACGTTGCCAGGAAGAGAGAAGTGAGAAGGCAACCGCTTGTGTTTAAAAAAAAAAAAAAAAAAAAAAAAAAAAAAAAAGGTGTTCTGATTTTATCTCTAACTGGCTCAGAATGCAGACTGAGCCACTTGGTGCCTTTTTCTCCTAAGCTTAGCAACAGCATGAGGGGTTGGAAAAAGAGCTAACAACAAGAAGAGGGTGTTATTGAAAGGAATCATTTCATTTGCAGCTCTCACATACAGGGTTGGGCCTTCTTCAGAAATACATTTGGTGTCTCATAAGCTTCTCAGACTCATTATAAGGTGGTTTTGCTTATTTTATTGATTGCTTAGAAAAAGTGGCCCCAGAATTTGACATTTTATTTTGTACTCTTGTTGAGAAATCATTTGCAAGACCCAGTTTTATTTTATACGTAGATTTGATTGTGAACTTACACATGTATATCTTATGGATATATATATCATATATACACATGTTACTTAGCATTTATATTGCATTTATGAAGCATATTTATATGTAGGGTGTGCTTTGCAGTCATTTTTATGGTTTAGATATGTCCTTGCATGCCTGGAAGTACTTGCATGTTTTTGAAACTATGCTTCTGGTTTATATTATTATTCACTGGCTTTATTTGGATTAATGTGAAATTTACTCTGGTTATTGTCTCTTAGTTTCATTGTGACCAATTGGAACAGATGCCTATGATTTGATCTGTGTCACAGAACTAGATGCAAATTCGTAGCCTGCCTCTTTATTTTTAATTGGGTTTGTGGGGGATGATATTGAGGACTCCGAATTTACAATGATGGGAAAGGGAGGTGGCTTGTGGTATTATTTTGTATCTAGCATCTTACCAAATCAATGTTGAAGCAAATCAGTTTTCTTGAAATGCCACCCCAACCTTTTCATGTTTGTGCCTTGTATCCCAGGAAGCACAGCTGAGCTGGCAGGTGAAATGCATTCATTTTATTTAATAGTGCTGCTATCTGCTGTTCATTCCTTCAGTATCCAGGAACCATTTTACAGTTCTCTCAAATGTTGTATTAAGGGTCTCCTTCTGTAAATAAGAAAGTAGGAAAGTAGGATTGTTTTGAAAATCTAGGTATTCCTAAGCACCCTAGCCCAGCCGTTTCCAAATTAGTCTGCTTATACAATGAAATGAATCCAGGGAGTGAGCAAAGCTGAACAGGAGAATGTGTGGCTTGTAGCTGAATTGGGCTAGGGGGGGTGGGGGTGGGGGGGGTGGGTGGGCTATTGTAATTTACAAATGCTTACTGGGATCTGCTTGACCTTTTATTATGTCAAGGTTTTAAGGCAGCTCAGGAGACTAAAGATCCCTGAGATGAGGAGGTTCCATTCCCACTCAGGATAATGGATTTCATTGAATTAAAGCCAGAAAAAAATATGTAGGTAGAGTGTATTAGTAGTATTACATTTACCACATGGGCTATTATAGTTTTATCCATTAGTCTCTTCTCTAACAATATCATTGTCAGTACAGACATTTTTTACAATGTAAAATGACAATTATTTGGGGCTTTAGTCTGGCATCTGATTCTACATACTCCCCCCACATTTATAATTTTCACATGTATTTGAATCGGGTTTATAGTTTAATTTGTCTGAGAATAATTGTTCTATTTGGCTTATACATGAGAAGGGCCCTTGGGGACTTAATTGTGCATGTCCTCATAGCATGTCATATATTATAGATCCACAGCTTTGTAAACTCATGCTACTTTGTGCCTAATTGTAACAACTATATGAAATAGGGCAAGAAAAGAGGTACTGGGCTTGTATGTTATAACAAATTGTATAACACATTGCATCCTGAATCTTTTAGTGATAACACTTGACTTCCAAAAATCAAAATGTTAGATATGTCTATTGTACACTTAAAAAATTAAGATTTGTAAAATTAAGATTTGTTGACCCCATTTCATGCAATGAAAGCAGATATCCTGTGGCTTTGTTTTTGTTTCTTTCTTGTTGAGTTTTCGTTTGGAGGTGGTTTTATAGGCAAAGTTGGTACAGTTTGAACAGAGGCAAATCCCTTAGGTCATGTGCTTAAAACTCCTTGTAGATAGCCTGTTTCAGCTATGTGTCTGCTGTTACCCTGATAGAAATACAGGTCTAGCTTTTGACCCCAGTCTTTAAGACAACTATATGACCTTTGCTAAGGGGCCGCTGAAAAGTGAAGTGTGTTTCAAGCACTAGAAGTTGAACTCTCTGCGGAAAGATTTTTAAAAGCTAGGATTCGTATGTAACAAATCTGCATGTTGTGCACATGTACCCTAGAACATAAAGTATAATAAATAAATAAATAAATAAATAAATAAGCTAGGATTATTTCATTTGGAGAAGAGAACAATGAAATATGACAATCATTTGTTTCAGATAAGCTGAGCATGGGGCATAAGCATAGGACATTGCTTATTGCTATTTTTTGAAACTTCAAATGTGGTCAATGGGCTTCAACTTTATGAGGAATTATGAAGATTAGAAATATAAAAATATAGAAGTTCCTCATAGTAAGTGTGAGTAGTCAACTGGCTAATCAAATAAAGCAATGTACTCTTCTCTCATCAAAACTGCCAAAAGTATGACCTAGATATGCTTTTGTCTAGGATGGACTAGATTTCCTTCTCAAGAACTTCTCTTGCTTTTTCTAGAGTGAGTCATTTATTTAAGAGAGTACATTAGTTGTTTAAGATCAGGCACTTCTAGATTATAACAGTAAGACTCCATTTTGTAGTTGGCTTCTAAATTACAGGATCTAGGTATTTGTAAAGAAATCAACTGATCATCTTCCTAGAGAAATTTACATGTAATCCTGCCAGAATTCAGGAAACTGAACATTTACCTGTTCATAAGAGCCCTTCTTTCTCAGCAACTTTATGGAGTGTGATGTCAAATACCTATATTAAAATTATCTCATATTGTATAGTTAATTTTGAAAAATGTAATGTATCATTTAATGGGGTCTTTATACAAAATAATTCAAGAGCCATCAAGTTGTTTTTTTAAAAAAACAAATTATATGAAAGATATATACAAATTAATGCTTAAATGTGCTATTTAACAAACTAATCTTCCACTCAAACACTATCTTAAAAATGTCATTCATGTTAGAATATTAAAGTTAAATATTTTGATTG
Organism: Macaca fascicularis; assembly: GCF_037993035.2. NCBI lineage: Eukaryota > Metazoa > Chordata > Mammalia > Primates > Cercopithecidae > Macaca > Macaca fascicularis. The sequence goes on along the minus strand of NC_088380.1, from coordinate 154,567,693 downwards.
GTATGTAAGACTTTAGTAAAACTTGTTTTAATTAAGACACACACTAATTAATTTCTCACTTTGTAATAGGACGTTTCTCATTTCGGGTGACATCAGAACATGTTTTGATTTTATGTACCTGCTGCAAGTCGGCTTCAGGATGACTTAGACAATATTTGCAGAGTGAAACAGTTTTCTACATTTCTTTTTGGTTCATGAAAAGTCAATACTTTGTTTCTCATGGTTGGAGCTTATTGTGGAAGTTTTAACATAAATAACGCAATGATGGTCTTTTACTGAAAGAAATATGTTAGGTTTCTACTTGGTTGTTACTCTGTGAAGTGTGTTACAATTCCCTCTGTTTACACATTCCACTATTTTTCTATCAAGGGAAAATGTGCTTTCAAACAGGATAAATTAATCAATTGACTAACAACTATTTGTAGAGCTTTCATATGACTAGCAGAATTTGCATGTGCTAGCAAAAAAGAATTTCCTTGGAGAATATAAGATATACATCCATGAAACAGTTAGTGTTGAAAACAATATAGTTGTAATTAGTACCATCACTTCACCATATATTAATACAAGTTTTCATAATTCTGTCATTTTTCCATTCTTTTTCATTTTATATTCTATCAATTTCAATTTATATGCTATCATTTCAATTCTATCATATCAGCAAAGCTAGTGTCATAGTAATTCTTTAAAATAAGTGGAAACAGATTCAAGGAGGTTAGACTTGTCCAAATTTGTGTTTGGTAAATGGTGTAACAGGCTGGATCCCTAGTCTCATAAGTACAAACTACTATAGTAGAAAGGTAGCGAATTATCTTACCAACTTGAATTTTAACTAATCTGTGTTGTGTGGCTCATTTTATTTGAATATTTCAGGTACCAAAATTTGTTCTTTGGCCATATCAAATTGCCAAATACACTATGTGCGTAGGGTATCAGGCAAACAAACAAAAAATGAAAACAAAACAAAACAAAACGGCTCACACACACAAAAAGAGTACTTTAGAGAAAATCTAGGCTTTTTGATATATCAGAAAAACCTAGAAGCATTTGTTTGGGTGAAAATCAGAACTTTATTGGACTGCTATGCATTTATTTTATAAATAAATATTGTTTTTATTTTTAATGACATAGAGTTTGGGAGGTGACCATTGTTTTCTGTGTTTAGGATCAGATTAAAATTCCTGTAGGTCCTGAATCTTGAAAAAATTATGCCACCTCCTACCTATATGTCCTAATTATCTCTCTACCTACACATTCTTAAAAGTAAAAATGATGTTGTTATAAAATAAGTGTACATGGCCGGGCGCAGTGGCTCAAGCCTGTAATCCCAGCACTTTGGGAGGCCGAGACGGGCGGATCACGAGGTCAGGAGATCGAGACCATCCTGGCTAACACGGTGAAACCCCGTCTCTACTAAAAAATACAAAAAACTAGCCGGGCGAGGTGGCGGGCGCCTGTAGTCCCAGCTACTCGGGAGGCTGAGGCAGGAGAATGGCGTAAACCCGGGAGGCGGAGCTTGCAGTGAGCGGAGATCGTGCCACTGCACTCCAGCCTGGGTGACAGAGCCAAACTCCGTCTCAAAAAAAAAAAAAAAAAAAAAAAAAATAAGTGTACATCAGTTCAACAACTTTCTGGTATTTTCTCTGAACAAATGCTCCTACATTTTTCTGAAATATAAAAAATATTTATTTGTTTTTCAAATATTCTAATTTTCTGGTGTATCTTTTTCTTTATTAATTCCCTAGGCACATACTGGTATAAGTATTTGGTAATTCAGCTCTGGCCAAATAGCAAATTATGGCATTGAACCATATTCTACATTTGGAAAAAGAGTCCTTTATAATTAATTAACTTGCAGTAAAAATGAGACCTGTCACACTAAAAAGTTGTTCTTTAAATAATTATTCATTACTACAAGTAAATTTTGTTGCTTCAAGTTTTTTTATATTTAAAAATAATACATCCTCATTATGGAAAAATGATAATACAGAAATGTGTAAAAGGAAGATGAGAACGACTCATAAGCCTACCATCAATAAATCATTACTGTTAGCATTCTGGAGTATTTCCTTTTAGATCTTTTTGTATATACACACAGAAACACATGCAGACACACAGTTTCATAAATGGATCATACTCTATGCATTGTTTTAAATTGCTTTTGCTTTATGTATAGTGGCCATCTATCCATGTCAACTAATGTGTCTCTACTGAATTTTAAATTTCCGCGTGCATTTTTCTTGATGATTCAAGCTGTTTTTTCCCCCACTTGGGAGTCTTCACACTTTACTTTTAAATACTTCTTATGATGCAGATAGATCCTGCTTGATTTAAAGCAGTCATGAGTCAGGCATTATATTCAGGAAATATGAACTCTGTTACCCTGACCTGCCACTGCATCTTACAATTGGTATTAAATTAACCTTGGTCATTCCTTGTCTGCTAATAATGAATGAAGTCTGAATCCAAGGCAGTGAAATCCCTGTTTGAGGCACGAGGAGTTTCACCAGGTACATGCATCAGCAACAATTAAAAAACAAAAACAAAAACACATCTGTTTCAGATTCATGTTAGTTTTCCCCAGTGTTGTAGTTGTATGTCCTGTAGTTTTATTTTTTAATTTTTAATTTATTATTATTATTATGATTTTGGAGATAGGGTCTCACTCTGTTGCCCAGGCTGGAATGCAGTGGCATGCTCTTGGCTCACTGCAACCTCCACCTCCTGGATTCAAGTGATTCTTGTGCCTTAGTCTCCTGAGTAGCTGGAACTACAGGTGCACACCACCATGCCTGGCAAATTTTTGTATTTTTAGTAGAGATGAGGTTTTACCATGTTGGCCAGGCTGGTCTTAAACTCCTGACCTCAAGTGATCTGCCTGCCTGGGCTTCCCAAAGTTCTGGAATTACAGGCATGAGCCACCATGCTCGGCCTGTCCTGTGGTTTTAACCTTGGTTAAGCAAATCAAATCCTTTATGGGAAGATATTTAAATGACTTCTTGGAATAAACCAAGTGTATTAGTTCATTCTCACACTACTATAAAGACATACCCAAGACAAGTAATGTATAAAGGAAAGAGATTTAATTGACTCACAGTTCTACAGGGCTGGGGAGGCCTCAGGAAACTTACATCATGGCAGAAGAGAAAGCAAACATGTCCTTCTTCACATGGTGGCAGGAGGGAGAAGAATGAGAGCTGAGTGAAGGGGGAAGGCCTTTATAAAACCATCAGCTCTCGTGAGAACTTACTCACTATCATGAGAATAGAATGGGGAAAGCCACACCCAAGGCCCAATTATCTCCTTCTGGGTCCCTCCCACGACATGTCGGGATTATGGGAACTACAATTCAGGATGAGATTTGGGTGGGGACACAGCCAAACCATATCACCAAGATGTAGTTTTGCAATTTTTTTCACTATATTTATTATTTCATAATGAATTCATGTATATCATAGTTTTCAAATAAAACCCCAGTCATCTGACTCTTTCCCCTTTTTAAAATATGAATGGTTGACTCTTCTTAATAAACTAGTTCAACCATTATGGAAAACAGTGTGGCGATTCCTCAAGGATCTAGAACTAGATGTACCATATGACCCAGCCATCCCATTACTGGGTATATACCCAAAGGATTATAAATTATGCTGCTATAAAGACACATGCACACGTATGTTTATTGCAGCACTATTCACAATAGCAAAGACTTGGAATCAACCCAAATGTCCATCAGTGACAGATTGGATTAAGAAAATGTGGCACATATACACCATGGAATACTATGCAGCCATCAAAAAGGATGAGTTTGCATCCTTTGTAGGGACATGGATGCAGCTAGAAACCATCCTCCTTAGCAAACTATCACAAGAACAGAAAACCAAACACCACATGTTCTCACTCATAGGTGGGAACTGAACAATGAGATCACTTGGACTCAGGAAGGGGAACATCACACACCGGGGCCTATCATGGGGAGGGGGGAGGGGGGAGGGATTGCATTGGGAGTTATACCTGATGTAAACGATGAGTTGATGGGTGCAGCACAGCAACATGGCACAAGTATACATATGTAACAAACCTGCACGTTATGCACATGTACCCTACAACTTAAAGTATAATAATAAAAAAAAAAAAAGAAAAAAAAAAAAAATATGAATGGTTGACTCTTCTTAAACTTTAAGTGTGAGTTTTAAACATAATACCTTGGAGAAAATTCTTTTGGTATATCTCCCTTTTTACTCTCTGCAACCTGTGTGTTTCCTTCATAATACATATCTAAAGTTGTAATTACAGAGCTATTTATTTGCTTTCCCTACTCTTCACTAGAATGTAAGCTCCATGAGGGCAGAAAATGAAACTGTGTTGTTCGCCAGTTGTAATGAATGCCTTGGTACAACATGCATGCTCAATAAAGGCTATTTGACTGAGTGGCTGAATGAATAAAAGAATGAGGGTCCCCTAAATGGCTCCTGGCATAAGATTGTAGAAGAGACTTCAACTAGTTGCTCTTTCGACTGTGATTCTCATTCTTTTAATTTGACTGTAAAAGCAAAATGAATTTTATTCATATCCTCAGGATGTTGTTATGACTTTGATAAGGCAAAATCAGATTCTTAAAGGTAATATATCACAACACTTAACAATCCTTCATTAAAGACTGCTCACTACATGCTGTAACATAAGAAAGATTATGAACACTTCCGTGGATCTTTTTATTTTCTTTAAAAAATTGAATTGCAAGTCAGAAATAACAAATACCTTTTATTTCACTGTAATTTATTAAAATAAGTTAGTAATTTAATTATTATAAGCAGCACATTATATGGTACACACTCACAGCTATTGTGCTATTTTAGAAATCTGCTCTACCAAATTCACTAATCATAAACAAATCATTCCATCATATCTCCATCCAAATATTAAGTTGAATCAAAAATGCATCTCACCCCAAAGATAAGTTAAGGCAGCATCTGCTTTCATGAGAGTTTTGAAATCAAATATAAAAAGAGTGACTTGAACAAGAGGGTTAGCTTGGCAGACACATGGACATGCATTTGAACCACTGAGGACAGCCATTTCTATGGGTGTCTAATCTGCTGATATGCTGTAACTTAAGTATGAGGAAAAAGCCTTTGTTGCCTTTCTTTGTTTGGCATCTCAATCAAGATCATGGCACTTACTGCAATTCTTGAATTTCTGGAGTTCAATTTCGGTTAGAATATGCATGGAAAACCAAATCTGACAAATTTTAGCTGACACTCTGTGGCCAGAAAACCACTCGATATTATTTTCAATAAGGGAATTTTGCTGAGATAATTATGACTCTAAAAAAGCCTCTGAGCATGTGCTTAGGAGAAGAGGGTGATATTTTCATCATGCCTTCTTTTCCAAACTGGAAATGTTCCCCTGCAAAATGCTTATAACCACAGTAAAAACCAGGCAATTGTTTTTTACTCACATTTCTTACCTGGCTCTTTCTTATGCAGCACTTCATGGAGAGAGGTACATTCCAAAAATAAACTGAGCTCTTACTCTGTAGTCATCACTGATGTATATTTAAGGCCCTTAACCTACTCATAGGTCAAGCTTACCTAATTTGAACCTAGTTTCCAAAATGAAATTATTAGGTCTTTTAAATGCAAGAATACTCATGAAAACAGCTCGACAATATTTTAAATAAGTACCATTCTGTAAAATCTAGGCTATTGTCTCATTCTACCAATAAGCCAAAACAGTCAACAAATTTTTATATGATGATAACCAATTTGGAGAATTTCTATTTATATTAAACAATCCATGCTGAGAATTCACGTGAGAATTCACAAGCTGCTAATTCTGCTAATTGACATTGGCAACAAAGAGAGAAGGACTTAGATGTTTTGAAGATATTATAGGCCCTCAACTTGCTTTCTTATGGATTTGCTAGGTAATTCAGATTATGAAAATGGGTACTCTGGAATTACAGGGGTTTCTCCATCATCTGCTCAGTTCTAGTTTCCTAAACCCAAAGGAAGGAAGTATTTTGACCACTGGCTCAGTCTCTGTTTCCTGTTGTCTCTTAAGGAGTAAATTAAGTTGTAGTTAATTAACTATGAAACGGGTTTTGTATTTTGGAGAATATATTATTTTTAGCTATATTATGGAAAAAATTAGAATTTTGACTTCCTTCTAAAGCACTTCATTAAATAAAATCATCTATAAAATTTAGAATACAGAGTATTTTGAGCCAGATGCTTAAGCCATTTAGCAATAATGAAAAATAAGTCTCAGCTTTTTAAAAAATGAAGTAACAAGGAATACCTTCCTCCAATCAATTTTACATAGAAGGAATGCTTTACCTGTCTTCCTCTCTTCTTAGCCAGATTGTCCACATTTTTGACCTACAGGGTGCAATTCCACTCTCTGAAACAAGAGAAAGGAAAGTATTAGCCTACGACAAGAGAAATCGATCATTGCATCTGAGTGTGACCTTTGAGTTTTTGCGCTGTACAGGTTTAAAAGAGTTTAATATCCAAATGCACACTTAAACATGACTGTTTCATACTAACACTCTTATATGGACAGTATGACTACATATATACTGTTTAATCTCTTTTAACTATGGTATGTGATTTTATATTTTTCTCCTTTCATCCTGCATACAATTTTTGAAATCAAGCCTACATGGTTTAGTCAAGGCCCCTGAAACATAGTAAAGAGATAAGATTAATATTTCTAGCCAGTCACTGGTCATTTGCTAACTGAAATTTCACTAACATATGTATAGTTTGAAAACATGAACTATCTACATTTATTTTGCATAATCCTCTTGCTTTGAAACATTGATCTTTGGCTGTGTAGTCAACTGTAATCTAAGCAGAATCGATCATTTCTCAGTTCACGTGGTGCCATCACTAACCATATTCTTGGGGTGCTTAAGTGCTGTTTGACTAACGAAAGGATCCTTATGACAGAGAGTAGCTGATGAAGCAGTGGAAAAACATTTCGTTCAAGACAGACTTTTGCCAAATATGCACTTCCCCCTGGGTAAATTTGAAAATTTTTTCAGAGTTGATGCTGACTCATCTTTACTCTTTAGAAGATGTAGCGAGACCCACAGTCTAGAATTTTCTTTATGATTCAAGTAAAACGATTTATTCCAGTAGTTAAGGGTTAGCGCTGACCTTCCTAATAACAAGGACATCTGATATGCTCTGAATATAACAAGTATGAAAGGAACAAAAAAAAAGCAACTTCCTTTTTAAAATTATCCAGAAAATGAGAAGAAGATCTAAACTCTTTGAGCATCTGTTATGCATCTAGTATGCTGAATATTTTCATCCATGGCTGTTTTTGCAGTTCTCACAGCAGGCTGGTGAAGTAGGCATTTTTCTTCCCATTTTGCCAATAAAGATGAAGATTTGATAGGTTAAATTTCATACCCAAAGCCATTCAATTAGCGATTTTTGAACTGAGATGAAAATAAAGTCTGTCTGATTATGCAGCACAGTGGTTACAAACTGGAGCCTTGTGGACTGGACCCAGCTCAAGAAAAGTGTTTGTAAACATGAGTAAAATGTTAGTACAAAGCAATATATGCTCCTAACACAGTATTTTTTAAAACATACTTTTGTCCAAATTTTATAATTTTGACATTTCAGCAGATATTAGAATATCTCCTCCTCTTAGAAAAAAAAGAAAATCTGGCAACACCAGGCCACCTTTCTTCAAGGCATCCGGAGTTGAACTGTGGGTATTCTGGATGGATATTGTGCTACTTCAAATCCCTACCCTGCCCCCCACCACCCCCTCACAATTGATATTTATTGTTCTTCAGGTAGACATTCAGGTTTCATTCATATAGAGGCTGAAAATCGTGAACACAGGAAATAATCCTGCAGACAAACATTTGCTAAAAATGAATTATCTGTATGAAATTTAATGCTTTAGGTCTGGTTTGTGGGCAATCCCAATGACATTTCAACAGTGTAATTTACAGCTTTAAATGTCTCCCCTTATGTCCCATTAATTATTTATGTCTTTCATAATTAGTAGACTAAGGCATTTTTTTCACAATTTACATATGTTTAATACTTTATTTTACAAGTTATAAAAAAACTTTTAATAATTTACATTCTCACAAGAATAAAGGTGGGGTAGATACTATATATTAATATGTATATCTTAGGTCATTTGATTATCCTCATCACATCTTTCCATTCACATGTATCTGTCTCAGCAAATCTATGGTTCCCGTATGTGGAAACGGCAAAATAAATGAAGAACTTTTTCGTTTTGGTGGTAGGGGGAGGAATATGAATAGATAGTTCCTGCAGGTATATTATTATCATCATCAGCAGTACCACAAAAGCTTCATTGAAGACCCTCAAAATAGAAAATATTTACAGGCTTCCAATTGTTAGCCCTGGTCCCTGTCCAAAAGGAACCTATGTTTTTAAAAGGGTAAAGGGCCAAATAGAAATGGAATGTTAATGCATGTAACAATTACAGGAGAAACATAAGTAGCACTACAGTTCCCTGTCCAAGTCTTTATGTGTGTGAACTGTAACTAATGGGCCTAAACTACGAATGCATAAGGTGATGAGAATGCTTTGAATCAGTATTTAATCCTTCCTTTCTTCTCAACATATATCTTTCATTTGATGAATGAAATATAATAACGTTTACATTAGTAAATAGGAACTATGGAGATGTGTCAGTTTACTTTTTGGACTAAATCCAGGTTAAAATATATCTAAGGGTTTCCTTCAAAACATATTTGACATTAATGCTAGTTTTTGTTTTGTATTGGTTTTTATTTTGCTTTACTACTCTTACTAGATACCAGCATTGCACTAAATTTGTTGCCTACCTTATACCATCACACTTTGAAAAAAGTGATTCTATTCTTATTTTATTCATAACTAAATTAAGGCATATTGAGGTCAAGCAAATTAATACTTACTCTAGATCATCCAACTAATGACTGACGGAACCAGATTCTGACCTTAATTCTGTCTGACTGCAAAGTTGCTCTTAACAAATAAGCTAAACTACTTTCCCCTTTTAATGAAAACTTGATTGTGATTCTGAAAATTAAAGTAAATGAAGAAAAAGGCAAATATATTTGAATGCTATTGTTATTGTTCAATATTCATCAAGATGCAGTTCTTGCTAAAAAGGACAGCAACGCTCCGCTTAAGTCTACATTCAAAAACAAAGCCCACATAAACACACTTTCCTCAGTGAAAAAAAGAAAATAAGGGGAGAATGAATCCCAGTCCAAATAGAAACCATTCAGAGATTTTGTGTTTAAATAACTCTTAAGAGACTTTGTGTGAGTTCTGTATATTTCTACAGTATAATCCAGGATTCACTTTTTAAAACAAAAATTTAAATAGGCTTTAAATATATATATTTTTAAAATTATCTGATTTTCCTTCCTACTTTTTTCAAGCAATAAATAAGAAAGAGAAAAATTTTGTTCTGTATATTTGACAGTTCTTTAAACTATAAACATTTTCTTTTCCTCTAGATCCAGAGAGCAGTTTCATGGGAATTTCACCTCTGGATAAATCCCCAACTGCAAAGTAGACTGAGCTCTACATATTTCAAAATTTAATGCATGAACAATATAGTTTCTGTGGTCTTATCATTTACATGGTATAAATTCATGCAACTCAAGACTTTTTTGTTTAAATTTTTGTTTACAGTAAACCGCAGGAATTATGGCAAGAATAGGTTTGGATGAGAGACTGAAATTTTGATTTGGTTGTCTATCTCTACACCCAATGGGTATTTTGTGTAGACAGCCTGGATTCTATTGTCCTTTCTTTTCCTTTTTGCTCTGGCTCACCAGAAATTGTGTTTGTCTACGTAAACCCATTTAGAAACTCTGACCCAGGTGTAGCAAAACTTTTATTTTTCAGAAGTCCTGTGGAGTCACTGTGGATAGTCAAATATACAGATATATGGATCACATATATGTGATAAGTTAATTGTGACCTATCCCAACTGTGGAATACAATGAAGCCCTTTAAACACTATGTTATAGAAAAATGTTTAGAGGTATAGAAAAAATATGTAAGATTTGTCTAAGTTTTAAATAAGTCAAAAATCAAAAGATAGAATTTAATCCCAATTCTGTGAAAAGAAAATTACACAAACATATATACATATGTTTTAAAGGGCCAAAATAGTGCAAATGAAAATATTAAAAGGAATTTGTTCTAGGTGGTAAGTTTATGAGAATTTTTTTCTTTGAGTTCTCTGATTTCCAGATTTACTAAAATGCATTTTACTTCTTTAATTAACAAAATGTGATAAATATTTTTAAGGAAAGATGTTGATATCAAAATGTTTAAATCATCTACAAACCCAAATATTTGACTATCCAGTTTTGCTCCACCTGGGTCAGCAGTTCCACCTGGTTTACAGAGACAAACACAGTATTTCTGGTGAGCCCCAGACAGAAGGAAAAGGCAAGGAGGATAGGATCCAGGTGCTCTACACAAAATACCCATTGGTTTCCTAATATTTTGGAAAAAAAGAAAAGATCTTGTCTCAAAATAGTTTGAAACCCAATAATATAATTAATGCAATTGACATTCTTGTACCTAATTTCTTTAAAAACTAAAAATTTCAATTCTCTCTGGGATATTCAGCATCCTAGTTTCATTAGTCTATAGTGGGTTTAGTTCATAGTAATTATTTGAATACATGGTAATAAGACAAAAATCCAAGTTTAATACTATGTGGCTCAGTCATAATCCATTTTTATTGAAAAGCTCCAACAAGGATTATTACATGACAGAACAAAAATCCGTACACAATCTGCAGAATTCTGAGCTTTTTCCCTTTAGGAGGTAGGCACAGCCATCCTTATCATGAAGGACCTGCTTACACTTTTGCTGCCCTCTCTGTAGTTTAGGTGAAACGAAATCTTTCTCTTCTTGGGCCTAATAATCATGATGACGGTAAGGATGATGGTGACATCTCACACTTTGAGGGTGGGTTCCAGAGGGGCACAACTCTAGGGAGGACTGTGTGAGTGGCACTGCCCTGAGTTGTACAAAGGAGGAGTATTGAATGAACACCTGCTGTGTGCTGGGCGGAGTTCTGATCATTTGACAACCATAATATCTTTGAGGCAGGAACTATTGTACTCCCCTTTGAACCTCTGTATTTGAGGAACTAAGAGAAATGTTAAGGAGCATGCCCAAATTCAACCAGCTAATAAATGGTTAGCCAAATGGCTTCTTCATGCTTGTTTTCACACTAGGTGTATGGGATAAAGATCAGAATCCCATTTTCAAAAGCCTTATGTAGGAAGAGCAGTATATAAACAAAAAAGTTAACAATAAAACATTACAAACATTGTGACAGTATGTGTCTCCCATTCAGCCACAAAAGGACAGGGCCTCAAACAAAATTTTAATACTTTAACGTTTGCCATAAAGATACAGTCTTATTTAAGTGAAATCATCTTTGTTCTTTATTGGGGAAGTAAAAGCTGAACGTGAATTATTTTATAGTGCCTACTTCCTGATGCTGTTTATTACACATTGTAATGTTGTCCATTCAATAGTATATTTTAATACTGTCTGACCAAACCCGTCTCAGTGATTAGTGTTAAAATAACTCACATGTCTTATTTTTATGTAAATTATTACCAAAGAGTATCTGTTTTTTAAAATGATATCACCTAATAAACCTGTTCAATTAGGAACCAGAGACATATTTGAACATTTTGAATGGAAACAGAACTGAAAGTTTTATTTTAAGTTGAATGCAAAAGGTATTCGTTAAATTTGTGGCCTTGATTGTAATACAATGAATAATTAAGTTTAAAAATAATTCTAACACCTACGATGGCTTCTTCTAAGTTAGGTGTATGTGTGCGGGAGTAAGTAGTGAGTAGGGAACCTACAAAGATGAATAAAACTGAATCCTAAAAGCACAGTAAGCTGTAAGCCTTTAGGCACTAAAATTTTGGTGAGAGACCCAGAGGCCTTTGTCAGAACATAAGAACATATACAAATTGAGTATCAAATATGTAAAAATCTATACAAGAAAACTTAAGAACATCAATCAAGGCACATGAATGAAGAAAAACAGTAAATTCATGAAAATTGAGTTTACAAACCTGAAAGTGTGTGTGTGTGGGTGTGTATGTGTGTGTAGGGGTTTTGCAACCTGCCTTGCCTTAAAGTTAAGGAAGGATGTTAGTTACATGGAATCAAGCCGTGAATGGCCATGATTCAGGGAATAATGTGAGAAAATGGATTTTTTAAATAAAGCGAACAAAACAACACAAAACAGATCACTTTGCAGAGTGAATGGTTTGCTGTGATCAATTTCAGCATGCTTGAAACTTCATCACTTAGGAACTATTAGAAAACAGAATATAAGACTGAAGTAAGACATTACTATTAAATCCTACAAGGGAAATTATGAACTACTTTTTAAAGATTTTTTTCCAATTTGAAGCATTTCTTGCATGTGAATCTAATGAGGGCATATGCATGATAAATATTGGAAAACACATTAGATACATTGATTTCAGTTACAGTCAAGGCACTCTTTCATTATTTTTTTTTCTGTATTTAATACATAAAAATCAACCCAGAAAGTGAGAAAAATATAAACCTGGAGGGAAAAAGGTCACCGAGTACTTAATGAGAGTATTGATTCTGATTTGCTTGCCTTCACTTTGGATTTTTCTTCTTTGAGCTATGATTATCAGTACTCCAACCCTGGTATTTTTTGTTGTTTTTTTTTTTTTTTTTTTTTTTGAGACGGAGTCTCGCTCTGTCGCCCAGGCTGGAGTGCAGTGGCCGGATCTCGGCTCACTACAAGCTCCGCCTCCCGCAACCCTGGTATTAAATAATCTGTAAACTCTCTTTTGGTGTGTGGTCAAATGCCACTGAGCCAGAAACCTGTACAACTATTGCAAATCCCTTAAATTCTTTATTTTTCTTTAAGTAAAAAGGAAGTCTTGAGATGGATTATCTACAAGGACTCTTCCACCAATGTGTTTATGACTCGGTGACTGTCCATTACATTTTCTGTCAGTCGTTTGTCATAGTAAAGCTTCCCAAGGTAATAAGGCAATATCAGCTTTTTGTCATTTTTCTCTTTCACTCTGTGTGTGTGTATGTGTGTGTGTGCGTGCGCGCGCACGTGTGCATGCGCAATGCTGCCATTCAGTTTAACAAACAGGTCATTACATTCAAGCTATACATCAAACGGTGCATATAATGTGCTATGCTGCCAGGCTAACTATTCAGTCCAATGCATAAAGGAAGTGACTACTTTTTTCTCTGCTGCAGCCCAGATACTGCATCCTTAAGGCCAATGTGCAAGCACAAGGTGAAGGATTGATTGGCAGATCTCATTGAGAGGTTTCTGGTTTATTTAATGGCTTTTGTCAGTTTATGTTACGGCCACTTTCCACTCAGCATTATGAATCTGTGTTAAGTGGACCCCCAAGGTAAGAGCATTCTCTGCTCTGCAAAATATTTGCACTTGCACATTCAGGAAGCCACTGTCTAGCTTTCCCTTTTTAGAGGCCATGTTGGAAGCCAGCTTACCCATATGTGTGATATTTTAATCAAAGGATGAATATAGCTCTCCTTAGAAGGAAAAATCAAATGAAAAAAATAAAAGCTTATCTTTTTCCTTCTCTCCCATCTCTCAGGGCATGTACCGCTGTTGTATAGGGAGTCAGAAGAATATCTCATAAACAGAGAATCCCTTGACTTGACAAGTGCTCTTTTCCCACAGTTGTTATTTTGGTACCAAATTCACTTATCCCAGCTCTGATTTGTTTAGAGTAAATCATTGTGACACAGTGGAAAGGCACAAATTTGGGAATCAGAAATCAGAGTTTAATGTTTGTTCAGCTACCAGCTGATTGTATGACATGAGCAGGCATCCTGTCCATTCCTAATTTTTGTTTTGTTAATTGTTAAAAGAGAGAGATAAAAGACATTACTTATTTTTTTCCTCCTTTCTACAGAAAGGTCTCTTAATTCCTTTGCCTTCAGATATGTAGGCATGTTTGCAAGGTGATTGAAGAAATCCTCTACTGAATCCAAAGTCTTTTTATTTGCCAATGGTAGTGATTACAATTACTTATGGACTTCACTTATTCTCCCATTAGCCCACAGTGTCTCTTTGAGGGAAGTGGAGCAGAGAGGGAGAAGAAGAAAAGATAGGGGGAAAACACAACCCTAAGGAATAGATCATAACCCAAGATTGGGTGAGGGAATAGCAGATGCCTCAAAAATGCATAGTCATTTAACCTCTAAGTTTTTAATATCTAGCTACAAAGTATAAAACTGCATAAAATTGCCTTGACTGGTTGGAATATAATGAAGATATAGTGAGAGTATCACAGGATGGACATGTTATAAACGTTTAAGAAATTATCACAGATTAAAAAATTGCAGTGAACTACAAAGATGTTTAGAATATATTGAATGAAAATGTAGATTTGAAAACACTATGTCTATTAAAATTTGTTTGTATGTGCATAGAAAAAAAGACCTAAAGAAAATATAAAAATATAAAAAGTGTTCAGGTGGTGGAATGACAGGTGAATTTTATTCATTTATTTTTCATTTTGTTGACTTGCATTTCCCAAGATTTTTCCAATGAACACATACTACTTGGTTAATATGAAAAGGAACAAACCAAAAAGAACTTTAAGAAGTTGTCTTTACCTGAACATTAGGAAGTCCCTGATGGATACTAGGTCGGGCAAAGCGAGGCTCATATATTTTCCACCTTTAAAGCGAGTGATTCCTTTGTTCCCTTGGTCTTTTTTATTTTAATGTGAGTGAATTAAAGGAATTCACCATAAAGATATGCAGGAAATGAAAACCTTAGGATTTAGACATGTGAAGACCAGCAGTGCTGTCCTGCCATGATTAAAACTGTAATGATACTGAAGGGAAAGCCATGGTGTCATGTCAAGTGGACCAAAGTAATTACATCATCACCATCAGTCAGAAAAAAAGCTTTCTTCATGTCCTATCTACTAATCATCATACAAATTAATACTGGAGTCATTTCTTTTTTGGAAAGTGTGACCAATTGGTTTATATTCCCAGATCTTTTTCTTATTTTGCAAATGAATTGTGATAAACCATTATTTTCATCTATTAGTATTTATTCAGTACATGCTCATACTGTAAACCTTCTTAGTCATTCCAATTTTTTTAAATGTATCTATTATGAGCATGAATTGCCCCTTCCTTCCTTCCTTCCTTCCTTCCTTCCTTCCTTCCTTCCTTCCTTCTTTCTTTCTTTCCTTCCTTCCTTCCTTTTTAGACGGAGTCTCGCTCTGTCTGTCGCCAGGCTGGAATGCAGTGGCATGATCTTGGCTCACTGCAACCTCTGCCTCCCAGGTTCAAGCAATTCTCCTGCCTCAGCCTTCTGAGTAGCTGATACTACAGGTGTGCACCACCATGCCCGGCTAATTTTGTATTTTTAGTAGAGACGGGGTTTCACCATGTTGACTAGGATGGTCTTGATCTCGTGACCTTGTGATCCTCTTGCCTTGGCCTCCCAAAATGCTGGGATTACAGGAGCATGAGCCGCTGTGCCTAGCCAAATTGCACTTTCTATAAATTATGGATCGTTTGAAAAGCTTTTTAAATCTCTTTTACTTAACTCATTATCCCTACCATTTTTTGTGTCTTTGCTTCAGCATCCCACCTCCACCCCACGCATTTTCAATATCCTCTTTCCACAATTTGCTTCTCTAATGTTGCTTTTCCTGGAACCCCAGTATCTATGACCCAACATTTAGATGAATCTTTCACTGGCAGAGTAGCCCAGCACACTCAGACCTCCCTTGTCTGAATTCCTGTCATACTTGTGGTCACTATGGTACTGTTCAGTGCATAATTGTTCTCCTTGTTTCACATGTTCTCATTGGAACATTGAGATTCCACATCAAAATTGAAAGGCCCTTGAAAAATCTGCAATCCTCCTTCTGCTCTCAAAAGCGGAAGGGCACCTCTGTTTGAGGAACAAATTCTGTGTGCCATGTACTGTGCTAGGTGTTTGTGTATTCTCTCATTTAAGCCTGACAATTACTCTGCTAAGTTGGTATTAATACCTTTATATGTCATGAGAGGAGACTGAAACAGAGAGGTTGTGTATGTTCCTGAAGCTGTGCAGCTGCTTACTCACAGAACTATCCGTCTCTTGGTCTCTAAGTATTTTCCATTCCTCCGTGATGTCTGACTGGGTGACACTTAGGTGACTTTAATGTGGCAGCTCATTTACAACATGATTTAGCTTTCTACCTTTCCCTATTCTTGCTTGATTTAACATAATTGAGGTAAAATTTTGTGGTAGTAAACATTAAGTATAACCAACTCTTGATTATTTCTTTTAAATGACCTTCCCCATTCATGCCAAGTTTTCATTCTTCTCTTGGTATATTCCCGAAGATAAAACTACATTACAGCTCAAAGTGCCTAATTCATTAAACTACTCCTCTATCTCCGAAATTATTATTAAGCCCTCTCCGTTCCCTGGGTGAAAGAACCTGCCTTCTCTCTATTTCAGTTTCAGATTCCTCTCCACCTCTAAATTAAAATGTTTACCCAATTGTGGAAGTACCAGACTCCAGAGACAAAATGCAAAGAAGAAGAAGCAATGATTCCATATTTAATGTCCTGCAGTGCATCTAGGATATTCAAAAGCCTGTAGTAACCTGACCCCAACAAGAGACAGCAGAACAGAGTTATTTATGAAAAGAATGCTGAGTAGGAAAAGGCTGTCCTTCAACAGTGTGAGCATAGCCAGAAGAAAAAGAAGACAGCCTATAGTTGCCCCTAAATGAACCAGAATATTCCCTGTCTTCTGTCTGTGTTTCTCAATGGGGTGAACTGGGAATTTTATCTTCCCATTAACGCCATGTGAAGAACTGAAAGGGGGTAATTTAGAATATGGAAAACAAAGACTGTCTGAACAGTCTGAACTCATCTATCCAGGCTATTCTAACTCTTCACCTTCCTTTCCAATTTCTCCTCTACTCCCCCAAAATTCATATGTAACTCAGGAGTGAACAAACTGGCTGCCTGTGGTCTGGTGTTTGGAACTGGAGTAGTCTCAGGCTACTGACCCTTTGTTGTAGGTAATCAAGAGGTGATGGCTTGACCAAAGATTTTGTTCAGGGTTAGATAATTCTACACCACATGTATATTGTTCCTTAGAATGGTTGTGTTTTCATTCTCAAACTCTCCTGGCAGAAGTTTAAAGGGAAAAATCTTTCCAGGAGATTTTTGATGTGAACTTGTCAATTCATAACAAAAGTCTTAAAATGACACACCCTTTGGCCGAGCAATCACATCACACTGTTAGGATTATATCCGTGGGAAATAATTGGATAAAAATCACTTTATAATTTATCGTCAAATGATTTATACCAACAGAAATTAGGAAACAACCTGTTATGGACTAAAATATGTCCCTTTACCCCCAAATTCATATGTTAAAGCCCTAATCCTCAATGTGACTGCATTTGGAGACAGGCCTTTTAGGGAGCTAATTAAGGTTAAATGAGGTCATAAGGTTTGAGTCCTAATCCAATATGACATGTGTCCTTATAACAAGAGAAAGGGACACCCAGATTGTGCACCACAGAGAAAAGTCATGTGAGGACACAGCAAGAAGGTAGCTGCTGTCTCAAAGGCAAGGACAAAGACATCAGGGGAATCTAAACCTTCCAACACTTTGACTTGCACTTCAAGCCCCCAGAACTGTGAGAAGATGAATTTATGTTGCTTAAGCCACTTGGTCGAGGGTATTTTGTTATGGTAGCCCTGGCAAACTAATATACAGTCCAATCATTAAACAATAGGAGAAAATTACATCAATAAGAGTACAATCTAACATTAGTATATGATGTAACTATAAAAAAGGGTTTGCATCATGTTTGTTGCTATAGAAAATGTTCTCAATATGCTTTTAGTTAGAAAAGGAGGTAACTAAAAAATATACATAGTATGATCCTGTTTGTATACAAATGTATTTATCTGTGCATGTGTGCATATGTGTAAGTGTCAAGAGTTACATGCAACAAACCCTCAAATCCTTCCTAAATATAGTTTTCTTCTTTCTTCTCACCTTCCCTCCTTTCCTTCCTTTCTTTTTTCACTTGTCTGTAAAGCCTATTTTTTCCCAATGAACATGAGTTATTTTTGGAAATATTCATAAGACATAAGTATTTTTATCCCATGTTTTAAAAGTGCCTTTCAAATGTGATAAAACTTATTCAGATTATAAAATTCTTGAGCTTACTAACTACCAGCATCTTATAAACCCATGCTTATAATATCATTAAATGTTTAATTACTTTTATTATCATTATAATTTACCTATTTTCTTTCCCATGACTAAAAGGTCCATTTTTATACCATTTGTCGTATTTATTTAGCATTTTTGAGTGACAAAACATGTAACATTTTTACTGTCTGCTTCTAACACCTAGTCTAGTGTTAAGTGCCGATAGTATATACTTACAGAAAGATCCAGTTTGAATATTTGCCCAGTCACTTAGCCACTTGAGAAAGTCACCTAACTTTTCTAAGTGCCACTTTTCTCAGCTGCTAAATATAGAATAGTTATATTTTCTTGTAAGTTTGTTGTAAGATAAAGTTAGATAGTATATCCAAAATAGTGGAGAGGTTAAGGGCAAGGAGTCGGCCATTAGAGTGCCTGGGTTTGAATCTCAGGTAACTGACTTGCTGTATGGCTGTGGACTTAAGGTACTTAACCTCTCTGTGCCCCAGACTCCTCATGTGTGAAATGGAAACGGTGCTGCTCCCTACATAATCAATATCATTTTCAGTATTAAATACATTATTTATAAAATTCTTATAACAATTTTGGCACATAGGAAGACTATGTAGATACTTATTAAATATATGAAGAATTAATACAGGAGCTGGATTACTATCAGAAGAACTACACGGTCAAAATATAATAGCTCAGGTGTTTTGTATATTTTCAGAACTTTTCTTGTACAATTGGTGGGAACACCTTGATTTAGAAGCATTTTTGAGAATCCGTTACTTTAAAAAAATTCCATTTAGTATAAAAGCAGACACTAAGAGATACTAAAGGAAAGAAGATTCACCCTGCGTCTTTATTTAACATGTTTTTAATTACTTGTGTTTCTTTCTAGCCTATCTAATACAAATATGAGGTCATAGAATTAATGTGTCTTAGTATAGGAACCTAATACTTTTCCCAAAGGGAGAGTGTCCCTGTACCTTTCCAAACCAGCAGGAACCCAGGGGCTCTGGATCCCACCCCTCTCACCTCTCAAGGTCTTTCCTCCTGCAATTATTTGCTCATTCTCTGGAATCATCTATTTCTTCCTCTCAACTGTATCACTCACATCAGCATATAAATAGGCTGTCATACCTCACATCTTAAAAGAAATTCTTTGAGCTTAACATACCATTCAATCATTATTCCATTTATGTTCTACCCTTTACAGCAATACTTGTTGAAAAAGTCTTCTCTCAAAGGTGTCTACACCTACTCACTTTCTCCACAGCTGCCCTAGTTGGGCTTCCATTGTCATCATACTACAGAGATTGCATCTGTTAAATCCTTAAACTCTGTCCCTCGATGTTTAATTCTAAAGTCATTTTTTTCTTTCTTTTTCTTATATTGACCTCTCAGATAAGGCTGTTGACCACCCTTTTCTTATTAATGGCTTTCTCTTCATGGTTTTGATAACTACACACTGAGTGATTTTTTTTTTTTTTTTTTCACTGACTGCCTCTTCTCTTGTCCCTGTTCTACTTTCCATCTCTAAACATTTGGGTTTACCAAAGCTCAGTGCTTGACTTCCTTGTTTTCTAGCTACATTCTCCCCAGGTAATCTCATGCATCCCCATCTCTAGGATAACACCAGTCTGCAGTCGTGACTTCCCCTCAAAAGTCCAGGCTCACGCTCAATTGTTGATTTAACATTTCCACTAATGTGTTTACAAGTCTTTCAGTCTTCACAGGGGCAAAGTAGACTTGTTTGCTCATGTGCATGCTCCAGCCCAGGACAAACTTGTCCTTCTTTCTCTCCATCTTAGCAAATGGCATTCATTTTTAAAGCCAATTTGAAGAGCTGTCCTTGATTTCTTTCTTTCTCTTATAACTCATTCAATCTGTTAACAATCCTGTTGCTTTCATCTCAAAACATTCCCTAAATCTGGCTACTTTCCCATCTCTATTACCACCTTCCTATGTAGGGCTGCCATCTTCCCCTGCCTGAACCACTTCAGTAACCCACCAGTAAGATTGCCTGCTTCTCTTCCCTGTATGGTAAATTCTTCTCACGTAGAACACAACGACCCTTCTAAACATAATCCTTGTCAAAATTTATCAAATTCTACTAATTGACTTTGCAGACTTCTCTCCTGATCTCTTCCTCATGTCTTCCTCTTCCTGTTAATCAGACACACTTTTCTTGACTTGCACTTCTCCTTACCTCGTTAAGTTAGCTGCTTCTCGTCATTCAAATTGCAGCTTAAGTGTTCTGCTTTTTTTTATTATCATTATACTTTAAGTTCTAGGGTACATGTGCACAACGTGCAGGTTTGTTACGTATGTATACATGTGCTATGTTGGTGTGCTGCACCCATTAACTCGTCAGTTACATTAGGTATATCTCCTAATGCTATCCCTCCCCCCTACCCCCTCCCTACAATAGGACCCGGTGTGTGATGCTCCCCTTCCTGTGTCCAAGTGATCTCATTGTTCAATTCCCACCTATGAGTGAGAACATGTGGTATTTGGTTTTCTGTTCTTGCGGTAGTTTGCTGAGAATGATGGTTTCCAGCTGCATCCATGTCCTTACAAAGGACAAGAACTCATCCTTTTTTATGGCTGCATAGTATTCCATGGTGCATATGTGCCACATTTTCTTAATCCAGTCTGTCACTGATGGACATTTGAGTTGATTCCAAGACTTTGCTATTGTGAAGAGTGCCGCAATAAACATACGTGTGCATGTGTCTTTATAGCAGCATGACTTATAATCGTTTGGGTATATCCCCAGTAATGGGATGGTTGGGTCAAATGGCTTTTGTGTTCAATTACGTTAAACCTTTTCTTTGTGATTTACTGTTTTTATTTTCAAACATTTGGAATTACTGCCTCTTTAGAGATCCGATAGTCCATTTTCAGATAGTTTTGTTCTATGATTTGAAGGTCGTAGTTAATTCACTAAACAGCCTGAAGTTTATTTTGTTATATGGTATAAACTACAGATTAGGTAACTTTTTCCAAATTATTTTTCTTTGTTCTATGTAACATTCAATTTGTATTTTAAAAGAAGTTATTTTTACCTCTCCTAAAAATTAGCCTTCATTTGCATTTAGCAATTACTATGCCTTTTCACACCGACAGAAATTATTTAAATTATTTAGTTGTGACATTGCCACAGACTTTTCTGTAACTGTTTACATAAAGTTGTAAAATTGGAAACTAGTGGACAATATTCTGATTACTCTAGTATGTTCTACATGTTCTCATTAGAGGAATTAAACCTCAGAGACCTTCATTATTTATTTGAATCTTCACTAAACTGTGTGTTACTACATTTGACTATTTTACCTAAAATAAAGTCCATGATGAATAACCTTTTAATAGATAAATTTTGCCTTTGTAAGTTAAATAGCACATGATACAGCTTATGCGTGAGTTTAAAAAATGTCATGGCTCATATTTTGAAGTTAAAAACAGGTTAATCAATGTTAGTACTTGATACATTCCAAAAGACAAAAAAAGAAGAAACAGAACATGTGGATTGAAGTTGATTCCATATATGTCAAATTTTTCACCATATTTCTGTCAAATACCACCATAATACTTTAAAAATTGTGTGGATTGATGCGGAGCCTCAGGTGCAACTGCATTATCATCTCAGAAGTTTTAAAAAATCGCTACCAACATCAATTAATATGTGTTAAATTCTTACCATGTCTGACATTGTGCTAAATTTCCACATGCATCATCACATTTCATTATTACCACGACGACTCTGAAAGTCGGTTATTCTACATATCATTATGATCACTCATTTCAGAAATAAGGATACTGGGGTCCAGAGATAACATAACTGGGTTCAGGTTAAAGGGCAGAGGCTGGATTCACACCAAGGACTATTAGACTCCAGAATCAGTGAGATCCCATCCCTGACTCAGTTGATTTGAGTAGCTCTCTTGTCTCATGAAAGCTATTACTTCTGGAAGGTCTTCTTTAGATATTTATACAAATTTAAGGACCACCTTTAATCCTGTGGATGGAGAGTAAGAAGAGTTTTCCTAATGCCACATCATGGTCTCAGCTCTGCTATCAGCATCAAGAACTAAGTAGTGACTTCACCTGTGAAGAGTTCTCCCTTACCCTTGATAGTCCAGTTTACTAGAAAAAAGGTTTGCAGGAAAGTTGCATTATTGGTTCCAGTGGCTACCTCTATCCTTTGGGTTCTTCATTTTTCATAGTCATATTTTCTGTGAATGGCATGGGTCCTACCTGGGTGTAATCACTGTATGGACCTTGTAATGTTTACAATGACTATGACCACACACCATGCCTTCCTTTCCCTTTATGCCTCCATGCATGCATACATTCATTTCTTTCATTATCAGCAACATTAATTCACAGGGACTCTCTTCCTTTTCTCTACCAAAAAAACAGTTTGCTTTAATTGAATGGCATAAATTATGTGAAGGGGAAGAAAATAAGCATTTATTGAGCACCTACTATAAAATATGACAGCATCTAGCACAGTTTACAGAACACAGACAGTACTTTGTAATTGTTGATTTTTCATGTCTTCTGTTCTTTGCCTCCCTACTCTGCACTTCCGGTGTTTTGTTCTCTATTGTGCACCTGTGTTAACAGATGGTAAATCTAGAAACAGCAGCTACCACATGGGAAGGGTAGAGCACGGGCTGTTTATATTAACAGGCCCCATAGGAGGATAAATGTGAGTAGCTCTGCACCTCCATGGTGACTTTAGAGATCTGTGGCTACCCATCCACCCTCCTTTTCTTCTCTTAGTGTCTGTTCTCCCTTTACCTGTCCCAGTCTGCGTTGAATGGAAAAGAATTCCCATGAGCAACCATCTTAAAGAGATTTACTTGATGTTGTTTGTAAAGCTTTTTGAATTCCTCAAACAAAAGGAAATATAAATACAACACATCATGCCAAGCAAGGTCTTTCCTGTTTAATGTTTTATAACCCTGAGAACTTTTCATGAACAAAGCCTTTTTGAATAGCTCAGAAGGTAACGTCTGCAATAATTCTAAGACTGGGTGGTTAGAATGCTCTAATCTGTGTGTACCAGAGTAAGGGGTGAGGGCAGGCACCTCCCTGTCATTTTTTTTAAAACTGACCTTTACTGACTTAAATGATTTCTCCTGTAAAGTCAACACAAATACGAATTGTCTTTGATAGAATTCTTCTCTCTGATGCTTCAGTCACGACATGAATCTATAAGGTGCTTTGAAAAGAATAATAATTCTTTCAAATAATTGTACTTCCATTTAATTCATTATATTCAAACTATTAGTAGTCAAAGAGAATATTCCTTTTTGAAAAGAATGTAAATATTCCTATTGGTCCCTTCCCTTTGCACTGATATGCTCAGTTATTTCTCCTACTTTCCCATGGATATTTGCAAGTAACCTGTGTTCCTTTTTGTTAGAGCAATACAGGATATACATATATATGCAGAATAAATTAAATGATCTCAGTTTTCACTGTGGCTCTTCAAAGGGAATGTGTTTAATTGACTTATATCCTAGTATCATGGAATGCTCAGATACCCCTAGTCATTCATTATTTGTATAAGAACTAGTTACTTTCAAAAAAGAGCCATGGTCGTTGGCATGGACCAATAGTCTCAACTGCACTGGTAGCTGAGGTGGGAGGATTGCTTGAGGTCAGGAGTTCACTATGAAGTGCACTATGATTGCTCCTGTGAGTAGCAAAGCACTCCAGCCTAGGCAACATAGCGAGATCCTATCTCTAAAAAAAATTAAAAATAAAAGTTAATCTGCCTTGGTTTGTTTCAACCAATTAACAAAAACAAATTACAGAGGTACTCAGAAGAATGGTGCCTAACATTAAATTAAATGTTATTGTTAACATCCATGTATCACTGTTGTGGGTGTTGCTATTGTGTCTGAACCCAAAAGTATCTGAGACAGGCATCAATCAATTTAGAAAGTGTATTTTGCTGAGGTTAAGGATGAGCCTGTGACACAGCCTCAGGAGGTCCTGATGAAGTGTGCCCAAAGTAGTTGGGGTATGGCTTGGTTTTATACATTTTAGGGAGACATGAGACATCATTTTATACATTTTATACATTTTAGGGAGACATGAGACATAAATCAATATGTATAAGATGTACATTGGCTCAGTCTGAAAAGGTGGGACATCCTAATCTTCTTTGTCCTCACTGCCAGTATCCTTATTTAAGAGTGTTGTCTTTTGTCTGGATTGTTTCAATAACCTCCTAGTAGATTTGCCAGCATTTAGTTTCTCCAAAGTTTTGTTCAAAACTCTTGGATTTGTCTAATGAGTTCATTCTTGATCTTGTTACTCTGATTCTCACAAGCATCCCAAAAGTCCTTGCTACCTATGGAGTAACACTCCAACTCTATAGTCATAAAATCTGCACCCAGTTTACTTTGCAAGCCTTACACTGAAATATTCACAGCTCCTCCTCATGTGCACACCTACCCCCAATGCTCCTTGATGCATTCCACTCATAATGGCCTAATCTCTAGTCCTCAAACCACAATATTTTATGTCCACATGTTGCTTACCCTACCTTGTGATAGCGTTTATTGTTTAAAAGCCCAGGCTTTCAAGTTATATAGACTTGGAATAGAAGTTTTCACAATTAGCTATAAGGCCCTTGATAAATTACTTCACCTTTCTGGGCCTCACTTTCTTGATATGAAAAGTGGAGACTGAAAACCCAAGCTTAATTGGGTTGTTGTGAGGAATGAGTTAGGAGTGCAATCATATCTCACTCGCGGTAAACTTTTAGTGGCTGTTTGCTTGTAAATGCACCCAAAATGCAGCTCTTATAACTTGAATTCTGAAACTCTAGTCATCCTTAAAGTGAGAGCTGAGTTGCAACCTTTCCTCTGTAGCTTTCCTTAAGCTAAACTTCTCTCAGCTCTGCCACCATGTCCTCATTGTTCATCATCCTTTTATCTTAGTTCCCAGGGTATTTTGTAATCCTTCTACTGCAGCATGTGTCTCGATATATTATTTTTATGGGGCTTCCTCCTCCATTGGAAAGATAGTGCTCCTGGGCGGAAGCAATGGCTTATTCGTTTTGTATCCTGGGGCCCAGCACACATCCTGGCATATAGTAGTCATTCATTAATTGTTCATCAGTTTGGGTTTGTTGGACACTTCAAACATCCTCTTGCTTTAAATGTTTCTCCTTGTTACAAATTAGAGGTTGTTGTGCTGAAAACTGAAAACATAAGCCAATGATAGCATTTTAATCTTCCTTTTATGAAATTGTTTTATGTTGGAACCACCAATAGAGTAACCTGTCTCCATAAACCGAAGGTAGTAACAAGAATTGAATCTTTAAAAAGGGGGAGGAGAAGCATTTAACATCTTTAATTCTAAAATCGCATGGTTTGTTGGCACAGTGACGTCAGTGTAGTTGCATCATTGCATTAGGAGGACTACGGGAATTCATTAGCCACTCAGATAATATGATTTGGAGTTTCACTCTGGTCATCATCTGAAAATGCCTACAGTGTTCCAGACACAAAAAGTAAGTGCCTAGTGGAACCTTTAGCTATTATAAGAAACATCTTTAGCAAAAAAAAATGCATTCTGCTGAGCACATAGGCACAATGTGTTACACCAGACTCACCAATAATATTTACTAAGGGGTAGATTAGCTTTTCTACCACAAGGAAGATGGTTGGTACACTGAGGAATGTGTGAGAGGTAATTACTAAGACCGAATTCTTTAATGCCTGCTCTAGAACAATGAGCAGGCATTAAAGAATTTATTTTATGTTTAACTGAGAAACTTCATATTTATAAAATAAACCGGATTTTCAATTTCTCTTGAAAAATCAGACTTGACAATATCGTGTGGTTGCATTTGCACAGAGCAACACTCAGTGGCAGCTGAGGAGCCATTACTCACTTAGGGAAGGTCGTTGCCTTGCCAGTCACCATTATTCAGTACATGGTCCCCTTCACCCACTCATATTTCCTGACTCAACCCTGTAGGGAAGGCATCTGTGCTTTTCATCCTTTCCTCTAAGCCTCAGTTTCTAAATCTGTATGTAGAATTAGTATAGCAGCAACCAGCTTGAGGAACTCTTGAAAAGATTAAGTACTATAACTTGTATTAAGTGCCTTATTCAGTTCCTGAGCCATTGTAAGTTCTCAGTAAACAGTTACTACTTCTTCACTTCAAAACCAATATTTATTGAGCTTCTACTATGAGTCAGGTGCTGGGGTAGAGACAGAAATCTAATTTTGAGCAATTAGAGGCATGGTCCCTACCTTGAAATAGTTTGTGGTTTAGCATCCAAGGGCGTGCCAGCTATAATGCCATTGGTCACACAGCTTTTGTTTGTGTTATAGAACAAGGAGGAGATAAAAGTCATTGGGTTGCTTTGCAATTTCTTGTGCTGGACTGAGAAAATAACAACAGAGAGGCCCTATAAAAAGGCATTTCAAACTGAACATTCTCCAACAGTCCTTCGTTTTCACTCTTCCCACAGAGCTGCCCCTCCCCCAGAACTCCCCATCTCAGCAGATGGCCTTCTTATCCACTCAGTTGTTCTAGCCAAAAAGCTAGAAATATTTTGAGTCCTCTCAATCCTCTCCTCTATCTCCCTTGATGTTTAATTCACCAGCAAATTTAGTCGGCTCTTCTTGCAAATCATGTCCTAGATCTCTCTGTCTCCCCATATCTATAGTGCCACCCCGCGGCTTGGTCCAAGCCATCATCACCACCATCACCTCCACCAGGGATAACTGCACAGCCTCCTGCTGCCACGCAACCAACTTTTCCTCCAAAGGACAAGTAGTAAATATTTTAGGTTTTGTGGGCCTTAAGGTAGGTCTCTGTCACAACCACTCAACTCTCCCTTTGTAGCACAAAAGCAGCTATAGACAATATTTAAATGACTGGACACCGCTATGTCCCAGTCAAACTATTTACAAAAGTACGCTGCAGGCTGGATTTGGCCTGTGGGTCATTGTATTATAGTCAGGGTGATCCTTGTTAAAATGAAATATGGTCATGTCACTCACTTAACTCTAACCGCTACAATGATTTCTCAGGCACTAAGTTTACAGTACTCAGTTTGGTCTGCATAGCTCTGTTGATCCAGCACCCCTCTTGGCCCCAGCCAGTCCATACTTCATCAATATTTTTAAACCAAACAAGGTAATTCCATTGATGGGGCCTCTGTACTAATTGCCTGGAATTCGTCTTCCCCGTCTCGGCATGACTGATTCCTCCTTATGTATCAGATGTCATCCCTGAGAGAAGCCTTCCTGATGCCAGTGCAGACTCACTCCAAATGACAACTTATATTTATCCATTCCTCTATCTTATGTTCTTTTCTATAGTACTTCCCATTATCAGAAAGTCTCTTATTTGTTAATTTGGTTGCTTTTATATGGTAGTCTCTATTTTCATACTAGTTTATAAGCTGAGGGCAGACTTTGGCTATTGTTTGACTGCTCTAACCCAGATCCTCAAAAATACTGTTTGGAAGGGAGAATAAATAGATGAGTACTCTCTATCAGTGTAAGCCACAGCAGCACTTAAGCCTGCAGTCCTACAGAACCTCATCCGTCAGGGCAGGCCACAGCCTTATGCCCCCCTCCTTGCCCAAATGTACCAAGTGTGGCTGGCCTAAGGAGATGAAAAAATTTTTCAACCAGAAAGAATTTCAGAAGGAAAAAGAGTAAAATTCCTCTAACAAAGAACCAGTGTTATTGCTAAGCACACACTGCTTTTGGCTGTGTGGCTGATCTTTGTCTCCCTGTGGCCCTATGCCCGTGCTTAATGTCTAGAAGGAGGTACTTACGGAAGAGACTCCTAATAAAGACACTTTACAAAACAAGGGATATGTGAGGGGGGCAGGGGGAGGGGAAGTAATTAATTTTTCTTTTTGTCTAAAGTGGGGAAGCCAAACTACATCTCCCAAACAGACCACTTGACTTGAAAGAGACACACAAATCCTTTCTCTTAAAAGTCATCCTGGCCGGGCGCGGTGGCTCATGCCTGAAATCCCAGCACATTGGGAGGTTGAGGAGGGTGGATCACGAGGTCAGGATATGGAGACCATCCTGGCTAACACAGTGAAACCCCATCTCTACTAAAAATACAAAAAAAAAAAAAAAATAGCCGGGCATGGCAGCACGCTCCTATAATCCCAGCTACTTGGGAGGTTGAGGCAGGAGAATCGCTTGAATTCGGCAGGTGGAGCTTGCAGTTAGCCGAGATGGTGCCACTGCACTCCAGTCTAGGTGACAGAGCGAGACTCCATCTCAAAAGAAAAAAAAAAAAGTCATTCTGACTCTTAACCAGGAAAATATAACCATCACTTTTATAGGTGGATGGGAAAGAATTTAATACAAATGTTAGTGGATAAGTCTACTTGGGCTGCTGCAATAGAAAACCACAGAATGGGTGACTTAAATAGAATTTTTTTCTCAACAGTTCTGTAGATTGGAAGTCTGATGTCAACGTAATGACAGGGTTTGTTTCTGGTGAGGCCTTTCTGGGAAAGGTAAATTTTGGGAAAACACAATGCAGTTAATAATAGTCAGAAACTTTCAAATGCTGCAATTTCATGTAATATAGGCTTCTTGTGTGTGTGTGTGTGTGTGTGTGTGTGTGTGTATTTTCTGGCACCACGAGTAGTATCTTCCTTGGGAAATGGGTGTGCTTACTCATTTTTTCTTATTGGCTCTCAGACTTTACACCAGTCTTAATCTTGCAGCTCTTAACAAATTAGAGACGAGAGCCTCTAAGTAAGTGAGTATAACATGTGATCTCTCCATGAGAGTGGAGAACAAAGGAAAACCCTCCCCATGGGACCTTTGTCACACATCTTAACAACACAAAGGCGTCATATGGGGAGTGTGTCCCTTGGGTTAAGAACACAGCTGTTTACCACAAAATGGCCTCCTTCCTGCCGTTTCTCACACACTTGGCCCTTTCAGGGCACCTTTCCCAAGTGAGTGTTTTATTTTCTCTTCCCTCATCTTCACTTAAGTTTATTTCACAATGGTTGTGACCTTTCCTGAGGAGGATATTAGATCTAGGCAAGCAATTACCAGGATGATAAGGAGCTATTCTGTAATTATTTTGACTTTTTTAAAATAAGTTTTTATTTATGAAGCAAACTTTGCTGAGTACTTACTTACCATGTATGAGTTATGATCCCAAGTAGTTTTTGTGAATATTCTTTTAATCTTATCAATAAACCTAAAAGGGAAATATTATTCTTATCTTCTATTTATAGATGAGGAAACTGGTTTGGAATGGATAAGTCAAACCAACAAACAAAAACATTTGTAAGTGTGGGGCAAGATAACCAGCTCAATCCAATTTCAGGGCTGAGCTTCTTAACTATTGCAACAGTTTTTTCTCATTCATTATTCATCCGTAGAGAAACTGGACTCAAGCCTCTTGTCATTATAATTTAAAGTGTTGGCATATATGCAAAATATTTTCATGCACCATTTGATTCTTTATAATCCAACTTCCAATGTGACGTTAAATTCAGTCCAACATTTACTAGGCATCCACTACTTGGAAGACATTTCTGGGTAGGGGATGGTGTACAGGGCAGGGTCCTACTCTTCAGGTGACCGACAGGTTGACAGGAGTGTGTGATATATGCACAACTCACAGAGTATCAAGTGACATAGAAGTAGCTATCACTAAGAGAACTGGAACAAAAGAGGACTAAGGGAATAACTTCCACTAGGCAGGATGTTGTTTTAGGTAAGAGCCATGGTTTGACTTCTAGCTCTGTCACATGTAAGCTGTGTGACTGAACACAGTCCTCTAAAGCAAAGTTTCTTCCTCTATAAAATAAGGATTAAAAAGGTTTCCTTTTGCTAAATCTGCTGTAAGAATCAAGTAGGATAATGCATGAATAGTGTTGAGTACTACGCTTGACACATAGTAAATATTCAATAAATGCTAGCGAATATGTTTTTTTTTTTTTTTGCTGTTATTGTTTAGCCTGAAGGAAAATTCCTAGATCAAAAACAGACAACTAGTCTGTCTATATTACAGAAAATAAGATAAGAGGCTTCAAATTGACAAATTTATGTGTGTGTTCTAGATGTCACATGTCAGCTATGTAACTTTGGACGTGTTTTCAACCTTTTTAAGCTACGGTTTTCTCATCTCTTAAGTGGGAATGAAGCGGCATCGTTCATCTGAGGTAATAACTGAGGTTCGTTGTCTCATGCCAGGAAACCAAGGATGCAGACACATGAAGAGTGAGGTTAAGAGTGGAGGCTTAATAGGCAAAAGAAAGAGAAAAGCTCTGTCTTGCAGGGAGAGGGGTCCCAAGCCTGGTCTTCTGGTTCACAGCAAAATGCAAGGGGTTTTATGAATGAGCTTGGAGAGGCAGTGTCTTGTTTAGATAGGACATAAAAGATTGGTCAGACCAAGTGTGCTATTTGCATAAGGTATGAAAAACTGGTTAGGGCTAGGTATGCCATTTGCATGGCCACCCCCACCCTAATCTTTTATTTTGCAGATGGGTTCTCTACCTGGCCAGTGTCATGTTGCCTGTTCCTTTACTGTATGTGTGATGACAAAGAAAAGGGAAGACAGCGTCTCCATGTTGAACGTACCTGGCCCTCGGGTAGCCCTTTTCTATTGGCACAGCTGCTGGTATTCATCTGTGCAAGCTTCCAGCTTGCTTATCTACATCTGCAGTTCAATTTTTCAAGCTGCTCTTTGTTAGAAAAGAAATGATTTGGGACTGCTTTTTGTTAAAAGGGAAATTCTGCCAAGGATTCTTTTACCCTCATTATCTGCCTAAATAATTTCTTTCTACCTCCTGTGTCAGGAATAATGAGGACATCTACCTTGTAGCATATTGTGAGGTACTATAATAACAGCATCAGGTATTTATAATTACAATTGGCCATAAACTGTTCTGTGGAATTTATATATATTATTTCACATAATCCTCATAATCACTCTATTTGGTATTAGCTGTATTATAATTATCCACATTTCACACACTAAGACACAGAATGTAAATAAACTCCCAAGCTCATACAGCCAATAAGAAGGAGAGCCAGGATTTGAACACTGGCATTCTGTACTCTACAATACAATGTTATACTTCTCTCATTTTGTGAGACAAGTCTATGAAACCTTTAGCAGAGTGCTCAGTATAGTCTCAGCATTCAGTCATTCAGTCAATGTTCTCAATTATTGTCATCAATAATAAAGTATGGGAAAATAGCCCCTCAGAAAAGGCAGCAGATGAGATGCACCTTGAAGAATATAGGCCAGCAAGTAAATAGTTAAGCAAACCAAAGTTTTGAGAGGATTTTTGTGTTTATACATTCTAGACAGAGTAGATAGCTTGTGCAAAGATACAAAGGCAGGAAAACACCGGACATGTAGGAGAGAACAGTGGGAGTTCAATTTGGCTAGAACATAGCATGAGGGAAGTAGTCTGGGACAATAAGCCTAAAAAAGATAGGCTGAGGTTAAATGCTGGAGCGGTTTAAATAAAATGTAAAGAATCTGGTTAGAGGACATCACTTAGTGATTCTGAGTGGAGAGTCTCTCAGGTAGTAGTTTTGATGGCACCTGGAAGATGGTCTGTGGGACACAAGAGCCTGGGAAGGAGAAGACTAGTAGCAGGCTATGGAATTTGTTCATATGACTTATAATGGGGTCCTGAGGTAGACCAAGTGGCCCTGAGACTGCATCAGCTCAGAGTCAGCTTCTTTCTGTTTAGCTATATCTTTGATAATTACCAATTGTTATTGCCTGAATCCTCATGTTTTCAGGCCCAGCTGTGCCCAGTATTGTAATTTTTATTCTTTAACTGGTTTAATTTACCCTCAGAACAGAAACTCTTGCTGGCTAGGTAGAAGTGACATTTTAAGCACTTTTCTTGCAGGGATGTTTATATGTGTGATGATTTCCATCATTATCCCCCACTGAGAAATGCAGAACAGATCATTTCTGTGGGTCGATTGCCTGGCCAAGCTCAGTGGAATGGCTTAGTACTGGTCAGCCTTCTCTGGTTGCACCATGGCACTGCCAGAGTTTAAAGGAATCTTGGTTTTTCAAAAAAGCTCCTCGTGACTCGCTGGGTTAAATAATAATAATAATAATAAGGCATGATGGTATGTAGGAGAGTGGGGGGAAGACATTTGAGCTTACCTGATCATCAGTAAGCATTGGACATTCTCTGCATGGAGGGTTGGTCCCAGTGAAGACTTTAGGAGAAAAATTCACTCTCCTGCTTTAAAGCACTAACTTACGGGCACTGACTTATTTGGTGACTTCATGTTTTAATTAGCACAATAAATAGCTTATCAATGTTCAAAGACATAGGAATCATTAAACAAACTATGTTAAAGGAAACCAGTGGACTACTAGGTCACCAATTATAAAGTTAAATATGTGAATAGTAGTAATGTTTCCAATGTTATGTATATGAGAATTTCTCAGTAATAACCATTTTTAGAAAAATGAAACTGTGTATTTTAACACTAATAAATGAATGAAGATACTGTGTAAAAATAGAGGAAAACACAGAGCTGTATAATCGATTGACATTTTGGTGAGTATTTAATTCTGCAGTAATGGAACGAGCTATGTTTCTGGAGTACTTTCCATGTTTCAGACTCCATGATAAATGATACATAAATAGAAAAATTTAAAAATTATATATTTTATTTTACATATTTGCTATTTACATTTTCTATATTATATTTACATATATTCATTTGTTTACATATAAACTCTAGTTTATAATGCATAAGGGAACCTAAAGTCTAAGAAAGGCAGTTGGCTACAGAAAATTGTTCTGAAGTTCTATCTTTGTGTTAACTCTATTCCCATCTTTCGTGCATGAGTACAACCCAGGTCATCGAGCTTTTTCTAGGAGAGAATTTGATGAGGGAATACCTCTAGTTGGCATGTGTGAATAAAAGGCCATTAAGCATTTCTGGAAGTATGGTAAAGCCCTGCTATGCCAGCATAGCAGGGATGCTCAAAAGAATCTTAAGAAAGTATACCTATTTCCTCTGGCTAAGTCTGATGCATGCAAAAGTCTAGTTCTTTCTAACTGCATGTTTACTCTTGGAGTTTTCCAACTTGGATCCTATTCTCTCAAAATTACAAACTTTGATCTCATCTTCCTGGAATTCAGCTGTCTGGAAATTTCTATTTTCAACACCACTAATAATCAGAAATGATAATAATTGTAAATACTTGTGTATATTAGTTAAGTATAATTATATATAATATTGTACTCCTATTAAACCATGACATCTATTTCTATTACACTATATAAAATACACTCATCTTCACCAAAATTCTGTGTATAATTTTATGGATGAAGAATCTGAGGCTTAGAGAGTCTCTGACAAAGTACAAAAATAAAATAACTAAAAATCAGACATTGAAGTTAATGCCCTGTATCATATATTCATAATAACATTGTCCTAAAGATGTCTGCGTCTTTTTCTAAGACACAGCCAACAAAGTTAATTCTTTAATCTTTAACCTCCCAAGAAATAAGAAAGTGCAGAGTGGATGAGAGTCTATTCTTTGCAGTCTCAATGGCAGATGTGATAAATATAATTGCCGATAACAAAGGAAGAGAGTACAAAAGGCCATAAAAATCAAACATGAGAGCTAAAACCTCCATGGTGGTCTGGAGTGATTAGGGCAGGACGGGTATCTTTGTCCTCCTGGATAAATCCTAAGACAATCCTAGGTAAGTGAAAGCAAAGATAATCACTAGTTCTTGCAGTGATGACACAGAGATAGCAAGTCAAGATTTTGTTACTGTTGGCATTCTCTGTTAATAAAGCAAGGAGTGGTTAATCAAGCAGAATCCAACAAAACTCAAAGGTTTGGAAACCTAAAATAATGATCTTGAGTTCTCCAAATTATCTGAAGACAGCTTAGTCTTAAAATAAGATGTTCTTGCACTGGTTAATATTTTGCCGATATGCTGTTCTCAGATCACTGGTAAAGTGTTTGTTAGTGTAGATCTAAGTTGCATCTGCCAAGGTTGGTTTGTTTATGTTTTCCCTTAGGATCTGGTGTTCAAGAAGTACTCAATGACATCTTACAGAATCTACAATAGGTGCTGAGGCCAGACCTTATTTCCTAACTTTTTAATTTTTTTTTTTTTTTTTTTGAGACAGAGTCTAGCTCTGTCACCAGGTTGGAGTGCAGTGGCATGATCTTGGCTCACTGCAACCTCTGCCTCCCGGGTTCAAGTGATTCTCCTGCCTCATTCTCTTATGTAGCTGGGACTACAGCCACACGCCACCATGCCCAGCTAATTTTTGTATTTTTAATAGGGACAGGGTTTCACCATGTTGGCCAGGATGGTCTCGACCTCTTGACCTCATGATCTGTCTGCCTCAGCCTCCCAAAGTGCTGAGATTACAGACATAAGCCACTGCGCCTGGCCCTAACTTTTATACTATATCCACATAAGGATCTGGGTACACTCATAGAGATATTGTAACAGGACTGAAAGACATCCATCATCCATCTTAAATCTTTATATTTTTGTACCAATCTTTAAATTTTGTACCATTAAACAGCTTATAGTAAACTATGATTAATTTTATATAATAAATATTGTAATTATTTTTGTAAGGAGCACACTGATATTGCTCTGCATCTTTGCTTTAAAACAGTATTAATGGGTTTAATAGGTTTAAAATATGTAACAACTTTCAGAGAATTATTTTGGATTTTTATTTATTTTTAATGCAGCTGGAGGCTCCAAAATAGAAGTGGCCTAGGCCTTACTTGGTCTTGGAGAATCTTTGGCAATTTAATTATTAACCTCAAAGAAGTCCAATGAACTTTTAAGAGTCTGGGTGTGATCTTAATGATGTCACATAAAGGGTCATGTCAGAAGCTGGTGGCTTCTTATAGACATAGTGCCCCCGTCATCATGAAATATGATGCAGCTGGCCAGATAAGACTTGTTTTCTTTTGGTAAGCACAGCTGGGAAAATAATTCAAGAGCCATCCTGGGTCCTCTCCTCAATACCTCCAGCTGCCCTTTGGAAACAGGCCAATTTGCTGTGTTGGTTCATTTATTTGATATTTTTCACTCTAAGAAACAAATGAAGCAACTTGCTTTAACAAGAGAGTGAGAAAAATGGAGGGAGGGAGGGAGGGAGGAAGGAAGGAAGGAAAGGAGGGAGGAAGGAAGGGAGGGAGGGAGGGAAGGGAGGGAAGGGAAGGAGGGAGGGAGGCGAAAGAAAGCTGGCTAGCTAGCTGAATGCTGCAAGGGAGGGTTATTGGATTCAGGCTTCTGATTAGCCTTGGAAAAATGCCATCCTCCACAGAGGAGCATATTTTTCGATTCTGTTTTTCAAGGCTGAGCCTTTTGGAGAAGAACACCATTAAGAGGTTAAGGGCTTCAAGGGCCTTCTGGTAGCTCCGGAGAATTCACAAGGAAATCAGAGCCAACTCAAAACATGATACTCTAGACCAAAAACAAGAGAAGGAATACAGATCTCCTTGGCAGAATCCTTACACTCATTAGGATATTCATTATGGTGGAGGATTCACAAATAAAAACTCAAAGTAGCGTTGAACTGTCCAATCAAGCAGCCTATCTGTGAATTATTTTCCGGATAATGGAGAAACAATAAGGATAAATTACTAATCCAGGTTTCTGCTGTATCAAACCTCAACCTAATGCCATTAGTGAACAGTAGATATTTTTAAAATAACAGGGTTATAAGTTTCCTTTGAGATCAAAATCTAATGCCTGTATTTTATTGTGAGGGATGCACAGATTCTAATTAAAAGATTTCTCCTCCACAAACACCCACTCAAATACTACTATTCAAGTACCATCAGCAATTTTTGTATCTTTAGCAGGTTAACCAGCCTTCTACAAAAAATGTCACTTCAAATTAAGTGGATAATATGAGCTTTATTTAGATAATGTGTGTGAGAGTGATCATTGGTTTGTCTGAGGTCAGACAGCCTTGGCTTGAAGCCTGTCGCACCTCCTGTAATCCAAAAAAAGAAAAAAGGATCCACATGAGTACTTCTCTCAGTGTCAGTGTAAGGATTCATAAGATGATGACTTAAAGAACTAATACGGAACAAATTCACTTATTTCTCATAATAAGTACTCAGTAAAGTTGATTATGATTACAATTACTATTTGGAATGTTCATCACAGGGAAGAAGCCAAACATTGCAGATTAGGAAGCTGTGTGGAATTCTGAGGGGAATCAAAACTCAGTTCTATTTCAGGTTTCCAATGCTGTAAATCAAGGAGCCTTGTAAAATATCTACTATGTGCCAAGTATTGTGCTAGACTTCTTTTTAAGTCATTAGTACTTACATTTCAATAATTTCTTCAATTCTAACACCGAAATAGTGTAGGGATGATTAACAACTCAGTAAGTTAAAAAAAGAAACGCCTGGAGGAGGGACTAACATCATTTCTTGAAGGACCAACTGACATAACAAATGTAGCATTATGTACAGCTGTTCATTCACATACGTAATAAGCATTTATTGAGCACCAACGATCTACTTTCTTCATCATACCACATAAATTAACCCCCATCTCTCTATTCCCTTATCTTGCTGGACTTTTTCTTTTTAGCTCTTGTCACCTGCTAACCTTCAAATTTATTTAATTTATTTTTTGTCCTTATTGCCTGTCTTCCCTCACAAGATTGCAAACTTCATGGGAGCTAGACTTTATTGGTTGTTTCCCATAGACCTGGCACATAGTAAATGCTTAACAAATATTTCTTGAATGATTATGTAGGAAGGTAGGAATGAGAACAACTTGCTCCTTGCCACAGAAGAGCCCAACAATAAGTTGACTTATAAAGAGAGCACAGTGTTAGCGTAATCCTGGAAGGCAAGTATTGAGAGGGGGCTATCCTACATGTTAGTTGCATTGAATAAACAAGCATCAGGGATTTTGTGACAGCTCAGGATGTCTCTCGTTATCTTAAGGCGCATATTTCAACTCAGCCAAAGTCCCACAAAAAAATCCAATGAAAGATACAGTACAATAGTAATATATATGATCCACAGGGCTAATGGGGAACAAAGAAAGAAGGTCACAGATAAAGCAATATCAAAGTAGCAAATAATAGTAAACCATTATATATAAAGTATATAAATAATAGTATACTAATTAGCAGAGTGGTTTTATAGTGGCAAAGCTTTTGTCTTTTAATATAGAGATCGTGTGTGTGTGTGTGTGTGTGTGTGTGTGTGTGTGTGTGTGTGTGTGTGTGTTTAAATAAAATCTTAAGCTGGAACTTCTGTTTGTCCAGTATTAATACTATTGTCCCCTTTATTGTTAAGGTGAGGACATAGAGCAGCAAATGGAGTCCATCTTGAGTTCTGTTTTTTTCCAGCAGTTTTGCTGATGCTTGTCCCCATACTTTATGAAGGCTCAAGTATTGATTATACCGACCACTGATTCTAAACTAGTAGCATTAATTCAATGCTTAATTATAGTTTACAGGCTTCCCTTAGAGCTAGAAAGAAAACACTTTCTTGTGTTTTACTGAAGGAAAATTTTTCCTTTAGTTAAAACCTAGAATGAATATTGCCCATATTTACCAGTTTTCTGTTTAATTATTTTCTTTCATTGAGTAACAAATGTGTTACCAAGCTCCATGGATAAATCAGAGTAAAACAAAGATTTCTTAATATTCTGGTGAATTTAAAAGTGAGCAGAATTTCTTGCTTCTAGGAAAAAGTATATACTTATACCTTTTACCTTCTTATATATTAAACAAGTTACATATATTCACTTTAGAAAAAAGTACTGCAACTGAAGGGAATAGACATATAAATAAATACCACACGATTGTACCCTCTCAAAGAAAGAGTATTTTAGTATATCACATTCTGAAGTTGGAAAATTTATTTTTTTGAAAAGTATGTATCTGATTTTTTTTTTTTTGCAATGCAGTTATCATTGGAGTTATTTTAAATGTACTCTGTGCAACTATTTACATTTGAAGAAGTACTGAAATTATTTTAGTATTTAGGTAAAAGGTAAAACAATTTTTTCATCAAATGGTATCTTACCACCTAATTTAGCTTAGCGAGCTTATATTTTAGTTGATCAGGGTTTTGCAGCAGGATATGTCTGTAACACACTTCCCACTTCCAGACCTGAAGGAACAGGGATGATCCTGTACTGATCAGCTTCATCCCAAGAAACTGGGCCTGTATGATATGAGGCGTTAGTGGTCTAGGACACGGTGAAAGGCTGAAATATATTCTCTTATTGGGCCTTCTAGCTCTAGCGATCTATGATCATATTAAAATGCCTCCCCAAGTAAAAGAAAGCCACAGCTCATTTTGGAGACAATATTCCTCTTCACCAACCCTTTGTGTGAGGTTTGCTCTTCAAGATGGATTGCAGTAATGATAATAAGACCCTTTCCCCCACCCACTCTATCATTTATCAAGCACATACTAAGTGCCAATTACTATGCTAAGCTTTGGTTTTGAAGACAAAACCTAACACTGGAGCTTCAAGTTTAGTTTTCATTATGCCAGGGGATTCCAGGAAGATGAGAGAAGAGCATTCACGACAAAGATGACAGGCTTGCTGAGACCCCTCCACACTGCTTCTAAGTTGTCCAAAAGTTTATGGAAATTCAAGTGTGCTGAGCAGCAATGGGGAAGGCCCTTGGGTTGTAGGGTAGGTTCATCAACACAACTACCGGGTTCCAGCCTGGGCAAGGCTCTTAATCAACTCTTAAAAGAAATTGCATGAAATCAGGTTGTCCTTTAGAAACAAGGCTATAACCAATCCTTTTGTCACAGCTCCCTAATCTCTAGCAATGTGCAGTCTGGCTGATAATCAATAGATTTTTGTCAGGTATGTAATGGCAATCAGTCCCCAATTTCTTCTTTATATCTGTGATTAGTGTATGTCTTGCATTCTGATTCTATAATTAGACATTACATCTTATTGCTGCCTACATTCCCACTTTACATATTGTTTGGCCTTATATAACATTGGGCTGGGTATGTCTAACAAGCACTCCTGGTGGCATCTAGCTAAAGCCAGGATGGCAGGTGAGAAGTGTGAATCAAAAAAAGGTACCATTTGCTTGTACAAATAAGGGTCTGGTGTCCAGCAAGTGAGGTTCCAGTTGATTTAAAAAGGAGAGAGAGAGCTGTTTATACCAATAATCAGTTGTACTTTGAACAAATTCAGCTCATGGAACATTAGCCAAAACCCTCTATTTTCATTTTCCATTGCTCTGTTTAAAATGTGCATACTAGACATAGTCTTTCTATGACCCTAGGTGGAAAATGGGCAGGGGCTGTGACTTCTCTGATCAGTCTAGAAAGTCCTGCAATCTCTTTAAATCACAGTCTAAGTTCAGAAATGAGGCTGTCTAGTCCCAGAGGGTGATCAGAGCTCATAACTTGATTTAAGTGGGGAGGGATGTCTTCTTGTCTTTTTTTTCACCCTCTAGCTCCCTCACTGAAGTTGGAGCACTGGAAAGGGAAGAGGCACAGTAGGACCGAGAAGGTGTGGCTTGAACTGATGCTGCTTCAAGAGGGCTTCAAGCTCTCTTCTGTGAAGCTTCTGTTGCCCACATGAAAAACAAGTTCAAAGCTGACTCTTTTTACCTTGTGTACATTTTGTGGGCTCTTCAGAGGCTCCTCTCTGGGTCTCTGTTCCTCTCATGCACCAGGCAACGTCACTGTTTGGCCAGCCACTCCTTGCTCCGCCGCTGGTTGTCTGGGAGAACACTCCACGTAGATCCTTATGGATAAAGTCCCATTGCCCCTTCCAGGTGGTAGTTTTGGGCATAAGTTAAAACACCACTAGGCCAGCTTTTCTCCTCCTGTGGCATAAATGTGTGGGGAACCTCACATATTCTTTGACCCGCTAGAGAAATGAGAGCAAATGCAGTTACCC
Source organism: Macaca fascicularis (assembly GCF_037993035.2). Classification (NCBI taxonomy): domain Eukaryota; kingdom Metazoa; phylum Chordata; class Mammalia; order Primates; family Cercopithecidae; genus Macaca; species Macaca fascicularis. The sequence continues at coordinate 154,527,464 of NC_088380.1, read as the reverse complement.
TGCAGATGCTGCAGCACCTTGCCTCCACCGTCCCAGGAAAGCAGCTCGTGCATTTCCCTGACGCCCTCTATTTTTCTTGGTGAGAGTCTGACTCAAAGTCTGTTGCCTTTAAAGTTCTGGGAGACCCATATTAAGCTTTCCCCAGCAGGCTCATTCAAGCCCCTCACCAGGCTTCTGTGAGCAGAGCCCCTTCCCCTTGGTGAGGGTTAAGGAGCAGGTGTGACTTACCATCCTCCAAACTCTCTTTCCCCAAATCACTTAAACAAAACCCTCCTCCCTTTCACCTGCAAAAATGTTATATCCTATATCTTGTTTAAAGATCCTTGGATGAAGAGCCCAAGCGTTATGAAACTGGTTCTCAAAACATTTTAATCCAGTTTCTTTCTTTGATTTACAGAATCTGTTATATCTTGGATCTTAGTAAAGACCTGTGATTATCTCCTGATCTCATTAAATCCTAGTGACGATCATGTGAGGTAGCTGCCACTCATCACTGTTTTTCTTACGGGAAGATAAAAACTTAGTAGATAGATGGGGCAAAAGTTTGACTAAACTTCACCTTTTTGTAGTTTCACTTTTTAAGTTATATTTAGAATATATTGATAGATTATATATTGATTGTGAAACTTTTTTCTGAATCTTTTCAACATGCTTTACTCAGTTACATGAGTATAAAGGATATTTTCAGTCTTGTTATCTTCAATTGCAGTCTTTAAAAAAAACGCACCCTGTTGTTCTACTTGTTATATTTCCATTGACACAGTAAGTTCATTTCAAGGTTTATGCCAGAGGGTATTATTGCTGCTTTTTGGAGTTGAGGTGAACCATCCAGGAAGGTCTTGTTAATGTTATGTTCATCTACAATGGCAAAGGGGAAATACATATATTTTTTATATTGTAAACATTTGTACCAAATAACCTTTCCCTCCCCCATGCCACAACAAAACTGGTTGAACAGCAGATGAAGATATGGAATTCAAAGCTCTAATGGACCTTTTAGAAGAGAAGTTGTGGCTTATGTGGAGTTTGTTTGGGCCTCTGATGGAAGAAAGCTAATATGTTTAGTATTTGTGCATTTTCCTAAAATGGCAGCTTAAAGTTGTGTATCTGCTATTGTGATGCCAATGCCTGTGTTTTGAGTGGGAAAAAAAAAATGAGCTCTTTGCTTTGTGCTGTGTACACAAGATTTCTGGAAAAGTAAATAAAAACCCTTTTTATGGCTCACACAGCTTAAGAGTAGCTGTCTCTCAAACGTGTACTTACGGCTGAGCTGCTTTTGTTTTATTCTAAATAAATAGTTTCTTTTGAGGAAAAAAAATTTATAAAAGTAACTGGTTCAAGCTCACACACCTGTTAAGTGGGAGGACCAGTATCTGATTCTGGGCTTCTATCACTCCAAAGCCCAAGCTCTTAATCATCAACTTCATATTTACTAAGACACTTACCATCTTAAATCTAACGTTCGGCATAGGAAGCTCTAAGGTAGTGTTCAGAACTAAATTTCCTGAACTATACATTAAATTTCCATGCTTTGAATTTTCTTATAAAGCACACATTTCAGATTTCTTTTGTCTGCAACGTAGTGATACTTAAACCCATTATAACATTTTGAAAAAGAAGTATATCTATATATTGCACTCAATAAGATACTTGTAACTCAGACACTTAAACCACCCAACTTAGTCAATCTAGAATTCTGACTGCCTTAGTGAGAATGTTATTTTCCAATAATATTATTTTAAATAGCTAAACCTGGAGGTCTATCACAGCTTGATTGCTTTCGTTGTCAGAATGTATACCTTAAAGATTACAAAAGTAGGAGAGTTTTGGGAAGATCCCACTCAGTGTAACATTTCCAACCTTTGAGGACTTCAACTCTAAATATATATCATCACCATTTCGGTTGAGGAAAATAAAAATCTCAGTGCTATTTATTAGCAAGTGCTTTCTTCATTTCTGTCTATAGGAAAAACTACTTGAATATCTTGGTCTAAAACTGAAAAAATAAAAAGTTACATCTTTATTTATAGTCTTGATTTATAACACTGCAAGAGCAGAGTTATAACAAGACTAGAACGGGGCACAAAAAATTTGTGATAATCATATGCTTCTGCTGTATAATTAGTTTTATTAAGAGATATTTTGACATTAAAGTGGGAAGTATTTTCATTCTGCCACATCAGGCAATACTTAAGTCTCAGGAATTAAAATATTATAGCATTCAAAATTTCTATTACAATAAATATTTCTGGAAATATTCTGATTTTTTTTCTCTAAATTTGTGTTCTTGAATGGAGATTACTGGGCCTGACATCAGGTAGTCAACCTTGCAGTAAGAAGCATATGTGAACGTTTGTGATCTTATAAATCATATATCTCATGCATGACTAGTAACTAAGCACATCTCAAATCATTATGCCTATCAGGCACAATGTCTATTGTAGAAAACCTCTCTCTTCTTCTCTAATTTGGGAACTCAGTCAGGAAAAAGTAATACTCAGCAAATATATGTGAAGATTGACCCTAAATCCCCTACATTGCCATAAGTTACCTGCATATCTTCAGTATTGAAACAATACAGGGTTCACTTAAAATTTGTGTAAAAGATACAAATAAATATCTGACCTCATGAAAGTACAGGGTTTTGATTAAATAAACTCTATGATACTCCCTAAATAGATAATGTTCTTTAAATGATATGGATTAATCTTCATAAAATGCTTCTGGCAATGATTGAAACAAAATTTTGATTTTTTAAATTTTTAATTATTTATTTATTTTTTGAGGTAGAGTCTTGCTCTGTCACCCAGGCTGGAGTGCAGTGGCGCAGTCTTGGCTCACTGCAACCTCCACCCCCCAGGTTCAAGGCATTCTGCCTCAGCCTCGCAAGTAGCTGGGACTACAGATGTGCACCCCCATATGCAGCTAATTTTTTTGTATTTTTAGCAGAGACAGGGTTTCACTATGTTGGCCAGGCTGGTCTTGACCTCCTGACCTCAAGTGATCCACCTGCTATGGCCTCCCAAAGTGCTGGGATTACAGGTGTAAGCCACCGTGCCCAGCCCCCAAATTTTTAATTTTAATTAATCAGGAAATAGATAAACTAGAAGACCCCAACTCTTGAGAATTACAGGCGAAAAACAGTTCACTGTGTTTTTTTTAAGCTGGTTGAGAAATGAAGGGTAGGAAAGAGTGTTGATTTATGGGCATTGCCTTATTTAATCTGTCCTGAGGTTCAGAGAGGAGAATGACTTGCTCAGAGTGGTAACAAGTTGAATGACTTTCTCAGAGTGGTAACAAGTTGCACTCCAACCTGAGACCAGAACTATCAAACTACTCACTTCAAACCAGCATTCATTCTAGTCCACTGTGCTGACTTTGTTTCCTAAAGATGGAAGCTACACTGAGCTACCAATAGCAGTGTTTGCTAGAAAGTACAACAGCTAAAAAATATGAAATACTATGCCTAATAAATAGAACTTTGAGCTGGCCAATTATGAAGGAAGACTAATCATTAACAATACATCATTCATCATCCAATTGGTGGAAACTTTTGAAAGATGATGCCTGTAGTAATAAGTGATATGGTTTGGCTGTGTCCCCACCCAAATCTCACCTTGAATTGTAATAATACCCACGTGTCAAGGGTGGGGCCAGGTGGAGATAATTGAATCATAGGGGCAGTTTCCTTTAGTGTTCTCATGGTAGTGAATAAGAATTATGAGAGCTGATAATTTCATAAACCGGAGTTCCCCTGCACAAGCTCTCTTTCCTGCCACCATTTAAGACTTGACTTTGCTCCTCATTTACCTTCCACCTTGATTGTGAGACCTCCCCAGCCATGTGGAACTGCGAGTCAATTAAACCTCTTTCCTTTATAAATTACCCAGTCTCGGGTATATATTTATTAGCAGCCTGAGAACAGACTAATTCAATAAGCAACATTTGAAGAGCGCTTTACCATTTGACAATCACTTTCACATTCTGTAAGTTGTCTCACTTGAATTTCACATGACACACTTTCTTTAAATGAGGGAACTAAGACAGTTTAAGTAATTTGGCCAAGATCTTATTGTTGGCAAAGCTAGCACCAAAACTGAAGTCTGGCAGGAGAGAAACAAATAGAAATAGAGATACCTCAATAGCAGAGATATGACCTAGCATATGCAGATCTCAGGAATACCATTTTCAGGTGTCTCCTGTCTGACCCTGTGTTTGCATTCTTGCAAAACTACTGAAAGAAGGAAGTTTACTCTGCTTCCTGCGGTAGTAGAGCATTTCACTCTTAAATTGGTGTCTACAAGGGCCTCGGGGTACCCCCTCCATCTGTCCACTTTACACAGAGAATAAATCAGACTTTGTTTACAGCCCACTAGAAATAGAAGGCAGTTTATTAGCAGTTTGTTAAGATCTACGTGTAGTTTGTAAATCTTACCCCCAAATCAATTCCTGTTGTCCTTCTTGGAAAGCAATCACTTTTGTCAATAACCTTACATGCAAAAATCCTGAAACAGCAATGGTAAATGGAAGGATGGAAAGTTTATCACAAATAAATAAGAAAACAAAAAGGCGTTCCTTTTTTCTTTTCTTTTTTTTTTTTTGTATTATAGTACAAGTTCTGGGATACATGTGCAGAATGTGCAGGCTTGTTACGTAGGTATACATGTGCCACAGTGGTTTGCTGCACTCATCAACCCATCATCTACATTAGGTATTTCTCTTAATGCTATCCCTCCCCTAACCCCCCACCCTCCAACAGATCCCATTGTGTGATGTTCCCCCACTCTGTCCATATGTTCTCATTGTTCAACTCCCACTTATGAGTGAGAACATGTGATGTTTGGTTTTCTGTTCCTGTGTTAGTTTGCTGAGAATGATGGTTTCGAGCTTCATCCATGTCCCTGGGAAGGACATGAACTCATCCTTTTTTATGACTGCATAGCATTCCATGGTGTATATTTGCCACATCCTATTTCTCCACATCCTCTCCAGCATCTGTTGTTTCCTGACTTTTTAATGATCACCATTCTAACTGGCATGAGATGGTATCTCATTGTGGTTTTGATTTGTATTTCTCTAATGACCAGTGATAATGAGCTTTTTTTCATATGTTTGTTGCTGCATAAATGTCTTATTTTGAGAAGTGTTTGTTCATATTCTTCACCCACTGTTGGGAGGGTAATTTAGTTCAACCATTGTGGAAGACAGTGTGGCGATTCCTCAAGGTTCTAAAGCCAGGATATACCATTTGACCCAGCAATCCCATTACGGGGTATATACCCAAAGGATTATAAATCATTCTTACTATAAAGACACATGCACATGTATGTTTACTGTGGCACTGTTCACAATAGCAAAGACTTGGAACCAACCCAAATGCCCATCAATAATAGACTGGATAAAGAAAATGTGGCACATATACACTATGGAATACTATGCAGCCATAAAAAGGATGAGTTCGTGTCCTTTGCTGGGACATGGATGAAGCTGGAAACCATCATTCTCAACAAACTAACACAGGAACAGAAAACCAAACACTGCATATTCTCACTCATAAGTGGGAGTCCAACATGAGAACACATGGACACAGGGAGGGGAACATCACACACTGGGGCCTGTTGGCAGGTTCGGGAGAGTAGGGGAGGGACAGCATTAGGAGAAATACCTCATGTAGATGATGGGTTGATGGGTGCAGCAAACCATCATGGTACGTGTATACCTGTGTAACAAACCTGCACATTCTGCATATGTATCCCAGAACTTAAAGTATAATAAAAAAAGATAAATATTTTTAAAAATTGCTTTCTCCAAAGGGTGAGTAAAGTGCCTGACCAGAACCATAAAATTATATAAAAAAGAAGGCATAAAGAACAAAATGGAAAATGCCAGCACAAAAGGATAATAATTAGGAAAGGCAAGAATGAGGCAGTGCAATAACAGCATAAACATTATAAAGACATTCTTTGTTCTTTCCCTCCCTTGTTGAGCACAGCTCAGCATGGACTGAAGTTGTCCATTTCAGCTTTTCTATCTGAGTTGCCCTCACATCTAAAGTGAATTATAGTATCACGAGTAATGTTTTTGTCTATTTTTTGTCCACATTTACTCAATAAGCATTCTTTGATGACAACTGCCTGTCAACTATTGTGCTCATCAATGAGGATGAAATGATTGATACCGTCTCTCTCCTTAAGAATTTCAGAGTTTAATGAATTGAAAAAATCCTCACCTAAACCCTGAGTTAATTATAAGTTGTTTTGCACGGCCAATCTCTATCAATTTAAAATTCTGTAAGCATTATAAGGATCTTAATTTTGGATATTTCTTTGAAGGTGCCAGGCAGACAGAAGAATTCTAATACAATGCTTTAAGATCAAATGGCAGAATGGTGTCAGACATGTCAGGACATCATACCATAAAAGATAAACATCACAGCATGAAATTAAGAGTAAAATCAAATGCCAGAAAGACCTGGGTTTAAATCATGTGATCCCAGCTGTGGAACATTGGGCAAGCTAGTCAACCTTTGTAAGCCTTAGTTTCTTTACTGAAATAGTATAGTGATAGCACTTACATCATGGGGTATTTGTGAGGATTAATGACATCGTGCAAATAAAGTTCTTTGCACCTAGTAAATGTTCAATACACAATTGCTATTATTTTAATAGTAGTATTACCTCATTATTACTATCTGAATACAATAAGCCTTATGTTTTCTCCTATATCCACCATTGAGGCAGACAAGAAGAAATAGCTGTATTTAAATTCTAACACACTCTGTTACAAGAGATGGAGCCATCTCTGTTTTCTGTGTTGATAATTAGCAGCTGTGAATAGAACTCTGGCAGCTCCACAAACGCATGGTAAAAGAGAGGAACGTTAAGAATCTATCCAGCAACATGGGGGAAGGGCACAAAAATGGCAATTATTGTAAATGAAGCCACTAAACATTTTTATAGTTATTTTGGGCATTATAAGAAATACATGGATTCACATGGGCTGCTTTCTTAGATGCCATTTAACCAAAGCTTTATGCAGAGTCTATTAAGTGTGCTGAGAATAATTCACTAAACATAGACTGGAAACCTAAAGGGATAAAAATTTGGAAGGGCAAACTGGGAGTCTGTATTTACCACCTTTCTTAGAGGAAAACTCAGGGATAGAAAAGAGATCACCCATGCAGATTAGAATTTACCTTGCAACTACTTGGCAATATTTAGTTTTAAAAACCCAGGTAATAATACAACATGTTCCAAGATTTTCTGTAGTGATGTTTTGTATGCACAACACACTGATTCTAATTGAAATGCTGAGTGGTTTTCTTCTCCGAGGCTCGAATTCTTGATACATCGTCTGAATATCAAATACCCAGAACAATGCTGCAACACTGGGAGATGTGCAAATAAATGTGTTGTGTCGGGTTTCTGCCATGATACCAAGAACAGCTAATCATCCTCAGCCCCAGATGGCTGGAAACAAAATAGTTTTGAAATCTAGGTGACCTATTTTTCAAAACTTTTGTTGCAATTGTCTTGGAAGAAAATAATCTGGATAAAAGGAAGAAGGAGGCATTGCTGTGCTTGCTGAGACTAAATCCAGAGGTCTTCCTGGGTAAATGTGACCATTAATTTAAGGGAAAATAATCTAGATAAAAACAATAAGGCATTGCTGTGCTTGCTGGGACTCTAAATCCAAAGGTCTTCTTCCTAGAAAAACATGACAATTAATTTAAGAGATCACAAACTTAAGTATGTTTTTTGAGAAACTGCTACCTTCACAACTTCTGCAAAAGCCTCATTGAGAATCCCTCCAAACAGTCCTCATTTATTCCCAAGGCTTCAGAAGTAAGAGAATTATGTATAATTTATTGTCCAGATCTGGGCACTTTTAGAGCACTGCTAATATTTGTACCAGGACAGCAGGTATAAAGTTAGCCTTTCCCGAGCTACTTGAAATATTACCATTGCTTTACCCAGAAGTGTAAATTACCTCACACCCCGCAAAGGATTTATTTCATCTTTTATGATTTCTTTTTCTAAAAATTCCAAGCAGTGCCTTGTATGGGCAAACCAGATTGTCGTGGTCACATTGAAATTCCTCCCCTTGTCCATCCAAAATAGAACTGACATGGCCCTTGTTTCTGCATTACATTGCCTCTGTGAATCTGGCCTGGGACACTCACCTTCATTTCCTGCCCTTTCATTTTGTTCCAATCTAACAACTTTCCTCAATTTTATTCAGTATCATCATGTTAAGTATAGGGACCGCTGCGACAGAATCTAGCAGTGGGGGAGAGAGATTGAGCTCACCTCCTAATACAGCATGAGCAAGTGGGAATGTATAACCAAGAAGCAGAGTGTGGGTTAGTAGAAGGAAAATTATCAACAGCAAACATCAGCAGTAAGGGAAATTCTGACTAAACTGAACTAATAGGATTCTGGCTTAAGATAGGACAGGAATGGCTGGGTGTGGTGGCTCACGCCTGTAATCCCAGCACTTTGGGAGGCCGAGGTGGGTGGATTACGAGGTCAGGAGTTCGAGACCAGGCTGGCCAACATAGTGAAACCCTGTCTCTCCTAAAAATACAAAAATTAGCCAGACATGGTGGTGTGTGCCTGTAGTCCCAGCTACTGGGGAGGCTGAGGCAGGAGAATCACTTGAACCCGGGAGGTGGAGGTTGCAGTGAGCCAAGATCACGCCACTGCACTCTAACTTGGCAACAGGGCGAGACTCAACCTCAAAAAAAAAAAAAAAAAATAGGGTGGGATGATCCGATATCACATGGGAGGCAGTGGAGGATGAGGAATCTAATCATATATTGGGGGTGATCAGATATTGAGGGTGGAGGCTCTTTGCCAAACTGACTTAGTAGCTTCTTCTTTGCTAAAACTGAATTTTATAAGGACATACACAGATGGACTTAGGACCTTGATGAAAGTTTGGCCAGGCAAAGAATCTTTGTCAGGTTCTAAAACGTTGAATCTGCTTACATTCTTTATCAACCTTCTAACTGGCCTGAAATGACTTAGGCTTCACCCACAGTTAAACAAATATAAGTGTATTGATAGGAAATCACTGAGTGTGCCAGGCTCTGCAGAGACCATTTATTGAGCATTTTCTATGTGCCAGGAACAATGCCAAGCTCTTTGCTTACATTATTTTAATTTAATAATTGGAATCATCATGTCAAATGGCTGTTCTTCCTATTTTACAGATAGGAAAGTGAGGTTTAGAAAGGTTAAACAACTTCTTTGGTCTTGTAGCTAATGAATGGCCAAGCTCATTTCAAACCAGGCAGAGCTGACTTCAGTGTCTGCTTCCTTAACCATGACACTCAGCTGCATCTTCTTTGACTCTTGTGTTTCCTCTGTTTTGTTCAGTAAGTTTTGTGGGCAATAAATATTTCACGGAACAAAGCTTTTTATGTAACAACATCTAACCTTGCTTTAACCTTTTGAAATTATAACGGTTTAGAGACATAAGGCTTAGTGATTTTTCTGTCCTCCCCAACCCCACACCCAGGTTTTCACTGATGACACCTGAGCATCTTCTTTTAGTTTTCAAAGAGCTGTCTCCAGCATCCTCTGATTTTATTCTCAAGAAGTGAGGAAGAGACCTAGGCAAGGTTGGGAATATGACTTTATAAATGAGAAAACAGTCATGGAAGAGCTAAATTCTTAGCCAAGGTCATGCATCTGTGACAAAAACCGGTATCAGCCAACTCAACTCTTAATTCAGGGACATCCTAACACTATTTAAGAAAGAACTTCCTCCATCCCTTCCCTTCTTCCTGCCTTCTTTCCTCTTCCTTCCCTTCTCCCTTACACACCTTGCATGTAAAACTGTTTCTTCAGGAGTCTCAATTACATGTTACAATGTTAACTCTTAACAACTGTTATTTTTGGTGAAAAACTTGGTAAGCAGGTGATTCTAATTATGTACCAGGTGTGGCACCTAGGACACCAGACAGAAGTGCAGATAAGGTCTGACGCTTTCCAGCATTGCTAGGGGAAATGGCTAATTCCACATGTCCCCAGACCGTATCTAGGATCTAATGGCTCTAAAGCAGGTAAGCTGAAAAATTTTTGAAAGTCAGAGAAGCAGTTTATGACCTTAAACCATTTAGCAAACCAAATATCTGACCTGCCTAATTTAGACCAAATGTCCAAATTTTACCAATAATCTTTAAAATTGTCTTTATTTCCCAAAGATTATTTAAGTCATGTGAACTAAAAGGCATTAATTTTTGTTTTTCTGACAATATTTGATTTAAGCACTTATTATTTTTCAGTCAATTAATCAGAGCTCTTTCATATATAAACATCACACACACAACACATATAAATACACAGACGGAAATAGACTCAGTACTTGTAAGATTTTTTTCATTTGCCAGTTTTTAATGTTTCTCTTTAAAACACACGGTTTCTAGGACCTAATAATTTGGCACAGCTGGAAGGCAAAACAGATCCCCCAAAATTAAGGATCCCATTTTTATATTACATCTTGAATCCCAAAAGGACACTACAGAACAAGACAGTGCGAAGATTTTACCATGCATTTTATTGCAAGGCAATGCAAAACCAATGAACTCATTCTGTGATCAGCCCACCCTGATGGAAGCCTTATCTCTCAGTGGAGGGGTGGAGACTTTTCCATACCTGCCAGGTGGCCAAGAGCATGCTTCTCCGATCCAAATGTGCAAAGCGCCAAGTATCCTCTCATAACTGCCATTAGCCACCCCTAAAAGTATATTTCCTACCTAGTTATTATAAATCAAAATTCTCACATAATGCAAAGTAATTTCTGAGACCCCTAAAAAGTCAAAAAATGTCAGATAAGGCAAAGCAAAACAGAGCAGAGCCTTAGATTTTAAGAGGGATCTGTCTGCTTTTAATTCCTGGGGTTTCTTGAGGAAAATAGACATTTTTCCCAAAATGCAGTCTGTGGCTCCTCTTCTGTTTTTCCCAAGCAGTCCCAGGTTGTGTTGTCTTAGGTCCTCTCATGTGTGCATCAAGAGTGGCAAAAAGGCAAAATGGAGAAAAACCATTCAGTCTACTGAGAAGAAAAAAAAAAAAAACTTTTTTCCAGAAAAACACAATCCAAGAAGACAATAAAACATAAAGGTCTTTAAAATATACCTATAGCTTGAACATCTGCTTTTAATTGAGCTGACTTTTAACTATAGTACTCCTTAAAAATAAAATCCTTTTAAATCTCTTACTATCCTATGAGATGTTTTGGCTCTATGTTGCCACCCAATTCTCACCTTGAATTTTAATCCCCGTGTGTTGAGTGAGGGACCTAGTGGTAGGGGATTGGATCATGCTCTTCTCATGACAGTAACCTCTCACGAGATCTGATGCTTTAAAAGTGTTTGGCAGTTCCTCCTTCATTCTCTCCTGCTGCCATGTGAAGAAGGCTCCTTCCTTCCTCTTTGCCTTCTGCCATGATTGTAAGTTTCCTGAGCCCTCTGCAGCCATGCCGAACTGTGAGTCAATCAAAGCTATTTCCTTTATAAATTACCCAGTCTCAGGGAAGTTCTTTGTATCAGTGTAAAACCAGACAAATACACCCTACTTTAGCTGAGCAAAACAGCCAATATTTCTGGCTTTTAAATTTTACCGAAAATAAACTCACAGGTGAAACCAATAAGGCTTAACTAAGATTATGACTTAACCATGAATGGACAAGGTCTTTTCAAAGGAGGTGGTTAGCAGTTTTTACAAGATTTAGAATCTCCACAGGTAGCTCAGAAAAACGAAGATTCAAGAAATGAAGCCAGAAGTTGTTCCTGAAGGAGAATCAACAAACGGTAAAGGTCACACAGATATTAAGCCAGAAAGGACCCATTCGCTAAGCTGGGAATTGAACCCTGAACCCAGGCCGTCACTGTGAAAAGACAAAGCCTTAGCTACTAAGCCACAGCACTGGGCAATTTCCATTGCTCTTCCCGGAAGGAATCTGGAGCAGCCAATTTTGAGCTTGCAAAGGCTTTTAACTGCTTGAGGTAATTTTTTGGGCTAACTACAACATGAGTCCCCAAATTCCTGTCCTCTGGATAAGCAGAGACTAAGAGAAAGTACTGCCATATGGTCACAAGGTCAGGCTTCCAAGGACATAAAACAAGGCGAGAAGGAAACTCCATTCAGTTGTTTTTGTTTGTTTCAGGGACCTGCAGCAAAGTTTGTTACTGACCAGCTTGCCAGGCTGGTTTTAAGAGTGGGTCTATGGGGTCCTAAGCCCATGTTCTATCCTAAGGTACTCCTCTTTATGACAGAACAGTACAGGAAGATAAATTTGTAGCACAAAGTACACCAGATTTGCTACAGCTTAAGATGCACCTCACAAATTCTTTTTCCCATTAATCAAAACTTTACAGAGGGGATATAAAGTTATTTTTGCCATTTATTCAACTAGCTTGCACACAGGGAGGCCCAAAGCCTGACTGATAAGAAATTCCTACCCTTTTGCCAGCATACCAGGCTTCTGCGTTCCCTTTCCTTGGGTGGCCCTAGTGACCTGGCTCACCACACCACAGCTCTGGAGACCAAACCGCTGCACAAAGGAAAATCATCTTTTTCCATTCTGAGCAGAGCAAAATACGTGTGCCAAAACATAGACATTAGCCACTCCACTTAGCACCCAATATTGAACTGGCCAGGCTCAAACTTGCCCCCACTTGGGCCTTGTCATCTTTGATCCACTCAAAGTGCAGTGGAATGATCTTTCCGACCAAGTGTTTCAATATGTGGTGTCTGGACAAGATGGTCACCCTGAGTAACAGAAAAGATATAAAAGGAGAGAAAAGGAGAAAAGCATTGCCTGTGGCAGGGTGGGGAAGGCGAGGAGCTCAGAGAGGCCAGAGAAAGACCCACTTATTGCAGCAACACTGAATCAAAAGCTCAGGTCGCCACTTGTCAGTAGTGAAGGAATCTTCACTACTGTCCCATCAGCTCTCAAGTTTCCCCTTTCAGGAGAAAAAAAAAAAAAATCCCCATGTCCAGTTATCCTGTCCATGCCTAATCCTGTCACCCATAGCTGTCAGCAAAGAGTGCAAGGCAGATTAATCCAAAGAGAATAGCAATTAATATCCCATAATGCCAAATCCATTTTTAACAAAGAGGGACTTCACTGAGAGAGGCCTTTAAACCTCTAAATCTTAGGAAGGACTCTAACCTTCCTAAGTTGGGGCTCGAACCCAAGTTTGGTCAAGCATCCTTGCCTTTTATTAGGAGGGGCCTTTAACCTTCTCTGTCTTAGGAGGGACTCTAACCCAATACCATGCTTTACCTGGGTAAAATACACCCCATCACTTATCCAAAGTCAGCCAATTGGTTTCCTTTGGGTCAGGCATCTCCTCAGGGTAGTCCCTTCGCGGTTGCCAGGAAGATGTTGCCAAAAAGGAGTCCCAGTGCAGACCCCAAGAGGGGGTTCTTGGACCTTTCATGAGAAAGAATTTGGGATGAGTCCATAGAGTAAAATGAAAGCAAGCTTATTAAGGAGGTAAAAGAATAAAGAATGGCTACTCCATAGGCGGAGCAGTGGTGTGGGCTGCTCACCTGATTATACCTAAAATTACTTCCTTAATAATTACATGCTAAATAAACAAGGGGTGGATTATTCATGAGTTTTCCAGGAAAGGGGTGGGCAATTCCCAGAACCGAGGGTTTGTCCCCTTTTTGGACCATATAGAGTGACTTCTTGATGTTTGTTTGTGAACTATCATGGCACTGGTGGGAGTGTCCCTTAGCATCCTAATACATTACAATTAATGTATAATGAGCAATGAGGACAACCAGACGTCACTTTCATCACCATCTTGGTTTTGGTGGGTTTCAGTCAGCTTCTTTACCACAATCTGTTTTATCAGCAAGATCTTTGTGACCTGTATCTTGCGCTGACCTCCTATTTCATCTTGTGACTTAAAATGCCTAACGTCCTGGGAATGCAGTCCAGTAGGTCGCGGCCTTATTTTACCCAGCTCCTATTCAAGATGGAGTTGTTCTGGTTTGAATGCCTCTGACATCTTCCTTCCTTCCTTCCTTTTTTAAAAATATGTCTATCAAGACAGTGATTAAAAAGAAGAAGAAAACATCAATCTCCTGATCTAACTCCTTTAAAATCTGTTCAAACTTACCCAATTTAGGAAGACTTTGTGAAGGAAGATAGGTTGGGTACAGTACGATCTTCCTTCTGTATCACCATTGTATTTAATGGACCTGAGTTTGAGTTTGAGTTTGAGCTGAGCCTCCTTTTAGCCTGGTTAACTCAAGGGATTTAGTGTGTCACTTTGAACCAGAATTTCTTCTCATTACATTAAAATGATAATGGCTTTTATTTGATAAATTTGTAGAGGATTTCAGGGACAATACCTATAAAGCACTTAGCCCCATGCCGGGTACAACAAGTACATAACATATTACAGTTTGTCTTTTTATTGTTATTGTATTATTGAAGAAAAGCAAGAAAGACGTAAGAAGATACTTCTATATAACACCTTGCCATATTCTATCAAGCTGCAGGTGGGATCAATTAATAAGAGGAAGACAACAAAAATAATGGTGGTAGAAAATGTATGTTTGGAATGTTTACAGAGGGCATCATTTGTAAGCATATGGCACCTTAGATAGTAGAAGAAAACTACCTTGCATTATAAGTACTCTAGAATAAAAACAAATTTAAGGTCTGGTGCCTTGTATCCGCAGGACCTAACTCAGTACTTGACAAATAGTAAGTATTCAAAAATGTAGATTTATGAATAAAAGAATTACATAATTTGCTTCTTATCTGTGTAGCCCTATCCTCTTTCAGTGGCACAAAATAAGTCCTCACTGAAGTGTCTGGTTAAGTGAATTACTCTTTATAATAAATAGCATCTTCTGAATATTGAATTTGATTGTATTAAAGCCCCTCTGGAGATGTGAGAATACTTTCCCACGGGTGGTGAAAAATTATTAGGTCTTTTCACCATAGTATTTTCAGATATGTTATACATCTCTGTTTGGGAGTTTTAGACCATTCATTATATTTTGTAAAGCATTAATGTGTCTAGGGTTACTCTCCCTAGGCTACTGTAAAGAGATAGCCATGGCTGGTGGATAAGACAGAACGAGTACTTTTTAAGCCATATGGCTTTCTTTCCTGTAATGTCTAATGATAGTTATACAGACTGCATAGTAAATGAGAGAAAAGGCAGAACTGTAATTGCTAAAAATAACTATGTCAAAAGACACGGAGTGTAGGAGAGTCATCCTGTGAATATTAAAGAGGAATACCAACTTTTTCCTACATTTGACCAATGATAACCTGTTCTAGAAAAATTGCCTTTGATTAGACACTCAGTTTTGAGAGAAAAGAAGTGGTTTCTTTGAAAAGTAACCAATCTTCCCCTCATAGTATTGCACAAAATTCATGTTAATAGCCCAAACACAAACTTGTAATAGAACATACCATCCAGAATGTGCAAAGTCATTGTGTTAAACTTTCCCCCTATTCTCTTTGAAAAATGTCTTTAATCATACAAATGTTTCTTATTTTTGGAAGAGTTATTTGGCATGATCTCTACATGTTAGTTTGAAAAGTATTTTATTTAACATATGTGAGAGGGCTAAGATACCAAATGCCGTGTAAATCAACCTGTTTACAAAAATATATGTATATCTAGATTTTTCTGTATCTGATCATGTAGGATATATGGTATTCTCTCTAATCTTATGTTAAAATAAGATGAACAGGACATAAAGGCCAAGTAGCTTAGGAAAGCCAACCCTACTAGTGAAATGCAAAATATATACAGTATTCTAACTTTTCCACTATTTCCTTTAGTTGCAATACAGTGTTAATGATGCATGGTTAAATTTTTAGAACTTCAAAATGTAATTAATAACATGATATTCTTATTTTTCATCCGCCAAAAATGCTTTGCTGATGTTGTGTAACTATACTAGTTTTGTAAAAGCAATGTATTCTCTCCTGCAATAACCACGTGAAATGGGGTTGCAGAGGGATTAAAAAAAAAAAAAGAGGATAGAATGGAAGTGAACTTTCTTTTCTATCTCTAATTTTTTTAAGTGAGATAACTTTTTAAGAACATTAATTACCTTGGCATCAGTAGAACAGTAAATGATAGGCAGTCTTGTTTCATCGAACAAAACACCAAACTTGTCATCTTCAGTATCAGATGATTTAGTTTCTTCTTCATTTCATTTCTAATAATACCAAAATATTATCACCTGCCTTCTACGACTGATATTGTCCCATGCAACTCTTTCATTAGCTACACTTTGCTGGGGCTGGTCATGTATTTTTAAAACCACAGCTCAAATACTCTTCACTCAATGAGACAAAATATAACTAAACTTTAGCTTGTGACGTTTTGGAACTCGTTGGTGCAAATCCTCAAGGATTTAGACATTTGAGAAATCATAAGAGGAATTTTTAGGAAAAAGCTGCTACTTATACACGGAACCTCCCACGTACAAAGCAGGTAATCAGAAACAAAGAAAAAAAGAGTGGAGAAGGGGAGTTAAAAGGAGAAAAGACAGGGAGAGGAATAACTAAAAAGAGCAAGAGACAAACCTGAATCCTGTGATAGCAAGTTATGACAGCATCCTTAAATGATTGCACAGGTATTTATAAAATCATCAAGGTGAGAATTGCAACAAGAAGGAAAATACTAAGAGTAGTCATTTGCAGCAAAGTCGGGGAGAGATTACAAACAGCAATCAGTTGATTTTTTTAAAAATGTTGCAGATACAGAGACGCCTTTAGGAATCATTCTGTTCCTTGTCTTTAAAATGTCACACCACCAAATACTTTTGTATTGTAAATTATTTATGAACACCCAGAGTAAACAGGAGTGACACCTTTTGAAAGGAAGTAAGTATTTCATAATTATTTTGAAGTACTCTAGGGAAACTGCTTCCTAAGAGGTCCCAGCCATGCAGGAAGGTGATACCCATATATCCTCCCACACTTTGGTATGAAAGAAATATGATTTTAAAACAATATCATTAGATATGATATGATGTATGTTATGTCTTGTAGGGTATATGTTTTACCCAGAGATGAATGTTTTAGAAAAAACCTCCTAGTAAGACTATGGACTTGTCTATTTCTCTTTATAATTTGATCAATTTTTCCTTTAAGTTTTTTGAAGTTGTATTAATATATACATACAAATTTAGAATTCGCATGTCTTCCGAGGGGGAATGGAATTTTGTCATTATGAATTATCCTATTTGTTCTAGTAAAATCTTTTTTTTCTAGTATTAATACAACCACCACAGGTTGCTTTCAATTTTGTTTTTATATTATATATAATATAGTAACATGAATAATATATATATTTAATTATTTTATATGTGTATATTAATAGGAAGGCTCTTTAGAGAACATATAATTTTATCTTTCTGTTTACTTATTTTTTTCCCAGTGTGCCAATTTCTATCTTTTAATTGGTATATTTCATTTATCTAAATTTAATACAATTACTGATTTTATATTTAAATCTATCTCATTATGTTTTTTGTCTGCCCAAATGGCTCTATATTAATTTCTTTCTCCTTCCTTTATTGATTTATTTTGAATCAACAGGAAATTTTTTAATCATTCAATTTCTTCTATTAACTTAGAAGTTACAGACTAATCTTTGTGTTAATTCTAGTAATTATAACATATTCTTCTCTTATCAAAGAATAATTGTAATACACACATTTATGTTCCTTCCAGCCCTTAAAACCACATTTACTGTTCTTGAATTACAGAATTAGATGCTATCACTTTGTGATTATAATTATACATAAGATATGTTCATATTTTTTAATAATCAATGTTCTTTTACATTTGCCCAGATACCACTTTTCCTCATTCCTTATTTTTTTCTGTATCATTTTCCTTCTGTCTAAATAACATCCTTTAGATTTTTCTTTAGTGCGCATCTAAAACATCTTTGTTTCACCTTCATTCTTGAAGGACATTTTCAGTGGGTATGGAATTCAAATTTGGGTAGTTACTTTCTTTCAACATATTAAAAATATTCCACTGTCTCCTGCTTCTTATGTTGCTGTTGAGAAGTCAGCTCTCAGTTTAACTGTTTTTTGTTTGTTTGTTTTTGTTTTTTGTTTTTTTATAGGCCAGTCATCTATTTTTCTCAGATAGCATTTAAGATTTCCTTCTTGTCTGCAATTCTTGCTGGTATTCATTGGGATTCTTGACTCCATGTACAGATATATGTTTCATCAATTCTAAAAAAAATTTAGCCTTTAGCGCTTCCAACATTGCCTCAGCCCCATTCTGTCTCTTGGATTCTTTTAAGGCTCTACTGAATATATGACAGACTTCCAGGCTGTGTTTTGATGTCTTTTACTTTCTTTCTTTTCTTGCATCATTTCCATCTTTTGCTCTTTCCATGCTTTCGACCTGTTTTTCATTACCTGATTCTTTTTTCTGTTACATCTAAATTCCAATGAACTCATCTATTGATTTCTTAATTTTGGTTGTTACGTTTTTCTGTTTTATAGCTTCTATTTTATTCTTTCCCCAATTTCCTATATCATATCACTTTTTCTATTTTCAGGTTGCCTTTCAAATTTTTCATGCCTGACTTTTATCCCCTGAAGTAGGCATGACTGTTTCACAGAACCTTTGTAATGGCGACAGTATTTGAAGTCTTTGTGTATTTCTGTTGTCTTTTGGTTCTGCTGGTTCTTACTCATGCTGTCTCATCTCCTCATGTGTTTGGTTACCTTTTATTAGGTGTGGAGTATGGTGTTTCAATTATTGCTAGTAGAAGTTATTTGGGTGTCCCAAGTCAGTTGTCTTTTGCTTTTTCCACGCTTGTAGGCAATAGCAATCTGGAATTACTTTGATCTAAATAGAGGGTTTCAGATTGTCTAGGTCACCCAGATGACTTACAGTCGGGCTGCAGTTGTTATGAGTACTCATTTACTTTTGCTTTGCCTTTGCCATTAGAATGTGGCACTCTGAAGTCCCAGTCCAAAACAAGAATAATAATCAAGCCTACCTAGACACCACCTTTTTCTGTCTAGCTCCCATTAGTCTATCAAAACCTCAGTTCAGCCTCTTAGCCATCTCTCCTGGATCAGCAAATATCACCAGAGCAAAAGTCCCAGAGTGCTCTATGTTCTTGGCTGCGGTCTCTTATTTACCCTCAGATCTCAGCCTGGTAATTCTTTATAATCTCATTTGTTCTTTAATGCTTTTTAAAATTTGCGGTTTTTCTCCTAGGCTTTTAAATTGTCTTTACTGGTTGGCGATTGTCCAGAATTACCCAGTCTGCCATTAATTAAGTAGAATTTCATATGTACTTAAAATTATATCATTTCCTACAGCTTTATTACTCATTAAGAAGGGGGATTACCTGTTTCATTAGGCTGTTTTAAGTAAATTGATCCATTTAAAGCCCCCAGAATAGTACCTGGTATACAGTGAATGTTCAATAAAGTTTAGCTTTTATTGTTTTTTCTAATATTGTCACTTTTTGTTCAAAAAATGTCTCACATAAAAAATGGAACCTTGATGTTAGTGAAAGGCTCACATTTACAAAAAAGTCTTCCTAGTTTATAAACTGCCAAAGAAATTAAACAAATGTTAAGCAATTTTGTATTCATATAATTAAGGTATACTAATTCTATGATCCTTGAAATTAAAAAAATATCTGGTCTAGCTGCGTTGTATCATTGCTGGCTCTAGATATTTGAAACATAAAATATATCTCATGAATTTTATACAATATATTATTAATATTCAGGATGTGGTTTATTTATGGAGGTTGCTGGTTTTAGCAGTTCCTTTTACTCTTGCTTCCCTCCCTTTCCCTTAACATATTTTTGAATCGTTACCCATATTCCTTAAAGGAACCCTGACCTACTAGAATTACTTGGATTTATGAACTCAACAAAGAATTTATTTCAATTCTTAGCATTCTCTAAAAGGTTACTAGTTAGGCTTTTACTTGAGAAAGAGGATGAAAAGTGTCTGTGTTTGAAGTAAAATGTATGCCCTTCCATTTTTGCTTTTAAACATTCATAGGCATAGCTATTCTTTCCATCAGAGTGGAAGGGGTGGGTGCTGGGTGCTGGGTGTTTATGATGTCAAAATTAAGATGGATGAGGGAGCAACCAAGTGAAACATCCAATTCCTAGTTTTAAAATATCCCCTCCCCCGCCTCCACTAAGCGATATTGGCAAAGCAATTTTATAATGTGTGAAAGCCACACAAAGAGATGAGAACGCAGCGCTCTGTAATATTGCTAGCGGAAGGACTCTAAAATTTGTTCCCTGGCCTATTTGCTGCTATTTTTTCAATGGGTTTCAGATGATTTTAGAAGAGTCCTGTATGTAAAATGTCATCATTTTCACACCAAAATAAATCTTACAAAAACAAAGAGAAACAGAAATTTATAAAACAATGGATTTTAAAAAGGCACTGTCACATTAAATCCTGTCATTTAATGAATGCAGAAACTGAGACTTAGAGAGGGTAAATTGCTTTGTTACAAAAAAGACAAAAGAAAATTGGCTGAATCCTTTCCCTGGGCTGAAGAACTCCCATGGGAACCTTGATCAGGTGGCCTGTGCAGTTATTTCCTGGAGTGGCTGGAAATCATGACTTCTGTGAGTGAGTGTGGGTCATAGACAAGAAGGGCAGACCAGAACAGAAGACAGGCGACAAAGCCAAGGTGAGAATGTGGGACATTTGGATCTGAAAACAGAGTTCAAAGTACAACATGGCATAAATATTCAGATTCTAAGGCATGAATAAAGCAAGATTCCTTGTAGAATGTTCTAACATGGCATTAAGACTATTTAACTGGTTTAAAGGTGTATAATTGATAAAGATATCTTTATCAACACCATAAAGTCTACATTTCTTAGAAATTTACTATGGGCTGGGTGCGGTGTCCGAGGCAGGTGGATCACCTGAGGTCAGGAATTCAAGACCAGCCTGGCCAACATGGCAAAACCCTGTCTCTACCAAAAATACAAAAATTAGCCAGGTGTGGTGGTATGCACCTGTAATCCTTGCTACTGGGGAGGCTGAGGTCGGAGAATCGCTTGAACCCAGGAGGCGGAGGTTGCAGTGAGCCGAGATAGCTCTACTGCACTCCAGCCAGGCAACAAGAGTGAGATTCTGTCTCAAAAAAAAAAAAAAAATTACTGTGGGTTACACACTATGAATCTTCTCAAAGACCCTTGAGATCAGTGATGACACTACTCTGTTTTTATCGATGAAGAAACTGAGGCTTAATAAAATTAGGTTGCCCCCAAATCCCATAAGTGTCTCTCCCTTTAGGCTATCTACACTCTTAACCAATATACCCCCTTTGCCTTCCTATTCTTTAACATTTGTTTTCTCTGCCTGATGGAAACATCTGGCAAGAAAAGAAACCTATCCCTGTAATTCACTACTGAGGTCTCACTTCCAAGCAAAGTACCCAATGCAAAATAAATACTTGTTGAATGAACTAGTAAATGAGTAAATTAATAGAGTAAGTCATTTTACCATCACTCCTGTGGACTTGCCAACTACCTCATTATGACTCTAAGAAGCCACAACTACCTCATTATGACTCTAAGAAGCCACAACTACCTCATTATGACTTTAAGACTCTGGGTTAGATGAATGTTTCCTCTTATACTAGACACAAGCATCTGTTTCTTGGCAGTAATGGTCATATTTGATTTTGCCATTAAGTCCTTGTTCTCAAAGTTTTCATGAGAGTAAAAATTTAAAAGTTAATTTTTAAAGTAGATCTATTCATGTCTCTGCTATTGCAAACTACTGTCACTTAACATGTTATCTGTTCAACAATAGGAAATAATGTTTAGAAAGATTTAAAAGCCTAAGACTTTTGGCTTAAATAAGAAATAGTAGAAAGATTTTTATTCCTCTATCTATTGAGAAACATTCATTTGTTACCTAGACACTTTACTACTTGGAATGCATCCCTATAACTGATTCAGAAATCTGCATCAAGATGTAAAATAATATTGCCTCACATTTGCATAATGTAATTAAGATTTCAGAACTGTTTCCCATCACATCTATCATTTTACGTTTCTCTTTGGCAGAGCCTTGGTGAATTTTGAATTCATTGTGCCATGACAATATATAGTTTAATGCCATTAAAACATTGGTATTGAGGGGTAAAACTACAACCTTCATTTATACAGCACTATATAAACTGCTTTCACATATATTAATGGACCTCACAACAACCCTGAGAAGGAGATAAAGCAAGTATTATAATCTTTATTTTACAGACCAGGAAATGGAGCCTAAGAAGTTAATTGATTTATTTTTGAAGGTCACTCAGCTAGTAAGTCGTAAAGTCCAGACTAGATTCTAGGACTACTGATTTTACAAAGCCTGTACTCCTTAAATCTTTTTCTTCTCCCTGACATTTTGCGGTATATAAAATTTATACCCCCTGATTTTAGTCTTAACTTTCTTTTTTTGATAGCTAATACATTTGATGGAAGCAGTGATAAAACCATATGTTTCAGCAGAATCTATATATCACAATAATGTTATAAAGCATTCAGAATATGAAAAAAATTTAATATGTGAAACAAAAAATCTGTATGATACCTTGAAGAATAACTAAACCCACCCTGTAATTGTAAGGATGAGTACACTGGATTCCAAGTAAATTAATGATTTGCCCACGTTCAAGAAGGTATTTAGTAAAAGAATTCATAGTGTTGTTCATATTTCCTGACTCATTTATTCATCAACACTCCTTTGGATTTTAAGCCTCTATTACAGGCTGATCACTCTATTAGGCATTGAAGAATTCAAAGACAAGTAGAACATCATTGCCTTTGTATAATTTCCAGCCTAATAGATACATGAGGCATGTACATTGATAAATAAAATGAAATGCAGAGGACAATGGCACCTTAAAGAAAAATTACGATTAGGAGAACAAAAGAAGAAAGACTAGGATGATTGTCTTTTTGTTTGTTTGTTTTTTTGAGGAGTCTCGCTCTGTCGCCCTGGCTGGAGTGCAGTGTTGTGATCTTGGCTCACTGCAACCTCCGCCTCCCGGATTTAGGCAGTTCTCTGCCTCAGCCTCCTGAATAGCTGGGATTACAGATGCGCGCCACCAGTCCTGGCTAATTTTTGTATTTTTAGTAGAGATGGGGTTTCACCATCTTGGCCAAGCTGGTCTTGAACTCCTGACCTTGTGATCCACCCGCCTCAGCCTCCCAAAGTGCTGGGATTACAGGCGTGGGCCACCCCACCCAGCCTAGAATATTTTTACCGCTTGCTTTCTTTATACTCACTTCAGAGTAAGTCATTGATATACAAAATACTTAATTCCGTTTTTTAAATATCTTAAAACATATATACATCAGTATATATACCTATACATATTTATATAGGTACTTTTATAGATCCTTGTTATTATATATAGAAATATTTTTATATGTAATTGTCGGCATGTGTTAAGTATAGATGTGCACATAAATATTTTTAAGTGTGTCTGGATTTACATACACAAATACATGCAAGTATGTATAAGAGTCTCATAATACAAACCAGTAACATTCTCATTGGATACTGAGAGCATCTCAATTCCACTACTGTAATTTAAGTTTTCATAATACAGTTATAAAATATCACTTAAAAACTGGACAGCTCCATAAATCTATTTATGTCATTTATTTAATAAATATGTGAACAAAGCAAGTAAAATTTATTACCACTGTTCAGTTCCTTGATTTATTCAAAATACTTCCTTTTAGATTAAACTATCATGCTTAAACATTTTCACTTCCGTCACCAGCACTAACAATTGGATGCATTGAGAGGATGATTTTAACAAGGAAACAAAATGTGCTGTTGAGGTGTAGGTAGTTGTTTACTTTGGGAGAGTCGCTGCATCTCTAAAGTGTAAGGCCAGCTTGCCATGGTATGTAATGGCCTGTGTTCACACCCAGGAGGTAAACTGAGCTACATACTGGCTTCAGAGTACTCACAAATTGAACCCAGGAACCCACAATGTTACAAATGGCTTCATGGCTTTGAGGTCTCTCGTAACTGTTGAATTTCTTTGATTAACACATAATTCATTGCATTTTGTAACATTTATTTACTAACATCTTTTCAGGAAAAAACATACATCAGTTTTAAAAAGCATCTCAATTTCAGGAACATTGAAATGTGGTAGGGGGAACAGAAAGTTAATATTAGAATTGAATAAACAGAAGTTAAAACTGTGAATGAAAAATAACAAGATTATAGAACTATTTATTCTGTAGATTATTAAACTAATCATAATTAACATGTAAGTGTTGGTAATTATAATTCCAACCTGTTTCTCCTCCTACATGACTAGCTGTTAATTAAGTCAGTGTTTTGGAATGTGGTGTGCATCAGAATGACCGGGGAGCCTCCTAAAAATGAAGATGCCTAGTCCTCACCTCAGAGCTTCTAGTTCAGATTTATATGGGTAGAACCTAACTGCTGCATGGTTCACAAACTCCTCGGGTGATATGGATTATCTTCAAGCTTTGAGAGTTAATGTCTGAAACTCAATGCTGAGGGAAATATGAATCTTTCTTCAGTCCACATTTCTTTACATTTTTTGTTTTTCATTTTTTGATAGCTTTATTGTTTTGACAATTTTCCATTGTCACTTAAATCTTAGTTTTGTGGAGTTTCACCATATGAATTTAAATATGTAAAATAATTTCATACTCTTTGACTCAATAGTTACATACTTCCCAGAACGTCTCCTAAGGATATCTTTTAGAAAATAGGCAAACATTTATTGATAAATATAAAATAACAATTTAAGTTGCCTTCTTCTCTCACTTACAATCTTTGGAGAAAATGCCAGGACATCATATCCAGCTTAAGCTCTTTTCTAACTGACTTTGTTCAGACCAGCTGATGTAGCCCACCTCAAAACACCTATGTTCTATCCTGTGGAAGCAATTGGTTCAAATCATGGCTCCTCCCTAATCTCCTATTTCAACTCATTTTGCTAAGAAGACTGTGTGCTTACTATTGCCGATCTGATTTGCATATCAGTCATTGACTCACCATAAAATTAGTATCAAAACCCACTGTTGTGCATTACATCTACAGTCAGTCAAATGTTTAGGAAGGGTGGTGCATGATGGAAAATGAATATATCTATCAATTTCGGAGCAGGATATGTTACCAGGGAGAGTGTACCAATGTTAGGGATACACTGGTAGCTACATATTTCAGTTCTGGGAGCAACAACATCACAAAAGTTAAGAAAGAAAATCTTATGGGGCCTAGGAGGGGGCTGTGTCACTCTGAGACAATGTGGTATTAATCTAGTATTTCCCAGAGTGTGATGTTAGATGGCACATGAATGGATCTTCCCACATAGTAATATGCTTATTGTAGCATGTACTAGAAAATATTACTGACATATCACAACTTTTAACAGATATGGTGTTTAGGCTGAGGCTAAAATAGCTGGACTTTAAGGAAAAGAAATGAGTTAATTTAAATAGAAATGAATTAAGTAATGTTAAGTTGTCATGTGGATATAGTGAAAATTGCGAGGATGCTACAAAAATGCCTAAGGTTTCAGAAACACTGCACTTATTAATAAGTACTAATACTTATTACTGCACATCTAATATGGGTCCCAGGCATCACTAAGAGCACGTGTTCATTTCTGTCCCTTCTGGGACTCAACATGTTGACTGCACTTGGTGAAGACTTAACACAGTTAAGTACTTAACACAGTACCTAGAATTATTTAATAGATATTTACATTATAGTGCCTTTTTAACTGCCTGTATTAAAAAGTTCATGATTCATAACCATCAAAAAAAGGCCTGGAAAGTATAACACACAGGTAAACACATCAGCTTTGACAGCAGAAAGAAGTACTAATTTTAATTCCTTACTGACTATCATTCTCTGGGCAAATCATTAAACTTCTCTGTGTCTGAGTTTTCTTATCTGACCAACGGAGACACAGATTGAATATCCCTTACTTGAAATGCTTGGGACCTGAAGTGTTTCAGATTGTAGATTTTTTTTTCAGATTTTGGAACACTGTATTTGCAGCATATTGGTTGAGCATCCCTAATCCAAAACATCTGAAATCTGAAATGCTCCGAAGAGCATGTCCTTTGAGCATCATTTCAGATTTTGGATTTTCAAATTAGAAATACTCGATCTGTAATATTTGGGTAGATCATAATTTTTAGGATAAATGATAGAATATACAAAGATTTCTAGTGATGCTTCATAGTAGGTACTCAATACTAAAGTATTATTGTTATTATTTCCTTTCTTTTTTTAAGAAATGTCTGTTAAACCAGATGACCACAGAAAGTGTTAAGAAAAGAATTTGTAGCTGGGCACAGTGGCATGTGCCTATAGTCTCAGCTATTTGGGAGGCTGGGGCAGAAGGATTGCTCGAGTCCAGGAGTTTGAATATTTCAATATTTCAGCCAGAATCCCCATGCATCTTCCTTGCCAACCTTGACTAAAAAGCATTGCTGGTCAACTCTTTGTTAGAATGCAGTTGCTGGTTCTCCAGTCTTGGGGAAGATGGAAAAAACCAGCATCCCCTCTCATCCTCTCTTGAATCAGTGAACCAAGGGAATTCACTTCTGTAACAGTCTTTCCTTATTAATATATTTTACGGTTTTCCTGTCAGATCTAAATTTTACTTTCCAGTATCTGCATGATATTCCACTGCAGAGTTATTCCGTTATAGATACTAACATTTAGGTTATTTCCAGCATTTCACTACCTGAAGCAATACTATATTTGTATAATGCCATATACAAAATTATTTCACACATGTTCAAATATACCTATAACATAAACTCCTAGCAGAGTGCCTAAATCAAAGGCTACGTACAATTTCAATTGTTAAATATGTGGCCAGATTACTCTGCAGAAAGCTTGTGCTAGTTTATACTCCCACTAAAACACAGAAGTGTTTCCCCACATCCACATCAAAACAGTCCATTTAAAACACATTATTCATTTTATACATAAAAAATAGAACTAGAGTTTTAAATTGCAAGTCCTTAATTATGCATAATGTTAAGGCTTTGCTTTCTTTCAATGCTTTATGACGAACTGCATAACCAGTCTCCCAGCCATACACTTTATCTGAGGATAGAAGGTCAGAGCACTTCTGCCCTGGAAGTAACCTTATATTTCACTTGCCTTGCAGTTCAGAAAGGTGACGCCCAAAGTAGAGACGGTGGGATGTTGCCACAAGTCACACAGGACCTCAGACTTTTTTGTTTTTGTTTTTGGGGGTTTTTTTTTTCTCTGTGTGTGTGTGTGTGTGTGTTGTTTTTGTTGTTGTTTGTTTTGAGACAGGTCTCACTCTGTCACCCAGGCTGGAGTGCAGTGGTGCAATCTTGGCTCACTGCAACCACTGCCTCCCAGCCTCAAATGATTCTTGTGGCCTCAGCCTCCTGAGTAGCTGGGATTACAGGCGTGTGCCACGACACTCGGCTAATTTTTGTATTTTTAGTAGAGAAGGGGTTTCTCCATGCTGCACAGGCTGGTCTCAAACTCCTAGGTTCAAGCAATCCATCCACCTCGACCTCCCAAGGTGCTAATGCAGGCATAAACCACCATACCCAGCCTTATTGTTTACTTAACAACTGACCATTCACTATCTCTGAGTTAAGGGGTTCCTGGAGTTCCCTTCCTGACTCCAATAATCCACTGCTTACGATGCAGAAAACAAGTGACTTTGTTAGAATTTGATGGCTCAAACTCAGCTTGATCAACACAAATTTTTCACACACTCATAATGGGTTTAACTGGTGTAAAAGGCATTTTAAGAAACCGGAGGAAAATTATTCTTAAAAGCAAAGAACATTCTGTTTTGCAGCAACAACGAACATATTCCAAAGAGATTTCACTCATGTATCCTGAGTGTGGCTTCTGATGAGGTAAAATTATCCTGGCTGATTTGTGTGCAGATGTTTGCCTATACCTTGTAATTCATACTCTGCTACATTATTAGTGCTATTTTCTCTTCCTGTAAAATGCTGCATCCTTCAGAAAACAGCTCCAGTGGGTCTATCACTACCTGCTTTCAAACACAGTCAAATAAAGTGCTGCTTTGGAGAAGCTTCTTCCTAACTTCACCATACAGCCTTTCTGCAAAATCAGAATAACGACAGTATCAAGTAGAAATGATTATTGACAGCCAAAGATATTTACAAGTTAAGGAAGTGAAACCTCTGCTTGACTTTACTTTTGAGTAATGACTGGGGAAATTGATTACCAGAGGGAATCCAGTTGACTTTCCATGAAGAAGCTGACTATTAATGGATGATTTAATCTTCTGGGAGAGCGAATCATTTCTCACTCCCTGGTTGTCTTTCCTTTTACCTTGCTCTGCTTCTAATGTTGGAGCCTCCTCCTCTCTTCCCTAACACCAAATTTCCCAGTAAAAGGAGGCCAGGAGTGAAATGGAACATACAGCCATGTCCCAAACAATGATGTTTCTGTATGATGTTTCTGTCAAAGATTGACCACATCTACCATGGTGGTCCATCCCGTAAGATTATAATTGCGCTGGAAAGTTCCTTTTGCTTAGTGACATCATAGCAGTTGTAACGCTATAGCACAATGCATTACTCACGTGTTTGTGGTATTACTGCTGTAAACAAATCTACAGCATTGCCGGTCTATAAAAGTATATCATGTATAATGATGCACTGTATATATTTGATAATGATAATAAAAGACTATGTTGCTTATGTATTTACTATACCATACTTCCTTGTTATTTTAGAGTATAGTCCTTCTACTTATATATAAAAGTTAACTGTAAGACAGCCTCAGGAGGTATTCCAAAAGGCATTGTTAGTATAGGAGATGACAGCTCCATGCATGTTGTTGCCCCTGAAGACCTTCTAGCGGGACAAGCTGTGGCGACGGAAGACAGATACTAGTGATCCTGACCCCTGACCCTGTGCAGGCCTAAGGTAATGTGTGGTCTGTGTTTGTGTCTTAGCTTTTAACAAAACTTTTAAGAAGTAAAAACAATTGTTTAATAGAAAAAGTATACATAATAAGATATAAAAGAAAATGTATAGCAGTACAAAAATATTTAAAGTTTAAAAATTTAAAAGTTTATGAAGTAAAAAATTAAAAATTAAAAAGTTTATGAAGTAAAAAAGTTGAAGTAAAAAAGTTTATGAAGTAAACAAGTTACGGTAAAGGCCAGGCACAGTGGCTCATGCTTGTAATCCCAGCACTTTGAGGCTGAGGTAGGAGGATTGTTTGAGTTGAGGAGCACAAGACCAGCCTGGAAAACATAGTGAGACCTTGTCACTACAAAAAAAATTAGCTGGGCATGGTTGCATGCACCTGTGGTCCCACCTACTCAGAAGGCTAAGATGGGAGGATCACTTGAATTTCAGAGGTAAAGGCTGCAGTGAGCCATGACTGCACTATGCACTCTAGTCTGGGCAACAGAGCAAGACTCTGTCTCAAAAAAAAAGTTACAGTAAGCTAAGGTTAACTTCTTATTGAAGGACTAAAACTTTTATGTAAATTTAGTGTAGCCTAAGTGTACAGTGTTTATAAAGTCTACAGTAATGTACAGTGATGACTAGGTCTTCACATTCACTCACTACTCACTTATTTGCTCACTCAGAACAACTTGCAGTCCAGCAAGCTGCACTCACAGTAAGTGCTCCATACAAGTGTATTGTTTATTTTTATCTTGTATTTTATTGTACCTTTTCTAAGTTTAAGTATGTTTAGATACATAAATACTTATGACTTAACAATTGCCTACAGTATGAAGTACAGTTGCATGCTGCACCCATTTGTAGCCTAGGATCAATAGGCTATAACATATAGCCTGGGTGTGTAGTGGGCTCTACCATATAGGTTTGTATAAGTACATTCTATGATGTTCACAGGATGACAATATTGCCAAAAGATACAGTCCTCAGAATATATCTCTCTCATTAAATCACACATGACTGTATATTATTATCTCTTCTTGAGAGGAGAAAAGTATAGGAGACCTGGATTTTAGCACTAGATCCACTACTCACTCACTATGGGACTTGAGGCAAGTCAAAACAATCTCTGAGGTTCTTTACTTCTTTGAAATTCTAGGATTTTTAATGTCTTGTTAAATGCCTATTGGAAACAAAATTCCATTTATTGCAGAGTTTCCCAAGTGTTTTTGTGAGGAGTCTTTCTTTTGCAGTTTGCCAAAATACAACTCTAATTGACATAAGCAGGAAAGATAATTTATCCCATGTAAATGGAAAGTATAGAAAGCCATGCTCAAACATGTTTGGATCATCACTTTCTGTCTTGCTGCCTCTCAGTCTCCTTCCTCCTTGGTTTCTGCTCTTTTCTTTCTTCTTTCTTTTTCTTTTTCTTTCTTTCTTTCTTTCCTTCTTTCTTTCTCTCTTTCTTTCTTTTCTTTCTCTCTTTCTTTTCTTTCTTTCGTTCTCTCTCCCTTCTTCCCTCTCTCCCTCCCTCCCTCCCTTCCTTCCTTCTTTCCTCCCTCCCTTCCTTCCTTCTTCTCTCCCTTCCTTCTTTCCTTTCTGTCTTCCTTTCCTTCCTTTCCTTTCCTCTTTTCTCTTTCTTTCTTTCTTTTTCTTTCAATTTTTCTTTCTTTCTTCCTTTCTTTCTTTCTCTTTCTTTCTTTATACGTAAGTTCTTTAATGGTGATTTCTGAGATGTTGGCTCACCCATCACCCGAGCAATGTACGTTGTACTCAATGTGTAGTCTTTTATCCCTCACCCCCCTTCCACCCTTTCCCCCTAGTCCTCAAAGTCCATTGTATCATTCTTATGCCTTTGCATCCTCATAGCTTAGCTGTTTCTTCTGTGTTGGTTCTTCCCTTGTGTTAGCAAGGTAGCCACTAGCAGGTTCAGATTAATATTCCATCAACCCCAGTAAAATAGTTCTATCAAAAGTTCTAGAATTGAGTTTCACTAGACAAAATTGTGTTTGCTGTAAGCAATTGCTCTGGATTATGTTTCGATTTTTGTGCCAGGCAGTTAGGAAAGAAGCAGAAGGGAAAATGCAGCTGACTCTACTAAAATCACATGGACTGAGTATGAGGAGGGATGGTTCACCAAAGGCAGTTCTGTTATCAGAAGAATGGAGAGAGAATGTGCAAGCAAAATGAGTGGTCAGTAGTGTCTTAGTCCATTCTGGCTGCTATAACAAAATACCTTACACTGGGTAATTTATAAATGACAGAATTTATTGCTCACAGTTCTGAGGCTGATAAGTCCAGGATCAAGGAACCAGCACATTTGGTGTCTTGTGAGGGCTCATTCCTCATAAATGGCACCTACTTGCTGCATCCTCACATGGCAGAAGGGGAAAACAAGCCTCCTTGGGCCTCTTTCATAATGGAACTAGTTGTATTGCCTATTCAAACATGGTGCTGTATGAAGGAGAAAATTATTTTCTGGCATGGATCCTCAAGTCATCCTTCATGGTGGTGTGTGACCTAAATGTACGCTATCTATGTTAGTTGAAAACATATTGTCTGAAAGGCCAGTGCTCCCAATGATCAAAGATTGATGAGGGTCAAGCCTTTGTGACCTATTCACCTCCCAAAGGCCCCTCCTCTTAATACTGTCACTGTAGGGGTTAGATTTCAACATATGAATTTTAGGGAGTTAAAAGCATTTAGACCATAGCAGGTAACTTTTGCTCACAAGAAGATTCTTTTTCAAGTAGAGGCTGCTTTTCATCTTACTTGCACTAACTATGAGGGTAAGGAAAAGGAATCAGCACTCTCTTTATCTTTAAGATATTCTGTCTCCACTAGTCAACCACAAACCAATATCTGATCACAAAGTAATTTAACTTCTTTCACTGCCTCTGGATCCATCCTTCTTGAGTCTAATCCCAGGATACCTTCTTCCCTTTCCAGGATCATATTCCTTTTATTTATCTTGTTTCTCTTCTTTGAGACTTCTTCCTTTATGACATTGGTCTTCAGCATATTTTGACCTTACAGCTTTTTTTACAAAACAAATTCTTACCGTAACCTACAGGACTCTACATAATCTCATTCCCAGCTACCATACTTTTCTTTTCATACCTTCCTCCAACCACATAAATATGCCAACCAAATGAATATGCTCAAATATCAAAGACACCATCCTTAGTTTCCACTTTCTGCTAGAATGAAGTAGTGCATGACAGCTCCATGCTTCCACTGAAAACAATTTAAAAAGCCAGATATGTTACAAAAAATATATATTAAAGGCATCCAAGAGCTACAAAAGAAAGGAAGATTAGGGGGACTAAAATTCCAGAAAGGCAAGAAACTTCCAGAGATGATCTGAAGATCAGCTGTTGCTTTTTCCCTCAGAGATTTGCTAATTCCTGGCTATGGTTAGGGGCTGAGAATCTGGACTTGGTTCTGATCAAAGCTTTTAGTAGTGGCAATATGGGGAAACAAATACACAGCTGAATTTCTCCCATGAGACACTTAAAGACAGCTAAATTCTAAAGCTGCTGTTATATCTCCTCAAATATTAGTAAACTTGTCCCAGGCTTGCCTATTTTCTCCTCCTAGAAATTGCATGAGATATATTTTAGCCTTTTTCACTCTGATTTCCGTTTGTCTTAACCATGCATATATATTTTAAATATCTGTGATTTTGTTCCTACTATTGAATAATTTCTTTTGGTCTACTTTCTAGTTCACTAAATGTCTCTTTATCTGTATCTAACCTAATGTTTACCATCCATTTAATTTTCAATTATAATTATTTTTTCTCCTTACTAAAGGTTTGATTTATTTTTATAGCCACGAGTTCTTTGTTTGTGTCACTTATTTTATTTTTAATATTTTTCATATTTTTAACTATTTTTAGTATACTTTGTGCTCTGTGACTAATAATTTCAATATTTGAATCTCTAATGGTCTGATTTTATTTCTGTTTCCCTCCACTCCATGAACTTTTCCACTTGAGAACTTTATCTGGGGAAATGTTTTGAGGTCTGTATTAAAAGGGTGTTTCTCCAAAGAGGTTTTGAATTTGCTTCTCTTTGATCACTGGGGTCACTGGCCTTTCAGCCAGTATGTTTTCAACTAACATGGATAGCGTACATTTAGGTCACACACCACCATGAAGGATGACCTGTGACTCCATGCCAGAGAATAATTTTCTGCTTCACACAGCACCAAGTTTGAATAGATAGTTTTCCTTGGTGTTCTTCAGGAAGGGCAGGCTGATTTTAGTTCTCTTTGGAAACCCAATTTTATGCAAGCTTCTTCATACAAAGAAAGTCCTACTCTTGAAACACTAGCGTTTGTTGCCTATCCCCAGTGTACAATAGGCATCACATTTTAGCTGATGCTGTAAGGATAGAGCCATCTGTGCTGTTTGTATTTCTGGAATTCTATTTTTGTTCTGTGATTGGCTTTTGCTATTGTTGTTAATCCAGAAATTTTAGGGTTTTTTTTATGAGTAAGATGTTTAAGAAAACTAGTTCATTTATGGCTGGGGTAAAAAATGTTTCTTAGTTCCTCTCTATTCCCCAAGCCACTCAGCCCTCATCGACCTCACTTGCCTCTCTCCTACCCTCTTTTCTTGTGGTCTTGCTGTTATTTAAAGGGTCCCTCTCTAATTGTTTTTTTCACCAATGTAAACAACTTCCCAAGATCTTTCAATTACCTTCTTTTACCCTGGAATTCTCTCTACATCTGTTCTTCACCATTTCCACCCAGGCTAGAGCCTGATTCTGTCTTATTTAATGATTGTACAAGTTTTCTTACTGTAACCCATGTTGACTTACTTGAACACAACTCTGCTCATGTCAACACCTACTCAAGCCAGCAGCAGTTCTTTCAACCTACCAAATCAGAACTTTAACTGCCATTATTTTCTTTAAATTTTCTTTACCCTACAGTTCAAATGTGATATGCTTTAGTGTTTTTCCTACCATATGTAATAACAGATGGGTGTATATTTTCTCTTTTATTGATTAGATTCATAGCATGAGCAAAGGCCTGGGGGATAGAAGAGCATAGACCAATTACAGGAAAACGTAGGCAGTGAATAGATCTTATATAGCCAAATCTTAGATAACATAGATTGTGATAAATGAGGTTTGCGCCGGACTGTGAAGAGCTCAGAGCTGAGGAGGTGGCATTATTCTATGGCCCACAGAGTACCAGTGAAAATCCAGATTATTTTGGTACAACCACTTTCCACTTTGAGCAACTCTAAGAAGCTATATTAGTTCATTCTCACGCTGCTATGAAGAAATACCTGAGACTGGGTAATTTATGAAGGAAAGAGGTTTAGTTGACTCATGGTTCCACATGGCTGGGGAGGCCTCAGAAAATGTACAATCATGGCAGAAGGAGAAGCCAACACATTCTTCCTCACAAGGCAGCAGGAGAGAGAAGTGTTGATTGAAGGGGGAAGCCCTAATAAGACCATCAGATCTTGTGAGAACTCACTCACTATCATGAGAACAGCATGAGGAAAACCACCTTCATCATCCAATCACTTCCTACTGGGTCCATCCCACAACACATGGGGATTGCGGGAACTACAATTCAAGATAAGATTTGGGTGGGGACACAGCCAGACCATATCATTCTACCCCCATCCCTCCAAATCTTGTGTCCTCACATCTCAAAACACAATCATTCCTTTCCAACAGTACCCCAAAGTTTTAACTCATTCCAGCGTTAACGCAAAAGTCCAAGTCCAAAGTCTCATCTGAGACAAGGCAAGTCTCTTCTGCCTATGAGCCTATAAAATCAAAAGTAAGTTAGTTCCTAGATAGAATGGGGGTACAGGCATTGGGTAAATACACATGTTCCAAATGGGACAAATTGGCCAGATCAAAGAGGCTGTGGGCTCATACAAGTCCAAAATCCAGTAGAGCAGTCATTAAACCCTAAAGTTTCCAAATGATCTCTTTGGACTCCATGTCTCACATCTAGGTCACACTAGTGCAAGAGGTGGGCTCATGGCCCTGGGAAGCTCTGCTCCTGTGACTTTGCAGGATACAGCCCCCCTCCCAGCTGCTTTCACAGCTGCCATTGAGTGTCTGCAGCTTTTCCAACTGCACAGTGCAAACTGTTGGTGGCTCTACCATTCTGGGGTCTGGAGGACAGTGGTCCTCTTCTCACAGCTCCAGTAGGCAGTGCCCTAGTGGCAACTCTGTGTTGGGTCTCTAACCCCACATTTC
This sequence comes from Macaca fascicularis, assembly GCF_037993035.2. NCBI lineage: Eukaryota > Metazoa > Chordata > Mammalia > Primates > Cercopithecidae > Macaca > Macaca fascicularis. Next base: position 154,492,243 of record NC_088380.1, on the reverse strand, counting down.
CCTTCTGCACTGCCCTACCAAAGGTTCTCCATGAAGACTCCACCCCTGGAGCAAATTTCTGCCTGGACATTCAGGCAGTTTCATACATCCTCTGAAATCTAGGCAGAGGTTCCCAAACCTCAGTTCTTGGCTTTTGTGCACCAGCAGGCTCAACCCTAAGTGAAAGCTGCCAAGACTTAGGACTTGCATCCTCGGAAGCCATGGCCCGAGCTGTGCCTTGGCCTCTTTTAGCCACAGCTGGAGCAGCTTGGATGCAGGGCACCAAGTCCCCAGGCTGCACACAGCAGGGTGGCCCTAGACCCGACCTATGTAACCATTCTTTCCTCCTAGGCCTCCAGGCCTGTGATGGGAGAGGCTGCTGTGAAGGTCTCTGTCATGCCCTGGAGACATATTCTCCATTGTCTTGATGATTAACATTTGGCTCTAATATGATTTGGCTGTGTCCCCATTCAAATCTCAACTTCAATTGTATCTCCCAGAATTTCTACGTGTTGTGGGAGGGACCCAGGGGAAGGTAATTGAATCATGGGAGCCGGTCTTTCCTGTGCTATTCTCATGATAGTGAATAAGTCTCATGAGATCTGCTGAGTTTATCAGGGGTTTCCACTTTTGCTTATTCCTCATTTTTCTCTTGCTGCCACCATGTAAGAAGTGCCTTTCACCTCCTACCGTGATTCTGAGGCCTCCTCAGTCATGTGAAACTGTAAGTCCAATTAAGCCTTTTTTTCTTCCCACTCTCAGGTATGTTTTTATTAGCAGTGTGAAAATGAACTAATACAGGCTCCTTGTTACTTACACAAATTTCTACAGCAGGCTTGGATTTCTCCCCCGGAAAATGGGTTTTTCTGTCCTATTGCATCTTCAGCCTACAAATTTTCCAAACTTTTATGCTCTGCTTCCTCTTGAACACTTTGCTGCTTAGAAATTTCTTCTGCCAGATACCCTAAATCATCCCTCTCAAGTTCAAAGTTCCTCAGATCTCTTGGGCAGGGGCAAAATGTTGCCAGGCTCTTTGCTAAAGCATAGCAAGAATCATCTTTATTCCAGTTCCCTACAAGTTCCTCATCTCCATCTGAGACCACCTCAACCTGGACTTCATTGTCCATATCACTATCAGCATTTTGGTCAAAGCCATTCAGCAAGTCTCTAGGAAAGTCCAAACTTTCCCATATTTTCCTGTCTTGTCCAAGCCCTCCAAACTGTTCCGACCTCTGTCTGTTACCCAGTTCCAAAGTTGCTTCCACATTTTCAAGTATCCTTATACTAGCACGGCACTCTCTGCAGTACCAATTTGCTGTATTAGTCTGTTCTCACACTGCTATAAAGAAATACCCAAGACTGGGTAATTTATAAAGTAAAGAGATTTAGTCAACTCACAGTTCTGCATGGCTGAGGAGGCCTCAGGAATCTTATAATTATGGCAGAAGGGGAAGCAAACACATCCTTCTTTGCATGGCGGCACAGAGAGAAATGCCAAGCAAATGGGGAAGCCCCTTATAAAACCATCAGATCTTATGAGAATTCACTCACTATCATGCGAACAGCATGAGGGAAACTGCCCCATGATCCAATCACTTCCCACTGGGTCCCTCCCATGACACATGGGGATTATGGGAACTACAATTCAAGATGAGTTTTGGGTGGGGACACAGCCAAACCATATCAGAAGTGTACATGAATGATATCTCCTGAAGTTTTGCAAAATGTTGGTCTCAGTAAACCTTATAGAGAGCAATAACTTAAATATGGTTGGCACTCAGTATATGTTTACTAAATTTTGTCCAACCTCCATAAGGGATATGTCTTCCTAACTTTTACTGAGATAAGGAAAGTTAAGGCTGGTAGAAGCCTGTAATTGGGAAGATCTCCATAAAATATTGTTGTATTTTTGTCTCTCCTTTAAAACGAAAGCAAATATTGTAATATTATGTTCAGCAGATTTTAAACACTTGATCTTTTTGGGCTTTAAAATGTATAATATAATAGAACTATGTGTTATTCTATATAATTTTGCCAGAAAAAAAAGTTTCTATTGTATATAACTTAGTTCTCAGTCTAAGTCAAGCAGTTACATCAAGAGTCAAATCTCAATTTCTATAAATCAGTATATAAAAATTAGTATGGGGGGAAACGTTTCTGAATTTGATCACTTGTTCTCTCTTTCTCTGTCTCTCTCTGTCTCTCTCTCTCTCTCTCTCTCACACACACACACACACACACACACACACACATACATACACACCCCTACCTTTCACTTGCATAACAATAGAGGAAGAAATGAGAAAAGCAAATCTTACTTGCTTGCTTGTCAGAAGCTATGGAAGAACATATAATAAATATCTGGGCCTGATGCCCATGCTAGGGATGCTGCTATTGGAGAAGTGCCATTGCCATTCAATAATGCCCTAAGGAGGAATCCTATTCATCTGACTCTCTCGAGACAGGAAATGTGGGAACTGATATAGCCAAGCTGCAGACTAACAGAAGCCATTAATCCAGTGTCCGTCATAAACCTCATCTATCTGGAGTCTATGAAAGGGAAGTCTGGATCCTTGAGAGTCTTCTACCTCGGAGGTAGGTGTGGAAGGAAGCTGGGCAATTGGTGCCATTTTGCTTTTCTTTTTTAGCCTCTCACTACTAAATAGGTTTTTCTTTATTTAAGCTTGTATTCAAGAGCACTTAATTTAGTTGGATCATTGGCAACTGTCTATAAACTGCCAAACTTAGTACAAAAAAAAATCATTCCATAAGAGTCCTGGGTGTTAATACTTAACGCATCGTTAGTTTGTTTTGAGTCTAGCTTGATCATGAATACTCATGCCTAGCAGAAATTTGAGAATGAAGGGAGAAAATCTTTCTGATCCTGCATCTTAAATGGTTACATATAAAACAAATTGGCTTGCTTGCATGTGCTTTTATTATCCTGTGCCTCCAAGTTACTCAGCCTCCAGTGTAGAACCTTAAACAAACACAAAATTTGTCACAATTTGATAAGCTCTGAGCCCATATGTGCATAGTTCTATCAAAAGTACAACAGACTTAAAATTTAATTTCTATGCCTGACAAAACAGTTTAGTTCTCTGTGTTTTATTTTCTTCATGTGACAGTTGTTTTTATTTTCACAGTAAATTTTTCAAAGATAAATTCTGGCTATTCAACAGTAAAGAAGAGTGAATCTGAACAATACCAAGAGACAAGTTTGAGAAAGATGCAGCCTCAAAAGTAGAAGTGACACAAAGGCACATTCAGGGAGACATGAGAGGCCAAATTACACATCAAATTGTAAAAGCTGCAGATGGAAATTGCCAGTCACCAGGAGGGAGGGAGAGACAGGAAGGGAGAATGCCAAACAGCAGCTTTGACAAGCATAGCCTATCAATTTCAACAGACAATTATAGGATCTGTAGGAATCTTGTTGGCTTGTTCATTTTCCTGTACGCCCTCTTTATTTCTCAGGAAGTCCTGACCTGGGGTGATGACTGCTTGTAGTGTAGACAGCCCATCAAGGAGTCCTGTTCCTATTTTAGTTGCCCATGGTGTGACTGTGACTCCACAATTAACCACAAAGACAAGATGAGAGACACCCAAAAAGATCACAAGCTTCCGGCATCTCCCTGGAAAGTCTTTATCTTCTCTAGCCAAAATGGATTATTAAAGGAGTTTTGTTTGTTTGTTTGTTTGTTTTAAACTTGGTATTTTCCCAGTGTAGGCAGTAGTGATTTCCAGCAGACAAGTCAACATTAAATCTGAGGTTGAATGAGAGTGATCACATTTGACACCAGAAGAAGAGCTAGGTTCTAGCCTGGCTATTCTTACACCAACTTAAAAATATTAATTGGCTGTCTTGGGAGAGGAGATGTGGGAATTGCTGTAGACGAGCTGCAGATGAAGAGAAACTATTAATCTATTAATCCAGTGTCCATCATAAACTTCACCTATCTGGAACTTCAAAAACCAAGTTCTTGAAAATGTTGTTAGTAGAAAGGATTTATTTGAGAAGGGGCCACCACAGCAGATATGCTTAATTACTTTGATTTTATGAAATTATATTTATCTGATAAAAAGTTTAACCCCCAAATTGATTGTAATTCTAAGGATTTAAACCATTCAGTTAACCTAAGATTTTAACAGTCGTTTGAAATTTTGACTTGACAGGACTGAAACGAAAGTGCAAAAACTTGAACTTGAAAATCTACCATAAAATAAATTAATGCTTTCAAAAGAAGGAGTTTAAATTCCAATTTGTTTTTTTTTTAATTTTAACATTTTATTTTGTGCCTCTTACTCTCTTGTCACAAATTAAAACATTATGTTTTCAGCCTCTTTTTTAATTAAAAAATGTGTTTGTGATATCTTTGCCACCCTTAATCCCACACATCACTCACCTATTTTGTTCGTTGCTTTCTAATTCTTAAAGATGAAAAGGGAAAATGATTTGTAGTGTGTAGTTCTGATGTAAGTAGGTGAGAAGAGCTGAATGACTACTCCCCATGATCTCATCAAATGTCACGTCTGATAATATTCATGGTGAGAATGTATGGAGGTTTACAATGTGCCAATTACTTTTGTATGTATTTACATGAACAGTATTAGTTTATTAGATGCATCCAAACAACTGCTCTATGAGGCAGAAATTAAAAGCTGGACAGGGAGACGTTAAGTAACATGCCCAAGGTCACACAGTTAGTAAGAGATAAGAGCTGGCCTTTAAGCCTAGGGTCTGACTCCAGAGTTCTTGTCCTTAAGCATAAAGCAACATCATTCTTCCAGCAATTTTTGTGATGTGTGAATATCATATTATATTTATAAATAGCTAACTTTAAAGATAGGGAAAAAAGGTATGATTTTACTGTTTCCCTCAAATAAAAATTGTTTGCAATTTTAGATCATATACAGAATTGGTGGCACACATAATTATGATTGTGCTGTTTGATAATAAGATATAAGATAAAAAGCATTCATTTTCTCTAACAGAAATGATTTGTTTTCATTTTTCACAGTTTTACAGTAATTATCTCAGTGTTAGTGTTGACAGTTTTCCCTGATAATATGAACTGTTTTGTCAATCTTATCATTACCCATAGACTTTTAAAAAGACCATTGTTCAAATCTAAATGGAGAAAGAGAGAATGAGCTTTATTATGCTTTCAAATGGACCGTTTCCGCATGTCCCCAGGCCAAAATTACAAGTGCTGCACTCTCTTCTTGTCATTCATCAATCCATTCATTCATTTACTCTTTCTTTCATTTAAAAAATGTGTATCATACTGTTTTTATATTAGTCGTATGAGCAAACGCTCTCCCTACTTTCACAAGTCTTTCATTTTAGTGGGGGAGATAAATATTGATTTTTAAAAATCAACTTTATAACCACAAGCTGTGATACATGTTATTTAGAAAAATAGCTGATATTGTGAAAACATGCACCCGAAGAACCTGGCCTGGTCTGAAAATCTCAGGAAGGTCTGTATTCATTTTCCAGAGCTGCTGTAACAAATTACCACAAACTGGTGGCTTAAAACAACAGAAATGTATCCTCTCACAGTTCTGGAGGCCAGAAGTCCGAAACGGGGTGTCAGCAAGCTTGGTTCTTTCCGGAGCTCTGAGAAGACTATTCCATCCTCTCTTCTAGCTTCCGGTGGTCACTGGTATTCTTTGTTGTTTTTTGATTTGTAGACACAATGCCCCAATCTCTGCCTTCATTTTTACATGACATTCTCCCCTGGATATATCTGTATGTTTGTGTCTAAATTTTCCTTTTTAAAAGGACATCAGTCACCTTGATTACATTTGCAGAGATTCTATTTCCAAGTAAGGTAACATTCCTTGGTACTGGGAGTTAGGACTTAAGCATATCTTTTGAGGGACACAACTCAACCAACAACAGCTTCCTTGAGTCAATGACACTGGAACTGAGATGATTAGAATCGAAGGAAGACAGGACTTTGCAAAGGGAATGGGACATGTAAAGGCCCCAAAACAGGAAGGAGCATCCTGTTTAAAGACTGGAGAGAAGGTCACAGAGACAAACACATGCACAGGGAAACACAGGAGCAAAGGTCTCAAGGAGTCACCCATGGTGCTGCTTATCCGCTCCCACACAGACTCCCCTCCATGAGGCATGGGCATCACAAACCTAATCACCTTTGCTCCAGGTCTACCTCCACTGATCAGCCAGCACCCTCATGTGCCCTTGAGTCAAAAGAGAAGCAAACACTCCTCTTCTGGGCTAGACTTTAGGAGATAAAGTCTATGTGATAAAGAATCCTTCAGGGCCAAAGCTTGGGTTGTGCTACGTGAACACAATGTTTGGGAGAAGGCTTGTGTTAAATCATAGCTTTGTGCAGCCTTGGGTAAGTGCACGATTCTGAGCCCCAGTTTTTTCATATAAAAGATGAGGTGATTATTGGGTCTGCATAGTATTCAAGTATTTTGTAAATTTCAACAATAAAGAGAAAGAATGCTGCTTGGAATAGGGAAGATGAAAAATCCTTGGCCTTTTACGCCTAGCATAGTTCATCCAGATTACTTCACAGTAACAGAAGGAGCTGGGCAGGGTATGCGGGGAAACTATTAATAGCATTCCCCAGTCTGTGTACCGTGGAGGAGGTGAGAAGGTTAATAGTAACAATAACATTTCATCTGTGCACAATAGAGAGAGTGGGAGAGCAAATATTAATCATTTTAATAATGGAATATGTTTACAGTGGTTTATGGGTAACAGTGTTTTCTCATATACAATCTTACGCAATGCTTGTATCTCCTATCCCACTTTTAAAATAAAACTCATGTATTTAGGGAATGAGAGAGTTTTAAAATACCAATCTCCCTATCAGCTAGCACTTTGACTGGAGTAGTTCATCACATTAACCAATCTGGAGAAGGCTGAATGAGTGGGTAAGATGATAACCCATGAGGAGGAGACCAGAATAGAGCTCCAGGCACCTACCCCCAGGAAGGTGGTGGAGACAGGGGAGAGAGGAGAAATCCCATTTTCACCCAGGACCCATCCTGTGTACCCAAAGGGTCTCAGCATTTCCAGAAACAGATTCAGGTACATAATTTGTCAGAGTTATGGTCAAAGTTAGGTTTATCCTGCTGAGGGCCACACAGTGTGCATCATGCAACGGCCACAAAGCACTGGAGAATGAGCTGCACACTCACCTGAGACACATTCCCCAGAGGGTTTGCAATGAACCATATGAGGCATCCAGGAAGATTTTTTGATCCCTCAATGAGATGGACCCTGTTACCTCATATATCTTTTCAAAGGGTTTTTATGCATGTATGTAAATATAGGTCCATATAGATATGTGTGCATATGTGCATATATATATATATAATCTCTTTAGTTTTTTACATGAATGACATTATACTTTGGACTTCATTCGTCATCTTGCTCTTGAAATGTTTTGAGATACAACTAGCCTCGTTGGTTCATGTACATCTTCCTATGTGTTTTTAAACTCTTGCATGGTAATTTAAAGACTGGACATACCATTTTATTATGCTGGTCCCTTTTTTTATTTTAGTTTTATAAGTTTTTTTTAGGGACAAGGTTTCACTTTGTCACCCAGGCTGGAGTGCAGTGGTGCCAAAATAACTCACTGCACCCTCAACCTTCTGGGCTCAAATGATCCTCCCACCTCGGCCTCAGAAATACCATGCCTAACAATATTTGTTTGTTTGTGGAAACAGAGTTTCATAATGTTGCCTAGGCTGGTCTCAAACTTCTGGTCTCAAGTGATCCCCTCGCCTCAATCTCCAAAAGTGCTGGGATTACAGATGTGAGCCACTGCGTCCAGCCCAAGCTGTTCCCCTGTGCATGGACAGTGCATTGTTTCTAATTTTTCACTATGACAGTGTTGCACAGGTGTGGTCAAGATCGTCATGAAGTCTCTCATTATTATCTTTTAACATACTATATAACTTACATAGTTATCTTGCTGATTTTTTATTTTCACTCTGCTAGAGTATAAACTCCAGGAAAGCAAGGATGTTTGTTTATTCTATCCTCAGCTCTATCTCTAGCCCCTAAAACTGTGTATGCAGTGAATATTCATTGAACAAATGTGCTATAGCCATATTCTGCAGCCACATAAAGTTATGGTGTAACTATTATCCTCTTAATAGGAGGACAGCTCTCTGAGGGCATGGACACCCTCAGAGTGTTTTAGCTGCAGTGCCTGGCACAGTGCCCTGCTTAGAGTGGGAGCTTTATACATTTTAGGAACAAACAGTAACATGTACTGTTTAATACATCATCAGATCAATGTGGCTCTGCATCTCAGCTCAACTTACTGATCCCATGATTCTGACGAAACATCTACCTAAAAAGGATTACCATCAGCTTGTGTCTAGTCCTATCACCACCTCCCTTGCTTCCACTCTGGTCTAAGCTGCTACCATCTCCAAGCTGGATTTTTGCAGTTTTCCAAACCAGTCCACTTAATTCCACCCTTATGCTCAGTCTTCTCCTTTTACTAGAGCACTCAGAGCAAAATGTTAAAAGCTAAGTCAGATCAGGGCACTGCCCCTCTCAACTCCTCCTGTGGCTTCCTACCCACTCTGAGTAAAAGCTTAAATCAATGCAAAATGGCCTAAAAAGCGCAGCATGGTCTGCACACAACGCCCTCCCATTAATGTCTGCCCTCTAGTTGGCTGCTGTCCTAGCTCACTCATTCCTCCAGCCTCCCTGGCTCCCTGAAGTTCCTGGAACTTGGACGTCTCTGCTCACTGTGGAGCTCTTATACTACTTCCTCACTACCCTGGCACGCTTTCCCCCTAGGCATCAGCCTTTAATCAAATAGCAGCTACTTAGGCTTTCTCGGATCTAAAATCATAACCCCACCTGGATCCTTCCTGTCGACCTCTGTTTGGTATTATTATTTCCCATAGCACATTATCATATCTAGCACAGTGTATTTACTTAGCATGCTTATTGTGTGGGTCTCCAACTAACATAATAGCTCCCTGAGCCAACAATGTATGTCTGTTTTATTTATTCACCGCTGTATCTTCCATACCAAGTACAGTGCTTGGCAGCTATGCAGCGTTCAATACATATTTGTTGAAGAAGCTGATTTTAGAACAGAGCACTTATTTGACACATATCATGCTAAACACTTTACCGGCCTTATTCCATGTATCTATCGCCACCATCCTTTAAGGGTGGGACTATAGTGATATGGTTAAGAGAATGGGTCCTGGAGTCTAACAGCTTAGATTAAATCCTGTCTCTGTTGCTTACCAACACTGAGCAGAAGGTCAATCATTTATCTTCACTAAGTCTTTGTTATGTGAATGATTAAAAGGGAAATATTAATGATTATTATTTATTATTAGTTGCATTTAATCAGACTCTATGAAGCAACCGGTGCAACATCATAAGAAACTTTTCAACCACAACACTAGATTTAGGCACGAAATCCCCTCTTATTTAATTATCTATCTCATGTGATCATTTTACGATGTAATAGTTGTGTTGTGCATACGGTTTTGCAGGATTAAAGCACTCCCTTGTCTGAACCCTATTTCACATAGGAAAAATATTAACTGCTAGTTTATAACCACCCTACGAAATGGGATTTCTAAGTGAAAAGCTCTAAGCGATTAATTCAATCAGTGCTCAGAACATTATGACAATGAATGATACATAGCCTTGTGTTAAATCTTAATAATGCTCTCTGGACAGCAAATGTGTTTAATGGCCTTACACTTTGTCTTCTAGAGAACATGTCTTGTTTGTAAGCCATCTGAGGGTTCTAAAGGCAATAATAGGTATGAAAAAGAGTGTTGTATTTCTGGTCCTAAGGGAAAGACAAGGACCATGCAGAGGTTAAAACAAATGTTTTGGAATCAGGTTGAACTGATTTTAAATTTTGTCAGACACATCACAGGCTCTCAAAAAACATTAATTGAGTCAATTAATGTCTCCTAGGCATACAAGTTGCATGACATTGGGCAAATTTAAAAGTTTTAATTTTCTCTTTTGCGTAACTGAAAAATGATATCTACCTCATGAATTTGTTTTAATCAGTTAATACATGTACAGTGGTAAATACTGTGCTTGGCATGTAGAAAGATTGCAATAGAGTTATTATTAAATAGCTTCTTTCCATTCTACAGTTCAGAAAATAGAACAGACTTCTCCCAAATTAAATGTTTTACCTGTCATGTGAGATATAAGAATAGACCAGTTTAATACCAGTTTTACATCAGATAGAAAAATGAGCACTTTCTAAATTCTCTCCTCTTTCTGCATCTTACCTCTAACTCCAAGCTAATCAATAGTCTTGATACATCCATAATTCTTACTAAATTTTCTTACATAATATTTACTCAATTCTTCTTTATTGCCAGGACCACAGGGCAAATCCTCTCTCATCTTTCAAGACTCAGCTTAGCCATCCCTTCTGTTAGACACACTCTCTGTCCTTCCCAGGGAGTTGGAGCTCCTCCTCTAAGCACCAGTAGTGCCTGGTTTGCTTTTCTGTTGCAGCACTCATTACAACTTCAGGCCTGCAGTTCGTTATGTACATGTTGGTCTCTCCCAGTGGGGAAGAGTTGTAGAGAGGATTCATAAATCATATATTCAGGGCTGGAAGATGATTTTTAACACTCACTTCAGAGCATTAAAAAGATAATACATGTAAATAGATTTGCACAGTGACCACCAGTAGTAAATGGTCAATAATGATAATTATGATGATGATTAGCAGTTAGTGGCAGTATTCATCTGTCACGGTAGGAGGTGAGTAAGTGGATGAAGAATAGTAATTATCTTTACAAATGCTATGATGATCTAGAATGTTATAGGCCGGGACTCCAGGGCTTTGGAATATCAAAGATTGCTTACTATACAAAAAGAAAACAATGGCTCCCAGAATCTTCTGAGATTTTAAGATATGTAAGAAAAAATTATGAGCCCTGGAGAGATTTGTTTTTTCCTAACAAGGTGTCTATAGACATAACTTAAAATGAGAAATTATAATTCCTAGTTTCCTGTGCCAGGTAATAAAGAAAATGCTGGGAGGAAAATGTGTTTCTCAAATATACATTTCTTACATTTGGAAATATATTGCTCAATTTTTAAGTATATAAATACAATTAATATACTACAGAGTATAACGTCGATAGAACAACATTTGGTTAACTCAATGATAAGTGACATGTCATGCTGTAGTGGTCTATGCTTTGGAAAAACAATATTAAAATTTTGTGGTTTTATCAGTGACAGACTGGATTAAGAAAATGTGGCACATATACACCATGGAATACTATGCAGCCATAAAAAAGGATGAGTTTGTGTCCTTTGTAGGGACATGGATGCAGCTGGAAACCATCATTCTTAGCAAACTATCACAAGAACAGAAAACCAAACACCACATGTTCTCACTCATAGGTGGGAACTGAACAATGAGATCACTTGGACTCGGGAAGGGGAACATCACACACCGGGGCCTATCATGGGGAGGGGGGAGGGAGGAGGGATTGCATTGGGAGTTATATCTGATGTAAATGATGAGTTGATGGGTGCTGACGAGTTGATGGGTGCAGCACACCAACATGGCACAAGTATACATATGTAACAAACCTGCACGTTGTGCACATGTACCCTAGAACTTAAAGTATAATAATAATAATAATAATAAAGAAGCCTGAATTTAAAAAAAAAATTTTGTGGTTTTAAGGAGTTCTTTACACTTGCCAATGATAATTTCATTTTGGCTCCATTCAGGTACGCCTTCAGCAAACATTTTAGAGTTCCTAATATGAGGCACTGTGCTAAGTGCTGCGGATACAGTGGTGAGCAGGACCAGGGAAATCCCTGCTTCTACAGAACATACGTGATAGAGACATTGAAGGGGAAAAAGCGAATATTACAGGGTATCCAATTTATTTCCTTGAGTGATTTGTACCCTTGAGTTGGGTAAGATATGCGTGAGAGAGGCTGGCTTCCCTGAGAAAGGTAGTTTTGAGGGAAAACAGTGCCCCCCAATTGATTTCCAAAAAAAAATGATTTATTCAAGCTCCAATCTAATTGACTGCACAGTCCCTTCATGAAAAGAGGCTGGCACACATTCAGAAGTTTGTTCTGGCCTTGTTGATTCCAATTAAGTCAGGTTTTGCAGAGTGGACAATTGTGCTGTGACTCGCTGTGACTAATGGCTGGTTCTCTGTTTAATGAAGAGGAGAGGCACTTGAAAGCCTAAAGCATTTCAGATTAGGAACGAGGTCCCTATGTTTGCATTAATTCCAGCTTTTCATGATGTTATGTCGAAAGCAAGGTCGTTGTTTTCCAGTCTCACTCCTAGCTTCGGCTGCTTGTCTACCCTTATTTTCCCTTTGCTCCACTTTACTCACTGAATTCTTCTGTGTTGCTTCCCACCATACCCGCCACCGTGCGCCATTGCCAGAAACATTATTTTATTCTGATTACAGAAGCTATACAACAATTATAGAAATCCTAAGGAAAAGAAAAGCCTCAATTATTTTAAATTAAGATCTCTGATCATCTGCCATTCAAAAAACAACTACTGCTATTTGAACACCTATCTTTATATATATAAACATATATGCTATCTACTTTAAATGCCTTACATCACATTATGTTGAAGTTTATTTCTGTAAAGTGCTTAGAAATTGCTTTCAAATAAGGTGTGGAATAAACTTTTTAAAGTAGGTAAATCAATAAATAGTAAGAAGATGGTACTGCTTTCCCTCAAATGTGATTTCTCTAAAAGCAAACTGAAGTATTTCTAGTACAGTGTTTCTGGTACAGTTGGGCTTACAGGCTCTGGAGTAAGGCTAGCCATGTTATTATGTACTGCCTTTGCTATTTACCACCTACAGTTTTGCACAATCTGCATTTCTTCTTTTTCCTTAATATAATAGTTAATATGAATCATTTACTATAGTGCCTAGCTTATATTAAGCCCCCTGAAAATATTACCTTTGTTATTTTGAAGCACATGGATGACTCCATTGATCTTACTGAGTTCATTGATGTTACCCTACATTTTTCCAATGTACCTTACCAAGAGTTGGGTATCATCTTCAACCTTTCCTTCTCTCTTTGACTATTGCCCAGTAATGAGCACACTATATAGACTTTTTCTACCTTACATACTAGCTTGAGAGAAGCACTAAGAAGCTTCAGGCTCAAACACATCCTAATTATGTCATTTTGCTAGCACTGTGACTTTGCGTAAGGGATTGACCTCCTATGACCTCAAGTATCCCATCTATAAAATGGGAAGTAATAACTCCATGTATCTCATAATCTTGTTTTAAGTATGAAATGGCAGGATGCACATAAATTGCTGCACTGTACAGTGGTCAGCACACACCAAGTGCTCTCTAAAGAGAAAATGTTGAATGATGAAGAAAATGATAATGGTGAGATGAATAAGTTCCTTTAGCTTAGGAAAGAGAAAAACTCTTCTACTCTTCCATCATAATCCAAGCTTCACTTTTTATCTCTGAACATTTGCAATAGATTTCTATCAGGACCTACGGCCTTAATTTCTTTCTCTTTCATTCTGCTCTGCATATAACTTCAAGATTAGATCTTCTTAGAAAAAAATAGAGCATGCCTCCTCTCTTAAAAATATTTATCACATTCCCAGTAATTATTAAACCAAATGCAAATTCACTACCTAGGTAGGCAAGACATACATAGTTTGCCTTCAGTTTATTTTTCTAACTGCACATCTATTGGTTTCTCAGATTAAACTTTTCATACCAAACATAGTAATCTACACTTTATTCCTCACATTTATCTCCACTTGTCCTACCTTTTTAACTTTCCTCAATCCCTCCTACTCACCCTTCATTTCCCAGCCTTAACCACAAAATCTTCTGTTTTGGTGAAATCATCTATTATTCAGAAGTATTTTTTCAGAATTTACCTGTGCCCAATACTATATTAGACACTGAGATTTAACAGGGAGCCAGATATAGTCTTGGCCTCATGATACAATTCCTCTTGTTCTCAGTGTGTATGTGTGTGTGTGTGTGTGTATGTGTGTGTGTGTGTGTGTGTGTGTGTGAGTTCTTTGGCACTTAGAATATGCAGGCTTTTTTGGTAGTACATATCGTATTATCTTCAACTGTACCACAATGCCTTGCATATAATTATGGTCTAAAAGATAGTTGATGGTCTGATTCCTGAAGTGATTTTCCTATGGAATTTGGCCTATGTGGATAGGTTGATTACCTTTCATTTGTCAACCTAACAGTCTTGCTTTGAAGATCCCATCAACTGAACAGAAAATGTAGGTGAGCACTGACCCCTGGGACAAAACTCAAAAAAGAATCCTCAGTGTTAACAACAGAACTGTATTGCTCTGTAATTTATTGCTATATTATGTATACCATAGTATAACATAGGGAAAATACTAATAGCCACTTTCTGTTATGTAAAGTATGGAAAATTAAATGCAATTCTTTATAATAGAAGTATATAATATATCCAAAAGCTATTTTATCCAACCTTCATGTACTTTTACTTAAGTAATATTAATCAGTATACATCTTTATATTGAAATTGTTCTGCCTGTTTTAAGTAGCAGGCACACATTATTCACCTATATATAGACATTTCTGCTTATGTCTGACACCTTGAAAAGGTGGCTTTATGATAGCTTTTTTTAAAAAATTCAAGGCTCTTAAAAACAGTCACCAAGGAAACAACAGAATAGGTTATATATGTTTCACTTATGCCTAAAATAGAAAATCTTGCCGTCAGTTATAAATATGTTCTATGAAAGCCACTCCCTCCAATAATTTGGGTATTTTCTTTAACTTTACATGCTAGGGTTTGTTGTTGTTGTTATTTTGGTTTTGTTTTGTTTTTAAGACAGAGTCTTGCTCTGTTTCCCAGGCTGGGGTGCAGTGGTATGATCTGGGCTCACTGCAGCCTCCGCCTCCCGGGTTCAAGTGATTCTCGTGCCTCAACCTTCTGAGTAGCTGAGATTACAGGCATGTGCCACCATGCCCAACAAAGTCTTGTATTTTTAGTAGCGATGGTGTTTCACCATATTGGCCAGGTTGGTCTCAAAGTGATCTGACCTCAAGTGATCTGCCTGCCTTGGCCTCCCAAAGTGCTGGGATTACAGGCATGAGCCATCACACCTGGTCGCCAGATTGTTTTTAGTAACTGTGCACATATACAGCAATTGCCTGCTTTAGGTGGGAGCTCTGATGCATGCTTCTTGCTCTGCCTGACCTTGAATACATAATTGCTTCCCGCTCTGTTTGAGATTTCTCCCTCGTGTCCAATGAAGTTGACACTTCTTACTCTGCAACAGCTGTAAAATACTTTGAATTCAGAGAAAAAGGACAATAAAATAAGACTATATGACACTTAAAGACTTACTTTGTTAAATTCATCCTAGCAAAAGCCTTCTAAATCCAGACAAAAGAGTACCGATACAAGATGACTTACCCAGTGCTGAGGAGTGAAATTAAGCTTGAGACTATGATGGATAGGGGCAAGGATTAAGAAATGTCAGCACATGGCTTAAAGAATAATACATTTAATTTTATTGTTCGTTCCAGTGTTACATCAAGCTTTAACTTTTGCCTGAAGTAGCCATTCAAGGGCTCCTGCAAAATAAAAGAAATTTCCCATAATAAAACTTATTACAAATGGTCTCTGTAGAAATTACAAAACATATCATTCAATCTCGTGTTTTCCTTGGATCTGGATCAATGTTAATTAGACTGAACTTCATGATAGTCATTGTTGACAGGTACAATGAGCACAAAGATGAATAACACACAGTTTTACTCTTAACTGGGACTTAGTCACCTAAATAATAACTATTGAATAGTTATCGTTCTGTATATATACTGGATTATGGCCACATTCTCCTAACTGTTCTTTGTATACCTGTGTTCACCTTCTTAGTTCGCTCTACCTTCTACTGCCACAGGACTATTATTAAAACCAACATGTCATCAAGTCACTCCCCTATGTGAAATCCTTCAGTGACTACACATTGATTTGTGGATGAAGTCCATATCTTTGACATAGTTTAGACTACCCTCTACCATCTGCCACTGCTTACCTCTCCAAGCTCACCTCTTGCCATTTTTCTATTCACTCACAAATCTCTTGCCAGTATTTCTCTCCAGAACATCATTCTTACTCTCTTTTACCTCTAGACCTTCATGCTCAACATTCCTTCTGCCTAGAATATTATTCTTTCCCACCCTAACCTTCTGCTTGCTGGTTCCTTCCTTCTTATTTTACAGATCTCACTTATATATGTCACTTTTTCTTTTTCTTTCTTTCTTTTTTTTTTTTCTTTAGACAGAGGTTCATTCTGTCACCGAGGCTGGAGTGCAGTGGCATGATGTCAGCTCACTGCAACCTTGACCTCCCAGGTTCAAGTGATCTTCTCACCTCAGCCTCCCAAGTAGCTGGGACTACAGGCATTTGCCACCGTGCCTGGCTAATGTTTTGTATTTTTTGTAGAGATGAGATTTCTCCATGTTGCCCAGGCTGGTCTAGAACTCCTGGACTCAAGTGATCCACCTGCCTCGGCCTCCCAAAGTGCTGGGATTACCGGTGTGAGCCACGACACCTGGCCAGTATGTCACTTTTCCTAAGGAATCTTTCCTGACTCACCGAGATTCCTGTGATGCCCATCTCTTGTCCTCTGGGTGATTATCACACTGTATTAAATTGCTGATTCCTCCTCTAGGGTGGGCAAATATGCTGTCTCTCTTGCTTAGCACTCACATGTCCTCTACCAGGCACTTCATGAATATCTGTATTTTAGTGAGTTAATAAATTGAAGAATCAGTGATGAATGCTGTAAGAAATATCTTCAAAGTGTAAATGAAAACCCAGCTGAAGGAATAATTTATTCCACCCAGGGTATGGTGAAGAGGTATGAAGAAAAGTGATATGACATGACATTTGATCTAGCCCTTTAAAAGATGAGTAGGATGGAGTTCACCAGGGAGTTGAGGGAGGAAAAGGGAAATCAAACAAAGAATTCCATGAGCAAAGTCAAGGGTTTGCTTAGTAGATCAGTTCTGGATGAATACTACTTGCTTTGGATCTCAACTTAGACATTACTTCTACCAAGCCTTCCTGACAGTTCCCCTTAAAGAGGTTGGATGTCTCTTGTATGTGTGCTGAGTGCTTTCTCTCTGTACTTTATGAAACATATTTCAAATGTGAAGTTTTAAGCCTGAGATCCAAATTATTTATCATGAGTAATAACCTTTTGGTTATATTTATATAGCATTCTTTTCATGTGAAAAAGTGTATTGACTTTAAATAATGTGTAACAACAACAACTATTATGATGATGTGATAAAGAGAGCGATTTCATACACTAGGAGAGAGAAGACAAACAAAAAGACATACAAATCTGGAAATTTACAATCCAAAAGATGCAAAATTGCTACTGTGCTGAATGTGGTTATCTCACATTCATTTTTCTCTAACTGACATGTAATGGATTAAAACTTTTTGACCCTATAGCCATGCCACCACATTCCCTTTATTATGAGAAGGTAGAACTTCAAGGTTGGACTGGCGTAAACAGCAGCCCTCTCTCCTTTATATTAAATTTTTGTGTCAAATTTATGAATACACAGTGTGACATTTTTCCTGCATGGAGAAGGGTTTAAAAAGTAACAGGATGTCACTGCAGGTGACCAGGAATAAAGTATGCAAGTTTACCGCATTCATTTTAAGCACTAATAGCATCTCATTGAAAAACATCATCTTTGGAAAAGAAGGGAGGCTTAGAGCAACTAAGAAGGCTTTGTTAGAATTGATATATCCAAATATTAATTATAGAAAAGGGTTGAAGCATTTAGCTTCATACATGTGAACGTTAGCTATTTTATGTAACAGTTGCTTTCACATCACAATGCAGTGGCAACAGCCATATTGGAAACCTTGAGATTAATAATGACTTTATTCAGCTTATAGCTTGGGGCAGAACCAGCTACAAAGCCAAGACCCCTGGGAATACTGACCCTGTCAATGTAGGTCCCATTTCCGCAGAAGCAGAAGCATGAATTTCTTTAGTCTCCAGGGATCTCTGCTTTCTCTGCCCTGTCCTTTTAACACAAAGAGGTGATAAATCAGTTTCCTATTCCCTCTCAATTTAAGATGATGTTTAGTGGATAATTCGGTCATAAAAAGAAAATATAACAATGATAATAATAACTTGCTAGTTGTTTTACATACTTTAACTCATTTATTCCTTGAAACAACTCAATGAGGTAAATACAGCACTTTTCCTATTTTACGGTGAGGAAATAGAAGCTTAGAGAGTTTAAGCAACTTCTCAAGAATGTACAGCTAGGAAATTTTATTCAAAGCCAGTTTTTTATTTCAAATGCCAAACTCTTAACTGTTACTAATCACCATTCTATTTTGTAACCCCAGCTGACACCTTTGCCACCTCTGTAGCCTACCGGCAACCAGAGCTGAATCCTGCCCTCTCTTTAGGAAAATGTTATATCTAAGCCGCTTTGGAGACTGGCATGTGCATTTGAGTTGCAGCTCTGCTATTTCTTAACTGTGTAATTTTTTACAATTAACCTCTTTGAGCCCCAATTTCCCTATCTAAAAAATAATAAAAGTAAATGTCTGCAAAGTTTAATTGGAATAGTTCAATGAGTTAATGCCATTGCCTGGCACAGAGTAGGAGCTCCATTAAGGTAGGTAATATCATTCAGGCTCAGCTCAGTGCCACCCTTTTTATGAAGTCTTCATGCTTTATCACTCCACTCTGAGCTACATTCATAGTATTTACTATTCCCTGCTTTGTAGAATTAGTTTTCTTTTTGCAGGTGTTTGTCTCCTCTTTAGGTTGGAAGTCACCTAAGGGTAGGAATGACGCACTTTTTAACATCTACCAAAAGTCAAGAAGAGTGCTCAGTAAATAGTGGCCATATTTTCTTGACCACATGTGGCTACATTTCTGACAAAGAATTGTGTGGTATTTTATGATGTGAGAGTCAGTAGAAAATGTAGTTGGAGGCTGGGCATGGTGGCTCACGCCTGTAATTCCAGCACTTTGGGAGGCCAAGGTGGGCAGATCTCTTGAGCCCAGGAGTTCAAAACCAGCCTGGACAGCATGGAGAAACCCCATCTCTACTGAAAATGCAAAAATTAGCCGGGCATGGTGGTGCATGCTTGTGATCCCAGCTACTCGGGAGGCTGAAGCACGAGAATTGAACCTGGGAGGCAGAGGTTGCGGTGAGCCAAGATTGTGCCACTGCACTCCAGCCTGAGTGACAGAGTGACATTCCATGATAAATAAATAAATAAATAAGTAAATAAATAAATAAAATATAGTTGGACATCAAAACAGTATTTCTAGGATATTTTTACTTTCCTGGACAGAGTATACAACCAGGATTATAACCTAAGATCGATAGCATGAATTCATTATTTTTTTTTCTTCTGAAAAGTTGTTTTTTAATTTTCAATTTTTATGGGTACATAGTAGGTATACATATAAATGAAGTACATGAGACATGTAATGTGAAATAAGTACATCATGGAGAATGGGGTATCCATCCCCTCAAGCATTTCTCCTCTGAGTTACAACTCAGTTACACTCTTAGAATTATCATTTGTAAATACTTATAAATTTATTTGATGTTTTCAATTTCTTGATTTTAATACTGCAGTGTTTGTCGTTAAAAAAGAATAATGCTATTATTCACAATAACCAAGATATGAAATCACCTCAGTATCCATCACCAAATAAATGGATGAAGAGATGGTAGTATAAAGTACTATTCAGCTTTTGTGACATGGATAGCCCCAGAGGACATTACATTAAGTAAAATAAGCCAAGTACAGAAAGACTAATAGTGTATGATTTCATTTATATGGAAAATCTGAAATGGTCATACTCATAGAGTAGCAGAGAGTGGAATGGTGATTAAGGGGGCCGGTGGGTAGCCAGGTGCGGTGCCTCACACCTGTAATCCCAGCACTTTGGGAGGCTGTGGGGGGTGGTTCACGAGGTCAGGAGTTCAAGACCAGCCTGACCAATGTGGTGAATCTTTACTAAAAATACAAAAATTAGCCGAGAGTGGTGGTGCATGCCTGTAATCCCAGCTACTCAGGAGGCTGAGGCAGAAGAACCGCTTGAATCTGGGAGGCACAGGTTGCAGTGAGCCAAGTTCGCACCACTGCACTCCAGCCTGGGCAAGAGAGCAAGACTCCATCTCAAACAAATGAGCAAAAAAAAGGTGGGGAGCAGGTGGGAAGGGAAGAATAGAGAGACGTTGGTCAAAAGATACAAAATTTCAGTGAGTTAGGAGGAGTAAGTCTGGATGGAGATCTGTTGTATAACATGGTGAGTGTAGTTAATAACAATGTGTTGTATACTTAAAAGTTGCTAGGAAAGTAGATTTTAAGGGTTCTCACCACAAAAAAAATAAGTATGTGAGTTAATGCATATGATAATTTGCTTGATTTAGACATTCCATAATTATACATATTTCAAAACATCATGTTGTACACCATAAATACATACTTTTGTCAATTAAAAAAGAAGAATGCTGAATGGGAATTTTTAGACCTGAAAACTTGTTTATCAAGATTGGATCTGGAAGCTGCCTAAACACTAAAAGATGTGAAAGGACTTTGTTGGGAGTAGATGATTCAAGATGATTTCAGATGGGGCATCCCACTCCTGGTCTCCAGAAGTAGTCTGCCAGGAGAAACCTTGGTGAGGAGGGACAGAGGCTGCGTTTTCCTCTGCTGATGTCACTCCTTTTCTCTCAGTGGGTTCTCTCCCTCAAGAGTTTTCTGCCAGTTCCTAAATAAAGGGCTCTTTTAATATATAAGGTCTCTGTAAGTGCAGAACTTGAGTTATCAATAATTTTACACATCCCCTGTCATTCTTATTCAATTTATGCATCTTGAAGACAGAGCTTACAGGGTATTTTATTTCCTCCACTGTGGCTAACAGTAGAGATAGAAAGCACTCACTAAGTGGTTAGTTCTTGTGTCATGAGCTGTGCAAGAGCATCACTTACATCCCTTCATTTAATTGCCAAGCAATCCAATGTCATAGATACTACATATCTCCATCCCTCCAAACCCCATTTGAAAGATGAGGAATATTGAGACCTAGAGAATTAAGTGATTTAAAATCATACAGCTACTAAAGGCGGAGGTGGGAGTTAAACAGGTGTGTCTGACTCCGTAGCCCATACTTTTAATCAAAAGTTCTCAAAGATGCCTGTGTATCCGAATCATGTGCCAATTACTACATCAGAACCTCCAGAAGTGGAGCTTCTTATCACTAGAGCTCTCAAGTAGATTTTGATGTAACCAGACCAAAGATTCAGGAAGCCCTCCTCTAAAATACTACACTATATTACCTTCTCAGTAAATGTCTGTTAAATGAATGAATGATGCCTGTAATTCTTTCACTAATAATCCATTCCTCCATAAAGGTGTGCTTTTAAGCAATGATCTTCAAAATGCAAAACTTTCTAAGAGGCTGTCTCTAACTTCTCTAATATCTTTATCAGAGACAGAAACCATTACAGAGAAACTCAGCCTCGGGGGCTGTAGGAGGTGCCTGATTAGGGATAGTGGAAGGCCTGAAGAGTAAGCTAAAATTCAAATATTTGATGCCTCACAGTGTTGCCTGGGGATACTGCTGCCTGACCATGCAACTAGGAGCTAGAAACGTAAGGCTCACTTAAAGTTCCCTCAAGTTTTTTATGTTGTAAAGCTCCCACAGAGATTGACCCTTAGTGGAACAAGGCTCCTATCCTTCCTCCTGATAATCTGGTGGGTAAGACATCATCAGTGGCAAAGACCTTGGGGTGTCCAGAAACATTCCACCTGTGTGCAGTGATACCTTCAGGCAGCCTCTTTTTTTGCACTCCTTCAAGAGTGATGTCCCTTGTCATGGCTGACAGCTTCTGTAGAAGCCTGGCCTTAAGCCACTTACACAAAGGCAGCAAGAGTATCCATCAGGCAATGAATGAATACATAAGATGCAGTTGATCCCTACAATAGAATATTATTCAGCAGTAGAAATGAAGTATCAATCCATGCTACAACATGGATGAACCTGGAAAACATTATGCTAAAGATGTCACACACAAAAAAAAAAACATGTCATATGATTACACTTATACAAAATGTCCAGAATAGACAAATCCATAGAGACAAAACTAAATAGAGACAAAACACTAAATGGACTTAGTGGTTGCCTAGGGCTGAGAGAGCTGGGTGGAATGACGGCTAATAGGTATAGAGTTTCTTTTGGGGATGATGAAAATGTTCTAAAATTGATTGTGATGCTGTTTATGCAACCTTGTGAATATACTAAAAACCACTGAACTGTACATTTTAAAAGTGTGAATGTTACAGTATGTGACATATCGCAAAGAAGCTGTGAAAAGAAAAAAAAAAAGCAGCACAAGGAAACAAAAGAGATGCAGTAGAATTAGACTATGAGAATCATGAGATTGCTAGGCACCCATTACAACTGGAGAAGGGTTTGGAAAGTTCTCCTCCACCAGAGGGGTGTATAGGACTGTGGTTATGAAGTTGCTCACCTTAAGGCACCCACAGGCTGATGCTATCAATAACTTCCTGTGATGCTTTTTTCTCTTCTGAATGTGCATCTATTTTTTTTCACCTTTTCCTTTTTCTCACCCTTTGTGGAATTAAGTTCACAATACTTCCCAGGCTAAAAATACATAAAGTCCGGCACATAATATTACATTTTTAAGTAGAATTATAAATAAAGATGTAAAATGTATCTATTATGTCTGTCCCTTTGCACATTTTTGCTACAAGCAATTCTGTAGAACTCATAGTCGTTATTTACAATGGGAGAGAAGAAGGTTCAAACCAGTAGTAATGTTTAAAAATTGGGCATAATTCCGTCAATGACTCCATGTTTCAAAGTTGCCACTTTCTTTTTATCTCTTGAGGGTTGTATTACCTCTCACATGGACCATTAAAGCAGCCTAACTGACTTTCTTCCACCATCTTCCATAATACTGACAGTTACCTTCCTAAAATGCAAATACAAGGCAGTCCAGTCCGGAGAATAAGAGCTTGGTTCCCAGTCTCAGATTGCTTAGATTTGAATCTGAGCATCACCACCAATCAACTTGGTCAATTTAGGCAAGTTACCTAATCTTTCAGTTCATCATTTTTCCCTAAATTTTGTGAGAATTAAGTAAGAACAGTATGTTAAGCCCTTAGTCCAATGATGGACTCATTGTGAGCAGTCACTAGCAGCTCTTATTATTATTACATGTATGTTCAAATGCTGCCATGTTTCCTCATGCCTGTAAAATCCACTCCAAACTCCCTAGCTTATCTTGCAACAACCTTTGAAATCTCACCTCAGTCTCTCTTCTTCCATTTCACAACCTTTTCTGAATATACCAGGCAAATTTGTGGCTTCAGGTTTTTGCTCAAGTTCTTTCCTCTACCATTTCATATCTGCATTTGGAAAAGCCTGTTCTTCATTCAAGAAGACAACAATGAAGGGACTATAATGCTATTCCCAAGCTCCTTTTTTCTCTGTATTCCAGCAGCACTTTAGAGGTTTGAGGGAAATTGGCCAAAGAGGGTCATATTTTATAGACAAAGCAAGCAGAACTTCTTAATGAACTGAATAAAAGACACAAGGAATAAAATAGAAGAAAATATAATTTCTAAGTTTGTATCTAGGACAACTGGACATGTGATTTTGCCATTCAATGATCTAGGGAAACCTGAGGAGAATAAGGTTTGGGGGTACTAATGTAATAAAGACATCTGTATTAGTTATGCTAGGTTTGAGATGCCAATCAGATATTCAAGTGGATTTGATAAGTAAAGTGTTGTATGTATATACAAGTCTGGTGTTTGCATAATGGTCGGGGCTATCGATATAGAACTGTGGGTCATAACTATATAGGAGGCCAGTGGAGGTCATCTGGAAAAGGCCAGAACAACAACAACATTTAGAAATCAAATACATACAGAGAGAAACCTATTTTATATATATATATATATATATATATATACATACACACACATACACACACACACACACACGTGAATTTACTCACTCACTACCTACTTGAGCGTAAGTACTATCTTATTTATCCTTATGCCTATTGGTGCTTGTCACACAAATGTTCAGTATGTGCTTGCTGAATTCATTCCAAGACTAAAACCAGAAAAAAAAAAAAAAAAAGATGGCCTCTCAGAGAGCTCGCAGCCCTGCACTTTAATAATTTGGCCAGATTTGCAAAGGAAGCATGAAGGACAACTCCAGCATCTAGCACAGGATGGAATGTGGTGGACAGTTCTATGACTGCTGCAGACAGTCTCATCCTTCCTATCTCCTAACCTCTCCCTGTCCCCTTCCCCTAGGGACATACTTCAAAGAGCACAGCTTCAGTGCTCATGAGCAGATGGCACAAAGCCCAGGGTCCCAGCATGCTTGTCAGTGCTAGATACAAGGGTCTTAAGAGAGTAGCAGCTGCTGGAGCATATGGGTGGTCAGCAGGAGTTCCCCTCAGCTCTGGACTGAAGCTCCTCAACACACACAGTGCCCAATTTTCTGAAAGGTTGCACGGGAAGCTTTCTCTAGGATCTTGTCATGTTTTTCCCATTGACTTTATTGATTTAGTGTTCCTATTCTTCTGGGCCCCTTATTCCTATGAAGTATTCAAGAATTTGTTAATCAAGACACATCCACCTACCCCTACCCCTTTTCTCTCCTCTTGCCACAATTCTGATTAGGCTTTCATCATTCTTTACCTGGACAAATTCAGTTGCTTTCTATCTGGTCTTCTTGCATTCATTCTCTCTCCATTCTGCCACTAGAATAACCACACCAAAGTACTGCTCTGTCAGGGCACACACCTGCCAAGAACTTCAACAGCTTCCCCATTGCTTAGTGAAAAAAAAAGCTTCCAACATTCTAAGCTTGAAATTCTAGGCCTCCCCGCCATCTATCCTTTCCAGGAAACCTTTCCAATATTAGTGCCCATCAACCACATTTGGGGGTGTAATTAATCAGTCCCTATTTCTTCCCACAAATAGTCACTGTGATTTCTCTCTGTTGTGTCTCAGCACCTGCTTTTTTCTTTGCCCAGGATGCTTCACCTGTTTCTCCATCTGTTATCATCTTACCCAATCCTCAAGTTCCAAGCCATTGGTGTCTTCTTCAGTGAGCCTTTCTTATTCAACCCAGATGGAAAGAGAGGTCACTATACTTCTGAAACAATTCATGCCTATTTTTTAAAAAAACATTTATCAGATTATGGATGGTGATGTAAATAGATAGATAGGTGATTGATTGATAGATAGACAGATAGATAAATAGATAAATTTTTTCCCATTGGAACTCTGACTTATTTTTCTATTTCAACATTCTATACCTAGCACAGCATATGGAAGGAGCTCTAACAATATTGACTGATTGAATGAATGAATGAATATATGAGTGACTCAGTTAATCCAGTGATTCATTTATAGTTATTCTCCACTTCTCACAGTTTAGCTATTACATGTAATCCTGTCTCTATACATTGGGTTTGCTTAAAGTTGGGTCTCTCTGCCTTTTCTGGTCAACACATAGGTGACTTCCTTTAACGACCACGTTCCTTATGGTTGGAGTATGAGTGAGTGACATGGAGGAGATAAGGATAGAAGAGGAAGCAGTTTCAGGTAAAAAGAACGCTCCAAGGCATGAAAGAGATATGCTTACAGGTGAAGAATTTTAAGCAAGATATTGACATAATTAGATTAGCTATTTGAAAAATATCACTCTAAATTCATGTACAAGTGAACAGGAGATACTGAGGATAGGAGAGCCTCAGGAGGAGGCTCTTACAGGTAACTCAGGCTGAGAGTAGACTGACTGGCACTTAGACCAGGTCTTTGCCAAAACAATAACTACTATCTCTGCCTCTTCTCAGGGCTTCCAGGGCAGCGGTTGAGGAGACCTTACCAAGGAGCACCACACAGTAGATGCTGAGACATCGTACTCCAGGATAAGAGACAGTAACATGGCAGCACCTGCTTGAAAGAAATTAAAAACCAACAGACTCCATTTAGAAAGGAACAATGTCCAAAAAAGGGCGAAATAAGGGCGAGAAGCCCGAGGCACTCATTGTTGCCCTTCAAGCTGCCAATGAAGACCTCAGGACCAAGCTCACAGACATTCAGATAGAGCTGCATCAAGAGAAGTCCAAGGTGAGCGAGGGCTACCTGAGGCCGTGGCCTTAAGAGCAGCTCTGACTGTCCACATGCAGTGAGCACAGCTCTGCCTGCTGGCCCACCCCAGTGGACTCCCTGCCCTTTGCCAGAGAGGGCAACATCCCCTGTACACATGGAGAGCTTATTGTATGTGGCAGGAGGGAACTGAGCACAGGACACACAGAAAGTGAGAATAGCATGCTCACTTGACAGATCTCAGCCTCCTCTGGAAGCGTGGTTCAGGAAGCCAGATATGAAAATTCAGACAGTGTCCCCCTACCACCGCCAAGCACTTAATAGTTGCATGACCTTGGGCAAGTTCCACTCTTGCCCTCCAAAGGTTATACCTCCCAGAGCATTCAAAGCAGTCCTTCTGAAATGTACCACATCATGTTACTCCACTGCCCAATACCTTCCACTGGCTTCCTATCTCTCTTAGAGTCGAAGAACTTTCTCTACCATTACAGGATATTAGCTCCGGCCCCCTCTTTGACTCATCTCCCACTTCTCTCTCTCTTGATCACTCTGTTTCCTATTTTTGCTGGATCGAGAGAGAGACCCCAATCACATTTAGGGCCTTTGCACTTGTTCTTCCTGGACAGCTCCATGCTCCTTCACTCACCTCCTTCAGATGTCTGCTCAACCATCAAGTGTCTGACCACAGTCTCTAAAACAGAACACTTCCCCATCCTCAGGTCCTCCCCATAGCCTATTCTTGGCTTATTTCATAGCAGTTTATACATTTGCTTTTTACTTGCTTAGTGCAGTCACTCCTCAATCTCTACAAAAGCAGGAATTCAGTTTACTTAGCATCCCTAGAGCCTAAATAATCTCGAGAACTTAAAATCTCAGTATGTATTTGTTGAATGAATAGAGGAATAATTTAAAGATGATGCATTTCTTATACCTCAGTTTCTTCATCACATCACAGCTATATTGAGGTATGAATTAGACACGTATATAATGTGTTTATGAGGATTGAACAAAAAAATTTATGTCAAGTGCTCAGAGAGCTGCCTGACACATAATAAACTTGCAAAAAAATTACAGCATTGGTGTTCTTTTTACTATTCTCTAGATTTAAGTCAGTTGCTAACTAGACTTAGAAGTCTCTTTACTTCTCTCAATCCCATCGCCTAAATGGACAAGCAAACACACATCTCACCAAGGTGGTGTGAATATCAACTAGGGTCATGTCTAGGAAAGCATTTTGAGATCTCCAGCATTCATAAGATGTTTTTGCTCCCTGCAAACCAGAGACCACAATGACTGCGTAAAGTTGCCTTATTTAGATAATTATAGAGTAAGAAAACATTCTTGATCAACAAGCAGTAGTCACAAGCCAACAAATATATGTATTCAATTTTTATCTACCTCTTCTTCCTTGACATCATTATTAAATTTTAATTTGTTATTTCTCCCCAAATCTATTTCTCCTCATTTTAACAATAATAAGTGTCCTTTGGATCTGCCAAAGCCTCTTGCCCCCTGCCTAAGCTAAACCTTGACCTTAGATAGAGACAGTAATGTAAAATCTCTGAAGGAAATTTTTTAGTTTCCATGAAGCCAAAGGGAATATGATATCATTTTAGAATAGCATTTGTTTGAGAGTCAGAAGATGTGGGGCATTATTTGTCTTTATCTCTCCTTGGAGATGAATTTAAATGTCTCAGTGTCTCTATCTGTAATTCAGATGACTGAATCTGCTTCTCCATATCTGGGCTTGTCAAGCATCACTGCACAATGGTATAACCTGGGGGACCTGATTAAATATTAAGATTCCTGAGCCCACAATCCAAGAATTCTGATAGAGTAGTCAGGTGAAAACCAGGACTTGTATTCGGTAAAGCAGCCCAGGCAATTCCGATGCACTACAGATGCAGACAACTTCCAGGCTTCGTGTTGACAAACACTCCGCTGTAAGATTCCATCCAGGTCTGACAATCTGTAAACATTTCATTGGCCCTAACTCTCCCTGCAGCAACATCACACTTCAAAGGAGGCAGACTCCTTTAATTGTAGTTACGACAGGGAGGCAGACTCCTTTAATTGTAGTTACGACAGGGAGGCAGACTCCTTTAATTGTAGTTACGACAGGATGACAATCTACATTCCTAGGAAGAAGCTTGTCAATCTCGTGACTGGGAACCCTAAACTGCTGCTGTTTCCAGAGAACAAACTGATGAGATTCCCAGAAACAGAGACTCTGAGGACTTCAACACTGCCAATACACCACATATTCAAGCCTTTTAAAATGGGTAACTCTCAAGTTTGAACCAGGCTGCCTGTGTATCTTGGGCCTGGCACTGTTGTCTAAGCCCTCAGGCCAAGCATAATCTCCCCTTCCTCTGACGATTGACTGGCAGCCAGCCTCTTAAATGAGCGCACACAGCCTTGTCCTTTTCTCTGCTGGCTGCCCCTGGCTGGCTACCTCTCCTTGGCAGTTAATTACGGTCCCAGCCCAGGAGCTACAGCAAAGTCCCATTGCCTGTCAGCATCCTTCCCCAGAGAGCAATGGGAATGTAGAGGGCAAACAAGTCATAAAGCACTTTTATTATAAATAAATGTGATTGTGTTTTCAAAAGGGCCAGGTTTTAAGAGAGAGAATATGAACAATGCCTAGATGTGAATTTATACTCTCAGGTTGGCTCTGAGGCTCTGATGACAAAATGACACTTCAGCTACTAGGGAATGCATAAGTTAAAAAGTGGAAACCTTTGGGGCAATGGGGCAGTATTCATCTATCCAGCAAGACAAATAATCCCACTGATGTTTACAGAACAGCCATTGTGTATAGAGCCGAATCTTAAGACCTTTGGGCTGATAATATAAACAGCTACAACGTACTGAATGTTTACTATCTGTCATGGGCTGATAAGCGCATTTCATCCTGCCAGAGTCCCAGCTGCTTCACTAGCACCTGACTGGCCTGGAGAAGGTTATAAAACCCCTCTGTGTTCTTCATTTGTCAAATGGGACAATAATAGTATCTACCTTACAAGGGTGTATGTGTGAGTGTTAATTTTTGAGCAATTAGTTTGTGTCAAGCGTGTTAAGTGCTTTCATGCCATTATCTCATTTCATCCTCATTTCCACCTGCTGAGGTGGGCATTGTTATCCCTACTTTACAGATGAGGAAACTTCCTGGCCTATAGGAGGTGCTCAAAATTACTTGTTGAATGAATTTACATGAGTTTTTTTAAACACCTTTCCCCCAAACCCTGTGGCATAAGTATTGTTATAGTACTCACTTAGGTGAGAACTCTAGACTTGGGTAGAGAAAGGATTTCCAACCATGTTTGTCTGCTTCTTGGAGCAGCACCCTGAGCCACTAAGTTGCGATATTTGCCCTGTTTGTCTCTTCTGTGGACACCATGAGACACTAATCCAATGGTTAGTGTGTATGAACATGCCAGGGGCTGCCCCAGGACTCTTTAACTCTCCCTCAGAGATAAACTATGGTTGCGTGAACAGCATAGGCACAGTGACAGAGGG
Organism: Macaca fascicularis; assembly: GCF_037993035.2. Taxonomy (NCBI): domain Eukaryota; kingdom Metazoa; phylum Chordata; class Mammalia; order Primates; family Cercopithecidae; genus Macaca; species Macaca fascicularis. The sequence goes on along the minus strand of NC_088380.1, from coordinate 154,462,512 downwards.
AATGAATGGACAGGAGCAGGGAATAGGGTTCTCAGGGCAGAGGCAGCAGGGCAACAGGTCTGGGTTGCAAGGTTGAGAAGAATCAGCTCCAGACAGGAGCTGTCCCATTGGCACAGCCCTTCAGACTGCAAAGCATTTTCACACCAAGCTTCACAACCATCAGAGCAGGCCCGTGACAAAGACAGGGTGCAATTACTATTCTGCCTTCACTGAGGAAGAAAATGAGGTTCAAACTGTTTAACTCATTGAAGAAAATGAGGTTCAAACTGTTTAACTCATTTGCTCCCAGAGACACAGCTAGTGGAGGAGCCACGATGGGAATTCCTGTCTTCTGTAAGATGGTGGTGGTCAAGGTAATGCTCAATCTCTGATTCCATTGCCCTCTATTGCCTCTAGGGCATTCTCAGAAAATCAGCCAAATTTCTCTATCCTCGAGTGACTGTCCCCACAGCCCCCAGACACAGGTACCAAATTTGGGATGGGGTATATTTTCCTGTCTACTCCTTTAGTTCTGTTTTCAGGAAGCAAAAGTAGCTGAAAACAAGAAATTGTAAAGATAGAATCCTTTGCACTGAATTGTATAAGGTTGTATAGGATTTCCCTTGTAAGCAACCTTCCTAGAGCGACTCCTTCACATCTCCTCTCTGAGAGTTACTTTGTGCCCCTGACAATCCCTGCCAGTTTACTGTGTTCCTCCAGGAACATCCAATGCAGATAATCCAGGCCAAAGTTTATGTTAGCTTAGCTTGCCTTGATAACCTCTCAACCTTTTCCTTACCTTTGACTGAGCTGTCCAATTTTTAATCCTAGATTTCTAAGATCACTTTTAAAGCTCAAATCATCACTATCTTTCTCTTGGCAGAATTTACATTGGCATTTTGCAAAGGCTAGGCCAGAAGTAGGACAGAATAGAAAAATACAACATGAGATCTATGTAAGATAGTCATACATTCTTTTTTCTCTGTCATAGTGTAACCTTTCCTTGGTAGGATTAAACTTTCCTGATGACCTTTTTTTTCCCATAGAACCTCTAGGATAGAAGGGATTTGGAAGCCTATCATTCAGAGCCCTACCGAGCGCTCCCCCCTTCACCCTGCCCCACCCTGCACCATTCTTTATCACTCTTTAGGCCCACATGCACCCCAAGTGTCTTCCACATCAAGATTAGATGCTGCCAATGCCAGAGAACACAATACATACTGAAGAAACTCAGTTTTATCTTTGAACATCTCTTTCTGTTGGAAAAACAGTTACCATCTTAATAATGTAATATAGTAATGTTAGTCTTATCAAGATGATATGGAGACTTTTATATTTATGTTGCTAGTATTACTATAATAGTGTATAATATAATATTACTATATACACAATATTTATTAAAATTAATATTGTAATATCCACCATGTATTAATAGTTATTAATCTCTTATGTGTCCCAGCTTTTCCACAGGGCTTTTGATCCATTGCCTATGTCAATCATCACAATAGCCATATGAGAATGATATCGACAACCCCAGTTTACAGATGAGAAAATTGAGGCTGACAGAGGTGAAGCAAGGTTTCAGGTACAGACACAAGGTGTCCAAGGCTTCAGAGCAAACAAGGAGGTGTAGGATCTGACCTGGAGCCAGCTCCTGGCCCGCAATGTATTTTAGTGAGTCTTGTTTACATTATTCTTATGTAAAGACTGTTTCTCACTTTTCTCATCACCAATTGTGATGAAACAAAGACTTCCTACATCACAGAGCTGCCCAGGAGGTTAAATGTACTGATGTGTGTAAAGCCTATTTAGAAAGGTGCCTAACTCATATTAAACCCTCAATAAATGCTAACTATTATATGGTTGAGCTGAAATTTTTCTCCGTAAAACATATCCATGTATCAAAATTGGTTTCTTTATTCTACTAAATAATTTTCTTCATTTCAAAGTATCATCATCTTTATAATTTCATTGTTACTCAGGAATGGTTCATCATTTTGTATATTCATTTTAAGAATTATATTACGATATTTAAATCTATATCCTTAGTGGTACCATCTGCACTGCGAATAATTTTCAGAAAGTTTTTATTGGCTTTCTTACCCCAAAATTTCAATCACATTGTTTGACTTTTCTTCAGAATAAAACACTTCTTCCAGACTTAAAAAGAAGCCATACCTAGAAATCCTGCAAAAAAAAAAAAAAAAAAGTCAGTTTTCATGACAACCAAAATAAGTAAACATAAAAAAAAGTCAAATGTTACTCAATTCATTTGAATTTTCTTTAGTTTTCATGGATTATTTTAAGGAATAGACAGTATTTGTTTTAGTTTTTGTCTTCAGTCTGGAATATATGTTTCATGCACCTGTATTTTTACTTTTTTAAAAACAATTTTCTTCATCTCCCCTTCAGACCTCATGCAAAAGCTTTGAGTTAATAATTTGGGGTAAATGACAGAATTACAGGAAGATACAATATGATGCCTCCAGAGAATTTGACATAAATAATTTTAGATCAAGGAGTATCTCCTACTATATCCAGTAATAATATTACCTTACACTTCATAGTACTTTACAGTTCAAGGTACTTTTCCATACACTATCTAGTTTAACCCTAAAAGTAACCCAGTTACAGACATTTTTAAGTGTAATCAAAAATCCTCAGAAGGATAAAGCAACTTTCTTAGTGACAGCAAATGGTGAAACAGGAATACAAACCCAGGATTTCTTACCCTTTGTCCATTTTTACTACAGTTTTTCACTGTTCTCAGAAGAATGGCTAAAAGTTTCCCTTGTTAACCACCAGCTGTTGCAGTCATGATACGGTTCCAGATGCCTAGTATAAATGCATCCTGCAGAAATTGAAGATGACTAAATTCCTATCACTTGAGCTAAAGTAACTTTCCCAAGGTCTTCTATGGAAGGCAAATTATCATAGTTTCTAAATCAGTAGAAAATAAGGCTTTTCCTTTCAAAAAATGCATTATCTAGAATAAGAATCAGCAAACTCTTTCTGTGAACAGCAAGATAGTGAATATTTTAGGTGTTGTGGGCTAGACAATCTCTGTGAAACTACTCAACTCCATTGTAGCATGAAAGCAGCCTTAAGCAATGTGTAAATGAATGGCATGGCTGTGTCCCAACAAACTTTATTTATAAAAACAGGAGCAGGATGGATTTGACTCTTGGGTGGTAGTTTGCCCACCCCAATCTAGATGATGCCCACTTCCGCTCTAGAAAGATGGAGAGTAAGATCTAGATCGTCCTTATTGAAGCACCAAGAGAAGCACCTAGCAGAGAGAAGTGAATATTCTTATATGTTAGGGTTTTGTTTTGTTGTCATTTTATACTGGGAAGGGGTTGAGGAGGGGCTGATCTGGTAACCCTGCAAGTCTGTATTCTCTAAACTGTATGACACAAAATATTATTCTTGCCTCTGGCTAGGGGCCTAGCCAGAGAGAAATAATGGCATACATCCTTTAATTCCACACATGCCACCTGGTTTCTTCTATTTTGTTCTGGGAGCCACTGGGTACACAATGATGAGGATGGCTCACTGGCAACCTTCTAAAAGTTAACAGTCTCGGGTAGGGGTAGAAGAGGAGGTGATGAGGACAGACAAGTGGGCAAAAAAAAAAAATGCAAAGAAAACTGTGAAAACCACTAGTAAGGAGGTGTTTCAAAAGTATACTGAGAAGACAAAGGCAGGAGAAATGAGCTTTATCCTGGGTGAGTAGGGTGGCATGACAGGAGAGGATGACATCTAGCCAGGCCATGAGGAATGTAAGGATCCCAAAAGGAGCTGATGGAAGCATAAGTCAGGAAGAAGAAACTGTCAGCATATGGGAATGAGATGCAGGGCATGTGCAAAAAATAATATAACCCCTCTCCTACCTACAGCACGGGACAGGTTAGGAGAAGGAGAGGGAGAAGTAGGAGTTGGAAATCCAACCAAACCTTCCTGGGAGCCTGAAAGGTGAAGCTGAGCTGTTAGATTTTATTCCACAACACAAAAGAGCCTGGGTGGTTTTGAGCAGACACATAAGTAAGACCAGAACTGAGCTTTACTAAGAGAATATCACCAGTAGCGTGGGGAAAGCTAGGCTCACCAAATGAACGTCTAAGAACTCCAGAGCAATGCTGTCCAAGAAAAATATAATGTAAACCACAAATGCAAGCCATATCTGTGATTTTTAAATTTCTTGTTAGCTGCAATTTTAAACAGTAAAAAGAAACAGAATCAGTTGTAATAATATCGTTTAGTATAATTTATCCAAAACATTATAGTTTCAATGTGTAATCAATATAAAAGTGATAAGTGAGATATTTTACATCTTTACCTCACACTAAGTCTTCAAAATCCAGAGTATATTTTATATGGAGAGAAAATCTCAGTTCAAATTTGCAGTATGGTAACTAGCGGGTGCCACATACGACAGCACAGGTCTAGAGCCTAAGAGAGAAGAGGCCTCCATGAAGGGACTATAGGTGTAAGCTGGAGGTGAGATCAGAGGATGGTTGTTTGAGGATGCCTGGCTGCTTAGTTCACCAAGTCCCCTTGTGCCCCAACCTCTTTTAGAATAACCATCATGGGAATAATTGCTGTGCCTTTAAAAATAAACTGTTCATAAAATACTATGCAAACTTAGAAAATACTGTTCTAGCCAAAGGTAGGTAAACTATTAAGGTGAGTAAAATCTCAGACACTGTATATTAGTCAGGGTTCTCCAGAGGGACAGAACGAATAGGATAGATGTATATATATAAAGGGAGGTTTATTAACGAGTATTGACTCACACGATCATAAGGTCCCACAATAGGCCATCTGCAAGCTGAGGAGCAAGGAAGCTAGTTCGAGTTCCAAAGCTGAAGAACTTGGAGCTCAATATTCAAGGGCAGGAAGCATCCAGGACAGGAGAAAGATGTAGGCTGAGAGGCTAAGCCAGTCTAGTCTTTTCACCTTCTTCTCCCTGCCTTTATTCTGGCTGCACTGGCAGCTGATTAGAATGTGCCCACCCAGACTGATGAAAACAATACTTTTCATCTTTCAATCCAATCAAGTTGACACTCAGTATTAACCATCACAGACACTTTATATTACAATGTTTACAATATGGAGTCTCAATCTTAAGATTTTTCAACTGGAGAGGTTCTCAACTATTATTTTGTGAAACCCTCCAATTTTGCAAATGGTGGAGACTCAATATCACTCAATTAGCTATTACTCCTGGGACTCCCCATTTTTCTTCCCTTTCTCTTTATTTTTATTTTTATTTATTTATTTGAGACGGAATCTCACTCTGTCTCCCAGGCTGGAGTGCAATGGTGCAATCTTGGCTCACTGCAACCTCCGCCTCCTGGGTTCAAGCGACTCTTCTGCCTCAACCTTCCCAAGTATCTGGGACTACAGGTGCCTGCCACCACACCCAGCCAATTTTTGTATTTTTAGTGGAGACAGAGTTTCACCATGTTGGCCAGGCTAGTCTCGAACTCCTGACCTCAGGTAATCCACCTGCTTCAGCCTCCCAAAGTGCTGGGATTACAGATGTGAGTCACTGCACCTGGCCCCCTTTTTCTAGATTACTCTGTGTATGTGTGTGTGTGCATGCGGGGGTTGTGTGTATGACAGAGAGAGGAGACAGAGACAGAGACAAGCAGCAGAGATGAAGTGGGGGAGGAGGACAGCAGAACAGGATCACGGAGAGGCTTTTTCAAGACACAAATATCTGGGCTCCACCCGATCTACTGAATCAGAGATTCACATCCAGATTAGATCAATAGGCAGTGCCATTGCTAATCAACAAGGAGGCCTATATTATCACCGGAAATTTAGCAAACCATGGAATAGTTTTAAACCAGAATTCCTGAGAGGTAAAAAGCTCATTTGAAATATTTCACCAAACTACTTGGAGTGTTGGCTTGCGGGGGCAGGAAGGGAGGAGGAGGAGTGAGAGTGAAAAGGGACTCAAAGAGACATTCATGGCGCATTCAGAAATAACAATGATCACTAAAGTCCTTCATCAGAGAGAGGACCCAATGATCTGCAGTTTTGTTGTTGGTGGTGGTATTTTGTGTGTGTGTGTGTGTGTGTGTGTGTGTAAAATTTGGGGATGAAACTAACCTGCCATACTAACAAAGGTAAGGTTGAGGCTATTATCAAATGTTTTCATTTTTCACCTCCTCAGCAGCAGCAGCAGCAGCAGCAGCATCCTTTCAAAAAAAAAAAGAGGGAGGGGGATGCTCAATAATATCACTTTAGGCACTAATTTATTAGGCTGATCACAGTATCAAACTGTGAGCTATTCTAAGACACACATTTATCAGTTTGGATCTAGCTAGGGTTGTGTAGTCTAAAAAGTTCTCCAGGCGATCTGCATTGCAATCTTCCCCGTAAAGGGAAAAACCATGACAGTGATACTTCCTAATATTAATGTGTATACCAGTCGCATGGGCGTTTGTTAAAATGCGCATTCTGAGTCATAGATCTGGGGCTAAGCCAGGGATTCTGTGCTTCTAGCATGCTTTCCGGGTGATACCAAGGCTGCTTGTCTGCAGACCATACATTGCATAGTAAGGCCCCAGAACATCAAATATTCATCTGAACAAAGTAATTTAAATATCCTCAGGTAATTCCGCCTTTTACACACTGTATTCCCAGCTTCAAGGCCTGTAGTTCTTTTTTCTCAGAGGGCCTGGAATTGGAAAAGAGATGAGGAATTAAGAGATCACAGCGGCCTGAGCTGCAAATCCTGCCTAGGAGCACACCTGTCCTTTGAGGCTCATTTCTCTTCATCCTTTTGCCTCTCTGTTTTTAGGTATCAAAGCTTGAAAGAGAGAAGACTCAAGAAGCGAAGAGGATTCGTGAGCTGGAGCAGCGCAAGCACACGGTGCTGGTGACAGAACTCAAAACCAAGCTCCATGAGGAGAAGATGAAGGAGCTGCAGGCTGTGAGGGAGAACCTTATCAAGCAGCACGAGCAGGAGATGTCAAGGACGGTGAAGGTGCGTGATGGAGAGATCCAGAGGCTCAAGTCTGCTCTCTGTGCTCTCCGTGATGGCAGCAGTGACAAAGTAAGGACAGCGCTCACCATTGAGGCCCGGGAGGAGGCCCGGAAACTGTTTGATGCAGAGCGTCTTAAGCTCTTACAGGAAATTGCGGACCTGAAAACGGCCAAGAAGCAGGTGGACGAGGCTCTGAGCAATATGATCCAAGCAGATAAAATCAAGGCTGGGGACCTTCGGAGTGAGCATCAGTCCCACCAAGAAGCCATCTCGAAGATCAAGTGGGAGTCGGAACGGGATATTCGGAGGCTGGTTAGTACAGTAATCCCATCAGACCCATGTAGAACCCGTCTCTTCCAGGTTTCAGAGTGCTGTGGGATTTGCTTCTTCGTGTGTTTTCTTGTCAGTGGATTGTAAACAGTGCCTGCCTTTTGTCCAGTGCTCTATCCAAGATAGCTCAGTATGTAGGTAGGTAGATCAATAGAGAGATATGCTCCGGCCAAAATTGATATTGTAAAGTGTAAGAGATTTTGGAAATCACCTTTCTCATAAAAACTGGATTCTCCAAGGACCATATATACAGAAAGTATCTCCAAGGACCATATATATGGAAAGGACTCCTGTTTCCTTAGATATTTATAAAAATATTATAAATCATGGATTCTTCTAAAGTCAGCATGTTTTTGTGGGCTTTTCCTTTACAGAGTTTTATGGTTTCTTTGTTTGTTTTTATAGAGGGTAGGAGAAGTTTCTATGACTTTCATGATGTCTGAAAACGGCAGCTACTGAGAACATCTTGAGTCTTTTTTTTTCCAAAAACCGTGACTGAAAAAAGATACAAAACTATAAAATCCCTAGTCATTTTAAACATAGATATTTTTCCCAAAGTATACAGGAGTCATTTAAAACAGGAGGCATTATAATTTTTAAATTGTCATCCCTAAGTAGGTTGTTTGCTATTTATAGTTTCTAAGACTTACCTCAGCCCCTACAGAGTTGGTCTTTCCTTCTAACATGTTTTACCAAAAACCAGATAGGCCTCTCACTATGCTTAACTATAATACAAATATAATTATCACATGAAAATTAAATGTCCTAGGTTGACCTGGTTTAATTATTTTAGACCAAAAAAATTTATGTTCATCTGCATTCAGATGTTTAGCATCTGTTACATCTTACTTTAATGTTATCACATCAACTATCACCTGTTAGAATGTACTTTATGTTTCTCTGGAAGTAAGGTTTTTTTCATGAAAAACTACACTTTTACTTTTTTGTCTTCCAGTTCTAAGCAATTACTTTCTGAGAATTCTAATTATGTTCCTTGGGTGATATCTCTAGGCTTTTAATTTTAAGTTCAAAGTGGTTACCACAGAGCATTTTTAAAAGTTAATGCTTAATTTTCTTTGTACTGCAATACAGTGTAACTGTAAAATATTGCCTTTGCCACATTTTCTGAATTATTTATGTCAACTCATTCTATTGCACTGTTTGACAATAAAGACCAAACACAGTGCAGAAATATTGGTCTCTGCCCTGCCTTTGGTTTTTGAAACGACAGTGGCTGATGAAGAATCAGGACTTCGAACTCTGGAGCTGGCAGGTAAGTATCCAATGAAAAGGCAGCTTTGCATTAAGTATTTTCATTTGTTGACGGTTTTCAATATAAAGTCTATAAGTATATCCACTTGATCTGCTAATTTTTTCCACGACTTCCTTTCACCGGCATATTGCCGAAGTAGGCATGAAATCCCTCTTAATAGCAACGTGAAGGGGAGGGGCCAAGATGGCCGAATAGAAACAGCTCAGGTCTGCAGCTCCCAGCGAGACTAACACAGAAGGCGGGTTATTTCTGTTTTTCCAATCGAGGTACCAGTTCATCTCACTGGGACGGGTTTGGCAGTGGGTGCAACCCACAGGGAATGAGCAGAAGCAGGGTGGGGTGTCGCTTCATGTGGGAAGTGCATGCAGCCAGGGGACCTCCTTCCCCCAGCAAAGGGAAGCAGTGAGAGACTGTGCTACCTGCCAAAGGTACTACGCTTTTCCCATGGATATTTGCGATCCACGGATCAGCACATTCCCTCATGAGCCTACACCACCAGGGCCCTGGGTTTCAAGCACACATCTGGGCAGCTGTTTGAGCAGGCACTGAGCTGCAGGATTTTCTTTTTTTCATACTCCAGTGGCGCCTGGAACTCCAATGAGTCAGGACCACCGTCCAATCTCCTGGAAAGGGGGCTGAAGCCAGGGAGCCAAGCAGTCTCACACAGCGGGTCCCAGTCCCACTCCCATGCTCCCATGGAACCCAGCAAGCTAAGAAACACTGGCTTGAAATTCTCACTGCCAGCACAGCAGTCCAGAGTCAGCCTGGGATGATCGAGTTTGGTCGGGGGAGGAGTGACCATCATTACTATGGCTTTAGTTGGCAGTTTTCCCCTGACAGTGCTAACGAGACTGAGAGTTTTTTTGGACTGGGTGGAATTCACCAGAGCGGCTGTGACCAGACTGCTTCTCTAGAGTCCTCCCCAGTAGGCAAGGTCTGTCTGCAGGAAATCCAGCAGCTCCATTCAGGGGCTTACAGACAGGACAGTCATCTCCCTGGAACAAGGCACTTGAGGGGAAGGGCGGCTGTGGTAGCAGCTTTGGCGGATTTAATCTTTCCTGCCTGCCGGCTCTGAAGAGAGTGGCTGATCCTGACAGGGGAGATTCTCCCAGCACAGCGCACCAGCTCTGCTAAGGGACAGTCTGCCTCCTCAAGTGGGTTCCTGACCCCTGTGCCTCCTGACTGGGAGAGACATCGCAGCAGGGGCCGACAGACACCTCACACAAGAGAGCTCTGGCTGGCATCAGGCCAGTCCCCCTCTAAGATGAAGCTTCCAGAGGAAGGAGCAGGCAGCAATCTTTGCTGTTCTGCAGTCTCTCCACTGGTGGAACCTAGGCAGTAAGGGTCTGGAGTGGACCTCCAGCAAACTCCAGCAGACCTGAAGAAAAAAGGCCTGTTTGAAGAAAAACAAATAACAACAAACAAAACTAAAAAAGCAACAACATCAACAAAAAGACCCTCCCACAGAAACCCCATCCAAATGTCATCAGCCTCAAAGATCAAAAGTAGAGAAATCCACAAAGATGAGAAAAAAACAGTGCAAAAACACTGAAAATTCCAAAAGCCAGAATTCCTCTTCTCCTCCAAATGATCACAACAACCATCCAGCAAAGGCACAGAACTGGATGGAGGATGAGATGGACAAGTTTACAGAAGTAAATTTCAGAAGGTCAGCAAATAACAAACACCTGTGAGCTAGAGGAGCATGTTCTAACCCAATGCAAGGAAGCTAAGAACCTTGATAAAAGGTTACAGGAACTGCTAACTAGAATAACCAGTTTCGAGAGAAACATAAATGACCTGGTGGAGTTGAAGAACACAGCACAAGAACTTCGTGAAGCATACACAAGTATGGATAGCCAAATTGACCAAGCAGACGAAAGAATGTCAGAGTTTGAAAACCGTCTTGCTGAAATAAGGTATGCAGACAAGATTAGAGGAAAAAAAAAGGAATGAACAAAGCCTCCAAGAAATATGGGGCTATGTTAAAAGACTGAACCCACAATTGACTGCAATACCTGAAAGACATGGGGAGAATGGAACCAAGTTGGAAAACACACTTGAGGATATTATCCAGGAGAACTTCTCCAACCTAGCAAGACAGGCCAACATTCAAATTCAGGAAATACAGAGAACACCACTAAGATCCTCCATGAGAAGATCAACACCAAGACACATAATCATTAGATTCTCCAAGGTTAAAATGAAAGAAACAATGTTAAGGGCAGCCAAGGGGAAAGGCCAGGTCACCTACAAAGGGAAGCCCGTCAGACTACCAGCAGATCTCTCAGCAGAAACCCTACAAGCCAGAAGAGAGTAGGGGCCAATATTCAACATTCTTAAAGAAAATAATTTTCAACCCAGAATTTCATATCCAGCCAAACTAAGCTTCATAAGTGAAGGAGAAATTAAATCATTTCCAGACAAACAAATAGTTTATCACCACCAGGCCTGCTTTGCAAGAGCTCCTGAAGGAGGCACTAAATATGGAAAGAAAAAACCAGTACTTGCCACTGCAAAAACACACCAAAATATAAAGACCAATGACACTATGAAGAAACTGCATCAACTAGTGTGCAAAATAACCAGCTAGCATCATAATGACAGGATCAAATTCACACATAACAATATTAACCTTAAATGTAAATGGGCTAAATGCCCCAATTAAAAGATACGGGCTGGCAAATTGTATAAAAATTCAAGACCCATTGGCGTGCTGTATTCAGGAGACCCATCTCATATGCAAAGACACATGTAAGCTTAAAATAAAAGGATGGAGGAAAATTTACCAAGCAAATGGGAAGCAAAAAAAAAAAAAAAACAGGGGTTGCAGTCCTAGCCTCTGATAAAACAGACTTTAAACCAGCAAAGATCAAAAAGACAAAGAAGGGCATTACATAATGGTAAAGGGATCAATTCAACAAGAAGAGCTAACTAACCTAAATATACATTCACCCAATACAGGAGCACCCAGATTCATAAAACAAGTTCTTAGAGACCTACAAAGAGACTTAGACTCCTACACAATAATAGTGGGAGACTTTAACACCCCACTGTCCATATTAGACAGATCAATGAGATAGAAAAATAACAAGAGTGTTCAGGACTTTGAACTCAGCTCTGGATCAAGTGTGCCTAGGATAACAGAACTCTCTATTCCAGGTCAACATTCAACATAATAAACATTCTTCTCATGCCGCACTTATTCTAAAATCAACCACATAATTGGAAGTAAAACACTCCTCGGCAAATGCGAAAGAAGTGAAATCACAACACACAGTCTCTCAGACCACAATGCAAACAAATTAGAACTCAGGATTAAGAAACTTAATCAAATCCACACAACTACATGCAAATCAAACAACCTGCTCCTGAATGACTACTGGGTAAATAACAAAATTAAGGCAGAAATCAGGAAGTTATTTGAAAACAATGAGAACAAATAGACAATGTACCATAATCTCTGGGACACAACTAAAGCAGCGTTTAGAGGGAAATTTGTAGCACTAAATGCCCACATCAGAAAGATGGAAGGATCTAAAATCAACACCCTAACATCACAATTAAAAGAACTAGAGAAGAAAGGGCAAACAAATACAAAAGCTAGCAGAAGACAAGAAATAACTAAGATCAGAGCAGAACTGAAGGAGATAAAGACACCAAAAAAACCCTTGAAAAAATCAATGAATCCAAGAGCTGGTTTTTTGAAAAAATTAACAAAACAGACCACTAACTAGACTCATAAAGAAGAAAAGAGCATGCCAAATAGACACAACATTCCCTTTGAAAACCAGCACAAGACAAGGATACCCTCTCTCACCACTTCTAGTCAACATAGTATTGGAAGCTCTGACCAGGGTAATCAGGCAAGAGAAAGAAATCAAGCGTATTCAAATAGGAAGAGAGGAAGTCAAATTATCTCTGTTTGCAGATGACGTGATTCTATATTTAGAAATCCCCATCATCTCAGCCCAAAACTCCTTAAGCTGATAAGCAACTTCAGCAAAGTCTCAGGATACAAAAATCAATGTGCAAAAATCACAAACATTCCTATACACCAACAATAGACAAGCAGAGAGCCGAATCATGAATAAACTCCCATTCACAGTTGCTACGAAGAGAATAAAATACCTAGGAATACAGCTTACAAGGGACATGAAGGACCTCTTCAAGGAGAACCACAAACCGTTGCTCAAGGAAATAAGAGAGGACACAAACAAGTGGAAAAACATTCCATCCTCATGGATAGGAAGATTCATCATCATGAAAATGTCCATAATGCCCAAAGTAATGTATAGATCAACACTATTCCCATCCAACTACCATTGACACTCTTCACAGAATTAAAAAAAAAAACAAAAAAAACAAAAAAAAAACTACTTTAAATTTCATATGGAACCAAAAAGAGCCTGTATAGCCAGGACAATCATAAGTAAAAAGAACAGAGCAGGAGGCATCACACTACCTGACTTCAAACTCTACTACAAGGCTACAGTAACTAAAACAAGATAGTACTGGTACCAAAACAGATATATAGACCAATGGAACAGAAGAGAGGCCTCAGAAATAACACCACACATCTACAACCACCTGATCTTTGACAAACCTGACAAAAACAAGCAGTGAGGAAAGGATTCCCTACTTAATACATGGTGCTGGGAAAACTGGCTAGACATATGCAGAAAACTGAAACTGGACCCCTTCATTACACCTTATACAAAAATCAACTCAAGATGGCTTAAAGACTTAAATGTAAAACCCCAAACCATACAGACCTTAAAAGTAAACCTAGGCAGTACCATTCAGGACATAGGCATGGGCAAAGACTTCATGATGAAAACAGCAAAAGTAATTGCAACAATTGGCAAAATTGACAAATGGGATCTATTTAAACTAAAGAGCTTCTGCACAGCAAAAGAGACTCGCATCAGAGTAAACAGACAACCTATAGAATGGGAGAACATTTTGCAATCTACCCTTCTGACAAAGGTCTAATATCCAGAATCTATAAGGAACTTAAACAAATTTACAAGAAAAAGCAAACAACCCCACCAAAAAGTGGGCAAAGTGTATGAACAGACACTTCTCAAAATAAGACATTTATGTAGCCAAGAAACAAACAAACAAAAAGCTCATCATCTCTGATTATTTGAGAAATGCAAATCAAAACCGCAATTAGATACCATCCAACACCAGTCAGAATGGCAATTATTAAAAAGTCAAGAAACAGTAGATGCTGGTGAGGCTGTGGAGAAACAGGAACACTTTTTGCACTGTTGATGGGAATGTAGATTGGTTCAACCATTGTTGAGGACAGGGTGGTGATTCCTCAGGGATCTACAACCAGAAATACCTTTTGACCCAGCAATCCCATTACTGGGTATACATCCAAAGGAATATAAATCATTCTACTAAAAGACACATGTACATGTATGTTTATTGCAGCATTATTTACAATAGCAAAGACATGGAACCAACCCAAAGGCCCATCAGTGATATAGACTGAATAAAGAAAATGTGGTACATATACACCATGGAATACTATGTAGCCACAAAAAAAGAATGAGTTCATGTCCTTTGCAGGGACATGAATGAAGCTAGAAGCCATCATCCTCAGCAAACTAACCCAGGAACAGAAAACCAAATACTGCATGTTCTCGCTTATAAGTGGGAGTTGAACAGTTGGAACACATGGACACAGGGAGGGGAACATCACACACGGGGGCCTGTCAGGTGGTGGGGGGAAGGGGAGGGCGAGCATTAGGACAAATACCTAATGTATACGGGGCTTAAAACCTAGAGGACTGGTTGATAGGTACAGCAAGTCACAATGGCACATGTATACCTATGTAACAAGCCTGTACATTCTGTACATGTATCCCAGAACTTAAAGTAAAATTAAAATTAAAAAAAGTAAAATCTGAGCCACCTGATGAGTAGTTCACAAACTGCATGAACACAGAATAACGTAGGAAACTTTTTCGATAACACAGATATACTCGTCTTCATTTTTTCCTTCTTTTTGCTCTGTGACTACCTCTACCCCGAGCTCCATTTTTGGAACCGGAAAGGAGAGAAATGGGAGTTGTCCTGCCTAGAAAATTTCCCCAGAGAATTCTGGTGTATACCCTTTCCCATCTAAGTTGGGCTTTGGTTGATTTTCAGTATTTTGAGATCAGAGTCCATGCTCATAACCACTGTGCAATAAAGCTTTCTCAATACTAATTAATATATATCCCACAGGAAACCACTTTGGGAAATGCTTAAAGTATATGAACAATCTTAAAGCCAGTACAGCATAGTACCTAACAGAATGGGCTCTATGGTTAGATGATTCCATTAAAAGTAAGGCTTCACAACTTACTAGCCATATGACTATGACCAAGTTTTCAAGCTTTCAGGTCTTCACCGATCACCTGTAAAATGATGACGACTGAACCTACTGAATAGGATTGTTATAAAATAAGGTATATTAAGCTCTGAGTATAGTACCCTGAATACAGTGAAAGATCAATAAATTTCAGCTATGATGATGGTGATGATGAGGCTGAATGTGGGCAGTAATGGGATGATTTCTCAACAAGTTTAGCAAGGTAAGTACATAAAAATCAACTAGAGCTATGTTAACTCATAAAAAGTAACTAGAGCTATGTTAACCTGCAAATAAAAGCAATGCTCCAGATGACAAGTCTGACAAATGAACATGCTTCTCAGTTAAGAAAAACACTGGTCTCAAATCTTCTATAAGGAGACAGAAACCAAAGACAATGCTATTATTCCCAGTTAACAATAATAATAATGCTATTATTCCCGGTTGATTTCTTACCCAGTTATCAGATGATATTACAATATCATGCAGAATTTAGCCCAAAGTTCTCTCAAAATTGACCTAAAATTTAAGCAAGTGACTCGAAGGCAATAGCTCACAGATATTTAAATGGAAAATACGTGACTGTAACACCATTTCTATTACAAATATTTTTTTGTGGCCTAAGAGCACACAGCAAAGAAAAATTTATACAAAATTATTTGTTTTGCATAAGGAGACACTTTCAGAAAAAGCAAAACAGCATAATGTTGTCTGTATTAAATGTCTTTTCCTTATCTCCACTTTGAATGTACACACAGAATATAGTGAAATGAGAAGAAAGGTTTCACCCAATGGCTATGCTTTCTTTAAAAATTGTTTATAGACATTCACTTCATTAGCCCTCATCCTAGGATGGCAAAAAGGTTTCATTCCAAGAGAACTCAAATCAACTGGTAGTGAATGCCTATAGCCTTTAGTAGAGAAATCCTTCTGAGGCCATGCCCAGGCTTAGCAGAAATGCATATTGGGGTCAATAAATATATCCCACACCTGTGGGAGGGAAAGTAGTGGTTAATATTGCCAGATATTTTCTATTCCTGTTAATCCCAACCATGATTTTCTCATGGTAATGGTAAAATGGTTGCTAAGAACTGGCTGCTCTGAAATACAAGTGAGGATATAAAGAGATACAACACATGAACCGTGGAAGGACCTCCCTCCAAATCCATCACCTGAATGCAAGCATGTTAGTCTTGGAAAATGACTAGGCCACTGGGAAGTCTGAAGTTTCTTCAGTTACAAATGACAAGCTATTAACAGCAGCAACAGCTATTTTGATTGAATTTGGATACCCATTTGCCTAAAGAAGAAGTGACGTCAAAAAATGTCCTAGGAAACGTTATATGGAATATTTAGTGTTCATCTTTATTAAAATGAATGGCCATTTTAAAGTTAGACTTTCCTTTGCATATCTAATTAATCCAGACTATTTCAAACAATATATTGAATCGAAACATCTTCACAGGATATACTAGAGAGAAAAAAATTACTCTCCTTGACACCTGGTTAACCCAGGATATTTCTTCACTACACAGTGTTGCCTCATCTTACTTATGAAACCAATGCACTTGTCATATCCATGATTTTTTTCTGTATCAATCAGATGAAAAAAGTTAAGCTCATACCATTGTAAAAATGTACTTCTTTACAGCATTGTTAAATAAAATGTCCTGGGTCTCATTTAATTCAGATGGATGAAATCAAAGCCAAGGACAGGATCATCTTTTCCCTGGAAAAGGAACTGGAGACCCAGACAGGCTATGTACAGAAACTCCAACTTCAGAAGGAGGCTTTGGACGAACAACTGTTTCTGGTCAAGGAGGCTGAGTGCAACATGAGCAGCCCAAAACGAGAAATTCCAGGAAGGGCAGGTGATGGTTCCGAACACTGCAGCAGTCCTGTAAGTCCTTTCTACTTGAAGTTAAGAACACATAAGTCATCTTTTATTTAGCTCCCAAGTTTCACCTTTTACTTAAGCTCTTTTCTTGTTTACTACAAAGAAATCAATCTACCTCCTACTATAAAATCAGCTAGTGTCTTGGGAACAGGGTTTTCTAAACTCATAGACGACTAAGTGGTCTGCAGTACATTAGCAGATCACATGAGACAGATTTCTTTAAATCCTTCCTAGAATTTTTCTAGCCAGGGAATACCTATCCAAACTTAAGTCTATTATGAGAAACATAAATTAGATGAAAATATTTTGCCTCTTGCCTACACTGGTAATTTTCCCTTTTGTGAACAATTGGGTTGGAAATTGATAAAGATGATTGTCATCTACAGGGGTCAAAATGTATAACTGCATAAAAGACAAAACCATGTATAATCTTCATCTGAAGACTTATTGTCTGATAGAATTTACCACTTATTTCCATGGGTTTTCATCATTTTATATGAGAAATTATTTTCAGAAGTGTGGCAATAGAAATGGGCTTATATGCAGTTGGCTATAACTCTTACACCTTTCCAATTATTTAGCTGCTATAATGATGGAAATGTATTATTTAGGAACAGAGGTGGGTTCCAAAGTACTACTTAGAACTAAGTAATGAATAATTTATGAACTGATATTCAGAACAAGTATATATATATATACACACACACATATATATGTATATAATCTTAGTAAGTGGTGCAAAGAGTACTTATTTAGGATTTAGCAGTTTCTGTAAGTTTTAGTTCTGACACTGACAGGTACCCACAATATAGAATACTTGTCAAGAGAATGGGCTCTAGAGTCAGACTCTTTGCTTCAAATCCCAAATCTGCCATTTACTGTGTGTCCTTAGGCAAACCACTTCACCATTCAGTTTCCTCATCTGTAAAATAGAAGCTATCGTGGTACCTCATAAGGCTGGTCTAAAGATTAGAAGAGATAATATGTAAAATGTTGAGCATGGTGTCTGGCACATAGCACTTAATACATATTAGTTAATGATCTTTTGACATTAGCCACAAGACCTTAAAGGAGTTATTACCTACCTGAATCTTACCTGTTCTGCTGAATCCTTTAGGGTATTATGAATGTAGGAATATAACGTGTTCAAAATTACTTTGTCAACAGTAGAGCATTATCGAAATGTAAGATGATCATGTAATTGTTGACATATGATAATAACAGTCCTATATAATTCTAAAACATGAAATTAAGCCATGAGTGCCCTGTGTAAGGTAATTCATAGCCATTCTGCCAGTAGAGAAGCCAGTTGCATTGCACAGAATATACTAGCGAGGTCTATCCTATAAACTACTGCCCTTTATACATGAAGGTAATACACCATTTTCTCACTTTGACCTTTTTCTTCAGGAGTATGAAGAAATTGACAATATTCATCCCTACCTCCTAATCTCTCCCCTCTGTGGCTATTGGTAATAGCAGGACAGCTATGTAAGCTGTGGGAAGCAAAGTGTGGCTATGACACAAGGGATGCCCTTTGAACTTTATGTAATCACAGCATGACCTTGGTCTCGTAGCACACAGCTCTGATAAGTTGATCCAACCCTCTACACTCTCCCTGCCCTGAGTCCTGGCTCCAGGGAGTATCTGCCACATGGAATTCATTTGCAATTACAACCTAGCGTGGTAGTCAACCCAAGTGGTGAATATTGAGAGTTATAAAAGGGTAAATATTATTATATTCTCTTTGGATAAGAGAAGATTTTATTCTGTCTTCAGGAGCCAGATAAGAGAACTGAGGCTATTACTTTTATGAATAATAAGTGATATTCCCAAACTTTGTGAAAAGTGTTGTTAAAGAAATCCCATTTTAATTTTTCTTTGTAGGATTTGCGAAGAAATCAAAAGAGAATAGCTGAATTGAATGCCACTATAAGAAAATTAGAAGACAGGAATACCTTGCTTGGAGATGAACGAAATGAACTGGTGAGATATACTAAAAATTTTTGTTGTTGTTAAGTATTATGTTACAGAATTACATACTATGTTATAGGTATGTACCATAGTAAAGTGTTCAAATAGTAAAGATACCATTCAATAGATATTCACAAAGTGGCACACTCAAAAAACCACCATCCAGATGAATAAATGGAAGAATACCAGCATCTCACACCCCTGCTTCTTGTGACCCCTCCCAATCAGCATCCTATTAAACTTACCACTATTCTGACTTCAATCACCGTAGATGTCTATCACCATTTAAAATTTTTTTGTAAATGAAATCATACAATCTTTTCTCCTTTTTGTCTGACTTCTTCTGCTTCTTTTACTCAGCCTTGTTTGTGAGATTTATCCATTATGTTGCATGGAGAATTCATTCATTTTCATTTCTCTATAGCATTCAAATAATATATCACAATATACTTATCCCCATTATTGTTAATGGACATGTATGTTGTTTCTTAAAACTTCTGAGCTGTTTTGAGAAAAACAGTGCTTCTACATGTTGTTTGTAAAAAAAAAAAAAATAGGCCCATTTCTGGTGGAATATACAGAGGAGTAGAATTACTGGATGTTAGAGTATGGATGTCGTCAGCATCAATAGTTACTACCAAACAGTAAGTTGTCACAACTCCCACCAATAATGAATGAAAGTGGTAGTTTCTCCATATCTTTGCCAACATACAAAGATAATTGTTAGTCATGTTGGTGGATGTAGGGCATACTCTTACATCTTACATTATGGTTTTAATTTTCCTCATTATTAAGAAGGTAGGGTAACTTTTCAAATATTTACTAGCCTTTCAGATACAATTTGCCCTTAGCCTTTTGCCCATTTTCTGTTATGCTGCCTTTACTGTTTTAGTTACTATTAGGATTTTTTAAATCACTTGTGGTACATTTGCATATAAAATATCTTGCTCTATGGCTTACATTTTTGTTTTTAATAGAGCTATTCATATAAAAGTTATTTACAGCCTTTCCTTTTTTTCAAATACATGCATTTTAGGCTGTAATTGACCCTCTAAACCTTGCTTTAGTTTAATATATTGTTATTTCATTCAAAAATTTTTCTAATGTCATGTAATGTTTCCTTTGATACATGGGTCACTTAGAAGTATATGGCTTAATTTCAAAACATTTAGAGATTTTTTAGTTATCTCTCTGGTATCAATTTCTTCCTTAATTCTACGATAGTCAGAGAATGTACTTTGTATATTTCATTCCTTCAAGACTTGTTGAGATTTGCTTTATGACCTCAGCATACAGTCAATTTTAGAAATGTTACATGTTTACATGAAAGGGAGGCATACTCTGTAATTATCAGTTACAGTTTGATTGAAGTTTGTTAATAATCTTGTTTAAAATTATCTCAATTCTTACTGATATTTTTGTCTGCTTCTTTTCCCAATAGATTTGTCTATATCCTTCTGAGTTCTTTCAGTTTTACTTTATATATATAGAACAATAATATATATTTATAATATATAATATATTAAAAATTAGGTTACTAGGTGAATATAAATTATTGTTATTAATTAATTTGTTATAAATTATAACAAATTTATAACAATTATTAATTTGTTAATGATTTGTTATTAATTTATAACAAATTAATGATTTGTTATTAATTTTTTGTGTGTATTGACCCTTTAATCATTATGCATTTTTTTCCCTCTGGTAATACTTCTTGGCTTAAAGTCATTGTTATTAGTTGAACTGTATCAGATTTTTGTTTTAGTGTTAGCCTGAATATACATGTGTATGTGTGTGTATATATATGTATTTATAACTATATAGACATACATATATGCATACATATTTACACATACGTATATAAACACACAAACACTGTTTTTCAACCTTTCTGTGTTTTATTTAAGGTGTAGCTTAAAAGGAACATTCTGTTTGGTATTGTGGGACTGTGGTTATTGATGTATGATGTGATAGAATTATAGATATTTTCTGTATGCATATCTGAATTTTCTATGAATACTATTAATAAGTAAATATAAATATTTAAAACTCACATAATTGACCTTCAGAAGAGACAGGTTAAAAAAGTGAACCTAGTAGAATAACTTATTTTCCTTTTATGTATACAATATTTAATATTAATGCTTCAGGCACTAAGGACTAAGGCATTAATGCTTCAGGACTAAGTCAGATTATTTATAAAAATGAATCCAGTTTTGGCGTTTAATATGAAATGGAGTTCTTAAATTGAGATTGAGATGGATTTGTGGAAGTGCTGCTTAAGAATCATAAGATGAGATTTTACTAATATTCATAATTAGCTAAATCTTCTACCTCAGCACTTCCCAAAATCTTAGACGCTCAAGAACGGAGTGAGTACTTTTAAACGTCTTCTCAAATATTTCTGATACAGCCCTCCTTTTTCCTTGCTCTTCTCCCAATACATATTCACATTCAGAATCATTAGTAAGAAAAGAATAAGCTAATCATGAGAAGCTGAAAATGAAAATCTATTATGTATAGGATAATCATGAAATATACAAAAAGGAGAATTTTAAGAGTAAAGGGGAGGACTATTAGCAATCCCCTCAAGACAATTTTCATAAACTTAGACCAGTGGTTCCCAACTACAGGCGATCTTGACAGTATCTGATGTTTTTGATAGTCACAATTAGCAGAGTGTTACTGGCATCAAGCAAGCAGAGGCCAGGGATGCTGCTAAACATCCTCCAATGCACAGGCCACCTCACATCAAAAAAAGTCTGGCTCAACATGTCACGGATGCTAAGACTGAGAAACCCTGCTTTAGACTAACCAAGCAAAAGAGCGTATGCTCACTCTTAATTACGGGTGGATAACAATACAATCATACTTTACTAAGCTTGGGGAGAATTCGACATCCTTACACAAACATCCATAGAGTTTCAAACTTACGTGTGGTTTTTTCCTCAATAAAATTTCTTTTAAACTAACAACCGTAGTGCGAGTCAGGAGATTTCAACAAGGTCTCTGGAAGAACGATCTTTGGCGATAACCAGGCTTGGATTCAGGTCCTGGCCGCATTACTTAGTGACCGTGTGGTCTGAGTGAGCTCCTTTATCTCTGAGCTAATGGAGGTCATTCCAGGTGCAGGGATTGCAGCTGAGCATGGTGGAGTAACAGGTGAGGGTAGCGAAAGAAAATAAGGAGAGCAGGTCCTCCCGAGCATTTCCAAAACCAGTCTCTTCAGTACTTTCCTTAGGACAGTGGATTGATAGGAGGTCATGAAGGCTGTGATGAAAAGCCATTAGAGAAAACTGAAAAGAAAGCAATCAGTCTGTTGAAGGATTGAAATGTCAGTGGTCAGTCCTGAGCCACACAGTGAAGCAGACAACACTGGCTGCAGAGGTGCTTTCACTCCCACCCATTTACTCCCCTGCCCCCATGTCCCCCAAACACAAGACACAAATCTTCACTATTTCTTCCCAGTTAAAACGCGTGCGGGAAACCGAAAAGCAATGTAAACCTCTCCTGGAAAGGAACAAGTGCCTCGCCAAGAGAAACGATGAACTGATGGTGTCCTTGCAGCGCATGGAAGAAAAACTAAAAGCCGTTACCAAGGAAAATTCAGAAATGGTGTGTATCACAGACTCTGCAAAACTGCAGCTTCCTTGATTGTATTACCCTAATAACCTGACTTATTGCCATTTCTCAGCTTATTTTAAAAATGCAATGCTATTTGGATTTTTCCTTATGTAAGCAAGGAAGCCTTAACAAGAAAGCAAGAGAAGGTTGCTGGCTCTGAGTTTTATGAGGTTTCTATATTTGCAAAACTGTAGGAGTGCTTCCAGGAATTTGCACGCCTTCCAAAAGCTCGGAAATGGATAAGGAAAGCTTTGATATAACTTAGCCACAGAAACCTTCCACGACTTCACTAACATGCTATTTACAGACCTATACCCCAGGCACACTTGTCTTCTAAGATCGTGCATGATAGTTGGGAAATACATACCATTACTTGTGTTATATATGGACAAGTGAAATGCTAATGTACTCCTTAATAGACTTTCAGTACATCTATAGAGATCTTCAGATAATCCCCAATGATATTGACTAATTATTGCAGATAAAATGTGCTTGAGGATTTTGTTGGTGTGTGTGTGTATTCAGGCTGGGCAATTTCCAAATTTAGCTGGAGCCTCATAAACTTTCTACAGATATTTTATGTTAACAACCAAAGTTGGCGGTTTTTAAAGTCTCCACCTGTACTTTCTTCTTTTCCTATCCAGAGAGAAAAAATAACATCCCATCCACCCCTGAAGAAATTAAAATCTCTGAACGACCTCGACCAAGCTAATGAAGAACAAGAAACAGAGTTTCTAAAACTTCAGGTCATTGAGCAACAGAACATAATTGATGAGCTCACAAGGGTACGTGTCAATCAATCTGTAAACCCTAAGTTGTTCCCAAGGACAAGTAGCCAACAAAATGTACACTGAAAGCAGTTAATTTTAGATTAACTCCAGAGGCCCAAGTTCATATGTTCAATATGTAATTTTGTTCTAGAGCCTGTATTCCAATATTTTATATTGTTCAACTGCTTTACACCTTTTACATTATAATCCTTCGTTAACTAATTTGGTAGCACAAATAATAACAGCAAAACACATTAAAAGAACTTTTAAATGCATTGTTGTATAAGTTTGTAGGTAGGTTGGGTGTGTCTTGTAATTGTCTTCCAGTAGCAGGATCCTGAAGCTCAGAGATTTAACATGTTGTCTATGCTAACAACATCACATATACATCTTGTTTCCCAGGTCTCAATTCAGTATCTAGCACATAGTTACAGTTTAAGAAATATTTATTGGATAAACAGCAACAAAATAATTACATAACAGAGCTAAAATTTCAGCCCAGATTTTCTGATCATTACTTCAGTACCTGCTGAGTGGGTAGAGCAGTTATTACTTCCGTCAGAGTTTGGCTGAGGCCGGGCGCGGTGGCTCAAGCCTGTAATCCCAGCACTTTGGGAGGCCGAGACAGGTGGATCACGAGGTCAGGAGATCAAGACCATCCTGGCTAACACGGTGAAACCCCGTCTCTACTAAAAAATACAAAAAAATAGCCGGGCAAGATGGCGGGCGCCTGTAGTCCCAGCTACTCGGGAGGCTGAGGCAGGAGAATGGCGTAAACCCGGGAGGCGGAGCTTGCAGTGAGCTGAGATCCGGCCACTGCACTCCAGCCTGGGCGACAGAGCGAGACTCCGTCTCAAAAAAAAATAAAAAATAAAAAAAAAAAGGATGCACTGAGACCTCTAGATGCCTTTGGGTTTTCTTCTTTGCCTCTCCATGTTTGTTCTGTGAATGACATCATTGGTTGCTCTCACTTCAGGACCAAGTCCAGATCTAAAGAGTTGAATAGCAAGGAGGGAGTTAGGCAATAGTCTCCAGAGTGGGGTAAGAAAAGTGATTCACTGCCACTGAGAGAAAGAAAGGTTATAGCTTCTGTTTATAATTACTTCTGATTCATCCTTTTAAAAATTTCTATGTTGACTATATGTTATAATGAATACACTAGATTAGGGGGGTAATTTAAATATATAATTGTATTAGGGTTCTCTAGAGGGACAGAACTAATAGGAGAGATGTCTATATAATGGGGAGTTTATTAAGGAGTATTGGCACACACTATCGCAAGGTGAGGTCCCACGATAGGTCATCTGCAAGCTGAGGAGCAAGGAAGCCAGTCCAAGTCCCAAAGCTGAAGAACTTGGAGTCTAATGTTCCAGGGCAGGAAGAATCAGGAGAAAGATGTAGGCTGGGAGACTAAACCAGTCTAGTCTTTTCACGTGCTTCTGCTTGCGTTTATTCTGGCTGTGATGGCAGCTGATTAGATTGTGCCCACCCAGATTGAGGATGAGTCTACCTTTCCCAGTCCACTGACTCAAATGTTAACCTCCTTTGGCAACACCCACATAGACACACCGAGGAACAATACTTTGTATCCTTCAATCCAATCAAATTGACACTCAATATTAACTGTCACAATAATATGTAAATTGTAAAAGTCTCATATGTAGAGGCTGCATTTTTACTTATAAAGGTGAAAAAATAAAAAAGCCTGAACACCACTAGCTTAAACCAGATTGCTTATTAAGCGTGGTCTCCCTGTTTTCTTCATTTAGTTTTCACATCCTAATAACTCATAAATTTTACAGATTCATGAGCCCAGGAATTTGCCTGGCTTTGAGTATCCTGAGATTAAGCTGTAAATTTTTTTATAGAATTTTGGGCTATTTAGGCATACTCATCAGACTTTCCAAAAGACACTCTATCTAATTTAAATTTTTACAGTAAACACATGGAGTGCTTAGTGAATAAACCCCAGATTCCCAAGATATCTCCATTCACAGCAACAATAAATCATGAAATTGATCAATATTTCTAGGCATTCTTTGAGATTCCCAGAAAATTTTTTAAAAACTGAAAACAAAACAGAAGCACTAAATGACTCCAACCCACTAGCGACTCTGTTCCCTGTCCTATTTTCAGGGACTGCAGGTGAGAACAAGGATCCAAAAATAGGCCAAAGACAGCTTTCTATGCATTTCAAATGACTAAATGAAAAGAATACGGTTTTACTTTATTGTGAAATTATATATTTAACACAAATTTAAAGTAATTTTGGATGTAGCAGGACTAAAGTACTGTACTTTGGACTAAAGTACAGAGCTAAAGTACTAAATGTACAGTACTAAAGTACTATACATTTTTTAGAAGTCTAAAAATGATTCTGTTGTAAATTTTAACCTGAAAGTGTTTGTTTTAATATGACTTTCTCTAAATGGAGATACCCCTAGGTTTGATGTAGAAAGGATTACCTGACGAGTTGGAGAGTCATATTCGAGAAATGTACATGATAAGTACATGATAAGTAACTACTTTCATAGCTACTTGATGTTCAAGTATAAAACAAAGAATTCTGATTAGGAACACAGTACACTTTCTGATCATGAGGCTCCTTGTTCCACATAAATCATCAAGAATAGTTGTAGAAGATTCTTATTTTGAATATATTTAAGTATCAATCCCAAAAGTTGCCAAAATTTAAAAAACAAAGTCTTATTCTATTCCAAATATAACACCTTATGGGAAAAAACACTCTGTCTTTGCAAAAAACTATAAAGCAACATCTACCAATTCTGGATCTGAAAAATATTTCAACTGTTTTCCAGGACCGAGAAAAGCTCATCCGTAGGAGAAAGCATAGAAGAAGTTCCAAGCCAATTAAGGTAATAAGAAATCGAAGTTATCAGGCACTTGCTACAAGCAGCCAGAGAGATGAGGCTTGGCATGGCATCTTCCTGCAAGGGTGTGATGAACCAGGTGTTCCCGAACTGTCGCAGCAAACCATGGGCTTCATTTGCTAGAAGAAAATCTTTTCTGTTGACATTTCTTCGAAGTCTAAAAATGATTCCGTTGTAAATTTTAACCTGAAAGGGTTTGCTTTAATATGACTTTCTCTAAATGGAGATGCCCCTAGGTTTGATGTAGAAAGGATTACCTGACGAGTTGGAGAGTCCTATTCAAGAAATGTACATGATTTTGATGTCTCCCACTGAATAGTATGAGAATCTGATGCCCAGTTTATGACAATTAATATATTTTTATTATTCATTCAGACAATATTATTGATAACAATGCTCCCAATCCACCAATATCTCTATAGCCTCTTACAATCCACAAAGTTTTGTTTTCAGTTTGTCTATTTGATTTTTAATTTTGTTTTTACCAAGTATACCATTTGTTTTTAATGTGGACTTGGATGACAAGACTTAAGATTTGATCATCTCTATCAACTGAGTTTTCAAAGTCCTTTGGTCATAGTTTAAATACAGGAAAGAGTAAACCATATTTGCTCATCATGATATAAAATGTAATCTAAAAGAGGCTTCAGTGTTTCTATGAAAAAAGCTAAATATTAATGAATTTTCTTAAGATGTCAGAAGTGAAATAATATGGGAGAAACACTTGTTGGAATTATTATGCTTGTGCCTAATGTTTTTATTTCAGCAAAGAAGCGTAAAGGATCCGTGTCTTCTATATTCACTTACATGTATGCCAGTTGACAGTATTTTAACATTCAACTTTCCCTACTGTTAGCTGTGTCAGTAAATATGTATTTTCCCTCCATGTAGAGGCCTGTTTTAGACCCTTTTATTGGCTATGATGAGGACTCTATGGATTCAGAGACATCATCCATGGCCTCATTTAGAACAGACAGAACACCAGCTACTCCTGATGATGACTTGGATGAAGTAAGCATTTCTACTTCTCTAGCCTTGGGTGATATTGTCACCAAATATTTTATTTAAGGGGGGAGAAAAAGCATTTCACTCTTCATCTCCTTTATATAAACAGCACAAAGTGGTCCCATAATAGTAACCAATTTTGAGGCCGCACTTTGTTATCTCTTGAAAAATAGCTTCACTTACAGCAGGTAAACCTTTTAGAAATTTCTCTCCAGTTCAGCTCTCTAATTGGAAGACTTCTTTCAAAATAAAAGTTACTTTCCAAAATTCTTTATCTAGGGGAGGTAGGAACCCAGGAGGCCTTAGCAGGTTTTTGGATGTGGTCTGAGAGACTGTTGAGTGAAGTGTGCTCTGTGGGCCACCCTCATCAGAATGATCTAGAGGCCTCAGTTACAATGAAAATTCGGGGACCCTACCCATGCAACGCCTGACTTGGAATCTTAGGAGTGAAACACCCCAATCTATATTTTTTCCCAAAATTCCGTGTTGATTATGTTATGTCCAGAAGTTTAAGATGTAAAGCAATAAAACAACTTTTATGATTTATCTGGGGGGAAAAAACAAGTTGCTGGAGATGAACATACTGAAAAGAAATAAGAGTAAAATTCTAGGGTATCATTTCCTCAAATTGACGTCCAAAATCTGGATATGACTTTTTCTTATTTGGATCCAAAATTGACTGCATTCTAAGCCCAAATCATTAACAATGAGAAATGTATCAAATGCTAAATGCTTCTTTTACTAAAATAAATATTTCTGCAGTGTCCATCTTGAAAATATTACAGTATTTGTGCCCATATATACACTTCAGAGCTAAAAACAAAATCAAATAGACTGTTAAACAACATTTTACTTCTTGTAAAAAGTGGGCAAATGTTAATATTTCACATTGAACACGCGACTTGAACATAACACAATTCTTTTGGGGCTTTTTTTCTTAACCTCAAGAGTTTAGCAGCTGAAGAATCTGAACTAAGATTTCGACAATTAACAAAAGAATATCAGGCCCTCCAAAGAGCATATGCCCTCCTACAGGAGCAGACGGGAGGCATCATTGACGCTGAACGAGAAGCCAAGGTTAGTATGGATCTGTGACAGTGTACTGAATTAGCATGCAGCAATCACAGCATAAAAGTACCCTGGCGGATCACGAGGTCAGGAGATCGAGACCATCCTGGCTAACACGGTGAAACCCCGTCTCTACTAAAAAATACAAAAAACTAGCCGGGCGAGGTGGCGGGCGCCTGTAGTCCCAACTACTCGGGAGGCTGAGGCAGGAGAATGGCGTGAACCCAGGAGGCGGAGCTTGCAGTGAGCTGAGATCCGGCCACTGCACTCCAGCCTGGGCGACAGAGCAAGACTCCGTCTCAAAAAAAAAAAAAAAAAAAAAGTACCCTGGACATAAAAATATCAATAGGACAGCTTTCCCTGTACTTTTCTCTCATCTGCAGCTTTTGAATTGTTATAGCTTTTATGTCAACAAACCTTGAATCTAGAAACATTAGAACCAGCTTAGATCAATGCTTTTGTTCTTTCAAAGATAGTTGAGTACATAGTTCTTCTTCTTGCTGTTTGAAAACATACATTTTCAAAGCTAGACAATATTGGATTTTGTTAAGCCATTTTTTCATTTCTTGCTTAGAAAAAGAACTTTTTTATCTTTCAAAACCTATAGTGAGCCAGTGTCTTCTCTTCGTTAATAAGTGCACAGCATTTACTTTTGACAGCTTACCAGAATTTTCACAGACAATATCTCATTTAACCCTTGGGACAGCCCCCTAAGGCAGGTATTTTATAAAAGAGAAATTTGATACTCAGAGAGGTTAATTGAATTGCCCAAAATCACACAAATAGTAAATGGCAAAGCTGATATTACAACGTAAGTCTTACTGGGTCAAATGTTCTTTCCTTTATATCATAATCGCCTCTCATGAGCCTATTTCAACAAAAAGAAAAGATAGACATGTACTATACTACTTCTTAATATTTATTGAGTGCTTGCTGTGTTCCAGGCATTGTGCTGAACACTTTACACACATTATCTATTTAATCCTAAAACAACCCTAGGAGCTAGATATGATTATTATCCTCTTTCTACAGAAGAGGAAATAATAGCTTAGTATAAGTTCAATGTAGCTTAGTGAAGTTAAATTATTTACTTAGGTTTACCTAGGTTTCCTAGCCTTGTGACTTCATAGTCATAATCACCAGGCTATAATTGCCTCCTAGGTAAATTTACTTGAGCCAAAAGGGAGCATGACCACCCAGACCACCCAGTGATTTCATCCTACTTTCTTTCTGGAGAGTCTACAATGCACTGAGGAGTTTTGTAGAACTACTGTTTTTCAGTGGGAAAGGGTAGATATAACAGTTACACATTTTTAAACAGTAGCATGCATACACACATATATTAGTAAATATGCAGGTTTTTTAAAAACACAGATTTAGAACAGGCAAGCAATCATTACAAAGGAATGTGCCTGTAGGCTGTCATGTATATGTCCTAGTGCTATAATATTTGTGTTTAAGTGTTCCTACCAACATGGATTGGGGAGTTAAAATAATAGCATATTATTTTATTTTTATTTTTTGGAGATTCCTCCCAAAAAAGGAGACTCCTCCTTTTATTTTTTGGAGATTCCTCCCTGTTTCACTTAATTCTTCTATCTAAATAAAGGTTTAGCATTATCTCCGGCCATTAAATTAGGAAAAGTTACCATTCTGAGAAAAATCATCTAAAAGAAACAAGGATGTTAGAAAAAGAACAAGAGAGTACATTTAAAGAGACTGGAAATTTAAAAATAATACAGATGAAAGCATCATTGAAAAAAGATAAAATTAGATCCAAGAAAAAATAGGTTACAGTCAACATCAATTCACAGTTAAAATAAATCTTAGTAAAATTAATTATTTTGGGGGCCTGATAAAGGTAAATGTAATATTTAATAATCAAAAGAATTATTCTCACAGTGAACAAGGATAGCTATCATTGCTGTTTTTATTCAACCTTGTACTAAAAAACCTATCCATATTGTAAAACAACAACAAAAATGGGTTTACAGGCAGGAAACAAATTACTAGGCTAAATCACATAAGACAACAAGGTTGCTCCATACAAGATTAGTATTCAAAACTACTTATACACACAGACACACAAAATATGATATATAGAGAGAGACAGAGAGAAATTGATTTGGGGACTTAAATTTAGGCACAAAGTTTGCTCTGAAAGAATGGAAAGGCCAGGTGCACTTTGGGAAGTGGAGGCGGATGGATCTTCTGAGGTCAGGAGTTCAAGACCAGCCAGGCCAACACAGTGAAATCCCATCTCTACTAAAAATATAAAAATTAGCTGGGTGTGGTGGCAGGTGCCTGTAATCCCAGCTACTTGGGAGGCTGAGGCGGGAGAATTGCTTGAACCCGGGAAGCAGAGGTTGCAGTGAGTTGAGATCATGCCACTGCATTCCAGCCTGGGCAACAGAGCGAGACTCTGTCTCAAAAAAAAAAAAAAAAAAAAAAAAAAAGAATCGAAAGAATTTGGGGAAGCAAAATGGAACAAGGCTTTTGTGAAAGGGAAATCATTCAAATAAAGAGAAGAGTGGAGAGTTACAAGGCATATTTAGGAAACAAGAATTATGTCAGCAGGCAAGGGTTTGACTCTAGGTTGGTGAGTAGTAGGAAAATATTGGAAATATAATGGGAGTTCTTGAATGCCAAGCTAAAGAGTGAATATTAACCTGAAAATAAAGAATGCTACAGGGAGTTTTAAACAAGAATTTAGATCAGAAAGATTCTTTTGTCATAGAAAATTATTCTTTTTTTCCTCTCTCTCTCTTACTTGTTGAGTTCTAGTCAAGAAAGATATTGAATAACCATTTTACTTGCTGAGTTGTGGAATTTTTATTTCACCAGGCTCAAGAACAGCTTCAAGCAGAGGTGCTAAGGTATAAAGCAAAAATTGAAGACCTGGAAGCGACACTGGCTCAGAAAGGGCAGGTAGGCATTTGGTTGCTAGCTCTTCTGCAGATGCAGACAATTCAATCTGACCTTTCTCTAGCTCACCTGTGCATGGGCCGCACCCAGGACACAGCTTGGCTCTCCACAGTGATCTTTCTCAAACTGCATTAGAATGTTCAACTCTGTACTTCTGTCCCTGGTGTTTTTCTGGCCAGAGTATGAACCCAGCCACAACAGTGAATGAGGTTGGGCAAGAGAAAGAAGGCCAGAGGAAGAGGAACCCTGTACAAATAGCCTAGAGTTGTCTTAAGCTGCTAAGACCAAGACCCACCCCTCTAGCTGTGTTCTTTGCCTCTATGCTACATTTATGGTTCTGCATTTTAATGTTTTCCATCCATATGTATCTAGCCTGTGTGCATTCTGACCCTTTTCACTTTTTGCCTTTGTGGTCACTTCTGAGTCCCCAGAAGGCTGGTCCTGGATTATTCAAACTGGAAAATACAGAAATAGGAAGCGATGATGAAAAGGGGGTTAAATTTTCCTGGCAACTTTGGCCCCAGTGTCTTTGAAGGAGCTGGCAGGGGTGGGTTCTACTTACCAGTCTTTGGCAGGCAAACAAACAGGGTGGGTAGAAGGCAGCTCTGGCAAAGTGGTTTGACGACACAGGCTCTTTCATGCCACTCTGAAATGCTGACTGCGCGATATTCTTTGTCAAACAGGATTCACACTGGGTAGAAGATAAACAACTTTTCATTAAGAGAAACCAGGAGCTTTTAGAAAAGGTATGTTGGGCACAACACCCTAGCGGGGCAAAGGAGAAAATCATGAGAGATCCAGGAGCAGCAGGGGGTGCTCTCAGGAGTGGCACAGGGGCCAGGGGAAGGGG
The DNA here is from genome assembly GCF_037993035.2 of Macaca fascicularis. Taxonomy (NCBI): domain Eukaryota; kingdom Metazoa; phylum Chordata; class Mammalia; order Primates; family Cercopithecidae; genus Macaca; species Macaca fascicularis. The sequence goes on along the minus strand of NC_088380.1, from coordinate 154,430,553 downwards.
AGGCTTTTTCGGCGCTGCTCTGTCCTCGGCTGCGTGCTCAATCGCATCCCTGTCACCGCCATCACCATCAGTGAAGTGGCACGTGTGCATGGCTCTGCGCTGGGCATTGTGCAGACTTGAAAGGATGTGATCCCTGAAACCTCCTGATTTGCTAACCATATATACATATATACTGTATATATACTGTACATATATATACACACACACACACACACACACATGCACATCTTGTATGATTGTTTATCTACAACAAAACCTCTATGAGGGCCAGGGGCGGTGGCTCACGCCTGTAATCCCAGCACTTTGGGAGGCTGAGGTGGGTGGATCACCTGAGGTCAGGGATTCGAGACCAGCCTGGCCAACATGGTAAAACCCTGTCTCTGCTACATACAAAAAATTAACCAGACGTGGTGACGCATGCCTGTAATCCCAGATACTTGGGAGGCTGAGGCAGGAGAATCATTTGAACCTGAGAGGCAGAGGTTGCCATGAACCAAGATTGCGCCATTGCACTCCAGCCCAGGCAACAAGAGCAAAACTCTATCTCAAAAAAAAAAAACAAAACAAAAAATGAAACAAAACAAGCAAACAAACAAACCTCCATGAATAGAACTTGTTATTTTGTGTGAAGAAGTGACAGAGTATGACTCCAACACCATGCCAAAACCCAGCATAGGCTTCAATTCTCACTTTGTCTTTTTATTAACCTTGAGTCTTTCTTTTTTTGTAAATGAAAGATTTTTTTTAGATGAATACTGTTTTTAAAACATAAAACAGTATTCCAGGAAATTACTCAACAAATTAAGAAACAAAAACATGGTTTAGGCTTGAATAGATATAATTAATTTTGGTTATCTGAACATAAAGGCAATTAAACATAATACATTTTCAGTTCAAAGGTGGCTTTTCGTTTGATATTTACCTTCTATAAATCTAGTGAAAGATTTCTCCCTCTCTCTCTCTCTCTCTCTATATATATATATATATATATATTTTTTTTTTTTTTTTTTTTTTTTTGAGACGGAGTTTTACTCTTGTTGCCCAGGCTGGAGTACAATGGCGCAATCTCTGATTGCTTACTGCAACCTCTGCCTCTCAGGTTCAAGCAATTCTCCTGCCTCAGCCTCTCCAGTAGCTGGGATTACAGGCATGTGCCACCACACCCGGCTAATTTAAATTACAGAAAATCTTATATTATGTTTGACAAAAACAGAAATTGAAAGCCCAGTTGTGTAAGGGAAATAATTGTGTAGGTCAATCCAAAGGTATGCAGAAATTATTTTAGAATTGTTTCTATGAATATTTCTTATCCTGGACAAGTAATAAAAATTAACCACAACATCCTGGCTGGCAAGCATGAGAAGGAGAAAAAAGATGCTTGTCCTACCTCCCCTCTAGTCTGGCAAAGTGAAGACATCCTATCTCTTGCTTTGCATGCTGTGAGGCAGAGCTGATGTTCTCATCACTTAGATGTATAGATGATGTATACGTCATATACAGAGTGGGCAGGTATTCAAAAATCGAGAACTGTTGTTTTTGGGAAGGTTAAGGGACCCTATAAAGAAACTGTTGGCATTGAATGAATTACAATCTGTGAACCACTGATCTAATTGTTTCATTAACCACTAGAACCAGCAATCTCCCCAAATATTGCACCATTGATTCAGTAGAAGATTCTAGGAAGTAGAATCTCCTTTATAATCTTAAGTTAACTTCTACAAACTTTTGAAAGTTTACTAGGCCAGAAACTGTAGGGTAGAAAACTTGACTACATTTATTAATGTCACATATTTCTCACTATTTCCCTATCTTTCTTTTCCTATTAGTTTCAGAGATGCCCAGTAATAAGTGTTCTTATTTCTTTATCATAAAAAAAAAATCCCATTGTGTCTTCTATCTGATTTCTGTTAGTCTTAATCTCTTTGGGCTAAAGGAGGAATTTTTATACTCAGGCTTCTAAGAATAAAATAAGTAAAATAAAAGGATGGCAGAAGTGACAATGAAACTAAATATTTAACTGCAAATGTATATACTTGGGAAAGTAAGATTTGTCCTATGTTAAAAAGGCCCTGGGTTTGTATTTCTAAATTCAAGGTTTTAAATAATTGCTCTTCATAATGCCCACCCACACAGTTAATATCAAGGGAAGCTCAAAATCCATTGTACTTCATAAAGATTTTCTAATTCCTTAAAAGCCAAAGATGACGGCTGGGCACAATGGCTCACGCCTGTAATTCCATCACTTTGGGAGGCCAAGGAGGGCAGATCACCTGAGGGCAGGAGTTCAAGACCAACCTGGCCAACATGGTGAAACACCGTCTCTACTAAAAATACAAAAATTAGCCAGGCCTGGTGGCAGGCACCTATAGTCTGAACTACTAGAGAGGCTGAGGCAGGGGAATTGCTTGAACCCAGGAGGCAGATGTTGCAGTGAGCTGAGATTGCGCCGCTGCACTCCAGCCTGGGGGACAAGAAAGAGACTTCATCTCAAAAAAAAAATCCAAAGATGACTCAGACAGGAACCCTGTCTATAGGGGAAGGTGCATTTGTACATAACTAACTGAAATTCATGCTTTCTCAAGTTATACTAGAGGTCCTATAAGAAAATCTAGAGGAAATCAAAGGAGAGGTATCACTTCTGAATGAATTGACTAGGGAAGGCTCTTATGGACATTAGCGCTTAAATAAGCTTAGCTTTAAGGTGTTTAAAGAATTTTCTCACATAGCAAAGGAGATAAAGTGAGCCATTTTCAGGCAGAGCTGAGTAGATACAGAGTTCCTGGAGTAGTCAGTTCATTGGGTGGGCCAGAGTTTCTAGATTCTAGTGTTTGCATGATCACGTGTGAGTGTGTTTGTACAGAGATGACAGTGATAATATTTAAAACTGGAAAGCTAGGTGATAATCTCATTATTAAGGTTTTTGAATTCAGTGTTAAAGAGCTGGCTTTCTTCTGTAGTAATTGAAATTCAGCAAAGTTTTGCATATGATGAGAGCTGTTAAAAAAATTTCTGTAACAAATATAAGTTGAGAAATGAGAAGTATCAGTCCCCTTATGTATACTATTAAATTTGGTTCTAGTAGACTGTCTCTAACCCATCACAAGGGCAAAGTGAGTATTCTCAGATTCACTATTCACAGAATTCCTAGATTTTAATTCCAAGGAACAGAGACGTCTTCTGGCATTTTTCTCTATGACTCAAAAAACTCAACCGAAGGATAACTAGAAAGAAAGCCAAAGACTTATTTTATTCACATCTACTTGGGAATTTTTTTCACGGTCTGGAAGACTTATTCACTGAGTAAACTGAGCACTATTCATGCTTGCTTTGCAAAGTTGTAGATGGTTTTTGCAATGCTTACCTAACTTCAAGATTTACTTTATTAGATAGAAAAACAGGAGGCAGAAAATCACCGGTTACAACAGGAACTACAGGACGCCAGAGACCAGAATGAGCTGCTGGAGTTTCGAAACCTAGAGCTAGAAGTAAGGAAATGATGATGATAATAATAAAAATAATCATAACTATTAACATGCACTGAGCCCATTGAGGAGCTAGGCACTGAATTAAGCATTTCAGATTCATACTCTCATTTGGACCTCATGATCACCCTCAAAATTATATAGTGGAGGCAACTGAGATCAACTAACTTGCCTAAGTCCTGTAACCAGTAAGCAGTAATGCTTTGAGGCAACTCAAAACTGTCTTTAGTTACTGTTCTTTTCAGCACTACTATCTTTTATAAGCAAGACTAATAAATAATTTTTAAGTAAGTTTAAATAATAGATTTCAACCATCCTCAACATTTCATTGTTTTTAAATACTCATGTCCATCCTTAATTAAATGTTGACTCATTAAAACATGTTACTTCAAGAATTGTATTTCAAAATGTGCTATATGAAAAAAGTATTTTGTAGGTAAATGTGAATTTATAAGTAAACGTTTTAGTCCCTAATGCATTTACGCAAAAAAAAAAAAAAAAAAAAAAAAGGCTGAGAAGCAAGGTAACTTGTCTTAGAAAATACCTTGATTAATCTGACCAAATTTCAGGTGTTTGTTTTTATTTTGCAAGTAAAACATAGAAACATCAGATTTTGATTGTATCCTGCAGAATCTGACTTAGGATCTGGTTTAGTGTGTGTTGATATATAAAAGTTTAAGAAAAATTCCCATTTGATTTCTGTTATTTTGCCAGTTATTTCTTCTTTAGGCTATTTCAAATTAGGTCTGGATAAAAAGTTAGGTGTTAGTAGGCTTCAGTGAAGAAGAGTCATTCTTTTGTAGCCCACATATCTTACTCATAAAGCTTGAATAGATTGAATATGCAAAAGGCTGTTAGCGGCCATAAAACTTCATGGCGAGACCACGCTATGATATTTGAAAGCTCTAAATATTCATACAGTTTAAACTGGAGCTCCACTTCCTGCATTTCCCTGACCAAAAAATTTGCAAGAATGGATGACACCATCTTCTCAATCTCTTAGTTGACTAGTCAGTTTTTTCCATCACATTTAATCATGAACATCCTGAGTTTGATTTTTTTTTCTTTTTGCCAAATGACATTAATAAACTGCTGAAATAGCATAAAGAGACCACTGGTTTAGTGTTTAATTAATCAGTTTTGTTTTTAATTTCCGTATATTCTTCACTGTATTTCAAGGAGAGAGAGAGACGATCCCCTCCATTTAATCTCCAAATTCACCCATTCTCAGATGGTGTGAGTGCTCTGCAGATCTACTGTATGAAAGAAGGTGTTAAGGTAGGCAGATATTTCATTTTTTATGTTTGTAGAGATTAGAAAAACTGGGAGTTGGAAAAGGGGAGATTGCTAATGACTATTTTGTCTTTCAGTCACTGGATGTCATCATTTTGATGCAAACTATGTAGGAATTGAAAGTACTCACATCTACTAGAAAATTAACAGAATATTTTTTAATGTGTGACGGATACATAAACGATAACAGAAAAAACACAAGCATCCGTGATTATTTAGAACAGAGTCATATGAAGAAAGATGCAGCATCAAAATTAGCCTTAATTACCTGGGAGAAATGTGAAATCAATTTAATACTTCAAGAAATATATTTCAAGTCTGCCAGATAGAAAAGTTGGAGTCCCTTCTTTGAGCCATTCTAGGTGCTATGGAATTCATAATCATGGAATGGCAGAGTTAGAAGAAGTTTGAAGTCATCTAGTCCATCATCTCTTTTGCTGTGTTTAATTTAGAGAGGGTTCCTCTTTTGGAAGGGTTTAGGGTTCATAACAGATTGCATATTAAATAGCATATAATTATCTTTTTAGTGCTACTGGATATATTTTAAGTATTAGAGTTGAATTGAGTGACTCTGTTCCCCGGGAAAATACATTGTCCTTCAGAGTAGTGAAATCACCTTGTGAATATCCATTCCTGGGGTAAAGCTGGGATGCTGCCTGCTATTCCTGGTCTCTCCTTACCTTCTGCATGGCCCTTCCTGCTCCCACTCTGAGCTGCAAAATATACTTGCTTCAGTTGCCTTCTCTGTACTTATGAGATTGAGCTAGACTTTCCCTTTCCTGGTGGTACGACTCTACTGTACTGCTGTTTGAACATGAGTAAGAGGAGAACGTAGTACTAATACAGTAAAAAGTGGGAGAAAACTTGGGTAGTAAAGTTGTGCTTCCTTGCCTTCCATCTTAAACCATTGTCCTGGTGTTTAAACTTCTGGTTTTCCTGGGTGGCATGGTAATTTGTCAACCAAAGCAATTTTTGAATTTCACTGTAATTAAATGAAAACTATTTTCTTTGCCTTTTCCTTCGATGCTTTTTTTCTCAGATAAATCACAAACAGCCTAATCCAATGAACTCTTTCAAATGGAGTTCAGCTGCTTCAAACTGACTCAAGGAACAGGAGTAAAAAATAAAAGATGAAATTAATGCTAGCTACCTTAAAAAAAATAGTGCTGCACTATAGTTTTCTACATGGCAGTCAAAATTCAATCAGGTCAGAATTTTGCTAATTAGAATGAAATTGGTTGATTCTTTATATTTATTACCTATTACTTTTTTATACCTGAAAGTCTATCACAACTGAAAAAAAAGGGTTGGTAGTCATGAGAAGAAAGTTAATGAGAATATTCCAAGTCCTTTACTACATGCTAGACTCTTTCACACACAGTCTGTTTATCCTGAAGATCAGCTCAGACTATGAAGTAGCTATTTATTATCTCCATTTTGCAACTAGCAAAATTAAGAATGATCTGTTAAGTACCTGGCCCAAGTTCACACAGCATGTAAGAAGCAAAATTGAAGCTTAAAACTAGGTGTGCCAGATTGAAAACATCCCAAGGAAGTTCAAGCCCTGAAATTTCTTCCTCTAAATTCATGTTCAGGCACTGATGGTATAGTAGGCTACATTTGTCTTTGACATGAGTTTCTGCTTGATTTTGCAGGATGTGAACATCCCTGATCTCATAAAGCAGCTTGATATCTTGGGCGATAATGGGGTAAGTAAAGAATTGATTAAGTATAGTATAGATATGAATTTGCCTAAACAGAGGCAAGAAATACTTAACAATGCATCATGTGTAAAGTAACAGCACTTGAGATGCCATGTTCACTTAAGGATGTTGCTCCTTGGGAAGAATCTACAATTTATCAAACAACTTGGCTAAGGGGTTGTAAGGATCTCTGGAAGGTAGTAGCAGAAATGAGACCTGTAAAGTGCTTTTTGTGGGCAGGTTTCAGGTTTGAATGCCGACCACATCTCCAGTGAGTAAAGCTAATTACTGTCTGACTCTGGCTCAAAGGCATCCAGTGTGAAATTAATCAGTCATGCATTTGCAAAGGCTGCTAAATACTAGGGCTGTTGGCAGTGCCATAAAAATGGACCAGAAAGCTATAATCCATTTTCTTTCTAAAAACACCTTCCAGACTGGGTCAAGGCACATTAATTCAGCAGGAGGACCATTTATTGTGATAGTAGGTGAATGGTGCTTGTAGGTTGAAGTAATCACCATTTTTCCCTTGAAAATTTATCAAAGGAGAGAACGGAATTAGTAAAGTTACATCAAAACTTCTATGAAGAGACTGTTCTTTATTCTATTTTGGTTTCTGTTTTTCTCATAACATGACTATTAATAAAATATGCCTCCAGTGACACAGAAATCAAATCAGTGTTAAGGAGATATAAAAAAAAATCAGGTTTAATATACTTCTTCCAGGTTTTGATTAACTCTTTGTTCAGAATTATTACTAAACAGAATAGGAATTTGTTAAGCTTCTATACAGGCTTATACAGAATGCTCTGTAGCAGTCAATCAGACAGTATTTTCTTTGGGATAAATAATATCAGTATGTTCAGCTTATGGCCTTTCTTATTTTTTACAGAATTTAAGAAATGAAGAACAAGTGGCCATAATTCAGGCCAGCACTGTGCTGTCCCTGGCAGAGAAGGTAATGAGTCGTACAAACATTTCAAATCATTTCATTAATACTGAAAGAGCAGGCTAGGGTGTGAAGGACATTCTCTCTGCATATGACTTTGTGTGTGAATACCTAACACACGTTTTATTTTTAAGGGTGGTACAACCCAGATAGAATGAGAACACCCAAAAGAAAAGTCTATACACTGATTCGGGGTGGGTGGATAATTTTTGCTTTGAAGTTCCTTAAAGATATATATAATTCTTTAAAAACAGAAAACCTTCTGGATTACATTATTTACACAATCCCTACCAAGCTAGGAAACCACCAGAGAAGAGTATTGTAGGGTGGTGATAAACTGGAGCATTGCTCTTGTCATAGACTTTTCCTGGGGTGTGTACACACCATCACTCCCAGCTGATCTTAGGGCTTAGTAGTGGCTCATTGCTGTCTCATTCAGAAAGCCGACAGAGAGACTGTCAGGAGAAAATCAACACTGACTGTGCTCTGGCTCCACCTTGTGTCTAAACCTGGTAAATGGCCAGATAAATTAGTGTATTCAGAGTACTTCATGAATCAGTGCATAAAGCCTGGCTGGGTGGCATGTGCCTATAGTCCTAGCTACTTTGGAGGCTGAAGGAGGAGGCTCACTTGAGCCCAGGAGTTTGGGGCTGTAGTGTACTATGATCATGCCTGCGAGTAACCACTGTACTTCAGCCTAGGCAACAGAGTGAGACTCCATCTCCTTAAAGAAAAAAAAAGTACCAGTAAATACTTGAGAGTCACGTGCACATGGTTGGATGAAATGAGAACAAGCAATCAGCTCTCTCCAATCTGAAATGAGGGAATTCTACAGGTCAAATGACAGTCAAGTTACTCAAACAAAAGAGTGAAATAAAGAAAAAACAGGGAGAACAAAGAAGAAGTATAGCTATGAAATAAAAAGACACTTAACCAGGTGTTTTTTTAAAAGGACATTTTGTTGACAACTGGAGAAATTTAATGTGGACTGAGTATCAGATGACAAAAGTAATTAATGTTAATTTTGTAAAGTGTACCAATAACCTTGTGGGTTTTTTTTTTTTTTAATAGAAAGGCCTTATCTGTTAGAGATACATATTGAAGTATTTACATGTGAAATAACATGAAAGCTGGGATTTTTTCTTTTAAAGACACTTCCTTCCTTCACAGTTTAATTACAGACCTGATCACTTTCTCTGATCCCTCCCCAGCAAATGCCGCATTATCTCTAACAGACGGTCCAAATTTAGAATTTGGCATACAGACCCTCTGGGATTTGAGTCTTATCTATTTCTCTAGCGTTTCCTCTCCCTGCTCTCCCTCCATTCTCTCTCTCTCTTTCTGCCTCCATTCTCCACTCTTGGTCCTTTATACTGATCTTTTCACCTGGAAGATATTCCCATCTTGCCTTTCTACCTCTGCCTGGCTAAATCTTGATCATCAGACCTCCCCATACATGAGGAAGCCTGCCTGTCCACTCAAGCCCCCTTAGGTGTTCCTGCTGTATGTTCCCACAGTGGCCTGTGCTACTGCTCCCAAGACTTTTGACAATTGCATTGCACTGTCCATTTGCATTTGTCACATTGCCCCATCTAACTACCACTAGACTCTAAGGCCCATGAGGACAAATAGTTGTGTCTCTCCATTCCCTACCCCCTGTTTTTTGCCCTAGCTTTTCACACCAGTCCAGCACATGTACTAAGTGATGAATAAATGTTAACTGAGGGAGCAAAGGTGTGAATTTGTGAATGCTCACAAGACACCATTTCAGTGACAACACAAAGATGAAAAAAACACAGTCTGTGCCTCCAGTGCTGCTATCATCTGGCAATGATAGCCAGAGAGCCTCATTCATCTGGAATCATGAAGGGCTGCAATTCTTTATTGCAAGAAAAAAATCGCCTTGGTTTAGGCTACAAACAACACATAGGCTGATTCTATGGAAGATGAGGACTGAGGAGGTGAAAGAAAGGAAATACAGCCTCGTGTGTCTCACATTTACTGAGATTGATGGCAGAAGTATCTTCTGCTCCCTGGCTGTGTGGGTGCAGTACAACTGTACTTATCAGAACCAACAACTGTACTTATCAGAATCAACAACTGTACTTATCAGAATCAAGACTTGCGCAGTGCTCCTTTTGAGACAGGCACTTTCTAACTGCTGACGACTCGGTACTATTGTGACCTTTATTTCACACAAGGATTCTGAAGCACACACACAAAAAAAGGTAGATAACTGCCTAAGGTCACACAGCTTGAAGTTGATGCAGTCAGGATTCACACCCAAGCAGTCTGGTTCCAAAGCCCATGATCTTACCTCTTGCACCTAACTCCTCCTGCAGGAAATAGGCTTTGCAGACCCCATGTGAGCTGGGCTGTCAGAGCTGAGGCAAATTAGCCCATGCCTCTACTTACCTTTTTGGCAAGACAGGTATAGGGACCAGCTGAACAAATACAGGGTGATGACTCCATGCTTAGCACTGTGGTAGAAAGCTGGGAACCAGATGAACAAGACACAAGCCTGCCCTAAAGTGCTCACGGTCTGTTCAGCTGCCTTTTGTGCAGACTTTCTCAATGCACAGATTAAACTTACCTCTTGTCTGCGGGATTCACAGATAAAAGTTTCTACATCCAAGTAATTCTAAATATCCACAATGAATTTTTGAGACTACCAATTTGAATAGCACTCTATTATATGGGAGTATGATCCTTAGCCAGAGTTTGAGCCTAGACAAAATTCCAACAAGCAAACCCAATTGTCACTTTGTATTAAAAATATTGGCAGTGACCTTGAGTGAGAGCATAGTGGAGGCTGGACACTGCACTCAATGCCGTAAGTACATTTTCCCACTGTTCCTTACAACCATTCTATAGCTGCCATTATTTTTTAATTTGTATAAATTTAAGGAGTACAAGTGTACTTTTATTACATGGATACACTGTGTACTGGTGAAGTCTTGGCTGTTAGTGTATCCACCGCCCAAATAATGTACATTGGGGTACCATTGTTTTTATTTTATACATGAGAAAACTGAGGCTTGGGATATTCAGTAACTTGTCCTGATTACACAAGTAGGAAGGAACAGCAACCAACACACAAATCTATATCTAATGCTCATGATATAATGACTTTAGTTCACAGTACTCTTAAAAACATGATTTGTAAAAATATGTTTCTTGATAACAAATGGACAGCAAGCAAGCTTGATGAAGGATTTTAGGTTTTGGATGGGTACAATTGCAGTTTGAGTCTATTTACACAAAACCCATGACTGACTGAAATTTGTTTCAAGGAGAAGCCATGTGTATGTACAAAGAACTGAGAGATTAGCACCTCTCCAGCCTAGGCATGCCTCTTTCGTTTCACCATGTTCCCCATAGCCAAGGAGTAGTTAAACATGGTATCCCCTTGTAAGTATCAAGACTGTAGTATATAGAAATGCTCGCTAGGCTGCATAATTTGTCACAGGTAACCTAGAAAGAACTATCTGGTGCCGGGCGCGGTGGCTCACGCCTGTAATCCTAGCACTTTGGGATGTCGAGGTGGGTGGATTGCCTGAGCTCAGGAGTTTGAGACCAGCCTGGGGAACACAGTGAAACCCCATCTCTACTAAAAATACAAAAAAATTAGCCAGGCATGGTGGTGTGCACCTATAATCCCAGCTACTCAGGAGGCTGAGGCTGGAGAATCGCTTGAACCTGGAGGTGGAGGTAGCAGTGAGCTGAGATCCTGCCATTGCACTCCAGCCTGGGTGGCAGAGCAAGACTCTGTCTCAAAAAAAAAAAAAAAAGAGAGAGAGAGAAAAATAAAACAAAAAGAAGTATCTTGTAGTGAGATACCACTAGTACATGCAATACCCAATGGATATTGCCTCATATTATTTACTTCCTTAATCTTTACTTATTATTAATCCCATTTGACAGACAAGAAACTTGAGACTTAGAGAAATCAGGTAACCTTTCCATGCCACCCACCCATAAAAAGCTGGAATTGAAATTACCGTCCAGGTAGTCTGTCTTCAGAACCCACTTAATTATTATGCCCAACTGCTTCCCTAAAATATAAGCTGACATTTAACTTGCTAGAGATGCATTATAATAATTTGTTCTATAAAAACCTGTATATGGTAGGGTCACATATTATTCAAAGTCTGCATTCAGAGTGTTTATCAATGCTAACATAAATATCATATATTCTGAGTACTGGGAAAGATAAGTTTTTATGTGATTTAAAACACCTCCACTTCACAAAAATAATTCTTCCCCACTTTGCTGTAATCAGTTTTATATATTGAAAAAGTACCGTTGTCCCAATTCTCCAGTGTACCTGGCCTTCTTTCTCTGATCCTGCTTCCTCCAACAATAGAACTATTGGACATGATGTCCCTTCCACTTGGAACTTCCTCTTCATTTTTTCCCAGTCATCTCTCACCCATTCTTTGGAGCCCAGTGCAATTATCACTTACAGGAAAGCCTCCCATGGTGTTCTCCAGTAAGAGCAGGAGTCTTGTTGATCTGGTTCACCACTGCAGCCTTAGGACCTGGTACATCACCTGATACTTGCTAGTCATCTATAAATGCATTTGTTGAATGGGTGAATGAATGAATACAAGGAAGACCGTAGTCTTGTTTCTGAACTATGAGATAAAAATGTGGGCCGGGCGCGGTGGCTTGTGCATGTAATCACATCACTTTGGGAGGCTGAGGCAGGTGGATCACCAGGTCAGGAGTTCAAGACCAGCCTGGCCAAGATGGTGAAACCCCGTATAGCTGGACGTGGTGGCGGGCGCCTGTAATCCCAGCTACTCGGGAGGCTGAGACAGAGAATTGCTTGAAACCGGGAGGCAGAGGTTGCAGGAGCTGAGATCACACTACTGCACTCCAGCCTGGGCAATGAAGCAAGACTGCGTCTCAAAAACAAAACAAAACGTGTTGTTTTTGCTTCAGTTTTCAATCTGCTTCCTGAGATATAAGGGGAGGAGACTAAGCACCTCATGGGGGCACACAGATATACACCATATCAAGCAGCCATGTCAAATACTTTTGTCTTGTTCACCCCTTAGTGGATCCAGCAGATTGAAGGAGCAGAGGCTGCCCTACACCAGAAAATGATGGAATTGGAAAGTGACATGGTAAGTACAAAGATAAGATATTGTAAAAATTAAGAAAAATCTACAAGGCAAATGGAAAATTAAAGTTGCCTCTACCAGTTTTATTTGGCACTGATGAAAGTTTGTCATCTTTCCATTATTATTTTATGTACAGAAGATGGAAAAAAAATTACCAGAAGTACCAAACAATTTCAGGCTATATTCTCCCCCAAAAAATGTTAGGTTTTGGAAAATATCCAAAACTAATGCTGAAGAAACTTGAGTTTTCTTATGTTTTCTTTGTTAGGCTAAATAATTTTTCCACTGTATTTAATTAACAAGTAAAAATTACAGAAATGGAGGGTGTAACTCTGATTTTAAAAATCCCTAAGCCACCTTACATCCATTAGAATAGCTCTCATCAAAAAAAAAAAAAGTAGAAAAAAAGACCTAGTATAGTGGCTCACACCTGTCCCAGCAATTTGGGAAGTTAAGGCAGGAAGAGTACTTGAGCACAAGAGTTCGAGACCAGCCTGGGCAAGATAGTGAGAGCCCATCTCTACAAAAAATAATTAGCAGCATAGTGGTACGTGCTTGTGGTCCCAGCTACTCGGGGGCTGAGGCAAGAGGATCATTTGAGCCCAGGAGGTGGAGCCTCCAGTGAGCTATTTTTGTACCACTGCATTCCAGCCTGGGCAACAGAGCAAGAAGACCCTGTGTTCCCACAATCAAAAACATAAAACGAGTGTTGGCAAAGATAAGAGGAAATTGAAACCCTTCTTCACTATTGATGGGAATGTAAAACTGGTACAGCTACTGTGAAAAAAAGTATGGTGGTTGCTCAAAAAAAAATCAAAATAGAATTACTATATGATTCAGCAATACCACTTCTGGGTGTGTATCCAAAAGAATTGAAACCAGAGTCTGGAAGAGATACTTATACACCCATGTTCATAGCAGCTTTATTCACAATAGCCAAAAGGTAGAAGTAACCCAAATGTCCATCAATGGATGAACAAATAAACAAAAGGTGGTGTATACATATTATGGTATATTATTTAGCTTTCGAAAGGAAGGAAGTTCTCATACAAGTTACAATAATGATGTACTTTCAGGACACTGTTAAGTGAAATAAGCTATTCACAGAATTATAAATACTATATGAATCCACTCATGTGAGGTGCTAGATTAATCAAACTTAGAAACAGATAGTAGACTAGTTGCCAGGAGGTGAAAAGGGGAAACATAGAGCTGTTGTGTAATGGGTATAGTTCAGTTTTGCAACATGAAAAATTCTGTACATTGGTTGCATAAGAATGTGAATATACTTTGTACTACTGAACTGTACACTTAAAAATGAGTTTAAAATAAGTGAGGTTGTAAATGTTATGTGCATTTTACCACAATTTTAAAAGTTTCTTTTTAATTGCCAAGTCTAAAAATTGGTTATTATTAACTTACAGCAATGCATAGAAATTTATAACAAGATTGGGCTGGGCGCGGTGGCTCATGCCTATAATCCCAGCACTTTGGGAGGCTGAAGCGGGCAGATCTCCTGAGATCAGGAGTTCGAGACCAGCCTAACCAACATGGAGAAACCCTGTCTGTACTAAAACTACAAAATTAGCCAGGCATGGTGGCGCAGGCCTGTAATCCCGGCTACTTGGGAGGCTGAGGCAGGAGAATTGCTTGAACCCAGGAGGTGGAGGTTGCAGTGAGCCGAGATCGCGCCGTTGCACTCCAGCCTGGGCAAGAAGAGCGAAACTCTGTCTCAAAAAAAGAAAAAAAAAAAAGAAAGAAATTTATAACAATATTATTATTAGTGTTATCATTATAACTAGAAAACATGTAGTGGATTCCTATTGGACAGGGAATCCTATAAAAACAACTTGCATTTGTGTAGCACATTATAGCTTATAAATTATTTGCTTATATTTTATACAGTGCTCACATTTTAGTAAGAGGTTAGGCTCCAATGTCAAAGCATATAAAAAGAACAGCTTGTTATTTTATTTTATTTTATTTTATTTTATTTTATTTTATTTTATATTTGGTCAAGAAAGCTTTCCAAATGAACAATTTGTCTTCAAAATTACCCTTGAAAGTGCTTTAAGGCCGGGCGCGGTGGCTCAAGCCTGTAATCCCAGCACTTTGGGAGGCCGAGACGGGCGGATCACCAGGTCAGGAGATCGAGACCATCCTGGCTAACCCGGTGAAACCCCGTCTCTACTAAAAAATACAAAAAACTAGCCGGGCAAGGTGGCAGGCGCCTGTAGTCCCAGCTACTCGGGAGGCTGAGGCAGGAGAATGGCGTAAACCCGGGAGGCGGAGCTTGCAGTGAGCTGAGATCCGGCCACTGCACTCCCGCCTGGGTGACAGAGCGAGACTCCGTCTCAAAAAAAAAAAAAAAAAAAAAAAGTGCTTTAAAAACACAAATATTAGTTAAGCGATTAGCCTGTATCAGGCAGTGTTCTAGGTGCTGGAATTCAGCAGTCACCAGCAAAGTCAACAGCAAAATTGCTCCATACAGATATATGAGCTCTCAAAATTCAACACCATTGAGTTTTTCTTCAGAGTGTGAAGAAGTCTTTGTTCCTTCAGTTAAGCACCCAAAGAAACAATTGACTTGTGCTTGGGACTATGTTGCACACAGGGATACAGTTTTAAGTGCTAATGGCAAGATGCTGGTAATATGAGAAGCACACAGAAACTAAGAACGAGAGAGGGAACATCAGATTTACTTTTCCCAGTGCACACTGGCTTTATGGCAAAGGCAGACACCCACTCATTAAGCGGCAGTGTGGATGGAATCACTCCCACTCTTTAAATTGCTATTTTTGTCCTTGTGTTTTCTAGTTGTACACAGATGAATTTGCATAAGTTAAACTTGTTGATTATGCAACCTGGCTATGTTACATCTGATCACATTCTTACAAAAATATATTATCATAATACATTTACCTAGATAGGCTTATTATTAAACACTAGTCAAAATCTATACTTAATCACGTGCTCTCAGATTAAAACTCTTTTAGAGCATTCTATGTGGATTTTTCATTATATCTTTTATGCTGCTTTCCATTGATTTTCACATTCCTTGTGTGAGACTGTGAGAGTTGAACTATTTCCGTAACAGACAAAATTTATGACTCTACAAATACTAGTGATTTGTCTTATGGTAGAATTAGAGGAAACATTAATACAACTTGTATGTCACTTTCTAGTTAACTAAGCTGACTCTATCAATATGGCCCTTTGTTATAGGAACAGTTCTGCAAAATAAAAGGCTATCTGGAGGAAGAACTAGACTACAGAAAACAAGCTCTTGACCAAGCATATATGGTAGGTACAACAAGCGATAGAGACACCCGGAGTATTTACAGTGAAGTACTGTGAAATGAAGTATCCTATTTAATTTTCCATGCTATGTGCTTGAATAGATCACGACATGCAGTTTATTCATTGACTGGTTTTCAGTTCTAATTTTAGAACAAATACATTCCTAGCTCTTTACTTATTCTTGTAAGATTCTTATAAGATATTCTTATAATATCTAATAAATATTCAATTATACTTCATTTTTTAACAATTAAAAGGCCAGACATGGTGCCTCATGCATGTAATCCCAGCACCTTTGTGAAACCAACGTGGGCAGATCCCTTGAGTCCCGGAATTCAAGACCAGTGTGAGCAACATGGTGAAATCCTGTATCTCAAAAACAAAGATAAAAATACAAAATACAAAAATTACATGCACCTTGTAGTGCTAGCCACTCAGGAGGCTGAGGAGGGAGGATTCATTGAGCCTGGGAGGCCAAGGCTGTAGTGAGCTGTGATCATGCCACTGTACTCCAGCCTGGGCAACAGAGCAAGATCCTGTCTCAAAACAAAACAAAAACAATTAAATATATGTTGTGGATAATATATAGATGAAGAACATTGAATGGCAGTGTAGATTAAAGAGAAATTTTATTGAATCAAATTCAATCATTTGGGAGGCGGATCTAGTAGTGGAATAATGTGTTTAATGTTTGTTATGCATATTTTTAATTCATTTATCTCTTACAACAACCCTGTGAGGTATAGGTAAGATTATTACGATTATTATTCATATCTCACATATGAGGATAGTAAGATTTAGAGAATTTAAGGACTTTGCCCAAGTTGATAAGTGGGTAGTGTATAGATCTGACTCCAGATCCTGTGGCCTACCATAATCCAGCCACAGCAACTGAGGCTTCCATGGTAAATGGGCTGTGCCATTTGTCTCCCACAGAAGATTATGCTGATTAAGGGCCACATGTGATCCATTCTCCTCTACCAAATTCCTATTACACAATTCTTCATACTGAACTATAGCTCACATTTCTTCTCTCCTTATGCTCTACTGTACATTAATTCATGGTTATGAATCAAAAGAAAAAGAGCAAATTAAAGGAACATTTCAAAGAATTCCTAGCAGAGGTTTTTATAATGCTTTCCTGGAAGCAGCTTGAGTCACTTTTGGGGAAGGAGTGAAGTACTTAGTCCCTGCTTGTAACAAAGACGAACTTGTCTTTGCATTCCAAAATGAGTAAGAGATTCTGAGCTTGTTTGATGGGGAAAGAAGAGAATGGGCATTCGTTGCTAATTAGAGACAGAGAAGGAAGTGATTTTTGCTTCACTTCTACCTTTCACCCTTGCCTCTTCCACCTGTAAGAAATTAAGTTGTGTGTTTATGTGGCTCCTGAGACTACTGAGTACTCATTCAGAAAACTATATTTATCCTTAAAAAGATGAGATCTGCTTAGCCCCAGGACAAGAGCTAGGAAAATATTTCTCACCAAAGCATGTCTGGTCACTTCTGTCAGACTTAGTAGAGATAAGATTGTAGATTTTAGCAACAGTTATTTGAAGCATATCAAAAAAGAAAGAAAAAGAAACAGATATAAGAGGCAGTGGATCCTTCATCTACAAAAGAAAGACTCAGAGAAATATTATAATGAGAGCAGCCATAAATCTCAGAGAACTTATAAACAGACCAATTCCAAAACTTTAGGACATTTTTGGATTTTATTTCTCAATATTATTTCAAGAAAAAAATTTGGAGACCATAAAGCCATCTTCAAGTACCAGAGGTTTGTCATGTATTAATAGAATGGGGGCGGTATTTTGTGCACAAAATATATCTCCAATTTTAAGTATTTTGTCCTAACTTAGACTATTTATTTCTAGAAGTATGGCCACTATGGTAGATGTCCTTAAATATATGAAGAGCTCTCTTGTTTTTAGGGGGGGTTTTGTTTGTTTGTTTGTTTGTTGTTTTGAGACGGAGTTTCACTCTTGTTGCACAGGCCAGACTGCAATGCCCGATCTTGGCTCCCTGCAACTTCCACCTCCCAGATTCAAGTGATTCTTCTGTCTCAGTCTCCTGAGTAGCTGGGATTACAGGCACACACCACCATGCCCAGCTAATTTTTTATATTTTTGGTAGAAATGGGGTTTCACCATATTGGCCAGGCTGTTCTCAAAATCCTGACCTCAGATGATCCACCTGCCTCGGGCTCCCAAAGTGCTGGGATTACAGGTGTGAGCCACCGCACCTAGCCAAAGCTGTCAAGTAGAAGTGAGGGCCGGGCGCGGTGGCTCAAGCCTGTAATCCCAGCACTTTGGGAGGCCGAGACGGGTGGATCACGAGGTCAGGAGATCGAGACCATCCTGGCTAACACAGTGAAACCCCGTCTCTACTAAAAATACAAAAAACTAGCCGGGCGAGGTGGCGGGCGCCTGTAGTCCCAGCTACTCGGGAGGCTGAGGCAGGAGAATGGCTTAAACCTGGGAGGCAGAGTTTGCAGTGAGCTGAGATCCGGCCACTGCACTCCAGCCTGGGCAACAGAGCGAGACTCCGTCTCAAAAAAAAAAAAAAAAAAGTAGAAGTGAGAACACACTTATTCTCAGCTACTCTTTAGGATAGGAAGTACAGTTATTATAACAAAGTGAGGGCTTTCTAAAAAGGAAGAGTATATAAAATGGGTAGGGATCCAAGAAAGAACAAATGTTCCCTCACTAGAGAAGTTCATGGATTGGATAGATGACCCTTACGGAATCTCATAAAAGGGGATTTTCAGAAGTGTAATTAGGCTAGAGAAGCTTTGAAATTATTTTCTTGCTAAGATCCTTTAAGACTAAAGTTGACGGCCATACACATATACATACATAGCGTACACTCCCACACCGCATATCAATGCCAAGTTCCAAAGTTAGACTTTTCTAATTCTATTTGCCAGAGAATCCAGGAACTAGAAGCTACTTTGTACAATGCTCTACAGCAAGAAACTGTTATCAAGTTTGGTGAATTATTAAGTGAAAAACAGCAAGAGGAGCTGAGGACGGCAGTAGAAAAGTTACGGCGGCAAATGCTGAGGAAGAGCAGAGAGTATGACTGTCAGATTCTTCAGGAGAGAATGGAGCTCTTACAGCAAGCCCATCAGGTGAGGACTGAGTCACTGCCTCTGCGTAGGGTTAGTACTAGCAAATGGGACTTAGTACTAAGTACACGGTATTGAGTATGGGTATGGAGAAGCCGAGGAGATACAAGTTATTTTCAGAGAGTAAAATAAATAACCATTGTTTTCTACCTTCATGCACATATAATAATGACAGTTTTATAATAATTCAATCTTGAGAAAATTGGCATTTCAGAAGGACTGCATACGGCTACTATTTTTAGAACTACATTTTCATGAAATACCCTTTGAATTTCATGGAGTCTGATTATCTACATTATGCAGGGAAGCAGGACACTCTCCAGGGCAAAAATAGTGCTTTCCATTTATTGCTCACTCCAGTCCGTAACCAAGGCTGATAACAATCCGAATAGTGTAAAAGAGAACAAGGATCGTTCACATTACAAACATCACCAACAACAAAGCCCGGCAGCTGCTGTTTACTTACTGACATTTGCTTTATGTCAGTAAGTAAACTAAGGAATCTACTTACATCATTTCCTTTAATCTTCATAATAGCCCTATGAGGTAAGTATTTTTATTATCTCAGTTTTGGAGATAACAATACTAAAGATAAGAATGTTTAAGTGATTTGCCCAAGATGACACAGATGGTAAGCAACAGTCAGGATGACAGCCTAGGTCTGCTGAACTCGAAGGCCAGTGTGTCTGAACACTATTATACCATCATCCATGACTTATGTGATTCATCAGCAAGGCTCAAAATAGGTACCCAATACTAATTTCCAGCCAACATTTTTTATTGCAACTCTCTATTCACACCATAGCTTGACAGTTGAGGGCTGAGATCCTGGTCAAAATACAGATTCAATAAGGATTCCACAACTGAAAGTGTCAGGTTATAGTATTAAATCCTCAGAAGCTATGAGAAGCAACTGGTACAAAATCCAGATGGTATGAATAAGCAGTACGAATTGTGTGGTCATCAGTGATCACAGTAAGTGGAAAAGAAGAAGGGGTTCTTTTATGAGGCAAATCAAAACAATTCATGGGGGACATGACACTTAGCACCCTTCAGATGCAGGCAGGAGCTTTGTGGATTTTATAGGCTAACAGATTACCGGAGTAGGTGGAGAATTCTGAAGTCACGCGTCCCAGAAATGATAAATACATACATGTTCCTATTAATGCCCCCTCAGATTCCATCACAAAGGTTTGGGTTTTGACCCATGGAAAGACTCAAAGTCTTTAATAATAGACTCTATGGCATCATTGCATTGCTTCGTGCACTTTTCTTCTAGCAGGGGATAAAAATGTTCCCTGCACAAATTTCTTGTGCTGCAATAGCATGTAATTACTTTCAACAAATTGGGAGTTATGTCATGGAAACACAGAAGTGTTTATTTTTAAGATGGACTAATAGTTATCTAAATTTATTTATGATAAAAACCTTTATTCCATTTGAGTATTTCTTTAACCATTTAGCTAGGATACTTCACTCCTGAAAGAGTGAAGTTTAAGTTATCCAGTAGCGTCAGTAGTATACTGCATTTCTGAACCTCAGAGAGTTTCGCTGACATTTTCCATCCATCTCCTAAACAAATGTTCATTAGAATATGCCTTTCCCAGTTATTTCTTACTCTTCTTCTTCCCTTTTAATTAATAGCTGAGTTTCATAGAATTATTGCAGAAGATATTGGCCAGGATTTTTCACATATAACTATGTAATACACTCTAACTTCTAAAATATAGCACTAACCATTTATTACACAGTTCTGCTTGAATATTTAAGAGTGAACTGGTGAGTTCTCATCCTTACTTCTCTTCTCTCTCCCCATCTGCCTGTCCTAGTCAGTAGAATTACCATATCTCAAATCACTCTGGCTAGAAACACTGGAGTCTTCTCTGTTCTTTCCCTGTAAGCATTAATATAGCACCGCATCCAACTGGCATTTCCCCTGAAATGTTTCTGATACTGGTCCATTTTGTTCATTTTTGTCACCCCAGGCATGTGCAGGGCCTTTCATTATTCGACCAGCTTCCAGGTACTGCCAAATGTTCTCTATGTGAATCTGACTCCATCATCTATGCATTTATTCAGTCAAACCTTTAAATGTGTTTCCTAGGTGATAAATACTGTGCTGACAGAGAAGTCACCGTGGACCCTGCCTCCACAAAATGTAGGATCCATAGAAGGATATAAAATGATTAACACAAAGAAAAATAATTATGATATATCATAATAAATGGCATTTTTAAAAGCACATGCAGGTGCCATGGGGCCTAGTTCTAGCTCTCCTTTTTTCAGTCCACCACACATCTCATCTCAGATTTTTCTCACTTTAACTCATGGTACATTTTTGCCCCAAAGCCTCCATGGTCCCAATTTCCAGTTGAGTAGAGTCTTATGCAGGTCTCTTCAGTTCCTTCAGTAGCTGACTACCCCTCCCTCCAAAACCAGATTTGACCCAACCCCAGAGCATACTTCCCTCTCCACTCATGCAAAACATCCTGGTCCCACTTGTGCTGTGATTTTCTACCTCTAAGCCCCTGTTGCATAATTGCTCATCCTAACATGTCCATTAGTTTTCATTGCATTCATCTAAGTGTTCTCATTTTTCCAGTCCCAGTTTAAGATCCAACCCCTTCAGGATCCTCTCCGTGATGAAAATTTTTAAAATGAACCACATACTGCTCAAAAAAATCTACACTCTATATTCTGTTATGCACTCATTCACAACCATTTATTGAGGGCCTGCAGTGTACCAGGTGCTGGGAGTGTAATGGTAAGCAAAGACATACAGATCACTACTCTCATCTATGTCACAGAGGGACAGGGACAGAGCCACAGCACAAATGAACAATGACTGAGGCAATTTCTGAGAGTGGCAATAAGTGCTATGCAGAAACGTATACAATGTGTGTGTGAGTTTGGGAGTAGGATTGGCCACTTTAGGCTGGCTGGTCACAGAAGGCCTCTCTGAAAATACCTAAGATCCAAGAAATGAGCCACACAAAGATCTTGGCCAAGTGTCCCAGAAGTCAGGAACAACAAGGGCTAAGTCCCTATCATCAGAATAAGTTTGGAATAGTCAAGGAACAGAGCAAAGGAAGGCTAGAATGTTAGGAGCACACTCAGCCAGAGTGAGGTTGATAGGAGGAGACATCCGAGAACTAAGAAAGGACCACATCACATAGGGCTTTGCAGGAGTTCGAGTTTTATTCTGAGTACAACTCTTCCCCACCCACTTCAACTCAGGGGACCATGGAGATCATTTTTACATTCTGAGAGTTCACAGTGGCTGATAGATGAATGTAGTATGGTCAAAATAAAAGGCGGGAAGAGCAGGTAGAAGCTGCCACACCAGTCCTGACAAGGGAAGACAATGACTTGGTGAACTTGGTATCAGTAGAAATAAAAAGAAGTGGGTAGAAAAGGAATGTTTTAGATCCAACAAGGTTTCCTGTTGGGTGGATGGCAAAGGGATGGGAAGCAAAAATAAATCAAGTGTACATCATATGATGTAGCATAACACATTTATTTAACAACAAAAAAAATGTGTGGACACCTTCTTCATGCTAAACACTACACTAGGCATTGGAGATGGGTGATAAAGTTATTCAGTTTTTTCCATTGTTTACCTTTTCTATTTAATTTTGTTATTCCATCTGGATCTGATAGTTCTTTGAAATCTGGAACTAATTGGTGCCTTATCGGTATTGTCCATTACATTCAGCACAGTCATGAGCATGTAAGGAGGTGCCCAACAAGCGTAGACGTGGTGCTGAATGGATGCTGCAGTAATTTTACATATTCATGATTTTGTCCATATAGGACTGCCTGCATATCCAGCAGACATGCCAAGGAATTACTTGAACACTCAAGGTAGAAATATCTAGCAAATTTATTCTTTTACTGTGTAGCTATGGAGCACTGATAGCACTATGGAAATACACACCAGCACACACATCACATATGTATACATACACCATCAACATTCCAGTCCCATCCCTTTCTCCAGCATTCATTATGGCATAATTTCAAGGTTAACCTTTATGGTCTCACTCTGACCAAAACACACCATCTCTTCTTGCACAAACCTTAGCCCCCTTACTTTAAAGAAGAGTTTCTCAATCTCAGCACTGCTGAAATTTTGAAGCAGATATTTCTTTATTATTTTTTAGGGGGAGGGGTGGCTGTTCTGTGCCTTATCAGATGTTTAGTAGCATTTCTGGCTTCTACTTGGTAGATGCTAGATGCACATACTCCCAATTGTGATAATACAAAAATGTCAAGACATTTAGATAATGGTGATGGTTGCACAACTTTGTGAATATACTAAAACCACTGAATTACACAACTTAAAATAAATGAACATATTAACTAACCTTAAAAAAATGTGCAGAACTGCCAAATGTCCCTGACTGGAGCAGGGAGAGACAAACAGTTGAGATCCACTCTTTTAAAGAGAAGGAGATATGCTTTCCAAGTTCAAGTACCCCTTGTTCTAGCTTCCCCTTTTTTCTCCTACCACTGCATTATAAAAACCTCTCTATATTATCATCCCATTTGGCTTCTAGTGTTTTCTTCATACACTCCATTTCTCTATTTTCTAATTATTCCCAGCAGAGGTATTAAAGAAGAAGCCTGCATTGTATAACCATGTACATGAACACAAAAAGCCTTTAGATTGCCAGATATAAATGTGAAGACTTTATTTTACTTGTAAATAATTGTATGTAATGTTGATTTCAAATACTTGGTGTTTAAATTAGTGGAATTTTGCTACATAATTGAGAGGTAAGTTCAAAGACAGTCTTGGAACTTTTCGTCTTTAGGATTACTTGTGTTATGTTTGTTATGTTCTGGTGTTTTCCTAATTTACCAGTTCCCTCCTGGGAATGTTTGTTGATGTGTAATCTCTACTTTGTTTTATGAGAATTTACCAATTCTATTTTGTGAGAAAATTCTATCCTGAAACAAGGCTGAAATAGAGTTAAGAAAAAAAAAAGGTTAAGAAAGAACAATTGGATTGTTTACATCTATATCAGTCAGCCTCAGCCATCTTTAATGTGGTAACAAACAATCAAAATCTCAATCCAAATGGTTCATAACAAAGCTCGTTTCTTGCTCTCTAGTTCTGAGACATACTACACCCTCTATAAGGATTTGATATTCCCAAATCTTATTCCAACTCGCATTCCACTGGCCAAAACAAGTCTCTTTGCCAAACTCAATATCAGTGGTGTGGAATCTACACCTCACTAGGAAGGGGTCTACAGGGATAGGCCCAGTAGAAAGGGTAGCAAATATTTTTTGAAAAGAGAGTCAGTAACAATGATTTTCTACCACAAGCATAGATAATTTCTGAAGCATGCAACATGTTTTTGGTTGGGGAAAAACATAGATGTGATGTTTCCAGCTGCTTGTACAAATATTCAGGTTTGTATAGGAATGTTCATGTTTTCGTTTGGTGAATTATTTTTCTGCACAACTTACCACCTACTGATGCTTTCTTTCTTTTCTTTTCTTTCTTCAGAGAATTCGTGACTTAGAAGATAAAACAGACATCCAGAAAAGACAAATCAAGGACTTAGAAGAAAAGGTATGTGTCAGGTTCAATAAGTATCTTATTATTTGTTCAACCAGAAAGCAGTATTGATTTTGCTCACTGTATTTTCTTTCTGGCTTCTCAGTTAATTTGTGTGTCTTGCAGAGGCAGGTGTAGTTACAGTAAACCTAGCTTTCACCTTCAGTCAGTCAGAATACCAGGAAAGAGTCTGCCATCAGTAACCTAGCCTTCACGTGTTTGTCTTTTGTGTTTCTTTCCTATTTTTTAATGTATTTTCTTTCCTTAGTTTCCCCTTCCTTATCTTCATTTCCTTTGCAAAAGTTTCTTCTGAATTTGGTTACCCTACTTTGCTCTGTTTTTTTAAAAAAAACCTTTTAGCACCTTTTTTAAAAACTTTTTCCATTATCATTCATAAAAAGACCTTTCATCCTTGTGCTGCAGTTTCACCTTAACAATCAGTTCAGAAATTTGGATTGATATGTGATAATCATGTTGTCCTGTCACACCCCAGGGATCTCAAAGAGTGGCTGCTTCCTCCAAGTTGGCCAGTGTTTTTGAGGGGTATAACAACGTGGCTCTAACAGAGGGCACTTGGAAATGCATGTGGGGTGGGAGCACAGACAGAGCTCAGACTGGGATGCTGAACAAGCTGCAGTGAGCTACACAGGCTTACACAACAAAAAAAGTCAAAGCCTGGAATTCCCGAGCAAGATGGCCAAATAGGAACAGCTCCGGTCTGCAGCTCCCAGCCAGACCAACACAGAAGGCGGGTGATTTCTGCATTTCTAACTGAGGTACCTGGTTCATCTCATTAAGACTGGTTAGACAGTGGGTGCAGCCCACGGAGGGCAAACCAAAGCAGAGTGGGGTGTTGCCTCACCCAAGAAGTGCAAGGGGTCAGGGAACTCCCTCCCCTAGCCAAGGGAAGCTATGAGGGACTGTGCCGTGATGGTGCACTCTAGCCCAGATACTACGCTTTTCTCACGATCTTCACAACCCACAGACCAGAAGATTCCCTCAGGTGCCTACACCACAAGGACCCTGGGTTTCAAGCACAAAACTGGGAGGCTGTTTGGGCAGACACTGAGCTAGCTGCAGGAGTTTTTTTTAATACCCCAGTGGCAGCTGGTATGCCATCAGGACAGAACCATTCACTCCCCTGGAAAAGGGCCTGAAGCCAGAGAGCCAAGTGGTCTTGCTCAGTGGATCCCACCCCCACGGAGCCCAGCAAGCTAAGATCCACTGGGTTGAAATTCTCACTGCCAGCTCAGCAGTCTGACGTCAACCTGGGATGCTCGAGCTTGGTGGAGGGGAGGAGTGTTCACCATTACTGAGGCTTGAGTAGGCACTTTTCCCCTCACAGTGTAAACAAAGCCCCAGGGAAGTTCAAACTAGGCAGAGCCCACCACAGGGCCACAAAGCTGCTGTAGCCAGACTGCCTCTCTAGATTCCTCCTCTCTGGGCAGGGCATCTCTGAAGGAAAGGCAGCACTCCATTCAGGGGCTTATGGATAAAACTCCCATCTCTCTGGGACACAGAACTTAGGGGAAGGGGCGGCTGTGGGTGCAGCTTCAACAGACTTAAACGTTCCTGCCTGCTGGCTCTGAAGAGAGCAGTGGATCTCCTAGCACAGTGCTTGAGCTCTGTGAAGGGACAGACTGCCTCCTCAAGTGGGTCCCTGACCCCCATGCCTCCTGACTGGGAGATACCTCCCAGCAGAAGTTGACAGACACCTCATACAGGAGAGCTCTGACTGGCATCTGACTTGTGCTCTTCTGGGATGAAGCTTCCAGAGGAAGGAGCAGGCAGCAATCTTTGCTATTCTGCAGCCTCCGTTGGTGATAACCAGGCAAACAGAGTCTGGAGTGGACCCCCAGCAAACTCCAGAAGACCTGCAGCAGAGGGGCCTGACTGTTAGAAGGAAAACTAACAAACAGAAAGCAATAGCATCAACATCAATGAAAAGGACAACCATGCAAAAACTCTATCCAAAGGTCATCAACAGCAAAGACCAAAGATGGATAAATCCATGAAGATGAGGAAAAACCAGCACAAAAAGGATGAAAATTCCAAAAACCAGAATGCCTCTTCTCCTCCAATGGATCAAAACTCCTCGCCAGAAAGGGAACAAAACTGGATGGAGAATGAGTTTGACAAATTGACAGAAGTAGGCTTCAGAAGGTGGGTAATAACAAACTCCTCTGAGCTAAAGGAGCATGTTATAACCCAATGTAAGGAAGCTAAGAAACTTAATAAAAGGTTGGAGGGATTGCTAACTAGAATAACCAGTTTAGAGAAGAACATGCATGATCTGATGGAGCTGAAAAACACAGCACGAGAACTTCGTGAAGCATGCAGTATCCATAGCTGAATCAATCAAGCAGAAGAAAGGATATCAGAGATTGAAGATCAACTTAATGAAATAAAGTGTGAAGACAAGATTGGAGAAAAAAGAATGAAAAGGAATGAACAAAGCTTCTAACAAATATGAGACTATGCATAAAGACCAAACCTACGTTTGATTGGTGTACCTGAAAGTGATGGAGATAATGGAACTAAGTTCGAAAACACACTTCAGGATATTATCCAGGAGAACTTCCCCATCCTAGCAAGACAGGCCAACATTCAAATTCAGGAAATACAGAGAACACAACAAAGATATTCCTCAAGAAGAGCAGCCCTAAGACACATAATCATCAGATTCAGCAAGGTTGAAATGAAGGAAAAAATGTTAAGCACAGCCAGAGAGAAAGGGTGAGTTACCCACAAAGGGAAGCCCATCAGACTAATTAGTGGATCTCTCAGCAGAAACCCTACAAACCAGAAGAGAGTAGGGGCCAATATTCAACATTCTTAAAGAAAATAATTTTCAACCCAGAATTTCATATCCAGCCAAACTAAGCTTCATAAGTGAAGGAGAAATAACCCTTTACAGACAAGCAAATGCTAAGGGATTTTGTCACCACCAGGCCTGCCTTACAAGAGCTCCTGAAGGAAGCACTAAATATGAAAAGGAAAAACCGGTACCAGCCACTGCAAAATCAACCCAAAATGTAAAGACCATCAACACTATGAAGAAACTGCATCAACTAAGAGGCAAAATAACCATCTAGCATCATAATAACAGGATCAAATTCACACATAACAATATTAGCCTTAAATGTAAAGGGGCTAAATGCTCCAATTAAAAGGCACAGACTGGCAAATTGGATAAAAAGTCAAAGCCATCAGTGTACTGTATTCAGGAAACCCATCTCATGTGCAAAGACACACATAGACTCAAAATAAAGGAATGGAGGAAGATTTACCAAGCAAGTGAAAAGCCAAAAATTTTAAAATGGGGGGTTGCAATTTTAGTCTCTGATTAAACAGACTTTAAACCAACAAAAATCAAAAAAGACAAAGAAGGGCATTACATAACGGTAAAGAGATCAATGCAACAAGAAGACCTAAATATCCTAAATATATATGCATCCAGTACATGAGCACCCAGATTCATAAAGCAAGTTCTTAGAGACCTACAAAGAGACTTAGACTCACACACATGAATAGTGGGAAACTTTAACACCCCACTGTCAATATTAGACAAATCAACAAGACAGAAAATTAACAAGGAAATTCAGGACTTGAGCTCAGCTCAGAACCAAGCAGACCTAATAGACATCTACAGAACTCTCGACCCCAAATCAACAGAACATGCATTCTGCTCAGCGCCACATAGCTCTTATTCTAAAATCGACCATATAATAGAAAATAAAACACTCCTCAGCAAATGCGAAAGAACAGAAATCATAACAAACAGTCTCTCAGACCACAGTGCAATCAAATTAGAACTCAGGATTAAGAAACTCACTCAAAACCATACAACTACATGGAAACCAAATAACCTGCTCCTGAATGACTACTGGGTAAATAACGAAATTAAGGCAGAAATAAATAAGCTATTTGAAACCAATGAGAACAAAGACACAACATACCAGAATCTCTGGGACACAGCTAAAACAGTGTTTACAGGGAAATTTGTAGCACCAAATCCCCACAGGAGAAAGCGGGAAAGATCTAAAATTGCCACCCTAACATAACAATTAAAAGAACTGGAGAATCAAGAGCAAACAAATTCAAAAGCTAGCAGAAGACAAGAAATAACTAAGATCAGAGCAAAACTGAAGGAGATAGAGACACGAAAAACCCTTCAAAAAATCAGTGAATCTAGGAGCTGGTTTTTTTGAAAAGATTAACAAAATAGATAGACCACTAGCCAGACTAATAAAGAAGAAAGGAGAGAAGAATCAAATAGATCCAATAAAAAATGATAAAGGGGAGATCACCACTGATCTCACAGAAGTACAAACTGCAATCAGAAAATACTATAAACACCTTTATGCAAATAAATAGAAAATCTAGAAGAAATGGATAAATTCCTGGATACATACAGCCTCCCAAGACTAAATCAGGAAGAAGTCAAATACCTGAATAGACCAATAACAAGTTCTGAAATAAAGGCAGTAATTAATTGCCTACCAACCAAAAAAAGCCCAGGACCAGACAGATTCACAGCTGAATTCTCCCAGAGGTACAGAGAGGAGTTGGTACCATTCATTCTGAAACTATTCCAAACAATAGAAAAAGGGGGACTTCTCCCTAACTCATTTTCTGAGACCAGCATCATCCTGATACAAAACCTGGCAGAGACACAACAACAACAACAACAAAATTCAGGCCAGTGTCCCTGATGAACATCACTGTGAAAATCCTCAATAAAATACTGGCAAACCAAATCCAGCAGTACATTAAAAACCTTATCCACCACAATCAAGTTGGCTTCAACCCTGGGATGCAAGGTTGGTTCAACATACGTAAATCAATAAACATAATCCATCACATAAACAGAACCAATGACAAAAAACACATGATTATCTCAATAGATGCAGAAAAAGCCTTTGATGAAATTCAACGCCCCTTCATGCTAAAAACACTCAATCAACTAGATATTGATGGAACATATCTCAAAATAATAAGAGCTATTTATGACAAACCCACAGCCAATATCATACTGAATGGGCAAACGCTGGAAGCATTCCCTTTGAAAACCAGCACAAAACAAGAATGCCATCTCTCACCACTCGGAAGTTCTGGCCCGGAATATCGGGCAAGAGAAAAAAATAAAGGGTATTCAAATGGGAAGAGAGGAAGTCAAATTGTCTCTGTTTGCAGATGACATGATTGTGTATTTAGAAAACCCCATTGTCTCAGCCCAAAAACTTAAACTGATAAGCAACTTCAGCAAACTCTCAAGACACAAAATCAGTGTGCAAAAATCACAAGCATTCCTATACACCAATAATAGGCAGACAGTCAAATCATGAGTGAACTCCCATTAACAATTGCTACAAGGAGAATAAAATACCTAGGAATACAATTTACATGGGAAGGACCACTTCAAGAAGAAATAAAATTCACTGCTCAAGGCAATAAGAGAGAACACAAACAAATGGAAAAACATTCCATGCTCATGGATAGGAAGAATCAATATCATGAAAATGGCCATACTGCCCAAAGTAATTTATAGATCAACACTATTCCCATCAAGTTACCATTTACTTTCTTCACAGAATTAGAAAAAACTATTTTAAATTTCATATGGAACCAAAGAAGAGCCCATATAGCAAAGACAATCCTAAGCAAAAAGAACAAAGCTGGAGGCGTCATGCTACCTGACTTCAAACTCTACTACAAGGCTACAGTAACCAAAACAACATAGTACTGGTACCAAAACAGATATATAGACCAATGGAACAGAACAGAGGCCTCGGAAATAACACCACACATCTACAACCATCAGATCTTTGACAAAACTGACGAAAACAAGCAATGGAGAAAGGATTCCCTATTTAATAAATGGTATTCAGAAAACCAGCTAGCCATATTCAGAAAACTGAAACTGGACCCCTTCCTTACACCTCATATAAAAATTAACTCAAGGTGGATTAAAGATTTACATGTAAGACCCAAAACCATAAAACCCTGGAAGAAAACCTAGGCAATACCATTCAGGACATAGGCATGGGCAAAGACTTCATAACTAAAACACCAAAAACAATGGCAACAAAATCCAAAATTGACAAATGGGATCTACTTAAGCTAAAGAGCTTCCGCACAGCAAAAGAAACCATCATCAGGGTGAACAGGTAATGGGATAACCTACAGAATGGGAGGGAATTTTTGCAATCTATCCATCTTACAAAGGACTATTATCCAGAATCTACAGGGAACTTAAACAAATTTACAAGAAAAAACAAGCAACCCCATCAAAAAGTGGGCAAAGGATATAAACAGACACTTTTCAAAATAAGACATAATACGGCCAACAAACAGATGAAAAAAAGCTCATCATCACTGGTCATTAGAGAAATGCAAATTAAAGCCACAAAGAGATGCCATCTCACACCAGTTAGAATGGCTATCATTAAAAAGTCAGGAAACAACAGATGCTGGAGAGGATGTGGAGAAATAGGAATGATTTTACACCATTGGTGGGAGTGTAAATTAGTTCAACCATTGTGGAAGACAGTGTGGCGATTCCTCCAGGATCTAGAACTAGAAATACCATTTGACACGGCAATCCCATTACTGGATTTATAACCCAAAGGATTATAAATTATAAACCCATTACTGGATGTATAACCCAAAGGATTATAAATCATTCTACTATAATGACACATGCACACATGTGTTTATTGCAGCACTATCCACAATAGCAAAAACCTGGAACCAACCCAAATGCCCATCAATGTTAGACTGGATAAAGAAAATGTGGCACAGGGCCAGGTGCAGTGGCTCATGCCTGTAATCCCAGCACCTTGGGAGCCGAGCTGGGCGGATCACAAGGTCAGGAGATTGAGACCATCCTGGCTAACACGGTGAACCCCATCTCTACTAAAAATACAAAAAATTAGCCGGACGAGGTGGCGAGCGCCTGTAGTCCCAGCTACTCGGGAGGCTGAGGCAGGAGAGTGCCGTGAACCCGGCAGGCAGAACTTGCAGTGAGCCGAGATTGTGCCACTGCATTCCAGCCTGGGCAACAGAACAAGACTCTGTCTCAAAAAAAAAAAAAAAATGTGGCACATACACACCATGGAATACTATGCAGCCATAAAAAACAATGAGTTCATATCCTTTGCAGGGACATGGATGAAGTTGGAAACTATCATTCTCAGCAAACTAACAGAGGAAAAGAAAAGCAAACACCGTATGTTCTCACTCTTAAGTGGGAGTTGAACAATGAGAACATACAGGCACAGGTTGGGGAACATCACACACCAGGGCCTGTCAAGGGGTGGGGAGCAAGGCGAGGGAGAGCATTAGGAAAAATACCTAATGTAGATGATGGGTTGATGGGTGCGGCAAACCACCGTGGCACACGTATACCTATGTAACAAACCTGCACGTTCTGTGTGTGTATCCCAGAATTTAAAGTATTATAATAATAATAATAATAATAATAAAGTCTGGCCCAAGACACCAGGAACATTCTGCTGAGGGAAAGAGCAAGGATGCCAAATAGGTTTTTCTCTGGAATTCCAGTGAGATTGACTGAAGTAGCTACCTGAATCCCTGTATGTAAAACGATATTGCTGTTTTATAATAGCTTCCATAGGCACACAAGAAGAAAATAGCAAACTATCTGCCCTTCTGCAACAGTGATTAGAATTTGGTTCATCCCAGATTGCTTCTATAATTATCTGTATACGTGAGGTTAAAGGGAGTTGGTAGGCTCAAGTAGCCAGACCACCAGGCATCCAGATTTCTGTATAGGGTGGGTCTTCAGTACTCATTTGACCTTAGGTAAATAACTTGACTTCCTCTGTCTAAGCCGTATCTCTAAAACAGGGATGATAACATTTGCCCTTTCCTCCTCCCTTGGGTTCCATGAGGAAAAAATGAGATCACTTATGTGAAAAAGGAAACACTAAAAAAGTATAAGTCAAATTCTAAAAGTGTAATTTTAAAAATTCCGACCCAAAGTATACGTTCTCTGCAAAATTTTAAATTTGAATTTCTCACATTTCAGAGGGGGCTATTTAGTTCTAAGAGATTGAATGAGGCAACAATAACGTACAATAAATTTCCCAGTGATTGGCAGGAAGCCTCACAGAAGGCGGGGGTTGCTTTCAGCTTCCCTGTTTGTCAAAGACCACACTTAATATCTTCCATTTTCCATGCTTTTGAATGGCCAGTGCTTAGCTATCTCTCTGCTAATTCATAAGCTACCCTAGGGCTGGCTCAAGGGAAAAGTCAAAGTTAAGGCTATTCTGCCCCCAAAACTTGACGATACCCATTCAGTTCCCGTCCAGCTGAGGTTTAAAAATTAAAAAACAAAAAGAGGAGGAAAAAAAAATCTATCAATGTCATCACCTTAGCCATTCTCTAAATAAAACCCTCAAAAATTTTGGAAGAAGGGAGATTAAGATCATATTCATTGTTGGAATTCAATGTAAATTTTTTCACAATTCTTTTGCTCAGTACACTTTACAGGTCTGAACTTCCTAAACTTTTATGATAATGGAGAAATAACCTTACTTCAAAGAAAACAAGGATCAACAATATACAGTGTATTTATCAACACTGCATATTTCACATATGGTAGCAAATTCAACCACTTCAAAAACAATCCAGTTGACTTCTAATTAGATATTTGATTAGAGATGAGGTTTACGATTCACCTTCTACTCACTGGACTTCAGTTCTCCTCACCCTTAAGTCTAGTAAAAAGGCTAAAGATCCTTTATGCCAGAGATACTCTTCATTCTTCCCTTGTGGTACTTGAACACCCACTCAGGGTACATGTAATATCCCTTCTTTATTGTTTATTTCAATGCACACAGTTAGTATGAATCAGGTGGCAAGAACAAACCTAGCAAAATTGCTTCAGCTGTGTGCAGCACTTATCTACAGCATAATATCTGTATGCATCATATCTAGAGCACTTCCACTACCATCATTTCATCTGATTCTCATAATTACTCTATGAGACAGACACTACAGATGTTATGATCCCCTTTTATACAGATAATAAAACAATGGCTCAAAGAAATTAAACAAGTTGCCCAAAATTATGTAGCCAATTTATGGCAAATCAAAACCAGAGGTCAGGGTTTCTGACTCCAGATGGCATGATCTGCCCACCACACTGCAGGGATTAAGACTGTTATTACAGATTAAGTGATGGGCATCTCCTCATGCCCAGAGAGGTAGCTCTGATGTCTGATCTTCTCATAGGAATATTGGGAATGGGAATTTGCCCATTACTCTCCATTCTCCAACTTCTCCTGCTATAAGTTTACCTTCAAAGAATGAACAAAAAGCAACAGTTTTTGCTTTTCAGAATAATAGACTAGCCACCAATATATGCCTCTTAGAGCCATACTCATAACTTGTTTATAGAATTTAGCCATAGTGAAGCAAGAACCTTATAAGCAGTAGCATTAAAGGAAATATGCAAATAACATTCACAATATGAGAATGCCAAACATAACCCTTATTCACAGATGTGTCTAACAGTGTGTTCCTGGAGTGTGATAATCAAGTAAAAGACTTACTCTGTAAAAGAAAACCACCAAGAAAATCAATTATTTTTTAAAAACTGACCTGACCCATGGCTTTTTATAGTTAGTATACAGTTAATTATATACCTGTGCTACACAAGCACTGTTTGTCCACCTAATTATCTGTTTCTCAAGTGAAAATTTTTGGTGAAGAGAAACAAATCAGATTCCATTTAACTTCCATGAGTCAAATAAGAAGTCGTCTATCTTGGAGGCATAACAGCTGGAACAACATCACACATTTATTATCTGAAATGCCCATTGATGTAGAAGCAGTTCTTATACCAATAGCATGATCAGACATCCCCACTTGCCCAGGACAGACCCAGTTTTTACCTGTCAACCCAATGTAATTATTAACAGTGTCCATTTATTTCTCTGAAATGTTCCACTGTGAGTAATTAAGTATATATTTAGCCTACAGATTAATATTCTCCCGGCTGTGCCTTAATCCTAAAACCTATCATATTAACCAAAAAGATAGCACTGAGTGATTAAGTGTACATTCTGATCATATTTTGTATTTTTGAAATACCCTCTCATGCATGAAAGATAGAGATGGTGATATGTAACAAAGTTGGATTCAGGCTAGCTAAGCTTTAGCCCTCACTGTGCCATAAAATTGTATGAAATTAAACTATTGATTTACTGCTCTGCGCTTATTTTTCTTAAATATAAAATTAGGAGCTTAGACCAATTGTTCGTAAAACCACCTCATGATTCTAAAATGTATGAATCAATGTTAGTTGAACACTGATACTGTCAGTAGCAACATAAAAGGTGTGGATTTTTTTAAACAAAAAGGTGCTTGATGTTCATATGTGAAGTGATTAGACTTGAGCAATGTGGAAAAGCTGAGGTTTTGTACTACCTGAATGGCACTACAGAAATTCAGATTTACATAATCTTCTTCTTTTTCTTCTGCAGTTTCTGTTTCTATTCTTGTTCTTCTCTCTTGCCTTTATTCTATGGCCTTGATGTCAAGGTGCCTCTTAAAGGTAAGATTCCATTTAATTCTCAAAATGTGGTTCTAAGAGGTATTTGATAAAAAGGATGTTGCCTATAGTTACTATGCCTTTCTTTAGTTTTTTGTTTTGTTTTGTTTTGTTTTTTGAGACAGAGTCTTGTTCTGTCACCCAGGCTGGAATGCAGTGGTGCAATCAGATCATTCACTGGCAGCCTCAGTCTCCCAGGCTCAAAGCAATCTTCCAACCTCAGCCTGCTGAGTAGCTGGGACTATAGGCATATGTCACCATGCTCAGCTAATTTTTTGTTTGTTTGTTTTTAGTAGAGACAATGTCTCACTTTGTTGCTCAGGGTAGCCTTGAACTTCAGAGCTCAAGCAATCCTCCTGCCTTAGCCTCTCAAAGTGTTGACCAAGCCATCAGGCCTGGTCTATATTTTTTTAACTATGCTATATTTTTAAAAAGCAAACACACTTGCTTTGGTTAGCATAAATGCCATAAATTGAGAAACAGATCCAGTCTATTTGGGTGATTATTAGAAAAGTGAAGAAACTAAATTTTCTGGGAATCAAGAATTTGTTCCAGTTAACTGTATTACTTCGGGAAGTCACAATGTCTGTGGATGTTAGGATTCCCATCATAATCTCCCATTATGCAGCAAGTTGCATCTACATCTGCAAAGTGAAGAAATAATGACTTTATCTTTAGTGTTGCATTCAGCTTGAAAATTCTGATTCTGCTAATCTAACAAGCTAATAATGACTGCTGTTTTTTTCACCCCTTGTCCCCGGTAGAGACTAGGGAGTTCATTAAAACTCAAGGAAGCAGGCTGAGTAAAATTGGATCTTGTTTTCAAATAAGTTATTCTTCAATGTTAATACAGAAAACAAAAAGAGTTTTATAATTACTATTATCAAGTCCACGTCTCATGAATACATGCATAAATAATCTTAGTGATTCCCAGTGCTGAAAAATATAGATTTTTAAGCCCCACCTCAGACTTGCTGAATCAAATCACTGGAGATAGAGGTGAGATAGAGAGAAGGCAGGAGAGGTGAGAGCAAGGACTGGTCTGTATTTAACGAGCACGCTATGTGATTCTGATGGCCAGCCAAATAGGGAAACCACAAATCTCAATACCATTGTTAAAAAAGAAGAAGGGCCAGCGGCTATTCTAAATCCGTTTATCACACTTCTTGTCAACTCTGATTATCCTATTAAATTATAGTAGCCTGAGCTCTTTCCTAGACCTCGGGTGATTGAACATTTTCTACAGCAAGTTGGAAAATAGAAGAGAGGCACTTTCTCCCTCCATAGGTATGAGATCTGTTACCTGGATATGGAACACACAAGTAAAAGTGCTTTAGAATAACCTGACATAAGCAAAGAGTTAAGCACATATGCTCAGAAAATGTATGAACTCGTAACTCACTCTCTGGCTATATTCTTTCTTCCAAAATATTTTCTTTTCAGACTGACCACTGTCCTTTGTCTGTCAAGAAAGGTGATAGCCTTGTAGGATGGAAAGAAGAGGATTGAGTCTCTTAAATTGAATGGGAATATCCAAATTGAAGTGGAAGGAGATTCTCTAGTAAAGGATCAAAATGACCAGAGTATCAGAAAACAAACAGCCTCCCCCCACCAAAAAAAAAAAAAGAAACAGTAAATAAATTTTAAAAGTAGGGAAAATAAATTTCAGTAAGAGACAAGTAACACATGGTGGTGTAGAGAAGAAATATCAAACCTCATAAGTACTAGGTAGAAAATGTGTAGGCTTCAGCATTAACATCAATGCTGGCCAAAGCTGATTATGTCCTGGGAGCTGTTCTAAGTAATAGATACATCTAATCCTCATGAAATCCCCTGTGAGATAGGTATTGCTTTTATTCTCAATTTGTAGTTGGAGAAACTACAGCGTGTGACTTTCCCAAGACCATACAGCTACCAATTTGTACCCAGGCAGCCTCAGCCCAGAATCCACTTTTAACCACCAAACTGCCTCACAAATTAAAAAGGGCCTTTCTCGGCCGGGCGCGGTGGCTCAAGCCTGTAATCCCAGCACTTTGGGAGGCCGAGACGGGCGGATCACTAGGTCAGGAGATCGAGACCATCCTGGCTAACACGGTGAAACCCCGTCTCTACTAAAAAATACAAAAAACTAGCCGGGCGAGGTGGCGGGCGCCTGTAGTCCCAGCTACTCAGGAGGCTGAGACAGGAGAATGGCCCGAACCTGGGAGGCGGAGCTTGCAGTGAGCTGAGATCCGGCCACTGCACTCCAGCCTGGGCGACAGAGCAAGACTCCGTCTCAAAAAAAAAAAAAAAAAAAAAAAAAAAAAAAAAAAAGGGCCTTTCTCCCATGTTTCAAGCAACGTTGGTTTTCATATGTATCCTCATGAGAAGCATCATTTGTTTGTGTTGTACTACTTAGCTATTAGCTTTTGAAATTACAGTGTGTTCTCTCTGTACCTTTTCCCATTTTGTGTAACTCCTTGAGGGATGTACAAGATTTGATGTTTTTCCTCCAAAGTAGCACATAAATGACACTTAGCAATTGTCTGTTAAGTGAATGACTATAATGATAATTAATAATATAGCAAATGAATGTGACAGTGAATCTGGGTGATGTAATATAATGCATATGCAGTAAAATGGCTGAGAGGTTAGAGGGCACAGCTTACAAGTCAGATATACTTTTAAGCTTGAGTCCTGCCATTTGCTAGTTGTGTGGAGATAGGCGGTTTATTTAATCCACCCAAGATTAGGTTTCCTATTCCACAGAATGGTTATAGTCATGTTACCTACAGCAGGATGTTATATTGAGAGAATGAAATGATGTTATGCATGTCAAAGGCATAACAGTGCCTGGATAATCATTAATCAGTAACTCGTAGCTATTATTCCATTTAAAATTTAGCTACCACATTTACTGAATTCAAAACTATACTAAATTATACTGGTATTCTAGTATACAAAATTACACTAAATTCAAAATTATAACCTCTAGTACTGCCAAGTAGTTTACAGCCTAAACCCAAGCAAGTAGTTGCTTTTTCATCTCCTCTTCTCAGGGAATAATCTGGTTTTAAATAATATTAGGGAATAAAACATCACTGAAAACTGATTAATGCTACTTATGTCTCCAAAGTTGGCAAGAGAGAAATAGGAATAAGTAAGGGAAAAGTGCTTGTTTATTGGTAGGTAGTGAACGCTTACTGTAAATTATCATATTTTTTTTCCATACTAAATTAGTGATTTGTATTCTGTTCATAAACCCAAGACTAGCTTAAATTACAAAGTCCTCCTTAAAATAGAGTGACTCCTACTTCTTTTCTTTTAGTAATTGCCTAAGTCATTATTGTGAGTAATAATATAGAAGCCATTGAACGCTCTCTAGAAGGCACCCTTTCTGGACTCAGTGTTGGCTGACTAAATAACTGCATGGATTATATTAGAACTTTTACTTTAAACAAGGGGACTCCAAGTAGTTCCAGAAGATATTATCTGGCTATGCATTCTGGTTTTCCAAAGGAATAGCATATCAATGTATTAGTCAGCTTTCTCCAGAGAGGTAACCAATAGCATAGATAGATAGATAGATAGATAGACAGACAGACAGACAGATAGATGAAAATGAGAGGGGCTTTATTAGGAGAATTCACTCACCTGGTTATGGTGGTGGTGAAGTCCCATGGTAAGCCATCTGCACACTGGAGAACCAGAGAAGTAACATGGCTCTGTTCAAATCAGAAACCCAAGAACCACTGGTGGCTCACGACTGTAATCCCAGCACTTTGGGAGGCCAAGACTGGCAGATCACAAGGTCAGGAGTTCAAGACCAGCCTGGCCAATATGGTGAAACCCCGTCTCTACTAAAAATAAAAAAATTAGCCAGGCGTGGTGGCGGGCACCTGTGGTCCCAGCTACTGGGGAGGCTAAGGCAGGAGAATCGCTTGAACCTGGGAGGTGGAGGTTGCAGTGAGCTGAGATCACGCCATTGCATTCCAGTCTGGGTGACAGAGTGAGACTCCATCTCAAAAAATAAAGAAAAAAAAAAAAGACCCAAGAACCAAGGAAGCCAGAGGTGTAACTCTCAGTCAAAGGCCAAAGGCTTGAGAGCCCCAGGAGGCTGCTGGTGCAGGTCCCGGAGTCCAAAGGACGAAGGACCTGGAGTTACTAGACATTCACTCCACCTTCATGGCTTCTCATCAGGCTCCAACTCCCAACACTGTTGCATTAGGGATTAAGTTTCTAACACATGCTTTGTGGGAAACACATTTAAGCCATAGCAACCACTCATTGTTTCATATTACATGGTTACACAGGGAGACAAAGGAAAGAAAAAAATGAGAGGAATACAAAAATAGCTATCACCAGATTAGTTGCTACACCTGGGTTGCAATGACCCATTGAAAATCCTCCTCTTCTGAGCAGGGATGAATTAATGAAGAACATGACAGCACCAGTTTTGCTCATTATCAAGTTGGGAGGACCAGAGAACAGGTGATCGTGATTCTTTATCCATATAAACTGGTCTAGCTCATTTTTACTGTCCCCCACTGAACAAATTTTACATGCATTTGGATATATATATATATAATTTTTAATGATATTTCTCCAGTGTTAACCATATATTTTTGAACTTGACAGCCCAATACTTTTACTTCCTGTCTAGTAACATAAAAAATGTTAAAAGGCACATAATACTGTGTTATTTTCTAATGAAAAAACTTAAGAAAAGTTAAATACTGCATTATTTGCTAAAATGTGCAAACAATTACTCAGGTAGCCTGGGGAAAACTAATGGCCACATGACCAGTCTCTATTATATTCATCATTTAAAGTATTAGTAGGATCAGCCAGGCGTGGTGGCTCACTCCTATAATCCCAGCACTTTGGGAGTCTGAGGCAGGTGGATCACCTGAGGTCAGGAGTTCGAGACCAGCCTAGCCAACATGATGAAGTCCCATCTCTACCAAAAAAAAAAAAAAAAAAATACAAAAATTAGCCAGGTGTCGTGGCCCGTGCCTCTAATCTCAGCTACTTGGGAGGCTAAGGCAGGAGAATCACTTAGAACCTGGGAGGCAGAGGCTGCAGTGAGCCAAGATTGTACCATCACATTTCAGCCTGGGTGACAGAGTAAGACTCTGCCCCCCCACTAAAAAAATAAATAAACAAATAAAGTATTAGTAGGAAAATTTTACTCTTTAGTTTTTGTATGGATAAGGAAAGCCTATAAGATGACTCATTGTATGCCAGTTAGTAATTCCTTTTTATGTAAATGTATCCATTAGCTTTATCCAGTCATAAATAAATTGTTTCCCTATTTGTCTCACAAATTGTACTAATAAAGCATAGGGTAGGAGTTATGTTTTATTCATCTTTGTATTTTTAGTGTCTATAACAATGCCTTATCTATCCTAGGTGCAGAATAAATTACAGATTGACAGATGAACTGAGAGGCAGATGGATGAATGAATAGCTTGGAAAATGAATATGAAAGCAGATTTGGGATATGTTAGATCAAAGCCATGAAGAGCATTGTCATATCTTACAAAGATAACTCATATTCGATTTTTTTATATACCATTTGAAGACTACCTTAAAGAATGCATTGACAAAGGAAAGAGGACATAAACAAATGTATTATCCCCTCCTCTGTAGCTGAAATAGCCCACTAACTGGGCTCAGTGCCTCCACTATAGATATTCTTATAACTCATTCTCCACACAGCAGTTAGTCAGCTTTTAGAAAGGCAAACCTTACCTTGACCCCTCCTAGGAAAACATCACTATTAGGATCAAGTTCCTTCAACCAATCTACTGATAACAAGTTTAAAAAAAAAAAAAAAAGATCAAATTTGAATTTTTTAACTTGGCCAACAAAACCCTGCATGGTCTAACCACACAGGCAATCTCTCAGGCTTCCTGTTGCTCCAGTTTCTGTTAATGAACCACATGCCTTCCTGCCTTCCACAGGGTTTGCCCAAGCTGTCTTGGTGCACAGAATGCTTCCCTTCTGCTTTAACTAGTAAACACCTACTACTCACCTGTCCTTCGGATCTCAATTCAGTTGTGATTCCCACAAAGACATCTTTCTCAACTTCCCTTCTGGACAAATTTTCCATACATTGGGGAAATATATATATTTTTTAATTAATGTCTCTCTTTCTCATTGTAAATTAGCTTCGTGAGGATAACGACCATATAATTTTGTTCAGCTTTGTATACCAAATACCTAGCACATAATCAACAGTGTCTAGCACGTAGTCAACAATCAATAAATACTTTTAAAATAATATTAATGATATTTCAATAAGGAAGAAGGAGATGATATCTTGCTTGACAGTTCAAAAAGTACATTTATATTTATCATTTTATGTAATACTTACAACAATCCTGCATAATAGAGACTGTTATAACTCTCTTAGTCCATTTGTGCTATTATAACAAAATACCTGAGACTAGGTAATTTATAAGTAATAGTAATGTATTTCTCACCATTCTGGAGGCTGGAAGTTGAAGATCAAGGCACCAGCAGGTTTGGTGTCTGGTGATGGCCTGGTCTCTACTTCCAAGATGGCACTTTGTTGTTGCATCCCCTGGAGGGAGCAAAGCTGTGTCACAGGACAGAAGGGACAGAGGGGCAAAAGAGCCTAAGTTAGTTCTCTCCAGCTCTTTCATAAGGCACTAATCCCTCATCCATTCTGCACTCATGGCCTAATAACCTCCTAAAAGCCTCACCTGTTAATACTCTTGCACTGGGGATTAAGTTTCAACATGAATTTTGGAGGGGACACAACATTCAAAATATAGCACTCTCCAAACGTTAATTTCCTAATATAAAAAAACTGGCAAGTAATAGCACCCACTGTTTTTCTGAGGATTGAGTAATATTATACAGGTAAAGCAATTAGTTTAGTAGTTGGCACATAGAATGGCTCATTGAAGGTCAAGTTTGTAGACATACCAAGAATTCTGTCTTGAATCATGCCTTTCAAGATGTGCTTCCATCTTCCTGGACCACATTTCCCACATCTTGATTAAATGATTGATACCCATTCATCCTTCCCACCTCAGTGGAAAATCAAGGAAGTCTTCCCTGATCCTCCAGCTTCAGTTACATTTCATGCAGTATTATTATGTCTTCCCTACCAGGATTTTTATGGACCAATTATTTAATAATCTTCAGTCTCAGTGTCCTCATCTGTATTGTGGAGGTAATAACAATAGCTACCATTTATTGAATACTTTATGATAAATTGCATATAAAGGGTGAGGAGTGGAAGGTGTCAGAGATGGCCCTTGTGTTCCTGGAGGATGTAACTGGTTAGATGGTGGTACCCTTACAGATGCTACAACCACCAGTCAGAAGTGACATCACCATACTCAAGACTTGGAGTTTGTGGCATTAGCTGGGCACAGTGACTCTGTAATTACAGCACTTTGGGAAGCTGAGGCAGGTGGATCACTCGAGCCCAGGAGTTTAAGACCAGCCTGGGAAACATGGCAAAACCCCATCTCTACAAAAATACAAAAACTAGCTGGGCATGGGGGCACATACCTGTAGTAGCAGCTACTTGGGAGGCTGAAGTGCAAGGATGGCTTAAGCCCCAGAGGTTGATGCTGCAGTGAGACAAGATTGCACCACTGCACTCCAGCCTAAGCAGCAAAGCAAGACCCTGTATCAGAAAGAAAAAAAAAAACGAACTTGTAGCCTGTAGTAAAGTCTCCAAAATGGTAGCAGCAATTGCTGTTTTCCACAGATGAGGAAACTAAAGTGCAGCACTGTTAAGCAACCTGTTAAAAAGAACTCCTGGGGCCGGGCGCGGTGGCTCAAGCCTGTAATCCCAGCACTTTGGGAGGCCAAGACGGGCGGATCACAAGGTCAGGAGATCGAGACCATCCTGGCTAACACGGTGAAACCCCGTCTCTACTAAAAAAAATACAAAAAACTAGCCGGGCGAGGTGGCAGGCGCCTGTAATCCCAGCTACTCGGGAGGCTGAAGCAGGAGAATGGCGTAAACCCGGCAGGCGGAGCTTGGAGTGAGCTGAGATCTGGCCACTACACTCCAGCCTGGGAAACAGAGCAAGACTCCGTCTCAAAAAAAAAGGAACTCCTGTTACCCACTGGGTAACTGCAATAATTCAGAATGCTAATTTGAATAAATCTGGCTTTACTATAGAAATAATAGTTCCTTTTACAAGTACTTCTCAATTCATAGAAACTTAACATTCTAGGAAACTGCCTGGACTGCCTGTAAGTACATTGATTTTTAAAGCCAACGTGTGTTTGCTTAAATGAGGGGCTGTACCTCAGCTCTGATAGGTGGAAATGATGCATACATGCTTTGACACAATATATAAGATTTAATCTTTGATACACTGTACATTGAAAGTTTGCAAGTAAAAGACATTTTGTGTTTGTATATTTATTCTATATTTAAAAACACACAAACAAAAATACATCCCTGAAGATTTTTTTATATATATTCAGATCAACTCTCTTCTTTACCATGGAACAGGAGAATGTTATATTTGTAACTAGTTATTTGGGGCTCCCATCCCAGTGGACTGTAAATATGATCTTGATCTATTTTCTCAAATCATAGCTTTCTTCACTCAGGCTCTGTCTTATTTCCCTCTTTCGTCTTCTAGTTAAATAATAGGTGAGTCCCCCAACTTCTCAGTCACTTTCAAGCCTCAAAAGTCTTAACCCAGTTTAAAAGTTCAATTTCAGACTCTGTTTTATTCTCATTTCTTCCCTTATCCTACCTTAGGCATGAGCCAAGTACCCCCATGGAGCTGTAGTTCAGGGTCTGACTCTAAGAGATCTCTTCCTCTTCTCTGCCTCTTCAAGGCTCAGCTGTTCTGGAGAGCAGGGAGGAAGAAGAGGGAAAAGGATTATCCCTTTCAACTCCTTTGACAGTGATTGCAGATGTTTCTCTGGCTACTATTGTCCAACACTTGATATCTTTTCTATGAGAGGTGACCAAAGGCTGGCCATTCTGGGCAACATGTGTGTGAATTCTTCAGAAGGCTGTGCAGAGGATGCCCACTGCACTATTCCCAGTCTGGCCAAGGCCCAGCCTCTTCCAGTGCCTCACTGGCTCCTGTTGTTGGTGGTACAACCCACAGCTTTTTGCTGAGGAGGTAGCTTTTTGATGAAGTATGGGACAAAGAGACAACTACGCTGTGGCCCCTGTCTCTGCCATGTCATTACTGTTCAGTTCTCTGCTCACATATAGGCAAGGGAAGATGAGAAACTCTATGTCTAAGTAATAGAAGGCAAGTGTGCCTCTGTGACTCCACCATCAATCTCTTTATGCCTCTTTGTACCTCCTCCTCATTCCCTCAGTGTGATCTCTCCCGGACCACCGTACTTCCTTCCCACAGGTTCTCCTCTGTGACTCTGTCACTCTTTCATCCCAGTCTAACCTTGTCTTGGGAGCAAAATGGCTCCGTAAATATGCCTTCATGGCAGGAATTTCTTTGGATCTTTAAGTTG
Organism: Macaca fascicularis; assembly: GCF_037993035.2. NCBI lineage: Eukaryota > Metazoa > Chordata > Mammalia > Primates > Cercopithecidae > Macaca > Macaca fascicularis. The sequence goes on along the minus strand of NC_088380.1, from coordinate 154,385,948 downwards.
CCTCTGGTTGATAGACTAGAAGTATCCTTGGGGTACTAAGTGCCTCCTTTTCCTCCACCTTGGATTGTGGTTTTAACATTTAACTTTGGATTTAATGTTTCTGGAGTAATAGTAAAGTCCTTCTACAGAATCAGTGTCCTTATTTTATAGATGAGGAGATTGAGGCTTAGAGAAGTTAAATAACTCATCTTTGGGCATAAGCAAGAAAACAGAAATCCCATTTTCTCTATCCATGTTGTTCAGACCCTAAAGGTCATTCCCTTAAGTAGCACATGATAGCACATCCTCATAGCACATCTTCTGTGCTATTTCTGACTTTCATTGGAAGACAGCATTACGACCTAGACTTCTACACAAGTGAAAACTCAGACATATGGACTTACAGAGGAACAGGGCTAGGAGTCCTGACTGGCGCATCCCCAGAGTAGCACCTTTTCAGGGACATCTCTGGGCCAACCGAGAAACCTGTGTGGAAGAATTCCCGGGGAGTTCTTCAATCAGGACTTTCGGTGGAGACAACTTGCCAATGGCTACAATTTTGTTGGGGAGGAAATGTGACAAAGAATTAAGTCACTGAAGGGAATAGACAAGTCTGCTATTAAAATAACATATTGCAGAAATAGTAGCTACTGGAGACTCCAAAAGTGGGAGGCAGAGAAGTGGCAGGGTTTGAAAAACTACCTATTGGGGACTATGTTCACTTTGTGTGATGGGGTTCAACAGAAGCCCAGACTTCTGCATCATGAAATATATCCATGTAACCAACCTGCACATTTACCTTCTGAATCTAAAATAAGTTTCAAAAATAAAATAACATCTTAAATGAATATATTGGGGCCTGATGATTCAATTTAACTTCTTAAGCTATCACCTTGGAAGGCCTTAGAGGAAAAGGCAGTAATGATAATATTTCAGGCAACTCACTCTGAGACAAGAACCAATAATAGTTTTATATGCATTGTGTTGCAACAACCTTTGAAATACAGACTTCTATTTTCTCACTTAAAATTAAAGTAACTAAGCTTAGAGATGTAACTTGCATAAGATCATACACATCAAAGCAGTGGTAAAGAATAAAACGTGTGTGTCTTTTTTTAAAGTTTGTTTTTTATGATTCAGCTATTAATAAAAATGATATATAAATAATTTTTTTCCCTCTGTTTTACAGAGTAACCGAAAACATGGATAAGATCCCAGAAAGACAAATGCTTCTAAACCTTCAAAGATGGCAAAATTGTTTACACCAGTGAGAGGGAGATCAAAAGCTAAGAACTACCCTGTAGCCAGGACTACAACTGTGTATTTTAAAGCCATTATTCAAGGTTTCTTACTTGACAGTTCCTACACAACTCTGTTGAAAATCTACAATATATGCTGCATTTAATGAAACATGTAAATGTCAAATCAGAAGAGAAGAACTATAAACATATATTGTGTAAAGAAAAAGTTCAGCAATGGAACTAGTTTCGGCAGATCAAGCAAAGATGTGTCTTGGGCATGGAACCAAAGTTACAATGAAACATTCAACCCCTGCTGTGCAGGGGGGTCATTTTAATGTAACACCACACCCCATGGAAACACTAGTCCTGATAATAAACATCATTTTAAAAGATCAAAACAAACAAACAAAAAAAAACAAGGGTGGGTGGGGAGTGAAGCACGAGGAATACCTATGAAGAGCTATTTACAATAAAATGTTTCATTTGAAAAGTCTGGTTTCTTACTACAGGGATTTGCTTTTCTGTCTTTATGATTGTTTTAAACTCAGGAACAGAGACATCCGCATCGTGAATGGGAAGAAAAACACTCTTGTTTTTTGTTTTTCTGCAAAAGGTGGAGCTTGTGGAATTCATTCCACAGACGACAGATGAGAAGTGGATCACAGTGACCATAACAAAACTGGTAACCAAGTCAAAGGACCTGGGCGAATGTAACATGCGAAATAAAAGCAGATTCGATGCTTCCTTGTCCTCCTCTCACATCTGCATCCCTCCATCAACAACGGACTGATCTCATTCATACTGAGAACTAAGAAGATGATACTGTAAATCACATGCTCCCTGACTTAGTTCTGTTTAGAACGCCAACATCTATAGGGAACATGGGCCAGAGAGCATCTCTGAATCTTTCGTTTCCAAAATACTGGTTTTCAAATGGCTGCTTAAAATTGCCTGCAAATGAATATGCTATATATGATCTGGGCAAAAACACAACAGAATCAATGAGTACATTTCTACCAAGAGTCGGGTTTGCCACAGAGATGTGAATATTAAACTAAACTATTATTTTTTAAAGAATCCTTCTATGCCTAGAGCATTCTGACCTCTTCTTGTTTAGAGTGATAACATTTTTTCCCAGACAGATGACAGCAACAAGATAGCTCTACTTTTTTATATAGAAATAACATTATGTTACTGACAAGGTCATTTTCTACCAGAGACAATTAGAAGACTGGTACTTTTCCTAAGTTGTGTATTACTGAGTCTTGGATTCATCTCTGAGAGCAAATGTATGTTCCTGAAAAACTAATTTTACACCTCATTTACTGTAGATAACAGAACAACCTCAATTTTTCAAATTTTCCAAGTTTTATTTATGGGGCTAGAATTCCCATGCATAGAGAATATGTGTAGGGAGCCAGAAACTCTTTCTATGAGACGCTATACAAATCTTTCCATATGTGGGTTCAGTATCATCCTTCAGTTTTAGCACTGGCATTTGCAAAGCCAGAACAATAACTGAAGAATGTACAATAAAAATTAGAATGCTGGGGTCCCACTTTGTGTTCTTACATTTACTGCTGACCCAGGTATCTTTGGCCCAGTCACTTAACCTCTCTGTGCCTCAGTTTCCTCATCTGCAAAATGGGGTTAAAATGCTTTTTCATAAAGTTTTATTTGCAATTTTAGAACAAGAGGTGCTTAAAGTAGCACAATGTGCTTTGTAATTATTACAAGTGCTGTATTATTTGACTTTCTTGTGTTGTTGACAAAAAGATTCCCTCATGTAATAAAATAGTGCTTCGGTTTGGTTAAATTTAAGCACTATAGCACTGAAGCTTGCTTATCAAGCTACTTGGGACATTATTAGCAATAAAAATTGAGAGATTCAAAACCAGGATCTTTAATAATCTATAGCAAACAGATCATCTCATGCTATTGAACAAGATAGAAGAGTGTGTCATTTATATGATAAGTATCTCCCAGCTCTCTTGATTGCATATGCATGCCATCATACAGAACTCTACTTTTATCACAGGAGAGCCAATCATCAAAGACTTGGAGCAAACTGACAGTATCACATAATTAGCTTGATAATCTTTTATTCTGAAGGAAAGTCAGATGACATGTCCTACTGGGAAGATACAAAACAGACCATCCTACTGGATTCTTTGTTGTTGTTGTTGTTGTTGTTGTTTTGTTTTTTGAGATGGAGTCTTGCTCTGTTGCCCAGGCTGGAGTGCATTGGCACGATCTCGGCTCACTGCAAGCTCTGCCTCCCAGGTTCAAGTATTCTCCTGCCTCAACCTCCCTAGTAGCTGGAATTACAGGTGCACACCACCACGCCTGGCTAATTTTTGTATTTTCAGTAAAGACGGGGTTTCACTATGCTGGTCAGGCTGGTCTCGAACTCCTGACCTCAAGTGATCTGCCTGCCTCAGCCTCCCAAAGTGCTAGGATTACAGATGTGAGCCACCATGCCCGGCCTCCTGCTGGATTCTTTATTCAACTAGGTAGGTTCAAGATTAAATATGAGCCATAGGCTCATTAGGCAAAAAATGTGAAAGAGGATGCCTCTACAATGTTGGTGACCCAACCCTAGCAAACTTGAGTCAGAAAATATGGAAGAGGATAAATTACTCTCACATATCTAAGACTTTTCCATTTTTCTTCATTTTCTGTTCCAGGGCCCATATGAGTAAATCTATATTCCATCTGCTCCAACACACACCTTCCTTCTCTTAATTTTGTTTTCCCACCCACCAAGAAATTTGTAAGTCAAAATTTATTTCCATGAACAAGCTATTTCTAAATGATTGGAAATATTTGCAAATGTGGTATGGTTTATATGCCTAATCGGCTTATCTGCTGTAAATCATATGAGAACAACAGCTAGGATGATTGTCCAAGCAGCTTTAGATGTGTTTAGGGTCACGCAAAAGAAGGTTTGTTTTTTCTTTGCTTAAGATCCAGGAGATTAGCAAATTTCTCTAGACTATAGGCTGAACTGTAAGTTTTACCAAGTCTTGCTCATGAGCCTCAAAATTAATATATCCTTGAATAAGGTCTAAATATTTCAATAGATACATCTCTCTATTATCCATTTTCACAATTATAAAAGCATCAGCAAAATCGTGGATGTGTGTTCCAATCACTCATGGGTCCATGGAAATGGACCATGTTTAAATGAATACTTCCCTTGGATAGGATGTTCAGCAATAGCAAAAATAAATAATAATAAATAAAAATAAATAAAGTTATCAATTACAGTGAGATTTCCTGTGGCTCCACTTCTGCATCTGTACTACCTAGATGCATTTGGCTAATGAGTTTGCAGCAATCAGAACAGCGTTCTTCAGGGTTCATTAACTTAATTTTTCTTAATAAAATATTCATACCCTGGAAAATAAACATAACTGACTATGAAAGATAATTTGAGATAAACAAAAGCCCCAATTTAAATAGTTATTCAGGATAGAAAAATTTCATGAAAGGGGAAAAACATGGAGAGACTATCTTCAACTATCATACTTAAAAAGCATCTATCACTAAATTGAATGTCAAACTTTTTGTTAATGCCTCCCTACTTTTAGGAAATAGAATTTGCTGAAAAAAAGTGACATCCCTTCTGACTTATGCCATATAAATTAAATTATTGCCAACAGTTAGGTTTTAGGGGTGGAATCTTGCTTTAATTTTTTTTTTTTTTTTGGCCCACAAATAACTGCTCATAAAGGTCATGTGTGTCTTCCCAAGTCAATAAGGTAGAGCTGATATAGAACGCCTGGGTTATCACTTAGGTAGAGAGGAAACGTGTTCTCCACTAGTAATAGGAGAAATAAAGTTTGCCAAATATTTTTTGCTACAGGATTTTATTTCAACTTTGCTTTAAATTTTAAACAAATCTCTGGCAAACTTGTTCCTTTTTGTCCATTGATTGTCCAATTTTCCTGTAAACCCATTGTGTAATTCTTATGTTTGCTTTAACGTAAAACTATTCACAAGTTCATAGTTTTAAAATTAAGCATGTCTTTTTAACCTGCCTAGGTTTTTGTAGAAACTGTAAAAAGAATATTCATTGGTTTTGTGTTGATGTTTAAATAATTGGATCGTCTGTGTTATATTACATCAAGATAGATGGACAGCATAGACATTTTATTTTTAAAATATTTAATTGCATTATTTCAGTCTGTCAAAGGGTGGCACAGAATACACAAACACACACATACACACACACATACACACATACAGCATAGAAATTTGCTCTGTAGTTTGGGAGTTGCATTGCTTGTTGCCTTTTGTGAAATTTTCATAACAGTGTTTTGGTAATTTAATGACAGCTTTTGGCAGTTTAATTCTATCACTTTACTAATTTAGATTTGTCTATTATGTTGAAAAAGTTCAATAGGACTTTTGAATGATAAGTAATCAAAGCAAATCTTAGATGACTGTTTATGTCATAAGTTTATGCTTCCAATATGGACCCAAGCCCCTATTTAAGCAGACTTCTAGATCTTAAGTGAGGAAAGCTGTCATTATGTTCTACTGCCTTGTCATTTCTATATAATGTACTATATTGAGAGTTAATTTCAGGCATATTGGCAAGAGGATTCAGACATAATGGAAGGTTGGAGCTAATCCCTGTAAGGCCTCTTTAAGTGCCAAATTCTATGATTCCATTTCAGAATGGGGCAGGGCAGATTCACAATCCTTTGCTGTCTTTAGTTTGGTGGTTTAGTTCTTCCTAAATAAATCTGTTGCTGAGAGTCCAAGTCCAATGTGTAATCAAAATTCCTAAAGATAGCTCCTCAGAAGGCTAAGGTGGGAGGATAGCTTGGGCACAGGAGTTTGATAACAGCCTGGGCAACACGGTAAGACCTCATCTCAAAAAAAAAAAAAAAAGAGCAAGAGGAAGAAAATTACTGAAGATATACTTATAGGGCAATGTAGCAAAAATAGGATTATAATTTGCTATATTCAAACTAATGTGTCAGAGGTACACATGGTTGATTTGGTGAGGGTTCCTGTTTTTGTTTTGGTTTTTTCTGCATTAAGGTCTTTGTACCCCTGCTTATATTTTCATCCTTGTTATATGCAAAGTTCTGTAGGGTGAGAACAGTAAGGTTAAACAACTTTGAGCCCAATTTTGCTTACAATCAAGACCCCATGAACTTACTAAAGAATGGATGATGCAATTTTCCAACCAAAAGCAGATCCCCAGCATCTGTTAGTAGCAACACTTCCATTTGACTGACATCTCACAGACTGTGCCTATACCCCCCATTAACCATAGCAACTTCCCACAATGAGGCAGATCAAAATCCAAACATTTTTATAAATACGTGATGTAAATATACGCACAAATATATTCTGTACATAGTACGATGGTGTGAGCGCTTACTAAACGTGTACTTCTGTTCTAGGATGCAAGACTTCAAGAAAGGTTTTTTCTGCTGCTGCTGCTGCTGCTGCTGGAAACTCATGTTTTTGTTGAGCATTTAGTGTCTGAACTCTTCCCGTCCTTGACTACCTCTTCTCTCCTTTACCCCACCTTCTCTTCACTACTATTGTTTCTGACTGTTGACTGAGGCAGAGACTACTTGGTTTTTCAATTATCCAGGCCCATAAACCAGCAAATAGGTTTTTTTATTTGTTTGTTTAGTTGGTTGATTTTTTTTTTTGAAAGAGCAACAGAAAGCTCACCACAATCGACAGTATTAATATTAACCAAAAGTCCTATATCTTTATTGGCTAAAAATTCCATCTCAACAGGGTTCATGCATGTTTTAACCTTCAAGATCCAATACTTTGGGGACTCAAGTATAGAGTTAATGTGTTTGAATACATAATTCCCCAGGTGTTTACTGTGTTAATGTAGCCAAGGGTCCAATTTCACAGAGCTTTCATTCAATCAACTGCCTCAATTGGGGTTCTTTCTGTCCATCTCATTAACATGACTCCATACATCACTTCAGTGCTTGTTTATTAATGAAAGAAAAATTAAAATTGACTGAGTTTCACCAGAATGATCCTCTGAAGTACACCGGATATGTACATGTACTGTATGTATTACCGTAGAGATTGGAATCAACTTACTGTATGTAAAGTTTTATGAATGGTTATTTTATAATTTATGTATTTAATATAGGAATCAATGAACTCTGGTGTTTTAGTTTATATAAAAATAAAACAAGCTGCATTTTTTTAAAACTTTATCTTTCATTGTTTATAGCTGTTTGTTTAACTGAACCCTAGTCCACTTTTTTTTGAGACAGCCTTGCTCTGCTGCACAGGCTGGAGTACAGTGCTGCGATCTCAGCTCACTGGCTCACTGCAACCTCCACCTCCCACGTTCAAGCGATTATTCTGCCTCAGCCTCCCCAGTAGCTGGGACTACAGGCGTGCACCACCACACCCGACTAATTTTTTTGTATTTTTTAGTAGAGATGGGGTTTCGTCATGTTGGTCAGGCTGGTCTCGAATTCCTGGGCTCAAGCAATCCACACTCCTCAGCTTCCCAAAGTGCTGGGGATTACAGGCATGAGCTACCGCGCCTGGCCTCTAATCTACTTTTGAAAAACAGGGTGAGGCAAATCAGGGCTATCAGTGTAATGTAAGGACAGTAAACAGATTTCTTCTCATCTTCCCACTCTGCACTTTTTACTGTATGTGCCATGGGCACTATGATAAGGAAGCCAACGCAGAATTTACACCCCTGGGGGAAAAAATATCATCATTAGCATCTCTGTTCTGAACATACTTTGGGAGAGAATCTTGCCTGCTATTTTCCATCCTTATTCTTAATGTTACTTCTCCTACTCTATCCATCTACCTTTTTTTTCTACGTTGTAGACCCACTAGATGTAACAAGTTAACAGGTGTGTGTTACACAAGCATTGATCATGTGCACATTCCTATGGCCTATGTTCGTGTGGATCTACCCTCAAAGAGCTTACAGTCTCATGTGGGAAACAAACCCTGTATCCATGAATCAAATAAGAAACCAATATGACACAATAGAGGTACAATTTTGTAAGTCACCATGAAGAACTGTGAAAAATAGGCCAGGTGCAGTAGCTAACACCTGTAATCTCAGCACTTTGGGCAGCTAAGGCAGGAGTATCCTTGAGGCCAGGAGTTCAAGATCAGCCTGAGCAACATGACAAGAATCCATTTCTACAAAAATTTTTTACAAAAATTTTTTATATGCCATTACCTGGCATGGTGGCACCTGCTTATAGTCAGAGCTACTGGGAGACTGAGGAAGGAGGATCACTTGAGGCCAAGAGTTTAAGGCTACAGTGATCTCATCACTGCACTTTAGCCTGGAAAAGAGAGCAAGACCCCCAACTCTCCAAACAAAAAAGAAGATAAAGAACTGTCAAAAGTAATATTAAGCAGGATACTGTAGCTAACACTTGTAGTACAGTGCTTTGGAAGGCTGAGGTGGGAGAATCACTTGAGGCCAGGAGTTTGAGACCAGCCTGGGCAACACAGCAAGACCCTCATCTCTACTAAAAAAAATAAAAATGAGCTGGGCATGGTGGTGAGCGTGGATATTCCCAGGTACTTGAGAGGCTCAGGTGGGAGGATCACTTGAGCCCAGTAGTGTAAGGTTACAGTGAACTATGATCATGCCACTGCACTCCAGCCTGGGCAACAGAGAAGGCCCTGGCTCAAAGAAACAAAGAAAAATTAGTATATTGGAATGGGCTCAATAAGATCCATGTTAAGAAGGTTTCCTCCTTTAATTGTAACCTCTTCATCTTTGTTAGAAAAAAAAAAAGTCACTCATCAGTTTGTTACAATGTTCTGTCACTCATTCATAGGAAGCACCTATATGCCAGGAGCTATATCAAATTCTAAACACAGAGAAGAACAAGACATAGGCCCACCTCTCAAGACATTGCAATTTACATTTTTTGATGATGGTTTACAGCAATTGAGTCTCTATGACAAAGGTAATTTACATATCAGCATGCCATAAAATAGGCAGTTATTATGGGATCCTGTATAACTTTATAAAAGAAAAGGTCTATTTTGATTAACTCCAGTTTTAGTATATAATTCAAATGTATTATGTCAGCAACTCAACTGACCTCTTCCAGATCCAGAGAAAATTACCCCAGCGTTTTCTGGAGAAGCTAAAATGGGCGGCGGGCACTTCCTTCCACAGTGCTAGTAAGATGAGGAAACATTTACTAGGCCCACACAAAACCCACAAAAAGGAATTCCTCCCACCAGCTCATGATGTAGCCCTGCTTCTGACCTACAGGTGCAGTCGCAGAAGTGCAGAGATATAGTCAAATTCCTACCTACCCCATGGGTTAAGATTTGTGCCAAATGGCTGATAAAGAATGCTCATTTTATTTAAGCAACTTTGTAGCTACATATGAAATATAAAAGTAAATAGTGAAGCCTTTGTTGCCTCATTGAAAATCCTCTAGAGAAAAAAAAAAACCGTTTTTAACCCAAAACATGTTTGTGCATACACATATTTATAAACATCAAGTAAATTTTTGGTAAAAAAGTTCTGTAACAAATAGTCATTGGTAATTTGTGCCTGTAATTACCATAAAAATATTGAAAAAAAAGGGCTACAACATCTGTGTCATTTATATGAAGCCCGACATGACACTTTCTTTTAGAATTTAGAAGAAGAAAAACAAAAACAGTAACAACCACCTCAGGAACCAGATTTTTCTTCCCTTGTAATAAGAGAAAATTTACTGTGTTCCCATTTTGCCCTGACTGCCTACAAATGCAAAAACATATCTATATTTAATCGTGGCATCTAATCAATTTTTCTATTTTCTTTGTTATTTTATTGTTATTTACGTATTTATTTTTTTTGAGATGCAGTTTCGCTCTTGTTGCCCAGGCTGGAGTGCAACGGCACAATCTTGGCTCACCGCAATCTCCACCTCCCAGGTTCAAGTGATTCTCCTGCCTCAGCTCATTGCAGGCATGTGCCACCATGCCTGGCTAATTTTGTATTTTTAGTAGAGATGGGGTTTCTCCATGTTGGTCAGGCTGGTGTCGAACTCCCAACTTCATGTGATCTGCCTACCTCGGCCTCTCAAAGTGCTGGTAGCTGTCGCCCAGGCTGGAGTGCAGTGATGCAATCATAGCTCACTGCAGCCTTGAGCTCCTGGGCTCAAGCAATCCTCCCACCTCAGACTCCTGAAGTGCAAGGATTACAGGTGTAAGCCACTGCACCCAGCCTTTTTTATTTTATCGATCCTATTGTCAATATTTGCCTTTCTTTTGCTTTGATTTTGCCTTTAATTTACATTACCTCAAATATTTTTTGTACAGTCATAAGGTATGAATTCAATATAAAAATGCACATTAAATATTCTTAGAGCCACCACAGAAATGTGTGTAGAAAAAAAATATTCAAAACTTAGACATAAGGCAAATAAGAATTATATGTCTCCATAGTTTCTCTATAGTTTATAATATTCCAATTGGGGAAATACGATGATTCAAGAGAGCTCAGAAGTTTTACAATTCTATAAAGGTAGAGGCTAATTCATAGAAAAATGGTAAAGTATGATGCATTTTTCAAGTTGACAGAAAAATAAAACCAAGCAAATAAAGATTGAGTTTTTGTCCTATAAGCACATTAACTACTTTTGTTTCTAACACACTGCTTTCCTTTCATTTCAGCAGGTCTTTCCCCATTCTTCCACTCCTTCTCAAACCAGCTCAGTCATTCTACTGGTTCCTTTAATTAACAAGCTATATAACATTTGGATACATGTTTGTTCACGAACGATATTTTTAATAACTTAGTGAGTTATTTTTCAAAATGTATTTTAAGGAATATTGAGATAGAGAAGACTTAGTCCTTGCTCTCAGTGACATTACAGTAAAGTAAGACAGACAACCCTGTAACAATGAAGTAGAACTCAACACAGGATGGTGAAAGCCATAAGGATATCACAAGCTACTAAGTATCCTGAATGAATCTTTCATTTCAGACTGGCACCTTCTGCTACCTTCCCCAATTCACTGAGAGATGTTACATGGAAATATGGTGGATTCATGAACTTAATTCTCATCTCCTTTTTTTCCCTCACCCTCTACAACTATTCCTTCCAAAGTCCTATTGATTTTAATTCTGCAGTCTATCCTCTATTCTTCTTCACTTCATTGCAAAACCAGCAAGTTTTTATTTGGGATTTTAGAAGGGTAGGGGGTTTACAAACAGGGAGTGAGTCACAAAGATGACATGTTTCAAAGGGCAATATGATCACGAGGCAAGGCAAAATGAGAATTACTGATGAGGTTCTATGTCCCACTGTGCATGCATTGTCTTGATAAACATCTTAACAGGAAACAGGGTTCAAGAGCAGACAACCGGTCTGACTAGAATTTACCAGTCTGGAATTTACCAATCCTAGTAAGCCTGAGGGCACTGCAGGAGACCAGGGCATATTTCAGTCCTTATCTCAACCTAGTAAGACAGACACTCCCAGAGCGACTGTCTGTAGACCTACCCCCAGGAATGCATTCCTTTCCCAGGGCTATTCCTTGCTGGGAAAAGAATTCAGTGATATTTTTCCTACATGCACATCTGTCTATAGGCTTTCTGCAAGAAGAAAAATATGGCTCTATTCTGCCTGATTCTGCAGGCAGTCAGACCTTATGGTTATCTTTCCTTGTTCCCTGAAAATCACTGTTATTCTGTCCTTTTTCAGGGTGCACTGATTTCATACTGTTCAAACACACATGTTTTACAAACAATTTGTATAGTTAATGCAATCATCACAAGGTCCTGAGGTGGCATACATCCTCAGCTTATGAAGATGATGGGATTAAGAGATTAAAGTAAAGACAGGCATAGGAAATTATAAGAGTATTGACTGGGGAAGTGATAAATGTCCATGAAATCTTCACAATTTATGTTCAGAGATTGTAGTAAAGACAGGTGTAAGAAATTATAAAAGTATTAATTTTGGGAACCAATAACTGTCCATGAAATCTTCACAATTTATGTTCTTCTGCCACGGCTTCAGCCGGTCCCTCCATTCGGGGTCCCTCACTTCCCACAACACGAAGGTTACACTGTCCCATCTTCTCCAACACAAACAGACACACACATACACTTAGACCCTTGGCGGGTCAAAAGAGCTGGTATTTATGCAGGCTTTGAGGCAAATTCATGCTGTGGATTTTTTGCTATATGCTGCTGTTTATGTCTAGAAATGTTTTTCCTATTTTTTTATCTAGATAAATCTTTTTTTTTTTTTTTTTTTTTTTTTTGAGATGGAGTCTCATTCTGTCGCCCAGGCCGGAGTACAGTGGCACAATCTCAGCTCACCACAACCTCCACCTCCTGGGTTCAAGTGATTCTCCTGCCTCAGCCTCCTGAGTAGCTGGGATTACAGGCATGTGCCACCACCATGCTTAGCTAATTCTTGTATTTTTAGTAGAGACAGGGGTTTCACCATGTTGGTCAGGCTGGTCTCAAACTCCCGACCTCGTGATCTGCCTTCCTCAGCCTCCCAAAGTGTTAGGATTACAGGCGTGAGCCACCATGCCCAGCTACCTGGTTAAATCTTATTCCTACTTGAAGACTTAGCCATCATCTTCTTTAAGAGCTGGACAGAATATCCTTTGTTTATGCACTCTATGTGTACCTATCAAGCTATTTACCATGTATATTAAAGTTACAGGCCAAGCACAGTGGCTCACACCTGTAATCTCAACACTTTAGGAGGCCGAGGCAGGTGGATCACCTGAGTTGGGAGTTCGAGACTGGCCTGACCAACATGGAGAAAACCAATCTCTACCAAAATCACAAAATTAGCCGGGCATGGTGGTGCATGCCTGTAATCCCAGCTACTCGGGAGGCTGAGGCAGGAGAATCGCTTGAACCCGGGAGGCAGAGGTTGCGGTGAGCCGAGATGGTGCCATTGCACTCCAGCCTGGGTAACAAGAGGGAAACTTTGTCTCAAAAGTAAATAAATAAATAAAGTTACTTGTTCTGTCCCTTACCACTTAATGCCCAATGAAACCTAAGTTATTTGAGGGAAGAGATATTCCTTTTTCAGCTTTTCATTCCCAGCACCTAGCACAGGTCCTAGCACCTAGCAATGTCTTGATATATTATTCGAATTCCAGTGTTTATGTATTGAATTGCGGAGGGAAGAATCACTTCTTGTTTGAATACTCAGAGAAGGCCCCATGAAAGTGGAAATAGGTTAACTGGGCCATTTTATTGGAAAGTAATTTTGTTGTTATTCTTAGTTTTTTATTTGCTTTGTTATTCTTTCCTTTCTTTCTGCTGTTCCTTTTCTTTTTCTTTCTTTTCTGAATGAGTTTTTTTGATAAGCCATAAGCTCTTCAGAAAACATTTACAAATAGATCACCACATTCCCTGTTCAATTTCATCTTATTTTCCCGGTCAAAGTTCTCTCTTGTTCTGTACTCTACTGTCTGACCACAGGAGGGTAGCATTTTTCCAAAAGTCCAGGGAAAAAAGTGTGAGCTCAAGGAAACTAAAGCTGATTTTATGTGATATTTTGATGCCCCTTAGTTTTGCGTTTCGATTTCCCACATCCATATGAAAGTAATAACCTAAACATAAGCATTGCTTTGCCCATTCCTCTGGCGTGAGTGTTCACTATCTCGGGTTTTGTAGCCTCTCCTTATTTCAGGGAGGCTGGATTGCTGTCTTCGCCGCAGGCAGCAAATTCATTTCCAAACACAAAGACCCAGGGAAACTTAGCGACCTCCAAATAGTTTCAGACTTGCTCAGACACCAGACAAAAGAAGTCAAGGCAGTTCATCAGACCCACTCCCTAATTCCCCACCTCTGAAATAAGTTTCCCCCAGAGAACAGACAAGCGAAGGTATGTTATTGTGTCTAGAGTTTTTCCTATTGTGTGGATGACCTTGATTTTTTTTTAATAATACTGTTAATGTTTTAAATATTTTTGCCAGAACATTTTATGTTTCTTAAAGGGATTTTTAGAGGAAAAAAAAGACAATTTAAAAAAAAGTTACCTCCCAAGAATCCCAAGAATGAAAAAAAGAGCAATAATTTCTTGTTGTTCTTACAAAACATTAGCTAGATAAGCTTTTATTTCATTAGTCTGCCATTCCTAACCATAAATGGCATTTTATAAGTCACTCGGTAATTGACTAAGTATCCCTCCTCCTTAGTGCTGTACCTCTTCAGTTTTTAGGGGCTGCTATGGGAAAGCACCATTCAAAATAAGCCAGGTGCTTTAATTTTATTTTAATTACAAATGGAAATAAAGCAGAGATCCAGTGATGCTGGCTTTTACTCCTTCTGATCTATTTTTCTTTCTACTCTGTTACAAGAGGCAATATGTATATAGGAGACATGCGAACTGGGTCCTAATTCTATCTCTGCCACTAGGTATGTGTCATTGAAGAAGCAACTTGAGCATTTTAAATCTCCACCCAAATGGGATAATAATACCATTTACCTTGTCAGGCTGTTGAGAAAATTAAATAAAATATGTAACAGGATTCACACAAAAAGTTGCAGTGTGTGCTATATAGTAAAGGCTCAGTAAATCACATTTTTATTAATTACGTTGTTCAGTTCACCTGTTAGTATAAAGGGACAAAGGGCAGAAGGATAATATGAGCGTATAAAGCCTGAAAGAACAAGAGCATGAAAGGATGTGTCTTACCCCAGTCACCCTGCCTTCATCATTCTCCCCTGACTCCTGGTGCTCTCCAAAACAGCTAACAAAACATCTTCACCAAGAGCATTGCGACGTGAAGTAAATAAGCAGTGATTTATTTAAATAACCAAAGGAAAAAGGCTTTCTGTTCAGGATTGGGTTAACAGGTCGTAGAGGAAGAACAAACAAATCTCCGGCAAAAATGCCAAGAACCAGGCACTGCAATAGTTAGCCCTCGCAGTACTCACCGACACCACAGGGGGTCGCTGTAGAAAAAACCAGCTGCGGTTTGGGGCGCCTCTCAGACATCACTGACAATTAACTTTTCATTTGATCATCAATTGTTTAATTTTTAATTTTTCTTGTGTGTATATCACAAGAGTCATTTTTTAAGACCTGAAACGGACCTTAAGAATGTTCATTTTTTATTCGTTTTGTGTGTGTGTGTGTGTGTGTTTTCCAAATATTTATTGAACAACTACAATGTGGCAGGCATGCCTGAGTATGAATGAGAAAACTGTGTAAGTGGGCCAGGCGCCATGGCTCAGCCTGTAAACCCAGCGCTTTGGGAGGCTGAGGCAGGAGGATCCCTTGAGCTCAGGAGTTCGAGACTAGCCCGGACCAGCCTGGACCAGCCTGGCCAACATGGCAAAATCCCGTCTCTAGGCATGGTGGCAGGCTCCTATAATCCCAGCTACTCTGGAGGCTGAGGCAGGAAGATTACTTGAGTCCGGGAGAGGGAGGTTGCAGTGAGCTGACATCACACCACTGCACTCCAGCCTGAGCAACAAAACAAAAACAAAAACAAACAAAAAAACGGGTACGGTGGCTCATGCCTGTAATCCCAGCACTTTGGGAGACTGAGGCTGGTGGGTCACCCAAGGTCATGAGTTTGAGACCAGCCTGGCCAATGTCGTAAAACCCTGTCTGTACTAAAAATACAATATAGTACAATATAGTGGTGCAGCCTTATAATCCCAGCTACTCAGGAAGCTGAGGCCAGAGAATTGCTTGAACCCGGGAGGCGGAGGTTGAAGTGAGCCGAGATCACTCCGTTGCACTCCAGCCTGGGTGAAAGAGTGAAAACTCCATCTCAAAAAAATAGAGAGAGAATACTGTGTAAGTGACTTGCCTGTTGGCGGAGCTACTAAATGATTGAGCCAAGACCTGGATCAGATCATCTGACTTCCAGTTTAGTGAAGTTTCCCTAAAAATAGCAATATAATTATTTCATTTAATTAATTTATGTTATACAATCCAGCCGGGCAAGGTAGCTCACACCTGTAATCCCAGCACTTTGGGAGGCCGAGGTGGGCGGATCATTTGAGGTCAGGAGTTCGAGACCAGCCTGGCCAACATGGTGAAACACCTGTCTATACGAAAAATACAAAAATAAACTGGGCATGATGGCGGGCACCTGTAGTCCCAGCTATTTGGGGGACTGAGGCACGAGGATCAGTTGAACCCGGGAGACAGAGGTTACAGTGAGCCAAGATTGCACCACTGCACTTGAGCCTGGGTGATAGAGCGAGACTCAGTCTCAAAAAATAACAATACTAATAATAATTAATGCTTATTATATAATCCTATACAATATAGCTTAATTATCAGTATAACTAACATATAATTCATTATATATTAAATAAATAACAATATAACAATGACTGAGCCCCTACAATGTATAAAATTTTTTTCATGCATTTTAAAATTTGCTATATGGCCTCTAGAGTGGTCTGAAGTTATAGGCTTTAGAATACTATGTTTGAATCCCAGCTCTGTTCCCCATTAGCTATGTGACCTTGATCAACTTAATGAACATCTCTGAGGCTCAATTTTCTCATCCATAAAATAAAAATAATACAATCTGGGCTTATGGTAAGGATTGAATTAAATTAAATTAAAACATTATTTAAAATATACATAAAATGCCTGGTACAGGGTAGAAACCCAATCATTATCATTCATGCTCCTAACAAATTTGCATTTACTAAGGAGGAAAGTAACACATAAAAGTTTAGTAACTTGCCCAGGTTTATTCAGCCAATAAGTGGCCAAGTTAGAATCTGAACTCAGATCTGATTCCACAGCTTATGTTCATTTCATTATTATGCTGCCAGTGTGATTTTGTCTCCAAACATAAATGCCTTTAACATAAATGTCTTTAATAAATGTCTTTAGTATTCCTCCACGCACCTGGAATAGGCTGTACCTGGAACAGGCTACACGTGCAAGAGCTAATCTACACATGTCTATTAAATGTTAGCAACACTTTTAGACAAGGGGAGGATAGAGAATAGGAACGTTTTGTATTGTTTTTGTTTTCCTCTTTTTCTGTTACAATTAATGTACTAAGGATTAAGAGGGAACATAGCTCAGTTCCCTCTTTTTCACTGTTCCGTATTTTTCATTAAAGACAAAAGGATATGGCGCTTCACTATGTAGAAGCTTGTGAATCCACGCTGCTATCCGCAAAGAATCCCTGTGGTTTTTTACTTCCTTTTCAAGTTTAAACCAATGTTCTTTTCCCAGTTCCCATGATCTGCCTCAACAGAAGGGACTCAGTGAGTCGCTGCATTTCTAGAAGGAAAGTGACAGGACCAGGAGGAGTGAAGGCCCCTGAGTGTGCATGAGATCAACAGCTGCCTGCTTGGTGGGAACTGAGAGGGCTGAAAGGATTCTGCCCAGTTGCTACTCCCACAAACACACACATATCCTCAGATGTCCTCTTGGAGTTAAATATGTATCTATATTCCAGGAAGTCCCTGGGCAAAATGGAGGTAATTTACCCAGAAGGATCGTATAATAAGATATCAGAATCCATTAACAGAAAACCTTGCCTTTTTATTAAATTATTTAGCTGCTCTATTTGGAACCCTGAGGGGAAAAAAAGCATCATGTATGATAAGGGAATGTCCTACTAGGAAATTATGTTTTACTGAGAGACCCAGATGAGAGGCACATGGGGAACGGGGATTAACCACAACAACCTGTGAATGTTGTACCAAGCGTGTTGTGTTGGTAAACAGGATCTAGGATGCGAGGGCGGGGACTTGATTTATACTCTACAGATTTCTTCGAGGTAATTATTTCACCATAGCTGATTTCAAACTACCAATGACAAAATTGCTAAATACTTAACAAATGGCCAGCTTAGGCACATCACTACCAATAATTTTGGAAGGATGAGGTTACTTTCGGCCAATGACAGACAGTGTGGCTTTTCAAAGCTGGTGTGTGTTTATCCCTGTCAAGTTCAATATGCTCCTTACCCAACCCCACCCCTCAAGCAGGGCTACAAAGGAATACGTAGAGTTAAGGTGGAGTAACAGCACAAATGAGTGCATGGAAAAACTGGTGAAATCTGAATACAGGCTGCAGTTTGCACTGTACCAATGGCGGTTTCCAGTTTTGCCATTTTACCCTAGTTGCTTAAGTTGTTACCATAGGGAGACGCTAAGTGAAAGGCACATGGTGCACTATGTGCTAATTTTCCAACTTACTGTAGTTTATCACTATTTTAAAATAAAAAAGCTATATTAAAAAACCCTCAAGCAATATAGGAAAATATATAGATGACAACAAAGTTTACCCCAAAATCATACCACACAGAAATAATCATGATTATCATCAGGTGGACATCATTCTAGACATCTATTGGTGTACATATACAGTTAGAAAAGGGAAGAGTTGGCCGGGCGCGGTGGCTCAAGCCTGTAATCCCAGCACTTTGGGAGGCCGAGACGGGCGGATCACGAGGTCAGGAGATCGAGACCATCCTGGCTAACACGGTGAAACCCCGTCTCTACTAAAAAATACAAAAAAAACTAGCCGGGCGAGGTGGCGGGCGCCTGTAGTCCCAGCTACTCGGGAGGCTGAGGCAGGAGAATGGCGTGAACCCGGGAGGCGGAGCTTGCAGTGAGCTGAGATCCGGCCACTGCACTCCAGCCTGGGCGACAGAGCGAGACTCCGTGTCAAAAAAAAAAAAAAAAAAGAAAAGGGAAGAGTTGACACTACTTTTAGAGAAATAGAGTTCCAAAATGGATCCTATTTTTAAGTACATGTAAATAATTTAATTGAACTTGAACTTAACAAAAGAACCTGATATTAAACTGTAAGAATCAGTAAACTTCAAATCACACACACTCACACACACACACATATATTTATACCCATAGAATGGAATATCGAATTTCTTAGATGATGAGACCAGAGTCTGTGGGACCATTTTTTGGCTCTAAAATTAAGGCCTTTAAAATTATAAGTTGAGTTATTGTATTTCCTGTTCTCAGAGACCATAGCGCTAAGAAAGGAGGCATTGAGAGATTCAGCCCACTAAGTTTTCAGAAAAAAAATGCAAAAACACTGAACATTAACTTCAAAATGCCTTAGAACTTTGATAGACAACTAGGCTTTTTATATTTGACTTCCTGCTCTGTTTCATTAGCTGAAGCTTTTGACCACACTGTCCTCTTTTTATCTATATCTTGAGGCCACCAATATGATGATACAGTGTTAATAGAAAATTAAAATGTTAATTTTGATATTTTGTCATAGGGTTTACTTTGCTAAGTATTTCAGTAATGTGCTAAACCACATTACAGATCTAGCCAGCTTTATAATTTTAAAAGTTCAGCACAGTTTTTATGTTCTTTGAGTGTCATAGCAATCTGAACAACAGTCCAGGCTGATATTTTGCCCATTTTGGGAGTGGTGAAAGTGAAGCTCACAGAACGCAGGTGGCATGCCTACAGCCATGGGGAGGAAGTGGAAGGGCCATGGGATCTCACAGATTGCTGGATTTTTGGTATTTCTATTATCATATGTTAATAGAAGTCTGACATGGCTTTAGAACCTCCATATGTCAGATGTAATTCAATGCAGTTTGTAACACACTCAGGAAATTAAAGCTTAAAAGGAATTGAAATCTTCCCTACTCCCACGAAAGAAAAATATTTCAAACCTACTAAGAGATTAGTAAGGATTTTTTAAAAATCAGATTAGCAGTTTATTTCATTTCATGCAACAAGAACTAAAGGAATGGACCACACAACATATAATTTTTGGTCCTGGATAGGAAAAATAATAATAGCTAATATTTTTAATATATCATGGCACTATGCCAAGTGATTTATTTTTATTATTTAAAATTCATAATAATCCTTTGAGGTATATATTATGATTATCCTGATTTTGCAAAAGAAGAAACTGAAGATTGAAAAATCAGGTTAGAAGATCTAGAATTTGAGCCTGTGTTTGTCTAATGTGAGGCTATAGTAGACTCTCTGGAGAACAGGGGAAGGCCAAACCAACAAACAAAGCCCAAGAGTAATTAAAAATATAACTGAAAAGAAGGAAAATTAACCTTTAGGATTGTCATATATTCTCTACCTTTTCCTCCTAGTCCCCTTCTCCCCTCCAACTATAAAAGCCAGTGGATTCTATGTATTTCCAAATCCAAAGTTGCTCTCTAAAAAGTGTCTGGATCTCACTTATGGTAAAGAACAAGTAACTCTTCACAGTGTTGAAAGCCATTACCCCTGGAGCTTTAGATCAAGCTTTAGCTAATCATTTGGAAGGTTCATTTATTCGGTTCTCTGGAACCAGAAATGTGAGATAGGAAAAAGCAACTATAAAAAATATAGCATACAGTCAACTGACTGTTGACAAAAGTGCCACGACAATCAAACGGGGAGAAAAGAGTCTTTTCAACAAATGCTGCTGGGACAACAGGTACCTACATATAAAAGAATGAATGTGGACATCTACTTTACATTCTATACAAAAATCAACTCACCATGTATCACAGACCTAAATGTAAAAGTTAAAACTATAAAACTCTTAGAAAGAGGGCCTAAATCTTCATGATTGTGGATAAGGCAACAGTTTCTTACATATGACACCAAAAGCAAAAGCCACAAAAGAAAAAAATAGATAAACTAGACAGCATTAAAATTAAGATCTTTTGTGCTTCAAAGAACACTACCAAGAAAGTGAAAAGGCAACCCACACATTAGGAGAAAATTTGGAAAACCATATATCTGATAAGAAACGTGTATCTAAAATACATAAAGAACTCTTGGGCCAGGTGTGATGGCTCATGCCTGTAATACCAGCACTTTAGGAGGCCAAGGTGGGAGGAACACGAGGTCAGGAG
Source organism: Macaca fascicularis (assembly GCF_037993035.2). Classification (NCBI taxonomy): domain Eukaryota; kingdom Metazoa; phylum Chordata; class Mammalia; order Primates; family Cercopithecidae; genus Macaca; species Macaca fascicularis. The sequence goes on along the minus strand of NC_088380.1, from coordinate 154,364,904 downwards.
TTTGAGACCAGCCTGGCCAACGTGGTGAAACTCCCGCCTCTACACAAAATACAAAAAAAAAAAAAAAAAGACTGGGCATGGGTGGCAGGTGCCTGTAATATCAGGTACTGGGGAGGCTAAGGCAGGAGAATCGCTTGAACCTGGGAGGCAGAGCCGGCAGTGAACCAAAGTCACGCCATTGCATTCCAGCCTGGGCAACAAGAGCAAAACTCCGTTTCAAACAAAAACAAACAAACAAAACAAAAACAAAAACAAAAAACTATAATTAAGACATCACTACATAAAAAATACTGACAATACCAAATGCTAATGAGGATTTGGAGAAACTGGGTCTTTTATACATTGCTGGTAGCAATGCAAAATGATATGCCTCCTGGAAAACAGTATGATACTCTCTTAGAAGGAAATTTTTATTTATTTATTTTTGAGACATGGTCTGGCCCTGTTGCCCAGGCTGGAGCACAGTGGTGTGCACATAGCTCACTGCAGCCTTGACCTGTGTAGCTCAAGTAATCCTCCCATCGCAGCCTCCTGAGTAGCGGGGACTACTGGTTCCTGCCACCACACTCAGCTAATGTTTTTTCTTTATTTTTTGTAGAAACGGGGTCTCACTATATTTCCCTGGCTGGTCTTAAACTCCTGGGCTCAAGTGATCCTCCCACCTTGGCCTCCTAAAGTGTTGGGACTACAGGCAGGAACATACCATGCCTGACCAAAAGGAAAGGTTTTATATAAAGGAAATCATGAAATATGTGGTCTTACATTCTTAAAAGAAAATACACTTACCATACAACCAAGCACCCACACTCCTGGGCATTTATCCTAGAGAATAAAAACTTACATCCAAACAAATTTTGTACATAATTGGTCATAAGAGCTTTATTTGTAATTTCCAAAAATGGAAACAACAAAAATGTCTGTTCAAGAGATGAATGCTTAAACTAACTGGTCTGTACCATAGAACATTATTTGGCAATAAAAAACAGTGAACTGGCCGGGCGGTGGCTCATGCCTGTAATCCTAGCACTTTGGGAGGCAGAGGCAGGTGAATCACATGAGGTCAAGAGTTCAAGACCAACCTGGCCAACATGGTGAAACCCTGTTTCTACTAAAAATACAAAAAAAAAATTAGCCCTATGTGTTGGTGTGCACCTGTAATCCCGGCTACTTGGGAGGCTGAGGCAGGAGAATCACTTGAACCCAGGAGCTGGAGTTTGCAGTGAATCGAGATGGCGCCATTGCACTCCAGCCTGAGCAACAAATATGAAACCCAGTCTCAAAAAACAAATAAACAAAAAACACTTAACTGCTGATACATACAGCTTGGTTGGATCTCAAAGGCATTACGCTGAGTGAAAAGCTCCAATCTCAAAAAATCACCAGCAGTATGATTTCATTGACAATAACGTTCTCAAAATGACAAAAATTATGGAGATGGGAAGCAAATTGGTGGTTGCCAGGGGTTATGGAGACTGGAGGGAAGGGATGAGTGTAACTATAAAGGGTAGTGGGGATATGTATATGTATAGATGAACAAGAACGACAAAAAAATTCACTCACATTAAGCCCGTTGCTGCTCAGACTTCTCAGACATAAGCACCCAAGATAAAAACCAAGAGGAATTGTGCCACTGCACTCCAGTCTGGGTGACAGAGCGAGACTCCATCTCAAAACAAACAAACAAACAAACAAAAACAAGAGAAATAAATCATCTTCTGGAGAAGTTGTAATTCCTTAGACATCTTGTCTACATTGAAAATGTATGTAAATAAATGATAAATAAACATGACACACTCTCTAAATTTTGCCAGCTTCTAAATATTCATCATAATGCTGGATTTTGGTCTCTGGAGCTATCTAAATCATGGCTAAGATCCCCCAGTCTGGCAGATAGGCTATGTCATCACTTCATTTTTTTCCACAGTAATTTTCTCCTTTCAGGTTCTTACACATAGAGAACCCCCTCATCTTTCACTCCACGGGGCAGCTGGTTTCCAGCCATGAAGTAAATGGAAACTTCATGGTTCAGAACATGCCAGCAGCTGCCAGAGGATCCCAATTTTTCAGTTCCTGGACTGTTATGAAGAAGAGTTTTAGGCCAAGGTCATCAAAGACCGACTCCACTACTCAACAAGAGCCACACAGGCAGGGTCAGGGTAGAGGGCTTCCCCTTGAAGGCCAAGCCCAGCTTCTCATTGGTACAACTCATTTGTCAGGGTCTCGGCTGCATGAACCTCATTCTTCACTTGGTCATATCCCTACCCGGCAGGTGTAAAAGTACAAATCTCTATGTACTTGGCAGCCAGACACATGCTAGGACCCTGCATCACTAAGGTTGCCCAGGCCCACCAGGCCAGACGGACTCAATAAGGAAGCCTTTCCCACACTGGAGCCCAGATACCTTCATGCCTCTCATTACAGCCCGTCAAGCCTTCCACCCAACTCTGAACGCTCCTCCTCAACATCCTGCTTTACTTCACATTGTGATTCATTTTCTCCTCTTCTGCAAAGAGTCTCATACAGCCCACAGCACAGTCCAATTACTATCGTTAACATTGTTACTGACAGACACCCTTTCACAAGAAAAAACTTAGTATGTTTCTGGGACTTTGTATACATTATATAATTGAATCGTGACAACCACCATAAAATTAGGCACAATGATTATCCTGATTTTCCAAACAAACTAAAAACATCAGCAATAATAACTGAGGTCTTTATAGTTCCAAGGTCCCTGTTCTTAACGTTTCCACCATAAGGCTTCCTGGCTCTGCTAAAGGACTTGTATTTCCATAATCAATACTGTGACCTTTGGAAAATGAGACACCTGGATGTGAACCTAGCTAGGTGACTCGCTTGAAAAATGGCACTTGCAAATCAGATCGCCATTCAAGTCTTAGACCCTCGTTTGTGAAAATTAGGGATGAAAATAATGCCTGCTTCGCTAAACTGTTGTGTCAGTTAAATGAGATAATAAAGTATTTAAAGTACTCAGCATGATGCCTAACAAACAATGAACCCCAGTGAATGCCTGTCAAATGAATTAAGAAATGAATCTGTAACAGTTAACATGAATAGGGGAAAGAAGAGACAGAAAATGCCAGTGACTCACAGGAGAGCAGTAGTACTTGGCTTTGTGACATGGTCAGAGACATCTGGATAAGAAAATTCCGTGGCTGTCTACCGGTTCTACTGGCTGTTGCCATCTGCAGGAGCTCAGTGCTGATGAGGCCCCAGCCAGGCGGTCCTCACCCTTGGGCAATTCACCTTGCTTGGTTCCACAGGCACCAATGGCATTTATAAGGCAGCCATTCAAAAACACTGTTTTTAAGAGGAACTGGCACCAAAAATAGTTACAACTGAAGAGGGCTCTCTATCTTTGTTGCTAGACAAACAATTGCAAACCAACATGCCACTGACATCAAAAGAAGGATAACTTCAAAAAGATAGCAAAATTCACAAGAACACTGACTCACATCTGTGTGGGGCCCGGTATTTCTGTACCATCGGCTCACTGGTTCTGGGACTTTGTGGTTTCACTTACTAGTAAAATAGTGGGAAAAAAATAGGGAAAAAACTCAAAGAGGTATTTATAAAGTACACATTTTTTAACAAAAAGAATAGAAAAAAAATCCACTCCCCTCCCTTTTTTTTTTTTTATTTTTTTTATTTTTTTTTTTTTTGAGACAGAGTCTCTCACTGTCACCTGGGCTGGAATGCAGTGGCGCAATCTTGGCTCACTGCAACCTCCACCTCCCAGGTTCAAGCGATTCTCCTACCTCAGCCTCCCAAGTAGCTGGGACTACAAGCGTGCGCCACTCTGCCCAGCTAATTTTTGGATTTTTAGTAGAGACACAGTTTCACCATGTTGGTTGAACAGGATGGTCTCGATCTCTTGACCTCGTGATCCACCCACCTCGGCCTCCAAAAGTGCTGTGATCCATTTTTTTAACTGTGTAAAACTTAACACTCATCACACTGATCTTATTTTTCTTATTTTACTACAGGCTCATAAAAACTTTGTTATGGGCATAGTCCAGTATACAGATACACACACATACACACACACTTACATACACACACACGCACACATATATATATGATAAGTATTGGAGAATGACTTCATTATACTATTTACTTCATAAAAACCCAGAAACAGGGCCAGGCGAGGTGGCTTATGCCTGTTATTCTAGAACTCTGGGAGGCTGAGGTGGGCGGATAACCTGAGGTAAGTAGTTCGAGAGCAGCTTGACCAACATGGAGAAACCCTGTCTCTATTAACAATACAAAATTAACCGGTCCTGGTGGCACATGCCTGCAATCCCAGCTACTCAGGAGGTTGAGGCAGGAGAATTGCTTGAACCTGGGAGGTGGAGGTTGTGGTGAGCTGAGATTGTGCCGTTGCACCCCAGCCTGGGCAACAAGAACGAAACTCCATCTTAAAAAAAAAAAAAGAAAGAAAAGAAAAAGGAAAAAACAGAAACGGAGATATTATTCTCAGTTTACAGAGACAAATACTAAGGGTAAAGAGATTTTCCAAAGACACAGTGCATTAGACAGAGGGGGTGGGCTCAAGCCAAAAAGTTAGGCATTCGGCAGATCTTATCACACAGTGCCATAAACTGTGAGAGATGAGGGAATTCACAGAAGCTTAGGCATACCCAAATTTAGGCAAAATTTACACATATATAGCTGCAAATACATAAAAGAAAATTGGAAATGTTATCGGTTATGTATAGTGTTTTTCCAACCTCCAAAAAACAGACTATTGGCTGGGCGCAGTGGCTCATGCCTGTAATCCCAGCACTTTGGGAGGCCAAGGCAGGTGGATCACCTGAGGTCAGTAGTTTGAGACCAACCTGACCAACATGGTGAAACCCTGTCTGTACTAAAAATACAAAAATCAGCTGGGCATGGTGGTGGGCACCTGTAATGCCAGCTACTCGGGAGGCTGAGGCAGGAGAATTACTTGAACCCAGGAGGCAGAGGTTACAGTGAGCCGAGATCATGCCATTGCATTCCACCCCGGGCAACAAGAGTGAAACTCCGTCTCAGAAAAAAAAAAAAAAAAGACAAACACAGACTATATGTATAGATACAGGTAAGGGTAATGTTTTAATTTATATATTGCATATTATGTAGATTCAAATTGAGAGACCACAGCATCACATTCTCTTTCCCTCTCTTTCTCCCTTCCCTCACATTCTTTTCCAATGTCTATCTCATACACTTCTACCCTCTTGGTCCTACCAATGCTCTGCCTTTCATATACTCTGTGCACTTTGAGAGGAAAGAAAGATGGAACGAAGTTTTTAATAAGTTTTCAGAAGCAAGTTGATAACAAAGGCATCCTGGAAATGCAGCTAATTGAAGGCCAATCAAAACTTTGCTGCAAGTTCCCGATATCACGATAAAGTTCTTCCCCCGAGATAAGTCAACCTTAGTTCTGCCAGATAAAACTACTAAGCTCCTGGTCTACAGTATTACTTCTCTTTAGACTTGCTATTTTAGAACAATGCCTGATGTCACCATAATTGACGCGAAGAACATTCTTTGATGACTAGACACCCAGCATGCAAACACTACTAGAGCTGACAGCAGACAGCTGGGTGAGTCAGCTTAGAGTCAACTCTATCCGTGGACTTATGTTCTTCAGGATATTGACACGTGTACCTTTCTGTGCTCCAAACAGCGGCAGCAGCAGAAACAATGACAGAAAATGCATTATGTTCACATTTATTTGATTAACACTGGATTATGTTATTTTCATAGAGGCCTGTTCAGTACCTTTATCCAAATGGTCATTATGAATCTCCAAATATGCTGAGTCTTTCAAATGTATTTGACCAAAAAACTCTTTTTACAGGGTTTAGAGAGGCAACTTAAAATAAAAAATTCCTAGACTATTGCCTGTGGATCTCTGTGGTTTGGGAAATTATGTTCAAGCCTCAATATGCTAACCAGGATAGCTTACTTGAGACATTTCAGATTGGCAATTTTTTTTATTTATTTATTTATTTTTTTTTTACTAACTTTGTACCCTAAAGTGAAAAAAAGATAAATTGTAGATTTTTTTTTTAAAATTTTCCAAAGCCATGACTCCCTGGAGTTGGGTCTAACACATTCTGTCATTTTTCTCCTTTTCAAGACCCAAAGTCACCTCCCCCTATAAATCCACTCTCAACTATAATTATAAAAGTGAAAATTTAATAAAAGTTCTAAAGTGTGCCAATAAGCACAATGCATGCAATCTTTCATTTAATCCACAAGTCAAAGCTATAAAATAACTATGATTATTATCCCCCCTTGCAGATAAAAGATCTAAGTCTTGCTAGATTAAGGTGTTTTTCGAGATCACTCGAATAGTCACTGGAACCGAGGCACACTGTCTGCAGAGCCAGCATCTTTCCACAACTATTCCTTCTCAGCTGTGTATGTCCTAAAGCCTACTCTTGGCTGTCCCTTCTTGATGCTTTATCATACTTGGGCATGTATAAATCCTGCACATCACTCTACTCCTCCTGCCACAGTGCCTTAACACTGTGTTGGGTATTTTATTAGCACTTTTTGATTTGAATAGAGACAAAAAAAAAAAATACCCAAAAGGATCAAGACATCTCCAGGGGGAAAGGGGGCTGACTGAATGTCCCTTTCCAGACAAAGGCTGTGTCCATCTCTTTCCTTTGTGAGCTGTTCCACACTTGAAGGATCCTCACGAAGCACAAAAGACCTGTGAAAGGGGAAGAGCAGTTCAGCTGACTGATAGAAAGCCTTCTCTGTGTCCGGTTCCTCTGACTTGGACCCCAGTGAATACCATTTGTTTAAATAATGATCAGAACATAATAGATACGATGAGGTTGCCAAGAGGCTGATCATTCAGCTTCTGCTTGGCTAAGGGGGAAAAAAAAGAAAGAAAAAAAAAAACCTGCCCTGATATGGCCATGGCATGGTTCATTGGGCTCACATTTCCCCACTCTGAAGTTTGAACTGAAATCCCAAGATCTATCAATTTTAGAGAACAAAAAAGTTGGCAGACAAACAGAATCTTCCCTTCATCTCCAGTAAATAAATACATTTTGAAAAGCAGGATGGAGAGGACTGCTAACCATGTAGGAGTAATGATCAGAACTGCAGATCTTAGCAACATTCCCATCCTGTTACTCTCCCTAGTTGGGAGTGGGGGTGAGTGATGTATTTTGGAAAGGCACAAGTGTGCAGCAGTAAGGAACGGGACTTCTGCTGTTATTAGATTGAGGTTTGAGGCTTAGCTCTTCTTTGCTCACATTATATGCCCTTGATCAAGTTGTTATTACTTCTCTGAGACTTGTTTTTCTCAGCTGAAAAAGTGAAGAAACTACAGCCCCAAGTTTTATGAAGATTAAATGACTTACTGTGCCTGAGGGCTGTGGAAGTGGAAAAACTTTGTTCATCTTTGGAAGCCAGAATCTTCACTATCAAGCCATGGATGATGCATTACTCTCTTCCCATCTCCGCTTTTACCCAAGAGCCTTAAACTCTCCTTCTCCCTGCTTTAGCCATATGCCACATTAAAAAAAATAAAATAAAATAAAAAAACCAGGAGCATGTATTGCTTAAGATCCAGTATAGTAGTTGCTACTGATCCTGTATCAAACATGACAACTATCCCTGTTGCACGTGGATGCCTGACACTCTAACTTATAGAGGCATAAACATACTTTCCTGGCCTCCAGCAGAAAGAACTTGGCAGAGAAATCTCAGGACTAGGCCAGGCATGGTGGCTCATGCCCGTAATCTCAGCACTTTGGGAGGCCCGAGTGGGAGGATCACTTTAGCCAAGGAGTTTGAGTCCAGGCTGGGCAACAGCGGGAGACCCCATCTCTACAAAAAATAAAATAAAATAAATTAGGCAGACATGAGGACATCCACCTGTGATCCCATCTACTTGGGAGGCTGAGGTGAGAGATCACTTGAGCCTAGGAGCTTGAGGCTGCAGTGAGCCATGATCATACCACTGCACTCCAGCCTGGGTGACACGGCAAGATCCTGTCTCAAAACAAAAGTAACATCCAGGCACAGTGGTTCACGCCTGTAATCCCAGCAGTTTGGGAAGCCGAGGTGGGCAGATCATTTGAGGTGAGGAGTTCGAGACCAGCCTGACCAACATGGTGAAACCCTGTCTCTACTAAAAATACAAAAAAAAAAAAAAAAAAAGCCAGGTATATTGGCACATGCCTGTAATCTCAGCTACTGGGGAGGCTGAAGCAAGAGAATCTCTTGAACCCGGGAGGTGGAGGTTGTAGTGAGCCAAGATCGTGCCACTGCACTCCAGCGTGGGTGACAAAGCGAGACACCATCTTAAAAAATAAAAATAAATAAAGTATACTCAAATTATTCTAAAACGTATTTGGGTAATCTCATATTAATTTAAATTAACACTAAACCATACGTCTCCAACACACACACACACACGCGTACACAATTATTACATAAAATCAGGAATCTGAGAAAAAGGTGACTAGATCACAACAAAGGAACCCTCCCTCCTCTCCTGTACTCTATTGCTGTGGGTATGCAGAGAAGGATTTGCTGCCCTTACCCTAACAAGCCGTAGACTATTGGAGGCTCCATGGGAATCAACAAGGAAATTGCAACAAAGTGAATTACACACAACTACCAAAAAATACCAGTAAAGGAATACCAGCAAATGCTCATTAAATATCTGGACATGTAAATCTCAGAAATTTTACATTGGCCTGATTTGAGCAATAAAGTAAACTATATTCTTTTCTTTTTACTTTTTCTTTTCTTCTTCTTCTTTTTTTTTTTTTTTTTTTGCGTAGTCACAACTCTCTACCCTCAAGCTAAGCCCACCCAGGGTGGTTTTTCAAGAGAACATAATTGGGGAATTTTGGTCTCAGTGTGAGGCCTTCAGAACTTAATCACAGGAGTCCAGAATCAAACAGCCCTTAAAAATCAGTTCTTTCAGTTTTTATACAAAGAACTTCCTGGAACACAGGGAAGCATCATACTGGCTCAACCCAGCATCTACACCCTCTGACAGAACTAGACTAACTATCCTTGCCTCAGGTGGCTCCTCAGGCAGTGGGCGAGTCCTTTCTATCAGTCCTTTCTCTCATGGTTCCCTCTGTTCCTACCTTTGAAAGAGAAATCAAGCTGAGTGATTAAGAGTCTGCCTTTGTGAGAAAAGAAGTTGGGAATTACAAGATGATGTAGCTGGCAACTTCCCTAGCTGAAAAGAGAAACACGCAAGTCTAATTCTTATGCTCTTCTGCATTTGAACCGCAGTTTTTTAAAAAATCAAATAATAATAATAAGTCAGGGAAAAAGCAAAGTCCCACTGGACTCCTGGAAAGGAGCCTTTTTGTTGAGCAGGGAAATGCATATAAAGACATGAATTAGAGGAGCCAAGAACTGAGAAAGGGAAGGGATCCAGAGGGGAATACTGTTATCTAGGAGGGAAAAGAAGTTGAAGCCAGCAAGATGGGGAGGCCATGGAAAGGAGGATTGGGAGAGAGACAGACAGTGTGTGTCTGGCACCTAGACAGCAAAAAAAAAAAATTGAAAAATAACAGAAATAAGAAAAGTAGATTTCTTAAAGTTTAGACATATACTTGAGATGTTCATGTATTTGTAAAAGAAACGAATCAGCCTTCAAGCTGCTGCAGAGCGGACAGAGACAGCTAGGGGATCCTGTCCATTAGGATTATAGTTCTTTTTTTATTTAATGCTTTTTTAAAGGCAAAATAGATCAATTTCCCTGTCTAAATTCAGTACCTTGGATTTCTTTAGCAAATAAGCTATTTAGTGAGCTTTCTTTCCTGTTCTGATGGCAGATTTTATTCTTTTGCTGGAATGACAGGGGAGAATAGGGGTTATGAGATAGAATTCTTCTTTCCTCAACTAGTTTTTCTCTCATGACTGAATTTCAGTTCAACTATACCTTAATAAACCCATATTTTGAGCTTAGCATTTTCAGAAGTTCATGATTCCTTTTTCTATATATAAGACAACTAAGGTTAAGAGGTTTAGAAACTTACCCCAAGTTCCAAGGCCAAAATGTAAAGACATGTTTTAATTCCTGGATTGGAGTTCTTTCCACCACATCTGTCACATGTGTATTTCTCAAAGTGTGGACCGCAGACCAACAGCATCCACATCCTCAGAGAGCACAGCAGGAATACAGCATCTTAAGTCCTACCCTAGACCTCTTGAATCAGAATCTGCATTTTAAGCAAGCCCCCAGGTAGTTCATAAGCACGTTTTGGTTTGAGAAGCTGGCATTCCACCATACTGCCTTCTCCAGCTAGAGGGCATTCCTCTCTAGCCACAGCTTTACTCTGGCTATGAAATAGCTGAGAGAAGCTCTGTGTGAACTTGGAAAAAATCTATGCCATTAAGACACTACAGAGGATAAAAAGCAAACCAGAGAACAGTGGGTACAGAATAATTCTATTTTAAGATATATATTTTTTGAGACGGGATCTCACTCTGTCGCCCAGGCTAGAGTGCAGTGGCACAATCATGGCTCACTGCAGCCACAACCTCAAAGTCTCAATCAATCCTCCTACCTCAGCCCCCCGGGTAGCTGGGACCACAGATGCGCACCACCACGCCCGGCTAATTTTTGTATTTTTTTAGAGACCAGGTTTTGCCATGTTGCCCCGGTTAGTCTCAAACTCCTAGACTCAAGCGATGCACCAGCCTCGGCTTCCCAAATTGTTCCAATAAATTATATATATAAAATAGGTCTATATATCCATGCAGAAAATAAAGACTAGAAAGATTTAGGAGAAAATATTCTCTCTGGTGATGCGATGATAGGCAATCTTGTCTCCTTTTTTTTTTTTTTTTTTGTTCTAGTTTTCTTTTAGAAACACCTGTTAATTTTGAAAAGTTACATTTTCTACAATAGTCTTTACTAAATCTGGCTTGTGAAGGGGTGAGAAAAGTAGTGCATAAGAAATCTGGGAATTGGCATGAGTGATCCCAATAGAATGCCACTACTGAGATTTTCTTGGATATTAATGGGCACATAGGGCTCACAGTGTTTATCAGCCTTCTGCACCCAATCTACTCACTTCCAGGAAGGGGCTCATTCTTCTGGCCCCCAGGGGGCAGTCCTCCATAAGTTTACAAAAGCCTACTCTTTACTCCCACAGTGTGAATAATCAGGAGTCATATTGGCCACAACTCAGCTACACCAAGGTCTGAAAGATTCTGGGCACTTTAACAACAACAACAAAATACTATAGACACCAAGAGATAATATTTTATAAACAGAGGCAAAATCCCCAAATAAACAGAAAAGAAACAGAACACAAACCACCCACACTGCTCAGCCATAGCACCAAAAGATTTCTATCTACAAGAACATTCTTGTGTTTGGGGAGGGAGGGCAAAAGTCAGAAGGATACACACAACAAAGACACTAGACAAGGTTCAGATTGCTTAAGAAAAGGTCCGCTTCTATTAATACCTCCTACTACCTGTTAAACCTTGGGCAAGTCACTTAACTGTTCTTCTCCTCTATTTCGTCCGTTGTCAGTTTCTCAATCTGCAGCCTTGAAGATTTTCTGAGTGCTTTAAAAACCGTCAAGTGTGCAAAGGTAAGTTTCCTTGTTGTGCTGGTTGTTCAACATTTTCCCTCTAGATCCCTTCTAAACCCTTCTCTGAGTTAGTCTGTGCCTTGAGATGCTGATGTTTTTGGATTGTGTCATACAGGCTCTCTGTCCCATTGGCATCTGTTGGGAAGTAACAATAAGAGATTAGACAACAGGAGAAGACAGAAGTAGAAACTTCCTTGCCAGATACCTATGTTATATTAAAGAAGCCCCAGGAGCTTAGCACTACCAACTTATTATACAATGCTGACGGCTAAAAGACATTCTTGAGATTTTAGAGGTATTTGTGCTAATTATTAAATATCAGGTTTTCTTATTCACCTTGTTGCCAAATACTGAATAAATCTCAGAATGTTAGAATAGGGTGCAATTTGGGGTATTAGCTTAGTAGTTTCCAAACTGTGAGTGACAGTCATCTGGTATCCAAAGAACTGTGGAACAGAACACCAAGTGTGTGTGTGCTTGTCTGTGGCATTGTCTGCAGATGGAATAAATCATGCGTCACATACAGAAACTTCCTGTTATTTTCCAAGGATACGTAAATGGATTTAAGACAAAATGCAAGATCTTATAAAGGCATGACAGAATTCATGGGGGGGGGGGGTTGTAACTCATTGCATATTTTTTCAATAAGCAGTAATTAAAAGGGCCATTTTTTGACCGGGCACGGTGGCTTACGCCTGTAATCCCAGCACTTTGGGAGGCCGAGGTGGGTGGATCACGAGGTCAGGAGATCGAGACCGTCCTGGCTAACACGGTGAAACCCTGTCTCTACTAAAAATACAAAAAAAACAAAAAAAATTAGCCAGGCATGGTGGTGGGTGCCCGTAATCTCAGCTACTCAGGAGGCTGAGGAAGGAGAATGACGTGAACTTGGGAGGCGGAGCTTGCAGTGAACGGAGATCGAACCACTCCACTCCAGCCTGGGCCACAGCACGAGACTCCGTCTCAAAAAAAAGGCCATTTTTTCAATATAAAATTTTTGGAAACAACTAGGTTCACTTCTAATGAAATTAAACTTTTTATTGTTTTTGTTCATCATTTCAGGTAAATTATTTTCCCTTACTGTGATTCATTCAACAAAAACTAAGTGAGATCCTCATATATGTTTAGCATTGAGCTAAAAACATTTGTATTTCTTCCAAAGTGAAAAAAAATCAACTCATTGACCTTACGTTCTAGTGACAAAGGAGTTCATCAGACAAATTATTACACAAATATTTGCTTAAATTAAATTTGTGACAAATGCTATGAGTCAAAGTTATAGGCTGAGAATGTAGACATACCAGGGGATATAGCCCATTCTAAAGTGTTAGTGAAATACTTCCTAAGAAAGAGATACAATATTTAAGTTGAGACTTACTAATACCCCTGAAGGAAGCCACTTTGCCATAACTTGCTCTTCACTAAGCCAGTGGACACCACCCAGGACTTCAACAAGTGTGTCCTGCAGCTGGTGTTATGCAAACTGCTCAGAAACTTCCCAACGTCTTGCTCTTGAACTTACCCAAGAAAGAACTCTAAAATGAGCATCTTAAAAATATCAATATATTCCTTTCTTTCTTTCTTTCTTTTTTTTTTTTTTTTTTTTTTTTTTTTTTTTTTTTGTTGAGATAGAGTCTCGCTCTGTTGCCCAGGCTGGAGTGCAGTGGCCGGATCTCAGCTCACTGCAAGCTCCGCCTCCTGGATTTACGCCATTCTCCTGCCTCAGCCTCCCGAGTAGCTGGGACTACAGGCGCCCGCCACTACGCCCGGCTAATTTTTTGTATTTTTTAGTAGAGACAGGGTTTCACCGTGTTAGCCAGGATGGTCTCGATCTCCTGACCTCGTGATCCGCCCGCCTCGGTCTCCCAAAATGCTGGGATTACAGGCGTCAGCCACCGCGCCCGGCCCCTATTCCTTTCAACTCTTGTTAATACTGGGCATTTCGCTTCTTACCATGCATGTATTTTTCAAAATGCTCATCTTAAGGCCCTTCATGGGCTGGGCGTAGTGGCTCACACCTGTAATCCCAGCACTGTGGGAAGCTGAGGTGAGCAGATTACCTGAGGTCAGGAATTTGAGACCAGTCTGACCAACATGGAGAAACTCGTCTCTACTAAAAATACAAAATTAGCCAGGTGTGGTGGCAGGTGCCTGTAATCTCAGCTACTCGGGAGGCTGAAACAGGAGAATCGCTTGAACCTGGGAGGCAGAGATTGCGGTGAGTCGAAATTGTGCCATTGCGCTCCAGCCTGGGCAACAAGAGTGAAACTCCGTCTCAAAAAATAAAACAAACAAACAAATAAAATAAATAAAAGCCCTTCATGCTAGATTGTAACAAAAGATGGTGAAGTAGAAGTTTTATTATGATGAGTAGTATTTTTCCTTACTATTGGAAAATTAATCCAGAGTGGATGAAGTTGAATGTATTTGCTTAGTTTACCTTTAAAAATATTTTGGACTATAGTTGAATAAATTAATTAGTCTTTGCTTCTTAGAATTTTTTCTTCAGATTTTAAGTGTGTGTGTGTGTATATATATACACACACATATATAGTGTTGTATACATACAAGTGTATATATGTGTGTGTGTATATATATACACATACATAGTATTGATTCAGAATCCAATTTTAGCATGTGCTGTGGATAAGGTGATTTTATGAGGTCAGATTGGGGGAAGGGAGCTCTTATTCTCTAAAATTATGGTTGTCAAGGCTGCGAAGTTCAATTAAACATACTTGGCAAAATCCTTGAAAACTTCTAATGCTTGGGGAAAAGAAAACTTTGTGCATATCAAATAAAGTAAAGTAAATCAATATCAGCAAGGACCTTGGCAATACCCTAATGAGCCCTAAGGGAATGCAATCATGGAAACAGTAGAGAAGTGGTAAAATAAGACAGCCACTGCAAAATTTCCTGGCAATTGTTGAGAGAGGGCTGTACGTAAAACAAAGGTCACACTGGAAAACTGAGGGTGGGCTGCTTAATTCCTAAAGAGAATGCTTCTCTGCTACCTGCTATGCTGGGAATAATTTTAGAGAGATATTTGGCCTAAGATGTTAAGGACTAATGGTGGTTTAATTCTTTGTTGTTGTTGTTGTTTTCTTTTTGTTTTTTGTTTTGAGATGGAGTGTTGCTCTGTCACCCAGGCTGGAGTGCAGTGGCACAATCTTGGCTCACTACAACCTCTGCCTCCCGGGTTTAAGCAATTCTCCTGCTTCAGCCTCCCGAGTAGCTGGGATTACAGGTGTGCACCGCCACACCTAGCTAATTTTTGTATTATTAGTAGAGATGG